>NC_091978.1:15626419-17078681 GCF_044704955.1 Pristiophorus japonicus
TGGACCAAGAGCTGGAAAGTGGGATTAGGCTGGGTAGCTCTTGGTCGGCCGGCACGGACACGATGGGCTGAAATGGCTTCTTCCGTGCTGTAAATTGCAATGATTCTATGGTAACACGACGGGTGGTAATGAACCTCAATGGATCAATCGCTGTGGAAACGCGCTGGCGAATACACTCTATGAACCGGAGCTCATTTCTCTCTCGCTCTCTCTCAGTCTCTCTCTCTCTCTCTCTCTCTCTCTCTCTCTCCTCTTGCCAGCAAGGCTGGTGGAGATATTTCAGAAGAGCTACATGAGCGTCTGGTTGCAGTTTCCAGGGCAGGGCGCGTAGGATACTAACCCCCTCCTGCTCCTTCCCCATGACCTCCAGCCCACCCCACACACAGACACAGCGGCAAACTCATCTGAAGAAAGAGTCCAATAAAAACAGAATATTTTTTTTTTGGAATGCGAGGTGGCTTTAATGAGTTTATTTAGTCTATAAAAGCGGCCACAGATTATTCTTGAATGGAAATGTTTCCCATTATCCCACAGCTCGGCTACACACTGTCAGCTGCAGAATCACCTCCTTCACTGCCCTGCGCTCTGATGTATCACATTCGGATTCTTTGAGGTATTCCATTCCTAAAGGAATTAGCCAGGGAACACGCAACTCCAAGTGGCAGTCAAAACATCCTATCGGACATCCCCGCTGAGCTGGGTGTAGGGTTACACTCTTCATCACAGTCTCTTTCACAGGCTTTAACTGGATGACTCATAGCTGTGTGTGTGCGCATGTCTGCAAGTGTGTTATTGTGTGTGTCTGTGTGTGTGTGTGTGCAACTGTGTGTGTGTGTGTGTGTATATGTGTGTGTGTGGAAGTGCGTGTGCATGTCTGTGTGTGCGCGTGCATCTGTGAGTGTGTGTGTACGTGTGAGTGTGTGTGTACGTGTGAGTGTGTGTCTGTGTATGAGTGTGTGTGTGTGCGCCTGTATCTGTGTGTGTGTCTGTGTGTGTGTGTGCATGTCTGAGTGTGTGTCTGGGTGTGAGTGTGTGTGTGTGCCTGTATCTGTGTGTGTGCCTGTGCGTATGAGTCTGAGTATATGCATGTCTGTGTCTATGTGTGTGCCTGTGTGTGTCTGTGTATGTGTGTGTGCGTGTGAGTGTGTATCCATGTGTGTGAGTGTGTGCATGTCTGTGCGTGACTGTGTTTATGTATGTGCCTGTGTGAGTCTGTGTGTGTGCTGGTCTGTCTGTCTGTGTGTGTGTGTGTGTGTCTGTCTGTATCTGTGTGTGTTGTGTGTGTCTGTGTGTGTGTGTTGTGTGTGTCTATGTGTGTCTGTGCATATGTGTGTGTGCCTCGTGGTAATACACATGTATTGCTGACAGGCAAGGGCAGGACTGGAGATTGGGTATCATGGAATGTAGATTGGGTATGAGGGACTGGAGATTGAGTATGGGATTGGAGATTCGCTATAATGGAGAGGAGACTGGATATGATGGACAGGAGATTGGCTATGATGGAGAGGAGATTGGCTATGATGGAGAGGAGATTGGCTATGATGGAGAGGAGATTGGCTATGATGGAGAGGAGATTGGCTATGATGGAGAGGAGATTGGCTATGATGGAGAGGAGATTGGCTATGATGGAGAGGAGATTGGCTATGACGGAGAGGAGATTGGCTATGACGGAGAGGAGATTGGCTATGACGGAGAGGAGATTGGCTATGACTGAGAGGAGATTGGCTATGACTGAGAGGAGATTGGCTATGACGGAGAGGAGATTGGCTATGACGGAGAGGAGATTGGCTATGACGGAGAGGAGATTGGCTATGACGGAGAGGAGATTGGCTATGACGGAGAGGAGATTGGCTATGACGGAGAGGAGATTGGCTATGACGGAGAGGAGATTGGCTATGACGGAGAGGAGATTGGCTATGACGGAGAGGAGATTGGCTATGACGGAGAGGAGATTGGCTATGACGGAGAGGAGATTGGCTATGACGGAGAGGAGATTGGCTATGACGGAGAGGAGATTGGCTATGACGGAGAGGAGATTGACCATGATACTCCCTCACCCTGTCAGCAGTGGCTCAGTGGGCAGCGCTCTGACTTCTGAGTCAGAAGGCTCTGGGTTCAAGCCCCACTGCAGATACTTGAGACCATATCCAGACTCACCCTGCATTGCAGTGAGGCACTGTCGGAGGTGTTGTCCTTCTTATCAGATTTCAAACTGTGGCCCTGTCTGCCCTCAGGGCTGAGGGGAAGATCCCATGGCAATTTATGAAGTAGCGCAGGGGCTTCCTGGCCACTATTTATCTATCAGCCTACATTAGGTTATCAGCTCATTTACAGATTTGGGGTTGGCCAAGCACAAAATTCTTCTCCACAATGCAACAGTGACTACACTTCAAATGTGATTGGCTGTAAAGTCCTTTAGGACATCCTGAGGTTGTGAAAGGCAAGCCAGTTCTTTCCTTCATGACCAAGCAGTGTGTCTAGGCTCACCTATGAAGAGTAGGCTCCTAGACCAGAGATACAGTAGCAGAGTGGCTATGTTACTGGACTAGTAATGCAGAGGCCTCGACTAATGACTAATATCAGTAATGATGATCATGAAACTATCAGATCCCCTGGGAGGACAGATGCTCCAACGTCATGTTCTCGGTCAGGCCAACATCCCCAGTATCGAATCACTGACCACACTCCGTTGGGTGGGCCACATTGTTCGCATGCCAGACACAAGACTCCCAAAGCAAGCGCTCTACTCAGAACTCTACTTGGCAAGTGAGCCCCAGGGCAGAGGAAATGTTTCAAGGACATCCTCAAAGCCTCCTTGATAAAATGCAACATCCCCACCGCCACCTGGGAGTCCCTGGCCAAAGACCGCCCTAAGTGGAGGAAGTGCATCCAAGAGGATGCTGAGCACCTCGAGTCTCGTCGCCGGGAGCATACAGAAAACAAGCGCAGGCAGCGGGAGGAGCGTGCGGCAAACCAGACTCCCCAACCACCCTTTCCTTCAACCACTGTCTGTCCCACCTGTGACAGAGACTGTAATTCGCGTATTGGACTGTTCAGTCACCCAAGAACTCACTTTTCGAGTGGAAGCAAGTCTTCCTCAATTTTGAGAGACTGCCTATGATGATGATGAGATTGCCATGAAAACCCATCTGGTTCACTGATGCCTTTTAGGGAAGGAAATCTGGCCTATATGTGTGTCCAGACCTACAGCAATGTGGTTGACTCACGAACAAATTTTAAAAAAAAGGAGTGTTGTGGAGCAGTGTGCAAGTCATGGCTCAGTGACTAGCGCTTCCTACATTACAACAGCGACTACACTCCAAAAAAGTACTTCATTGGCTGTAACGTCCTGAGGTCGTGAAAGGCACTATAGAAATACAAGTCTTTCCCTACTGAACCGGGACTTCCTAACTCAAAATGCTGGGAAGAGAAATTAAACTTTTGGTTCTAATTTTCCTAAGCTGACAATTCCATTTAGAATCTGCTATGTTTAGCTTTGTCCATGTCCCAGTTAAACACCTCAAAACTAGGTTTGGGGCCCAGCTCTGCCCCCCTCCCCTCCGGACCCCCCACCCACACACACACTCATACGGGTTACCATGGAAACTTCCTCCATGACCTGCCTGTACTTTAACCATATTAACCCCAGTCATCTGCCGATTGGTGGATCGGCTCCAGGCAGCCCATAATTTTCAATTTTACACTCCAAGTGGAATAATGTCCTCCTTTTATTGCTAATCTATACATTTAATCTAGCTGCCTCTGATCCACTGGCCCTGATCAATAGGCTCACTTCACAGGCACAGAGCTGAAGGCCAACACTGGGAAGGGACCAGCCTCCTGCACACAGACTGTAGGGCAGTGTAACCCATCGAGCGCCATGAATCCAATACAAGGCTGACCAAACCTTAGAGTCTTTCCGAATTGTTAAGCGCCACAATGTGCAGACCACAAAAATTTTTCATAAGCCAAAACAAAAAATGACTCCCTCCCTGTTAAAAATACAAGGCAAATTCCTCCCGGTTAAGCAATGCCTCGATTTTCAAAATTCTCATCCTTGTTTACAAAAACCTCCATGGTCCTTGCCCCTCCCTATCTCTGTAATCTCCTCCAGCCCTCAACCCCTCCTCCAGCCCCTCAATGCCCCCCCCCCCCCCCGAGATGTCTGCACTTCTCTAATTCTGCCCTCTTGAGCATCCCTGATTATAATTGCTCAACCATTGGTGACCGTGCCTCCAACTGCATGGGCCCCAAGCTCTGGAAATCCCTCCCTAAACCTCTCCACCTCTCTACCTCTCTTTCAGACACGACGTTAAACCGAGGCCCCGTCTGCTCTCTCAGGTGGAAGTAAAAGATCCCATGGCCACTATTTCGAAGAAGAGCAAGGGAGTTCTCCCCGGCGTCCTGGGCAATATTTATCCTTCAATTGACATCACTAAAACAGATTATCTGGTCATTATCACATTGTTGTTTGTGGGAGCTTGCTGTGCGCAAATTGGCTGCCGAGTTTCCCACATTTCAACCGTGACTGCAATCCAAAAAAAAGTACTTCATTGGCTGTAAAGCACTTTGAGACATCCAGTGGTCGTGAAAGGCGCTATATAAATCCAAGTCTTTTTTTTTTCCTCCTCCTAGAATCTCTCTCTCTCTCTTTTCTCCACCGCCCCCCCCCTCCACCATTCCCTTCCCTTCTCCATCTCATTCCCGCGAGGAAAATCAAAATGGCTGCCACAGGCCCGAAAGACACAGCCTTTCCCCCCACCTCTCCAGTCCAAATGATGAATTAGCACGAGATGAAAACTAATGAGTTTACTAAACATCAGGGACTTGGGCTAATAAACTCAGCAGGTCTGAACTAGCAGGACTTAAAAAAAGAATGAGCATTCCCTGAAGGTCCTCCTAGTTCTACATTACGACAGTTAGAACACGCTTCCAATTTGGAATCAATTCGTCACCCTAAGCAAGTCGCAGTCTTCGAAGGAGAGTAAAAAAGATAATTAGTGGCGGTACTGTTTGGAAACACTTATATATTTCGTTAAATTGCCAGACCTCACGGTGAAGGCTGTCAATTTTCTGTTTGGTCTCCTCTTCCACTGTTTCTATATTTGTGAGTGCAATTTAAGCCAGTCCTACGTTAGAGGATATCACAAGCTCGGCACCGAGATCAGGCTCAGAGGAGAAGGAAAGCAGCCAGAGACCAGCAAAGTCTACCAAGAGGGTGGGAGACGCTCTTTAATGGGCTGGGCGTGCGCCCACTGGAATGATACCGGGGGCTGAAAGGGTTAAATTATGAAGGCAGGTTGCTTCGATGAGGCTCGCATTCCCTTGGGTATAGACGATTAAGGGGTGATCTAATTGAGGTGTTTTAAGATGATGAAAGGGTTGAGTAGGGTAGAGGGGGGGGGGAGGGGGAACTATTTCCTCTGCTGAGCGAGTCCAGAAAAATGGGGCACAGCCTTAAAAATAGAATTAGGCTGTTCAGGGGTGATGTCAGGAAGTGCTTCTTCAAAAAAAGGGTAGTGGAAACTTGGAACTCTCTCCCACAAAAAGCTACTGAGGCTGGGGGTCAATTTAAAATTGCAAAACTGTGATTGTTAAGATTTTTCTTAGGCAAGGTTATTAAGGGTTACGGAACCAAGGCAGGTGGGTGGAGTTAAGATACGGATCAGCCACGGCGGCGGCAGTCGGAGAGGCGGGAGTTCAGGGCGTTGGTGAGGCCTATAAAGGCGAGCGACAGAGGAGAGGCGGCGGCAGTCGGAGAGGCGGGAGTTCGGGGCGTTGATGAGGCCTATAAAGGCCCAGCGACAGAGGAGAGGCGGCGGCAGTCGGAGAGGCGGGAGTTCGGGGCGTTGGTGAGGCCTATAAAGGCCCAGCGACAGAGGAGAGGCAGCGGCAGTCGGAGAGGCGGGAGTTCGGGGAGTCGGAGAGGCCTATAAAGGCCAGCGGCAGAGGAGAGGCAGCGGCAGTCGGAGAGGCGGGAGTTCGGGGAGTCGGAGAGGCCTATAAAGGCCAGCGGCAGTCAGAGAGGCGGCGGCAGTCGGAGAGGCGGGAGTTCGGGGCGTTGGTGAGACCTATAAAGGCCAGCGGCAGTCAGAGAGCCGGCGGCAGTCGGAGAGGCGGGAGTTCGGGGTATTGGTGAGGCCTATAAAGGCGAGCGACAGAGGAGAGGCAGCGGCAGTCGGAGAGGCGGGAGTTCGGGGCGTTGGTGAGGCCTATAAAGGCCCAGCGACAGAGGAGAGTCGGCGGCAGTCGGAGAGGCGGGAGTTCGGGGCGTTGGTAAGGCCTATAAAGGCCCAGCGACAGAGGAGAGTCGGCGGCAGTCGGAGAGGTGGGAGTTCGGGGCGTTGGTGAGACCTATAAAGGCCAGCGGCAGTCAGAGAGTCGGCGGCAGTCGGAGAGGCGGGAGTTCGGGGTGTTGGTGAGGCCTATAAAGGCCCAGCGACAGAGGAGAGGCGGCGGCAGTCCGAGAGGTGGGAGTGCGTGGTGTCGAAGCGGCCTATAAAGGCCAGCTGGTGCAGCTGCAGCGGGGAGAGAAGGCAAAAAGAAGTAGAAAGAAATCGAAAGGTGACGTCACAGCCAAGGGGGTAAGTGATTGGCTGGTGATTGGTAAGTAGCTTTTCTTTTTTCTTTTCTCTATCAGTAAGTAACATTTAGCATTGTTGTTGCCAAATTAAGTTTATCTAAGGGTTAAGTCATGGCAGGACAGCTCGGACACGTGTTATGTTCCTCCTGTACCATGTGGGAAGTCAGGGACGCTTCCAATGTCCCTGACGACTACGTGTGCGGGAAGTGCATCCACCTCCAGCTCCTGACGGACTGCATTGCGGCCCTGGAGCTGAGCATGGATTCACTCTGGAGCATCCACGATGCTGAGAATGACGTGAATAGCACATTTACTGAGTTGGTCTCACCGCAGGATAAGGGTACACAGCCAGATAGGGAATGGGTGACCAACAGGAAGAGCAGTGCAAGGAAGGTAATGCAGGGGTCCCCTGCGGTCATCCCCCTGCAAAACAGATACACCACTTTGGGTACTGTTGAGGGGGATGACTCATCAGGTGAGGGCAACAGCAGCCACGTTCATGGCACCATGGCTGGCTCTGCTGCACAGGGGGGCAGGGAAAAGAGTGGGAGAGCGATAGTGATAGGGGATTCGATTGTAAGGGGAATAGATAGGCGTTTCTGCGGCTGCAACCGAGACTCCAGGATGGTATGTTGCCTCCCTGGTGCAAGGGTCAAGGATGTCTCGGAGCGCGTGCAGGACATTCTGAAAAGGGAGGGTGGACAGCCAGTTGTCGTGGTGCATATAGGTACCAACGATATCGGTAAAAAACGTGATGAGGTCTTACAAGACGAATTTAGGGAGCTATGAGCTAAATTAAAAAGTAGGACCTCAAAAGTAGTAATCTCAGGATTGCTACCAGTGCCACGTGCTAGTCAGAGTAGGAATCACAGGATAGCCCAGATGAATACGTGGCTTGAGGAGTGGTGCAAATGGGAGGGATTCAAATTCCTGGGACATTGGAACCGGTTCTGGGGGAGGTGGGACCAGTACAAACCGGACGGTCTGCACCGAGGCAGGACCGGAACCAATGTCCTAGGAGGAGTATTTGCTACTGCTGTTGGGGAAGAGTTAAACTAACATGGCAGGGGGATGGGAACTTATGCAGGGAGACAGAGCAAATAAAATGGAGGCAGAAGCAAAAGATAGAAAGGAAAATAGTAAAAGGGGAGGGCAGAGAAACCCAAGGCAAAAAACAAAAAGGGCCACATTACAGCAAAATTCAAAAGGGGCAAAGTGTGTTAAAAAGACAAGCCTGAAGGCTCTGCCTCAATGTGAGGAGTCGTCGGAATAGGGTGGACAAATTAACTGCGTAGACAGCAGTCAACGGATATGATGTAATTGGCATCACGGAGACATGGCTCCAGGGTGACCAAGGCTGGGAACTCAACATCCAGGGCTATTCAACATTTAGGAAGTATAGGCAGAGAGGAAAAGGAGGCGGTGTGGCGTTGCTGGTTAAAGAGGAAATTAATGCAATAGTAAGGAGGGACATTAGCCTGGATGATGTGGAATCTGTATGGGTGGAGCTGCGGAATACCAAAGGGCAGAAAACGCTTGTGGAAGTTATGTACAGACCACAAACAGTAGTAGTGAGGTTGGGGACAGCATCAAACAGGAAATAAGGGATGTGTGCAATAAAGGTACAGCAGTTATCATGGGCGACTTTAATCTACATATTGATTGGGCTAACCAAAGGAGTAGCAATGCAGTGGAGGAGGATTTCCTGGAGTGTATTAGGGATGGTTTTCTCGACCAATATGTCGAGGAACCAAATAGAGAGCTGGCCATCCGAGACTGGGTGATGTGTAATGAGAAGCACTAATTAGCAATCTTGTTGTGTGAGGGAAGAGTGACCATAATATGGTAGGATTCTTTATTAAAATGGAGAGTGACGCAGTTAATTCGGAAACTATGGTCCTGAACTTAAGGAAAGGTAACTTTGACGGTATGAGGCGTGAATTGGCTAGAATAGACTGGCAAAGGATACTTAAAGGTTTGACGGTGGATAAGCAATGGCAAACATTTAAAGATCGCATGGATGATCTTCAGCAATTGTACATCCCTGTCTGAGGTATAAATAAAACGGGGAAGGTGGCTCAACTGTGGCTAACAAGGGAAATTAAGGATAGTGTTAAAAACAAAGAAGAGGCATATAAATTGGCTAGAAAGAGCAACAAGCCTGAGGACTGGGAGAAATTTAGAATTCAACAGAGGAGGACTAAGGGTTTAATTAAGCGGGGGAAAATAGAAATAGAGAGGAAGCTAGCTGGGAACATAAAAAATGACTGCAAAAGCTTCTATAAATATGTGAAGAGAACAAGAAACATAGAAACATAGACAATAGGTGCAGGAGTAGGCCATTCGGCCCTTCGAGCCTGCACCGCCATTCAATGAGTTCATGGATGAACATGCAACTTCAGTACCCCATTCCTGCTTTCTCGCCATACCCTTTGATCCCCTAGTCGTAAGGACTGGATCTAACTCCTTTTTGAATATATTTAGTGAATTGGCCTCAACAACTTTCTGTGGTAGAGAATTCCACAGGTTCACCACTCTCTGGGTGAAGAAGTTTCTCCTCATGTCGGTCCTAAATGGCTTACCCTTTATCCTTAGACTGTGATCCCTGGTTCTGGACTTCCCCAACATTGGGAACATTCTTTCTGCATCTAACCTGTCCAAACACGTCAGAATTTCAAACGTTTCTATGAGATCCCCTCTCATTCTTCTGAACTCCAGTGAATACTGGCCCAGTTGATCCAGTCTTTCTCGATAGGTCAGTCCCACCATCCCGGGAATCAGTCTGGTGAACCTTCGCTGCACTCCCTCAATAGCAAGAATGTCCTTCCTCAAGTTAGGAGACCAAAACTGTGCACAATACTCCAGGTGTGGCCTCACCAGGGCACTGTACAACTGTAGTAACACCTCCCTGCCCCTGTACTCAAATCCCCTCGCTATGAAGGCCAACATGCCATTTGCTTTCTTAACCGCCTGCTGTACCTGCATGCCAACCTTCAATGACTGATGTACCATGACACCCAGGTCTCGTTGCACCTTCCCTTTTCCTAATCTGTCGCCATTAGTCTGTCTCTCTGTTTTTACCACCAAAGTGCATAACCTCACATTTATCCACATTATACTTCATCTGCCATGCATTTGCCCACTCACCTAACCTATCCAAGTCACTCTGCAGCCTCATCGCATCCTCCTCGTAGCTCACACTGTCACCCGACTTAATGTCATCCACAAATTTGGAGATACTACATTTAATCCCCTCGTCTAAATCATTAATGTACAATGTAAACAGCTGGGGCCCCAGCACAGAACCTTGCGGTACCCCACTAGTCACTGCCTGCCATTCTGAAAAGTACCCATTTACTCCTACTCTTTGCTTCCTGTCTGCCAACCAGTTTTCAATCCATGTCAGCACACTACCCCCAATCCCATGTGCTTTAACTTTGCACATTAATCTCTTGTGTGGGACCTTGTCGAAAGCCTTCTGAAAGTCCAAATATACCACATCAACTGGATCTCCCTTGTCCTCTCGACTGGAAACATCCTCAAAAAATTCCAGAAGCTTTGTCAAGCATGATTTCCCTTTCACAAATCCATGCTGACTTGGACCTATCATGTTACCTCCTTCCAAATGCGCTGCTATGATATCATTAATAATTGATTCCATCATTTTACCCACTGCCAATGTCAGGCTGACCAGTCGATAATTCCCTGTTTTCTCTCTCCCATTTTTTTTAAAAAGTGGGGTTACATTGGCTACCCTCCACTCCATGGGAACTGATCCAGAGTCTATGGAATGTTGGAAAATGACTGTCAATGCATCCGCTATTTCCAAGGCCACCTTCTTCATACCTTCAAAGTTACCCTTCTTTAAGTTCTGGACCATGGTCTCTGAATTAACTGTTTCATTCTCCATCCTAATGTGGAATTCCACCATATTATGGTCACTCTTCCCCACGCACAATGAGATTGCTAATTAATCCTCCCTCATTACACAACACCCAGTCTAAGATGGCCTCCCCCCTAGTTGGTTCCTCGACACATTGGTCAAGAAAACCATCCCTTATACACTCCAGGAAATCCTCCTCCACCGAATTGCTTCCAGTTTGGTTTGCCCAATCTATATGGATATTAAAGTCACCCATGATAACTGCTGCACCTTTATTGCATGCACCCCTAATTTCCTGTTTTATACCCTCCCCAACATCACTGCTACTGTTTGGAGGTCTGTACACAACTCCCACCAACGATTTTTGCCCTTTGGTGTTCTGCAGCTCTACCCATATAGATTCCACAACATCCAAGCTAATGTCCTTCCTAACTATTGCATTAATCTCCTCTTTAACCAGCAATGCTACCCCACCTCCTTTTCCTTTTATTCTATCCTTCCTGAATGTTGAATACCCCTGGATGTTGAGTTCCCAGCCCTGATCATCCTGGAGCCACGTCTCTGTAATCCCAATCACATCATATCTGCTAACATCTATTTGCACAGTTAATTCATCCACCTTATTACGGATACCCCTTGCATTAAGACACAAAGCCTTCAGGCTTGTTTTTTTAACACTCTTTGTCTTTTTAGAATTATGATGCAGCGTGGCCCTTTTTGTTTCTTGCCTTTGTTTACTCGGCCTTCCACTATTGCTTTTTACCTTTCTACCATCTGTTTCTGACTCCATATTACTTTGCCCTGTCTCGCTGCATAGGTTCTCATCCTGCCATATTAGTTTAAACACTCCCGAACTGCATTAGCAAATGTTACCCCCAGGACATCAGTTCCAGTCCTGCCCAAGTGCAGACCGTCCCTTTTGTACAGGTCCCACTTCCCCCAGAACTGGTTCCAATGTCCCAGGAATTTGAATCCCTCCCTCTTGCACCACTGCTCAAGCCACGTATTTATTCTAACTATCCTGCTCCCTCTACTCTGATTAGCACGTGGCATTGGTAGCAATCCAGAGATTACTACCTTTGAGGTCCTAATTTAACTCCGAGCTCCCTAAATTCAGCTTGTAGGACCTCTTCCTGCTTCTTACCTATATCGTTTGTACCTCCATGCACCACGACAACTGCCTGTTCTCCCTCCCTCTCCAGAATGCTCTGCAGCCGCTCCAAGACATCCTTGACCCTTGCACCAGGGAGGCAACATACCATCCTGGAGTCTCAGTTGTGGCCGCAGAAACTCCTATCTATTCCCCTTACAATAGAGACCCCTATCATTAAAGCTCTCCCATTCTTTTTCCCGCCCTTCTGTGCAGCAGAGCCACCCATGGTGCCATGAACCTGGCTGCTGGTGCCTTCCCCTGGTAAGTCATCTCCCCCAACAGTATCCAAAACAGTATATCTGTTTTGAAGGGAGATGACCGCAGGTGACTCCTGCACTACCTTCCTGCTCTTGTCTCTTGGTCACCCATTCACTATCTGTCCTAACCCTTACCTGCGGTGTGACCAACTCACTAAATGTACTATCCACAACATTCTCAGCATCGCGCATGCTCCAAAGTGAGTCCATCCGCAGCTCCAGTGCCGTCATGCGGTCTGTCAGGAGCTGCAGCTGGACACACTTCCCGCACACATGGTAGTCAGGGACACTGGAAGATTAGTGAAGAAAAACGTAGGTCCCTTGCAGTCAGATTCAGGTGAATTTATAATGGGGAACAAAGAAATAGCAGACCAATTGAACAAATACTTTGGTTCTGTCTTCACGAAGGAAGACACAAATAACCTTCCAAATGTACTAGGGGACAGTGGGTCGAGTGAGAAGGAGGAAATGAAGGATATCCTTATTAGGCAGGAAATTGTGTTTGGGAAATTGATGGGATTGAAGGCCGATAAATCCCCGGGGCCTGATAGTCTGCATCCCAGAGTACTTAAGGAAGTGGCCCTCGAAATAGTGGATGCCTTGGTGATCATTTTCCAACAGTCTATCGACTCTGGATCAGTTCCTATGGACTGGAGGGTAGCTAATGTAACACGACTTTTTAAAAAAGGAGGGAGAGAGAAAATGGGTAATTATAGACCGGTTAGCCTGACATCAGTAGTGGGGAAAATGTTGGAATCAATTATTAAAGATGAAATAGCAGTGCATTTGGAAAGCAGTGACAGGATCGGTCCAAGTCAGCATGGATTTATGAAAGGGAAATCATGCTTGACGAATCTTATGGAATTTTTTGAGGATGTAACTTGCAGAGTGAACAAGGGAGAACCAGTGGATGTGATGTATTTGGACTTTCAAAGGGCTTTTGACAAGGTCCCGCACAAGAGATTGGTGTGCAAAATCAAAGCGCATGGTATTGGGGGTAATGTACTGACGTGGATAGAGAACTGGTTGGCAGACAGGAAGCAGAGAGTCAGGATAAACGGGTCCTTTTCAGAATGGCAGGCAGTGACTAGTGGAGTGCCGCAGGGCTCAGTGCTGGGACCCCAGCTCTTTGCAATATACATTAACGATTTAGATGAAGGAATTGAGTGAAATATCTCCAAGTTTGTAGATGACACTAAACTGGGTGGCGGTGTGAGCTGTGAGGAGGACCCTAAGAGGCTGCAGGGTGACTTAGATAGGTTAGGTGAGTGGGCAAATGCATGGCAGATGCAATATAATGTGGATAAATGTGAGGTTATCCATTTCGGGGGCAGAAACACGAAGGCAGAATATTATCTGAATGGCGGCAGATTAGGAAAAGGGGAGGTGCAACGAGACCTGGGTGTCATGGTACATCAGTCATTGAAAGTTAGCATGCAGGTACAGCAGGTGGTGAAGAAGGCAAATGGTATGTTGGCCTCCATAGCTAGGGGATTTGAGTATAGGAGTAGGGAGGTCTTACTGCAGTTGTACAGAGTTTAGTGAGGCCTCACCTGGAATATTGTGTTCCATTTTGGTCTCCTAATCTGAGGAAGGACGTTCTTGCTATTGAGGGAGTGCAGTGAAGGTTCACCAGACTGATTCCAGGGATGGCTGCACAGTGATATGAGGAGAGACTGGATCAATTGGGCCTTTATTCACTGGAGTTTAGAAGGATGAGAGGAGATCTCATAGAAATGTATAAGATTCTGACGGGACTGGACAGGTTAGATGCGGGTAGAATGTTCCAGATGTTGGGGATACAGTCTTAGGATAAGGGGTAGGCCATTTAGGACTGAGATGAGGAGAAACTTCTTCACTCAGAGAGTTGTTAACCTGTGGAATTCCCTGCCGCAGAGAGTTGTTGATGCCAGTTCATTGGCTATATTCAAGAGGGAGTTTGATATGGACCTTACGGCTAAGGGGATCAAGGGGTATGGAGAGAAAGCAGAAAAGGGCTACTGAGGTGAATGATCAGCCATGATCTTATTGAATGGTGGTGCAGGCTCGAAGGGCCGAATGGCCTACTCCTGCACCTATTTTCTATGTTTCTATGTTTCTGTGATCTAACTGAATGGCAGAACAGGCTCGAGGGGCTGAATGGCCTCCACCTGTTCCTCTGTTCCCCGAGTGTTTAATACAGATGAATATTTAGATACTGTACCTTCAGCCACCAGACCAAGGGTTCGCGCTGATGTGCGGTAACTGAGATACCTCAGCCTATACAACAACTGTTTGATTTATATAGCAACTTTGACGTTCAGGTACAAATCTCAAATCTGGCAAACCTCGGGACTGAGACCGTGCCGATATTTTTGGATTTTTCTGGATTTCGGACAATAAAATCAAGAGTGTGCGTACACTACCGACACAGACAACGTACTAACGGTGGCGTGGGTCAGGTCGGGTCGGGCAGGGTCGAGGGTTATTCGGCAAGGCTCGGACCAATCGCACACCATTTAAAACATAGTGGCAAAGCCAATAGCTAGTCCGGTCCACTGGTTGTTTGGACAATAATTCCGGATTTTTTTTTTACTGAATATCAAAGGGGATTTTCTCAAAAATGTCCGGTTTTCGGACAATTCCGATTTCCAGATAGCCGGATTTGAGCCGTTGTACCTGCAGTAAGACATCCCCAAGTCACTTCACGGGAACGTTATCAGATAAAAACTGACACCGAGCCAATGAAAGAAATGTTAGGACAGAAGGTAGGTTTTAAGGAGTGTCTTAAAGGAGGAAAGAGAGGTAGAGAGGCGGAGAAGTCTAGGGAGGAAGTTCCTGAGCTTGGGGCCCAGGCAGCTGAATGCACGGCCACCCTTGGAGGATGTGCAAGAGGCCAGAATTGGAGGAACGCAATTCGATGGGTTGTGGGATTGGAGGAAACTACAGAGATAGGGAGGCCATGGAGGGATTGGTGGTTTAGGAGCCAATATACAGAGAGATAGAGACACACAACAGAGGGAAACATGGGCAGATAGAAACACAGAGATTGATACGGACATATAAATAGAGGTTATGGTGCAGCAGTAATCATATTACTGGACTAGTAATGCAGAATTAAAATGCTACTGAGGTAGTTTCAGACCGCCCTAAGTGGAGGAAGAGCATCCGGGAGGGCGCTGAGCACCTTGAGTCTCGTCGCCGAGAGCATGCAAAGACCAAGCGCAGACAGCGGGAGGAGCGTGCGGCAAACCAGACTCCCCACCCACCCTTTCCTCCAACACCTGCCTGTCCCGCCTGTGATAGAGACTGTAATTCCCGTATTGGACTGTACAGCCACCTGAGAACTCACTTTTAGAAGTGGAAGCAAGTCTTCCTCGATCTCGAGGGACTGCCTATGATGATGATGATGAGTCTGAATCAGAAGTTGCGGGTTCAAATCCCACTCCAGGGACTTGAGCGCAAAAATCTAGGCTGACACTGTAGTGCAGTGCTGAGGGAGTGCTGCACTGTCGGAGGTGTCGTCTTTAATGCAAGTCTTTCTTTTTAGGAATAGAAAGATATAGTGGTAGGGTTAGATGAAGTGGGCTCGTGTGGAAGATAAAAACTGCCATAGACCAGTTGGGCCAAATGGCCTGTTTCTGTGTAATTCTATGTATAGGTGACTCCAGTCCCCACACCAATCTGGTTGACACTAAACTGCCCTCTGAAGTGGGACCGAGCAAACAACTGAGCCAGGGTAACTAGGGATGGGCAATAAATAAAAGAAAAAAGACTTGCATTTATATAGCACCTTTCACCACCAGCAGACGTCACAAACGCTTTACAGCCAATGAAGTACTTTTTGGAGTGTAGTCACTGTTGTAATGTGGGAAACGCGGCAGCCAATTTATGCACAGCAAGCTCCCACAAACAGCAATGTGATAATGACCAGATAACCTGTTTGATTGACGCTAATTGAGTGATAAATATTGGGCAGGACCCCAGCGATAACTCCGCTGCTTTTCTTCAAGATAGTGCCGCAGGATCTTTTATGTCCACCCGAGAGAGCAGGCGGGGCCTCGGTTTAACGTCGCATCTGAATGACGGCACCTCCGACAGTGCAGCACTCCCTCAGCGCTGCACTGGAGTGTCAGCCTAGAATTTTGTGTTCAAATCTCTGGAACGGGGACTGGAACCCACACCCTTTCTGACTCAGAGGTGAGAGTGCTACCCACTGAGCCACAGCTGACACACTGTGCCAGCAATTCCCATATCCCAAATAGAGGTAGACAGAATTCTCTGCCCCATGGAGATATACAGAGAGAAAAACAGAGAGAGATAAATACTGGGCTGATACATAGTGATAGGAGGGACATTGTTTGCCCAGGAGGCAATGAAGAGAGATAGAAGGATACACGGGCGGACATAAACGTGGAGAAGAGAGGAGAGGAGAGGAAAAGTACATGGCTTAATAAAATAAATGAAGAATATTTGAATATAGTCTTCAGCACCTGAGGTATGCGATCTATTGGCCTTTTGATATGGATGATTCAGCAACATGTTTATTGTCTGGAGAAGGGGCTGAGTGAATAATAAAGTAGCTCTGTCAATTGCCTCTCTGCCCATATGTGCAATATAAACCGAGGAGCTCTGGTCAGTTAATCCCTGATCTACGAGGGTCCTGAAACTGACGAATGGGTCGCTGGGAAAAAGCGGGATAAATGACAGCTTTTAAGAACCCATCATAAAACGCACTCTGCAATTTCTGCTTCACTTGGTTCCGAGCCCCCTCCGTTTGCCGAGGCTCCCCTCCCCCATCCCACTCAGAATGCGCTGTTGTGCGGATAACAAATCGATTCCTCGTCCCTGGTGGCCGCATGACCTTCGACCCCAAAGCAGCCAGCACAAGCTGGTGTCTGAAAATTTAAAAACTCATTCCTCTCTCTCTCTCTCTCTCGTGCTCTCCGTCTCTCACTCTCGCACATGCTCCCTTTCTCTGTGTGTGTCTCTCTCTCTCCTTCTCTCAGCAGCGATCACACTTACACAGTCTCACTCTCCCACTCTGTCCACTGCAACTCTCCAACTTTCAGTCTCTTTACCTCTTGTACTGTCGCTCACCCTCCCTCTCACTGTCCCTCACTCCGTCTCTCACTCTCTCACTATCCCTCACTTTCTCACTGCCTCATTCTCTCACTGTCCCTCACTCCATCTCTCACTCTCTCACTCTGTCCCTCACTCTCTCACTCTCTCACTCTGTCCCTCACTCTCTCACTCTGTCCCTCACTCTCTCACTCTGTCCCTCACTCGCTCACACTCTCACTCTCTCACTATCCCTCACTCTCTCACTATCCCTCACTCTCTCACTGCGTCCCTCACTCTCTCACTGCGTCCCTCACTCTCTCGCTATCCCTCACTCTGTCCCTGTCCCTCACTCTGTCCCTCGCTCTCTCACTCTGTCCCTCACTCTCTCACTATCCCTCACTTTCTCAATATCCCTCACTCTCTCACTCTGTCTCTCACTCTCTCACTATCCCTCACTCTGTCCCTGTCCCTCGCTCTCTCACTCTGTCCCTCACTCTCTCACTATCCCTCACTCTCTCAATATCCCTCACTCTCTCACTCTGTCTCTCACTCTCTCACTATCCCTCACTCTCTCACTCTCACACTATCCCTCACTTTCTCACTCTGTCCCTCACTCTCTCATTATCCCTCACTCTATCTCTTGCTCTCTCAATATCCCTCACTGTCTCGCACTCTCTCACTATCCCTCACTCCCTCACTATCTCTCACTCCATCTCTCACTTTCTCACTGCCACTCACTCTTTCACTGCCCCTCAGTTTCTCACTTTCACTCTGTCTCACGTGGTCTCTGTCCCTCCCTCTCACTGACTCTATCTCTCCCTCTCACTGCTTCCCTGTCCCTATTTATCACCCCTACTCTCACTTGCTCTGTCTCTTTTTCTCTTTATCTTCACTCAGTGTCTCACATGCACCATCTTTCTCACACCTTACACTATGTCCCTTTTCTAGCTCTCCGTTCATCTCTCTCTCTCTCTCTCACATACATGCTCTGTCATCTCCTCGTCCTCTGTCTCTCTCACTCATTTCTCTCTGACAGCTGCTTTTCACAGTATAATTCTCAGTCTCGTTCAATACCGTAGTCCTCCTGTCTAAAATACTTCACCCACTGTATATTGCTTGAGGAGCCATAAGAATCACGGAGCACCGTCGCAGTGAAGTCGGTCATGCGTAACCCAGTCACATGTTTCAACATGATCATGTGACTGCATAAAGCAGGAAGTGGCACCTTTCTCAGAAACATAGGACCAGGAGGAGGCCATTCGGCCCCTCAAGCCTGCTCTGCCGTCCAATTAGATCACGGCTGATCTGTACATCTATCCGCCTTGGTTCTGTTATCGTTAATCCCCTTTTCTAACAAAAATCTACCTCAGTTTTTTTAATTTTTCAATTGACCCCAGCATCAACAGCTTTTGGGAGGCGAGAGTTCCAAAATTGCACTATCCTTTGTGTGAAAAGGTGCTCCGTGAACTGCGAAGCTCTAAGTATAAGGTTACACCCCCTTGCACTGGACACTCCCACCTCTATCTGCCCAATCAATTCCTTTATTCATCTAAAACACCTCGATTCGGTCATCCCTTAATCTGCGATACCACCCAAGTTGTATACAGCCAAAGAAGGAGTAATCATGTTGTGGACTATCAGTCAATCTGCAAATCCTTCCACTACTTGACCAATGTCAGCCGTGGCTCAATGGGTAGCACACTCGCCTCTGAATCAGAAGGTTGTGGGTTCAAGTCCCACCCTAGAGACTACAACACCAACATCGAGGCTGACACTCCAATGCAGTGTTGAGGGAATTCCGCACTGTCAGAGGTGCCGTCATTCAGATGAGATGTTAAACCGAGGCCCAGACATTCTTTCAGGTGGATGTAAAAGATCCCATGGCACTATTTTGAAGAAGAGCAGGGGAGTTATCCCTGGTGTCCTTGACAATATTTATCTCTCAATCAACATAACAAAAAAAACAAATTATCTGGTCATTATCACATTGTTGTTTGTGGGAGCTTGCTGTGTGCAAATTGGCTGCTGTGTTTCCCACATTACAACAGTGACTACATTCTGAAAGTACTTCATTGGCTGTGAAGCACTTTGGGACATCTGGTGCTATATAAATGCAAGTCTTTCTTACTTGTTACTATTTGCCATGGGAAGAGTAATAGGAAAAATCCGGAGGGGGAAAAAAAAGTATTGAATGGCCAAGGCTGTGTGGATCCCACAGGTGTTCAAAGTATGAACCCCTCTGCTGAACATGACTTGGGAGATGTTCTGAGCTGACATTGTAACGGGTATGGTGGTGTAGTGGTTATGTTACTGGACTAGTAATCTAGAGGCCTGATACAACAATCAGGACACAGAGTTCAAATCCCCCCCATGGGAGTTGGGCAATTTAAATTCAATTAAATAATTCTGGAATTAAAAAGCTAGTATCAGTATAAATGCATCAGGTTCACTAATGTCCTTTAGGGAAGGAAATCTGCTGTCCTTACCCGGTCTGGCCTATATGTGACTCCAGACCCACAGCAATGTGGCTGAGTCTGAAATGGCCAAGCGAGCCATTCAGTTATATTCAAAATGGCGGCTCACCACTTCTCGTGGGCAATAATTACTGCCGATGCCCACATCCCATGAATATTAAAGAAACCCAATGGCAGAAAGAGAAATTAGCATTTATATGGTGCCTTTCACAGCCTTAGTAAATCCCAATGCGCGTTACAGCCAATGAAGTACTTTTGAAGTGATATCACTCAAAAACTAGCAGCCAATTTGCGCACAGTAAGCTCCCACAGACAGCAATGAGATAATAACCAGATCCTCTGGGTTTTTTTTTTGTGATATTGGTTGAAGGATAAATATTGGCCAGGACACCGGGCACAACTCCCCATATATCGTTTGAAACAGTGCCATGGGAACGTTTACGTCCAGCTGAGAGGGCAAACGGGCCTCGGTTTAATCTGAAAGACGGCCCCTCTGACAGTGCAACGCTCCCTCCGTCTTGTGCTAGGAGTGTTGTCCGATATGGCTCAAGTCCCTGGAGTGGAGGAGGGGGTTGGGACCCACGACCTCCTGACCCAGAGACGAGAGGGTTACCCACGGGGCCCAGGGCTGACAACCGCGAAGGGCCCCGCCTCTCTAATGCCAACCCTCGCCCTTTGACGAACACGATCCGACCACTGAGGAAAATTTGAAAGTCGAAAAAAATAAACTTGCACAATTTTGTTAAAAAAAATAAGTCTGGGAGGTACTTTGTTTCCACCCTAAGGGCATTTAGTAATTTGTAGCCTGCCTGAATCGGTATTTGGGCATTAAGTCTGCTGTCTCATTAGAGGAAAAGGACCGTATAACTGTCCCTTTGCCCATTTCGCTGCTGTTTTCACACTGATGTATTGTACTTAATGAACACGCACTCGCGAGATGGGCTGAGCAACAGGCCGGGACAAAAGAGAAGACTAAAAAGACAAGGAAAAGGAACAGTGGGGAAAATTTATCATGTGATGTGCAAAGGCACCAGGGAACCATGAAATGCCAATCTGTTGATTTACAAACCTTGTCTAATTTGAAACAAACTTGGAGAAAGAGAGGATGGATTCCAGTCATTAGCCGCTTCTCAAAGGCCTGCGATGCTGGTAATTTGTAAGGAGGCTGAGCGGAGTGGCTCGTTTGGAAGATTTATACGCTGATTTAGGGCTGCGAGGAAGCAGGCCTGTAAATTCCGCTGGCTTTGCCCCTCCAAGCAGCAGTAAGCGTTATGTGTGTGGAAGGGTGGCCCCTCAATCATTCGCGGTGTCGGCATTTACAAGGCGTTATCATCACTGCCGAGATCTACCGCTTGTAACCAACCGTGGAAAGGAGCCTTTTGGAACTGTGGGGTGGGGGGAGGGGACGTGAGCGGGGGGGAGAGGTGACAGGGGGCAATGGTTACGTGAAAGGAAAAATAACTACTTTCATTTATATAGCGCCTTTCACAACCACCGGATGTTTCAAAGCACTTTACAGCCAATGAAGTACTTTTGAGGTGTAGCCAATTTGCGCACAGCAAGCTCCCATAAACAGCAATGTGATAATGACTGGATCGTCTGCTGTGGTTATATTGATTGAGGGATAAATTTTGGCCAGGACACCAGCGATAACTCCCCTACTCTTCTTTCAAATTTTGCCTTGGGATCTTTTACATCCACCAGAGAGGGCAGACAGGACCTCAGTTTACCGTCTCATCCGACAGTGCAGCGCTCCCTCAGCATTGCACTGGAGTGTCAGCCTAGCTTTTTGTGTTCAAGTTCCTGGAGTGGGACTTAAACCCACAACTTTCTGACTCAGAGGCAAGAGTGCTACCCACTGAGCCACAGCAAGGAGGATGAACACTCTAGTTGAACCGATGCCTTGAGGTGTCATCGCTTGACCTCCTGCCTCCAACCACCCCGGCCCCCACGCTCTCGCCATTGGCCGCCCTACATGTCCGTACTCGCGGTGCACCGACCTTCCCGCGCCAATTGGAAAGCAAAGGGAGTCGTCCTCACTGGTCTCGCGACTCTCGGTCAAACATTCCCCAGGTTTTGCTCGGAGCAGTGTCCTGGAGATTGGTCTGTAATTCCCGGAGACGCCAGGGCAAATCCTGGGGGGGGGTGTCCGTAACCGAGGCGGTCCCTGACCTGCGAGAGACCATCAGCGGCAGGTCAGGGCCATAAAAGGAGCGGCGAGCGGCAGCTATGGGCAACGTGGCAGCGTACCACTTCGAGCTGGTGCAGGAGGGCGACGGCAGCGATGAGCGACATCATCAAGGTCCAGGCCGGTGATTGGAGCGTGGGCAGGTACAGCGGGAGCGGCGAGATCGGGGCGAAGGAGCGGCGAGAGATTGTAGAGGGCCGTGACCGGGGCTCAGGAGAGGCGCGAGTTCGGGGCCCAGAGGAGGCGAAGGCCCAGGGGGCAGCACGGGCCCAGCCCACACTGCGATATGTGTGCGCACTAGGTCCGTGCAGCAGAGCTGGTCTCCAGTCGTCCTGGTTAATCTTCGCCACTGGACCAAGGCCGAGCTCTGTCGGGCCCGTGTGGTGGCTGGTGTGCAACGGCCACCCCACGTTAAAAAAAATCCACACACAGGCATCTTCCACCCTTCAGGATGTAGTTCAGGACCTGGAATATTAGGTCCTTCATTGAAACACCTGTGAACTCATCCCTTTTTGGCCTGGAAGCAAGTCATCCTCGATACAATGCTTCCATGATGATGATAGGGTGGTGCAATGAGCTGGGCGCTGCCCCCGACCTCTGAGTTCCAATGTAGCCCCATCCCAAGGGGAGGGGATGAAGGTTCCTTCCTCCTGGAGGCGAGGTTCTGCCGTCTGAAGCTCCAACTGGGTGTGGGTCCAACATTAGCGAGATAATAGGATGGCTGGAAATGGAACATGTTCAAGGGGTCTTCCAAGACGGTTGCTCAGAAATATTGACACTCTGCACCTTTGCAAAACAAGACCTGATGGCCTGATGATGATGGGTGCCTGAAATCAGGCAGAAGAACGGCTCGAGAATGTAATCTGGACTGATCTGCCTCGCCGAGGGAGTGCTGCGCTCTCGGGTAACCTGTCCTTTTGGATCGATGCCGTACTGAGACACTGAGTGTGCTAATTCAAGAAGAGAATTGTCCATGTCTGGTCTGGCCAACATTCCGACACGTCTTTCAGGTGAGACGTTAAACTGAGGCTCCGTCTGCTCTCTCAGGTGGATGTGAAAGATCCCATGGCACTATTTCAAAGAAGAACAGGGGAGTTATCCCCGATGTCCTGGCCCAATATTTATCCCTCAATCAACATAACAAAAAAACAGATTATCTGGCCATTATCACATTGCTGTTTGTGGGAGCTTGCTGTACGCAACTGGGCTGCCGCACTTCCCACATTACAACAGCGACTGCACTCCAAAAAGTACTTCATTGGCTGTAAAGCGCTTGGAAAAGGCGCTATATAAATGCAAGTCTTTCTTTTTCAGCCAAAACTGCCAAAAGAACAGATTTTTGAATAATGCTCAATTTTATCACAGACATTAGTCTGACTGAGTTGAAGAAATTTGACCCAAGTGCCAGCCCACTACACCACTGGGAATCATGAGCTGGGGGTGTGGCGATGGTGTGAATTTCCTCGTGGTATCTTCCGCTTCAAAGTAACGTCACACCTAAACAAGGCTTAAGTCGAACTTACACCAAAGTTATGGCGGAACAGTGGAGGAAGCCCCAAGGAAATTCGCTCCTCACCCCCCCCGTCCCCGGAGTTATTCTTGTTCCATTCTAATCCTCCTCCTCCTCTCCCGAACTTCCTGATACATTCAGGTCTACGGATCAAAGGTGTCCTGAAACTCGCCCAAAATAGAACATAAGAAATAGGAGCAGGAGTAGGCCACTTGGCCCCTCGAGCCTACTCCGCCATTCAATAAGATCATGGCTGATCTGATCTTGGCCTCAACTCCACTTCCCCGCCCTCTCCCCATAACCCTTTACTCCCTTATTGCTCAAAAATCTGTCTATCTCCACCTTAAATATATTCAATGACCCAGCCTCCACAGCTCTCTGGGGCAGAGAATTCCACAGATTTACAACCCTCTGAGAGAAGAAATTCCTCCTCATCTCAGTTTTAAATGGACAGCCCCTTATTCTAAGACTATTCCCCCGAGTTTTAGTTTCCCTATGAGTGGAAACATCCTCTCTTTATCCACCTTGTCGAGCCCCCTCATTATCTTATAAGTTTCAATAAGAGCACCTCTCAGTCTTCTGAACTCCAATGAGTACAGGTCCAACCTACTCAACCTATTTTCATAAGTCAACCCCCTCATCTCCGGAATCAACCTAGTGAACCTGCTCTGAACAGCCTCCAATGCAAATATATCCCTCCTTAAATGCGGAGACCAAAACTGTACACAGTACTCCAGGTGTGGCCTCACCAATACCCTGTACAATCGAGGGATATGGGGACAGTGCAGGCAAGTGGAGTTGAGGTAGAAGATCAGCCATGATCTCATTGAATGGTGCAGCAGGTTCTTGGGGCCAAATGGCCTACACCTGCTCCTAATTCTTATGTTCTTATCGATCGATAGGAACATATAAAATAGGAGCAGGAGTGGACCATTCGGCCCCTCGATGTGTGCTTCATGAGCGAGCATCCACTAGATCCTCAGTGTTAACTCGCAGGACGCAGGGATCAGAGTGTGTGGTGCGGAGCTGAATGGGATGAACTGCAGTTGCTGCAACTTGCAAACAACGTTCCCTCTTTGCCTGTCAGTCCCAGGCAGCCCGGCCTGGCTTTCCAAACGTGAAATTCCGCTCATGCACGGAAGTTTGACTGAGCCGTGCAGCCCCTTGAGGAGACCACGCACCCAAAAATAAATTTAGGGTGAATATTGCTTGTAGGAATAGAAGGCCACATGGACCTGTGAGCTGCTTTTCTTTGAAGCTTCTTCTTCCAATCACCTCGTGGTGGGCCAAAGGAAACAAGCTCAATTTCCTTAACTTCTCCTCATAACTTCCCAATACTTGGGACCACCTCGCTTACTGTCCACCAAAGACTATCAAAGGCAAAACTACCATACAAATTGAAGAAGGCTATTCGGCCTCCATCATTGGAGCTATCTATTTTAATCCCTTTCTCTCATATACACCCCTACATTCCCCGGAATTTAGAAGAATGAGTGGTGATCTCATTGAAGCATACCAGATTTTGAAGGGGATTGACAGGGTAGATGCTGAGAGGTTGTTTCCCCCCTGGCTGGAGTGTCTAGAACTAGGGGGCACAGTCTCAGGATAAGGGGATGAGGAGGAATTTCTTCACTCAGAGGGTTGTGAACCTTTGGAACTCTCTGCCCCAGAGGGCTGTGGATGCTGAGTCTCTGAATATATTCAAGGCTGAGATCGATAACATTTTGGACTCTAGGGGAATCAAGGATGTGGAGATTGGGCGGGAAAGTGGAGTTGAGGTCGATGATCAGCCATGATCTTATTGAATGGCGGAGCAGACTCGAGTGGCTGTACAGCCAACTCCTGTTCCTATTTCTTATGTTGTTTAATATTTCCCTTCTGCAAGTAGTTTTCTATTTCTCCCTTAAGTGGTAAAACTGAAAAAAAGAAAGAAAGAAATAAAGAATGACTTGCATTTATATTGCGCCTTTCACAACCTCAGGACATCACAAAGCGTTTTACAGCCCATTAAGTGTAGTCTTTGTTGTAATGTAGAAAACACAGCAGTCAACTTGCGCACAGCCAGCTCCCACTGCCAGCAATGTGATAATGACTGGATAATCTGATTACAGTGATGTTGATTGAGGGATAAATATTGGCCAGGACACTGGGGATAACTCCCCTGCTCTTCTTCGAAATAGTGCCATGGGATCTTTTACATCCAACTGAGGGGGCCTCGGTTTAACGTCTCATCCGAAAGACGGCACCTCCGACAGTGCAGCACTCCCTCAGCACTGCACTGGGAGTGTCAGCCTCGAATGTTACTCCTCTGGTAAATAGGGAGCAGTTGGCTTCACAGTAGCAGCAGTGAACTGCTCGAGATCTTAACAAAGGAAATATGAGTGAGCACTTAGAAAGATATCGGATAATCAGGGATAGTCTTTTAATAACATTTCCTTTTTCAATATTTATGTTAGTTGCTTCTCCGCATTCTGGAGTACTTCCTCCAACTTCCCGCAGTAAATAACTGCAAAGCATTTCTGACATCCTTTTATTCTCTGTTGCCAATACATGGAGTTAAATAGTAACGACAACACGGAAGTAGACCGTTCGGCACAACCAAAGTTCCCGCGCAGGCCGAATTAACTGTGCAAATAGATGTTAACAAATATGATGTGATTGGGATTACGGAGACGTGGCTCCAGGATGAGCAGGGCTGGGAACTCAACATCCAGGGGTATTCAACATTCAGGAAGGATAGAATAAAAGGAAAAGGAGGTGGGGTAGCATTGCTGGTTAAGGAGGAGATTAAGGCAATAGTTAGGAAGGACATTAGCTTGGATGATGTGGAATCTATATGGGTAGAGCTGCAGAACACCAAAGGGCAAAAAACGTTAGTGGGAGTTGTGTACAGACCTCCAAACAGTAGTAGTGATGTTGGGGAGGGCATCAAACAGGAAATTAGGGGTGCGTGCAATAAAGGTGCAGCAGTTATAATGGGTGACTTTAATATGCACATAGATTGGGCTAACCAAACTGGAAGCAATACGGTGGAGGAGGATTTTCTGGAGTGCATAAGGGATGGTTTTTTAGACCAATATGTCGAGGAACCAACTAGGGGGGAGGCCATCTTAGACTGGGTGTTATGTAATGAGGGAGGATTAATTAGCAATCTCGTTGTGCGAGGCCCCTTGGGGAAGAGTGACCATAATATGGTGGAATTCTGCATTAGGGTGGAGAATGAAACAGTTAATTCAGAGACCATGGTCCAGAACTTAAAGAAGGCTAACTTTGAAGGTATGAGGCGTGAATTGGCTGAGATGGATTGGCGAATGATACTTAAGGGGTTGACTGTGGATGGGCAATGGCAGACATTTAGAGACCGCATGGATGAACTACAACAATTGTACATTCCTGTCTGGCATAGAAATAAAAAAGGGAAGGTGGCTCAACCGTGGCTATCAAGGGAAATCAGGGATAGTATTAAAGCCAAGGAAGTGGCATACAAATTGGCCAGAAATAGCAGCGAACCTGGGGACTGGGAGAAATTTAGAACTCAGCAGAGGAGGACAAAGGGTTTGATTAGGGCAGGGAAAATGGAGTATGAGAAGAAGCTTGCAGGGAACATTAAGACGGATTGCAAAAGTTTCTATAGATATGTAAAGAGAAAAAGGTTAGTAAAGACAAATGTAGGTCCCCTGCAGTCAGAATCAGGGGAAGTCATAACGGGGAACAAAGAAATGGCGGACCAATTGAACAAGTACTTTGGTTCAGTATTCACGAAGGAGGACACGAACAACCTTCCGGTTATAAAAGGGGTCGGGGGGTCTAGTAAGGAGGAGGAACTGAGGGAAATCCTTATTAGCCGGGAAATTGTGTTGGGGAAATTGATGGGATTGAAGGCCGATAAATCCCCAGGGCCTGATGGACTGCATCCCAGAGTACTTAAGGAGGTGGCCTTGGAAATAGTGGATGCGTTGACAGTCATTTTCCAACATTCCATTGACTCTGGATCAGTTCCTATGGAGTGGAGGGTAGCCAATGTAACCCCACTTTTTAAAAAAGGAGGGAGAGAGAAAACAGGGAATTATAGACCGGTCAGCCTGACATCGGTAGTGGGTAAAATGATGGAATCAATTATTAAGGATGTCATAGCAGTGCATTTGGAAAGAGGTGACATGATAGGTCCAAGTCAGCATGGATTTGTGAAAGGGAAATCATGCTTGACAAATCTTCTGGAATTTTTTGAGGATGTTTCCAGTAGAGTGGATAAGGGAGAACCAGTTGATGTGGTATATTTGGACTTTCAGAAGGCGTTCGACAAGGTCCCACACAAGAGATTGATGTGCAAAGTTAGAGCACATGGGATTGGGGGTAGTGTACTGACATGGATTGAGAACTGGTTGTCAGACAGGAAGCAAAGAGTAGGAGTAAATGGGTACTTTTCAGAATGGCAGGCAGTGACTAGTGGGGTACCGCAAGGTTCTGTGCTGGGGCCCCAGCTGTTTACACTGTACATTAATGATTTAGATGAGGGGATTAAATGTAGTATCTCCAAATTTGCGGATGACACTAAGTTGGGTGGCAGTGTGAGCTGCGAGGAGGATGCTGTGAGGCTGCAGAGCGACTTGGATAGGTTAGGTGAGTGGGCAAATGCATGGCAGATGAAGTATAATGTGGATAAATGTGAGGTTATCCACTTTGGTGGTAAAAACAGAGAGACAGACTATTATCTGAATGGTGACAGATTAGGAAAAGGGGAGGTGCAAAGAGACCTGGGTGTCATGGTACATCAGTCATTGAAGGTTGGCATGCAGGTGCAGCAGGCGGTTAAGAAAGCAAATGGCATGTTGGCCTTCATAGCAAGGGGATTTGAGTACAGGGGCAGGGAGGTGTTGCTACAGTTGTACAGGGCATTGGTGAGGCCACACCTGGAGTATTGTGTACAGTTTTGGTCTCCTAACCTGAGGAAGGACATTCTTGCTATTGAGGGAGTGCAGCGAAGGTTCACCAGACTGATTCCCGGGATGGCGGGACTGACCTATCAAGAAAGACTGGATCAACTGGGCTTGTATTCACTGGAGTTCAGAAGAATGAGAGGGGACCTCATAGAAACATATAAAATTCTGACGGGGTTAGACAGGTTAGATGCAGGAAGAATGTTCCCAATGTTGGGGAAGTCCAGAACCAGGGGTCACAGTCTAAGGATAAGGGGTAAGCCATTTAGGACCGAGATGCGGAGGAACTTCTTCACCCAGAGAGTGGTGAACCTGTGGAATTCTCTACCACAGAAAGTTGTTGAGGCCAATTCACTAAATATATTCAAAAAGGAGTTAGATGAGGTCCTTACTGCTAGGGGGATCAAGGGGTATGGCGAGAAAGCAGGAATGGGGTACTGAAGTTGAATGTTCAGCCATGAACTCATTGAATGGCGGTGCAGGCTAGAAGGGCCGAATGGCCTACTCCTGCACCTATTTTCTATGTTTCTATGTTTCTATAACGGGAGATTTTGTGCATGCTCGGAATTTTGAATGGGCCGTGCGGTCCGTTAAAGGGACCACGCACCCAATAAACAATTAAGGGAACACTGGACCCAACCAGTCCATGCCGGCGTTTATCCTCCACATAACCAGTGGTCCGAATCTCATGTGCCGACTCTGCTGCCACATCCCGTTATTCCCCTTTCTTCTGTGTCAGCTGTGGCTCGGTGGGCAGCACACTCGCCTCTGGGCCACAAGGCTGTGGGTTCAAGTCCCACTCCAGAGACTTGAGCACATAAATCTAGGCTGACCCTCACAGAGCCAGTGCTGAGGGAGCGCTGCACTGTCGGAGGTGCAGTCTTTTGAATGAGACGTTAAACCGAGGTTAGATATGGCTGTTACGGCTAAAGGGATCAAGGGGTATGGAGAGAAAGCAGGAATGGAGTACTGAGGTGAATGTTCAGCCATGATCTTATTGAATGGTGGTGCAGGCTCGAAGTGCCGAATGGCCTACTCCTGCACCTACCTATTTTCTATGTTTCTATGGCCCCAAGGTTCCACATGATTTGCTCCTGATTTTTAGGAGCAACTGGTGTAGAACGGAGTATCTTAGAAATCGGAATTCTCGTCATTTAGTTTGCTCCAGTTCTCGTCAGTTAGAACAGTTTCACTTTGGAACAGAATTTTTTTTTCAATAGGGGGCGTGTCCGGCCACTTACGCCTGTTTTCAAAGTTTCGTCAGTGAAAACTTACTCCAAACTAACTTAGAATGGAGTAAGTGAAGATTTTTGTACGCTCGAAAAAACCTTGTCTACACTTTAGAAAATCAGGCGTAGGTTACAAATCAGGCGTAGGTTACAAATCAGGCGTAGGTTACAAATCAGGCGTAGGGTATGGTGGGGGGGGGGGGTGTTTAAAGGGAAGTTTACAAACATTAAACACTTCAGTTTTACAAATAAAGAGCCATCATCAATAATAAATGATAAATGCATCAATAAATCAACCAATAAATCAATCAAAAAAAATTAATAAATCAGACATTTTCTACTTACCGACTGCAGCACCGGGAGCCCTCCAACAGCGTGCTGGGATGCCCCCCTCAGTGTGTCTCTGTCAGTGTCTCTATCTCTCTGTCTGTGTGTGTCTCTCATTCTCTGTCTGTCAGTGTCTGTGTTTCTGACAGCGAGGGGAGGGGGAGGAGGGGGGTAGAGGGAGAGAGGGGGGGAGCAGAGGGAGGGAAGGGGGAGAAGGGGGAGAAGGGGGAGGGATGGGGGAGAAGGGGGAGGGATTGGGGAGAAGGGGGAGGGATAGGGGAAGGGGAGAGGAGGGGAGAAGGGGATAAAGGGGAGAAGGGGGATAAAGGAGATGGGGGAAAGGAGATGGGGGGAAAGGAGATTGGGTGGGGAAAGGAGATGGGGGGGGAGGAGATGGGGGGGAAGGAGATTGGGAGGGGGAAGGAGATTGGGGGGAGGGGGAAGGAGATTGGGGGGAGGGGAGGAGATTGGGGGGAGGGGAGGAGATTGGGGAGGGGGAAGGAGATTGGGGGGGGGTGGGGAAGGAGATTGGGGGGGGGGGGGGAGGCTGAACGGGCCGGGCCCGAGACTTCGGGCAGGGCCCGTCCCCAGCACCAGATTTACAGGTAGGTGGCGTTGGGTCGGGTCGGGGGGGTGGTGGGTGGGAGGGAAGTCGGTTCGGTTCGGGTCGGGGGAAGGGAGGGAGGGAGAGGGAGGTCAGGTCGGGAGGGAGGGAGGTCAGGTCGGGTCCGGTCCCGGGGCAGGGGGGAGCGGATGTTGGGTCCAGTCCAGGGGCGGGGGCGGGGGAGCAGGTGTCGGGTCCGGTCCGGAGGCGGGAAGCGGGAGTCGAGTCGGGTCGGGAGGAAGCAGGAGCTGGCCGTGGGAGGAGCCTTATTCACGCAGCCCCAGTGAGGCCATTCGGCCAGGGCTAGGGGCTGTGTGCTTCGGGCCCCTCCCACACAGTTTCGGGCCCCTGGAGCTACTGCACTTGCGTGCCCACTGTAGCGTGCATGTGCAGAGGTTCCGGCACTGTTTTCAGCACAGGGACCAGGCTCTGCCCCCTACAGCTCGTGCTGCGCTGCACCGAGGGCCAGAGGACCTGCAGGGAGGTGGAGAATATGGAGGTTTTTTTTAGGCGCACTTTGTGGCGCGAAAAACGGGCGTCCAGGTCGGGACTGCGCCGTTCTAGGCGCGGCTCGAAACTTGGGCCCTATGTTTCTAAACCTCTTGTCTGTCACTGTGTTCAAAAATAATTGACTAGCTGACATCGGTAAAACACGAGTTTCAGTATTTGAATTTAAAACGCACTCCAGTGCTGTACAGAACATGCTCCAGTCCTGTACAGAACACGCTCCAGTCCTGTACAGAACACGCTCCAGTCCTGTACAGAACATGCTCCAGTCCTGTACAGAACACGCTCCAGTCCTGTACAGAACACGCTCCAGTCCTGTGTAGAACTCACTCCAGTCCTGTGCACAACACATAAGAACATAAGAAAAAGCTGCAAGAGTAAGTCATTCGGCCCTTCAAGCCTCTTCTGCCATTCAATAATACTGATCTTCTACCCCATTTCCCTTGATTCCCTTAGCATCCAAAAATCTATTGTTCTTTGTCTTGAATATACACAACATCCACAGCCCTCTGGGGCAGAGAATTCCAAAGATTCACCACAATCTGAGAGAAGAAATTTCTCCTCATCTCCGTCCTAAATGGCTGGTGTAATGTATTTGCTTAAGAATTCATAACAACACATTGTTTATTAGCAACGGTTTAACAATCTCACTTCACATCATCAGTTCACCCACTAGGCTCACAACTGCATACCTCATGACCTAGACCCAAGTGGTTGGGGTTTTATTGAGTCTTGTGAACATCACAAAGCTGGCTAAGCCACTCACAACTCAACAGCTCTACAACTATTTTAAATTAACTGATAAAGGCGAGTGCCCCCTTACTAGAATCCACAAATTTCCAATTAAAACTTTAAAAGGAACTTAGATCAAATTAAAATTTGGTTGCCAGGGCTGATGATGCACTCCAGTCCCTCCATCTCTCACGGAAGGCCACGAGCATACCGGTGGACACCGCGTGCTCCATCTCCAGGGACACTCTGGCTCGGATGTAACCGCGGAAGAGAGGCAGGCCCTCGACCGCCCGCTGCCTGACCATGCCCAGGAGCAGACCTACGAGGAGGCCCTCTGACCTGCCCGCTCCCCTCCGCACAGGGTACCCAAAGATCAGGAATGTGGGACTGAAGTGCAACCAGAATTTGAGAAGCAGCCCCTTCAAATAATGGAAGAGGGGCTACAACCTCGCACACTCAATAAAAACGTGGAACACGGACTCCTCTTGACCTCAGAAAATGCAGACGGCCTCGGAGTCCGTGAACCGACTTAAAAACCGATTGCACTGGACTGCACCGTGCAACACAAGCCAAGTCCTCAATAAATAGAGGGAGGACTCCCGCATAGAGAGCACTCCACTGGAGACCCCCGCCTCCTCCGGACGGCAGGCTGGTGCGCCACGGCGCGTCCAGACAACAGACGAGGATGGCAACAGCTCTACAAATCTGTGAGCCTAGTCACAGGTGCAGAAATTGCAGTCGACACTCCCGTCCCGTACACACTCCCGTCCCGTACACACTCCTGTCCCGTACGCACTCCCGTCCTGTATACACTCCTTCTTGGACACACTCTTTCTTGTACACACTCCCGTCTGTACACACTCCCGTCCCCTACACACTCCCGTCTGCACACACTCCCGTCTGCACGCACTCCCGTCTGCACACACTCCCGTCTGTACACACTCCCGTCTGTACACACTCCTTCCTGTACACACTCCTATCCCGGACACACTCCCGTCCCATATCCCATCCCGTATACACTCCCGTCTGTACACTCTCCCATCTGTACACATTCCAGTCTGTACACATTCCAGTCTGTACACACTCCCGTCCCATACATACTCCAGTCTGTACACACTCCAGTCTGTACGCCCGCCAGTCCTGTACACATTCCCGTCCTGTACACACTCCCGTCCTGTACACACTCCCGTCCTGTACACACTCCAGTCTGTACACACTCCCGTCCTGTACGCACTCCCGTCCCGTACGCACTCCCGTCCCGTACGCACTCCAGTCTGTACACATGCCAGCCCCGTACACACTCCTTCCAGTACACACTCCCATCCCGTACACACTCCAGTCTGTACACACTCCAGTCCGTACACACTCCCATCCCATACACAATCCTTCTTGTACACACTCTCATCCCGTACACATTCCAGTCCCATACACACTCCTGCCCCGTACACACTCCCGTCCCGTACACACTCCAGTCCCGTACACACTCCAGTCCCGTACACACTCCAGTCTGTACATATTCCCGTCTGTACAACTCCCGTCCCGTACACACTCCTTCCTGTATGCACTCCAGTGCTGTACACACTCCCGTCCTGTGCACACTCTCATCCTGTGCACACTCCAATCTGTACATAACACGCTGCAGTGTGCAAATACTGACTGCAGTTGAGGATAACCCACTCACCTGAATATTTCCAGAGTACCTGAGAGTGAATGCAGAGAGTTGAAGGTTTAACACCTTGTGACAGTCTCACAGTTACTTCTATGCTTTGAAGTGACATTATTTACCTTATAGTCTGGAAAACACTATTATTATTTGTGTGTTGTTAGCAATGGCCTAGGAAACCCTTAATGGGATAGAGAGATGCCTTTTCATTCTCCCACTGCAGAGTGCCTGATTTAGAGGGTCAATAGCTTTAATAGAGGATTTTCACTGCTGCTATGGATTCTGGGATAGCCTTTCCTCCATTGCTATGTCTTGCTTTCTCCTGTTCTTCAATGACAGGAGACAAGAGAAAGCACGAGCAAAAACAACAACCCGCTAAACAGCAAAGGGCGAAAGGGAAAAACAGAAAAAAGACAGAGAACAAAAGAGCGAGCTACAAGAGTGCTGGTATCTCCCTCCCAGTGCCACTATTTCAGGCTGCACCACACTATCTTTAACCTCGAGTGTCAGCTGTGGCTCAGTGGGCAGCACTCTTGCCTGTGACTCAATAGGTTGTGGGTCCAAGCCTCACTCCAGGGACTTGAGCACAAAAACTCTAGGCTGACACTCCATCGCAGTGCTGAGGGAGTGCTGCACTGTCGAAGCTGCTGTGTCTTAGATGAGATGTTAAACCGAGGCCCCATCTGCTCTCTCAAGTGGACATAAAAGATCCCACGGCACTATTTCGAAGAAGAGCAGGGGAGTTATCCCCAGTGTTCTGGCCAATATTTATCCCTCAATAAACATAACAAAAAAACAGATTATCTGGTCATTATCACATTGCTGTTTGTGGGAGCTTGCTGTGCATAAATTGGCTGCTGTGTTTTCCACATTACAACAGTGACTACACATCAAAAGTACTTCATTGCCTTGAAATGTCCAGTAGTCGAGAAAGGTGCTATATAAATGTAAGTCTTTCTTTCTTTGATACTTTTTGAAAAAGAGCAGGGGAGTTATCTATCCCTGGTGTCCTAGCCAACATATATCCCTCAATCAATGTCACTAAAACAAACTACCTGGTCAGTGTCACAATGTTTGTGGGAGCTCACTGTGCGCAAATTGGCTGCTGCATTTGCTACATTCCAACACTTCAAAAGTACTTCACTGGCTGTAAAGCACTTTGGGATGTCCGGAGTTTGTGAAAGGTACTATATAAATGCAAGTCTTTCTTTCCCAATCTATATTAACGACTTGGAAGAAGGGACGTAGCCAAGTTTTCTGACGATACAAAGATGGGAGGAAAAGCAATGTATGAGGAGGACACAAAAAATCTGCAAAAGGACACAGACAGGCTAAGTGAGTGGGCAAAAATTTGGCAGATGGAGTATAATGTTGGAAAGTGTGAGGTCATGCCCTTTGGCAGAAAAAAAATCAAAGAGCAAGTTATTATTTAAATGGAGAAAGATTGCAAAGTGCTGCAGTACAGCAGGACCTGGGGGTACTTGTGCATGAAACACAAAAGGATAGTCTGCAGGTACAGCAAGTGATCAGGAAGGCCAATGGAATCTTGGCCTTTATTGCAAAGGGGATGGAGCATAAAAGCAGGGAAGCTTTGCTACAGTTATACAGGGTATTGGTGAGACCACACCTGGAATACTGCATGCAGTTTTGGTTTCCATATTTACGAAAGGATATACTTGCTTTGGAGGCAGTTCAGAGAAGGTTCACTAGGTTGATTCCGGAGATGAGGGGGTTGACTTATGAGGAAAGGTTGCGTAGGTTGGGCCTCAACTCATTGGAGTTCAAAAGAATGAGAGGTGATCTTATTGAAACGTATAAGATTATGAGGGGGGCTTGACAAGGTGGATGCAGAGAGGATGTTTCCACTGATGGGGGAGACTAGAACTAGAGGGCATGATCTTAGAATAAGAGACCGCATATTTAAAACTGAGATGAGGAGAAATTTCTTCTCTCAGAGGGTTGAAAATCTGTGGAATTCGCTGCCCCAGAGAGCTGTGGAAGCTGGGACATTGAATAAATTTAAGACAGAAATAGACAGTTTCTTAAACAACAAGGAGATAAAGGGTTATGGGGAGCGAGCAGGGAAGTGGAGCTGAGTTCTACATTGTCTCCCGGTCCTATGAATGTACGAACAATGACGGACAGGTAAAGACCCCTGGTTCCACACAGTTTTGATTCCTTGTGTATGCACCCCACCCAAATCCATCCATGGCCTCATCCTTCCCTATCTCTGCCACCTCCTCCAGCCCCACAACCCACCACAGATTCCTGCACTTCCAAATCTGGCCTCTTGAGCTTCCCTGATTATAATCGTCTCACCATTGGTGGCCGTGCCTTCAGCTGCCCAGGCCTCAAGCTCCGAAATTCCCTGCCTAAACCTCTCCACCTCTCTATCTCTCTTTCCTCCTTTAAGACGCTCCTTAAAACCTATCTCTTTGACCAAGCCTGTCCTCGTATCTCCTTATGTAGCTTGGTCTTAATTTTTTGTCTGATTACGCTCCTGTGCAGCACCTTGTGACATTTTACTATGTTAAAGGTGCTGTATAAATACATTAAGCTCCGTTGGGTGGGCCACATTGTCTGCATGCCCGACACGAGACTCCCAACGCAAGCGCTCTACTCGGAACTCCTTCACAGCAAGCGAGCCCCAGGTGGCAAAGGAAATGCTTCAAGGACACCCTCAAAGCCTCCTTGATAAAGTGTAACATCCCCACCGACACCTGGGAGTCTTTGGCCAAAGACCACCCTAAGTGGAGGAAGAGCATCCAGGAGGGCGCTGAGCACCTCGAGTCTCGTCGCCGAGAGCATGCAGAAAACAAGTGCAGGCAGCGGAAGGAGCGTGCAGCAAACCAGACTCCCCACCCACCCTTTCCTTCAACCACTGTCTGTCCCACCTGTGACAGAGACTGTAATTCCCATATTGGACTGTACATCATCATCATCATAGGCAGTCCCTCGAATGAGGATGACTTGCTTCCACACCAAAAGGGATGAGTTCACAGATGTTTCAACGAAGGACCAATATTCCAGTCCTCAACTCCAGTTGAGGGGGTGGAAGATGCCTGTGCGTGGATTTTTTTAACGTGTGGTGGCTGTTGCACACCAGTCACCACACAGGCTTGACAGAGCTAGGTCTTGGTCCAGTGGCAAGGGTTGAACCAGGACGACTGGAGACCTGCTCTGATGCACGGACCTAGTGCGCACACATATCGCAGTGTGGGCTGGCCCGCGCTGCCCCTGGGCCCTCGACTCTTCTGGCCCCCTTACACTCATTTGCCGCACCTCCGCCTGAGAACTCACTTTTAGAGTGGAAGCAAGTCTTCCTCGATTTCGAGGGACTGCCTGTGATGATGATATTACATTTACTTGCCTGCTTACTGTGGCTCATCTGATGGTCACACGTACCTCACTTAACAACAGTCAGAAAGGGAAAAAATGTAAAAGGAGTTGGGGTTTTTTCTCTCACTTATTTGTTTAAGACCGTCTCATTATTTTTCAAGAGGTAATACACTTTGCGGAGGGGTCGGACAGCAGTTCTGACACACACTGCTTGTTATATCTATGGTGTACTTATGAATGACTCCGCAAGGCAATGTGTTGTACTTGAACTGTAGTGACCTTGTTTCTTTATTCCAAACTCCAGAGTGCTCTGCAAGCATGGTGTGCAGCCTTTTATACAGGGCCCTGCCAGCAGGGCAGGAAACCCCCGGTCTCCACCAGTTGCACCCTCTAGTGGTGCCAGCATGTATGTACACAGTGTAAGCCTTCTTGATAGTACATCAGGTAAACAAGTCTCCATCTTATACAATCTCACAGTGGCTACACATAGAGTACATCCGTAGTCAGCATATACAACACTGCGCATGACTGAAAATCTCAGACCTAGAACCAGCTGCATCAGTTACGTGGATAGACTGGAGAAGCTGGGATTGTTCTCCTTAGAGCAGAGAAGCTTAAGGGGAGATCCGATGGAGATGTTCAAAATCATGAAGGGTTTCGATAGAGTAAATAATTAGAAACTGTTCCCAGAGGCAGAAGGATCGGAAACCAGAGGACACAGATTTAAAATAACTGGAAAAAGAACCAGAGGGAGATGAGGAATATTTGTTGTTACACAGCAAGATGCTGTAATCGGGAACACGCTGCCTGCAAGGTCGGTGGAAGCAGATTCAATAGTAACACTCAAAAGGGAATTGGATAAATACTTGAAAAGAAACAACTTGCAGGATTATGTGAGGGGGAAGAAAGAAAGACTTGCATTTATATAGCGCCTTTCACAACCACTGGACGTCTCAAAGCGCTTCACAGCCAATGAAGTACTTTTGGAGTGTAGTCACTGTTGTAATGTGGGAAACGCGGCAGCCAATTTGCGCACAGCAAGCTCCCACAAACAGCGATGTGATAATAGCCAGATAATCTGTTTTTTCGTTATGTTGATTGAGGGATAAATATTGGGCCAGGACACCGGGGATAACTCCCCTGCTCTTCGAAATAGTGACGTGGGATGTTTTATGTCCGCCTGAGAGAGCAGACGGGGTCTCGATTTAAGGTCTCATCCGAAAGACGGCAGCTCCGACAGTGCAGCACTCCCTCAGCACCGGCACAGGCACGATGCACCGAATGTCCTCCTCCTGTGTTGTATGATTCTACAAGTACCAAGTTTCCATCAATCCCTCCCCTCCAAGGGACATTAAGAGGAAGAGGGTGAGAACCCATCTAAACATGTTATAAATCAGACTGACATTAACAATGAAACCAACCGTTTCCTCCAAATCACTACTGAAATGTGTCTTTAATTGGAATCTTATCGCCGGCAAGATTTACGACGTGATTAACTGGTTTGTTTTGATACGTCTCTCCTTCCCCAAGTTTAATAGGATTGGCACTACCCCTCGAGCTCTGGAATTCTCTCCCTTAACCTCTCCACCTCTCTCTCCTCCTTTGAAGAATGCTTGTTAAAACCCGTTTACTATGATGAGGGCGCGATGTAAGTGCAAAACCTCGGCTGCCCGTGTACTAACTCGCACCAAGTCCCGCTCACCCTTCACCCCTGTGCTCGCTGACCTACACAGGGTGCCAGTTAAGCAACACCTCAATTTCAAAATTCTCATCCTGGTTTACAATCCCTCCATGGCCCTCGCCCTCTCCCTATCTCTGTAATCTCCTCCAGCCCCACAACCCCCTGAGATGTCTGCGCTCCTCTAATTCTGTCCCCCTTGAGCATCCCTGATTATAATCCCTCAACCACTGGTGACCGTGCCTTCTGTTGCCTTGGCCCCAAGCTCTGGAACTCCCTCCCTAAACCTCTCCGCCTCTCTACCTCTCTTCCCTTCTTCAAGACACTCCTTAAAACCTACCTCTGTGACCAAGCTTTTGGTCATCTGCCCTAATTTCGACTTATGCGGCTCAGTGTCAAATTTATTTATCTTATAATGCTCCTGTCACGTGCTATTTCACTATGTTAATCATCATAGGCAGTCCCTTGGAATCGAGGAAGACGTGCTTCCACTTTAAAAATGAGTTCTCAGGTGACTGAACAATCCAATACGGGAACCACAGTCCCTGTCACCTTTTCCAGAAGAATTGTGAACCTGTGGAATGCTCTACCACAGAAAGTTGTTGAGGCCAGTTCATTACATATATTCAAAAGGGAGTTAGATGTGGCCCTTGCGGCTAAAGGGATCAAGGGGTATGGAGAGAAAGCAGGAAAGGGGTACTGAAGTTGCATGATCAGCCATGATCATATCGAATGGCGGTGCAGGCTCGAAGGGCCGAATGGCCTACTCCTGCACCTATTTTCTATGTTTCTACGTTTCTGTGTTTCTAAGGTGTAACCTCCAGCTTGTTCCTTGAGCTGACCTTCCCCTGCCCGCCAGGTCTCGCTTAGGGCGGCGATGTCGACATCGAAATGTCTAAGTTCACCACCTTGTATTTATTTCAACGCCTTGACTATGTTAAAGGCACAATATAAATACAAGTTTTGTCCTTGTGAGGAGGGGTAAGAGAAATACCCAGCTCCCCCACCACCCCTGCCTTGCCATTCAAAATGAGACTGAACTAGTTAAATCTTGATGAATTATTCCTGCTGCTTTGGCGCACAGGCCAGGCTGGAACTGAGGTGAGCAAAGCTTCCGTTCCCGCACTCAGTGAAAATTTTATAGTGTCTTCAAAGTAATGGGTTTGTAAATAAACTAATTCTGCCCCTGCTGTTTCCGAGCGCCATCCAGCTGCTTCTCATTTCAAGGCTTAAGCATTTCTCAAAGCCACATGTTTAAGAAAATAGGCTCCGAACCTTCGAGAGTTTATTTTTCTTTCTAGCGTTTGTATCCCGCTCCCATCCTCTGCCCTCCCCTCCCCCGCGGGCTCTGGCTCCAGCTCCTGCCAGAGTCCAACTCCTTGGATGCAGGCAGCACACGCGTTCTTCAGTCGCTGTGGGGCTGTTCGGCCATGGGGTGGTGCAGCGGGAGGTGGCGGGGGAAAGAACGGCCGTCAAATCCGGGATCCCACCCCGCGCTTGGCCACTTTTCCACTTTCCTCCAGACAGCGATCCAGAACTGATTATTTTCCCTGCCCCCAATTCCTGAGGAATATCGCAGCGCCCTTCCTTCCCCTGCTATCCCACTTGAGGTCTGCTGACTCGTCACAACAACACCAACAACAGGCATTTAAATCACGCCTTTAACGTAATCAATGGCAGTGTCAGCTGTGGCTCAGTGGGCAGCACGCTCACTCCAGAGTCAGAAGGTTGTGGGTTCAAGTCCCACTCCAGGAACTTGAGCACAAAGAAATCTAGGCTGACACTCCAGTGCAGTGCTGAGGGAATGCTGCACTGCCAGAGGTGCCGTCTTTTGGATAAGACATTAATCCGAGGCTCCCGTCTGCCCGCTCAGGTGGATGTAAAGGGCCCCATGGCACTATTTCGAAGAAAAGCAGAGGAGTTCTCCCCAGTGGCCTGGTCAATATTTATCCCACAATCAACACAAAAAACAGATTATCTGGTCATTATCACATTGCTGTTTGCGGGAGCTTGCTGTGCGCAAATTGGCTGCCGTGTTTCCCACAGTGACTGCACTCCAAAAGTACATCACTGGCTGCAAAGCACTTTGGGAGGTCTTGTGGTGATGAAAGGCGCTTTATCTTTATTTTCTTTCTCTTTAGTAAACTGTGCCAGTGTGCTTCAGAAGTACGTCGTCAAACAAACATTGACACCGAGCCACACACGGAGATATTAGGACAGGTGACCAAAAGCTTGGTCAAAAGAGGGAGGTTTTAAGGAGCGTCTTAAAGAAGGACAGAGCGGGGTGGCGAGGCGGAGAGGCTTCGGGAGCTGGAGGCATGGCCGCCAATGGGGGAAGCGATTAAAATCAGGACCTATCCAGATGTTCTGTATGGCTCAGGATGACTCACAGCCTCACATTCAGCCACCGATTCTTCAGAGCAGCTTCTTAAATCAAGGGTTCAGGAGAGATAAGCAAATGATCTGGGGCTGCACGTGGAGTGACGTGAGGATGGAGGGGCCGATGGCGCGAGCGTGGGGGCTGGGGGGTGGTTGGTCACGTGATCAAACCTCCAGGAATATGTCCAATCAGATTGGTCAACCCGAACCGCAGGGCATGACATGTCATGGTGCACAATAGTGCAGTGGTCACATTGCTGGACTAGATTGAGAGGTGATCTTATTGAAACATATAAGATAATGAGGGGGCTCGGCAAGATGGATGCAGAGAGGATATTTCCACTCATAGGGGAAACTAAAACTAGGGGACATAGTCTTAGAATAAGGGGCTGCTCATTTAAAACTGAGATGAGGAGGAATTTCTTCTCTCAGAGGGTTGTAAATCTGTGGAATTCTCTGCCCCAGAGAGCTGTGGAGGCTGGGTCATTAAATATATTTAAGGCGGAGATAGACAGATTTTTGAGCGATAAGGGAGTAAAGGGTTATGGGGAGCGGGCAGGGAAGTGGAGCTGAGTCCATGGTCAGATCAGCCATGATCTTATTGAATGGCAGAGCAGGCTCGAGGGGCTGTATGGCCTACTCCTGCTCCTGTTTCTTATGTTCTTATGTTCTTAATCCAGAGGGCTGGACTATTCAATCCAGGTGAACGTGAGTTCAAATCCCACCAAGGCAGGTTGAGAATTTGAAATAGGTTTTATAAAAATTCTAAATCTGTATATAAAAAGCTGTTTTCAATAAACAGGTCCATGAAGCTGTGGGATTGTTCACTTAACTTCCGGGAAGGAAATCTGCTGGCTGCCCTTGTCCTAACTCGCACCAAGTCCTGCTCACCCATCACCCCAGTGCTCGCTAACCTACATTGGCTCCCGGTTAAGCACCCGATTTCAAAATTCTCATCCTTGTTTTCAAATCCCACCATGGCCTCGCCCCTCCCTATCTCTGTAATCTCCTCCAGACCCACAACCCCCCGAGATGTCTGCGCTCCTCTAACTCTTCCCTCCTGAGCATCCCTGATTATAATCGCTCAACCATTGGTGGCCGTGCCTTCTGTTGCCTGGGCCCCAAGCTCTGGAACTCCCTGCCTAAACTTCTCCGCCTCTCTACCTCTCTTTCCTCCTTCAAGACGCTCCTTAAAACTTACCTCTTTGAACAAGCTTTAGGTCACCTGGGCAAATTTCTACTTATGCAGCTCAGTGTCAAATATTTGACCTCATAACACTCCTGTGATGCGCCTTTGGGACGTTTTGCGACATTAAAGATGCTATATAAATACAAGTTGCTGTTGTCCTTAACAAGTTTGGCCTATATGTGCCTCATCGCTGAGAGCATGCAGAAACCAAGCTCAGGCAGCAGAAAAACCAGTTCCACCCACCCTTTCCTTCAACGACTGTCTGTCCCACCTGTGGCTGTGGTTCTCATATTGGACTGTTCAGTCACTTAAGAACTCACTTTTAGAGTGGAAGCAAGTCTTGCTCGATTCCGAGGGACTGCCTATGATGATGATGATGATATGTGACTGTAGTCCCACGTCAATGCAATTGACGCGGAGGAGGCCTAGTGAGCCATTCTGTCATATCAAACCATTACTCAGCTGTTCAGGACGGTGGCCCATCGCCACCATTTTCTCAGCGAAACTAAGGATGGGCAATAAATGCCAGGCACATCAACATGCCAAGAAAAAGATTTTTTTCTAAGTGAACTTAGATCAGCCATGATCTTATTGAATGGTGGTGCAGGCTTGAAGGGCCAAATGGCCTACTCCTGCACCTATTTTATATGTTTCTATGAACTTGTAGCTCATGTTAGACCCCATCCATTGCAGTCTCCTGCTACATGATAAAGTAATCCATTGATTGCGAAGTCCCTTGGGACATCCTGATGTTAAAGGCATGACAAAAAGAAAGAAGGAAAGGAACTGGCATTTATAGAAGAAACATAGAAATCTACAGTGTAGAAGGAGGCCATTTTGGCCCATCCTGTCCGCTCCGGCCGACAAAGAGCCACTCAGCCCTCGGCCAGCAGCGCTGAAGGTTACATATAGAAACATAGAAACATAGAAAATAGGTGCAGGAGCAGGCCATTCAGCCCCTCTAGCCTGCACCGCCATTCAATGAGTTCATGGCTGAACATGAAACCTCAGTACCCCCTTCCTGCTTTCCCGCCACAACCCCCGATCCCCCGAGTAGTAAGGACTTCATCTAACTCCCTTTTGAATATATTTAGTGAATTGGCCTCAACTACTTTCTGTGGTAGAGAATTCCACAGGTTCACCACTCTCTGGGTGAAGAAGTTTCTCCTCATCTCGGTCCTATAAACCTATAAACAATGAACAATGGCGGACAGGTAAAGAGCATCCGGCCCAACCAGTCCGCCCCACACAACTGGGACACCCCCTTGCATCGGAACATTTTACACACCACCTCACCCGGAGCCATGCGATCTCCTGGGAGAGGCAAAAAAAACAGATAAAATCCCAAACCAATTGGGGAAAAAATCTCGAAAAATTTCTCTCTGACCTATCCAGGCGATTAAAACTAGTCCAGGAGATCACCCTGGCCAAATTGGATTCCCTGAAGTACTTTACATCATGTCTGTGCCAGCCAACAAGAGGTTATCCACTCTAATTCCAGCTCTAGGTCCGTAACCCTGCAGGTTACGGCACTTCAAGTGCCCATCCAAGTACCTTTTAAATGTGGTGAGGGTTTCTGCATCCACTACCCTTCCAGGCAGTGAGTTCCAGACCCCCACAACTCTCTGCGTGAAGAAGCCTCCCCTCAAACCCCTCTGAACCTTCCACCAACCACCTTAAAACTACCCCCTCGAAATTGACCCTTCCACCAAGGGAAATAGGCCCTTGTTATCCACTCTATCTAGACCCCTCAAAATTTTATACACCTCAATCAGGTCTCCCCTCAGCCTCCTCTGTTCCAAGGAGAACAAACCCAGCCTATCCAATCTGTTCTCATAGCTAAGATTCTCCATTTCAGGCAACATCCTCATAAATCTCCTCTGCACCTTCTCCAGTGCAATCATGTCCTTCCTATAATACGGCGACCAGAACTGCACGCAGTATTCCAGCTGTGGCCTAACCAGAGTATTATACAATTTAAGCATAACCTCCCTGCTCTTGTATTCTATGCCTCAGCCAATGCCTCAAGCATTCAGTATGCCTTCTTAACCACCTTATCCACCTGGCCTGCTACTATCAGGGATCTGTGGACAAGCTCTCCAAGATCCCTTTGTTCATCTACACTTACAAGTGGCCTACCGTTTAATGTATACCCTTTCCTTATTAGCCCACCCCAAGTGCATCACCTCACACTTCTCCAAAATAAATTCCACTTGTCACTGTTCTGCCCACCTGATCAGTAGATTGATATCCTCCTGCAGTCCATGACTTTCCTCTTCATTATCAACCACACAGCCAATTTTAGTGTCATCTGAAAACTTCTTAATCATACCCCCTGTATTCAAATCTAGATCATTGATATATACCACAAAAAGCAAGGGACCCAGTACTGAGCCCTGCGGAACCCCACTGGAAACATCCTTCCAGTCACAAAAATACCCATCAACCATTACCTCTGAGCCAATTTTGAATCCAACTTGCCACTTTGCCCTGGATCCCATGGGTTTTTACCTTCGTGACCAGTCTACCATGTGGGACTTTATCAAAAGCTTTGCTAAAAACCATATACACGACATCATACGCACTACCCTCATCGATCCTCCTGGTTACCTCCTCAGAAAATTCAATCAGGTTAGACAAACACGATCTTCCCTTAACAAATCCATGCTGACTGTCCTTGATTAATCCTTGCCTTTCCAAATTTAGATTTATCCTGTTCTTCAGGATTGTTTCCAATAATTTTCCCACCACTGAGGTTAGGCTGACAGGACTGCAATTACTTGGCCTATCCCTTTCTCCCTTCTTAAACAAGGGCACGACATTAGCAGTCCTCCAGTCTTCCGGCACCATGCCTATATCCAAAGAGGACTGGAAAATGATGGGCAAGGCCTCTGCTATTTCCTCTTTTGCTTCGTTCAACAGCCTGGGATGTATTTCATCCAGGCCTGGGGATTTATCCACTTTCAAAGCTGCTAAACTCCTTAATACCTCCTTTCTCACTATTTTTATTTCATCCAGAATTTCACACACCTCCTTGAAAGCAGAATCTGCATTACCCCTTTCCTTTGTGAAAACAGACACAAAGTATTCATTAAGAACCATACCAATATCTTTCACCTGCACACAGAGATTACCCTCATGGTCTCAAATAGGCCCTATCCTTTCTTTACTTATCTTCTTACTCTTAATATATTTATAGAACATCTTTGATTTTTCCTTAATTTTATTTGCCAAGAATTTTTCATGCTCTCTCTTAGTATTCCCAATATCCTTTTTAATTTCACCTCTGAACTTTCTATATTCCTCCAGCGATTCTACAGTATTTAGCCATTGGTATATGACATAAGCTTCCCTTTTTTCTTTATCCTCCCCTGTAAGTCCCTAGACATCCAGGGGGCTCTAGAATTGTTATTCCCATCCTTTTTCTTTAAGGGCACATAGAAACATAGAAACATAGAAAATAGGTGCAGGAGTAGGCCATTCGGCCCTTCTAGCCTGCACCGCCATTCAATGAGTTCATGGCTGAACATGCAACTTCAGTACCCCATTCCTGCTTTCTCGCCATAACCCTTGATCCCCCTAGTAGTAAGGACTACATCGAACTCCTTTTTGAATATATTTAGTGAATTGGCCTCAACAACTTTCTGTGGTAGAGAATTCCACAGGTTCACCACTCTCTGGGTGAAGAAGTTTCTCCTCATCTCGGTCCTAAATGGCTTACCCCTTATCCTTAGACTGTGACCCCTGGTTCTGGACTTCCCCAACATTGGGAACATTCTTCCTGCATCGAACCTGTCTAAACCCATCAGAATTTTAAACGTTTCTATGAGATCCCCTCTCATTCTTCTGAACTCCAGTGAATACAAGCCCAGTTGATCCAGTTTTTCTTGATAGGTCAGTCCCGCCATCCCGGGAATCAGTCTGGTGAACCTTCGCTGCACTCCCTCAATAGCAAGAATGTCCTTCCTCAAGTTAGGAGACCAAAACTGTACACAATACTCCAGGTGTGGCCTCACCAAGGCACTGTACAACTGTAGTAACACCTCCCTGCCCCGTACTCAAATCCCCTCGCTATGAAGGCCAACATGCCATTTGCTTTCTTAACCGCCTGCTGTACCTGCATGCCAACCTTCATAGACTGATGCACCATGACTCCCAGGTCTCGTTGCACCTCCCCTTTTCCTAATCTGTCACCATTCAGATAATAGTCTGTCTCTCTGTTTTTACCACAAAAGTGGATAACCTCACATTTATCCACATTATACTTCATCTGCCATGCATTTGCCCACTCACCTAACCTATCCAAGTCACTCTGCAGCCTCATAGCATCCTCCTCGCAGCTCACACTGCCACCCAACTTAGTGTCATCCGCAAATTTGGAGATACTACATTTAATCCACACGTCTAAATCATTAATGTACAATGTAAACAGCTGGGGCCCCAGCACAGAACCTTGCGGTACCCCACTAGTCACTGCCTGCCATTCTGAAAAGTACCCATTTACTCCTACTCTTTGCTTCCTGTCTGACAACCAGTTCTCAATCCATGTCAGCACACTACCCCCAATCCCATGTGCTTTAACTTTGCACATTAATCTCTTGTGTGGGACCTTGTCGAAAGCCTTCTGAAAGTTCAAATACACCACATCAACTGGTTCTCCCTTGTCCACTCTACTGGAAACATCCTCAAAAAATTTTTTGGCCTGAGCCCTCCGGATCTCCTCCATGAATGCCTCCCACTGTTCCAACATTGATTTACCTTCAGGTATCTGTTTCCAGTCCACTGTGGCCAAATCACTTCTCAACTTAGCAAAGTTAGCTTTTCTCCAATTTGGGATTTATTCCTGGTCTATCCTCGTCCTTATCCATAACTACCTTGAATCTGACTGAATTATGGTCACTGGCACCCATGTGCTCTCCCACTGATACCCCTTCCAGCTGCCCAGCTTATACAGCGACTTTCACAGGACATCCCAAAACGCTTTACAGCCAATGAAGTACTTTTTGACGTGCAGTCACTGTCGCAAATGTAGGGGAAAGCAGCCAATCTGAGCACGATTCAACGAGCAAGGGAGGTCTCCCCGGAGTCCTGCCCGATATTTGTCACTCAAACATTTATCACTCAAACATTTATCACTCAAGACAAACTGAATTATCTCAGCGCTGGTTTGTGGGATCTTGCTGTGTGCAAATTGGCCACCGCGTTTGGCTACACAACAGCAGCGATTGCACTTCAAAAGTGTTTCATTTGCCGCGAGGTGATGTGGGTCAATCCTGAGAATTGAAACTGGTAATCAAATGCAGCGCTGAGGGAGTGCTGCATTGTCAGAGGTGACCATTTCCTCTGAACCGGGCTATGAGCCGCCTGCGTGCTCAGATGAGCGTAGAAGATTGATCCGGAGAGACAGCACCTCTCATGACCCCAAGGCGTCCGAAAGTATTTTACAGCCAATGGAGTACTTTTGAAGATTTGTAATGTAGATATCAATGGTTCTGAGCCTCATTCTGAGCTTAAATCTTGCTAGTGAATCTCTAGGGTACAAATGATAGTGGACGACATGACCTATGAACTCTTAACTCACCTTAAATTCCCCTCCTGTTTTTTAAACCCGTTTTACTTGTCAAACACCGAGTAAGCCTGTCTTGACATTGCACATAGGGGTTCAAGACCAAATGTAACCTTTAGGTGAAGCAGGATTAGATGGCAGGGAATATTCAGACCAGGGTGCTCAGCTGTAATTCAGCCCCCATTTCGAAGTCATAAACATTCTATCCTTATTTTTATGTTATTATTCACTGATAAATAGCAAACGTTACAGCTATTTGGGAGGCAGAGAAGTGGGATTCACTGCAGTACAGGCTGAGGAGCCAGGAGATTCCAAACTGAGATACAACGGTGCCACCACTGGTGGGAGGGTGTAATTACACCGTGACACGTTTACATAGGAGTTTATAAAGGGGCGAGGGAAAAGTAGAAATCTGACAACAGGAATTAAGCTCTTGTAGACAGGAAGTGCACACTCACGTAAGTCATATAGATTTGATACAATATCAGTGATTTGTACCCTGATATTTGTCTGTTAGATAGGACACAGTAATACAACTGGAGCAACAATGCAGTGAGCGAGCCACATCTCCCGAGTGAGGCCTTCAATGGATAATGATACCAACTCCAGTCCCATTACTGTAACCCTCTCAGCTCCACCTCTAACCACATGAACACTGAACCCTCACCATCAACAGGATGATGTGCAATCATATTTTATCTCGCTGGTTCTCCTGGGGGCGTGGGGGGCGGGGCAGTAGAACTCGATCACTGTGGTACCTCGGCTGCTGCCCATCCATCAGCAACTCGGCCTCCGGCTGTCCTTTGATACTTAAAGTTTCAGTCATGGCTCAGTGAGTAGCGCTCCCGCCCCTGTGTCAGAAGATCAGCCATGATCTTATTACATGACGGAGCAGGCTCGAGGGGTCAAATGACTACTCCTGCTATTTCTTCTGTTCTTAGATTGTGGGTTCAAGCCCCACTCCTGAAACTGGAGCACTTACTCGAGGCTGACACTCCCATTGTGGTACTGAGAGAGTGCTGCACTGTCAGGGGTGCCATCTTTCGGATAAGACGCTAAACCGAAGCCCCGTCTGCCCTCTCAGGTGGCACTATTTTGAAGAAGAAACATAGAAACATAGAAAATAGGTGCAGGAGTAGGCCATTCGGTCCTTCGAGCCTGCACCACCATTCAATAAGATCATGACTGATCATTCTATCATACATTCAAGAGGGCATCACTGGACAGCGGTCAGGAGTGCGGACCTCGGACAATTCTAATTTATCACCCTCCCCGGGCGTCAACGCATTATTTTGACCGTGGAGAAGGGGGATGGGGGTTGGAGGGTTGGGTGGCTGAAGACAGACTTTGAATCTGTCTGCATGGATACCCCAACATCCGCTTTTCAGGCACGGGGGGTGTGGTTCACGGACAGCGATCGGGAGCTGAGTTGATTTAAAATTAAATGGCCACCCGAGCCAGCTGTAGGCCCAAGTGCCATCCTGACTGGGATTAATCTGCAATTATTAATATCTCTTTTCGTTCTCAATGACTCACAAGAACCATCATAACTTACAGTAAATGTGAGTCAATAAGACCTTGCTGGTTAAAAGGCCTACTCACCCATTCCAGCCTAAAACCATGAAAATTACTGTCTAGTCTCCCCTATCCTTCCATCGTTGGATCGACAGCAGCAACTGGCAGCTGATATTTGATTACAAACAGATTCCACGTGACACCCATACCCGGATACCTCGCATTCTTGTCTAATTTGTTTCGTACATTCTTGGCTAAACAAACAGCTGTCTTCACTTAAGACAAACACTCGTATGTCTGTGCTACACAGCTCAGTAAACTGACAGCTCTTTCTGTTTTAAATAAGAAATGTCCCGAGTGGAGCGAGAGCAAGAGAGAGAGAGCGAGAGAGAGCAAGAGGGAGAGAGAAAGTGAGAGAGAGCGAGAGAGAGCAAGAGGGAGAGAGAAAGTGAGAGAGAGAGAGCAAGAGAGAGCACGACAGAGAGCACAAGAGAGCGAGAGAGAGAAAGAGAGAGTGAGTGAGAGAGAGCGAGGTAAAGAGCAAGAAAGCAAGCGAGAGTGAGAGAGCAAGAGATGGAGAAAAAGAAAGAGCGAGAGAGCAGGAGACAATGAGAGCAAGAGAAAGTGCGGGACAGCAAGAGAGAGACCGAGAGAGAGCGAGCGAGAGCAAGAGCGCGAGGGAGAGAGCGAGATAGAGACACCAAGGGAGAGAGAGAGCTCGAGAGAGCGCGAGCGAAAGCATGAGGGAGAGGGAGCGTGAGCAAGAGACAACACGAGGGATAGTGAGAGGTAAAGAGCAAGAGTGTAAACGAGAGACCAAGAGAGAGAGAGAAAGAAAGAGTGAGAGAGCGGGAGACAGTGAGAGCAAAAGAAATTGCGAGAGAGCGCGAGAGAGTTTGAGATAGCGAGAGAGCGCGCGAGAGGGAGAGGGAGAGAGGGAGCGAGAGAGAGAGCGCGAGAAAGCAAGGAGAGAGGGAGAGCACGAGCCAGCGGAACGAAAAAACGAGGGCAGTGGGCTTGTGACAGAGGAGTAACGCAGTTGCGCGTCAAAGGGCCTGAGAGCTGAAGGTAGAAGAATGGCATTTTATAGCACAGATAGGGACATGGAGCCAAGATGGAGTTAAGATACAGATCAGCCGTGATCTAACTGAATGGCGGAACAGGCTCGAGGGGCTGAGTGGGATCCTCCTGCTCCTGTGACTCAACTGCAGATTACTCCGTCGGTCCTGATCTCAGAGTGAGTTGCTATGCAGTTTATTGGGCAGAATTCAGCATTCCTGGTGTAGGCAGAGATTTCCCGGGAGCACACAGCGGGAATTTTGAGCCTGGGGGGGCGTTTGGCTGCCTGCGCGGTTGTCTGCCCGTTAAATGAATCGCTGTGCGCTGGCAGTGCTGACATAGAAAATGAACCGCTGTACTGCAGGAATTGGAGCGGTCCACTATTCCACCAATCAGGGCCCGCCTCACTCACCATGACCTTTACCACACATGCCAACCTACAGGGCATAACTATCGTCGGTCATTGTGCCCGAGATGCACCCAGACTATCGTCATAGTACTTAGAGCACAGAAACAGGCCATTCGGCCCAACAGTGTCGGTGCTTATGCTCCACACGAGCCTCCTCCCCCACCCTAATTCATCCAAAATATAGATTTTCCAACACTGCTTCTGTTTACTAAAGCTTGCATACTGATTGCACTGGTGCACAGACATACTGCAATCTTATTAATATTTCCATACTGATACAACTGCACCGGCACTCAGCCATAATGGCAGTATTACGTAGATTTACAGCGCTGAGGAAGGACATTGGGCCCAACTGGTCCATGCCTCACACCAGCCTCCTCCCACCCTGCTTCACCGCACCCTATCCTTCTATTCCTTTCTCCCTTACCTGAAATGTATCTATGATATTCGCCTCAACCACTCCCTGTGGTAGCAAGTTCCACATTCACACCACTCTCTGCATTGTAATGTATTTAAGAACATAAGAAATAGGAGCAGGAGTAGGCCATTTGGCCCCTCAAGCCTGCTCTGCCATCAATAAGATCATGGCTGATCTGATCTCAGCTCCACTTTCCTGCCCGTTCCCCATAACCCTTTACTCCCTTATCGCTCAAAAATCTGTCTATCTCTGCCTTAAATATATTCAATGACCCAGCCTCCACAGCTCTCTGGGGCAGAGAATTCCACAGATTTACAATCCTCTGAGAGAAGAAATTCTTCCTCACCTCAGTTTTAAATGGGCGGCCCCTTATTCTAAGACTATGTCCCCTAGTTTTAGTTTCCCCTATGAGTGGAAATATCCTCTCTGCATCCACCTTGTCGAGCCCCTTTCGCTTAATGTGTTCTTTGCTTAAGAATTCATAGCAACACTTTGCCATTAAGAACTAGTTGATTTATTAGTAAAAGGTTTAACGATCACACTACACATTCTCAGTTCATCCACCAGGTTCACAACCACCTGCCTCATCGTGGATCCCCCCGAACCCAACTGGCTGGGGTTTTATTGAGAACATCACGTGACTGGCTAAGCCATTCACAACTCAACAGCTCTACAAACCTGTGGGCATACTCACAGGTGCATACATTAAATGCGTAAAGAGTTTCTTCGGGAGTCTCGTGTCTGGCATGCCCGAAGTAAATGCTTTATGCGGAACTCCTTCATGGCAAACGAGCCAAAGGTGGGCAGAGGAAACGTTACAAGGACATCCTCAAAGCCTCCCTGGTAAAGTGCGACATCACCACTGATACCTGGGAGTCCCTGGCCGAAGACCGCCCTAGGTGGAAACAGTGCATCCGGGAGGGCGTTGAGCTCTTTGAACCTCAACGGCGTGAGCATGAAGAGGTCAAGCGCAGGCAGCGGAAGGAGTGCGTGGTAAACCAGTCCCACCCACCCCTTCCCTCGACGAATGTCTGTCCCACCTGTGACAGAGTCTGTGGCTCTCGTATTGGACTGTTCAGCCACCAAAGAACTCACTTCAGGGGTGGTAGTAAGTCTTCCTTGATTCCGAGGGACTGCCTATGATGATGATGAAAGACATTTCTCCTGAATCCCTATTTGATTTATTAGTGACTAGTTTTAGTGTCCCCGACCAGTTGAGGCATCTTCTCTACGTCTACACACGGCTGCATGTTTAACTCCGCGGTGAACTCCTGGCTGATTAAATGTCGCTCTGACGGGTCAATGACACACTGACCCATTTAACAACATCGATATGGAGTCTTCACTTTACTAGGCACAGGAGTGGGCTGAATGTTATTTGAAGCTTTTTGTTTTATTTGCCACACAGTGATTCCTTCAAGTTGATCGCATTACAAAAATCAAACCGATTCACAGGAAACATTAGAGGAAAGATGTGATTGCACTAGAGAGGGTACAGAGGAGATTTACGAGGATGTTGCCTGGACTGGGGAATTTTAGTTGTGAGGAACGATTGGATAGGCTGGGGTTGTTTTCTTTGGAACAGAGGAGGCTGAGGGGAGACCTTATTGAGGTGTATAAAATTATGAGGGGCTTAGATAGAGTGGATAGGACGGACCTATTTCCCTTAGCAGAGGGGTCAACAACCAGGGGGCATAGATTTAAAGTAATTTGTAGGAGGTTTAGAGGGAATTTGAGTTGAAATGTTTTCACCCAGGGGTGGTGGGGGTCTGGAACTCACTGCCTGAAAGGATGGTAGAGTCAGAAACCCTCACCACATTTAAAAAGTATTTTGATGTGCACCTGAAGTGCCGTAACCTGCCGTGCTACGGACCTAGAGCTGAAAAGTGGGATTAGGCTGGATAGCTCTTTGTCGGCCGGTGCGGACATGATGGGCCGAAATGGCCTCCTTCCGTGCTGGAAATTTCTATGATTCTATTGTATGAAACCAGTCATTCTCTCGCAACACATCACATGTTCAATAATCTGTTTTAAAATTCATTCCGTGCTCGCTTACATTGTGAGAGTAATATAATACAGGTGCAACGTGCTGAATGTGGAATTCTGAAAACCGGAATTGTCCGAAAAGCGGACATTTTTGAGGCGGCCAAGATGGCGACATCGGGCAGCGAGGGGAGGAGGAAACCGGTAAAAAACGCAGTGCCGGGGGGCCTCGGGCGGCAAGAATCAGCGGGAATCAGCGGGCGGCAAGGAGCGGAGGATCGGTGGGCGGCAAGGGGAGCAGGAAACCGGTAAAAAACACAGCGCCAGGGAGCCACGGGCAGCGAGAATCGGCGGAAGGCGAGAATCGGTGGGCGGTGAGGTGCTGAGGTTCGGCGGGTGGCGTGGAGCGCCAACAGCGAGGTCCAAAATCCGACAAAACGGCACGGATTCGGTCCCGAGGTTCCCGGATTTCAGACATTGAACCTGGATAATGCTATCAACAAAGCGAATACAGATTATGAGACGTTCCAGAGAGAATCAACAAACTTTATAGACACATAGAATGATACAGCGCAGGAGGAGGCCTTTCAGCCCACCGTGCCCGTGCCAGCTCTTTGAAAGAGCGATCCAATTAGTCCCACTCCCCCTGCTCTTTCCCCATAGCTGTGTACGTTTTTCTCTTTCAAGTAATTATCCAATTTGGTATTGAATGTTACTGCTGAATCTGCTTCCACCGCCCTTTGAGGCAGTGCGTTCCAGATCACAACAACTCGCTGTCTAAAGTTATTTTTCCTCATATCGCCTTGGGTACTGTTGTCAATCACCTTAAATCTGTGCCCTCTGCGTACCAACCCTTCAGCCACTGAAAACAGGTTTTCTTCATTTACTCTATCAAAACCCCTCATGATTTTGGGCACCTCCATCAAATCTCCCCTTAACCTGCTCTGCTCTGAGGAGAACGACCCCAGCTTCTCCCGTCTCTCCACATAACCAAAGACCCTCATCCCTGGAACCATTCTGGTAAACCTCCTCCGCACCCTCTCCAAGGCTTTGACATCCTTCCTGACATCTGTGGTGTCCAGCTGAGGCCAAAACAGTGTTCTATAAAGGTTGGGCCTTAATTACAAATAAACTCAACAAACGGACAAATCCATCGGGCTCGAGGATGGCTTTATATACTTAATATCAATAACCCAAAACTCAGGAAAATAGCAAACTAACTCGCATTTTGCCTTCTTCAGCATTTCTGCAACCAAACTCATTGATACTAAAGAACTCCTGTTAATTTAGATAGAAAGAAAGAAAGAAAGAAAGAAAGAAAGAAAGAAAGAAAGAAAGAAAGAAAGAAAGACTTGCGTTTATATAGCGCCTTTCACGACCACCAGACATCTCAAAGTGCTTTGCAGCCAATGAAGTACTTTTGGAGCGTACTCACTGTTGTATTGTGGGAAAGGTCTACATCTAAGTGCATGACTTTGTATAAAGGGCTATGTCTCCTTACTCAAATGATAGTACAGGTTGGAACTCCCTTATCCGGAACTCCCTTGTCCGGAACCATTCCCGGCCACCGGGTGGCTCATGTGCATGAACAAATTGAAGTCCTTCCTCGCTGCTGACTCCCGCAATCACTGACCTGGCCCCGCGATCCACCACAACCCCACACCCCATGATCCCTCTGCCGCACTCCCAGCCCCAAGCCAGCCAGCCCCGATATCATCTTGCTCAGTATCTGTACCATCCAATTTAACGTGACCACCCCTCGTCCGGAAAAATCCCTTATCCAGAACAGGCCAGGTCCCGAGAGTTCCGGATAAGGGAGGTTCAACCTGAACCGTCATTCCAGTATTTAAGTTAACCCTTTCTCTACTGAACTCGGGTTGGTGTTCTCAATCTCTGATATACATGAATGAAGGACATTCAAGCACTCCCTTCTTTCTGAACGCTTTACAGAATAATAAAGCCGCGGCAAAAATTTCAAATACAAAGTTTAATTTGTTCAGACAGCAGGCTATTCAACTGCGGGTGCATCGCAGCCTGATCCTTTCCTCTCCTAATGCCCACACCACACGTACTGACCGGCCTGCCTTTCCGAGATAGTGACCAAGAGAGGGAATCCTGGCTGATGATTTCATTGCCTGACTGGGTTGGCGGATGATAGGGGTGCAGAGAGACTGACGCTGGTGGCAGAGTACCAATCATAGCACCACCTGGGTAAAAACTATTTCAGTACAGCGAAGGAATTGAAGCTGAGGCTCTTCTGGTCTCCAGGACACAGCTCCCCCACCAGACAGTACAGGCACCAATGCTCAGTGTCACCCATGGCTCAGTGGGCAGCACTCTCGCCTCTGAGATAGAAGGTCATGGGGTCAAGTCTCACTCCAGGGACTTGGGCACATAAATCTAGGAGCTGACACTCCCAGTGCAGTGCTGAGGGAGTGCTGCACTGTCGAAGGTGCTGTCTTTTGGATGAGATATTAAACCGAGGCCTCGTCTGCTCTCTCAGGTCGACATAAAAGATCCTATGGCACTATTTCGAGGAAGAGCAGGGGAGTTATCTCCCGTGTCCTGGCCAATATTTATCCCTGAATCAACATCACTGAAACAGATTATCACACTGCTGTTTCTGGGATCTTACTATGCGTAATTGGCTGCTGCATTTCCCACATTACTTCATTGGATGTAAAGCATTTAGAGACAATGTGAAAGGCGCTATATAAATGCAAGTTTTTTTCCTTATAATTCAACAACAACTTGCATTTATATAGCGGCTTTACATCCCAAGGCGCTTCACAGGGGTATTATGAGTTAAAATCTTGACACCGAGCCGCATAAGTAGAAATTAGCGCAGGTGACCAAATGCTTGGTCAAAGAGGTAGGTTTTAAGGAGCGTCTTGAAGGAGGAGAGAGGTAGAGAGGTGGAGAGGTTTAGGCAGAGAGTTCCAGAGCTTGGGGCCCAGGCAACAGAAGGCCCGTCCACTAATGGTTGAGCGATTATAATCAGGGATGCTCAAGAGGGCAGAATTTGAGGAGTGCAGACATCTCGGGGGGGTTGTTGGGGCTGGAGGAGATTACAGAGATAGGGAGGGGCGAGGCCATGAAGGAATTTGAAAACAAGGATGAGAACTTTGAAATCGAGACGTTGCTTAACCGGGAGCCGATGTAGGTCAGCGAGCACAGGGGGTGATGGGTGAGCGGGACTTGGTGCGAGTTAGGACATGGGCAGCTCAAGTTTAAAGGGCAAAAATATTTGCGCATCGAAGGCTGAGGAACAAATATGCAACTCACGGGGCACGCCACGAGATACCCCACTCCAGCAAAATCTGGGCCATTATTTTTCTTTTTCTTCCCCTGTTCCAGTAAAAAGTTAGAAAGTAGTAGAAAGCAAAGAAACAGGCTCCGGGTCAGCATTTTTTTTTCCTAATCCCTGCGAAACCTTAGAATGGTTTCTGCATTAAAGGTACAAGGCTCCTCTCACCCCTCTTCATCTCATCCCATCAACATATTCTTTTCTTCCTCATCTGATTATCATGCTGCACCGTGATTGCATCCACGCTATTCACCTCAACCACTCCCTGTGGCAGCGAGTTCCTCATTCTGGCCGCTCTCTGGGTCAAGACATTTCTCTCAGTTCTGGCACCATTCTAGTAAATCTTTTTTTGCGCCCTCTCCAGTGCCTCTACATCCTTTTTATAAGATGGAGAGCAGAACTGTGACGAGTGCTCCAAGTGTGGTCTAACCAAGGTTCTGGACAAGTTGAACATAATACCTCTGCTTTTCAATTCTATCCCTCTACAAATGAACCTCAGTGCTTCTTTGCGGCATTGTTAACCAGTGTCGTTACTTTTAGCGAGTCATGTATCTGTACCCCAGATCCCTCTGTTCCTCTCCCCCATTTACTTTCCAAAGAGTGTGAGCCCTCCTTATTCTTCCCAACCTTATCTATAATGGGTCTGAAATCGCAGCCCCTCTGGGCGCGTACGAGGTGCGCATGCGCTTGTAGGAGCCTCGCAAGTTCCGGGTATAGTCACGCGCGGCGAATGCACAGAAACCCTTGAGAGATCGCACGCATCCCCGGGAGAAGGGCCTCCGCGGGCGGAGATTTGGGCTAGCTGCCCAACTCTTGCCCAGCGAATGTCCTTCAAACTCTTATGCCCAGTAAAAGCGGGATAAGGCATGTTTTTTAATTAGCATAAAAGTTTTAAAAGATAGAAAAATAACATTTTATCACTAATTTTTATATTTAAAAACCCTGTCCATTAAGACAGATTTATTTTTAACCCTGTTAAAAACATATAAAAACTTTTTTCAAAAAAATAAATTTTTTGTCAAAAACATTCATTAATTTTAAATATGTGATGTGTTTATTTTGTTAATTATTGGATGTGTTTATGTCTTTTGGGGGATATCCCCATTCATAGTTATGGCAGCTCTGAACAAACGGAACTCACCAATGGGAATACTCCATTCTGATAGGTTGGCCCGGCCCACATGATCCCACTGATGTGTACGAAACACATACGCTGATGGGAGGTGTTGGCCTCTGTGCCCGGCTGCGCATCTCGGCCCAGGACCAGAAATTTTCGGACCTCTGGGACCACCGGGTACTTTCGCGAAAGAAAATTGCAGTCGGAGGCAATTCCGCCCGCCCGCGGGAAGCCTCCGACCGCAATTTCAGGGCCGTTGAAGTTCATTTGCCAGTTACGCGCCCATGCTGCAAGTTTATTAATGGCTTCCTGTATCTTGTCGCAGTCCTCCTCTGTATTAACTACACCCTTCCAATTCTTTTCCCCCAGACCGGAGATGTCCAAGCTTTGGCCCCCAATAGGCCACATGCCATGGGGCAATGAGGCCACATTTAAAGTTTAGCCCCACACTCCCACTGCCTTGCATGAACTTCCAGATATTGATGCTGATGGACCGAGATCTTCGCACTTCAAAATCTTACAGTACAGAAGGAGGCCTTTCGGCCCATTGTGTCTGTGCTGGCTCTCTGAACGAGCGATGCAATTAGTCGCAGTCTCCCTACTTCTCCTTCCCCATAGCCCTGTAATTTGTTATTCCTTTTCAATTAGATATCCAATTCCCTTTTGAAAGTCACCACTGAATCTGCATACACCTCCCTTTCAGCCAGCGCATTCCAGATCACAACTCGCTGCGTAAAAAATATTCTCCTCATCGTCCACTCTGGTTCTTTTGCTAATTATCTTAAATCCGTGTCCTCTGGTTATCGACCCTCCCGTCATTCAACCCAACCAGGCGTTTATGCTTCACTCGAGCCTCCTCCCCATCCTTCCTCATCCAACTCAATTAGCAGAACCCTCTATTCTATTCTCCCACATATGCTTTATCTAGCTGTTCATTAAATGAATTGATACGATCTGCTTCATGCACTCCCTGTGGTAGCGAGTTCCACATTCTCACCACTCTCTGAGTAAAAAAGTTTCTCCTGAATTCCTCTTGGTTCTCTTGGTCTGCTCTATCATCATTTTAAACACCTCTACTAAATCTTCCCTTAACCTACTCTGCTCTAACGAGAGACTTACGACTTATCCAATTGACAATAGCCCTTTCCAAAGGTTACGAAATTCAAACAAGACGTACCAGGGAGTCAGCACAAAGAGGACAGAGTTGTCTCGGCCTTGAGAACTCAATGGCCAGGCCTCCATGTGGGCCTCTGGGAAGCAGTACGGTCACCCTGCAATAAAGCATCCTTCAACTAATGCATCAAACCAGCTAGACGTTTCCAACCATTAACGCATGCGAGAGCATCTGTAGGCCCAGTGCCCACATCGTCCCTCCTGGCACCTCCGCTGAAAACAGTGCTCAGATCACGGGTTCGTGAGGCGACGTGAGGCCTGAGGGGGGAAACCATCCTGCAGCTCAATGCGCCGATACCATTCACATCAAACAAGAGTCACTTCCTCCACAGGTAAATCCACAACAAGCAAGGCTGAGCACATAGCGGAGAAATAGTCGTCAGACTAAAGTAATAGCAGGTCACTCCGGGCCCCTGGCACAGGGTGGAACAGACCCCCTGCCGTGCACGTTTCAAACCGCAACAGGCTGGGAGCCAAGAACCCACCAGGGAAAGCACATTCCTTACCTGTCGATGATAACGGGGTCAGAGGGCGTTTCGTTCCGGTTCCCACAGCTTTTCTTGTCACAACATCGGCTACAAAAACAAAAACGGATGGAAGGTTAACCTCAATCAGGCTATAAAGAGGGATGCTGGTGCACAGAGGGGAAGGGTTGGCTGTCAGTCAACCACATTCAGGTTAAAGACAGCTGGGAGATAGTCACATGAAGGGAATTCACGTCCGTTTCAGCAACGCCTCGATTTCAAAATTCTTATTTTCAAATCCCCCCATGGCATTGCCCCTCGCTATCTCTGTAATCTCCTCGACCAGCTCTGTTGGGCGGGCCACGTTGTCCGCATGCCAGACACAAGACTGCAAAAGCAAGCGCTGTACTCGGAACTCCTACACGGCAAGCGAGCCCCAGGTGGGCGGAGGAAACGTTTCAAGGACACCCTCAAAGCTGCCTTGAAAAAATGCAACATCCCCACCGGCACCTGGGAGTCCCTGGCCAAAGACCGCCCTAAGTGGAGGAAGAGCACCCGGGAGGGCGCTGAGCATGCAGAAAACAAGCGCGGGCAGCGGAAGGAGCGTGCGACAATTGTCTGCCCCACCTGTGACAAAGACTGTAATTCCCGTATTGGACTGTTCAGTCACCTGAGAATTCACTTTTCGAGTGGAAGCAAGTCTTCCTCGATTTCAAGGGACTGCCTATGATGATGATGAATCTCCTCCAGCCCCACAACCCCCTGAGATGTCTGCGCTCCGCTAATTCTGCCCTCCTGAGCATCTCTGATTATAATCCCTCAACCATTGGTGGCCGTGCCTTCTGTTGCCTGGGCTCCAAGCTCTGGAACTCCCTCCCTAAACCTCTCCACCTCTCTACCTCTCTTTCCTCCTTCAAGGCGCTCCCTAAAATCTACGCCTTCGAACAAGCTTTTGGTCACTTGTGCTAATTTCTACTTATGCGGCTCGGTGTCAAATTTCTATCTCATCATCGTCATCACCATCATCATACGCAGTCCCTCGAATGAGGATGACTTGCTTCAACATGAGTTCACAGATGTTTCAATGAAGGACCCGATGGTCCAGTCCTGAACTTCGATTGAAGGGGTGGAAGATGCCTGTGCGTGGATTTTTTGAACATGTGGTGACCGTTGCACATCAGCCACCACACGGGCTTGACAGAGCTAGGCCTTCATCCAGTGGCAAGGATTGAACCAGGACGACTGGAGACCTGCTCTGCTGCACGAACCCAGTGTGCACACATATCGCAGTGTGGGCTGGTCCGTGCTGCCCCTGGGCCCTGGGCTCTTCTGGGCCCTGTACCCTCATTCACCGCACCTTCGCCCACAACGTTATATCCAAAAATCTTTTGATCCTTGTCTTAAATATACTCAATGGCCCAGCCTCCACAGCCCTCTGGGGTAGAGAATTCCAAAGATTCACCATCCTCTGAGTGAAGAATTTTCTCCGCATTTCAGTCCTATATGGCCGAGCCCTTATTCTATCTCATAATACTCTTTGGGATGTTTCACCACGTTAAAGGCACTATATAAATACAATTTGTTGTTGTTGTTGTATTAGCTAGGGCGAATTGCATAGAAAGATTTTATAGTCTTGTCCCAAAGCGCTTTATAGCCAATGAAGTACTTTTTGAAGAGTAGTCACTGTTGTAATGGAGGAAACTTTAGACAATAAGGAGGGGGATGGGGGAGGGGGGAATTGCGTAGTGTCCTACTTGGGACGGTAACCGTCACGGGGCGGGATTTCCTCCGCCAGGCGACCTAAATTCAGGTCACCCCCCCCCCCGAGAATGAGTGGAGCGCAAAATAATGCGCTGCACTGGCGCTGAGGGGCGCGAGCGAGGAGGGAGGGATAGCTGAGGGGCGTAGCGCTATGCGGTGGGATGCCTATCGCACTCGCCTCGACAGGGCCCTCCCCTTCATTAAAGGCAAGGGCCAAGCTGCTGACTCTGCCGATGGGAAGCGGGGTATCATGGCATCGGCCCGGCGCACAAGCGGAGTGCCGTGCAGAAAGATCGCGGCACGGGCTCCGCGATTCACTATCCAGCAGGCCGCGGCCGGTAAGTTGGCCAATTTTTAATTTCGAGTCGCCACCTCCCCTTTAAATTTCGCCACGCGATCGGCCGACAGCCCTGGTACGCACCCCTTAAAGCTGTTGCTAGCAACGCACGGTGCAGCTTCGGGGGGGGGGGGGGGCGCTACCAGTTTTTGGCTCCTGGATGAAAACGGGGCGCTGCCCGGGGTGATGACATCATCATCGCCGGCGCAGCGGAGCGGGATGCTACCGGTTACCGCCGCCGCTAAACTCCCACCGAATTTCACGAAGTCCTTTGCGCCCCGTTACTGCCTCCCCCCCCCTCCTCGTGAACGCTAACGGGAGGTGCAGACGCCCCTAATTTCTCCCTTCTAACAATTTAAATGGCAAGTGGAGCGTTGGCTTTTATTGCAAGGGTGTTGGAGTATAAGAGTAAGGCAGTCTTGCTACAGTTGGACAGGGCCTTGGTGGGACCACACCTGGAGTACTGTGCACAGTTTTGATCTCCTTAGCTAAGGAAGGATACACTTGCCTTAGAGGCGGTACAACGGAGGTTCACTTGATTGGTCCTTGAGATGAGAGGGCTGTCCTATGAGGAGGGATAGAGGTAGATTGGGCCGATACACCTTTGAGTTTAGAAGAATGAGAAGTGATCTCATTGAAACATAAGATTCTGAGGTGGGTGCTGAAAGGTGGGTGCGAGGGGCCATAGTCTCAGGGTTCGGCCATTTATGTCTGAGATGAGGAGAGGGTTCTTCACTCAGAGGGTGGTGAATCTTTGGAGTTCTCTGCCCCAGAGGGCTGTGGATGGATGCTCAGTCGTTGAGTATATTCAAGGCTGAGATAGAGAGATTTTTTGGATTCTCAGGGAATCAAGGGATCTGGGGATCGGGCGGGGGAGTGAGATTGAAGATCAGCCATGGTTTTATTGAATGGCGGAGCAGGCTCACGGGGCTGTATGGCCCACTCCTGCTCCTATTTCTTATGACGGTAGAGAATAATTACACAGTTGGCAGCTCCTGCATTGCAACAGTGTAGGAACCGAAGCACTGAGAAAGAAAAACAGAGCAACATAGAAACATAGAAAATAGGTGCAGGAGGAGGCCATTCGGCCCTTCGAGCCTGCACCACCATTCAATATGATCATGGCTGATCATGCAATTTCAGTACCCCATTTCTGCTTTCTCTCCATATCCGTTGATCCCTTTAGCCATAAAGGCCACATCTAACTCCCTTTTGAATATATCTAATGAACTGGCCTCAACAACTTTCTGTGGTAGAGAATCCCACAGGTTCACAATTCTCTGGGTGAAAAAGTTTCTTCTCATCTCGGCCCTAAATGGTTATCCCTTATCCTTAGACTGTGTTACCTGGTTCTGGACTTGCCCAACATCGGGAACATTCTTCCTGCATCTAATCTGTCCAATCCCGTCAGAATTTTATACGTTTCTATAAGACCCATCTCATTCTTCCAAATTCCAGTGAATATAAGACTCTTGAAATACACCACATCCACTGGTTCTCCCTTATCCACTCTACTAGTTACATCCTCAAAAAGTTCCAGAAGATTTGTTAAGCATAATTTCCCTTTCATAAATCCATGCTAAATTGGACCAATCCTGTCACTGCTTTCCAAATGCATTGCTATTACATCTTTAATAATTGATTCCAGCATTTTCCCCATTACCGATGTCAGGCTAATCGGTCTATAATTCCCTGTTTTCTCTTTCCCTCCTTTTTTAAAAAGTGGGATTACATTAGCTACCCTCCAATCCATAGGAACTGAACCAGAGTCCTTTAAATGTTGGAAAATGACCACAAATGAGTCCACTATTTCTCGGGCTACTTCCTGAAGTACTCTGGGATGCAGACTATCAGGCCCCAGGGATTTATCAGCCTTCAATCCCATCAATTTCCCTAACACAATTTCCTGCCTAATAAGGATTTCCTTCAGTTCTTCCTTCTCACTAGACCCTCGGTCCCCGAGTACTTCCGTAAGGTTATTTGTGTCTTCCTTCGTGAAGACAGAACCAAAGTTTTTGTTCAATTGGTCTGCCATTTCTTTGTTCCCCATTATAAATTCATCTGATTCTGACTGCATGGGACCTACATTTGTCTTCACTAATCGTTTCCTCTTCACATATCTATAGAAGCTTTTGCAGTCAGTTTTTATGTGAGGGAGCTGGATTAACATCAGTATAGTTACAGTCAGCAACACAGGGCGCTGGGGGGAGGGGTTACTGATTGATAAAGTGAGGGAGCTGGATTAACATCAGTAGAGATACAGTCAGTAACACAGAGCGCTGGAGGAGGGGTTACTGAGTGACAGTGTGAGGGAGCTGGATTAACATCAGTAGAGATACAGTCAGTAACACAGAGAGCTGGGGGAGGGGTTACTGAGTGACAGTGTGAGGGAGCTGGATTAACATCAGTAGAGATACAGTCAGTAACACAGGGCGCTGGGGGAGGGGTTACTGAGTGACAGTGTGAGGGAGCTGGGTTAACATCAGTACAGATACAGTCAGTAATACAGGGTGCTGTGGGAGAGGGGTTACTGAGTGACAGTGTGAGGGAGCTGGATTAACATCAGTAGAGATACAGTCAGTAACACAGGGTGCTGGGGGAGGGGTTACTGAGTGACAGTGTGAGGGAGCTGGATTAACATCAGTAGAGATACAGTCAGTAACACAGGGTGCTGGGGGAGGGGTTACTGAGTGACAGTGTGAGGGAGCTGGATTAACATCAGTAGAGATACAGTCAGTAACACAGGGTGCTGGGGGAGGGGTTACTGAGTGACAGTGTGAGGGAGCTGGATTAACATCAGTAGAGATACAGTCAGTAACACAGGGTGCTGGGGGAGAGGGGTTACTGAGTGACAGTGTGAGGGAGCTGGATTAACATCAGTAGAGATACAGTCAGTAACACAGGGCGCTGGGGAAGAGAGGTTACTGAGTGACAGTGTGAGGGAGCTGGATTAACATCAGTAGAGATACAGTCAGTAACACAGGGTGCTGGGGGAGGGGTTACTGAGTGACAGTGTGAGGGAGCTGGATTAACATCAGTAGAGATACAGTCAGTAACACAGAGCGCTGGGGGAGAGGTTACTGAGTGACAGTGTGAGGGAGCTGGATTAACATCAGTAGAGATACAGTCAGTAACACAGGGTGCTGGGGGAGGGGTTACTGAGTGACTGTGAGGGAGCTGGATTAACATCAGTAGAGATACAGTCAGTAACACAGGGTGCTGGGGGAGGGGTTACTGAGTGACAGTGTGAGGGAGCTGGATTAACATCAGTACAGATACAGTCAGTAACACAGAGCGCTGGGTGAGAGGGGTTACTGAGTGACAGTGTGAGGGAGCTGGATTAACATCAGTACAGATACAGTCAGTAACACAGGGTGCTGGGAGGAGAGAGGTTACTGAGTGACAGTGTGAGGGAGCTGGATTAACATCAGTAGAGATACAGTCAGTAACACAGAGCGCTGGGGGAGAGGTTACTGAGTGACAGTGTGAGGGAGCTGGATTAACATCAGTACAGATACAGTCAGTAACACAGGGTGCTGGGGAGGGAGAGGGGTTACTGAGTGACAGTGTGAGGGAGCTGGATTAACATCAGTAGAGATACAGTCAGTAACACATAAGGCCCAAGTTTCCACACGCGCCTAGAACGGCGCAGTCACAATCTGGACGCCCGTTTTTCGCGCCACAAAGTGCGCCTAAAAAAAACCCCCGTATTCTCCACCTCCTGCAGGTCCTCTGGCCTTGGCGCAGCGCAGCACGAGCTGTAGGGGGCGGAGCCAGGTCCCTGCGCCGAAAACAGTGCCGGGACCTCTGCACATGCGCGCTACAGTAGGCACACAAGTGCAGTAGCTCCAGGGGCCCAAAACTGTGTGGGAGGGGCCAAAGCACGCAGCCCCTAGCCCTGGCCGAATGGCCTCACTGGGGCTGCGTGAATAAGGCCCCTCCCACGGCCAGCTCCTGCTTCCTCCTGACCCGACTCGACTCCAAGCTTCCTGCCTACGGACCGGACCCGACACCCGCTCCCCCGTGCGCCCCCACGCTCCCGAAACGGACCTGACACCCGCTCCCCCCCGCCCCCGGACCGGGCCCGACACCCGCTCCCACCCATCTCCCCCCCCCCCCCGCCCCCGGACTGGATCCGACCTGACCTTCCATCCCCCGACCTGACCTCCCTCTCCCTCCCCCCGACCCGAACCGAACCGACGTCCCTCCCACCACCCCTCCGACCCGACCCAACGCCACCTACCTGTAAATCTGGTGCTGGGGACGGGCCCAGCCCGAAGTCTCGGGCCCGGCCCGTTCAGCCTCCCTCCCCCTTCTCCTTCCCCCCCACCCCCCGCAAACTCCTTCCCCAACCCCAATCTCCTTCCCCCCCCCAATCTCCTTCCCCCCCAATCTCCTTCCCCCGCTCAATCTCCTTCCCCCCCCAATCTCCTTCCCCCCCAATCTCTTTTGCCCCCCATCTCCTTTCTCCCCCTTCTCCCCTTTATCCCCTTCTCCCTCCCTCCCCATCCCTCCCCCTCCCCCTTCTCCCCATCCCTCCCCCTCCCCCTTCTCCCCCCCTCCCCCTTCTCCCCCATCATTCCCCCTTCCCTCCCTCTGCTCCCCCCCCTCTCTCCCTCTACCCCCCTTCTCCCCCTCTTCTCTCTGTCAGAAACACAGACAATGACAGACAGAGAATGAGAGACACACAGACAGACAGAGAGATAGAGACACTGACAGAGACACACTGAGGGGGGGGGGGACATCCCAGCACGCTGTTGGAGGGCTCCCGGTGCTGCAGTCGGTAAGTAGAAAATGTTTTATTTATTGATTTAAAAAAAAAATATTTCTTATTAATTTTTAAAAATTAATTTATTGGTTGATTTATTGATGTATTTATCGTTTATTATTGATGATGGCTCTTTATTTGTAAAACTGAAGTGTTTAATGTTTGTAAACTTCCCTTTAAACCCTCCCCCACCCCCATTCCCTACGCCTGATTTTCTGAAGTGTAGACAAGGTTTTTTCGAGCGTACAAAAATCTTCACTTACTCCATTCTAAGTTAGTTTGGAGTAAGTTTTCACTCACGAAACTTTGAAATCAGGCGTAAGTGGCCGGACACGCCCCCTTTTGAAAAAAAAAATTCTGTTCCAAAGTGAAACTGTTCTAACTGACTAGAACTGGAGCAAACTAAATGACGAGAATTCCGATTTCTAAGATACTCCGTTCTACACCAGTTGCTCCTAAAAATCAGGAGCAAATCATGTGGAAACTTGGGGCCATAGTGCTGGGAGAGAGGAGTTAAAGAGTGACAGTGTGAGGGAGCTGGATTAACATCAGTACAGATACAGTCAGTAACACAGGGTGCTGGGGGAGAGGGGTTACTGAGTGACAGTGTGAGGGAGCTGGATTAACATCAGTAGTGATACAGTCAGTAACACAGGGTGCTGGGGGAGAGAGGTTACTGAGTGACAGTGTGAGGGAGCTGGATTAACATCAGTACAGATACAGTCAGTAACACAGGCCGCTGGGGGAGAGGGGTTACTGAGTGACAGTGTGAGGGAGCTGGATTAACATCAATAGAGATGCAGTCAGTAACACAGGGTGCTGGGGGAGAGGGGTTACTGAGTGACAGTGTGAGGGAGCTGGATTAACATCAGTACAGATACAGTCAGTAACACAGGGCGCTGGGGGAGGGGTTACTGAGTGACAGTGTGAAGGAGCTGGATTAACATCAGTACAGATACAGTCAGTAACACAGGGTGCTGGGGAAGGGGTTACTGAGTGACAGTGTGAGGGAGCTGGATTAACATCAATAGAGATACAGTCAGTAACACAGGGTGCTGGGGGAGAGGGGTTACTGAGTGACAGTGTGAGGGAGCTGGATTAACATCAGTAGCGATACAGTCAGTAACACAGGGTGCTGGGGAGGGAGAGGGGTTACTGAGTGACAGTGTGAGGGAGCTGGATTAACATCAGTAGTGATACAGTCAGTAACACAGGGTGCTGGGGGAGAGAGGTTACTGAGTGACAGTGTGAGGGAGCTGGATTAACATCAGTAGAGATACAGTCAGTAACACAGGGTGCTGGGGGAGAGGGGTTACTGAGTGACAGTGTGAGGGAGCTGGGTTAACATCAGTACAGATACAGTCAGTAATACAGGGTGCTGTGGGAGAGGGGTTACTGAGTGACAGTGTGAGGGAGCTGGATTAACATCAGTAGAGATACAGTCAGTAACACAGGGTGCTGGGGGAGGGGTTACTGAGTGACAGTGTGAGGGAGCTGGATTAACATCAGTAGAGATACAGTCAGTAACACAGAGCGCTGGGGGAGAGGTTACTGAGTGACAGTGTGAGGGAGCTGGATTAACATCAGTAGAGATACAGTCAGTAACACAGGGTGCTGGGGGAGGGGTTACTGAGTGACAGTGTGAGGGAGCTGGATTAACATCAGTAGAGATACAGTCAGTAACACAGAGCGCTGGGGGAGAGGGGTTACTGAGTGACAGTGTGAGGGAGCTGGATTAACATCAATAGAGATGCAGTCAGTAACACAGGGTGCTGGGGGAGAGAGGTTACTGAGTGACAGTGTGAGGGAGCTGGATTAACATCAGTAGAGATACAGTCAGTAACACAGGGCGCTGGGGAAGAGAGGTTACTGAGTGACAGTGTGAGGGAGCTGGATTAACATCAGTAGAGATACAGTCAGTAACACAGGGTGCTGGGGGAGAGAGGTTACTGAGTGACAGTGTGAGGGAGCTGGATTAACATCAGTAGAGATACAGTCAGTAACACAGGGCGCTGGGGAAGAGAGGTTACTGAGTGACAGTGTGAGGGAGCTGGATTAACATCAGTAGAGATACAGTCAGTAACACAGGGTGCTGGGGGAGGGGTTACTGAGTGACAGTGTGAGGGAGCTGGATTAACATCAGTAGAGATACAGTCAGTAACACAGAGCGCTGGGGGAGAGGGGTTACTGAGTGACAGTGTGAGGGAGCTGGATTAACATCAATAGAGATGCAGTCAGTAACACAGGGTGCTGGGGGAGAGGGGTTACTGAGTGACAGTGTGAGGGAGCTGGATTAACATCAGTACAGATACAGTCAGTAACACAGGGCGCTGGGGGAGGGGTTACTGAGTGACAGTGTGAAGGAGCTGGATTAACATCAGTACAGATACAGTCAGTAACACAGGGTGCTGGGGAAGGGGTTACTGAGTGACAGTGTGAGGGAGCTGGATTAACATCAATAGAGATACAGTCAGTAACACAGGGTGCTGGGGGAGAGGGGTTACTGAGTGACAGTGTGAGGGAGCTGGATTAACATCAGTAGCGATACAGTCAGTAACACAGGGTGCTGGGGAGGGAGAGGGGTTACTGAGTGACAGTGTGAGGGAGCTGGATTAACATCAGTAGTGATACAGTCAGTAACACAGGGTGCTGGGGGAGAGAGGTTACTGAGTGACAGTGTGAGGGAGCTGGATTAACATCAGTAGAGATACAGTCAGTAACACAGGGTGCTGGGGGAGAGGGGTTACTGAGTGACAGTGTGAGGGAGCTGGATTAACATCAGTACAGATACAGTCAGTAACACAGGGTGCTGGGAGAGAGGGGTTACTGAGTGACAGTGTGAGGGAGCTGGATTAACATCAGTAGAGATACAGTCAGTAACACAGAGCGCTGGGGAGGGAGAGGGGTTACTGAGTGACAGCGTGAGGGAAGTGGATCAACATCAGTAAGGATACAGCCAGTAACAAAGGGTGCTGGTCCACTCTGCCTAGACGTTGGCCTCGATGAATCCAGTCGGATATACATGGAACTGTTGTGGGCCATGTGTTTTCAGCAACCATTGGTCTGAGCACCCACACAAAAGCAGCCCTCCACACTGCCTGTGTGTTCCTTTATTTTATTTCCCTGCAGGCAGCAAGAACATCAACAGAGATTCCTGGAGAGCAATTAGCATTTGGGGCACAGCAGGCTGAGTGTGTGCACAAACAATGTGTGCTGGTGTGATAAATAAACAGAAGGTTAATGACACACAATTGCCTGTGCAAGAGCAATGTTTCAACCGAAACTGACAACTGTTAACCCTCCACCGGTTCCCCTGTACAGAGCAAGAAGGCTAAAACCATGACAACACCACAAGTAAGTGACTCGACCGGACACCTCAAATAGACTTCCACCTCATCCGTTACACCTTTCTGCTTCACCTCTCTTACCGACTTCAAAAACAACTGCTTTGCATTCACGTAGCACCTTTGCAGAAGCAAAACGCCCCCAAGCCGCTTCACAGGAGCGTTAATCAGACTAAATGCTGACACCGAACCGCGTAAGGAGATATTGGGGCAGATGACCGAAAGCTTGGTCAAAGAGGTAGGCTTTGAGGAGTGTCGTAAAAAGGAGGAAAGAGAGGTAGCAAGGCCAAGAGATTTCGGGCCCAAATTTCCCCAACCCCTTTTTCTGGCGCCCTCGCCCGAGGTCCGCCTCCAAGCGCGCAGAAAATCTTCCTCACGATTCTGGCCGCTCCCCAGCCTCTCCTCGGCGTGGCATAGCGTGGCCCAGTGGATTTGGGGCGGAGCCAGGTCCCAGCGCTGAAAACAGTGCCGGAACCTCTGCACATGCGCGCTAGAGTCTGCGCGCATGTGCAGTAGCTCCTGGCAGGCCTAATCTGTGAGTGTGCGCTGTAGGCTGTGTGAGAGGGGCCTGAAGCACGCCATCCCTAGCCCTGGCCAAATGGGCTCCCTCACCGCGGCCTGCTGCGTTCCCTAAGGTAGGACTTCTATTTTCTTATTTGTTATTTATTGATTGATTGCTTATTACTTTGGTCTTGGTGCTTTCGGTGCAGGGTTCCTTCTATTATTTATTTGTTAATTAATTGCTTATTATGTTTTGTGCTTTTTTTTAGTGCTTGGTGCAAATGTACTGCTTTGTTTCATGCTTGGTGCCTTATGCTTCTTTAACGTTGTTGCGAAGGTGTTTAGTGCTTTGCAAGGTCCCCTTCCCCCCGCTATCTCTGGCTGCCTGTGCTGATTTCTTAATTCATCGCAGGACTTTTCAGAACGTTCACTTACACTGGCCTGAGTTAGTTTGCAGTAAGTTTTAGCTGGTTAAACTTGCTTAAATGGCCCAAAACAGGTGTAAGTGGCTGGTAACGCCCCCTTTTGAAAAAAAAAACTGAACTAAAAAAAACCTAACTAACTCACTTACACTGGAGCAACTCAAATGGGGAGAATTGCGATTTTTAAGTGACTCCAAAAAAATCTAGTTGCTCCAAAGAAAACGGAGCAACTCCTGGGGAAACTTGGGCCCATTATTGAGAGGGAATTCCAGAGCTTGGGGCCCAGGCAGCGGGAGTCCGAGAGAGGCCTATAAAAGGCCCAACATCGAGGAGAAGCAGCAGTCTGAGCAGTGGGAGTCCGAGAGAGGCCGATAAAAGGCCCAACGTTGAGGAGGAGCGGCAATCCGAGCAGCGGGAGTCCGGGGGAAGCCATAAAAGGCCCAACGTCATTGAGCAGCCAGCTAGTGCAGCTGCAGCAGGGAGAGAAGGCAAAAAAGAAGTATAAAGAAATCGAAGGGTGACGTCACAGCCAAGGGGATAAGCGATTAGCTGGTGATTGGTGAGTAGTTTTTCTTCTTTTACTTTCCCTTTATCAGTAAGAAACCTTTGGCATTGTTGCCAAATTTAATTAATTAAGGGTTAAGTCATGGCAGGAGAGCCCAGAGCCGTGTCATTCTCCTCCTGTGCTATGTGGGAAGCCAGGGATATTTCCAGTGTCCCTGATGACTACATGTGCGGGAAGTGTATCCAGCTGCAGCTCCTGACAGACCACATTGCGGCACTGGAGCTGCACATGGATTCACTCTGGAGCATCCGCGATGCCGAGGATGTCGTGAATAGCATGTTTAGTGAGTTGGTCACACCACAGGTAAAGGTTACTCAGGTTGATAGGGAATGGGTGACCATCAGGCAGAGCAGTGGAAGGTAGTCACTAGTCCCCTGCGGGCATCTCCCTCCAAAACAGATACACCACTTCGGGTACTGTTGAGGGGGATGACTCACCAGGGGAGGGCAGCAGCAGCCAAATTCATGGCACCCTGGGAGGCTCTGCTGCACAGGAGGACAGGAAAAAGAGTGGCAGAGCTATTAGTGGTCGGAGATTCTATTGTAAGGGGAATAAATAGACGTTTCTGGGGTCGCAATCGAGACTCCAGGATGGTATGTTGCCTCCCTGGTGCAAGGGTCAAGGATGTCTCGGAGCAGCTGCAGGACATTTTGGAGGAGGAGGATGAACAGTCAGTTGTCGTGGTACATATAGGTACCAACAATATAGGTAAAAAACGGGATGAGGTCCTACAAGCTGAATTTAGGAAGCGAGGAGTTAAATTAAAAAGTAGGACCTCAAAGATAGTAATCTCAGGATTGCTACCAGTGCAACGTGCTAGTCAGAGTAGGAATCGCAGGATAGCTCAGATGAATATGTGGCTTGAAGAGTGGTGCAGCAGGGAGGGATTCAAATTCCTGGGACATTGGAACCTGCTCTGGGGGAGGTGGGACCAGTACAAACCGGACGGTCTGCACCTGGGCAGGAGCGGAACCAATGTCCTTGGGGGAGTGTTTGCTAGTGCTGTTGGGGAGGGGTTGAACTAATATGACAGGGGGATGGGAACCTATGCAGGGAGACAGAGGGAAGTAGAATGGGGGCAGAAGCAAAAGATAGAAAGGGGAAAAGTAAAAGTGGAGGGCAGAGAAATCCAAGGCAAAAAGCAAAAAGGGCCACATTACAGCAAAATTCTAAAGGGGCAAAGTGTGTTAAAAAGACAAGCCTGAAGGCTCTGTGCCTCAATGCGAGGAGTATTCGGAATAAGGTGGATGAATTAACTGAGAGCAGTTAAAGAATATGATATAATTGGCATTACGGAGACATGGCTCCAGGGTGACCAAGGCTGGGAACTCAACATCCAGGGGTATTCAACATTCAGGAAGGTAAGGCAGAGAGGAAAAGAAGGTGGGGTAGCGTTGCTGGTTAAAGAGGAAATTAATACAATAGTAAGGAAGGACATTAGCTTGGATGATATGGAATCGGTATGGGTGGAGCTGCGGAATACCAAAGGGCAGAAAACGCTAGTGGGAGTTGTGTACAGGCCACCAAACAGTAGTAGTGAGGTTGGGGACAGCATCAAACAAGAAATTAGGGATGCATGTAATAAAGGTACAGCAATTATCATGGGCGACTTTATTCTACATTTCGATTGGGCTAACCAAACTGGTACCAATACGGTGGAGGAGGATTTCCTGGACTGTATTCGGGATGGTTTTCTGGCCATCCTAGACTGGGTGATGTGTAATGAGAATGGACTAATTAGCAATCATGTTGTGCGAGGCCCCTTGGGGAAGAGTGACACTAATATGGTAGAATTCTTTATTAAGATGGAGAGTGACACAGGTAATTCAGAGACTAGGGTCCTGAACTTAAGGAAAGGCAACTTCGATGGTATGAGACGTGAATTGGCTAGAATAAACTGCCGAATGATACTTAAAGGGTTGATGGTGGATAGGCAATGACAAACATTTAAGGATCACAAGGATGAACTTCAACAATTGTACATCCCTGTCTGGAGTAAAAATAAAACGGGGAAGGTGGCTCAACCGTGGCTAACAAGGGAAATTAAGAATAGTATTAATTCCAAGGAAGAGGCATATAAATTGGCCAGAAAAAGCAGCAAACCTGAGGATTGGGAGAAATTTAGAATACAGCAGAGGAGGACAAAGGGTTTAATTAGGAGGGGGAAAATAGAGTATGAGAAGAAGCTTGCTGAGAACATAAAAACTGACTGCAAAAGCTTCTATAGATATGTGAAGAGTAAATGATTAGTGAAGACAAACGTAGGTCCCTTGCAGTCAGAGTCAGGTGACTTTATAATGGGGAACAAAGAAATGGCAGACCAATTGAACAAATACTTTGGTTCTGTCTTCACGAATGAAGACACAAATAATCTTCCGGAAATACAAGGGTACCGATGATCGAGCGAGGAGGAGGAACTGAAAGAAATCCTTATTAGTTAGGAAATTGTGTTAGGGAAATTGATGGGATTGAAGGACGATAAATCCCCGGGGCCTGATAGTCTGCATCCCAGAGTACTTAAGGAAGTGGCCCAAGAAATAATGGATGCATTGGTGATAATTTTCCAGCAGTCTATCGACTCTGGATCAGTTCCTATGCACTGGAGGGTACCTAATGTAACACCACTTTTTAAGAAAGGAGGGAGAGAGAAAATGGGTAACTATAGACTGGTTAGCCTGACATCAGTAGCAGGAAAAATGTTGGAATCAATTATTAAAGATGAAATAGCTGCGCATTTGGAAAGCAGTGACAGGATCGGTCCATGGATTTATGAAAGGGAAATCATGCTTGACAAATCTTCTAGAATTTTTTGAGGATGTAACTGGTAGAGTGGACAAGGGAGAAGCAGTGGATGTGGTATATTTGGATTTTCAAAAGGTTCTTGACAAGGTCCCACACGAGAGATTAATGTGCAAAATTAAAGCGCATGGTATTGGGGGTAATTATTGACATGGATAGAGAACTGGTTGGCAGACAGGAAGCAGAGAGTCGGGATAAACGGGTCCTTTTCATAATAGCAGGCAGTGACTAGTAGAGTGCCGCATGGTTCAGTGCTGGGACCCCAGCTATTTACAATATACATTAATGATTTAGATGAAGGGATGACACTAAGCTGGGTGGCGGTGTGAGCTATGAGGAGGATGCTAAGAGGCTGCAGGGTGACTTGGACAGGTTAGGTGAGTGGGCAGATGCAGTACAATGTGTATAAATGTGAGGTTATCCACTTTGGTGGCAAAAACACAAAGGCAGAGTATTATCTGAATGGCGGCAGATTAGGAAAAGGGGAGGTGCAACGAGACCTGGGTGTCATGCTACATCAGTCATTGAAAGTTGTCATGCAGGTACAGCAGGCGGTGAAGAAGGCAAATGGTATGTTAGCCTTCATAGCTAGGGGATTTGAGTATAGGAACAGGGAGGTCTTACTGCAGCTGTACAGGGCCTTGGTGAGGGTTCACTTGGTATACTGTGTTCAGTTTTGGTCTCCTAATGTGGGGAAGGACGTTCTTGCTATTGAAGGAGTGCAGCGAAGGTTCACCAGACTGATTCCCGGGATGGCAGGACTGACATATGAGGAGAGACTGAATCGAGTGGGCCTGTATTCACTGGAGTTTAGAAGGATGAGAGGGGATCTCATAGAAACATATAAAATTCTGACGGGACTGGACAGGTTAAATGCAGTCAGAATGTTACCGATGTTGGAGAAGTCCAGAACCAGGGGTCACAGTCCAAGGATAAGGGATAAGCCATTTGGGACTGAGATGAGGAGAAACTTCTTCACTCAGAGAGTTGTTAACCTGTGGAATTCACTACCACAGAGAGTTGTTGATGCCAGTTCGTTGGATATATTCAAGAGGGAGTTAGCTATGGCCCTTAGAGCTAAAGGGATCAAGGGGTATGGAGAGAAAGCAGGAATGAGGTACTGAATTTGTATGATCAGCCATGATCTTATTGAATGGTGGTGCAGACTCGAAGGGCCGAATGGTCTACTGCTGCACCTATTTTCTATGTTTCTATGTTTCTATGGAGTAAGGACCAGAATTGGAGGAACCCAGAGATTTCGGAGGGTTGTGGGGCTGGAGGAGGTTGCAGAGGAAAGGGAGGGGGCGAGGCAATGGAGGGATTTGAAAACAAGGATGAGAATTTTAAATTTGAGGCGTTTGCAGACCGGGTGCCACTGTAGGTCAGCGAGCACAGGGGGTGATGGGTGAACGGGACTGGGAGCGAGTTAGGATAGGGGAAGCAGAGCTTTGGATGACCTGAGGATTTTGAAAGATTGCTCAATTAGATTCCAGCATGTAACTCATTCCCAGGTATCTGTTATTTTATATATAAACCCTCCCAAACCCCTCGATTAGATTCCAGCCTGTAACTCACGCCCGGGTATCAATTATTCTACATTTAAACTACCCAAACCCCTCAATTAGATTCCAGTCCGTAACTCACTCCCAGGTATCTGTTATTCTGTATATAAACCCCCAGAACCCCTCGATTAAATTCCAGCCTGTAACTCACTCCCGGGTATCCGTTATTCCATATATAACCCCCCCCGAACCCGCAATTAGATTGCAGTCTGCAACTCGCTCCCAGGTATCTGTTATTCTGTATATAAATCCCCCGAACCCCTCGATTAGATTCCAGCCTGTAAGTCACTCCCACGTATCCGTTACTTTGTATATAAAACCCCTGAAACCCTCGATGTGGATTCCAGCCTGTAACTCTCTCCCGGATATCCATTATTCTGTATATAAACTACCCGAATCCCTCAATTAGATTCCAGCCTGTAACTCACTTCCGGGTATCCGTTATTCTATATATAAACCTCCCCGAACGCCTCAATTGGATTCCAGCCTGTAATTCACTCCCGGGTATCTGTTATTCTATATATAAACCCCCCCCAAACCCTCGATTAGATTATAGCCTATAACTCACTCTTGGGTATCTGTTATTGTATATATAAATCCCCCGAACCCTTCGATTACATTCCAGCCTGTAACTCATTCCCGAGTATCCATTATTCTATATATACATCCCCCTGAACCCTTAATTAGATTCCAGCCTGTAACTCACTCCCGGGTATCCGTTATTCTATATATAAACCCCCCCCGAACCCCTCAATTAGATTCCAGCCTGTAATTCACTCCCGAGTATCCGTTATTCTATATATAAACCCCCCAAACCCTCGATTAGATTCCAACCTGTAACTCACTCCTGGGTATCCGTTATTCTATATTAAACCACCTGAACCCCTCGATTAGATTACAGCCTGTAACTCACTCCCGGGTATCCGTAATTCTATATATAATCCCCCCGAACCCTCGATTAGATTACAGCCTATAACTCACTCTTGAGTATCTGTTATTCTATATATAAACCCTCCGAACCCCTCGATTAGATTCCAACCTGTAACTCACTCCTGGGTATCGTTATTCTATATATAACCCCCCCCCGAACCCCTCCATTAGATTATAGCCTGTAATTCACTCCCGGGTATCTGTTACTCGATAGATAAACCCCCCAAACCCTCGATTAGATTATAGCCTGTAACTCACTCCCGGGTATCTGTTACTCGATTATATTATAGCCTGTAACTCACTCCCGGGTATTCCAGCTATAAGTCAGCTCACTTGCTCACATTACTATGTAATGCTGGTAATGTTATGGAAGTGGCTGGGTTTAAGATATTCTTTTGATATTCTGCCTTGATGCAGAAACGCAGTGGGTACCAGCACTGATGAGAGTGTGATATAAAAGGTGTGATCCCTGCGGGAATATTCTATTTATACCGTGTACCTGTCTAAACCTTTTGGGAATGTGATACAGATGATTCTCAGGTCCCAGAATAAGAGGTGTGATGCACTGGGAAAGTGTGGACTATCTGCCCATGGAGATTAGTCAGTGCCCAAGTCACAGCTAACGGTCTTCAATTCCCTTTCGCTATCATTTCCTTGCAGTGCAAATGGAAGCATCATTATCTCTTTCCCTGCAATTTTATCTCCCCACCCAACCCCACTTTCTCTTGTCTCTACATCCTTTTCCAATTTCTCATCCGGTTATCGAAATGTCAGCTTTGCAATGTAGTCAGCCAGTGGCTCAGTGGGTAGCACTCTTGCCTCGAAATCAGGAGGTTGTGGGTTCAAGTCCCACTCCAGGGACTTGAGCACAAAAATCTAGGCTGACGCTCCAGGGGAGTGCTGAGGGAGTGCTGCACTGTCGGAGGTGCCGCCATTTGGAAGAGACCTTAAACGGAGGCCCCGTCTGCTCTCTCAGGTGGTCATAAAAGATCCCACGGCACTATTTTGAAGACGGGAAGTGGAATTATCCCCGATATCCTGGTCAACATTTATCTCTCACTCAAAATAACTGAAAAACAGGATAATCTGGTCATTGCTATAGTGCAGTAGTGATACCCGTCCTCCTATGTGCTTCAGAGACATGGACTATATACAGAATACATCTCAAAGCACTGGAGAAGTACCACCAACGCTGCCTCCACAAAATCCTGCAAATCCATTGGCAGGACAGATGCGCCAGCATCGAAGTACTGACCACGCTCGATCAGCTCCGCTGGACGGGCCACATTGTCCGCAGGTCCGATACTAGACTCTCGAAACAAGCAGGCTACTCCGAGCTCCGACGCGGCAAGCGAGTCCCAGGAGGGCAGAGAAAACGTTTCAAGGACGCCCTTAAAGCCTCCTTGAAAAAAATGCAACATCCCCACCGACTCTTGGGAATCCCTGGCCCAAGACTGCTCAAAGTGGAGGAGAAGCATCCGGGAAGGTGCCGAACACTTTGAGTCTCTTCGCCGGGAGCACGTGGAAGCCAAGTACAAACAGCGGAAGGAGCGTACGGCAACCCAAGCACCACACCCACCCGTCCCTCCAACCACCGTCTGCCCCACCTGTGACAGAGACTGTAGGTCCCGCATTGGTCTCATCAGTCACCTGAGAACTTACTTTAGTGTGGAAGCAAGTCATCCTCGACTCTGGGGTACTGCCGAAGAAGAAGAAGCAATTTGTGGGAGCTTGCTGTGCGCAAATTGGCTGGCGCGTTCCCTACAGTACAACAGCGACTACACTTCAAGAGTCCTTCATCGGCTGTAAAGCGCTCTGGGACGGCCTGAGGTCCTGAAAGGCCCTATATAAATGCGAGCCTGTCTCTAATCCTGCCTGGCTTGCTCTGACCATATCGACCTGTCCGCTACATACAGCGCAGGGTCTGTTCAATGAGCAAACGAGGCTGCGATGAGACGCACTATCCTGCTCCGTACCGGATCGCCTGTCGTGGCTGGGCCGACTCCATTCCAGATATTCCAGCCAAACACCAGCCAACTGCGATGCTCCGTTGCTCCGTTGGGTCGGGAAAGTTTGCCTGCAACATCAGGCACCGGCAGCTGGGACAGATGACGTCGCGAGTGCGCCCGATGGATTTGCTATTTATATCCAATCTCCCTCTTTACTGATGTCAACCTACCTGCTCACGGTGGCTGCCCATCTGTTTGCTGTGTCTCACTGGCTGTCCCTATTCTCTGTACCTCTTCTCATCCCCTTGCTGCGTCTACCGCAACTATCCGTCGATTCACTCGGCAGCTTTCTTGCAAGCAGATGTTTACCCATCTGATTCAGTGCATCTGATCTGTATCCAGCTGCCTATAGATTCATCAGTGCTTATCTATCTAAACTCTCGTGTCAGCTGTGGCTCAGTGGGCAGCACACGCGCCTCAAAGTCAGAAGGTTGTAGGCTCCAGCTCCACTCCAGGGACTTGAGCACATGAATCTAGGCTGACACTCCCAGTGCAGTGCTGAGGGACTGATCAGCTCCGCTGGGCAGAGCCACATCGTCCGCATGCCAGACACGAGATTCCCAAAGCAAGCGCTCCACTCGGAATGCCTTAACGGCAAACGAGCCAAAGGTGGGCAGAGGAAACGTTTCAAGGACATCCTCAAAGCCTCCCTGATAAAGTGCAACATCCCCACTGACACCTGGGAGTCCCTGGCCAAAGACCGCCCTAAGTGGAGGAAGTGCATCCGGGAGGGCGCTGAGCACCTCGAGTCTCGTCGCCGAGAGCATGCAGAAATCAAGCGCAGGCAGCGGAAGGAGCGTGCGGCAAACCTTTCCCACCCACCCCTTACCCTCAACCACTATCTGTCCCACCTGTGACAGAAACCGTAATTCCCGTATTGGACTGTTCAGCCATCTAAGAACTCATTTTAAGAGTGGAAGCAAGTCTTCCTCGATTGCAAGGGACTGCCTATAATGATGGTGAGTGCTGAGGGAGTGCTGCACTGTCGGAGGTGCCATCTTTCAGATGAGACATTAAACCGAGGCCCTGTTTGCTCTCTGAAGTGAACGTAAACGATCCCACAGCACTATTTCGAAGAAGAGCGGGGGAGTTATCCCTGGTGTCCTGGCCAATATTTATCCCTCAATCAACATAACAAAAACAGATTATCTGGTCATTAACACATTGCTGTTTGAGGGAGCTTGCTGTGCGCAAATTAGCTGCCGCGTTTCCCACATTAATACAGTGACCACTCTCCAAAAGCGCTTCATTGGCAGTAAAGAGCTTTGAGAGGTCCAGTGGTCGTGAAAGGCGCTATATAAATCCAAGTCAAACGTCGCTCCCTTGCAGTCAGAATCAGGTGAACTTATAATGGGGAACAAAGAAATGTCATGAAGGAAGACACAAATAGCCTTCCGGAAATACTAGGAGTCCGAGGATCGAGTGAGAAGGAGGAACTGAAGGAAATCCTTATTAGTCAGGAAATTCTGTTGGGGAAATTGATGGGATTGAAGGCCGATAAATCCCCGGGTCCTGATAGTCTGCATCCCAGAATACTTAAGGAAGTGGCCCTAGAAATAGTGATGCATTGGTGGTCATTTTCCAACAGTCTATCGACTCTAGATCAGTTCCTATGTACTGGAGGGTAGCTAATGTAACATCACTTTTTAAAAAGGGAGGGAGGGAGAAAAAGGGTAATTATCGACCGGTTAACCTGACATCGGTAGTGGAGAAAATGTTGGAATCAATTATTAAAGATGAAATAGCAACGCATTTGGAAGGCAGTGACAGGATCGGTCCAAGTCAGCATGGATTTATGAAAGGGACATCATGCTTGACAAATCTTCTAGAATTTTTTGAGGATGTAACTGGTAGAGTGGACAAGGGAGAACCAGTGGATGTGGTATATTTGGACTTTCAAAAGGCTTTTGATAAGGTCCCACACAAGGGATTAGTGCACAAAATTAAAGCACATGGGATTGGGGGTAATGTATTGACGTGGATAGAGAACTGGTTGGCAGACAGAAAGCAGAGAGTCGGGATAAATAGGTCCTTTCAGAATGGCAGGCAGTGACTAGTGGGGTGCCGCAGGGTTCAGTGCTGGAACCCCAGCTATTTACAATATACATCAATGAGTTAGATGAAGGAATTGAGTGTAGTATCTCCAAGTTTGCAGATGACACTAAACTGGGTGGCGGTGTGAGTTGTGATGTTAAGAGGCTACAAGGTGACTTGGACAGGTTTGGTGAGTGGGCAAATGCATGGCAGATGCAGTATAATGTGGATAAATTTGAGGTTATCCACTTTGGTGGCAAAAACAGGAAGGCTGAATATTATCTGAATGGCGGCAGATTAGGAAAAGGGGAGGTGCTAAGAGACCTGGGTGTAATGGTACATCAGTAATTGAAAGTTGGCATGCAGGTACAGCAGGCGGTGAAGAAGGCAAATGGCATGTTGGCCTTCAAAGTTAGGGTATTTGAGTATAGGAGCAGAGAGGTCTTACTGCAGTTGTACAGGGCCTTGGTGAGGCCTCACCTGGAATATTGTGTTCAGTTTTGGTCTCCTAATCTGAGGAAGGACGTTATTGCTATTGAGGGAGTGCAGCGAAGGTTCACGAGACTGATTCCCGGGATGGCAGGACTGACATATGAGGAGAGACTGGATCGACTGGGCCTGTATTCACTGGAGTTTAGAAGAATGAGAGGGGATCTCATAGAAACATATAAAATTCTGACAGGATTGGACAGGTTCGAGGCAGGAAGTATGTTCCAGATACTGGGGAAGTCCAGAACCAGGGGACATAGTCTAAGGATAAGGGGTAAGCCATTTAGGACTGAGATGAGGAGAAACTTCCTCACTCAGAGAGTTGTTAACCTATAGAATTCCCTGCCACAGAAAGTTGTTGAGGCAAGTTCGTTAGATATATTCAAGAGGGAGTTAGATGTGGCCCTTACGGCTAAAGGGATCAAGGGGTATGGAGAGAAAGCAGGAAAGGGGTACTGAGGCGAATGATGAGCCATGATCTTATTGAATGGTGGTGCAGGCTCGAAGGGCCGAATGGCCTGCTCCTGCATCTATTTTCTATGTTTCTATAAAAAACAGAAAATGCTGGAAACACGCAACAGGTCAGGCAGCACCTGTGGAGAGAGAGAAACAGAGTTAACGTTTCAGCTCGATGACCTTTTGTCAGAGCTGGAAAAAGTTAGGGATGTAACAGGTTTTAAGCAAGTGCAGAGGCAGGGAAAGGAGGAAGGGTAGGGAAGAACAAAAGGGAAGGTCTGTGATAGGGTCACCGACCTGAAACATTAACTCTGTTTCTCTCTCCACAGATGCTGCCTGACCCGCTGAGTGTTTCCAGCATTGTCTGATTTTATTTTGGATTTCCCGCACCCGCAATGTTTTTCTTTGGTATTCATATCGACCTAAATACGTCTATATATCCCTCTGGTCATCGCTCTATCTATCTGTTTATGCATCAGTTCATCATAGAGTGTTACAGTGCAGAAGAAGGCTTTTTGGCCTATCATGCAAGTGTCGTCTCTTTGGTAGAGCTTTCCAATTAGTCGTATGCCCCTGCTCTTTCTGCACAGTGCGCTGTGGCTCAGTGGGTAGCATCTCGCATCTGACTCAAATGGGACTTGAGCATAAAAATCTAGGCTGACACTCCAGTACTGAGGGAGTGCCATCCTCTGGATGAGCCATTAAACCGAGATCATGTCTTCTCTTTCAAGGGGATGTAAAAGATCCCACGGCACTATTTCGAAGAGCAACAGGGGAGTTATCCCCGGTGTCCTGGCCGATATTTATCCCTCAATCAACATAACAAAAAAAAAAATTATCCGATCTGTTAAGTATCGAATAACTCCACGAGGCTAAGTACGGTGAGCAAGTTCAGGCATGACCTTACTCCAGTTTATTTAGTGTCAAAGTGAGGATTCAACATTATATACATGGCTTGCACATGTCTGCCAGTGACCATTAGGACTCCGACAGTCGCGCCCTCTGTCGCGGGTAAAACCCAGTTAACATACCTAACACAGTCATTATCACATTGCTGCTTGTGGGAGCTTCCTGTGCGCAAGTTGGCTGCTGCGTTTCCTACATTACAACAGCGACCACACTCCATAAGTACTTCAATGGCTGCAAAGCGCTTTGAGATGTCCAGTAGTTGTGGAAGGCGCTATAGAAATGCAAGTCTTTCTTCCTTTCCATAGCGCTGCAATTTTTTCCATTCAAGTTACTTTTGAATCTGCTTTCTCCGCCCTTTCAGGCAGTGCGTTCCATCGGGCTGCGTCAAAAATTGTTCCCTCATGTCACCTCTGTTCCCTTTCTCTCCTGTCCTGTCTGCCTCTCCATGCATCACTTTGTCTTGTATCTTTAAGTCTATGTCTTATGTTTCTAACACCAATAATGCAGGATGACAAGCAACTGATTAGCGGAAAAACTAATAAAGTATTGATTTAATTTCACTGTCATAAATAATTAGTGCAGCAGCAGCAATTACTCTGTACCTCATTTCTCGGGCGATGTGATATGCTTTCTGATCTATCTGGCCCCGTGGTGTACCTAGGTCAGAAGGAGCGTGCGGCAAACCAGACTCCCCACCCACCCTTTCCTCCAACCACTGTCTGTCCCACCTGTGACAGAGACTGTAATTCATGTACTGGGCTGTACAGTCACCTGAGAACACACTTTTAGAGTGGAAGCAAGTCTTCCTCGATTTCAAGGGACTGCCTATGATGATGTACTGAGGTGCAGAGTTCAATACATTGCAGAGGGTGATCTACAGAGCAAATAACACACTGCGGGTAGGAAAAAGCACACCAGAGACTGGATGAGCTGCAATCTCCTCCACTGGGAAGATCAAAGCCATTGGGGGAGAAATTCGGTTGTTTAGTGCCACGATTAGTGCCAGAGAGGGGCGCTAACTGGAAGCTAAACACCTCCCGCCCGAGCACCCTGCGCAGTCAGCTCCGGCCGCGAACTTCAACGAAAGTTTAGCGGCGGTGCTGACAGTTTGCGCTGTGCTCGCTAGCCCCGCCCACTCAATGACATCACCGAGTGTGCAACACCCCCGTAGCCCCGCGTTTGCTAAATTCACTCTCCCGCCTGCGGTCGCGCCTGACGCTGAGACCGGCCGGGGAAAGCAGTCGGTCCAGCGACGATCCCAGGGCGATATCGTCCGGAGTGCAAGGTTAGTGACTGAAATTTCAGTTTGTCAACTTGTATTTATTTGTTGCAGCAGTGGGGAAGTGTGGGTGAGGTGCACTGAAATTTTCACCAGGCTTTTTTTCTCATCTTCAGGCGTTAGGACGCCGGCATCCTCGCGCCAATAAATTGAGTCGGCCTCCTGCGCTAGCGCTCCATTAGCGCCCGAAGAGGAGTATGTAACGCTTCTCTCAGCGCTACACTCTCCTCTTGGGGCGATACAAACGGATATCCCACTTTGAGGCGGTAGATACCGCCCGGCGCTAAAGTTAGCACCACGGCACTGTCTCCGCCTCAAAACGGGCGGCACCGAATTTCTAGCCCCCTTTGACCCCCGCCACATACTCCGTACTCTCGCCACTGACTCCATTCCCCCTCCACGGCCACTGTCACAGGTTGAGCCAGGTCCTTCACAATTTCAGCGACCTATTTGATCCCCGAGAGGAGGTTCTGACCCTACCATAACATCTTTATCGCAAATACCGCTTCCTTCCACCTCGGTAACGTCGGCCATCTTTCTCCTGCCTTTGTCAGGCCTTTGCGCTGAGCCGGTCCGGGAGGGCGACGGCTGTGAAGAGGGTGACTGGATTTGACATCACCAAAATCCAGGTCGCTGATTCGAGCGTGGGCAGATACAGCAGGAGCGGCGAGGTTGGGGGCGAAGGAGCGGCGAGAGATTGCAGAGCGACGTGAGCTGGGCCCAGGAGAGGCGAGGGTTCAGGGCCCAGGAGAGGCGAGGGCCCAGGGGCAGCATGGGCCAGCCCACACTGCGATAGAGAAACATAGAAAATAGGTGCAGGAGTAGGCCATTCGGCCCTTCGAGCCTGCACCACCATTCAATATGATCATGGTTGATCAGTCACCTCAGTACCCCATTCCTGCTTTCTCTCCATACTCCTTGATCCCTTTAGCCGTAAGGGCCACATCTAACTCCCTTTTGAACATATCGAACGAACTGGCCTCAACAACTTTCTGTGGTAGAGAATTCCACAGGTTCACAATTCTCTGAGTGAAGAAGTTTCTCCTCATCTCGGTCCTAAATGGCTTACCCCTTATCCTTAGACTGTGACCCCTGGTTCTGGATTTCCCCAACATCGGGAACATTCTTCCTGCATCTAACCTGTCCAGTCCTGTCAGAATTTTATTTGTTTTTCTGAGATCCCCTCTCATTCTTGTAAATTCCAGTGAATATAAGCCCAGTCGATCCAGTCTTTCTTCATATGTCAGTCCTGCCATCCCGGGAATCAGTCTGGTGAACCTTCGCTGCACTCCCTCGAGATCCGTGCAGCAGGGCTGGTCTCCAGTCATCTTGGTTAATCCTTGCCCCTGGACCAAGACCTAGCTCTGTCAAGCCCGTGTGGTGGCTGGTGTGCAACGGCCACTACACGCTAAAAAAATCCACACACCGGCATCTTCCATCCTTCAGGATGTAGTTCGGGATCTTGAATATTAGGTCCTTCATTGACACACCTGTGAACTCAGCTCTTTTTGGTGTGGAAGCAAGTCATCCTCGCTATGAGCGACCGCCTAAGAAGAGTGAGCCTTTGTCATCTCCTGACTCTGCCTAATGATCTTCTGGCCAACATCCCACCTTCCACCCTCCAGAAGTAGCTCATCTGAAACTCACCACATCCCACTTGCGCGTCACCCCTGTGCTTGCTGACCCACATTGGCTCCAGGCCCACCAACACCTCGCACTTAAACTTCTCAGCTTCCTGGTCAAAGCCCTCCATGGCCACGCTCCTCCCTGAATCTCTAACATGCTCCAGCCTCACAGCATTCTGAGAACGCTACCTTCCTCCAACTCTGGCCTCCTGTTCATCCCCCACTCCCTTCGCCTCAAGATTGACAGCCGTGCCATCAGACATCTAAACCCTACACTCTGGAATTCTCTCTTGCAACCTCTCTGTCTCCCTCTCCTCCTTTACAACCCTGCTTAAAAGCCACTTCTTTCACCAAACTTTTCGTCGTCCTCATATTATCTCCTTCTTTGGCTCGGTGTCAATTATGTTCTGATGACATCTCCCCAATTACATGTTGTCTTTGTTAACGATGCTATATAATTGTGATTTGTATCACATTTCTAAAATCTCCCATCTGGTAAAGGCAATGAGTAAAAACCAAGGAAGTCCCAGACTCAATCACTGGTCTTTACTGAGTGAAAGGACAGAGGAACTGTAGGTCAGTATCGATCTGATGCCTTCAGCTGGGGCAGTAAATGTTACAATTGGCCTTAGCAGCCGGGTAGGGCAAGGTGCTGACCCATAGAATTCCCCCAGTCCCATCACTGGATACTGAATCATAGCGTTCCCCGAGTCCCATCACTGCATACTGACCCATAGAGTTCCCCCAGTCCCATCACTGGATACTCACCCATAGAAATCCAGCTGTCGTATCACTGGATACTGACACATAGAGTTCCTGCTGTCCAATCACTGGATACTGACCCATAGAGTTCCCCCTGTCCCATCACTGGATACTGACCCATAGAGTTCCCCCTGTCCCATCACTGGACAGTGACCCATATAGTTCCTCCTATCCCATCACTGGATACTGACCCATATAGTTCCTCCTGTCCCATCACTGGATACTGACCCATCGAGTTCCTCCTGTCCCATTCCTGGATACTGACCCATAGAGTTCCCCCTGTCACATCACTGGGTGCTGACCCATAGAGTTCCCCCTGTCCCATCACTGGATACTGACCCATAGCGTTTCCCCTATCCCATCACTGGATACTGACCCATACAGTTCCTCCTGTCCCATCACTGGATACTGATCATAGAGCTCCCCCTGTCCTATCACTGGATACTGACCTATAGAGTTCCTCCTGTCCCATCACTGGATACTGACCATAGAGCTCCCCCTGTCCTATCACTGGATACTGACCTATAGAGTTCCTCCTGTCCCATCACTGGATACTGACCCATCAAGTTCCCCCTATCCCATCACGGGGTAGTGACCTAAAGAGTTCCCCCGTCCCATCACTGGATACTGATCCATAGAGTTCCCCCTGTCCTATCATTTGATACTGACCTATAGAGTTCCTCCTGTCTCATCACTGGATACTGACCCATAGAGTTCCCCCTGTCCCATCACTGGAATCTGACCCATAGAGTTCCCCCTGTCCCATCACTGGATACTGACCCATAGAGTTCCCCCTATCCCATCACTGGACAGTGACCCATATAGTTCCTCCTTTCCCATCACTGGATACTGACCCATAGAGTTCCCCCTGTCCAATTACTGGGTGCTGACCCATAGAGTTCCCCCTGTCCCATCACAGGATACTGACCCATACAGTTCCTCCTGTCCCATCACTGGATACTGACCCATAGAATTCCCCCTATCCCATCACGGGGTAGTGACCAAAAGAGTTCCCCCGTCCCATCACTGGATACGGATCCATAGAGTTCCCCCTGTCCTATCATTGGATACGGATCTATAGAGTTCCTCCTGCCCCATCACTGGATACTGACTCATAGAGTTCTCCCTGTCCCATCACTGGATACTGACCCATCGAGTTCCTCCTGTCCCATCACTGGATACTGACCCATAGAGTTCACCCTGCCCCATCACTGGATACTGACCCATCGAGTTCCTCCTGTCCCATCACTGGATACTGACCCATAGAGTTCACCCTGCCCCATCACTGGATACCGACCTATAGAGTTCCTCCTGTCCCATCACTGGATACTGACCCATAGAGTTCCCCCGTCTTATCATTGGGTAGTGACCCATAGAGTTCGCCCTGTCCAATCACTGGACACTGACCCATAGAGTTCCCCCTGTCCCATCATTGGGTACTGACCCATAGAGTTCCCCATCTCCCATCACTGGCTACTGATCCATAGAGTTCCTCCTGTCCCATCATTGGATACTGATCCATAGAGTTCCCCCTGTTCCATCACTGGATACTGACAGATAGAGTTCCCCCTGTCCTATCACTGGATACTGACCTATAGAGTTCCCCCGTCTCATCACTGGGTACTGACCCATAGAGTTCCCACGTCTCATCACTGGATACTGACCCATAGAGTTCCCCCTGTCCCATCACTGGACACTAGCCCATAGAGTTTCTCCTGTCCCATCACTGGATACTGACCATAGAGCTCCCCCTGTCCTATCACTGGATACTGACCTATAGAGTTCCTCCTGTCCCATCACTGGATACTGACCATAGAGCTCCCCCTGTCCTATCACTGGATACTGACCTATAGAGTTCCTCCTGTCCCATCACTGGATACTGACCCATAGAGTTTCCCCTGTCCCATCACTGGATACTGACCCATCAAGTTCCCCCTATCCCATCACGGGGTAGTGACCATAGAGCTCCCCCTGTCCCATCACTGGATACTGACCCATAGAGTTCCTCCTATCCCATCACTGGACAGTGACCCATACAGTTCCTCGTGTCCCATCACTGGATACTGACCCATATAGTTCCTCCTGTCCCATTCCTGGATACTGACAGATAGAGTTCCCCCTGTCCCATCACTGGATACTGACTCATAGAATTCCCCGTGTCCCATCACTGGGTACTGACCCAGAGAATTCCCCCTGTCCCATCACTGGATACTGACCCATAGAATTCCCCCTAACCCATCATGGGGTAGTGACCGAAAGAGTTCCCCCGTCCCATCACTGGATACTGATCCATAGAGCTCCCCCTGTCCTATCATTGGATACTGACCTATAGAGTTCCTCCTGTCCCATCACTGGATACTGACCCGTAGAGTTCCCCCTGTCCCATCACTGGATACTGACCCATCGAGTTCCCCCTATCCCATCATGGGGTAGTGACCAAAAGAGTTCCCCCGTCCCATCACTGGATACTGATCCATAGAGTTCCCCCTGTCCTATCATTGGATACGGACCTATAGAGTTCCTTCTGTCCCATCACTGGATACTGACTCATAGAGTTCCTCCTGTCCCATCACTGGATACTGACCCATAGAGTTCCCCCTGCCCCATCACTGGATACTGACCCATTGAGTTCCTCCTGTCCCATTACTGGATACAGACCTATAGAGTTCCTCCTGTCCCATCACTGGATACTGACCCATAGAGTTCCCCCTGTCCCATCATTGGGTACTGACCCATAGAGTTCCCCATCTCCCATCACTGACTACTGATCCATAGAGTTCCTCCTGTCCCATCATTGGATACTGATCCATAGAGTTCCCCCTGTCCCATCACTGGATACTGACAGATAGAGTTCCCCCTGTCCTATCACTGGATACTGACCTATAGAGTTCTCCCATCTCATCACTGGGTACTGACCCATAGAGTTCCCCCGTCTCATCACTGGATACTGACCCATAGAGTTCCCCCTGTCCCATCACTGGATACTGATCCATAGAGTTTCCCCAGTTCCATCATTGGATACTGACCCATTTAGTTCCCCCTGTCCCATCACTGGATACTGACCCATAAAGTTCCCCCTGTCCCATCACTGGATACTGATCCATAGAATTCCCCTGTCCCATCACTGGATACTGACCCATTGAGTTCCCCCTGTCCCATCACTGGATACTGACCCATAAAGTTCCCCCTGTCCCATCACTGGATACTGATCCATAGAGTTCCCCCTGTCCCATCACTGGATACTGACGGCGTCAGTTCGGGGAGTGCGTTGGAGAGACGTGCTTGTGCAGCTGCAGCAGGGAGAGAAGGCAAAATAAAGTAGAAAGAAATCGAAAGATGATGTCACAGCCAAGGGGGTAAGTGATTGGCTGGTGATTGGTAAGTAGCTTTTGTTTTTCTTTTCTATTTCAGTAAGTAACCTTTAGCATTGTTGCCACATTAAGTTAATCTCGGGGTTAAATCATGTCAGGAGAGCTCGGACACGTGTTATGCTCCTCATGTACTATGTGGGAAATCAGTGACGTCTCCGGTGTCCCTGACAACTACGTGTGCGGGAAGTGTATCCACATCCAGCACCTGATGAACCGCGTTGCAGAACTGGAGCTGCAGGTGGCTTCACTCTGGAGCATCCAGAGTTGGTCTTACCGCAGGTAAAGAGTCCACAGCTCGATAGGGAATGGAAGACCAACAGGAAGAGCAGTACAAGGAAGGTAGTGCAGGGGTCCCCTGCGGTCATCCCCCTGCAAAACAGACACACCGCTTTGAGTACTGTTGAGGGGGATGACTCTTCAGGGGGAGCAGCAGCAGCCAGGTTCATGGCACCATGGCTGGCTCTGCTGCATAGGAGGGCAGGAAAAAGAGTGGGAGAGCGATAGTAATAGGGGATTCGATTGTTCGGGGAATAGATAGACATTTCTGCGGCCGCAACCGAAACTCCAGGATGGTATGTTGCCTCCCTGGTGCAAGGGTCAAGGGTGTCTCGGAGCGGGTGCAGGACATTCTGAAAAGGGAGGGTGAACAGCCAGTTGTCGTGGTACACACAGCGACCAACGATATAGGTAAAAAACGGGATGAAGTCCTACGAGATGAATTTAAGGAGCTAAGAGTTAAATTAAAAAGTAGGACTTAAAAGTAATAATCTCAGGATTGCTACCAGTGCCACGTGCTAGTCAGAGTAGGAATCGCAGGATAGCTCAGATGAATACGTGGCTTGAGGAGTGGTGTAGAAGGAAGGGATTCAAATTCCTGGGACATTGGAACTGGTTCTGGGGGAGGTGGGACCAGTACAAACCGGACGGTCTGCACCTGGCCAGGGCCGGAACCAATGTCCTAGGGGGTGTGTTTGCTAGTGCTGTTTGGGAGGAGTTAAACTAATATGGCAGGGGGATGGGAACCTATGCAGGGAGACAGAGGGGAATAAAATGGAGACAGAAACAAAAAATAGAAAGGAGAAGAGTAAAAGTGGTGGGCAGAGAAACCCAAGGCAAAAAACAAAAAGGGCCACTTTACAGCATAATTCTAAAGGGTCAAAGAGTATTAAAAAGACAAGCCTGAAGGCTCTGTGCCTCAATGCGAGGAGTATTCGGAATAAGGTGGACGAATTAACTGCGCAGATAGCAGTTAACGGGTGTGATGTGATTGGCATCACGGAGATATGGCTCCAGGGTGACCAAGGCTGGGAACTCAACATACAGGGGTATTCAGCATTTAGGAAGGATAGACAGAGAGGAAAAGGAGGCGGGGTGGTGTTGCTGGTTAAAGAGGAAATTAATGCAATAGTAAGGAAAGACATCTGCTTGGATGATGTGGAATCGGTATGGGTGGAGCTGCGGAATACCAAAGGTCAGAAAACGCTGGTGGGAGTTGTGTACTGGCCACCAAATAGTAGTAGAGAGGTTGGGGACAGCATCAAACAAGAAACAAGGGATGTGTGCAATAAAGGTACAGCAGTTATCATGGGCGACTTTAATTTACATATAGATTGGGCGAACCAAATTGGCAGCAATGCGGTGGAGGAGGATTTCCTGGAGTGTATTAGAGCTGGTTTTCTTGACCAATATGTCGAGGAACCAATTAGAGAGCTGTCCATCCTAGACTGGGTGATGTTTAATGAGAAAGGACTAATTAGCAATCTTGTTGTGCGAGGCCCCTTGGGGAAGAGTGACCATAATATGGTAGAATTCTTAATTAAGATGGAGAGTGACACAGTTAATTCAGAAACTAAGGTCCTAAACTTAAGGAAAGGTAACTTTGACGGCATGAGGCGTGAATTGGCTAGAATATATTGGCAAATGTTACTTAAAGGGTTGACGGTGGATAGGCAATAGCAAACATTGAAAAATCACATGGATGAACTTCAACAGTTGTACATCCCTGTCTGGAGTAAAAATAAAACAGGGAAGATGGCTCAACTGTGGCTAACATTGGAAATTAAGGATAGTGTTAGATCAAAGGAAGAGGCATATAAATTGGCCCGAAAAAGCAGCAAACCTGAGGACTGGGAGAAATTTAGAATTCAGCCGAGGAGGACAAAGGGTTTAATTAAGAGGGGAAAAATAGAGTACGAGAGGAAGCTTGCAGAGAACATAAAAACTGACTGCAAAAGCTTCTATAGATATGTGAAGAGAAAAAGATTAGTGAAAACAAACGTAGGTCCCTTGCAGTCAGACTCAGGTGAATTTATAATGGGGAACAAAGAAATGGCAGACCAATTGAACAAATACTTTGTTTCTGTCTTCACGAAGGAAGACACAAATGACCTTCCTGATGTACTAGGGGACCGACGGTCTAGTGAGAAGGAGGAACTGATGGATATCGTTATTAGATGGGAAATTGTGTTGGGAAAATTGATGGGATTGAAGGCCGATAAATCCTGGGGCCTGATTGTCTGCATCCCAGAGTACTTAAGGAGGTGGCCCTAGAAATACTGGATGCATTGGTGATCATTTTCCAACAGTCTATCGACTCTGGATCAGTTCCTATGGATTGGAGGGTAGCTAATGTAACACCACTTTTTAAAAAAGGAGGGAGAGAGAAAATGGGTAATTATACACCGGTTAGCCTGACATCAGTAGTGGGGAAAATGTTGGAATCAATCATTAAGGATGAAATAGCAGCGCATTTGGAGAGCAGTGACAGGATCGGTCCAAGTCAGCATGGATTTGTGAAAGAGAAATCATGCTTGACAAAACATCTGGAATTTTTTGAGGATGTAATTAGTAGAGTGGACAAGGGAGAACCAGTGGATGTGGTGTGTTTGGACTTTCAAAAGGCATTTGACAAGCTCCCACATAAGAGATTGGTGTGCCAAAATCAAAGCACATGGTATTGGGGGTAATGTACTGGCGTGAATAAAGAATTGATTGGCAGACAGGAAGCAGAAAGTCGGGATAAACAGGTCCTTTTCGGAATGGGAGGCAGTAACTAGTAGAGTGCCACAGGGCTCAGTGCTGGGACCCCAGTTCTTTACATTATATATTAATGATTTGGATGAAGGAATTGCGTGTAATATCTCCAAGTTTGCAGATGACACTAAACTGGTGTGAGCTGTGAGGAGGATGCTAAGAGGCTGCAGGGTGATTTGGACAGGTTAGGTGAGTGGGCAAATGCATGGCAGATGCAGTATAATGTGGATAAATGTGAGGTTATCCACTTTGGTGGCAGAAACACGAGGGTAGAGTATTATCTGAATGGTGGCAGATTCGGAAAAGGGGAGGTGCAACGAGACCTGGGTGTCATGGTTCATCAGTCATTGAAAGTTGGCACGCAGGTACAGCAGGCGGTGAAGAAGGCAAATGGTATGTTGGCCTTCATAGCTAGGGGATTTGAGTATAGGAGCAGGGAGCTCTTACTGCAATTGTACAGGGCCTTGGTGAGGCCTCACCTGGAATATTGTGTTCAGTTTTGGTCTCCTAATCTGAGGAAGGATGTTCTTGCTATTGAGGGAGTGCAGCGAAGGTTCACCAGACTGATTCCAGGAATGGCTGGACTGACATATGAGGAGAGACTGAATCAACTGGACCTTTCTTCACTGGAGTTTAGAAGGATGAGAGGGGGTCTCATAGAAACATATAAGATTCTGACGGGACGGGACAGGTTAGATGCGGGAAAAATGTTTCTGATGCTGGGGAAGTCCAGAACCAGGGGACACAGTCTTAGCATAAGGGATTGGCCATTTAGGACTGAGATGGGGAGGAACTTCTTCACTCAGAGAGTTGTTAACCTGTGGAATTCCCAACCGCAGAGAGTCGTTGATGCCAGTTCATTAGATATATTCAAGAGGGAGTTAGATATAGTCGTTACGGCTAAAGGGATCAAGGGGTATGGAGAGAAAGTGGGAAAGAGGTACTGAGGTGAATGATCAGCAATGATCTTATTACACAAGGGGGTAAGTGATTGGCTGGTGATTGGTGAGTTGTTTTTCTTTTTTCTCTTCTATAACAGTGAGTAAACTTTAGCATTGTTGTTGCCTATCTAAGGGTTAAGTCATGGCAGGACAGCTCGGTCATGTGTTATGCTCCTCCTGTACCATGTGGGAACTCAGGGACGACAACAGTGTTCCTGACGACTACGTGTGCGGGAAGTGTATCCGCCTCCAGCTCCTGACGGACCGCGTTGCGGAGTTGGAGCTGAGGGTGGATTCACTCTGGAGCATTCACGATGCTGAGAACGACGTGAGTAGCACGTGTAGCGAGTTGGTCGTACCGCAGGGAAAGGGTCCACAGCCAGATAGGGAATGGAAGATCAGCAGGAAGAGCAGTGCAAGGAACGTAGTGCAGGGGTCCCCTGTGGTCATCCCCCTGCAAAACAGATACACTGCTTTGGGTACTGTTGGGGGGGATGACTCATCAGGGGAGGGCAGCAGCAGCCAAGTTCATGGCACCGTGGCTGGCTCTGTTGCACGGGAGGGCAGGAAAAAGAGTGGGAGAGCGATAGTGATAGGGGATTGTAAGGGGAATAGATAGGCGTTTCTGCGGCCGCAACCGAGACACCAGGATGGTATGTTGCCTCCCTGGTGCAAGGGTCAAGCATGTCTCGGAGTGAGTGCAGGACATTCTAAAAAGGAAAGGAGAACAGCCAGTTGTCATGGTGCACATTGGTACCAACGACATAGATAAAAAAAGGGATGAGGTCCTACGAAACGAATTTAAGGAGCTAGGAGCTAAATTACAAAGTAGGACCTCAAATGTAGTAATCTCGGGATTGCTACCAGTTCCACGTGCTAGTCAGAGTAGGAATCGCAGGATAGCGTAGATGAATACGTGGCTTGAGCAGTGGTGCAGCAGGGAGGGATTCAAATTCCTGGGGCATTGGAACCGGTTCTGGGGGAGGTGGGACCAGTACAAACCGGACTGTCTGCACCTGGGCAGGACCGGAACCAATGTCCTAGGGGGAGTGTTTGCTACTGCTGTTGGGGAGGAGTTAAACTAATATGGCAGGGGGATGGGAACCAATGCAGGGAGACAGAGGGAAACAAAAAGGAGACAAAAGCAAAAGACAGAAAGGAGATGAGGAAAAGTGGAAGGCAGAGAAACCCAAGGCAAAGAACAAAAAGGGCCACTGTACAGCAAAATTCGAAAAGGACAAAGGGTGTTAAAAATACAAGCCTGAAGGCTTTGTGTCTTAATGCAAGGAGTATCTGTAATAAGGTTGATGAATTAACTGTTAACAAATATGATGTGATTGGGATTACAGAGACGTGGCTCCAGGATGATCAGGGCTGGGAACTCAACATCCAGGGGTATTCAACATTCAGGAAGGATAGAATAAAAGGAAAAGGAGGTGGGGTAGCATTGCTGGTTAAGGAGGAGAATAATGCAATAGTTAGGAAGGACATTAGCTTGGATGATGTGGAATCTATGTGGGTAGAGCTGCAGAACACCAAAGGGCAAAAAACGTTAGTGGGAGTGGTGTACAGAGCTCCAAACAGTAGTAGTGATGTTGGGGAGGGCATCAAACAGGAAATTAGGGGTGCATGCAATAAAGGTGCAGCAGTTATAATAGGTGACTTTAATATGCACATAGATTGGGCTAACCAAACTGGAAGCAATACGGTGGAGGAGGATTTCCTGGAGTGCATAAGGGATGGTTTTCTAGACCAATATGTCGAGGAACCAACTAGGGGGGAGGCCATCTTAGACTGGGTGTTGTGTAATGAGGGAGGATTAATTAGCGATCGCGTTGTGCGAGGCCCCTTGGGGAAGAGTGTCCATAATATGGTGGAATTCTGCATTTGGATGAAACAGTTAATTCAGAGACCATGGTCCAGAACTTAAAGAAGGGTAACTTTGAAGGTATGAGGCGTGAATTGGCTAGGATAGATTGGCGAATGATACTTAAGGGGTTGACTGTGGATGGGCAATGGCAGACATTTAGAGACTGCATGGATGAACTACAACAATTGTACATTCCTGTCTGGCGTAAAAATAAAAAAGGGAAGGTGGCTCAACCGTGGCTATCAAGGGAAATCAGGGATAGTATTAAAGCCAAGGAAGTGGCATACAAATTGGCCAGAAATAGCAGCGAACCCGGGGACTGGGAGAAATTTAGAACTCAGCAGAGGAGGACAAAGGGTTTGATTAGGGCAGGGAAAATGGAGTACGAGAAGAAGCTTGCAGGGAACAATAAGACGGATTGCAAAAGCTTCTATAGATATGTAAAGAGAAAAAGATTAGTAAAGACAAACGTAGGTCCCCTGCAGTCAGAATCAGGGGAAGTCATAACGGGGAACAAAGAAATGGCAGACCAATTGAACAAGTACTTTGGTTCGGTATTCACTAAGGAGGACACAAACAACCTTTCGGATATAAAAGGGGTCAGAGGGTCTAGTAAGGAGGAGGAACTGAGGGAAATCCTTATTAGTCGGGAAATTGTGTTGGGGAAATTGATGGGATTGAAGGCCGATAATCCCCAGGGCCTGATGGACTGCATCCCAGAGTACTTAAGGAGGTGGCCTTGGAAATAGCAGATGCATTGACAGTCATTTTCCAACATTCCATTGACTCTGGATCAGTTCCTATCGAGTGGAGGGTAGCCAATGTAACCCCACTTTTTAGAAAAGGAGGGAGAGAGAAAACATAGACCGGCTCAACCGTGGCTATCAAGGGAAATCAGTGATAGTATTCTGATGGGTTTAGACAGGTTAGATGCAGGAAGAATAGACCGGTCAACCTGACATCGGTAGTGGGTAAGATGATGGAATCAATTATTAAGGATGTCATAGCAGAGCATTTGGAAAGAGGTGACATGATAGGTCCAAGTCAGCATGGATTTGTGAAAGGGAAATCATGCTTGACAAATCTTCTGGAATTTTTTGAGGATGTTTCCAGTAGAGTGGGCAAGGGAGAACCAGTTGATGTGGTGTATTTGGACTTTCAGAAGGCTTTCGACAAGGTCTCACACAAGAGATTAATGTGCAAAGTTAAATCATATGGGATTGGGGGTAGTGTGCTGACATGGATTGAGAACTGGTTGTCAGACAGGAAGCAAAGAGTAGGAGTAAATGGGTACTTTTCAGAATGGCAGGCAGTGACTAGTGGGGTTACCGCAAGGTTCAGTGCTGGGGCCCCAGCTGTTCACACTGTACATTAATGATTTAGATGAGGGGATTAAATGTAGTATCTCAAATTTGCGGATGACACTAAGTTGGGTGGCAGTGTGAGCTGCGAGGAGGATGCTATGAGGTTGCAGAGCGACTTGGATAGGTTAGGTGAGTGGGCAAATGCTTGGCAGATGAAGTATAATGTGGATAAATGTGAGGTTATCCACTTTGGTGGTAAAAACAGAGAGACAGACTATTATCTGAATGGTGACAGATTCGGAAAAGGGGAGGTGCAACGACACCTGGGTGTCATGGGACATCAGTCATTGAAGGTTGGCATGCAGGTACAGCAGGCGGTTAAGAAAGCAAATGGCATGTTGGCCTTCATAGCGAGGAGATTTGAATATAGGGGCAGGGAGGTGTTGCTACAGTTGTACAGGGCCTTGGTGAGGCCACACCTGCAGTATTGTGTACAGTTTTGGTCTCCTAACCTGAGGAAGGACATTCTTGCTATTGAGGGAGTGCAGCGAAGGTTCACCAGACTGATTCCCGGAATGGTGGGACTGACCTATCAAGAAAGACTGGATCAACTGGGCTTGTATTCACTGGAGTTCAGAAGAATGAGAGGGGACTTCATAGTAACGTTTAAAATTCTGATGGGTTTAGACAGGTTAGATGCAGGAAGAATGTTCCCAATGTTGGGGAAGTCCAGAACTAGGGGTCACAGTCTAAGGATAAGGGGTAAGCCATTTAGGACCGAGATGAGGAGAAACTTCTTCACCTAGAGAGTGGTGAACCTGTGGAATTCTCTACCACAGAAAGTTGTTGAGGCCAATTCACTAAATATATTCAAAAAGGAGTTAGCTGTGGTCCTTACCACTAGGGGAATCAAGGGGTATGGCGAGAAAGCAGGAATGGGGTACTGAAGTTGCATGTTCAGCCATGAACTCATTGAATGTCGGTGCAGGCTAGAAGGGCCGAATGGCCTACTCCTGCACCTATTTTCTATGTTTCTATGTTTCTGTGAATGGTGGTGCGGGCTCGAAGGGCCGAATGGCCTGCTCCAGCACCTATTTTCTATGTTTCAATGCTTCTATCACGGGATACTGACCCATAGAGTTCCCCCTGTCTCATCACTGGATACTGACCCATAGAGTTCCTTCTGTCCCATCACTGGATACTGACCCATAGAGTTCCCCCTGTCCCATCACTGGATACTGACCCATAGAGTTCCCCCTGTCCCATCACTGGATACTGACCCATAGTGTTCCCCCTGTCCTATCACTGGATACTGACGCACTGACCCATAGAAATCCCCTTGTCCCATCATTGGATACTGACCCATAGAATTCCCCCTGTCCCATCACTAGGTATTGACCCATAGAATTACTACTGTCCCATCACTGGGTACTGACCCATAGTGTTCCCCCTGTCCCATCACTGGATACTGACGCACTGACCCATAGAATTCCCCCTGTCCCATCACTGGATACTGACCCATAGAATTCCCCTTGTCCCATCACTGGATACTGACCCATAGAATTCCTACTGTCCAATCACTGGATACTGACCCACGGTGTTCCCCCTGTCCCATCACTGGATACTGACCCATAGAGCTCCCCCTATCCCATCACTGGATACGGACCCATAGAGTTCCCACTGTCGCATCACTGGATACTGACGCATAGAGCGCCCGCTGTCCCATCACTGGATACTGACCCATAGAGTTCCCCCTGTCCCTTCACTGATAACTGACCCATTCAGTCCTCCCTGTCCCATCACTGGATACTGACCCATAGATTTCCTCTTGTCCCATCACTGGATACTGACCCATAGAGTTCCCCCTGTCACTTACTGGATACTGACTATCATGTATGTAACCACAATGTAACACCACTGTATTACTGTATACACTCAACCTAGATGCACACCTTGACCATCAGGGGTGAACTTGTGGGAGACACTCCTTAACTGGTCACACAGGTATAAAAAGGGAGGTCCCACGCAGGGTCATTGTCTTTGGATTCCTGTGAATAAAGAGTTCAGGTGACCTTGTCCCCAGAATGTGGCTCGTGTGGTTTCATACTGTAGAGTAAGGACTTTACATTGGCGACGAGAAACGGGAATTCACGACCCACGGGAATGGCCACCGGTAGCACAGAGGAACGGTACTGTGTTGGGGAAGACTGGGACGATTTTGTCGAGAAGCTTCAGCAAAGCTTCGTTACGAAAGAATGGCTGGGGGATGCAGCGGCCGACAAAAGAAGGGCTCATCTTTTGACCTGCTGTGGACCAAAGACTTACGCGCTCATGAAGGACTTACTAGCACCCGAAAAGCCGGCGGACAACACCTTTGTAGAACTTAGCAAATTGATTGGGGAGCACCTCAAACCGGCGAGTAGCAAACATATGGCCCGACACAGATTCTACACCCACCGACGTCGTGAAGGACAGAGCATAACGGACTTCGTAGCGGACCTCCGGCGTTTGGCCAGCCTCTGTAAGTTCACAGACGCCTGCAGGGGAGAGATGCTAAGGAAATTCTTTATCGAGGGCATTGGTCATGCGGGAATTTTCCGCAAATTAATTGAGAACAAGATTTGACCTTGGAAGCGGCGGCGTTGATAGCTCAAACTTTCATGGCGGGGGAGGAAGAGACGGAAATAATATACAGGCGCAATTCTGCCTCTAACGCGATGATGGATCAGGGAGTCGACCTCATCGATGCGACTCAGCGCCCTGCAGGCAGGCAGGGGTAGTCCGACACTCCCCAGGCAGCAATAGACCCCAGAGTAGGACATCAACAGAAACAATAGCAGGCTGAATGAACATTCACGCCATCACAGTGGACAATGTGGCCCGGGAGAATGGGCTTTTGATTGGGCACGAAACCTACTTTGTTCAAACAAGTTGTTGATTCCATACGACCCCTGTAAAAAATTGGTTCTGACATGTGATACATCGTCCTATGGGGTTGGGTGCATGTTGCAGCAGGGCAATGCTGAGGGTCAACTACAACCTGTGGCTTATGCCTCCAGGTCACTCTCTCAAGCAGAACGGGGATATGGGATGGTCGAGAAGGAAGCGCTTGCATGTGTCTATGGTGTAAAAAAAATGCATCAGTACCTCTTTGGTAGGAAGTTTGAATTAGAGACGGACCACAAGCCATTAACATCCCTGTTGTCAGACAGCAAGGCTATCAATGGCAACACATCTGCTCGCATACAGCGATGGGCTCTCACGCTGGCTGCTTATGACTACTCCAACCAGCCCCGGCCCGGCACTGAAAATTGCGCTGATGCGCTCAGCATGCTTCCACTGGCCACGACTGAGGGGGCAGCAGAGCAAAGCGCCGAGATGGTCATGGCCGTCGATGCCTTTGACAGCTCAGGCTCCCCCAACGCAGCCCACCAGATCAAAATCTGGACAAAGAGAGATCCCCTCCTATCCCTGATTAAGAAATGTGTCCCGCACACGGAACATGTCCTCAGGAGGTCAGACCGTTCCACAGATGGCTGGATGAGCTCTCCATCCAAGCTGAGTGCCTACTATGGGGCAGCTGGGTAGTTATGCCTCACAGGGCAGGGAAGCATTCATCAGGGAACTCCACAGTGAGCACCCAGGCATTGTGCTGATGAAGGCCATTGCCCATTCACATGTTTGGTGGCCTGGAATTGATTCAGACCTGGAACACTGTGTTCGCAGGTACACGACATGTGCCCAGCCGGGTAATGCCCCCAGGGAGGCCCCGCTCAGCCCGTGGCCCTGGCCCACCAAGCCATGGTTACGCACTCACGTTGACTACGTGGGCCTGTTCATGGGAAAGACGTTCCTTATTGTGGTAGATGCGTACTCGAAATGGATCGAGTGCATCATTCTGAATTCATGCACGTTATCCACCACCGTGGAAAGCCTACGTGCGATTTTTGCAACCCACGGCTTGCCGGACATCCTGGTTAGTGATAATGGCCCATATTTCACAAGCTACGAATTCTGAGAGTTTATGTCGGGCAATGGCATCAACCATGTCAGGTCTGCGCTGTTCAAGCTGGCCTCCAATGGCCAGGCGGAACGTGCAGTAGAAATCATTAAGCAAGGTATGCTCAGGATTCAAGGATCCTCCCTACAATGCCGCCTATTGCGTCTCCTGCTGGCCTATAGATCCCGAACGCACTCGCTCACGGGGGTCCCGCCCGCAGAGCTACTAATGAAATGGACACTCAAAACTCGGTTGTCCCTCATTCACCCAGTCCTGACTGACACAGTTGAGGGCAGGAGAAGTCACAACACGAGTACCATGACCGTAATTCAAGGGGGAGATGTATAGAAATAAATGATCCTGTATTCGTCTTCAATCATGCCATGGGGCCCAAATGACTTGAGGGCACTGTAATTGACAAAGAGGGGAATAGGGTCATCGTGGTAAAACTCAACAATGGTCAGATATGCCGCAAGCATCTGGACCAAGTTAAAAAAAAGGTTCAGCATCGACACGGAAGAATCTGAAGAAGACCATGAGATTGAGCTCACAGTGAACAAGCAACAAGAGCATTCAGAAGACCGTCCCTGCGGTCAGCCCGGACAGGCCGGAATCACCACAGGTGACAAACACTCACGTCAGTATCCAACAACCAGAGCCCCAATTGCGGCACTCCACGAGGGAACGTAGACCACCTGAAAGACTAAACCTATGATCCCAATAAGACTTTGGGGGGAAGGTGATGTCATGTATGTAACCACAATGTAACACCACTGTATTACTGTATACACTCAACCTAGATGTACACCTTGACCACAAGGGGTGAACTTGTGGGAGACACTCTTTACTGATCACACTGGTATAAAAAGGGAGGTCCCATGCAGGGTCAACGTCTTTGGAGTCCTGTGAATAAAGAGTTAAGGTCACAGAGTGACCTTGTCCCAGAATGTGCCTCGTGTGGTTTCATACTGTATGGTAAGGACATTACACTGACCAATAGAGTTCCCCCGTCCCATCTCTGGATACTAACCCAGAGAGTTCCCCTGTCCCATCACTGGATACTGACCCATAGAAACAGAGAAACATATAAACATTGAAAATAAGTGCAGGAGTAGGCCATTCGGCCCTTCGAACCTACACCGCCATTCAATAAGATCATGGCTGATCATTCCTTCAGTACCCCTTTCCTGCTTTCTCTCTATACCTCTTGATCCCCTGAAACGTAAGGTCCATATCTAACTCCCTCTTAAATATATCCAATGAACTGGCATCAACAACTTCCTGCGGCAGGGAATTCTACGGGTCAACAATTCTCTGAGTGAAGAAGTTTCTCCACATCTCAGTCCTAAATGGCCAACGCCTTAGACTATGTCCCCTAGTTCTGGACTTCCCCAACATCAAGATCATTCTTCCCGCATCTAACCTGTCCAGTCCCGTCAGGATTTTATATGTTTCTATAAGATCCCCGCTCATCCTTCTAAACGCAAGTGAATAAAGGCCCAGTTGATCCAGTCTCTCCTCATATGACAGCCCAGCCATCCCTGGAAACAGTCTGGTGAACCTTCGCTGCACTCACTCAATAGCAAGAACGTCCTTCCTCAGACGAGGAGACCAAAACTGAACACAATATTCCAGATGTGGCCCCACTAAGGCACTGTACAACTGCAGTAAGACCTCCCTGTTCCTATATACAAATCCCCTAGCTATGAAGGCCAACATACCATTTGCCTTATTTGCCGGCTGCTGTACCTGCATGCCCACTTTCAGTGACTGATAAACCATGACACCCAGGTCTCCTTGCACCTCCACTTTTTCTAGTCTGCCGCCATTCAGATAATATTCTGCCTTCGTGTTTTTGCCCCCAAAATGGATAACCTCACATTTATCCACATTATACTGCATCTGCCATGTATTTGCCCACTCACCTAATCTGTCCAAGTCATCCTGCAGCCTCCAAGCGTCCTCATCACAGCTCACACCGCCACTCAGTTTAGTGTCATCCGCAAACTTGGAGATATTACACTCTATTCCTTCATCCAAATCGTTAATGTATATTGTAAAGAGCTGGGGTCCCAGTACTGAGCCCTGCGGCACTCCACTAGTAACTGCCTGCCAGTTTGAAAAGGACCCGTTTATCCCGACTCTCTGCTTCCTATCTGCCAACCAATTCTCTATCCATGTCATTACATGACCTCCAAAACCATGTGCTTTGATTTTGTACACCAATCTCTTGTGCGGGACCTGGTCAAAAGCCTTTTGAAAGTCCAAATACACAACATCTACTGGTTCCCCCTTGTCCACTCTACTAGTTACATCCTCACAAAATTCCAGAAGATTTGTCAAGCATGATTTCCCTTTCATAAATCCATGCTGACTCGGTCCTATCCTGTCACTGCTTTCCAAATGGGCTGCTATTTCATCCTTAATGATTGATTCCAACATTTTCCCCACTACTGATGTCAGGCTAACCGGTCTCTACCTCTTTCTCCGCTTTCTCTCTCCCTCCTTTTTTAAAAAGTGGCATTACATTAGCTACCCTCCAGTCCATAGGAACTGATCCAGAGTCGAAAGATTGTTGGAAAATGATCACCAATGCATCCACTATTTCTCGGGCCACTTCCTTCAGTACTCTGGGATGCAGACTATCAGGATCCGGAGATTTATTGGCCTTTAATCCCATCAATTTCCCTAACACAATTTCCCGCCTAATAAGGCTATCTTTCAGTTCCTCATTCTCACTAGACCCACTATCCGCTAGTTCATTTGGAAGGTTATTTGTATCTTCCTTTGTGATGACAGAACCAAAGTATTGGTTCAATTGGTCTGCCATTATAAATTCACCTGAATCCGACTGCAAGGGAGCTACGTTTGTCTTTACTAATCTTTTTCTCTTCACATATTTATAGAAGCTTTTGCAGTCAGTTTTTATGTTCCCTGCAAGCTTCCTCTCATACTCTATTTTCTCCTTTTTAATTAAACCTTTAGTCTTCCTCTGTTGAATTCTAAATTTCTCCCAGTCCTCAGGTTTGTTGCTTTTTCTAGCCAATTTATATGCCTCTTCCTTGGTTTTAACACTATCCTTAATTTAATTTGTGAGCCATGGTTGAGCCACCTTCCCAGTTTTATTTTTACTCCAGACTGGGATGTACAATTGCTGAAGTTCATCCATGTGATCCTTAAATGTTTGCCATTGCTTAACCACCGTCAACCCTTTAAGTATCCTCTGCCAGTCTATTCTAGCCAATTCACACCTCATACCCTCGAAGTTACCTTTCCTTAAGTTCAGTACCCTAGTTTCCGAATTAACTTTGTCACTCTCCATCTTAATAAGGAATTCTACCATATTATGGTCACTTTTCCCAAAAGGGCCTCGCACAACAAGATTGCTAATTAGTCCCTTCTCATTACACATCACCCAGTCTAGGATGACCAGCTCCCTGGTTGGTTCCTTGACATATTGGTCTAGAAAACCATCCCTAATACACCCCAAGAAATCCTCCTCCATGTAGATTAAAATCGCTCATGGTTACTACTTTATTGCACACATCCTTTATTTCTTGTTAGATGCTGTCCGCAACCTCACTACTACTATTTGGTGGTCTATAGACAACTCCCACTAGCGTTTTCTGCCCTTTGGAATTCTGCAGCTCCACCCATACCACTTCCACATCATCCAGGCTAATGTCCTTCCTTACAATTGCATTGATTTCCTCTTTAACCAGCAACGCCACCCCGCCTCCTTTTCCTTTCTGTCTATCCTTCCTCAATGCTGAATACACTTGGATGTTGAGTTCCCAGCCTTGGTCACCCTGGAGCCATGTCTCCGTGATGCCTATCACATCGTATCCGTTAACTGCTATCTGCGCAGTTAATTCATCCACCTTATTCCGAATACTCGTCGCATTGAGGCACAGAGCCTTCAGGTTCGTCTTTGTAACACACATTGCCACTTTTGGATCTTGCTGCAATGTGGCCCTTTTTGCTTTATGCCTTGGGTTTCTATGCCCTCCACTTTTACGATTCTCCTTTCTATCTTTTGCTTCTGCCCCCTTCTACTTCCCTCTGACTCCCTACATCGGTTCCCATTGCCCTGCCATATTAGTTTAACTCCTCCCCAACAGCACAAGCATTGAGTTACACCTGTCCCATCACTGGATAGTGACCCATAGAAATCCCCTGCCCCATCGCTGGATACTGACTCATAGATTCCGCCTGTCCAATCACTGGATACTGACGCGTAAAGTTCCTCCTGTCCAATCACTGGATACTGATCCAAAGAGTTCCCTCTGTCCCATCAGTGGATATTCATCATGGAGTTCCTCCTGTCCCATCACTAGATACTGACCCATATAGTGTCCTTTGTCCCATCACTGGGTGCTGATCCACAGAGTTCCCCCTGTCCAATCACTGCATACTGACCCATAGAGTTCCCCCTGTCCCATCACTGGATACAGATGCATAGGGCTCCCCCTGTCCCATCACTGTCTACTGACCAATAGAGTTCGGTCTGTCCCATCACTGGATACTGACCTATAGAGTTCCCCCTGTCCAATCACTGGATACTGACGCATAGAGCTCCCCCTGTCCCATTACTGGGTACCGACCCATAGAGTTCCCCCTGTCCCATCACTGGATACTGACCCATAGAGTTCCCCATGTCCCACAGAGTTCCCACTGTCCCATCACTAGATACTGACCCATAGAATTCCCCCTGTCCCATCACGAGATACTGACCCACAGAGTTCCTCCTGTCCCATCAATGGATACTGATCCACAGAGATCCTCCTGTCCCATCACTGGATACTGACCCATGGAGTGCCCCCTGTCCCATCACTGAGTACTGACCCATAGAGTTCCCCCTGTCCCATCACTGGATACTGACCCATAGAGTTCCCCCTGTCCCATCACTGGATACTGACCCATAGAATTCTCCCCATCCCATAACTGAATACTGACCCATAGAGTTCCCCCTGTTACATCACTGGATACTGACCCATAGAGTTCCTCCTGTCCAATCACTGAATACTGACCCATAGAGTTCCCTCTGTCCCATCACTGGATACTGACCCATAGAGTTCCCCCTGTCCCATCACTGGATACTGACCCATAGAGTTCCCATAGGTTATTTGTATCTTCCTTTGTGATGACAGAACCAAAGTATTGGTTCAATTGGTCTGCCATTTCTTTGTTCCCCATTATGAATTCACCTGAATCCGACTGCAAGAGACCTACGTTTGTCTTTACTAATCTTTTTCTCTTCATATATTTATCGAAGCCTTTGCAGTCAGTTTTTATGTTCCCTGCAAGCTTCCTCTTGTACACTATTTTCCCCTTCTTAATTAAACCCTTAGTTCTCCTCTGTTGAATTCTAAATTTCTCCCAGTCCTCAGGTTTGTTGCTTTTTCTAGCCAATTTATATGCCTCTTCCTTGGTTTTAACACTATCCTTAATTTCCCTTGTTAGCCACGGTTGAGCCACCTTCCCAGTTTTATTTTTACTCCAGACAGGGATGTACAATTGCTGAAGTTCATCCATGTGATCTTTAAATGTTTGCTATTGCTTATCCACCGTCAACCCTTTTAGTATGCTCTGCCAGTCTATTCTAGCCAATTCACACCTTATACCCTCGAAGTTACCTTTCCTTAAGTTCAGGACCCTAGTTTCCGAATTAACTTTGTCACTCTCCATCTAAATAAGGAATTCTACCATATTATGGTCACTTTTCCCAAAAGGGTCTCGCACAACAAGATGGCTAATTAGTCCCTTCTCATTACACATCACCCAGTCTAGGATGGCCAGCTCCCTGGTTAGTTCCTCGACATATTGGTCGAGAAAACCATCTCTAATACACTCCAGGAAATCTTCCTCCACTGCATTGCTACCAGTTAGGTTCGCCCAATCTATATGTAGATTAAAGTCACCCATAATTACTGCAGTACCTTTAATGCACATATCCCTTATTTCTTGTTTGATGCTGTCCCCAACCTCACTACTACTATTTGGTGGTCTGTACACAACTCCCACTTGCGTTTTCTGCCTTTTGGAATTCTGCAGCTCCACCCATACCGATTCCACGTCATCCAGCATAATGTCCTTCCTGACAATTGCATTGATTTCCTCTTTAACCAGCAACACCACCCCGCCTCGTTTTCCTTTCTGTTTATCCTTCCTAAGTGCTGAATACCCTTGGATGTTGAGTTCCCAGCCTTGGTCACTCTGGAGCCATGTCTCCGTGATGCCTATCACATCGTATCCGTTAATTGCTATCCGTGCAGTTAATTCATCCACCTTATTCCGAATACTCCTCGCATTGAGGCACAGAGCCTTCAGGCTTGTCTTTTTAACACACTTTGCCCCTTTTCAATCATGCTGTAATGTGGTCTTTTTTGCTTTTTGCCTTGGGTTTCTCTGGCCTCCACTTATATTATTCTCCTTTCTATCTTTTGCTTCAGCTCCCTTCTATTTCCCTCTGTCTACTTGCATAGGTTCCCATCCCCCTGCCATATTAGTTTAACACATCTCCAACAGCACTAGCATAGAGTTCCACCTATCCCATCACTGCATACTGACCCATAGAGTTCCTCCTGTCCAATCACTGGATTGCGACCCAAAGAATTCACCCTGTCCCATCGCTGGATACTGACCAATAGAGTTCCCCCTGTCCCATCACTGGATACTGACCCGTAAAGTCCCTCCTGCCCCATCACTGGATACTGACCCATAGAGTTCCTGCTGTCCTAACACTGGATACTGCCCATAGAGTACACCCTGTTCCATCACTGGATACTGACCAATAGAGCTCCCCCAGTCCCATCACTGTGTACTGACCAAGAGAGCTCCTCCTGTCCCATCACTGGATACTGACACATAGAGTTCCAACTGTCCCATCACTGGATACTATCCCATAGATTTCCGCCTGTCCCATCACTGGATGCTGATCCATAGAATTTCCCCTGTCCCATCACTGGATAATGACCCACAGAGATCCCGCTGTACCATCACTGGATACTGACCCATAGAATTTCCCCTGTCCCATCACTGGATACTGACCCATAGAATTCCCCCTGTCCCATCACTGGATACTGACCCATAGACTTCCCCATGTCCCATCACTGGATAATGACCCACAGAGATCCCGCTGTACCATCACTGGATACTGACCCATAGAGTTCCTCCTGTCCCATCACTGGATACTGACCCTTAGAGCTCCCCCTGTCCCATCACTGTGTAGTCACCCATAGAATTCCCCAAAACGCATCACTGGTCACTGAACCAAAGAATTACACCTGTCCAATCACCCGATACTGACCCATAGAGCTCCCGCTGTCCCATCACTGGGAAGAGATCCATAGAGTTTGTTCAGTCCCATCACTGCAGACTGACTCATTGAGTTCTCCCTGTCCCATCACCAGATACTGACCCATAGAATTCCCCCTGTCCCATCACTGGGTACTGACCCATAGAGTTCCCCATGTCCCATCACTGGATACTGACCCATAGAGTTCCCCCTGTCCCATCACTGGATACTGACGCATCGAGTTCCCTCTGTCCCCTCACTGGATACTTACCCATAGAGCTCTCCCTGTCTCATCACTGGATACTGATCCATAGAATTCCCCCTGTCCCATCACTGGGTACTGACCCATAGAATTCCCCCTGTACCATCACTGCATACTGACCCATTGAGTACTCCCTGTCCCATCACTGGATACGGACCCATAGAGTTCCCCCTGTCCCATCACTGGGAAGAGATCCATAGAGTTTGTTCAGTCCCATCACTGCATACTGACCCATTGAGTTCTCCCTGTCCCATCACCGGATACTGACCCATAGAATTCCCCCTGTCCCACCACTGGGAACTGACCCATGGAGTTCCCCCTGTCCCATAACTAGATACTGATCCATAGATTTCCCCTGTACCATCACAGGATACTGACCCATAGAGTTCCCCCTGTCCCATCACTGGATACTGACGCATCGAGTTCCCTCTGTCCCCTCACTGCATACTGACCCATAGAGTTCCCCCTGTCCCACCACTGGATACTGACCCATAGAATTCCACCTGTCCCATCACTGGATACTGAACCATAGAGGTCCCCCTGTCCCATCACTGGGTACTGACCCATAGACTTCCCCCAAACGCATCACTGGTCACTGACCCACAGAATTACACCTGTCCAATCACCCGATACTGAACAATAGAGCTCCCCCTGTCCCATCACTGGGAAGAGATCCATAGATTTTGTTCAGTCCCATCACTGCAGACTGACCCATTGAGTTGTCCCTGTACCATCACCGGATACTGACCCATAGAATTCCCCCTGTCCCATCACTGGGTACTGACCCATAGAGTTCCCCCTGTCCCATCACTGGGTACTGACCCATAGATGTTCCCCCTGTCCCATCACTGGATACTGACCCATAGAGCTCCCCCTGTCTCATCACTGTATACTGACCCATAGAATTCCCCCTGTACCATCACTGCATACTGACCCATTGAGTACTCCCTGTCCCATCACTGGATACGGACCCATAGAGTTCCGCCTGTCCCATCACTGTGAAGAGATCCATAGAGTTTGTTCAGTCCCATCACTGCATACTGACCCATTGAGTTCTCCCTGTCCCATCACCGGATACTGACCCATAGAGCTCCCCCTGTCTCATCACTGGATACTGACCCATAGAATTCCCCCTGTCCCATCACTGCATACTGACCCATTGAGTACTCCCTGTCCCATCACTGGATACGGACCCATAGAGTTCCGCCTGTCCCATAAATGGGAAGAGATCCATAGAGTTTGTTCAGTCCCATCACTGCATACTGACCCATTGAGTTCTCCCTGTCCCATCACCGGATACTGACCCATAGAATTCCCCCTGTCCCATCACTGGATACTGACCCATAGAGATCCCCCTGTCCCACCATTGGGTACTGACCCATGGAGTTCCCCCTGTCCCATAACTAGATACTGATCCATAGATTTTCCCTGTACCATCACAGGATACTGATCCATAGAGTTCCCCCTGTCGCATCACTGGATACTGACCCATAGAGTTCCCCCTGTCCATCACTGGATACTGACCCATAGAATTACACCTGTCCAATCACCCGATACTGACCCATAGAGCTCCCCCTGTCCCATCACTGGGAAGAGATCCATAGAGTTTGTTCAGTCCCATCACTGCAGACTGACCCATTGAGTTCTCCCTGTCCCATCACCGGATACTGACCCATAGAATTCCCCCTGTCCCATCACTGGGTACTGACCCATAGAGTTCCTCCAGTCCCATCACTGGATACTGACCCATCGAGTTCCCTCTGTCCCATCACTGGATACTTACCCATAGAGCTCCCCCTGTCCCATCACTGGATACTGACCCATAGAATTCCCCCTGTCCCATCACTGCATACTGACCCATTGAGTACTCCCTGTCCCATCACTGGATACGGACCCATAGAGTTCCGCCTGTCCCATAAAGGGGAAGAGATCCATAGAGTTTGTTCAGTCCCATCACTGCATCCTGACCCATTGAGTTCTCCCTGTCGAATCACCGGATACTGACCCATAGAATTCCCCCTGTTCCACCACTGGGTACTGACCCATGGAGTTGTCCCTGTCCCATAACTAGATACTGATCCATAGATTTCCCCTGTACCATCACAGGACACTGACCCATAGAGTTCCCCCTGTCCCATCACTGGATACTGACCCATAGAGTTCCCCCTGTCCCATCACTGGATACTGACCCATAGAGTTCCCCCTGTCCCATCACTGGATACTGACCCATAGAGTTCCCCCTGTCCCATCACTGGATACTGACCCATAGAGCTCCCCCTGTCCCATCACTGGATACTGACCCATAGAGTTCCCCCTGTCCCATCACTGGATACTGACCCATAGAATTCCACCTGTCCCATCACTGGATACTGACCAATAGAGCTCCACCTGTCCCATCGCTGGATACTGACCCATACAGTTCCTCCTGTTCCATCACTGGGAACTGTCCCAAAAAGTTCCCCCTGTCCCAGCACTGGATACTGACCCATAGAGTTCCCCCTGTCCTATCACTGACAGATACCGATCCACAGAGCTTCCCCTGGCCCATCACTGGATACTGACCAATAGAGCTCCACCTGTCCCATTACTGTATACTGACCCATTCAGTTCCTCCTGTTCCATCACTGGGTACTGTCCCAAAGAGTTCCCCCTGTCCCAGCACTGGATACTGACCCATAGAGTTCCTCCTGTCCCATCACTGGATACTGACCCATAGAGTTCCTCCTGTCCCACCACTGGATACTGACCCATAGAGTTCCCCCTGTCCCATCACTGACAGATACCGATCCACAGAGCTTCCCCTGGCCCATCACTGGATACTGACCAATAGAGCTCCACCTGTCCCATCACTGGATACTGACCCATAGAGTTCCCCCTGTCCCATCACTGACAGATACCGATCCACAGAGCTCCCCCTATTCCATCACTGGATACTGACCCATAGTGTTCATTCAGTCCCATCACTGGATACTAACCCATAGAGTCCCCCTGTCCCATCATTGGATACTGTCGCATAGAGTTCCCTCTGTCCCACCACTGGATACTGACCCACAGAGTTCCCCCTGTCCTATCACTGACAGATACCGATCCACAGAGCTTCCACTGGCCCATCACTGGATACTGACCAATAGAGCTCCACCTGTCCCATCACTGGATACTGACCCATAGAGTTCCCCCTGTCCCATCACTGACAGATACCGATCCTCACAGCTTCCGCTGGCCCATCACTGGATACTGACTAATAGAGCTCCAGCTGTCCCATCACTGGATACTGACCCATACAGTTCCTCCTGTTCCATCACTGGGTACTGTCCCAAAGAGTTCCCCCTGTCGCACCACTGGATACTGACTCATAGAGTTCCTCCTGTCCCATCACTGGATACTGACCCATAGAGTTCCTCCAGTACCATCACTGGAGAATGACCCATAGAGTAACCCACTGTCCCATCACTGGATACTGACCCATAGAGTTCCTCCTGTCCCATCACTGGATACTGACCCATAGTATTGCCCATGTGCCATCACTGGATACTGACCCATAGAGTACCCCTCTGTCCCATCACTGGATACTGACCCTTAGAGTTCCCCCCTGTCCCATCACTGCATAGTCACCATTGAGTTCCCTCAAACGCATCACTGGTCACTGACCCATAGAATTCCACCTGTCACATCACTGGATACTGAGCTATAGAGTTCCCCCCGTCCAATCACCCGATACTGACCATAGAGCTCCCCCTGGCCCATCACTGGATACTGACCCATAGAGTTCCTCCTGTTCCATCACTGGATACTCACCCATAGAGTTCCCCCTGTCCCATCACTGTCTACTGACCCATTGAGTAACTCCTGTCCAAACACTGGACACTGACCCGAGAGCTCCCCCTGTCCCATCACTGGATACTGACTCATAGAGTTTCCCCTGTCCCATCACTGGATAATGAACCTTCGAGTTCCCTCTGTCCCATCACTGGATACTGACCCATAGAGTTCCCCCTGTCCCATCACTGGATACTGACCCGTAGAATTCCCCCTGTCCCATCACTGGTTACTGACCCTTCGAGTTCCCTCTGTCGCATCACTGGATGCTGACCCGTAGAATTCCCCCTGTCCTATCACTGGATACCGCGCCATAGAGTTTCCCCTGTCCTATCACTGGATACTGACCCTTCGAGTTTCCACTGTCCCATCACTGGATACTGACCCATAGAATTCCCCCTGTCCCATCACTGGATACCGACCCATAGAATTACCCCTGTGCCATCAATGGATACTGACCCATAGAGCTCCCCCTGTCCCATCACTGGATACTCACCCACACAGTTCCCCCTGTCCCATCAATGGAGACTGACACATAGAGTTCCCCCTGTCACATCACTGAATACAGAACCAGAGTGTTCCCCCTGTCCCATCACTGAATACTGACCCATAGAATTCCTGCTCTCTTTTCACTGGATACTGATCCATGGAGTTCCCCCTGTCCCATCACTGGATACTGACCCATAGATTTCCACCTGTCACATCACTGGATACTGATCCATGGAGTTCCCCCTGTCCCATCACTGGATACTGACCCATAGAGTTCCTCCTGTCCCATCATTGGATACTGACCCATAGAGTTCCCCCTATCCCATCACTGGAGACTGACCCATAGAGCTCCCCCTGTACCATCACTGGATACTGACCCATAGAGTTCCTCCTGTCCCATCACTGGATACTGACCCATAGAGTTTCCCCTGTCCCATCACTGACAGAAATCGATCCACAGCGCTCTCCCTGTCCCATCACTGGATACTGACCCATAGAGTTCGTTCAGTCCCATCACTGGATACTGACCCATAGAGTCCCCCTGTCTCATCACTGGATACTGACTCATAGAGTTGCCCCTGGCTCATCACTTGATACTGACCAATGGAGCTCCTCCTGTCCCATCACTGGGTACTGACCCATAGAGTTCCCCCTGTCCCATCATTGGAGACTGACCCATAGAGTTCCCCTGTCCCATCACTGGGTACTGACCCATAGAGTTCCCCCTGTCCCATCATTGGAGACTGACCCATAGAGTTCCGCCTGTCCCATCACTGGATACTGACCCATAGACTTCCCCCTGTCCCATCATTGGATACTGACCCATAGAATTTCCCCTGTCCCATCACTGGATACTGACGCTTAAAATTCCCCCTGTCCCATAACTGGATTCTGACCCATAGAATTACCCCTGTCCCATCACTGGATACTGACCCATAGAGTTCCCCCTGTCCCATTACTGGATACTGACCCATAGAGTTCTCCCTGTCCCATCACTGGATACTCATCCATAAATTTCCCCCAGTCCCATCACTGGATACTGACCCATAGATTTCCACCAGTCACATCACTGGATACTGATCCATGGAGTTCCCCCTGTCACATCACTGGATACTGATCCATGGAGTTCCCCCTGTCCCATCACTGGATACTGAACCATAGAGTTCCTCCTGTCCCATCACTGGATACTGACCCATAGAGTTCCCCCTGTCCCATCACTGGATACTGAACCATAAAATTCCCCCTGTCCCATCACTGGAGACTGACCCATCGAGTACCCCCTGTCCCATCACTGGATACTTCCCATAGAGTTCCCTCTGTCCCATCACTGGATACTGACCCATAGAGTACCTCCTGTCCAATCACTGGATACTTACTCATAGAGTTCCCTCTGTCCCATCACTGGATACTGACCAATAGATTTCCCCCTGTCCCATCACTGGATACTGATCCATAGAGTTTCTGCTATCCTATCACTGGATACTGACCCACAGACTTCACTCTGTCCCATCACTGGGTACTGACCCTTAGAATTCACCCTGTCCCATCACTGGATATTGACTCATAGAGTTCCGCCTATCTCATCACTGTGTACTGACACATAGAGTTCCCCCTGTCCCATCACTGGATAATGACCCATAGAGATCCCGCTGTCCCATCACTGGATACTGACCATAGAGCTCCCGCTGTCTCATCACTGGATACTGACTAGAGAGCTCCCCCTCTACCATCACTGGATACTGACCCATAGAGTTCCCCCTGTCCCAAATCTGGATACTGACCCATAGAGTTCCTCCAGACCCATCACTGGATACTTACCCATAGAGTTCCACCTGACCCATCACTGGATACTGACCCATAGAATTCCCCCTGTCCCATCACTGGATCCTGACCAATAGGATTCCCCCTGTCCCATCACTGGGTACTGACAAATAGAGTTCCCACTGTCCCATCACTGGCTACTGACCCATAGAAATCCCCCTGTCCCATCACTGCAGAAGATAAAGGTACGCGGAGTCAGAGGAAATATATTAGCATGGATCGAGAATTGGTTGGCAAACAGAAAGCAGAGAGTCGGGATAAATGGGTCCTCTTCGGTGATTAGTGTTGTGCAAGAGGGATCGGTGCTGGGACCACAGCTCTTTACAATATACATAGATGACCTGGAAGTGGGGACAGAGTGCAGTGTAACAAAATTTGCAGATTACACAAAGATTAGTGGGAAAGCGGTTGTGTAGAGGATGCAGAGAGGCGGCAAAGAGATTTAGATAGGTTAAGCGAATGGGCTAAGGTTTGGCAGATGGAATACAATGTCGGAAAATGTGAGGTCATCCACCTTGGAAAAAAAAACAGAAAAAGGGAATATTATTTGAATGGGGAGAAATTACAACATGCTGCGGTGTACAGGGACCTGGGAGTCCTTGTGCATGAAACTCTTTTTGGAGTTTATCTGCAAAACAAAACACATTAAACCGTGCCACCCGACCTGGGTGACATACCAGACATTTACAAGGCCCTTTTTTTCCTTTTTTGGGTTTTTTTGGGGGGTTTTTTTGGGCACTAAAATCACAATTTTTCCCCAGTGCCCCCTATAAAAGGGAAGAGGACACTAAAAACACCGGCAATTAAAACAAATTAAACTTTAAAACGTAAAATCAAAGAAACCCAAAAAGTTAGTTTGCAGGTGCAGCAGGTAATCAGGAAGGCGAATGGAGTGTTGGCCTTCATTGCGAGAGGGATGGAGTACAAAAGCAGGGAGGTCTTGCTGCAACTGTACAGGGTATTGGTGAGGCCGCACCTGGAGTACTGCGTGCAGTTTTGGTCACCTTACTTAAGGAAGGATATACTAGCCTTGGAGGGGTTACAGAGACGATTCACTAGGCTGATTCCAGAGATGAGGGGGTTATCTTATGATGATAGATTGAGTAGACTGTGTCTTTATTCGTTGGAGTTCAGAAGAATGAAGGGTGATCTGACAGAAACATTTAAAATAATGAAAGGGATAGACAAGATAGAGGCAGAGAGGTTGTTTCCACTGGTTGGGGAGACTAGAACTAGGGGGCACAGCCTCAAAATACGGGGGAGCCAATTTAAAACCGAGTTGAGAAGGAATTTTTTCTCCCAGAGAGTTGTGAATCTGTGGAATTCTCTGCCCAAGGAAGCAGTTGAGGCGAGCTCACTGAATGTATTCAAGTCACAGATAGATAGATTTTTAACCAATAAGGGAATTAAGGGTTATGGGGAGCGGGCGGGTAAGTGGAGCTGAGTCCACGGCCAGATCAGCCATGATCTTTTTGAATGGCGGAGCAGGCTCGAGGGGCTAGATGGCCTACTCTTGTTCCGAATTCTTATGATCTTATGTTCTTATGTCCCATCACTGGATACTGACCCAAGCAGTTCCGCCTGTCATGCCACTGGATACTGACCCATAGAGCGCCCCCTGTCCCATCACTGGCTACTAACCCATAGAGATCCCCCTGTCCCATCGCTGGATACAGGCCCTTAGAGTTCCCCCATCCCATCACTGGATACTGACCCATAGATTTCCTCATGTCCCATCACTGGATACTGACCCATAGAGATCCCCCTGTCCCATCACTGGGTACTGACCCATAGAATTCCCCCTGTCCCATCACTAGATACTGATACATAGAATTTCCCTTGTCCCATCACTGGATACTGAACCATAGATTCCCTCTGTCCCATCAATGGATACTGACCCATAGAGTTCCCCCTGTCCCATCACTGGGTACTGACCCATAGAGTTCCCCCTGTCACATCACTGGATACTGACCCATAGAGTTCTCCCTGTCCCATCACTGGGTACTGACCCATAGAGTTCCTCCTGTCCCATCACTGGATACTGACCCATTAGAATTCTACCTGTCCCATCACTGGATACTGACCCATAGAGTTCACCCTGTCCCATCACTGGATACTGACCCAGAGAATTCCCCCTGTCTCATCACTGGATACTGATACATAGAATTCCCCCTGTCCCATAACTAGATACTGACCCATAGAGTTCCCCCTGTCCCATCACTGGATACTGACCCATAGAGTTCTCCATGTCCGATCACTGGATACTGACCCATAGAGTTCCCCCTGTCCCTTCACTGCATACTGACCCATAGAGTTCCCCCTGTCACATCACTGACAGGTACTTACCCATACAGTTCCTCCTATCCCATCACTGGATACTGACCCATGGAGTTCCCCCTGTTCCATCACTGGATACTGACCCAGGGAGCTCCCCATGTCCCATCACTGGATACTGACCCATAGAGTTCCCCCTGTCCAATCACCGGATACTGACCCAGAGAGCTCACCCCGTCCCATCACTGGATACTGACCCATAGAGCTACCCCTGTCCCATCACTGTCTACTGACCCATTGAGATCACCCTGTTCAATCACTGGATACTGATCCATAGAGCTCCCACTGTCCCATTACTGGATACTTACCAAGAGAGCTCCCCCTGTCCCATCACCGGATACTGACCCATAGAGTTCCCCCTGTCGCATCGCTAACAGGTACTGACCCATAGAGTTCCCCCTATCCCATCACTGGTGACTGACCCATAGAGTATCCCCTGTCCCATCACTGGATACAGACCTATAGAGTTCCCCCTATCCGATCACTGGATACTGACCCATAGATTTCCACCTGTCCCATCACTGGATACTGACCTACAGAGATCCCCCTGTCCCATCACTGGATACTGAGCCATAGAGTTCCCCCTGTCCCATCACTGACAGGTACTTACCCAAAGATATCCTCCTGACCCATCACTGGATACTGACCCATAGGATTCCCCCAGTCCCATCACTGGATACTGACACACAGTGTTCGTCCTGTCCCATCTTTCAATACTGACCCATGGAGTTCCCCCGGTTCCATCACTGGATACTGATCCATAGAGTCCCCCCTGTCCCTTCATTGGATGCTGACCCATAGAGTGCCCCCTGACCCATCACTGGACACTGACCCATAGAGTTCCCCCTGTCGTGTCACTGGATACTTAACCATAGAGCTGCCCCTGTCCCATCACTGGATACTGACCCCTAGAGCTTCCCCTGTCCCATCACTGGATAATGATCCATAGAATTCTACCTGTCCCCTCACTGGATACTGACCCATAGAGTTCCCTATGTCCGATCACTGGATACTGACCAATAGAGTTGCACATGTCCAATGAATGGAGACTGACCCATAGATTCCCCCTGTCCCATCAATGGATACTGACCCATAGAGTTCCCCCTGTCCCATCACTGGGTACTGACCCATCGAGTTCCCCCTGTCACATCACTGGATACTGACCCATAGAGTTCTCCCTGTCCCATCACTGGGTACTGACTCATAGAGTTCCTCCTGTCCCATCACTGGATACTGATACATAGAATTCCCCCTGTCCCATCACTGGATACTGACCCATAGAGCTCCCCCTCTCTCATCACTGTCTACTGACCCATTGAGATCACCCTGTTCAATCACTGGATACTGATCCATAGAGCTCCCCCTGTCCCATTACTGGATACTTACCAATAGAGCTCCCCCTGTCCCATCACCGGATACTGACCCATAAAGTTCCCCCTGTCGCATCGCGAACAGGTACTGACCCATCGAGTTCCCCCTATCCCATCATTGGTGACTGACCCATAGAGTACCCCCTGTCCCATCACTGGATACAGAACTATAGAGTTCCCCCTGTCCCATCACTGGATACTGACCCACAGAGATCCGCCTGTCCCATCACTGGATACTGAGCCATAGAGTTCCCCCTGTCCCATCACTGACAGGTACTTACCCATAGATTTCCTCCTGGCCCATCACTGGATACTGACCCATAGGATTCCCCAGTCCCATCAGTGGATACTGACACACAGTGTTCGTCCTGTCCCATCTGTGGATACTGACCCATGGAATTCCCCCTGTTCCATCACTGGATACTGACCCATAGAATTCTACCTGTCCCCTCACTGGATACTGACCCATAGAGTTCCCCCTGTCCGATCACTGGATACTGACCCATAGAGTTGCCCCTGTCCAATGAATGGAGACTGACCCATAGACTTCCCCCTGTCACATCACTGGTTACTGATCCATTGAGTTCGTCCTGAGCCATCACTGAATACTGACCCATAGAGTTACCACTATCCCATCACTGGATATTGACTAATAGAGTTCCCCCTGTCCCATCACTGGATACTGACCCATAGAATTCCCCTTGTCCGATCAGTGGATACTGACCCATTGAATTCCCCCTGTCCCATCACTGGTTACTGACCGATAGAATTCCCCTTGTCCGATCAGTAGATACTGACCCATAGAATTCTCCCGGTCCCATCGCTGCATACTGACCCAAAGAGTTCCCCTTGCCCCATCACTGCATATTGATTCATAGATTTCCCCCTGTCACATCACTGGGTACTGACGCATAGAGTTCCCCCAGTTCCATTACTGGGCAGTGACCCATAGAGATCCCCTTCTCCCATCACTGACTTGTACTGACACAGAGAGTCCCCATGTCCCATCACTGGATACTGACCCAAAGAGATCCCTCGGTCCCATCACTGAATACTGACCCATAGAGTTCCTCCTGTCCCATCACTGGATACTGACACATAGAGTTCCCCCTGTCCCATCAATGGAGACTGACCCAGAGAGATCCCCCTGTCCCATCAGTGGATACTGACCCATGTAGTTCGCCCTGTTCAATCACTGGGCCGTGACCATAGAGTTCCCCCATTCCCATCACTGAAAGATACTGACCCACAGAGTTCCCCCTGCCCCATCACTGCATATTGACTCATAGATTTCCCCCTGACCCATCACTGGGTACTGACCGATAGAGTCCTCCCAGTCCCATCACTGGTTCCTGACCCATAGAATTCCCCTTGTCCGATCAGTGGATACTGACCCATAGAGTTCCCCCTGTCCCATCACTGGGTACTGACCCATAGAGTTCCCCCTGTCTCATCAATGGAGACTGACCCATAGAGTTCCCCCTGTCCCATCACTGGATACTGAAACATAGAATTCCCCTTGTCCGATCAGTAGATACTGACCCACAGAATTATCCCTGTCCCTTCACTGCATACTGACCCATTGAGTTCTACCTGCCCCATCACTGCATATTGACTCATAGATATCCCGCTGTCACATCACTGGGTACTGACCCATAGAGTTCCCCCAGTTCCATCACTGGGCAGTGACCCATTGAGATCCCCTTGTCCCATCACTGACAGGTACTGACCCATAGAGTTCCCCCTGTCCCATCAATGGAGACTGACCCATAGAGATCCCCCTGTCCCATCAGTGGATACTGACCCATATAGTTTGCCCTGTTCAATCACTGGGCAGTGACCATAGAGTTCACCCTGTCCCATCACTGGATACTGACCCACAGAGTTCCTCCTGCCCCATCACTGGATACTGACCCATCGAGTTCCCCCTTTCCCATCACTGAAAGATACTAACCCACAGAGTTCCCCCTGTCCCATCACTGGATTCTGACCCATAGAGTTCCCCCTGCCCCATCACTGCATATTGACTCATAGATTTCCCCCTGTCCCATCACTCGATACTGACCCAAAGAGTTCCCTCTGTACCATCACTGGATACTGACCCATAGAGTTCCCCCTGTCCCATCACTGGATACTGACCCACAGAGTTCCCCCTGTCGCATCAATGGAGACTGACCCATAGAGTTCCCCCTGTCCCATCACTGGATACTGACCCATAGAGTTCCCCCTGTCCCATCACTGGATACTGACCCGTAGAGCTCCTCCTGTCCTATCACTGGATATTGACTCATAGTTTTCCCCCGTCCCATCACTGGATACTGACCAATAGCGATCCCCCTGTCTCGTCACTGGATACTGACCCATAGAGTTCGCCCTGTCCAATCACTGGATACTGACCCATAGAGTTCCCACTGTCCCATCACTGGAGACTGACCCATAGAGTTCCCCCCGCCCTATCACTGGATACTGACTCATAGATGTTCCAATGTCCCAATACTGGATATTGACTCATAGAGTTCCCCCTCTCCCATCACTGGGTACTGACCCATAGAGTTTGTCCTGTCCAATCACTGGTTACTGACCCATTGAGTTCATCCTGAGCCATCACTGAATACTGACCCATAGAGTTACCCCTGTCCCATCACTGGGTACTGACCCATAGAGTTCCCCCTGTCACATCACTGGATACTGACCCATAGAGTTCTCCCTGTCCCATCACTGGGTACTGACTCATAGAGTTCCTCCTGTCCCATCACTGGATACTGACCCAGAGAATTCCCCCTGTCCCATCACTGGATACTGATACATAGAATTCCCCCTGTCCCATCACTGGTTCCTGACCCATAGAATTCCCCTTGTCCGGTCAGTGGATACTGACCCATAGAATTCCCCCTGTCCCATCACTGCATACTGACACATAGAATTTCCCCTGTCCCATCACTGGATACGGACCCATAGATTCCCCCTGTCCCATCAATGGATACTGACCCATAGAGTTCCCCCTGTCCCATCACTGGGTACTGACCCATAGAGTTCCCCCTGTCACATCACTGGATACTGACCCATAGAGTTCTCCCTGTCCCATCACTGGGTACTGACTCATAGAGTTTCTCCTGTCCCATCATTGGATGCTGACCCAGAGAATTCCCCCTGTCCCATCACTGGATACTGATACATAGAATTCCCCCTGTCCCATCACTGGATACTGACCCATAGAGTTCCCCCTGTCCCATCACTGCATACTGACACATAGAATTTCCCCTGTCCCATCACTGGATACGGACCCATAGATTCCCCCTGTCCCATCAATGGATACTGACCCATAGAGTTCCCCCTGTCCCATCACTGGGTACTGACCCATAGAGTTCCCCCTGTCACATCACTGGATACTGACCCATAGAGTTCTCCCTGTCCCATCACTGGGTACTGACTCATAGAGTTCCTCCTGTCCCATCACTGGATACTGACCCAGAGAATTCCCCCTGTCCCATCACTGGATACTGATACATAGAATTCCCCCTGTCCCATCACTGGTTCCTGACCCATAGAATTCCCCTTGTCCGGTCAGTGGATACTGACCCATAGAATTCCCCCTGTCACATCACTGCATACTGACACATAGAATTTCCCCTGTCCCATCACTGGATACGGACCCATAGATTCCCCCTGTCCCATCAATGGATACTGACCCATAGAGTTCCCCCTGTCCCATCACTGGGTACTGACCCATAGAGTTCCCCCTGTCACATCACTGGATACTGACCCATAGAGTTCTCCCTGTCCCATCACTGGGTACTGACTCATAGAGTTTCTCCTGTCCCATCATTGGATGCTGACCCAGATAATTCCCCCTGTCCCATCACTGGATACTGATACATAGAATTCCCCCTGTCCCATCACTGGATACTGACCCATAGAGTTCCCCCTGTCCCATCACTGCATACTGACACATAGAATTTCCCCTGTCCCATCACTGGATACGGACCCATAGATTCCCCCTGTCCCATCAATGGATACTGACCCATAGAGTTCCCCCTGTCCCATCACTGGGTACTGACCCATAGAGTTCCCCCTGTCACATCACTGGATACTGACCCATAGAGTTCTCCCTGTCCCATCACTGGGTACTGACTCATAGAGTTCCTCCTGTCCCATCACTGGATACTGACCCAGAGAATTCCCCCTGTCCCATCACTGGATACTGATACATAGAATTCCCCCTGTCCCATCACTGGTTCCTGACCCATAGAATTCCCCTTGTCCGGTCAGTGGATACTGACCCATAGAATTCCCCCTGTCCCATCACTGCATACTGACACATAGAATTTCCCCTGTCCCATCACTGGATACGGACCCATAGATTCCCCCTGTCCCATCAATGGATACTGACCCATAGAGTTCCCCCTGTCCCATCACTGGGTACTGACCCATAGAGTTCCCCCTGTCACATCACTGGATACTGACCCATAGAGTTCTCCCTGTCCCATCACTGGGTACTGACTCATAGAGTTTCTCCTGTCCCATCATTGGATGCTGACCCAGAGAATTCCCCCTGTCCCATCACTGGATACTGATACATAGAATTCCCCCTGTCCCATCACTGGATACTGACCCATAGAGTTCCCCCTGTCCCATCACTGCATACTGACACATAGAATTTCCCCTGTCCCATCACTGGATACGGACCCATAGATTCCCCCTGTCCCATCAATGGATACTGACCCATAGAGCTCCCCCTGTCCCATCACTGGGTACTGACCCATAGAGTTCCCCCTGTCACATCACTGGATACTGACCCATAGAGTTCTCCCTGTCCCATCACTGGGTACTGACTCATAGAGTTCCTCCTGTCCCATCATTGGATGCTGACCCAGAGAATTCCCCCTGTCCCATCACTGGATACTGATACATAGAATTCCCCCTGTCCCATCACTGGATACTGACCCATAGAGTTCCCCCTGTCCCATCACTGGATACTGACCTACAGAGATCCGCCTGTCCCATCACTGGATATTAAGCCATTGAGTTCCCCCTGTCCCATCACTGACAGGTACTTACCCATAGATTTCCTTCTGGCCCATCACTGGATACTAACCCACAGAGTTCCCCCTGTCCCATCACTGGATTCTGACCCATAGAGTTCCCCCTGCCCCATCACTGCATATTGACTCATAGATTTCCCCCTGTCCCATCACTCGATACTGACCCAAAGAGTTCCCTCTGTACCATCACTGGATACTGACCCATAGAGTTCCCCCTGTCCCATCACTGGATACTGACCCACAGAGTTCCCCCTGTCGCATCAATGGAGACTGACCCATAGAGTTCCCCCTGTCCCATCACTGGATACTGACCCATAGAGTTCCCCCTGTCCCATCACTGGATACTGACCCGTAGAGCTCCTCCTGTCCTATCACTGGACATTGACTCATAGTTTTCCCCTGTCCCATCACTGGATACTGACCAATAGCGATCCCCCTGTCTCGTCACTGGATACTGACCCATAGAGTTCGCCCTGTCCAATCACTGGATACTGACCCATAGAGTTCCCACTGTCCCATCACTGGAGACTGACCCATAGAGTTCCCCCCGCCCTATCACTGGATACTGACTCATAGATGTTCCAATGTCCCAATACTGGATATTGACTCATAGAGTTCCCCCTCTCCCATCACTGGGTACTGACCCATAGAGTTTGTCCTGTCCAATCACTGGTTACTGACCCATTGAGTTCATCCTGAGCCATCACTGAATACTGACCCATAGAGTTACCCCTGTCCCATCACTGGGTACTGACCCATAGAGTTCCCCCTGTCACATCACTGGATACTGACCCATAGAGTTCTCCCTGTCCCATCACTGGGTACTGACCCATAGAATTCCCCTTGTCCGGTCAGTGGATACTGACCCATAGAATTCCCCCTGTCCCATCACTGCATACTGACACATAGAATTTCCCCTGTCCCATCACTGGATACTGACCCATAGATTCCCCCTGTCCCATCAATGGATACTGACCCATAGAGTGCCCCCTGACCCATCACTGGACACTGACCCATAGAGCTGCCCCTGTCCCATCACTGGATACTGACCCCTAGCGCTTCCCCTGTTCCATCACTGGATAATGATCCATAGAATTCTACCTGTCCCCTCACTGGATACTGACCCATAGAGTTCCCCCTGTCCGATCACTGGATATTGACCCATAGAGTTGCCCCTGTCCAATGAATGGAGACTGACCCATAGACTTCCCCCTGTCACATCACTGGTTACTGATCCATTGAGTTCGTCCTGAGCCATCACTGAATACTGACCCATAGAGTTACCACTATCCCACCACTGGATATTGACTAATAGTGTTCTCCCTGTCCCATCACTGGTTACTGACCCATAGAATTTCCCTTGTCCGATCAGTGGATACTGACCCATTGAATTCCCCCTGTCCCATCACTGGATATTGACCCCTAGCGCTTCCCCTGTTCCATCACTGGATAATGATCCATAGAATTCTACCTGTCCCCTCACTGGATACTGACCCATAGAGTTCCCCCTGTCCGATCACTGGATATTGACCCATAGAGTTGCCCCTGTCCAATAAATGGAGACTGACCCATAGACTTCCCCCTGTCACATCACTGGTTACTGTCCCATTGAGTTCGTCCTGAGCCATCACTGAATACTGACCCATAGAGTTACCACTATCCCACCACTGGATATTGACTAATAGTGTTCTCCCTGTCCCATCACTGGTTACTGACCCATAGAATTTCCCTTGTCCGATCAGTGGATACTGACCCATAGAATTCTCCCGGTCCCATCGCTGCATACTGACCCAAAGAGTTCCCCTTGCCCCATCACTGCATATTGATTCATAGATTTCCCCCTGTCACATCACTGGGTACTGACGCATAGAGTTCCCCCAGTTCCATCACTGGGCAGTGACCCATAGAGATCCCCTTGTCCCATCACTGACAGGTACTGACACATAGAGTCCCCATGTCCCATCACTGGATACTGACCCAAAGAGATCCCCCGGACCCATCACTGGATACTGACCCATAGAGTTCCTCCTGTCCCATCACTGGATACTGACACATAGAGTTCCCCCTGTCCCATCAATGGAGACTGACCCAGAGAGATTCCCCTGTCCCATCAGTGGATACTGACCCATGTAGTTCGCCCTGTTCAATCACTGGGCCGTGACCATAGAGTTCTTCCATTCCCATCACTGAAAGATACTGACCCACAGAGTTCCCCCTGTCCCATCACTGGATTCTGACCCATAGAGTTCCCTCTGCCCCATCACTGCATATTGACTCATAGATTTCCCCCTGACCCATCACTGGGTACTGATGCATAGATTTCCCTCTGTCCCATCACTGGATACTGGCCCATAGAGTTCCCCCTGTCCCATCACTGGATACTGACCCATAGAGCTCCTCCTGTCCTATCACAGGATATTGACCCATAGTTTTCCCCCGTCCCTTCACTGGATACCGACCCATAGAGCTCCCCCTGCCCCATCACTGGATACTGACCCAAAGAGCTCCCCCTGTCCCATCACTGGGCAGTGACCATAGAATTCACACTGTCCAATCACTGGATACTGACCCACAGAGTTCCCCCTGTCCCATCACTGGATACTGACCCATAGAGTTTCCCCTGTCCCATCACTGGATACTGACCCATAAGGTTCCCCCTGTCACATCACTGGGTACTGACCCATAGAATACCCCTTGTCCCAACACTGACAGGCACTGACCCATAGAGTTCCCCCTGTTCCATCAATGGATACTGACCCAAAGAGATCCCCCTGTTCCATCACAGGATACTGACGAATAGAGATCCCCCTCTCCCGTCACTGGATACTGACTCATAGAGCTTCCCTGTCCCATCACTGGATACTGACCCATAGAATTCCCCCTGTCCCATCACTGGATACTGACCCATAGAGTTCCCACTGTCCCATCACTGGAGACTGCCCCACAGAGTTCCCCCTGTCCCATCACTGGATTCTGACCCATAGAGATCCCGCTGTCCCAATACTGGATATTGACTCATAGATTTCCCACTCTCCCATCACTGGGTACTGACCCATAGAGTTCCCCATGTCCCATCATTGGATACTGACCCATAGAGTTCGTCCTGTCCATTCACTGTGTACTGACGAATAGAGTTCACCCTGTCCCATCATTCGTTACTGCCGCATAGAATTTCCCCTGTGCCATCACTGGATAGTGACCCATAGATTTCGTCCGTCCCTTCACTGGATACCGACCCATAGAGCTCCCCCTGCCTCATCACTGGATAGTGACCCAAAGAGCTCCCCCTGTGCCGTCACAGAATACTGACCAATAGAGATCCCCCTGTCACGTCACTGGATACTGACTCATAGAGCTCCCCCTGTCCCATCACTGGATACTGACCCATAGAGTTCCCCCTGTCCCATCACCGGATACTGACCCATAGAGTTCCCACTGTCCCATCACTGGAGACTGACCCATAGATTTCCCCTCGCCCCATTACTGGATACTGACCCATAGAACTCCGACTGTCCCAATACTGGATATTGACTCATAGATTTCACCCTCTCCCATCACTGGGTACTGACCCATAGAGTTCCCCCTGTCCCATCACTGGATACTGACCCATAGAGATCCACCTGTCCCATCACTGGGTACTGACCCATAGAGTTCCTCCTGTCTCATCACTGGATACTGACCCACAGAGATCCATTGTCCCATCAATGAGTACCGACCCATATAGTTCGCCCTGCCCCATCACTGGATACTGACCCATAGAGATCCCCCTGTGCCATCACATGATACTGACCAATTGGGATCCCCCTGTCCCTTCACTGGATACTGACCCATAGAGCTCCCCCTGTCCCATTACTGCATACTGACCCATAGAGTTCCCCCTGTCTCATCACTGGATACTGACCCATAGAGTTCCCACTGTCCCATCACTGGAGACTGACCCATAGAGTTCCCCTTGTCCGATCAGGGGATACTGACCTATAGAATTTCCCCTGTCCCATCACTGCATTCTGACCCATAGAGTTCCCCCTGCCCCATCACTGCATATTGACTCATAGATTTCCCCCTGTCCCATCACTGGATATTGACTAATAGAGTTCACCCTGTCCCATCATTCGTTACTGCCTCAGAGAACTTCCCCTGTGCCATCACTGAAGACTGACCAATAGAGTTACCCCTGTCTCATCACTGGATATTGACGAATAGAGATCTCCCTGTCCCATCACTGGTTACTGACCCATAGAATTCCCCTTGTCCGACCAGTGGATACTGACCCATAGAATTTCCCCTGTCCCATTACTGCATACTGACCCATACAGTTCCCCCTGCCCCAGCACTGCAGATTGACTCATAGATTTCCCCCTTTTCACATCACTGGGTACTGACCCATAGAGTTCCCCCAGTTCCTTCACTGGGCAGTGACCCATAGAGACCCACTTGTCCCATCACTGACAGGTACTGACCCATAGAGTTCCCCCTGTCCCATCAATGAGTACTGACGCATAGAGTTCCACCAGTCCCATCACTGGATACTGATCCATCGAGTTCACCCTGTCCCATCACTGGAGACTGACCCATAGAGTTCCACCTGTCCCATCAATGAGTACTGACGCATAGAGTTCCACCAGTCCCATCACTGGATACTGACCCATAGAGTTCACCCTGTCCCATCACTGGATACTGACCCATAGAGCTCCTCCTGTCCTATCACAGGATATTGACCCATAGTTTTCCCCCGTCGCTTCACTGGATACCGACCCATAGAGCTCCCCCTGCCCCATCACTGGATACTGACCCAAAGAGCTCCCCCTGTGCCATCACAGAATACTGACCAATAGAGATCCCCCTCTCCCGTCACTGGATACTGACTCATAGAGCTCCCCTTGTCCCATCACTGGATACTGACCCATAGAGTTTCCACTGCCCCATCACTGGAGACTGACCCATAGAGTTCCCCCCGCCCCATCACTGGATACTGACCCATAGAGATCCATTGTCCCATCAATTGGTACCGACCAATATAGTTCGCCCTGTTCCATCACTGGGCAGTGACCACAGAGTTCATCCTGTCCCATCACTGGATACTGACCCATAGTGTTCCCCCTGTCCCATCACTGGATTCTGACCCATAGAGTACCCCCTGCCCCATCACTGCATATTGACTCATAGAATTCCCCCTCTCACATCATTGGGTACTGACCCAAAGAGTTCCCCTTTTCCCATTATTGACAGGTACTGACCCATAGAGTTCCCCCTGTCCCATCACTGGATACTGACCAAAATAGTTCCCCCTGTCCCATCACTGGATACTGACCCAAAGAGATCCCCCTGTTCCATCACAGGATACTGACCCATAGAGCTCCCCCTGTCCCATTACCGGATACTTACCAATAGAGCTCCCCCTGTCCCATGACCGGATACTGACCCATAGAGTTCCCCCTGTCGCATCGCGAACAGGTACTGACCCATCGAGTTCCCCCTATCCAATCATTGGTGACTGACCCATAGAGTACCCCCTGTCCCATGACTGGATGCAGAACTATAGAGTTCCCCCTATCCGATCACTGGATACTGACCCATAGAGTTCCCCCTGTCCCATCACTGGATACTTACCAATAGAGCTCCCCCTGTCCCATCACCGGATACTGACCCATAGAGTTCCCCCTGTCGCATCGCGAACAGGTACTGACCCATCGAGTTCCCCCTATCCCATCATTGGTGACTGACCCATAGAGTACCCCCTGTCCCATCACTGGATACAGAACTATAGAGTTCCCCCTGTCCCATCACTGGATACTGACCCACAGAGATCCGCCTGTCCCATCACTGGATACTGAGCCATAGAGTTCCCCCTGTCCCATCACTGACAGGTACTTACCCATAGATTTCCTCCTGGCCCATCACTGGATACTGACCCATAGGATTCCCCAGTCCCATCAGTGGATACTGACACACAGTGTTCGTCCTGTCCCATCTGTGGATACTGACCCATGGAATTCCCCCTGTTCCATCACTGGATACTGACCCATAGAATTCTACCTGTCCCCTCACTGGATACTGACCCATAGAGTTCCCCCTGTCCGATCACTGGATACTGACCCATAGAGTTGCCCCTGTCCAATGAATGGAGACTGACCCATAGACTTCCCCCTGTCACATCACTGGTTACTGATCCATTGAGTTCGTCCTGAGCCATCACTGAATACTGACCCATAGAGTTACCACTATCCCATCACTGGATATTGACTAATAGAGTTCCCCCTGTCCCATCACTGGATACTGACCCATAGAATTCCCCTTGTCCGATCAGTGGATACTGACCCATTGAATTCCCCCTGTCCCATCACTGGTTACTGACCGATAGAATTCCCCTTGTCCGATCAGTAGATACTGACCCATAGAATTCTCCCGGTCCCATCGCTGCATACTGACCCAAAGAGTTCCCCTTGCCCCATCACTGCATATTGATTCATAGATTTCCCCCTGTCACATCACTGGGTACTGACGCATAGAGTTCCCCCAGTTCCATTACTGGGCAGTGACCCATAGAGATCCCCTTCTCCCATCACTGACTTGTACTGACACAGAGAGTCCCCATGTCCCATCACTGGATACTGACCCAAAGAGATCCCTCGGTCCCATCACTGAATACTGACCCATAGAGTTCCTCCTGTCCCATCACTGGATACTGACACATAGAGTTCCCCCTGTCCCATCAATGGAGACTGACCCAGAGAGATCCCCCTGTCCCATCAGTGGATACTGACCCATGTAGTTCGCCCTGTTCAATCACTGGGCCGTGACCATAGAGTTCCCCCATTCCCATCACTGAAAGATACTGACCCACAGAGTTCCCCCTGCCCCATCACTGCATATTGACTCATAGATTTCCCCCTGACCCATCACTGGGTACTGACCGATAGAGTCCTCCCAGTCCCATCACTGGTTCCTGACCCATAGAATTCCCCTTGTCCGATCAGTGGATACTGACCCATAGAGTTCCCCCTGTCCCATCACTGGGTACTGACCCATAGAGTTCCCCCTGTCTCATCAATGGAGACTGACCCATAGAGTTCCCCCTGTCCCATCACTGGATACTGAAACATAGAATTCCCCTTGTCCGATCAGTAGATACTGACCCACAGAATTATCCCTGTCCCTTCACTGCATACTGACCCATTGAGTTCTACCTGCCCCATCACTGCATATTGACTCATAGATATCCCGCTGTCACATCACTGGGTACTGACCCATAGAGTTCCCCCAGTTCCATCACTGGGCAGTGACCCATTGAGATCCCCTTGTCCCATCACTGACAGGTACTGACCCATAGAGTTCCCCCTGTCCCATCAATGGAGACTGACCCATAGAGATCCCCCTGTCCCATCAGTGGGTACTGACCCATATAGTTTGCCCTGTTCAATCACTGGGCAGTGACCATAGAGTTCACCCTGTCCCATCACTGGATACTGACCCACAGAGTTCCTCCTGCCCCATCACTGGATACTGACCCATCGAGTTCCCCCTTTCCCATCACTGAAAGATACTAACCCACAGAGTTCCCCCTGTCCCATCACTGGATTCTGACCCATAGAGTTCCCCCTGCCCCATCACTGCATATTGACTCATAGATTTCCCCCTGTCCCATCACTCGATACTGACCCAAAGAGTTCCCTCTGTACCATCACTGGATACTGACCCATAGAGTTCCCCCTGTCCCATCACTGGATACTGACCCACAGAGTTCCCCCTGTCGCATCAATGGAGACTGACCCATAGAGTTCCCCCTGTCCCATCACTGGATACTGACCCATAGAGTTCCCCCTGTCCCATCACTGGATACTGACCCGTAGAGCTCCTCCTGTCCTATCACTGGATATTGACTCATAGTTTTCCCCCGTCCCATCACTGGATACTGACCAATAGCGATCCCCCTGTCTCGTCACTGGATACTGACCCATAGAGTTCGCCCTGTCCAATCACTGGATACTGACCCATAGAGTTCCCACTGTCCCATCACTGGAGACTGACCCATAGAGTTCCCCCCGCCCTATCACTGGATACTGACTCATAGATGTTCCAATGTCCCAATACTGGATATTGACTCATAGAGTTCCCCCTCTCCCATCACTGGGTACTGACCCATAGAGTTTGTCCTGTCCAATCACTGGTTACTGACCCATTGAGTTCATCCTGAGCCATCACTGAATACTGACCCATAGAGTTACCCCTGTCCCATCACTGGGTACTGACCCATAGAGTTCCCCCTGTCACATCACTGGATACTGACCCATAGAGTTCTCCCTGTCCCATCACTGGGTACTGACTCATAGAGTTCCTCCTGTCCCATCACTGGATACTGACCCAGAGAATTCCCCCTGTCCCATCACTGGATACTGATACATAGAATTCCCCCTGTCCCATCACTGGTTCCTGACCCATAGAATTCCCCTTGTCCGGTCAGTGGATACTGACCCATAGAATTCCCCCTGTCCCATCACTGCATACTGACACATAGAATTTCCCCTGTCCCATCACTGGATACGGACCCATAGATTCCCCCTGTCCCATCAATGGATACTGACCCATAGAGTTCCCCCTGTCCCATCACTGGGTACTGACCCATAGAGTTCCCCCTGTCACATCACTGGATACTGACCCATAGAGTTCTCCCTGTCCCATCACTGGGTACTGACTCATAGAGTTTCTCCTGTCCCATCATTGGATGCTGACCCAGAGAATTCCCCCTGTCCCATCACTGGATACTGATACATAGAATTCCCCCTGTCCCATCACTGGATACTGACCCATAGAGTTCCCCCTGTCCCATCACTGCATACTGACACATAGAATTTCCCCTGTCCCATCACTGGATACGGACCCATAGATTCCCCCTGTCCCATCAATGGATACTGACCCATAGAGTTCCCCCTGTCCCATCACTGGGTACTGACCCATAGAGTTCCCCCTGTCACATCACTGGATACTGACCCATAGAGTTCTCCCTGTCCCATCACTGGGTACTGACTCATAGAGTTCCTCCTGTCCCATCACTGGATACTGACCCAGAGAATTCCCCCTGTCCCATCACTGGATACTGATACATAGAATTCCCCCTGTCCCATCACTGGTTCCTGACCCATAGAATTCCCCTTGTCCGGTCAGTGGATACTGACCCATAGAATTCCCCCTGTCACATCACTGCATACTGACACATAGAATTTCCCCTGTCCCATCACTGGATACGGACCCATAGATTCCCCCTGTCCCATCAATGGATACTGACCCATAGAGTTCCCCCTGTCCCATCACTGGGTACTGACCCATAGAGTTCCCCCTGTCACATCACTGGATACTGACCCATAGAGTTCTCCCTGTCCCATCACTGGGTACTGACTCATAGAGTTTCTCCTGTCCCATCATTGGATGCTGACCCAGAGAATTCCCCCTGTCCCATCACTGGATACTGATACATAGAATTCCCCCTGTCCCATCACTGGATACTGACCCATAGAGTTCCCCCTGTCCCATCACTGCATACTGACACATAGAATTTCCCCTGTCCCATCACTGGATACGGACCCATAGATTCCCCCTGTCCCATCAATGGATACTGACCCATAGAGTTCCCCCTGTCCCATCACTGGGTACTGACCCATAGAGTTCCCCCTGTCACATCACTGGATACTGACCCATAGAGTTCTCCCTGTCCCATCACTGGGTACTGACTCATAGAGTTCCTCCTGTCCCATCACTGGATACTGACCCAGAGAATTCCCCCTGTCCCATCACTGGATACTGATACATAGAATTCCCCCTGTCCCATCACTGGTTCCTGACCCATAGAATTCCCCTTGTCCGGTCAGTGGATACTGACCCATAGAATTCCCCCTGTCCCATCACTGCATACTGACACATAGAATTTCCCCTGTCCCATCACTGGATACGGACCCATAGATTCCCCCTGTCCCATCAATGGATACTGACCCATAGAGTTCCCCCTGTCCCATCACTGGGTACTGACCCATAGAGTTCCCCCTGTCACATCACTGGATACTGACCCATAGAGTTCTCCCTGTCCCATCACTGGGTACTGACTCATAGAGTTTCTCCTGTCCCATCATTGGATGCTGACCCAGAGAATTCCCCCTGTCCCATCACTGGATACTGATACATAGAATTCCCCCTGTCCCATCACTGGATACTGACCCATAGAGTTCCCCCTGTCCCATCACTGCATACTGACACATAGAATTTCCCCTGTCCCATCACTGGATACGGACCCATAGATTCCCCCTGTCCCATCAATGGATACTGACCCATAGAGCTCCCCCTGTCCCATCACTGGGTACTGACCCATAGAGTTCCCCCTGTCACATCACTGGATACTGACCCATAGAGTTCTCCCTGTCCCATCACTGGGTACTGACTCATAGAGTTCCTCCTGTCCCATCATTGGATGCTGACCCAGAGAATTCCCCCTGTCCCATCACTGGATACTGATACATAGAATTCCCCCTGTCCCATCACTGGATACTGACCCATAGAGTTCCCCCTGTCCCATCACTGGATACTGACCTACAGAGATCCGCCTGTCCCATCACTGGATATTAAGCCATTGAGTTCCCCCTGTCCCATCACTGACAGGTACTTACCCATAGATTTCCTTCTGGCCCATCACTGGATACTAACCCACAGAGTTCCCCCTGTCCCATCACTGGATTCTGACCCATAGAGTTCCCCCTGCCCCATCACTGCATATTGACTCATAGATTTCCCCCTGTCCCATCACTCGATACTGACCCAAAGAGTTCCCTCTGTACCATCACTGGATACTGACCCATAGAGTTCCCCCTGTCCCATCACTGGATACTGACCCACAGAGTTCCCCCTGTCGCATCAATGGAGACTGACCCATAGAGTTCCCCCTGTCCCATCACTGGATACTGACCCATAGAGTTCCCCCTGTCCCATCACTGGATACTGACCCGTAGAGCTCCTCCTGTCCTATCACTGGATATTGACTCATAGTTTTCCCCCGTCCCATCACTGGATACTGACCAATAGCGATCCCCCTGTCTCGTCACTGGATACTGACCCATAGAGTTCGCCCTGTCCAATCACTGGATACTGACCCATAGAGTTCCCACTGTCCCATCACTGGAGACTGACCCATAGAGTTCCCCCCGCCCTATCACTGGATACTGACTCATAGATGTTCCAATGTCCCAATACTGGATATTGACTCATAGAGTTCCCCCTCTCCCATCACTGGGTACTGACCCATAGAGTTTGTCCTGTCCAATCACTGGTTACTGACCCATTGAGTTCATCCTGAGCCATCACTGAATACTGACCCATAGAGTTACCCCTGTCCCATCACTGGGTACTGACCCATAGAGTTCCCCCTGTCACATCACTGGATACTGACCCATAGAGTTCTCCCTGTCCCATCACTGGGTACTGACCCATAGAATTCCCCTTGTCCGGTCAGTGGATACTGACCCATAGAATTCCCCCTGTCCCATCACTGCATACTGACACATAGAATTTCCCCTGTCCCATCACTGGATACTGACCCATAGATTCCCCCTGTCCCATCAATGGATACTGACCCATAGAGTGCCCCCTGACCCATCACTGGACACTGACCCATAGAGCTGCCCCTGTCCCATCACTGGATACTGACCCCTAGCGCTTCCCCTGTTCCATCACTGGATAATGATCCATAGAATTCTACCTGTCCCCTCACTGGATACTGACCCATAGAGTTCCCCCTGTCCGATCACTGGATATTGACCCATAGAGTTGCCCCTGTCCAATGAATGGAGACTGACCCATAGACTTCCCCCTGTCACATCACTGGTTACTGATCCATTGAGTTCGTCCTGAGCCATCACTGAATACTGACCCATAGAGTTACCACTATCCCACCACTGGATATTGACTAATAGTGTTCTCCCTGTCCCATCACTGGTTACTGACCCATAGAATTTCCCTTGTCCGATCAGTGGATACTGACCCATTGAATTCCCCCTGTCCCATCACTGGATATTGACCCCTAGCGCTTCCCCTGTTCCATCACTGGATAATGATCCATAGAATTCTACCTGTCCCCTCACTGGATACTGACCCATAGAGTTCCCCCTGTCCGATCACTGGATATTGACCCATAGAGTTGCCCCTGTCCAATAAATGGAGACTGACCCATAGACTTCCCCCTGTCACATCACTGGTTACTGTCCCATTGAGTTCGTCCTGAGCCATCACTGAATACTGACCCATAGAGTTACCACTATCCCACCACTGGATATTGACTAATAGTGTTCTCCCTGTCCCATCACTGGTTACTGACCCATAGAATTTCCCTTGTCCGATCAGTGGATACTGACCCATAGAATTCTCCCGGTCCCATCGCTGCATACTGACCCAAAGAGTTCCCCTTGCCCCATCACTGCATATTGATTCATAGATTTCCCCCTGTCACATCACTGGGTACTGACGCATAGAGTTCCCCCAGTTCCATCACTGGGCAGTGACCCATAGAGATCCCCTTGTCCCATCACTGACAGGTACTGACACATAGAGTCCCCATGTCCCATCACTGGATACTGACCCAAAGAGATCCCCCGGACCCATCACTGGATACTGACCCATAGAGTTCCTCCTGTCCCATCACTGGATACTGACACATAGAGTTCCCCCTGTCCCATCAATGGAGACTGACCCAGAGAGATTCCCCTGTCCCATCAGTGGATACTGACCCATGTAGTTCGCCCTGTTCAATCACTGGGCCGTGACCATAGAGTTCCTCCATTCCCATCACTGAAAGATACTGACCCACAGAGTTCCCCCTGTCCCATCACTGGATTCTGACCCATAGAGTTCCCTCTGCCCCATCACTGCATATTGACTCATAGATTTCCCCCTGACCCATCACTGGGTACTGATGCATAGATTTCCCTCTGTCCCATCACTGGATACTGGCCCATAGAGTTCCCCCTGTCCCATCACTGGATACTGACCCATAGAGCTCCTCCTGTCCTATCACAGGATATTGACCCATAGTTTTCCCCCGTCCCTTCACTGGATACCGACCCATAGAGCTCCCCCTGCCCCATCACTGGATACTGACCCAAAGAGCTCCCCCTGTCCCATCACTGGGCAGTGACCATAGAATTCACACTGTCCAATCACTGGATACTGACCCACAGAGTTCCCCCTGTCCCATCACTGGATACTGACCCATAGAGTTTCCCCTGTCCCATCACTGGATACTGACCCATAAGGTTCCCCCTGTCACATCACTGGGTACTGACCCATAGAATACCCCTTGTCCCAACACTGACAGGCACTGACCCATAGAGTTCCCCCTGTTCCATCAATGGATACTGACCCAAAGAGATCCCCCTGTTCCATCACAGGATACTGACGAATAGAGATCCCCCTCTCCCGTCACTGGATACTGACTCATAGAGCTTCCCTGTCCCATCACTGGATACTGACCCATAGAATTCCCCCTGTCCCATCACTGGATACTGACCCATAGAGTTCCCACTGTCCCATCACTGGAGACTGCCCCACAGAGTTCCCCCTGTCCCATCACTGGATTCTGACCCATAGAGATCCCGCTGTCCCAATACTGGATATTGACTCATAGATTTCCCACTCTCCCATCACTGGGTACTGACCCATAGAGTTCCCCATGTCCCATCATTGGATACTGACCCATAGAGTTCGTCCTGTCCATTCACTGTGTACTGACGAATAGAGTTCACCCTGTCCCATCATTCGTTACTGCCGCATAGAATTTCCCCTGTGCCATCACTGGATAGTGACCCATAGATTTCGTCCGTCCCTTCACTGGATACCGACCCATAGAGCTCCCCCTGCCTCATCACTGGATAGTGACCCAAAGAGCTCCCCCTGTGCCGTCACAGAATACTGACCAATAGAGATCCCCCTGTCACGTCACTGGATACTGACTCATAGAGCTCCCCCTGTCCCATCACTGGATACTGACCCATAGAGTTCCCCCTGTCCCATCACCGGATACTGACCCATAGAGTTCCCACTGTCCCATCACTGGAGACTGACCCATAGATTTCCCCTCGCCCCATTACTGGATACTGACCCATAGAACTCCGACTGTCCCAATACTGGATATTGACTCATAGATTTCACCCTCTCCCATCACTGGGTACTGACCCATAGAGTTCCCCCTGTCCCATCACTGGATACTGACCCATAGAGATCCACCTGTCCCATCACTGGGTACTGACCCATAGAGTTCCTCCTGTCTCATCACTGGATACTGACCCACAGAGATCCATTGTCCCATCAATGAGTACCGACCCATATAGTTCGCCCTGCCCCATCACTGGATACTGACCCATAGAGATCCCCCTGTGCCATCACATGATACTGACCAATTGGGATCCCCCTGTCCCTTCACTGGATACTGACCCATAGAGCTCCCCCTGTCCCATTACTGCATACTGACCCATAGAGTTCCCCCTGTCTCATCACTGGATACTGACCCATAGAGTTCCCACTGTCCCATCACTGGAGACTGACCCATAGAGTTCCCCTTGTCCGATCAGGGGATACTGACCTATAGAATTTCCCCTGTCCCATCACTGCATTCTGACCCATAGAGTTCCCCCTGCCCCATCACTGCATATTGACTCATAGATTTCCCCCTGTCCCATCACTGGATATTGACTAATAGAGTTCACCCTGTCCCATCATTCGTTACTGCCTCAGAGAACTTCCCCTGTGCCATCACTGAAGACTGACCAATAGAGTTACCCCTGTCTCATCACTGGATATTGACGAATAGAGATCTCCCTGTCCCATCACTGGTTACTGACCCATAGAATTCCCCTTGTCCGACCAGTGGATACTGACCCATAGAATTTCCCCTGTCCCATTACTGCATACTGACCCATACAGTTCCCCCTGCCCCAGCACTGCAGATTGACTCATAGATTTCCCCCTTTTCACATCACTGGGTACTGACCCATAGAGTTCCCCCAGTTCCTTCACTGGGCAGTGACCCATAGAGACCCACTTGTCCCATCACTGACAGGTACTGACCCATAGAGTTCCCCCTGTCCCATCAATGAGTACTGACGCATAGAGTTCCACCAGTCCCATCACTGGATACTGATCCATCGAGTTCACCCTGTCCCATCACTGGAGACTGACCCATAGAGTTCCACCTGTCCCATCAATGAGTACTGACGCATAGAGTTCCACCAGTCCCATCACTGGATACTGACCCATAGAGTTCACCCTGTCCCATCACTGGATACTGACCCATAGAGCTCCTCCTGTCCTATCACAGGATATTGACCCATAGTTTTCCCCCGTCGCTTCACTGGATACCGACCCATAGAGCTCCCCCTGCCCCATCACTGGATACTGACCCAAAGAGCTCCCCCTGTGCCATCACAGAATACTGACCAATAGAGATCCCCCTCTCCCGTCACTGGATACTGACTCATAGAGCTCCCCTTGTCCCATCACTGGATACTGACCCATAGAGTTTCCACTGCCCCATCACTGGAGACTGACCCATAGAGTTCCCCCCGCCCCATCACTGGATACTGACCCATAGAGATCCATTGTCCCATCAATTGGTACCGACCAATATAGTTCGCCCTGTTCCATCACTGGGCAGTGACCACAGAGTTCATCCTGTCCCATCACTGGATACTGACCCATAGTGTTCCCCCTGTCCCATCACTGGATTCTGACCCATAGAGTACCCCCTGCCCCATCACTGCATATTGACTCATAGAATTCCCCCTCTCACATCATTGGGTACTGACCCAAAGAGTTCCCCTTTTCCCATTATTGACAGGTACTGACCCATAGAGTTCCCCCTGTCCCATCACTGGATACTGACCAAAATAGTTCCCCCTGTCCCATCACTGGATACTGACCCAAAGAGATCCCCCTGTTCCATCACAGGATACTGACCCATAGAGCTCCCCCTGTCCCATTACCGGATACTTACCAATAGAGCTCCCCCTGTCCCATGACCGGATACTGACCCATAGAGTTCCCCCTGTCGCATCGCGAACAGGTACTGACCCATCGAGTTCCCCCTATCCAATCATTGGTGACTGACCCATAGAGTACCCCCTGTCCCATGACTGGATGCAGAACTATAGAGTTCCCCCTATCCGATCACTGGATACTGACCCATAGAGTTCCCCCTGTCCCATCACTGGATACTTACCAATAGAGCTCCCCCTGTCCCATCACCGGATACTGACCCATAGAGTTCCCCCTGTCGCATCGCGAACAGGTACTGACCCATCGAGTTCCCCCTATCCCATCATTGGTGACTGACCCATAGAGTACCCCCTGTCCCATCACTGGATACAGAACGATAGAGTTCCACCTATCCGATCACTGGATACTGACCCATAGAGTTCCCCCTGTCCCATCACTGGATACTGACCTACAGAGATCCGCCTGTCCCATCACTGGATACTGAGCCATAGAGTTCCCCCTGTCCCATCACTGACAGGTACTTACCCATAGATTTCCTCCTGGCCCATCACTGGATACTGACCCATAGGATTCCCCAGTCCCATCAGTGGATACTGACACACAGTGTTCGTCCTGTCCCATCTGTGGATACTGACCCATGGAATTCCCCCTGTTCCATCACTGGATACTGATCCATAGAGTCCCCCCTGTCCCATCATTGGATACTGACCCATAGAGTGCCCCCTGACCCATCACTGGACACTGACCCATAGAGTTCCCCCTGTCGTGTCACTGGATACTGACCCATAGAGCTGCCCCTGTCGTGTCACTGGACACTGACCCGTAGAGTTCCCCCTGTCGTGTCACTGGATACTGGCCCATAGAGCTGCCCCTGTCCCATCACTGGATACTGACCTCTAGCGCTTCCCCTGTTCCATCACTGGATAATGATCCATAGAATTCTACCTGTCCCCTCACTGGATACTGACCCATAGAGTTCCCCCTGTCCGATCACTGGATACTGACCCATAGAGTTTCCCCTGTCCAATGAATGGAGACTGACCCATAGACTTCCCCCTGTCACATCACTGGTTACTGATCCATTGAGTTCGTCCTGAGCCATCACTGAATACTGACCTAGAGTTACCACTATCCCATCACTGGATATTGACTAATAGAGTTCCCCCTGTCCCATCACTGGATACTGACCCATAGAGTACCTCCTGTACCATCATTGGATACTGACCCGTAAAGTTGCCCCTGTTCCATCACTGGATAATGATCCATAGAATTCTACCTGTCCCATCACTGGATACTGTCCCATTGAGTTCGTCCTGAGCCATCACTGAATACTGACCCAAAGAGTTTCCCCTGCCCCATCACTACATATTGACTCATAGATTTCCCCCTGTCACGTCACTGGGTACTGACCCATAGAGTTCCCCCTGTCCTATCACTGGATAGTGACCCATAGAGATCCATTGTCCCATCAATGAGTACCGACCCATATAGTTCGCCATGTCCCATCACTGGGCATTGACCATAGAGTTCACCCTGTCCCATCACTGGATACTGACCCACAGTGTTCCCCCAGTCCCATCACTGGATACTGACCCATAGAGATCCCACTGTGCCGTCACATGATACTTCAATAGGGATCCCCCTGTCCCATCACTGGATACTGACCCAAAGAGTTCTCCCTGTCCCATCATTGGATACTGACCCATTGAGTTCCCCCTGTCCGATCACTGGAGACTGACCCATAGAGTTCCACCTGTCCCATCAATGAGTACTGACGCATAGAGTTCCACCAGTCCCATCACTGGATACTGACCCATCGAGTTCACCCTTTCCCATCACTGGATACTGACCCATAGAGCTCCTCCTGTCCTATCACAGGATATTGACCCATAGTTTTCCCCCGTCCCTTCACTGGATACCGACCCATAGAGCTCCCCCTGCCCCATCACTGGATACTGACCCAAAGAGCTCCCCCTGTGCCATCACAGAATACTGACGAATAGAGATCCCCCTCTCCCGTCACTGGATACTGACTCATAGAGCTCCCCCTGCCCCATCACTGGAGACTGACCCATAGAGTTCCCCCGGCCCCATCATTGGATACTGACCCATAGAGATCCATTGTCCCATCAATTGGTACCGACCGATATAGTTCGCCCTGTTCCATCACTGGGCAGTGACCATAGAGTTCACCCTGTCCCATCACTGGATACTGACCCACAGTGTTCCCCCTGTCCCATCACTGGATACTGACCCATAAAGTTCCCCCTGTCCCATCACTGGATACTGACCCATAGAGTTCCCCCTGTCCCATCACTGGATACTGACCCAAAGAGTTCCCCCTGTCCCATCATTGGATACTGACCCATTGGGATCCCCCTGTCCCATCATTGGATCCTGACCCATACAGTTCCCCCTGTCCTCTCAATGGAGACTGACCCATAGAGTTCCACCTGTCCCATCAATGAGTACTGACCCATAGAGTTCCCCCAGTCCCATCACTGGATACTGACCCATAGAGTTCACCCTGTCCCATCACTGGATACTGACCCATAGAGCTCCTCCTGTCCTATCACAGGATATTGACCCATAGTTTTCCCCCATCCCTTCACTGGATACCGACCCAGAGAGCTCCCCCTGCCCCATTACTGGATACTGACCCAAAGAGCAACCCCTGTGCCATCACAGAATACTGACCAATAGAGATCCCCCTCTCCCGTCACTGGATACTGACTCATAGAGCTCCCCCGTCCCATCACTGGTTACTGACCCATAGAGTTCCCCCTCTCCCATCACAAGATGCTGACCCATAGAGTTTCCACTGCCCCATCACTGGAGACTGACCCATAGAGTTCCCCCCGCCCCATCACATGGATACTGACCCATAAAGGTCCCACTGTCCCAATACTGGATATTGACTCATAGATTTCCCCCTCTCCCATCACTGGGTACTGACCCATAGAGATCCCCCTGTCCCATCACTGGATACTGACCCATAGAGTTCCCCCTGTCCCATCACTGGGTACTGACCCATAGAGTTCCTCCTGTCCCATCACTGGATACTGACCCATAGAGATCCATTGTCCCATCAATGAGTACCGGCCCATATAGTTCGCCTTGTCCCATCACTGGACAGTGACCATAGAGTTCACCCTGTCCCATCACTGGAAACTAAGCCACAGAGTTCCCCCTGTCCCATCACTGGATAATGACCCATAGAGTTCCCCCTGTCCCATCACTGGATACTGACCCATAGAGATCCCACTGTGCCGTCACATGATACTGACCAATAGGGATCCCCCTGTCCCTTCACTGGATACTGACCCATAGAGCTCCCCCTGTCCCATCACTGGATACTGACGCATAGAGTTCCGCCTGTCCCATCACTGGATACTGACCCATAGAGTTCCCCCTGTCCCATCACTGGATACTGATCCATAGATTTCCCTCTGTCCCATCACTGGATACTGACCCATAGAGTTCCCCCTGTCCCATCACTGGATACTGACCCATAGAGCTCCTCCTGTCCTATCACTGGATATTGACCCATAGTTTTCCCCCGTCCCATCACTGGATACCGACCCATAGTGCTCCCCCTGCCCCATCACTGGATACTGACCCATAGAGATCCCCCTGTGCCGTCACATGATACTGACCAATAGGGATCCCCCTGTCCCATCACTGGATACTGACCCAAAGAGTTCCCCCTGTCCCATCATTGGATACTGACCCATTGAGTTCCCCCTGTCCCATCACTGGAGACTGACCCATAGAGTTCCACCTGTCCCATCAATGAGTACTGACGCATAGAGTTCCACCAGTCCCATCACTGGATACTGACCCATAGAGTTCACCCTGTCCCATCACTGGATACTGACCCATAGAGCTCCTCCTGTCCTATCACAGGATATTGACCCATAGTTGTCCCCCGTCCCTTCACTGGATACCGACCCATAGAGCTCCCCCTGCCCCATCACTGGATACTGACCCAAAGAGCTCCCCCTGTGCCATCACAGAATACTGACCAATAGAGATCCCCCTCTCCCGTCACTGGATACTGACTCATAGAGCTCCCCCTGTCCCACCACTGGATACTGACCCATAGAGTTCCCCCTCTCCCATCACAGGATACTGACCCATAAGTTTCTACTGCCCCATCACTGGAGACTGACCCATAGAGTTCCCCCGGCCCCATCACTGGATACTGACCCATAGAGATCCATTGTCCCATCAATTGGTACCGACCGATATAGTTCGCCCTGTTCCATCACTGGGCAGTGAACATAGAGTTCACCCTGTCCCATCACTGGATACTGACCCACAGTGTTCCCCCTGTCCCATCACTGGATACTGACCCATAGAGTTCCCCCTGTCCCATCACTGGATACTGACCCATAGAGTTCCCCCTGTCCCATCACTGGATACTGACCCAAAGAGTTCCCCCTGTCCCATCATTGGATACTGACCCATTGAGTTCCCCCTGTCCCATCATTGGATCCTGACCCATACATTTCCCCCTGTCCTTTCAATGGAGACTGACCCATAGAGTTCCACCTGTCCCATCAATGAGTACTGACCCATAGAGTTCCCCCAGTCCCATCACTGGATACTGACCCATAGAGTTCACCCTGTCCCATCACTGGATACTGACCCATAGAGCTCCTCCTCTCCTATCACAGGATATTGACCCATAGTTTTCCCCCATCCCTTCACTGGATACCGACCCAGAGAGCTCCCCCTGCCCCATCACTGGATACTGACCCAAAGAGCAACCCCTGTGCCATCACAGAATACTGACCAATAGAGATCCCCCTCTCCCGTCACTGGATACTGACTCATAGAGCTCCCCCGTCCCATCACTGGTTACTGACCCATAGAGTTCCCCCTCTCCCATCACAAGATACTGACCCATAGAGTTTCCACTGCCCCATCACTGGAGACTGACCCATAGAGTTCCCCCCGCCCCATCACTGGATACTGACCCATAAAGGTCCCACTGTACCAATACTGGATATTGACTCATAGATTTCCCCCTCTCCTATCACTGGGTACTGACCCATAGAGATCCCCCTGTCCCATCACTGGATACTGACCCATAGAGTTCCCCCTGTCCCATCACTGGGTACTGACCCATAGAGATCCATTGTCCCATCAATGAGTACCGGCCCATATAGTTCGCCTTGTCCCATCACTGGACAGTGACCATAGAGTTCACCCTGTCCCATCACTGGAAACTGAGCCACAGAGTTCCCCCTGTCCCATCACTGGATACTGACCCATAGAGTTCCCCCTGTCCCATCACTGGATACTGACCCATAGAGTTCCCCCTTTCCCATCACTGAAAGATACTGACCCTCAGTATTCCCCCTGTCCAATCACTGGATTCTGACCCATAGAGTTCCCCCTGCCCCATCACTGCATATTGACTCATAGATTTCCCCCTCTCACATCACTGGGTACTGAGCCATAGAGTTCCCCCTGTCCCATCACTGGATGCTGACCAAAAGAGTTCCCACTGTCCCATCACTGGATACTGATGCATAGATTTCCCTCTGTCCCATCACTGGATACTGACCCATAGAGTTCCCGCTGTCCCATCACTGGATACTGACCCAGAGAGCTCCTCCTGTCCTATCACAGGATATTGACCCATAGTTTTCGCCTGTCCCTTCATTGGATACCGACCCATAGAGCTCCCCCTGTCCCATCACTGGATACTGACCCATAGAGCTCACCCTGCCCCATCACTACATATTGACTCATAGATTTCCCCCTGTCACGTCACTGGGTACTGACCCATAGAGCTCCCTCAGTTCCATCACTGGGCAGTGACCCATAGAAATCCCCTTGTCCCATCACTGACAGGTACTGACCCATAGAGTTCCCCCTGTCCCATCACTGGATACTGACCCAAAGAGCTCCCCCTGTGCCATCACAGAATACTGACCAATAGAGATCCCCCTCTCCCGTCACTGGATACTGACTCTTAGAGCTCCCCCTGTCCCACCACTGGATACTGACCCATAGAGTTCCCCCTCTCCCATCACAGGATACTGACCCATAAGTTTCTACTGCCCCATCACTGGAGACTGACCCATAGAGTTCCCCCGGCCCCATCACTGGATACTGACCCATAGAGATCCATTGTCCCATCAATTGGTACCGACCGATATAGTTCGCCCTGTTCCATCACTGGGCAGTGAACATAGAGTTCACCCTGTCCCATCACTGGATACTGACCCACAGTGTTCCCCCTGTCCCATCACTGGATACTGACCCATAGAGTTCCCCCTGTCCCATCACTGGATACTGACCCATAGAGTTCCCCCTGTCCCATCACTGGATACTGACCCAAAGAGTTCCCCCTGTCCCATTATTGGATACTGACCCATTGAGTTCCCCCTGTCCCATCATTGGATCCTGACCCATACATTTCCCCCTGTCCTTTCAATGGAGACTGACCCATAGAGTTCCACCTGTCCCATCAATGAGTACTGACCCATAGAGTTCCCCCAGTCCCATCACTGGATACTGACCCATAGAGTTCACCCTGTCCCATCACTGGATACTGACCCATAGAGCTCCTCCTGTCCTATCACAGGATATTGACCCATAGTTTTCCCCCATCCCTTCACTGGATACCGACCCAGAGAGCTCCCCCTGCCCCATCACTGGATACTGACCCAAAGAGCAACCCCTGTGCCATCACAGAATACTGACCAATAGAGATCCCCCTCTCCCGTCACTGGATACTGACTCATAGAGCTCCCCCGTCCCATCACTGGTTACTGACCCATAGAGTTCCCCCTCTCCCATCACAAGATACTGACCCATAGAGTTTCCACTGCCCCATCACTGGAGACTGACCCATAGAGTTCCCCCCGCCCCATCACTGGATACTGACCCATAAAGGTCCCACTGTACCAATACTGGATATTGACTCATAGATTTCCCCCTCTCCTATCACTGGGTACTGACCCATAGAGATCCCCCTGTCCCATCACTGGATACTGACCCATAGAGTTCCCCCTGTCCCATCACTGGGTACTGACCCATAGAGATCCATTGTCCCATCAATGAGTACCGGCCCATATAGTTCGCCTTGTCCCATCACTGGACAGTGACCATAGAGTTCACCCTGTCCCATCACTGGAAACTGAGCCACAGAGTTCCCCCTGTCCCATCACTGGATACTGACCCATAGAGTTCCCCCTGTCCCATCACTGGATACTGACCCATAGAGTTCCCCCTTTCCCATCACTGAAAGATACTGACCCTCAGTATTCCCCCTGTCCAATCACTGGATTCTGACCCATAGAGTTCCCCCTGCCCCATCACTGCATATTGACTCATAGATTTCCCCCTCTCACATCACTGGGTACTGAGCCATAGAGTTCCCCCTGTCCCATCACTGGATGCTGACCAAAAGAGTTCCCACTGTCCCATCACTGGATACTGATGCATAGATTTCCCTCTGTCCCATCACTGGATACTGACCCATAGAGTTCCCGCTGTCCCATCACTGGATACTGACCCAGAGAGCTCCTCCTGTCCTATCACAGGATATTGACCCATAGTTTTCGCCTGTCCCTTCATTGGATACCGACCCATAGAGCTCCCCCTGTCCCATCACTGGATACTGACCCATAGAGCTCACCCTGCCCCATCACTACATATTGACTCATAGATTTCCCCCTGTCACGTCACTGGGTACTGACCCATAGAGCTCCCTCGGTTCCATCACTGGGCAGTGACCCATAGAAATCCCCTTGTCCCATCACTGACAGGTACTGACCCATAGAGTTCCCCCTGTCCCATCACTGGATACTGACCCATAGAGATCCATTGTCCCATCAATGAGTACCGACCCATATAGTTCGCCATGTCCCATCACTGGGCATTGACCATAGAGTTCACCCTGTCCCATCACTGGATACTGACCCACAGTGTTCCCCCTGTCCCTTCACTGGATACTGACCCATAGAGCTCCCCCTGTCCCATCACTGGTTACTGACTCATAGAGCTCCCCCTGTCCCATCACTGGATACTGACCCATAGAGTTCCCCCTGTCACATCACCGGATACTGACCCATAGAGTTCCCACTGTCCCATCACTGGAGAGTGACCCATAGATTGCCCCCCGCCCCATCACTGGATACTGACCCATAGAAGTCCCACTGTCCCAATACTGGATATTAACTCATAGATTTACCCCTCTCCCATCACTGGGTACTGACCCATAGAGCTCCCCCTGTCCCATCACTGGATACTGACCCATAGAGTTCCGCCTGTCCCATCACTGGAAAGTGAGCCATAGAGTTCCCTCTGTCCCATCACTGAATACTGACCCATAGAGTTCCCCCTGTCCCATAACTGGATACTGACCCATAGAGATCCTCCTGTCCTATCACTGGATATTGACCCATAGAGTTACCCCCGTCCCATCACTGGATACCGACCCATAGTGCTCCCCCTGCCCAATCACTGGATCCTGACACATAGAGATCCCCCTGTGCCGTCACATGATACTGACCAATAGGGATCCCCCTGTCCCTTCACTGGATACTGACCCATAGAGCTCCCCCTGTCCCATCACTGGATACTGACCCATAGAGTTCCGCCTGTCCCATCACTGGATACTGACCCATAGAGTTCCCCCTGTCCCATCACTGGATACTGACCCATAGAGTTCCCCCTATCCCATCATTGGATACTGACCCATAGAGCTCCTCCTGTCCTATCACTGGATACCGACCCATAGTGCTCCCCCTGCCCCATCACTGGATACTGACCCATAGAGATCCCCATGTGCCGTCACATGATACTGACCAATAGGGATCCCCCTGTCCCTTCATTGGATACTGACCCATAGACTTCCCACTGTCCCATCACTGGATACTGACCCATAGAGATCCATTGTCCCATCAATTGGTACCGACCGATATAGTTCGCCCTGTTCCATCACTGGGCAGTGACCATAGAGTTCACCCTGTCCCATCACTGGATACTGACCCACAGTGTTCCCCCTGTCCCATCACTGGATACTGACCCATAGAGTTCCCCCTGTCCCATCACTGGATACTGACCCATAGAGTTCCCCCTGTCCCATCACTGGATACTGACCCACAGTGTTCCCCCTGTCCCTTCACTGGATACTGACCCATAGAGCTCCCCCTGTCCCATCACTGGTTACTGACTCATAGAGCTCCCCCTGTCCCATCACTGGATACTGACCCATAGAGTTCCCCCTGTCACATCACCGGATACTGACCCATAGAGTTCCCACTGTCCCATCACTGGAGAGTGACCCATAGATTGCCCCCCGCCCCATCACTGGATACTGACCCATAGAAGTCCCACTGTCCCAATACTGGATATTAACTCATAGATTTACCCCTCTCCCATCACTGGGTACTGACCCATAGAGCTCCCCCTGTCCCATCACTGGATACTGACCCATAGAGTTCCGCCTGTCCCATCACTGGAAAGTGAGCCATAGAGTTCCCTCTGTCCCATCACTGGATACTGACCCATAGAGTTCCCCCTGTCCCATAACTGGATACTGACCCATAGAGATCCTCCTGTCCTATCACTGGATATTGACCCATAGAGTTACCCCCGTCCCATCACTGGATACCGACCCATAGTGCTCCCCCTGCCCAATCACTGGATCCTGACACATAGAGATCCCCCTGTGCCGTCACATGATACTGACCAATAGGGATCCCCCTGTCCCTTCACTGGATACTGACCCATAGAGCTCCCCCTGTCCCATCACTGGATACTGACCCATAGAGTTCCGCCTGTCCCATCACTGGATACTGACCCATAGAGTTCCCCCTGTCCCATCACTGGATACTGACCCATAGAGTTCCCCCTATCCCATCATTGGATACTGACCCATAGAGCTCCTCCTGTCCTATCACTGGATACCGACCCATAGTGCTCCCCCTGCCCCATCACTGGATACTGACCCATAGAGATCCCCATGTGCCGTCACATGATACTGACCAATAGGGATCCCCCTGTCCCTTCATTGGATACTGACCCATAGACTTCCCACTGTCCCATCACTGGATACTGACCCATAGAGATCCATTGTCCCATCAATTGGTACCGACCGATATAGTTCGCCCTGTTCCATCACTGGGCAGTGACCATAGAGTTCACCCTGTCCCATCACTGGATACTGACCCACAGTGTTCCCCCTGTCCCATCACTGGATACTGACCCATAGAGTTCCCCCTGTCCCATCACTGGATACTGACCCATAGAGTTCCCCCTGTCCCATCACTGGATACTGACCCAAAGAGTTCCCCCTGTCCCATCATTGGATACTGACCCATTGGGATCCCCCTGTCCCATCATTGGATCCTGACCCATACAGTTCCCCCTGTCCTCTCAATGGAGACTGACCCATAGAGTTCCACCTGTCCCATCAATGAGTACTGACCCATAGAGTTCCCCCAGTCCCATCACTGGATACTGACCCATAGAGTTCACCCTGTCCCATCACTGGATACTGACCCATAGAGCTCCTCCTGTCCTATCACAGGATATTGACCCATAGTTTTCCCCCATCCCTTCACTGGATACCGACCCAGAGAGCTCCCCCTGCCCCATCACTGGATACTGACCCAAAGAGCAACCCCTGTGCCATCACAGAATACTGACCAATAGAGATCCCCCTCTCCCGTCACTGGATACTGACTCATAGAGCTCCCCCGTCCCATCACTGGTTACTGACCCATAGAGTTCCCCCTCTCCCATCACAAGATGCTGACCCATAGAGTTTCCACTGCCCCATCACTGGAGACTGACCCATAGAGTTCCCCCCGCCCCATCACTGGATACTGACCCATAAAGGTCCCACTGTCCCAATACTGGATATTGACTCATAGATTTCCCCCTCTCCCATCACTGGGTACTGACCCATAGAGATCCCCCTGTCCCATCACTGGATACTGACCCATAGAGTTCCCCCTGTCCCATCACTGGGTACTGACCCATAGAGTTCCTCCTGTCCCATCACTGGATACTGACCCATAGAGATCCATTGTCCCATCAATGAGTACCGGCCCATATAGTTCGCCTTGTCCCATCACTGGACAGTGACCATAGAGTTCACCCTGTCCCATCACTGGAAACTAAGCCACAGAGTTCCCCCTGTCCCATCACTGGATAATGACCCATAGAGTTCCCCCTGTCCCATCACTGGATACTGACCCATAGAGATCCCACTGTGCCGTCACATGATACTGACCAATAGGGACCCCCTGTCCCTTCACTGGATACTGACCCATAGAGCTCCCCCTGTCCCATCACTGGATACTGACGCATAGAGTTCCGCCTGTCCCATCACTGGATACTGACCCATAGAGTTCCCCCTGTCCCATCACTGGATACTGATCCATAGATTTCCCTCTGTCCCATCACTGGATACCGACCCATAGTGCTCCCCCTGCCCCATCACTGGATACTGACCCATAGAGATCCCCCTGTGCCGTCACATGATACTGACCAATAGGGATCCCCCTGTCCCATCACTGGATACTGACCCAAAGAGTTCCCCCTGTCCCATCATTGGATACTGACCCATTGAGTTCCCCCTGTCCCATCACTGGAGACTGACCCATAGAGTTCCACCTGTCCCATCAATGAGTACTGACGCATAGAGTTCCACCAGTCCCATCACTGGATACTGATCCATAGAGTTCACCCTGTCCCATCACTGGATACTGACCCATAGAGCTCCTCCTGTCCTATCACAGGATATTGACCCATAGTTGTCCCCCGTCCCTTCACTGGATACCGACCCATAGAGCTCCCCCTGCCCCATCACTGGATACTGACCCAAAGAGCTCCCCCTGTGCCATCACAGAATACTGACCAATAGAGATCCCCCTCTCCCATCACTGGATACTGACTCATAGAGCTCCCCCTGTCCCACCACTGGATACTGACCCATAGAGTTCCCCCTCTCCCATCACAGGATACTGACCCATAAGTTTCTACTGCCCCATCACTGGTGACTGACCCATAGAGTTCCCCCGGCCCCATCACTGGATACTGACCCATAGAGATCCATTGTCCCATCAATTGGTACCGACCGATATAGTTCGCCCTGTTCCATCACTGGGCAGTGAACATAGAGTTCACCCTGTCCCATCACTGGATACTGACCCACAGTGTTCCCCCTGTCCCATCACTGGATACTGACCCATAGAGTTCCCCCTCTCCCATCACAAGATACTGACCCATAGAGTTTCCACTGCCCCATCACTGGAGACTGACCCATAGAGTTCCCCCCGCCCCATCACTGGATACTGACCCATAAAGGTCCAACTGTACCAATACTGGATATTGACTCATAGATTTCCCCCTCTCCTATCACTGGGTACTGACCCATAGAGATCCCCCTGTCCCATCACTGGATACTGACCCATAGAGTTCCCCCTGTCCCATCACTGGGTACTGACCCATAAAGGTCCAACTGTACCAATACTGGATATTGACTCATAGATTTCCCCCTCTCCTATCACTGGGTACTGACCCATAGAGATCCCCCTGTCCCATCACTGGATACTGACCCATAGAGTTCCCCCTGTCCCATCACTGGGTACTGACCCATAGAGATCCATTGTCCCATCAATGAGTACCGGCCCATATAGTTCGCCTTGTCCCATCACTGGACAGTGACCAGAGAGTTCACCCTGTCCCATCACTGGAAACTGAGCCACAGAGTTCCCCCTGTCCCATCACTGGATACTGACCCATAGAGTTCCCCCTGTCCCATCACTGGATACTGACCCATAGAGTTCCCCCTTTCCCATCACTGAAAGATACTGACCCTCAGTATTCCCCCTGTCCAATCACTGGATTCTGACCCATAGAGTTCCCCCTGCCCCATCACTGCATATTGACTCATAGATTTCCCCCTCTCACATCACTGGGTACTGAGCCATAGAGTTCCCCCTGTCCCATCACTGGATGCTGACCAAAAGAGTTCCCACTGTCCCATCACTGGATACTGATGCATAGATTTCCCTCTGTCCCATCACTGGATACTGACCCATAGAGTTCCCGCTGTCCCATCACTGGATACTGACCCAGAGAGCTCCTCCTGTCCTATCACAGGATATTGACCCATAGTTTTCGCCTGTCCCTTCATTGGATACCGACCCATAGAGCTCCCCCTGTCCCATCACTGGATACTGACCCATAGAGCTCACCCTGCCCCATCACTACATATTGACTCATAGATTTCCCCCTGTCACGTCACTGGGTACTGACCCATAGAGCTCCCTCAGTTCCATCACTGGGCAGTGACCCATAGAAATCCCCTTGTCCCATCACTGACAGGTACTGACCCATAGAGTTCCCCCTGTCCCATCACTGGATACTGACCCATAGAGATCCATTGTCCCATCAATGAGTACCGACCCATATAGTTCGCCATGTCCCATCACTGGGCATTGACCATAGAGTTCACCCTGTCCCATCACTGGATACTGACCCACAGTGTTCCCCCTGTCCCTTCACTGGATACTGACCCATAGAGCTCCCCCTGTCCCATCACTGGATACTGACCCATAGAGTTCCGACTGTCCCATCACTGGATACTGACCCATAGAGTTCCCCCTGTCCCATCACAGGATACTGATCCATAGATTTCCCTCTGTCCCATCACTGGATTCTGACCCATAGAGTTCCCCCTGTCCCATAACTGGATACTGACCCATAGATTTCCTCCTGTCCTAGCACTGGATATTGACCCATAGTTTTCCCCCGTCCCATCACTGGATACCGACCCATAGTGCTCCCCCTGCCCCATCACTGGATACTGACCCATAGAGATCCCCCTGTGCCGTCACATGATACTGACCAATAGGGATCCCGCTGTCCCATCACTGGATACTGACCCATAGAATTCCTCCTGTCTCATCATTGTATACTGACCCATAGAGTTCTACCTGTCCCATCACTGGATACTGACGCATTGAGTTCCACCTGTCGAACAATGGGTACTGACCCCTAGAGTTCCCCCTGTCCCATCACTGGATATTGACGAATAGAGTTCACCTTGTCCCATCACTCGTTACTGACTAATAGAATTCCCCCTGTGCCATCACTGAATACTGACCCATAGAATTCCTCTTGTCCGATCAGTGGATACTGACCCATTGAGATCCATTGTCCCATCAATGGGTACCGACCCATATAGTTCGCCCTGTCCCATCACTGGGCAGTGACCATAGAGTTCACCCTGTCCCATCACTGGATACTGACCCACAGAGTTCCCCCTGTGCCATCACTGGATACTGACGCATAGAGTTATCCCTGTCCCATCACTGGATACTTAACCATTGAGTTCCTCCTGTCCTATCACTGGATATTGACCCATAGTTTTCCCCCGTCCCATCACTGGATACCGACCCATAGAGCTCCCCCTGCCCCATCACTGGATACTGACCCATAGAGCTCCCACTGGGCCATCACAGGATACTGACCCATAGAGTTCCCCCTGTCCCATCATTGGATACTGACCCATAGATCTCCCCCTGTGCCGTAACAGGATACTGATGAAAAGAGATCCCCCAGTCCCGTCACTGGTTACTGACCCATTGAGCTCCCCCTGTCCTATCACTGGATACTGACCCATAGAGTTCCCACTGTCCCATCACTGGAGACTGACCCATAGAGTTCCTACTGCCCCATCACTGGATACTGACCCACAGAGGTCCCACTGTCCCAATACTGGATATTGACTCATAGATTTCCCACTCTCCCATCACTGGGTACAGACCCATAGCGTTCCCCCTATCCCATCACTGGATACTGACTCATAAAGTTCCCCCTGTCCTATCACTGGATACTGACCCACAGAGTTCCTCCTGTCCCATCACTGGATACCGATCCATAGAATTCTACCTGCCCCCTCACTGGATACTGACCCATAGAGTTGCCCCTGTTCCATCACTGGATACTGACCCATAGAATTCCTCCTGTCCCATCACTGGATACTGATCCAGAGAGTTCCTCCTGTCCCATCACTGGTTACTGACCCACAGAATTCCCCTTGTTCGATCAGTGGATACAGACCCACAGAGTTTCCCCTGTCCCATCACTGGATACTGACCCATAGAGTTCCCCCTTTCCCATCACTGAAAGATACTGACCCAGAGAGTCCCCCTGTTCCATCACTGCATACTGACCCATAGAGTTTCCCCTGTCCCATCACTGGATACTGACCCATAGAGTTCCCCCTTTCCCATCACTGAAAGATACTGACCCAGAGAGTCCCCCTGTCCCATCACTGGATTCGGAGCCATAGAGTTCCCACTGCCCCATCACTGCATATTGACTCATCTATTTCCCCCTGTCACATCACTGGATACTGACCCATAGAGTTCCCACTGTCCCATCACTGGAGACTGACCCATAGAGTTCCCCTTGTCCGATCAGTGGATACTGACCCATAGAATTCCCCATGTCCCATCGCTGCATACTGACCCATAGTGTTCACCCTGCCCCATCACTGCATATTGACTCATATATTTCCCCCTGTCCCATCACTGGATATTGACTAATAGAGTTCACCCTGTCCCATCATTCGTTACTGCCTCATGGAATTTCCCCTGAGCCATCACTGAATACTGACCCATAGAGTTACCCCTGTCTCATCACTGGATATTGACTAATAGAGTTCTCCCTGTCCCATCACAGGTTACTGACCCATAGAATTCCCCTTGTCCAATCAGTGGATACTGACCCATAGAATTCCTCCTGACCCATCACTGCATACTGACCCATAGAGTTCCCCCTGCCCCATCACTGCATATTGACTAATAGAGTTCTCCCTGTCCCATCACTGGATACTGACCCATAGAGCTCCTCCTGTCCTATCACTGGATATTGACCCATAGTTTTCCCCCATCCCATCACTGGATATCGACCCATAGTGCTCCCCCTGCCCCATCACTGGATACTGACCCATAGAGATCCCCCTGTGCCGTCACATGACACTGACCAATAGGGATCCCCCTGTCCCATCACTGGATACTGACTCATAGAGCTCCCCCTGTCCCATCACTGGATACTGACCCATAGAGTTCCCCCTGTCCCATCACCGGATACTGACCCATAGAGTTCCCACTGTCCCATCACTGGAGTGTGACCCATAGATTTCCTCCCGCCCCATCACTGGATACTGACCTATAGAAGTCCCACTGTCCCAATACTGAATACTGACCCATAGAGTTACCCCTATCCCATCACTGGATACTGACCCATAGAGTTCCCACTGTCCCATCACTGGAGACTGACCCATAGAGTTCCCCTTGTCCGATCAGTGGATACTGACCCATAGAATTCCCCCTGTCCCATCGCTGCATACTGACCCAAAGAGATCCCCCTGTCCCATCACTCGATACTGACCCATAGAGTTCCTCCTGTCCCATCACTGGATACTGACGCATAGAGTTCCCTCTGTCGCATCAATGGAGGCTGAGCCATAGAGTTCCCCCTGTCCCCTCAATGGAGACTGACCCATAGAGTTCCCCCTGTCCCATCAATAGATACTGACCCATAGAGTTCCCCCTCTCCCATCACTGGATACTGACCCATGGAGCTCCTCCTGTCCTATCACAGGATATTGACCCGTAGTTTTCGCCCGTCCCTTCACTGGATACCGACCCATAGATCTCCCCCTGCCTCATCACTGGATACTGACCCAAAGAGCTCCCCCTGTGCCGTCACAGGATACTGACCAATAGAGATCCCCCTGTCCCGTCACTGGATACTGACTCATAGAGCTCCCTCTGTCCCATCACTGGATACTGACCCACAGAGTTCCCCCTGTCCCATCACCGGATACTGACTCATAGATTTCCCACTGTCCCATCACTGGAGACTGACCCATAGATTTCCCCCCGCACCATCACTGGATACTGACCCATAGAAGTCCCACTGTCCCAATACTGGATATTGACTCATAGATTTCCCCCTCTCCCATCACTGGGTACTGACCCATAGAGTTCCCCCTGTCCCATCACTGGATACTGACCCATAGAGTTCCCCCTGTCCCATCACTGGATACTGACCCATAACGTTCCCCCTGTCCCATCACTGGATACTGACCTATAAAGTTCCCCCTTTCCCATCACTGAAAGATACTGACCCACAGAGTTCCCCCTGTCCCATCACTGGATACTGACCCAAAGATTTCCCCCTGTCCCATCACTGGATACTGATCCATAGATTTCCCTCTGTCCCATCACTGGATACTATCCCATAGAGTTCCCCGTGTCCCATCACTGGATACTGACCCATCGAGCTCCTCCTGTCCTATCACTGGATATTGACCCATAGTTTTCCCCCGTCCCATCACTGGATACCGACCCATAGTGCTCCCCCTGCCCCATCACTGGATACTGACCCATAGTAATCCCCCTGTGCCGTCACACGATACTGACCAAGAGGGATCCCCCTGTCCCTCCACTGGATATTGACCCATAGAGCTCCCCCTGTCCCATCACTGGATACTGACCCATCACTGGATACTGAACCATCGAGTTCCCACTGTCCCATCAATGGAGACAGACGCATTGTGTTCCCCCTGTCCCATCACTGGATGTGACCCATAGAGCTCCCCCTGTCCCATCACTGGATACTGACACATAGAGTACACCCTGTCCCATCACTGGATACTGACCCATAGAGTTCCCCTGTCCCATCACTGGATACTGACCCATAGAGTTCCCGCTGTCCCATCACTGGATACTGACCCATAGAATTCCTCCTGTCTCATCATTGTATACTGACCCATAGAGTTCTACCTGTCCCATCACTGGATACTGACGCATTGAGTTCCACCTGTCGAACAATGGGTACTGACCCCTAGAGTTCCCCCTGTCCCATCACTGGATATTGACGAATAGAGTTCACCTTGTCCCATCACTCGTTACTGACTAATAGAATTCCCCCTGTGCCATCACTGAATACTGACCCATAGAATTCCTCTTGTCCGATCAGTGGATACTGACCCATTGAGATCCATTGTCCCATCAATGGGTACCGACCCATATAGTTCGCCCTGTCCCATCACTGGGCAGTGACCATAGAGTTCACCCTGTCCCATCACTGGATACTGACCCACAGAGTTCCCCCTGTGCCATCACTGGATACTGACGCATAGAGTTATCCCTGTCCCATCACTGGATACTTAACCATTGAGTTCCTCCTGTCCTATCACTGGATATTGACCCATAGTTTTCCCCCGTCCCATCACTGGATACCGACCCATAGAGCTCCCCCTGCCCCATCACTGGATACTGACCCATAGAGCTCCCACTGGGCCATCACAGGATACTGACCCATAGAGTTCCCCCTGTCCCATCATTGGATACTGACCCATAGATCTCCCCCTGTGCCGTAACAGGATACTGATGAAAAGAGATCCCCCAGTCCCGTCACTGGTTACTGACCCATTGAGCTCCCCCTGTCCCATCACTGGATACTGACCCATAGAGTTCCCACTGTCCCATCACTGGAGACTGACCCATAGAGTTCCTACTGCCCCATCACTGGATACTGACCCACAGAGGTCCCACTGTCCCAATACTGGATATTGACTCATAGATTTCCCACTCTCCCATCACTGGGTACAGACCCATAGCGTTCCCCCTATCCCATCACTGGATACTGACTCATAAAGTTCCCCCTGTCCTATCACTGGATACTGACCCACAGAGTTCCTCCTGTCCCATCACTGGATACCGATCCATAGAATTCTACCTGCCCCCTCACTGGATACTGACCCATAGAGTTGCCCCTGTTCCATCACTGGATACTGACCCATAGAATTCCTCCTGTCCCATCACTGGATACTGATCCAGAGAGTTCCTCCTGTCCCATCACTGGTTACTGACCCACAGAATTCCCCTTGTTCGATCAGTGGATACAGACCCACAGAGTTTCCCCTGTCCCATCACTGGATACTGACCCATAGAGTTCCCCCTTTCCCATCACTGAAAGATACTGACCCAGAGAGTCCCCCTGTTCCATCACTGCATACTGACCCATAGAGTTTCCCCTGTCCCATCACTGGATACTGACCCATAGAGTTCCCCCTTTCCCATCACTGAAAGATACTGACCCAGAGAGTCCCCCTGTCCCATCACTGGATTCGGAGCCATAGAGTTCCCACTGCCCCATCACTGCATATTGACTCATCTATTTCCCCCTGTCACATCACTGGATACTGACCCATAGAGTTCCCACTGTCCCATCACTGGAGACTGACCCATAGAGTTCCCCTTGTCCGATCAGTGGATACTGACCCATAGAATTCCCCATGTCCCATCGCTGCATACTGACCCATAGTGTTCACCCTGCCCCATCACTGCATATTGACTCATATATTTCCCCCTGTCCCATCACTGGATATTGACTAATAGAGTTCACCCTGTCCCATCATTCGTTACTGCCTCATGGAATTTCCCCTGAGCCATCACTGAATACTGACCCATAGAGTTACCCCTGTCTCATCACTGGATATTGACTAATAGAGTTCTCCCTGTCCCATCACAGGTTACTGACCCATAGAATTCCCCTTGTCCAATCAGTGGATACTGACCCATAGAATTCCTCCTGACCCATCACTGCATACTGACCCATAGAGTTCCCCCTGCCCCATCACTGCATATTGACTAATAGAGTTCTCCCTGTCCCATCACTGGATACTGACCCATAGAGCTCCTCCTGTCCTATCACTGGATATTGACCCATAGTTTTCCCCCATCCCATCACTGGATATCGACCCATAGTGCTCCCCCTGCCCCATCACTGGATACTGACCCATAGAGATCCCCCTGTGCCGTCACATGACACTGACCAATAGGGATCCCCCTGTCCCATCACTGGATACTGACTCATAGAGCTCCCCCTGTCCCATCACTGGATACTGACCCATAGAGTTCCCCCTGTCCCATCACCGGATACTGACCCATAGAGTTCCCACTGTCCCATCACTGGAGTGTGACCCATAGATTTCCTCCCGCCCCATCACTGGATACTGACCTATAGAAGTCCCACTGTCCCAATACTGAATACTGACCCATAGAGTTACCCCTATCCCATCACTGGATACTGACCCATAGAGTTCCCACTGTCCCATCACTGGAGACTGACCCATAGAGTTCCCCTTGTCCGATCAGTGGATACTGACCCATAGAATTCCCCCTGTCCCATCGCTGCATACTGACCCAAAGAGATCCCCCTGTCCCATCACTCGATACTGACCCATAGAGTTCCTCCTGTCCCATCACTGGATACTGACGCATAGAGTTCCCTCTGTCGCATCAATGGAGGCTGAGCCATAGAGTTCCCCCTGTCCCCTCAATGGAGACTGACCCATAGAGTTCCCCCTGTCCCATCAATAGATACTGACCCATAGAGTTCCCCCTCTCCCATCACTGGATACTGACCCATGGAGCTCCTCCTGTCCTATCACAGGATATTGACCCGTAGTTTTCGCCCGTCCCTTCACTGGATACCGACCCATAGATCTCCCCCTGCCTCATCACTGGATACTGACCCAAAGAGCTCCCCCTGTGCCGTCACAGGATACTGACCAATAGAGATCCCCCTGTCCCGTCACTGGATACTGACTCATAGAGCTCCCTCTGTCCCATCACTGGATACTGACCCACAGAGTTCCCCCTGTCCCATCACCGGATACTGACTCATAGATTTCCCACTGTCCCATCACTGGAGACTGACCCATAGATTTCCCCCCGCACCATCACTGGATACTGACCCATAGAAGTCCCACTGTCCCAATACTGGATATTGACTCATAGATTTCCCCCTCTCCCATCACTGGGTACTGACCCATAGAGTTCCCCCTGTCCCATCACTGGATACTGACCCATAGAGTTCCCCCTGTCCCATCACTGGATACTGACCCATAACGTTCCCCCTGTCCCATCACTGGATACTGACCTATAAAGTTCCCCCTTTCCCATCACTGAAAGATACTGACCCACAGAGTTCCCCCTGTCCCATCACTGGATACTGACCCAAAGATTTCCCCCTGTCCCATCACTGGATACTGATCCATAGATTTCCCTCTGTCCCATCACTGGATACTATCCCATAGAGTTCCCCGTGTCCCATCACTGGATACTGACCCATCGAGCTCCTCCTGTCCTATCACTGGATATTGACCCATAGTTTTCCCCCGTCCCATCACTGGATACCGACCCATAGTGCTCCCCCTGCCCCATCACTGGATACTGACCCATAGTAATCCCCCTGTGCCGTCACACGATACTGACCAAGAGGGATCCCCCTGTCCCTCCACTGGATATTGACCCATAGAGCTCCCCCTGTCCCATCACTGGATACTGACCCATCACTGGATACTGAACCATCGAGTTCCCACTGTCCCATCAATGGAGACAGACGCATTGTGTTCCCCCTGTCCCATCACTGGATGTGACCCATAGAGCTCCCCCTGTCCCATCACTGGATACTGACACATAGAGTACACCCTGTCCCATCACTGGATACTGACCCATAGAGTTCCCCTGTCCCATCACTGGATACTGACCCATAGAGTTCCCGCTGTCCCATCACTGGATACTGACCCATAGAATTCCTCCTGTCTCATCATTGTATACTGACCCATAGAGTTCTACCTGTCCCATCACTGGATACTGACGCATTGAGTTCCACCTGTCGAACAATGGGTACTGACCCCTAGAGTTCCCCCTGTCCCATCACTGGATATTGACGAATAGAGTTCACCTTGTCCCATCACTCGTTACTGACTAATAGAATTCCCCCTGTGCCATCACTGAATACTGACCCATAGAATTCCTCTTGTCCGATCAGTGGATACTGACCCATTGAGATCCATTGTCCCATCAATGGGTACCGACCCATATAGTTCGCCCTGTCCCATCACTGGGCAGTGACCATAGAGTTCACCCTGTCCCATCACTGGATACTGACCCACAGAGTTCCCCCTGTGCCATCACTGGATACTGACGCATAGAGTTATCCCTGTCCCATCACTGGATACTTAACCATTGAGTTCCTCCTGTCCTATCACTGGATATTGACCCATAGTTTTCCCCCGTCCCATCACTGGATACCGACCCATAGAGCTCCCCCTGCCCCATCACTGGATACTGACCCATAGAGCTCCCACTGGGCCATCACAGGATACTGACCCATAGAGTTCCCCCTGTCCCATCATTGGATACTGACCCATAGATCTCCCCCTGTGCCGTAACAGGATACTGATGAAAAGAGATCCCCCAGTCCCGTCACTGGTTACTGACCCATTGAGCTCCCCCTGTCCCATCACTGGATACTGACCCATAGAGTTCCCACTGTCCCATCACTGGAGACTGACCCATAGAGTTCCTACTGCCCCATCACTGGATACTGACCCACAGAGGTCCCACTGTCCCAATACTGGATATTGACTCATAGATTTCCCACTCTCCCATCACTGGGTACAGACCCATAGCGTTCCCCCTATCCCATCACTGGATACTGACTCATAAAGTTCCCCCTGTCCTATCACTGGATACTGACCCACAGAGTTCCTCCTGTCCCATCACTGGATACCGATCCATAGAATTCTACCTGCCCCCTCACTGGATACTGACCCATAGAGTTGCCCCTGTTCCATCACTGGATACTGACCCATAGAATTCCTCCTGTCCCATCACTGGATACTGATCCAGAGAGTTCCTCCTGTCCCATCACTGGTTACTGACCCACAGAATTCCCCTTGTTCGATCAGTGGATACAGACCCACAGAGTTTCCCCTGTCCCATCACTGGATACTGACCCATAGAGTTCCCCCTTTCCCATCACTGAAAGATACTGACCCAGAGAGTCCCCCTGTTCCATCACTGCATACTGACCCATAGAGTTTCCCCTGTCCCATCACTGGATACTGACCCATAGAGTTCCCCCTTTCCCATCACTGAAAGATACTGACCCAGAGAGTCCCCCTGTCCCATCACTGGATTCGGAGCCATAGAGTTCCCACTGCCCCATCACTGCATATTGACTCATCTATTTCCCCCTGTCACATCACTGGATACTGACCCATAGAGTTCCCACTGTCCCATCACTGGAGACTGACCCATAGAGTTCCCCTTGTCCGATCAGTGGATACTGACCCATAGAATTCCCCATGTCCCATCGCTGCATACTGACCCATAGTGTTCACCCTGCCCCATCACTGCATATTGACTCATATATTTCCCCCTGTCCCATCACTGGATATTGACTAATAGAGTTCACCCTGTCCCATCATTCGTTACTGCCTCATGGAATTTCCCCTGAGCCATCACTGAATACTGACCCATAGAGTTACCCCTGTCTCATCACTGGATATTGACTAATAGAGTTCTCCCTGTCCCATCACAGGTTACTGACCCATAGAATTCCCCTTGTCCAATCAGTGGATACTGACCCATAGAATTCCTCCTGACCCATCACTGCATACTGACCCATAGAGTTCCCCCTGCCCCATCACTGCATATTGACTAATAGAGTTCTCCCTGTCCCATCACTGGATACTGACCCATAGAGCTCCTCCTGTCCTATCACTGGATATTGACCCATAGTTTTCCCCCATCCCATCACTGGATATCGACCCATAGTGCTCCCCCTGCCCCATCACTGGATACTGACCCATAGAGATCCCCCTGTGCCGTCACATGACACTGACCAATAGGGATCCCCCTGTCCCATCACTGGATACTGACTCATAGAGCTCCCCCTGTCCCATCACTGGATACTGACCCATAGAGTTCCCCCTGTCCCATCACCGGATACTGACCCATAGAGTTCCCACTGTCCCATCACTGGAGTGTGACCCATAGATTTCCTCCCGCCCCATCACTGGATACTGACCTATAGAAGTCCCACTGTCCCAATACTGAATACTGACCCATAGAGTTACCCCTATCCCATCACTGGATACTGACCCATAGAGTTCCCACTGTCCCATCACTGGAGACTGACCCATAGAGTTCCCCTTGTCCGATCAGTGGATACTGACCCATAGAATTCCCCCTGTCCCATCGCTGCATACTGACCCAAAGAGATCCCCCTGTCCCATCACTCGATACTGACCCATAGAGTTCCTCCTGTCCCATCACTGGATACTGACGCATAGAGTTCCCTCTGTCGCATCAATGGAGGCTGAGCCATAGAGTTCCCCCTGTCCCCTCAATGGAGACTGACCCATAGAGTTCCCCCTGTCCCATCAATAGATACTGACCCATAGAGTTCCCCCTCTCCCATCACTGGATACTGACCCATGGAGCTCCTCCTGTCCTATCACAGGATATTGACCCGTAGTTTTCGCCCGTCCCTTCACTGGATACCGACCCATAGATCTCCCCCTGCCTCATCACTGGATACTGACCCAAAGAGCTCCCCCTGTGCCGTCACAGGATACTGACCAATAGAGATCCCCCTGTCCCATCACCGGATACTGACTCATAGATTTCCCACTGTCCCATCACTGGAGACTGACCCATAGATTTCCCCCCGCACCATCACTGGATACTGACCCATAGAAGTCCCACTGTCCCAATACTGGATATTGACTCATAGATTTCCCCCTCTCCCATCACTGGGTACTGACCCATAGAGTTCCCCCTGTCCCATCACTGGATACTGACCCATAGAGTTCCCCCTGTCCCATCACTGGATACTGACCCATAACGTTCCCCCTGTCCCATCACTGGATACTGACCTATAAAGTTCCCCCTTTCCCATCACTGAAAGATACTGACCCACAGAGTTCCCCCTGTCCCATCACTGGATACTGACCCAAAGATTTCCCCCTGTCCCATCACTGGATACTGATCCATAGATTTCCCTCTGTCCCATCACTGGATACTATCCCATAGAGTTCCCCGTGTCCCATCACTGGATACTGACCCATCGAGCTCCTCCTGTCCTATCACTGGATATTGACCCATAGTTTTCCCCCGTCCCATCACTGGATACCGACCCATAGTGCTCCCCCTGCCCCATCACTGGATACTGACCCATAGTAATCCCCCTGTGCCGTCACACGATACTGACCAAGAGGGATCCCCCTGTCCCTCCACTGGATATTGACCCATAGAGCTCCCCCTGTCCCATCACTGGATACTGACCCATCACTGGATACTGAACCATCGAGTTCCCACTGTCCCATCAATGGAGACAGACGCATTGTGTTCCCCCTGTCCCATCACTGGATGTGACCCATAGAGCTCCCCCTGTCCCATCACTGGATACTGACACATAGAGTACACCCTGTCCCATCACTGGATACTGACCCATAGAGTTCCCCTGTCCCATCACTGGATACTGACCCATAGAGTTCCCGCTGTCCCATCACTGGATACTGACCCATAGAATTCCTCCTGTCTCATCATTGTATACTGACCCATAGAGTTCTACCTGTCCCATCACTGGATACTGACGCATTGAGTTCCACCTGTCGAACAATGGGTACTGACCCCTAGAGTTCCCCCTGTCCCATCACTGGATATTGACGAATAGAGTTCACCTTGTCCCATCACTCGTTACTGACTAATAGAATTCCCCCTGTGCCATCACTGAATACTGACCCATAGAATTCCTCTTGTCCGATCAGTGGATACTGACCCATTGAGATCCATTGTCCCATCAATGGGTACCGACCCATATAGTTCGCCCTGTCCCATCACTGGGCAGTGACCATAGAGTTCACCCTGTCCCATCACTGGATACTGACCCACAGAGTTCCCCCTGTGCCATCACTGGATACTGACGCATAGAGTTATCCCTGTCCCATCACTGGATACTTAACCATTGAGTTCCTCCTGTCCTATCACTGGATATTGACCCATAGTTTTCCCCCGTCCCATCACTGGATACCGACCCATAGAGCTCCCCCTGCCCCATCACTGGATACTGACCCATAGAGCTCCCACTGGGCCATCACAGGATACTGACCCATAGAGTTCCCCCTGTCCCATCATTGGATACTGACCCATAGATCTCCCCCTGTGCCGTAACAGGATACTGATGAAAAGAGATCCCCCAGTCCCGTCACTGGTTACTGACCCATTGAGCTCCCCCTGTCCCATCACTGGATACTGACCCATAGAGTTCCCACTGTCCCATCACTGGAGACTGACCCATAGAGTTCCTACTGCCCCATCACTGGATACTGACCCACAGAGGTCCCACTGTCCCAATACTGGATATTGACTCATAGATTTCCCACTCTCCCATCACTGGGTACAGACCCATAGCGTTCCCCCTATCCCATCACTGGATACTGACTCATAAAGTTCCCCCTGTCCTATCACTGGATACTGACCCACAGAGTTCCTCCTGTCCCATCACTGGATACCGATCCATAGAATTCTACCTGCCCCCTCACTGGATACTGACCCATAGAGTTGCCCCTGTTCCATCACTGGATACTGACCCATAGAATTCCTCCTGTCCCATCACTGGATACTGATCCAGAGAGTTCCTCCTGTCCCATCACTGGTTACTGACCCACAGAATTCCCCTTGTTCGATCAGTGGATACAGACCCACAGAGTTTCCCCTGTCCCATCACTGGATACTGACCCATAGAGTTCCCCCTTTCCCATCACTGAAAGATACTGACCCAGAGAGTCCCCCTGTTCCATCACTGCATACTGACCCATAGAGTTTCCCCTGTCCCATCACTGGATACTGACCCATAGAGTTCCCCCTTTCCCATCACTGAAAGATACTGACCCAGAGAGTCCCCCTGTCCCATCACTGGATTCGGAGCCATAGAGTTCCCACTGCCCCATCACTGCATATTGACTCATCGATTTCCCCCTGTCACATCACTGGGTACTGACCCATCGAGTTCCCCTTGTCCCATCACTGACAGGTACTGACCCATAGAGTTCCCCCTGTCCCATCACTGGATACTGACCCATAGAGTTCTCCTTGCCCCATCACTGGATACTGACCCATAGAGTTCCCCCTGTCCCATCAATGGAGACTGACCCATAGAGTTCCTCCTGTCCCATCACTGGATACTGACCCATAGAATTCCCCCTGTCCCATCACTGCATACTGACCCATAGAGCTCCTCTGGTCCTATCACTGGATATTGAGCCATAGCTTTCCCCTGTCCCATCACTGGTTACCGAACCATAGAGCTCCCCCGCCCCATCACTGGATACTGACCCATAGAGCTCCCCCTGTGCCATCACTGGATACTGACCCATAGAGTTCCCACTGTCCCGTCACTGGAGACTGACCCATAGCGTTCACCCCGCCCCATCACTGGATACTGAACCATCGAGGTCCCACTGTCACAATACTGGATATTGACTCATAGATTTCCCCCTGTCACATCACTGAGTACTGACCCATAGAGTTCCCCCAGTTCCATCACTGGGCAGTGACCCATAGAGATCCCCTTGTACCATTACTGACAGGTACTGACCCATAGAGTTCCCAATGTCCCATCACTGGATACTGACTCAAAGAGATCCCCCTGTCCCATCACTGGATACTGAACCATAGAGTTCCTCATGTCCCATCACTGAATACGAACCGATAGAGTTCTCCCTGTACCATCACTGGTTACTGACCCATAGAATTCCCCTTGTCCCATCATTGGATACTGACGCGTAGAGTTCGTCCTGTCCCATCACTGGGTACTGACCCATAGAGTACCCCCTGTCCCATCATTGGATACTGACGCATAGAGTTTGTCCTGTCCCATCATTGGATACTGACCCAGAGAGTTCGCCCTGTCCCATCACTGGATATTGAGTAATAGAGTTCACCCTGTCCCATCACTCGTTACTGCCGCATAGAATTTCCCCTGTGCCATCACGGAATACTGACCCCTATAGTTAGCCCTCTTTCATCACTGGATATTGACTAATAGAGTTCTCCCTGTCCCATCACTGGTTACTGACCCATAGAATTCCCCTTGTCCGATCAGTGGATACTGACCCATAGAATTACCCGTGTCCATTAATGCGTACTGACCCATAGAGTTCCCCCTGTCGCATCACTGCGTACTGACCCATAGACTTCCCCAGTTCCATCACTGGGCAGTGACACATAGAGATCCGCTTGCCCCATCACTGATAGGGACTGACTCACAGAGTTCCCCCTGTCCCATCATTGGATACTGCCGCAAAGAATTCTCCCTGTCCCATCACTGGATACTGACCCTTTGAGTTCCCCCTGTCCCATCACTGGATACTGACCCATAGATTTCCCCCTGTCACATCACTGAGTACTGACCCATAGAGTTCCCCCAGTTCCATCACTGGGCAGTGACCCAAAGAGATCCCCCTGACCCATCACTGGATACTGAACCATAGAGTTCCTCCTGTCCCATCACTGAATACTGACCGATAGAGTTCTCCCTGTCCCATCACTGGTTACTGACCCATAGAATTCCCCCTGTCCCATCTTTAAATACTGATGCGTAGAGTACGTCCTGTCCCATCACTGGGTACTGACCCATAGAATTCCCCCTGTCCCATCATTGGATACTGACGCATGGAGTTCGTCCTGTCCCATCATTGGATACTGACCCAGAGTGTTCATCCTGAGCCATCACTGAATACTGACCCATAGAGTTACCCCTGTCCCATCACTGGGTACTGACCCATAGAGTTCCCCCTGTCACATCACTGGATACTGACCCATAGAGTTCTCCCTGTCCCCTTCACTGGGTACTGACCCAAAGAGATCCCCCTGACCCATCACTGGATACTTAACCATAGAGTTGCCCCTGTCCCATCACTGGATTTTGACGAAGAGTTCTCCCTGTCCCATCACTGGTTACTGACCCATAGAATTCCCCCTGTCCCATCTTTAAATACTGATGCGTAGAGTACGTCCTGTCCCATCACTGGGTACTGACCCATAGAATTCCCCCTGTCCCATCATTGGATACTGACGCATGGAGTTCGTCCTGTCCCATCACTGGATATTGACTAATAGTGTTCTCCCTGTCCCATCACTGGTTACTGACCCATAGAATTCCCCCTGTCCATTAATGCATACTGACCCACAGAGTTCCCCCTCTCCCATCACTGGGTACTGACCCATAGAATTCCCTCTGTGCCATCACTGAATACTGACACATAGAGTTGCCCCTGTCCCATCACTACATATTGACTAATAGAGTTCTCCCTGTCCCATCACTAGTTACTGACCCAGAGAATTCCCCTTGTCCGATCAGTGGATACTGACTCATATAATTTCTCCTATCCCATCACTGGATACTGACCCATAGAGATCCTCCTGTCCCATCACTGGATACTGACCGATAGAGTTCCCCCTGTCCCATCATTGGATACTGACGCATAGAGTTCGTCCTGTCCCATCACTGGGTACCGACCCATAGAGTTCCCCCTGTCCCATCACTGAGTACTGACCCATAGAGTTCCCCCAGTTCCATCACTGGGCAGTGACACATAGAGATCCCCTTGTACCATCACTGACAGGTACTGACCCATAGAGTTCCCAATGTCCCATCACTGGATACTGACCCAAAGAGATCCCCCTGTCCCATCACTGGATACTGAACCATAGAGTTCCTCATGTCCTATCACTGAATACTGACCGTTAGATTTCTCCCTGTCCAATCACTTGTTATTGACCCATAGAATTCCCCCTGTCCCATCATTGGATACTGACGCGTAGAGTCCGTCCTGTCCCATCACTGGGTATTGACCCATAGAGTACCCCCTGTCCCATCATTGGATACTGACGCATAGAATTTTCCCTGTGCCATCACTGAATACTGACCCATAGAGTTACCCCTGTCTCATCACTGGATATTGACTAATAGAGTTCTCCCTGTCCCATCACTGGTTACTGACCCATAGAATTCCCCTTGTCCGATCAGTAGATACTGACCCATAGAATTACCCCTGTCCATTAATGCGTACTGACCCATAGAGTTCCCCCTGTCACATCACTGAGTACTGACCCATAGAGTTCCCCCAGTTCCATCACTGGGCAGTGACACATAGAGATCCGCTTGCCCCATCACTGATAGGGACTGACTCACAGAGTTCCCCCTGTCCCATCATTGGATACTGCCGCAAAGAATTCTCCCTGTCCCATCACGGGATACTGACCCATAGAGTTCCCCCGGTCCCATCACTGCATATTGACTCATAGATTTCCCCCTGTCACATCACTGAGTACTGACCCATAGAGTTCCCCCAGTTCCATCACTGGGCAGTGACCCATAGAGATCCCCTTGTCCCATCACTGACAGGTACTGACCCATAGAGTTCCTCCTGTCCCATCACTGGATACTGACCCAAAGAGATCCCCCTATCCCATCACTGGATACTGAACCATAGAGTTCCTCCTGTCCCATCACTGAATACTGACCCATAGAATTCCCCCTGTCCCATCATTGGATATTGACGCGTAGAGTTCGTCCTGTCCCATCACTGGGTACTGACCCATAGAGTACCCCCTGTCCCATCATTGGATACTGACGCATAGAGTTCGTCCTGTCCCATCATTGGATACTGAACCAGAGAGTTCGCCCTGTCCCATCACTGGATATTGACTAATAGAGTTCACCCTGTCCCATCACTCGTTACTGCCGCATAGAATTTCCCCTGTTCCATCACGGAATACTGACCCATAGAGTTCCCCAGTTCCATCACTGGGCAGTGACACATAGAGATCCGCTTGCCCCATCACTGATAGGGACTGACTCACAGAGTTCCCCCTGTCGCATCATTGGATACTGACCCATAGTTTTCCCCCTGTCCCATCAATGGAGGCTGACCCATAGTGTTCCCCCTGTCCCATCACTGGATACTGACCCATAGAGTTCCCACTGTCCCAATACTGGATATTGACTCATAGAGTTCCCCCTGTCCCATCACTGGGTACTGACCCATAGAGTTCCCCCTGTACCATCACTGAATACTGACACATAGAGTTGTCCCTGTCCCATCACTGGATTTTGACTAAGAGTTCTCCCTGTCCCATCACTGGTTACTGACCCATAGAATTTCCCTTGTCCGATCAGTGGATACTGATCCATAGAATTTACCCTGTCCCATCACTGGATACTGACCATAGAGTTCCTCCTGTCCCATCACTGGATACTGACCCATAGAGTTCCCCCTGTCCCATCACTGGATACTGACCCACAGAGTTCCCCATTTCCCATCACTGAAAGATACTGACCCACAGAATTCCCCCTGTCCCATCACTGGAGACTGACCCTGGTGAGGTCCTCCCGCCCCATCACTGGATACTGACCCATAGAGGTCCCACTGTCCCAATACTGGATATTGACTCATAGATTTCCCCCTCTCCCATCATTGGGTACTGACTCATAGAGTTCCCCCTGTCCCATCATTGGATACTGACGCATGGAGTTCGTCCTGTCCCATCACTGGATATTGACTAATAGAGTTCACCCCGTCCCATCACTCGTTACTGCCGCATAGAATTTCCTCTGTGCCATCACTGAATACTGACCCATAGAGTTACCCCTGTCTCATCACTGGATATTGTCGAATAGAGTTCCCCCTGTCCCATCACTGGATACTGATGCAGAGAGTTCCCCCTGTCCCATCACTGGACACTGACCCACAGAGTTCTCCCTGTCCCATCACTGCATACTTACCCATTGAGTTCCTCCTGCCCTATCACTGGATATTGACCCATAGTTTTCCCCCGTCCCATCACTGGATACTGACCCTTACAGCTCCCCCTGTCCAATCACTGGGTACTGACCCATAGAGTTCCCCCTTTCCCATCACTGGTTACTGAACCATTGAGTTCGTCCTGTCTCATCACTGGGTACTGACCCATAGAATTCCCTCTGTGCCATCACTGATAGGGACTGACTCACAGAGTTCCCCCTGTCCCATCATTGGATACTGCCGCAAATAATTCTCCCTGTCCCATCACTGGATACTGACCCATAGAGTTCCCCCAGTTCCATCACTGGGCAGTGACACATAGAGATCCCCTTGTACCATCACTGACAGGTACTGACCCATAGAGTTCCCAATGTCCCATCACTGGATACTGACCCAAAGAGATCCCCCTGTCCCATCACTGAATACTAACCGATAGAGTTCTCCCTGTCCCATCACTTGCTATTGACCCATAGAATTCCCCTTGTCCCATCATTGGATACTGACGCGTAGAGTTCGTCCTGTCCCATCACTGGGTACTGACCCATAGAGTACCCCCTGTCCCATCATTGGATACTGACACATAGAGTTTGTCCTGTCCCATCATTGGATACTGACCCAGAGAGTTCGCCCTGTCCCATCACTGGATATTGACGAATAGAGTTCTCCCTGTCCCATCACTGGTTACTGACCCATAGAATTCCCCTTGTCCGATCAGTGGATACTGACCCATAGAATTACCCCTGTCCATCACTGCGTACTGACTCATAGATTTCCCCCTGTCACATCACTGGGTACTGACCGATAGAGTTCCCCAGTTCCATCACTGGGCAGTGACACATAGAGATCCGCTTGCCCCATCACTGATAGGGACTGACTCACAGAGTTCCCCCTGTCCCATCATTGGATACTGCCGCAAAGAATTCTCCCTGTCCCATCACTGGATACTGACCCTTTGAGTTCCCCCTGTCCCATCACTGGATACTGACCCAAAGAGATCCCCCTGACCCATCACTGGATACTTAACCATAGAGTTCCTCCTGTCCCATCACTGAATACTGACCGATAGAGTTCTCCCTGTCCCATCACTGGTTACTGATCAATAGAATTCCCCCTGTCCCATCTTTAAATACTGACGCGTAGAGTTCGTCCTGTCCCATCACTGGGTACTGACCCATAGAGTACCCCCTGTCCCATCATTGGATGCTGACGCATAGAGTTCGTCCTGTCCCATCATTGGATACTGACCCAGAGAGTTCGCCCTGTCCCATCACTGAATACTGACACATAGAGTTGCCCCTGTCCCATCACTGGATTTTGACTAAGAGTTCTCCCTGTCCCATCACTGGTTACTGACCCATAGAATTCCCCTTGTCCGATCAGTGGATACTGATCCATAGAATTTACCCTGTCCCATCACTGGATACTGACCATACAGTTCCTCCTGTCCCATCACTGGATACTGACCCAGAGAGTTCGCCCTGTCCCATCACTGGATATTGACTAATAGAGTTCACCCTGTCCCATCACTCGTTACTGCCGAATAGAATTTCCCCTGTGCCATCACGGAATACTGACCCATAGAGTTAGCCCTCTCTCATCACTGGATATTGACTAATAGAGTTCTCCCTGTCCCATCACTGGTTACTGACCCATAGAATTCCCCCTGTCCCATCATTGGATACTGACGCATGGAGTTCATCCTGTCCCATCACTGGATATTGACTAATAGAGTTCTCCCTGTCCCATCACTGGTTACTGACCCATAGAATTCCCCTTGTCCGATCAGTGGATACTGACCCATAGAATTACCCCTGTCCATTAATGCATACTGACCCATAGAGTTCCCCCTGTCCCATCAATGCATACTGACCCATAGAGTTCCCCCTGTCACATCACTGGGTACTTTCCCAAAGAGTTCCCCCAGTTCCATCACTGGGCAGTGACACATAGAGATCCGCTTGCCCCATCACTGATAGGGACTGACTCACAGAGTTCCACCTGTCCCATCATTGGATACTGACCCATAGAGTTCCCCCTGTCCCATCAATGGAGACTGACCCATAGTGTTCCCCCTGTCCCATCACTGGATACTTACCCATTGAGTTCCTCCTGCCCTATCACTGGATATTGACCCATAGTTTTCCCCCGTCCCATCACTGGATACTGACCCAAAGAGCTCCCCCTGGGCTGTCACAGGATACTGACCCATAGAGTTCTCCCTGTACCATCACTGAATACTGACACATAGAGTTGCCCCTGTCCCATCACTGGATTTTGACTAAGAGTTCTCCCTGTCCCATCACTGGTTACTGACCCATAGAATTCCCCTTATCCGATCAGTGGATACTGATCCATAGAATTTACCCTGTCCCATCACTGGATACTGACCATAGAGTTCCTCCTGTCCCATCACTGGATACTGACCCATAGAGTTCCCCCTGTCCCATCACTGGATACTGACCATAGAGTTCCTCCTGTCCCATCACTGGATACTGATCCATAGAATTTACCCTGTCCCATCACTGGATACTGACCATAGAGTTCCCCCTGTCCCATCACTGGATACTGACCCACAGAGTTCTCCATTTCCCATCACTGAAAGATACTGACCCACAGAGCTCCCCCTGTCCCATCACTGGAGACTGACCCAGAGAGGTCCTCCCACCCCATCACTGGATACTGACCCATAGTGGTCCCACTGTCCCAATACTGGATATTGACTCATAGATTTCCCCCTCTCCCATCATTGGGTACTGACCCATAGAGTTCCCCCTGTCCCATCATTGGATACTGACGCATGGAGTTCGTCCTGTCCCATCACTGGATATTGACTAATAGAGTTCACCCAGTCCCATCACTCATTACTGCCGCATAGAATTTCCCCTGTGCCATCACTGAATACTGACCCATAGAGTTACCCCTGTCTCATCACTGGATATTGTCTAATAGAGTTCCCCCTGTCCCATCACTGGATACTGATGCAGAGAGTTCCCCCTGTCCCATCACTGGACACTGACCCACAGAGTTCTCCCTGTCCCATCACTGCATACTTACCCATTGAGTTCCTCCTGCCCTATCACTGGATATTGACCCATAGTTTTCCCCCGTCCCATCACTGGATACTGACCCATAGAGCTCCCCCTGGGCTGTCACAGGATACTGACCCATAGAGATCCCACTGTCCCACAACTGGATATTGACTCATAGCGTTCCCCCTGTCCAATCATTGGGTACTGACCCATAGAGTTCCTCCTGTCCCATCACTGGGTACTGACCCATAGAGTTCCCCCTTTCCCATCACTGGTTACTGAACCATTGAGTTTGTCCTGTCTCATCACTGGGTACTGACCCATAGAATTCCCTCTGTGCCATCACTGAATACTGACACATAGAGTTGCCCCTGTCCCATCACTGGATATTAACTAATAGAGTTCTCCCTGTCCCATCATTGGTTACTGACCCATAGTATTCCCCTTGTCCGATCAGTGGATACTGATCCATAGAATTTCCCCTGTCCCATCACTGGATACTGACCATAGAGTTCCTCCTGTCCCATCACTGGATACTGACACATAGAGTTCCTCCTGTCCCATCACTGGATACTGACCCATAGAGATCCATTGTCCCATCAATGGGTACCGACCCATATAGATCGCCCTGTCCCATCACTGGGCAGTGACCATAGAGTTCACCCTGTCCCATCACTGAAAGATACTGACTCACAGAGTTCCCCTTGTCCCATCACTGGATACTGATCCATAGAGTTCGTCCTGTCCCATCACTGGATACTGACCCACAGAGTTCCCCATGTCTGATCAGTGGATACTGACCCATAGAATTCCCCCTGTCCCATCACTGCATACTGACCCATAGAGTTTCCCCTGGCCCATCACTGCATACTGACTCATAGATTTCCCCCTGTCCCATCACAGCATACTGACCCATAGAGTTCCCCCTGGCCCATCACTGCATACTGACTCATAGATTTCCCCCTGTCCCATCACTGGTTACTGACCCATTGAGTTTGTCCTGTCCCATCACTGGGTACTGACCCATAGAATTCCCTCTGTGCCATCACTGAATACTGACACATAGAGTTGCCCCTGTCCCATCACTGGATATTGACTAATAGTTCTCCCTGTCCCATCACTGGTTACTGACCCATAGAATTCTCCTTGTTCGATCAGTGGATACTGATCCATAGAATTTCCCCTGTCCCATCACTGGATACTGACCATAGAGTTCCTCCTGTCCACTCACTGGATACTGACCCATAGATTTCTTCCTGTCCCATCACTGGATACTGACCCACAGAGATCCATTGTCCCATCAATGGGTACCGACCCAGATAGTTCGACCTGTCCCATCACTGGGTAGTGACCATAGATTTCACCCTGTCCCATCACTGAAAGATACTGACTCACAGAGTTCCCCTTGTCCCATCACTGGATACTGACCCACAGAGTTCCCCATTTCCCATCACTGAAAGATACTGACCCACAGAGTTCCCCCTGTCCCATCACTGGAGACTGACCCAGAGAGGTCCTCCCGCCCCATCATTGGATACTGACCCATAGAGGTCCCACTGTCCCAATACTGGATATTGACTCATAGATTTCCCCCTCTCCCATCATTGGGGACTGACCCATAGAAATCCCCCTGTCCCATCATTGGATACTGACGCATGGAGTTCGTCCTGTCCCATCACTGGATATTGACTAATAGAGTTCACCCTGTCCCATCACTCGTTACTGCCGCATAGAATTTCCCCTGTGCCATCACTGAATACTGACCCATAGAGTTACCCCTGTCTCATCACTGGATATTGACTAATAGAGTTCCCCCTGTCCCATCACTGGATACTGAGGTATAGAGTTCCCCCTGTCCCATCACTGGACACTGACCCACAGAGTTCTCCCTGTCCCATCACTGCATACTTACCCATTGAGTTCCTCCTGCCCTATCACTGGATATTGACCCATAGTTTTCCCCCGTCCCATCACTGGATACTGACCCACAGAGCTCCCCCTGGGCTGTCACAGGATACTGACCCATAGAGATCCCACTGTCCCAATACTGGATATTGACTCATAGAGTTCCCCCTGTCCAATCACTGGGTACTGACCCATAGAGTTCCCCCTGTCCCATCACTGGGTACTGACCCATAGAGTTCCCCCTTTCCCATCACTGGTTACTGAACCATTGAGTTTGTCCTGTCTCATCACTGGGTACTGACCCATAGAATTCCCTCTGTGCCATCACTGAATACTGACACATAGAGTTGCCCCTGTCCCATCACTGGATATTGACGAATAGAGTTCTCCCTGTCCCATCGCTGGTTACTGACCCATAGAATTCCCCTTGTCCGATCAGTGGATACTGATCCATAGAATTTCCCCTGTCCCATCACTGGATACTGACCATAGAGTTCCTCCTGTCCCATCACTGGATAATGATACATAGAGTTCCTCCTGTCCCATCACTGGATACTGACCCATAGAGATCCATTGTCCCATCAATGGGTACCGACCCATATAGTTCACCCTGTCCCATCACTGGGCAGTGACCATAGAGTTCACCCTGTCCCATCAATGAAAGATACTGACTCACAGAGTTCCCCTTGTCCCATCACTGGATACTGATCCATAGAGTTCCCCTGTCCCATCACTGGATATTGACCCACAGAGTTCCCCATTTCCCATCACTGAAAGATGCTGACCCACAGAGTTCCCTCTGTCCCATCACTGGAGACTGACCCAGAGAGGTCCCCCCGCCCCATCACTGGATACCGACCCATAGATGTCCCACTGTTCCAATACTGGATATTGACTCATAGATTTCCCCCTCTCCCATCCTTGTGTACTGACCCATAGAGTTCCCCCTGTCCCATCATTGGATGCTAACGCATGGAGTTCGTCCTGTCCCATCACTGGATATTGACTAATAGTTTTCCCCGTCCCATCACTGGCTACCGACCCATAGAGCTCTGCCTGCCCGATCACTGGATACTGACCCACAGAGCTCCCCTGGTCCGTCACAGGATACTGACCCATAGAGTTCCCCCTGTCCCATCAATGGAGACTGTCCCATAGAGTTCCCCCTGTCCCATCACTGGATACTGACCCATAGAGTTCTCCCTATCCCATCACTGGATACTGACCCATAGAGCACCTTCTGTCCTATCACTGGATATTGACCCATAGTTTTCCCACGTCCCATCATTGGATACCGTCCCATAGAGCTCCCCCTGCCCCATCACTGGATACTGACCCATAGATCTCCCCCTGAGCCGTCACAGGATGCTGACCAATAGAGATCCCCCTGTCCCGTTATTGGATACTGACCCATAGAGCTCCCCCGGTCCCATCACTGGACACTGAACCATAGAGTTCGCCCTGTTCCATCACTGAATACTGACCCATAGAGTTCCCACTCTCCCATCACTGGAGACTGACCCATAGAGTTCCCACCGCGCCATCACTGGATACTGACCCACAGAGGTCCCACTGTCCCAATACTGGATGTTGACTCATAGATTTCCCCCTCTCCCATCACTAGGTACAGACCCATAGCGTTCCCCCTATCCCATCACTGGGTACTACCTCATAGAGTTGCCCCTGTCCTATCACTGGATACTGACCCATAAGGTTCCTACTGTCCCATCACTGGATACTGATCCATAGAATTCTACCTGTCCCCTCACTGGATACTGACCCATAGAGTTCACACTATCCCATCACTGGATACTGACCCATAGAGCTCCACCTGTCCCATCACTGGATAATGACCCATAGAGTTCCCCCTGTACCATCACTGGATACTGACCCATAGAATTTCACCTGTCTCATCACTGGATACTGACTCATAGAGTTCCTCCTGTCCCATCACTGGATACTGACCCATAGAATTTCCCCTGTCCCATCAATGGTGAGCTGACCTATAGAGTTCCCCCTGTCCCATCACTGGATACTGAGGTATAGAGTTCCCCCTGTCCCATCACTGGACACTGACCCACAGAGTTCTCCCTGTCCCATCACTGCATACTTACCCATTGAGTTCCTCCTGCCCTATCACTGGATATTGACCCATAGTTTTCCCCCGTCCCATCACTGGATACTGACCCACAGAGCTCCCCCTGGGCTGTCACAGGATACTGACCCATAGAGATCCCACTGTCCCAAAACTGGATATTGACTCATAGAGTTCCCCCTGTCCAATCACTGGGTACTGACCCATAGAGTTCCCCCTGTCCCATCACTGGGTACTGACCCATAGAGTTACCCCTTTCCCATCACTGGTTACTGAACCATTGAGTTTGTCCTGTCTCATCACTGGGTACTGACCCATAGAATTCCCTCTGTGCCATCACTGAATACTGACACATAGAGTTGCCCCTGTCCCATCACTGGATATTGACGAATAGAGTTCTCCCTGTCCCATCGCTGGTTACTGACCCATAGAATTCCCCTTGTCCGATCAGTGGATACTGATCCATAGAATTTCCCCTGTCCCATCACTGGATACTGACCATAGAGTTCCTCCTGTCCCATCACTGGATAATGATACATAGAGTTCCTCCTGTCCCATCACTGGATACTGACCCATAGAGATCCATTGTCCCATCAATGGGTACCGACCCATATAGTTCACCCTGTCCCATCACTGGGCAGTGACCATAGAGTTCACCCTGTCCCATCAATGAAAGATACTGACTCACAGAGTTCCCCTTGTCCCATCACTGGATACTGATCCATAGAGTTCCCCTGTCCCATCACTGGATATTGACCCACAGAGTTCCCCATTTCCCATCACTGAAAGATGCTGACCCACAGAGTTCCCTCTGTCCCATCACTGGAGACTGACCCAGAGAGGTCCCCCCGCCCCATCACTGGATACCGACCCATAGATGTCCCACTGTTCCAATACTGGATATTGACTCATAGATTTCCCCCTCTCCCATCCTTGTGTACTGACCCATAGAGTTCCCCCTGTCCCATCATTGGATGCTAACGCATGGAGTTCGTCCTGTCCCATCACTGGATATTGACTAATAGTTTTCCCCGTCCCATCACTGGCTACCGACCCATAGAGCTCTGCCTGCCCGATCACTGGATACTGACCCACAGAGCTCCCCCTGGTCCGTCACAGGATACTGACCCATAGAGTTCCCCCTGTCCCATCAATGGAGACTGTCCCATAGAGTTCCCCCTGTCCCATCACTGGATACTGACCCATAGAGTTCTCCCTATCCCATCACTGGATACTGACCCATAGAGCACCTTCTGTCCTATCACTGGATATTGACCCATAGTTTTCCCACGTCCCATCATTGGATACCGTCCCATAGAGCTCCCCCTGCCCCATCACTGGATACTGACCCATAGATCTCCCCCTGAGCCGTCACAGGATGCTGACCAATAGAGATCCCCCTGTCCCGTTATTGGATACTGACCCATAGAGCTCCCCCGGTCCCATCACTGGACACTGAACCATAGAGTTCGCCCTGTTCCATCACTGAATACTGACCCATAGAGTTCCCACTCTCCCATCACTGGAGACTGACCCATAGAGTTCCCACCGCGCCATCACTGGATACTGACCCACAGAGGTCCCACTGTCCCAATACTGGATGTTGACTCATAGATTTCCCCCTCTCCCATCACTAGGTACAGACCCATAGCGTTCCCCCTATCCCATCACTGGGTACTACCTCATAGAGTTGCCCCTGTCCTATCACTGGATACTGACCCATAAGGTTCCTACTGTCCCATCACTGGATACTGATCCATAGAATTCTACCTGTCCCCTCACTGGATACTGACCCATAGAGTTCACACTATCCCATCACTGGATACTGACCCATAGAGCTCCACCTGTCCCATCACTGGATAATGACCCATAGAGTTCCCCCTGTACCATCACTGGATACTGACCCATAGAGTTCCTCCTGTCCCATCATGGATACTGACCCATAGAATTTCACCTGTCTCATCACTGGATACTGACTCATAGAGTTCCTCCTGTCCCATCACTGGATACTGACCCATAGAATTTCCCCTGTCCCATCAATGGTGAGCTGACCTATAGAGTTCCCCCTGTCCCATCATTGGATTTGACGCATAGAATTCGTCCTGTCCCATCACTGGGTACCGACCCATAGAGTTCGCCCTGTCCCATCATTGGATATTGACTAATAAAGTTCACCCTGTCCCATCACTCGTTACTGCCACAAATAATTTCACCTGTGCCATCACGGAAAACTGACCCATACAGTTAGCCTTGTCCCATCAATGGATACTGACCCAAAGAGATCCCCCTGTCCCATCACTGAAAGATACTGACCCACAGAGTTACCCTTTTCCCATCACTGCATATTGACTCATAGATTTCCCCCTGTCACATCACTGGATACTGAACCATAGAGTTCCTCCTGTCCCATCACTGAATACTGACCGATAGAGTTCTCCCTGTCCCATCACTGGTTACTGACCCATAAAATTCTGCTTGTCCGATCAGTGGATACAGACCCAGAGAATTTGCCCTGTCCCATCATTGCATACAGACCCATAGAGTTCCCCCTGTCCCATCATTGGATACTGACGCATAGAGTTCGTCCTGTCCCACCATTGGATTTGACGCATAGAGTTCGTCCTGAACAATCACTGGGTACTGATCCAGAGAGTTCGCCCTGTCCCATCACTGGATATTGACTAATAGAGTTCACATTGTCCCATCACTCGTTACTGCCGCAAAGAATTTCCCCTGTGCCATCACGGAATACTGACCCATAGAGTTACCCCTGTCCCATCAATGGATACTGACCCAAAGAGATCCCCCTGTCCCATCATTGAAAGATACTGACCCACAGAGTTCCCCTATTCCCATCACTGGATACTGACCCATATAGTTCCCCCTGTCACATCACTGAGTACTGACCCATAGAGTTCCCCCAGTTCCATCACTGGGCAGAGACCCATAGAGATCCCCTTGTCCCATCACTGACAGGTACTGTCCCATAGAGTTGCCCCTGTCCCATCACTGGATACTGACCCCAAGATATCCCCCTGTCCTATCACTGGATACTGAACCATTGAGTTCCTCCTGTCCCATCACTGAATACTGACCGATAGAGTTCTCCCTGTCCCATCACTGAATATTGACCCATAGAGTTACCCCTGTCTCATCACTGGATATTGACTAATAGAGTTCTCCCTGTCCCATCACTGGTTACTGACCCATAGAATTCCCCTTGTCTGATCAGTGGATACTGACCCATAGAATTCCCCCTGTCCCATCACTGCATACTGACCCATAGAGTTCCCCCTGGCCCATCACTGCATACTGACTCATAGATTTCCCCCTGTCACATCACTGGGTACTGACCCATAGAGTTCACCCAGTACCATCACTGGGCAGTGACCCATAGAGATCCCCTTGTCCATTCACTGATAGGTACTGACCCATAGAGTTCCCTCTGTCCCATAAATGGAGACTGACCCATAGAGTTCCCCCTGTCCCATCACTGGATACTGACCCATAGAGATCTCGCTGTCCCATCAATGGAGACTGACCCATTGAGTTCCCCCTGTCCCATCACTGGATATTGACCCATAGTTTTCCCCGTCCCATCACTGGCTACCGACCCATAGAGCTCTGCCTGCCCGATCACTGGATACTGACCCACAGAGCTCCCCCTGGTCCGTCACAGGATACTGATCCATAGAGTTCCCCCTGTCCCATCAATGGAGACTGACCCATAGAGTTCCCCCTGTCGCATTACTGGATACTGACCCATAGAGGCCTCCCTATCCCATCACTGGATACTGACCCATAGAGCAACTTCTGTCCTATCACTGGATATTGACCCATAGTTTTCCCACGTCCCATCATTGGATACCGTCCCATAGAGCTCCCCATGCCCCATCACTGGATACTGACCCATAGATCTCCCCCTGTGCCGTCACAGGATGCTGACCAATAGAGATCCCCCTGTCCCGTTATTGGATACTGACCCATAGAGCTCCCCCGGTCCCATCACTGGACACTGAACCATAGAGTTCGCCCTGTTCCATTACTGGATACTGACCCATAGAGTTCCCACTCTCCCATCACTGGAGACTGACCCATAGAGTTCCCACCGCCCCATCACTGGATACTGACCCACAGAGGTCCCACTGTCCCAATACTGGATGTTGACTCATAGATTTCCCCCTCTCCCATCACTAGGTACAGACCCATAGCGTTCCCCCTATCCCATCACTGGGTACTAACTCATAGAGTTGCCCCTGTCCTATCACTGGATACTGACCCATAAGGTTCCTACTGTCCCATCACTGGATAATGACCCATAGAGTTCCCCCTGTACCATCACTGGATACTGACCCATAGAGTTCCTCCTGTCCCATCATGGATACTGACCCATAGAGCTCCTCCTGTCTCATCACTGTATACTGACCCATAGATTTCTACCTGTCCCATCACTGGATACTGACCCATAGAGTTCCTCCTATCCCATCACTGGATACTGACCCATAGAGTTCCTCCTGTCCCATCACTGGATACTGACCCATAGAGTTCCCCCTGCCCCATCAATGGGTACTGACCCATAAAATTCTGCTTGTCCGATCAGTGGATACAGACCCATAGAATTTGCCCTGTCCCATCACTGGATACTGACCCATAGAGATCTCCCTGTCCCATCAATGGTGAGCTGACCCATAGAGATACCCCTGTCCCATCATTGGATACTGATCCATAGAGTTCGTCCTGTCCCATCATTGGATACTGACGCATAGAGTTCCCCATTTCCCATCACTGAAAGATACTGACCCACAGAGTTCCCTCTGTCCCATCACTGAAGACTGACCCAGAGAGGTCCCCCCGCCCCATCACTGGATACTGACCCATAGAGGTCCCACTGTCCCAATACTGGATATTGACTCATAGATTTCCCCCTCTCCCATCATTGGGTACTGACCCATAGAGTTCCCCCTGTCCCATCATTGGATACTGACGCATGGAGTTCGTCCTGTCCCATCACTGGATATTGACTAATAGAGTTCACCCTGTCCCATCACTCGTTACTGCCGCATAGAATTTCCCCTGTGCCATCACTAAATACTGACCCATAGAGTTACCCCTGTCTCATCACTGGATATTGACTAATAGAGTGTTCTCCCTGTCCCATCACTGGTTACTGACCCATAGAATTCCCCTTGTCTGATCAGTGGATACTGACCCATAGAGTTCCCCCTGGCCCATCACTGCATACTGACTCATAGATTTCCCCCTGTCACATCACTGGGTACTGACCCATAGAGTTCACCCAGTACCATCACTGGGCAGTGACCCATAGAGATCCCCTTGTCCCATCACTGACAGGTACTGACCCATAGAGTTCCCTCTGTCCCATAAATGGAGACTGACCCATAGAGTTCCCCCTGTCCCATCACTGGATACTGACCCATAGAGATCTCCCTGTCCCATCAATGGAGACTGACCCATTGAGTTCCCCCTGTCCCATCACTGGATATTGACCCATAGTTTTCCCCCGTCCCATCACTGGCTACCGACCCATAGAGCTCCGCCTGCCCGATCACTGGATACTGACCCACAGAGCTCCCCCTGGGCCGTCACAGGATACTGACCCATAGAGTTCCCCCTGTCCCATCAATGGAGACTGACCCATAGAGTTCCCCCTGTCCCATCACTGGATACTGACCCATAGAGTTCTCCCTGTACCATCACTGGATACTGACCCATAGAGCACCTTCTGTCCTATCACTGGATATTGACCCATAGTTTTCCCAGGTCCCATCATTGGATACCGTCCCAGAGAGCTCCCCCTGCCCCATCACTGGATACTGACCCATAGGTCTCCCACTGTGCCATCACAGGATGCTGACCAATAGAGATCCCCCTGTCCCGTTATTGGATACTGACCCATAGAGCTCCCCCGGTCCCATCACTGGACACTGAACCATAGAGTTCGCCCTGTCCCATCACTTGATACTGACCCATAGAGTTCCCACTATCCCATCACTGGAGACTGACCCATAGAGTTCCCACCGCGCCATCACTGGATACTGACCCACAGAGGTCCCACTGTCCCAATACTGGATGTTGACTCATAGATTTCCCCCTCTCCCATCACTAGGTACAGACCCATTGCGTTCCCCCTATCCCATCACTGGGTACTAACTCATAGAGTTGCCCCTGTCCTATCACTGGATACTGACCCATAAGGTTCCTCCTGTCCCATCACTGGATACTGATCCATAGAATTCTACCTGTCCCCTCACTGGATACTGACCCATAGAGTTCACACTGTATCATCACTGCATACTGACCCATAGAGCTCCACCTGTCCCATCACTGGATAATGACCCATAGAGTTCCCCCTGTACCATCACTGGATACTGACCCATAGAGCTCCACCTGTCCCATCACTGGATAATGACTCATAGAGTTCCCCCTGTACCATCACTGGATACTGACCCATAGAGTTCCTCCTTTCCCATCACTGAATACTGACCGATAGAGTTCTCCCTGTCCCATCACTGGTTACTGACCCATAAAATTCTGCTTGTCCGATCAGTGGATACAGACCCATAGAATTTGCCCTGTCCCATCACTGGATACTGACCCATAGAGATCTCCCTGTCCCATCAATGGTGAGCTGACCCATAGAGTTCGCCCTGTCCCATCACTGGATATTGACTAATAGAGTTCACCCTGTCCCATCACTCGTTACTGCCGCATAGAATTTCCCCTGTGCCATCACTGAATACTGACCCATAGAGTTAACCCTCTCTCATCACTGGATATTGACTAATAGAGTTCTCCCTGTCCCATCACTGACCCATAGAATTCCCCTTGTCCGATCAGTGGATACTGATCCATAGAATTTCCCCTTTCCCATCACTGCATGCTGACCCAGAGAGTTCCCCCTGTCCCATCACTGCATACTGACCCATAGAGTTCCCCCGGTTCCATCACTGGGCAGTGACCCATAAAGATCCCCTTGTCCCATCACTGGGCAGTGACCACAGAGTTCACCCTGTCCCATCACTGAAAGATACTGACTCACAGAGTTCCCCTTGTCCCATCACTGGATACTGATCCATAGAGTTCCCCCTGTCCCATCACTGGATATTGACCCACAGAGTTCCCCATTTCCCATCACTGAAAGATACTGACCCACAGAGTTCCCTCTGTCCCATCACTGGAGACTGACCCAGATAGGTCCCCCCGCCCCATCACTGGATACCGACCCATAGAGGTCCCACTGTCCCAATACTGGATATTGACTCATAGATTTCCCCCTCACCCATCATTGGGTACTGACCCATAGAGTTCCCCCTGTCCCATCATTGGATACTGACGCATGGAGTTCGTCCTGTCCCATCACTGGATATTGACTAATAGAGTTCACCCTGTCCCATCACTCGTTACTGCCGCATAGAATTTTCCCTGTGCCATCACTGAATACTGACCCATAGAGTTATCCCTGTCTCATCACTGGATATTGACTAATAGAGTTCTCCCTGTCCCATCACTGGCTACTGACCCATAGAATTCCCCTTGTCTGATCAGTGGATACTGACCCATAGAATTCCCCCTGTCCCATCACTGCATACAGACCCATAGAGTTCCCGCTGGCCCATCACTGCATACTGACTCATAGATTTCCCCCTGTCACATCACTGGGTACTGACGCATAGAGTTCACCCAGTACCATCACTGGGCAGTGACCCATAGAGATCCCCTTGTCCCATCACTGACAGGTACTGACCCATAGAGTTCTCTCTGTCCCATAAATGGAGACTGACGCATAGAGTTCCCCCTGTCCCATCACTGGATACTGACCCATAGAGATCTCCCTGTCCCATCAATGGAGACTGACCCATTGAGTTCCCCCTGTCCCATCACTGGATATTGACCCATAGTTTTCCCCCGGCCCATCACTGGCTACCGACCCATAGAGCTCCGCCTGCCCGATCACTGGATACTGACCCACAGAGCTCCCACTGGGCCGTCACAGGATACTGACCCATAGAGTTCCCCCTGTCCCATCAATGGAGACTGACCCATAGAGTTCCCCCTGTCCCATCACTGGATACTGACCCATAGAGTTCTCCCTGTCCCATCACTGGATACTGACCCATAGAGCACCTTCTGTCCTATCACTGGATATTGACCCATAGTTTTCCCACGTCCCATCATTGGATACCGTCCCATAGAGCTCCCCCTGCCCCATCACTGAATACTGACCCATAGTTCTCCGTCTGTGCCGTCAGAGGATTCTGACCAATAGAGATCCCCCTGTCCCGTTATTGGATACTGACCCATAGAGCTCCCCCGGTCCCATCACTGGACACTGAACCATAGAGTTCGCCCTGTCCCATCACTGGATACTGACCCATAGAGTTCCCACTCTCCCATCACTGGAGACTGACCCATAGAGTTCCCACCGCCCCATCACTGGATACTGACCCACAGAGGTCCCACTGTCCCAATACTGGATGTTGACTCATAGATTTCCCCCTCTCCCATCACTAGGTACAGACCCATAGCGTTCCCCCTATCCCATCACTGGGTACTAACTCATAGAGTTGCCCCTGTCCTATCACTGGATACTGACCCATAAGGTTCCTCCTGTCCCATCACTGGATACTGATCCATAGAATTCTACCTGTCCCCTCACTGGGTACTGACCCATAGAGTTCACACTGTATCATCACTGGATACTGACCCATAGAGCTCCACCTGTCCCATCACTGGATAATGACCCATAGAGTTCCCCCTGTACCATCACTGGATACTGACCCATAGAGTTCCTCCTGTCCCATCATGGATACTGACCCATAGCGCTCCTCCTGTCTCATCACTGTATACTGACCCATAGATTTCTACCTGTCCCATCACTGGATACTGACCCATAGAGTTCCTCCTATCCCATCACTGCATACTGACCCATAGAGTTCCCCCAGTTCCATCACTGGGCAGTGACCCATAAAGATCCCCTTGTCCCATCACTGACAGGTACTGACCCATATAGTTCGCCCTGTCCCATCACTGGGCAGTGACCATAGAGTTCACCCTGTCCCATCACTGAAAGATACTGACTCACAGAGTTCCCCTTGTCCCATCACTGGATACTGATCCATAGAGTTTCCCCTGTCCCATCACTGGATATTGACCCACAGAGTTCCCCATTTCCCATCACTGAAAGATACTGACCCACAGAGTTCCCTCTGTCCCATCACTGGAGACTGACCCAGATAGGTCCCCGCGCCCCATCACTGGATACCGACCCATAGAGGTACCACTGTCCAAATACTGGATATTGACTCATAGATTTCCACCTCTCCCATCATTGGGTACTGACCCATAGAGTTCCCCCTTTCCCATCATTGGATACTGACGCATGGAGTTTGTCCTGTCCCATCATTGGATACTGACCCATAGAGTTCCTCCTGTCCCATCACTGGATACTGACCCATAGATCTCCCCCTGTGCCGTCACAGGATGCTGACCAATAGAGATCTCACTGTCCCGTTATTGGATACTGACCCATAGAGCTCCCCCGGTCCCATCACTGGACACTGAACCATAGAGTTCGCCCTGTCCCATCACTGGATACTGACCCATAGAGTTCCCACTCTCCCATCACTGGAGACTGACCCATAGAGTTCCCACCACCCCATCACTGGATACTGACCCACAGAGGTCCCACTGTCCCAATACTGGATGTTGACTCATAGATTTCCCCCTCTCCCATCACTAGGTACAGACCCATAGCGTTCCTCCTATCCCAATTACTGGGTACTAACTCATAGAGTTGCCCCTGTCCTATCACTGGATACTGACCCATAAGGTTCCTCCTGTCCCATCACTGGATACTGATCCATAGAATTCTACCTGTCCCCTCACTGGATACTGACCCAAAGAGTTCACACTGTATCATCACTGGATACTGACCCATAGAGCTCCACCTGTCCCATCACTGGATAATGACCCATAGAGTTCCCCCTGTACCATCACTGGATACTGACCCATAGAATTCCTCCTGTCCCATCATGGATACTGACCCATAGAGCTCCTCCTGTCTCATCACTGTATACTGACCCATAGATTTCTACCTGTCCCATCACTGGATACTGACCCATAGAGTTCCTCCTATCCCATCACTGGATACTGACCCATAGAGTTCCTCCTGTCCCATCACTGGATACTGACCCATAGAGTTCCCCCTGTCCCATCAATGGGTACTGACCCATAGAATTTCACCTGTCCCATCACTGGATACTGACCCATAGAGTTCCTCCTGTCCCATCACTGGATACTGACCCATAGAGATCCCCCTGTCCCATCAATGATGAGCTGACCTATAGAGTTCCCCCTGTCCCATCATTGGATTTGACGCATAGAGTTCGTCCTGTCCCATCACTGGGTACTGACCCATAGAGCTCCCCCAGTTCCATCACTGGGCAGTGACCCACAGAGATCCCATTGTCCCATCACTGACAGGTACTGACCCATATAGTTGCCCCTGTCCCATCACTGGAAACTGACTCCAAGATATCCCCCTGTCCGATCACTGGATACTGAACCATAGAGTTCCTCCTGTCCCATCACTGAATACTGACCGACAGAGTTCTCCCTGTCCCATCACTGGTTACTGACCCATAAAATTCTGCTTGTCCGATCAGTGGATACAGACCCATAGAATTTTCCCTGTCCCATCACTGCATACTGACCCATAGAGTTCCTCCTGTCCCATCACTGGATACTGACCCATAGAGATCCCCCTGTCCCATCAATGGTGAGCTGACCCATAGAGTTCCCACTGTCCCATCATTGGATACTGACGCATAGAGTTCGTCCTGTCCCATCACTGGGTACTAACCCAGAGAGTTCGCCCTGTCCCATCACTGGATATTGACTAATAGAGTTCACCCTGTCCCATCACTCGTTACTGCCGCAAAGAATTTCCCCTGTGCCATCACGGAATACTGACCCATAGAGTTACCCCTGTCCCATCAATGGATACTGACCCAAAGAGATCCCCCTGTCCCATCACTGAAAGATACTGACCCACAGAGTTCCCCTTTTCCCATCACTGGATACTGACCCATATAGTTCCCCCTGTCCCATCACTGCATATTGACTCATAGATTTCCCCCTGTCACATCACTGGGTACTGACCCATAGAGTTCCCCCAGTTCCATCACTGGGCAGTGATCCAGAGAGATCCCCTTGTCCCATCACTGACAGGTACTGTCCCATAGAGTTGCCCCTGTCCCATCACTGGATACTGACCCCAAGATATCCCCCTGTCCCATCACTGGATACTGAACCATAGAGTTCCTCCTGTCCCATCACTGAATACTGACCAATAGAGTTCTCCCTGTCCCATCACTGGTTACTGACCCATTAAAAATTCCCCTTGTCCGATCAGTGGATACAGACCCATAGAATTTGCCCTGTCCCATCACTGGATACTGACCCATAGAGATCTCCCTGTCCCATCACTGGGTACTGACTTAGAGAGTTCGCCCTGTCCCATCACTGGATATTGACTAATAGAGTTCACCCTGTCCCATCACTCGTTACTGCCGCATAGAATTTCCCCTGTGCCATCACTGAATACTGACCCACAGAGTTACCCCTCTCTCATCACTGGATATTGACTAATAGAGTTCTCCCTGTCCCATCACTGGTTACTGACCCATAGAATTCCCCTTGTCCGATCAGTGGATACTGACCCATAGAATTTCCCCTGTCCCATCACTGCATGCTGACCCAGAGAGTTCCCCCTGTCCCATCACTGCATACTGACCCATAGAGTTCCCCCAGTTCCATCACTGGGCAGTGACCCATAAAGATCCCCTTGTCCCAAAACTGACAGGTACTGACCCATTGAGTTACCCCTGTCCCATCACTGGATAATGACCCAAAGAGATCTCCCTGTCCCATCACTGGATCCTGAACCATAGAGTTCCACCTGTCCCATCACTGAATACTGACCGATAGAGTTCCCCCAGTCCCATCACTGGGTACTGACCCATAGAGTCTCTCCTGTCCCATCACTGGATACTGACCCATAGAGATCCATTGTCCCATCAATGGGTACCGACCCATATAGTTCGCCCTGTCCCATCACTGGGCAGTGACCATAGAGTTCACACTGTCCCATCACCGAAAGATACTGACTCACAGAGTTCCCCCTGTCCCATCACTGGATACTGACCCATAAAGTTCCCCTTGTCCCATCACTGGATAAAGACCCACAGAGTTGCGCCTTTCCCATCACTGAAAGATACTGACCCACAGAGTTCCCCCTGTCCCATCACTGGGTACTGACCCATAGAGTTCCCCTTGCCCCATCACTAACAGGTACTGACCCATAGAGTTCCCCTTGCCCCATCACTGACAGGTACTGACCCATAGAGTTCACCCTGTCCCATCACTGGATACTGACCCATAGAGATCCATTGTCCCATCAATGGGTACAGATCCATATAGTTCGCCCTGTCCCATCATTGGGCAGTGACCATAGAGTTCACCCTGTCCCATCACTGGATACTGACCCACAGCGTTCCCCCTGATCCATCAATGGAGACTGACCCGTAGAGTTCCCCCTGTCCCATCACTGGATACTGACCAATAGAGATCTCCCTGTCCCATCACTGGATACTTACCCATTGAGTTCCTCCTGCCCTATCACTGGATATTGACCCATAGTTTTCCCCCGTCCTATCACTGGATACTGACCCATAGAGCTCCCCCTGGGTTGTCACAGGATACTGACCCATAGAGATCCCACTGTCCCAATACTGGATATTGACTCATAGAGTTCCCCCTGTCCCTTCACTGGGTACTGACCCATAGAGTTCCTCCTGTCCCATCAGTGGATACTGACACATAGAGATCCATTGTCCCATCAATGGGTACCGACCCATATAGTTCGCCCGGTCCCATCACTGGGCAGTGACCATAGAGTTCACCCTGTCCCATCACTGAAAGATACTGACTCACAGAGTTCCCCTGTCCCATCACTGGATACTGACCCATAGAGTTCCCCCTGGGCCGTCACAGGATACTGACCCATAGAGTTCCCCCTGTCCCATCAATGGAGACTGACCCATAGAGTTCCCCCTGTCCCATCACTGGATACTGACCCATAGAGTTCTCCCTATCCCATCGCTGGATACTGACCCATAGAGCACCTTCTGTCCTATCACTGGATATTGACCCATAGTTTTCCCACGTCCCATCATTGGATACCGTCCCATAGAGCTCCCCCTGCCCCATCACTGGATACTGACCGATAGATCTCCCCGTGTGCCGTCACAGGATACTGACCAATAAAGATCCCCTGTGCCGTTATTGGATACTGACCCATAGAGCTCACCCGGTCCCATCATGGATACTGACCCATAGAGTTCCTCCTGTCTCATCACTGTATACTGACCCATAGATTTCTACCTGTCCCATCACTGGATACTGACCCATAGAGTTCCTCCTATCCCATCACTGGATACTGACCCATAGAGTTCCTCCTGTCCCATCACTGGATACTGACCCATAGAGCTCCCCCTGTCCCATCACTGGATACTGACCCACAGTGTTTAACCTTTCCCATCACTGAAAGATACTGACTCACAGAGTTCACCCTGTCCCATCACTCATTACTGACTAATTGAATTACCCCTGTCCCATCACTGGATACTGACCCATAGAATTCCCCCTGTCCCATCACTGAATACTGACCCATAGAGTTCTCCCTGTCCCATCACTGCATACTTACCCATTGAGTTCCTCCTGCCCTATCACTGGATATTGACACATATTTTTCCTCCGTCCCATCACTGGATACTGACCCATAGAGCTCCCCCTGGGCTGTCACAGGATACTGACCCATAGAGATTCCACTGTCCCAATACTGGATATTGATTCATAGAGTTCCCCATGTCCCATCACTGGATACTGACCCATAGAGTTCCCCCTGTCCCATCACTGGGTACTGACCCATAGAGTTCCCCCTTTCCCATCACTGGTGACTGAACCATTGAGTTCTCCCAGTCCCATCACTGCATACTTACCCATTGAGTTCCTCCTGCCCTATCACTGGATATTGACCCATAGTTTTCCCCCGTCCCATCACTGGATACTGACCCATTGAGCTTCCCCTGGGCTGTCACAGGATACTGACCCATAGAGATCCCACTGTCCCAATACTGGATATTGAAACATAGAGTTGCCCCTGTCCCATCACTGGATATTGACTAATAGAGTTCTCCCTGTCCTATCACTGGTTACTGACCCATAGAATTCCCCTTATCCGATCAGTGGATACTGATCCATAGAATTTCCCCTGTCCCATCACTGGATACTGACCAGAGAGTTCCTCCTGTCCCATCATTGGATACTGACCCGTGGAGTTCCTCCTGTCCCATCACTGGACACTGACCCATAGAGATCTATTGTACCATCAATAGGTACCGACCCATATAGTTCACCCTGTCCCATCACTGGGCAGTGACCATAGAGTTCACCCTGTCCCATCACTGGGTACTGACCTAGAGAGTTCGCCCTGTCCCATCACTGGATATTGACTAATAGAGTTCTCCTTGTCCCATCACTGGTTACTGACCCATAGAATTCCCCTTGTCCGATCAGTGGATACTGATCCATAGAATTTCCCCTGTCCCATCACTGGATACTGACCATAGAGTTCCTCCTGTCCCATCACTGGATACTGACCACATAGAGTTCCTCCTGTCCCATCACTGGATACTGATCCATAGAATTCCCTCTGTGCCATCACTGAATACTGACACATAGAGTTGCCCCTGGCCCATCACTGGATATTGACTAATAGAGTTCTCCCTGTCCCATCACTGGTTACTGACCCATAGAATTCCCCTTGTCCGATCAGTGGATACTGATCCATTGAATTTCCCCTGTCCCATCACTGGATACTGACCATAGAGTTCCTCCTGTCCCATCACTGGATACTGACACATAGCGTTCCTCCTGTCCCATCACTGGATACTGACCCATAGAGATCCATTGTCCCATCAATGGGTACCGACCCATATAGTTCGCCCTGTCCCATCACTGGATAGTGACCATAGAGTTCACCCTGTCCCATCACTGAAAGATATTGACCCACAGAGTTCCCCCTGTCCCATCACTGGATACTGACCCATAGAGTTCCCCCTGTCCCATCACTGGATACTGACCCACAGAGTTCAACCTTTCCCATCACTGAAAGATACTGACTCACAGAGTTCCCCCTGTCCCATCACTGGATTCTGACCCATAGAGTTCCCCCTGCCCCATCACTATATATTGACTCATAGATTTCCCCCTGTCACATCACTGGGGACTGACCCATAGAGTTCCCCCAGTTCCATCATTGGGCAGTAACCCATAGAGATCCCCTTGTCCCATCACTGACAGGTACTGACCCATAGAGTTCCCAATGTCCCATCACTGGATACTGACCCATAGAGTTTCCCCTGTCCCATCACTGGTTACTGACCCATGGAGTTCCTCCTGTCCCATCACTGGATACTGCCCCATAGAGAACCATTGTCCCATCAATGGGTACCGATCGATATAGTTCCCCCTGTCCCATCACTGGGCAGTGACCATAGAGTTCCCTCTGTCCCATCACTGGATACTTAACCATAGAGATCCCACTGTCCCATCAATGGAGACTGACCCATTGAGTTCCCCTTGTCCCATCACTGGATATTGACCCATAGTTTTCCCCCGTCCCATCACTGGCTACCGATCCATAGAGCTCCGCCTGCCCGATCACTGGATACTGACCCACAGAGCTCCCCCTGGGCCGTCACAGGATACTGACCCATAGAGTTCCCCCATCCCATCAATGGAGACTGACCCATAGAGTTCCCCCTGTCCCATCACTGGATACTGACCCATAGAGTTCTCCCTATCCCATCGCTGGATACTGACCCATAGAGCACCTTCTGTCCTATCACTGGATATTGACCCATAGTTTTCCCACGTCCCATCATTGGATACCGTCCCATAGAGCTCCCCCTGCCCCATCACTGGATACTGACCCATAGATCTCCCCCTGTGCCGTCACAGGATACTGACCAATAAAGATCCCCTGTCCCGTTATTGGATACTGACCCATAGAGCTCACCCGGTCCCATCATGGATACTGACCCATAGAGTTCCTCCTGTCTCATCACTGTACACTGACCCATAGATTTCTACCTGTCCCATCACTGGATACTGACCCATAGAGTTCCTCCTATCCCATCACTGGATACTGACCCATAGAGTTCCTCCTGTCCCATCACTGGATACTGACCCATAGAGTTCCCCCTGTCCCATCACTGGATGCTGACCCACAGAGTTCAACCTTTCCCATCACTGAAAGATACTGACCCATAGAGCTCACCCGGTCCCATCATGGATACTGACCCATAGAGTTCCTCCTGTCTCATCACTGTACACTGACCCATAGATTTCTACCTGTCCCATCACTGGATACTGACCCATAGAGTTCCTCCTATCCCATCACTGGATACTGACCCATAGAGTTCCTCCTGTCCCATCACTGGATACTGACCCACAGAGCTCCCCCTGGGCCGTCACAGGATACTGACCCATAGAGTTCCCCCATCCCATCAATGGAGACTGACCCATAGAGTTCCCCCTGTCCCATCACTGGATACTGACCCATAGAGTTCTCCCTATCCCATCGCTGGATACTGACCCATAGAGCACCTTCTGTCCTATCACTGGATATTGACCCATAGTTTTCCCACGTCCCATCATTGGATACCGTCCCATAGAGCTCCCCCTGCCCCATCACTGGATACTGACCTATAGATCTCCCCCTGTGCCGTCACAGGATACTGACCAATAAAGATCCCCTGTCCCGTTATTGGATACTGACCCATAGAGCTCACCCGGTCCCATCATGGATACTGACCCATAGAGTTCCTCCTGTCTCATCACTGTACACTGACCCATAGATTTCTACCTGTCCCATCACTCGTTACTGACTAATTGAATTCCCCCTGTCCCATCACTGGATACTGACCCATAGAATTCCACCTGTCCCATCACTGAATACTGACCCATAGAGCTCCCCCTGGGCTGTCACAGGATACTGACCCATAGAGATCCCACTGTCCCAATACTGCATATTGACTCATAGAGTTCCCCATGTCCCATCACTGGATATTGACGAATAGAGTTCTCCCTGTCCCATCACTGGTTACTGACCCATAGAATTCCCCTTGTCCGATCAGTGGATACTGATCCATAGAATTTCCCCTGTCCCATCACTGGATGCTGACCAGAGAGTTACTCCTGTCCCATCACTGGATACTGACCCATAGAGTTCCTCCTGTCCCATCACTGGACACTGACCCATAGAGATCTATTGTACCATCAATAGGTACCGACCCATATAGTTCACCCTGTCCCATCACTGGGCAGTGACCATAAAGTTCACCCTGTCCCATCACTGAAAGATACTGACTCACAGAGTACCCCTTGTCCCATCACTGGATACTGACCCAAAGAGTTCCCCATTTCACATCACTGAAAGAGACTGACCCACAGAGTTCCCTCTGTCCCATCACTGGAGACTGACCCAGAGAGGTCCCCCCGCTCCATCACTGGATACCGACCCATAGAGGTCCCACTGTCCCAATACTGGATGTTGACTCATAGATTTCCCCCTCTCCCATCACTAGATACAGACCCATAGCGTTCCCCCTATCCCATCACTGGGTACTAACTCATAGAGTTGCCCCTGTCCTATCACTGGATACTGACCCATAAGGTTCCTCCTGTCCCATCACTGGATACTGATCCATAGAATTCTACCTGTCCCCTCACTGGATACTGACCCATAGAGTTCACACTGTATCATCTCTGGATACTGACCCATAGAGCTCCACCTGTCCCATCACTGGATAATGACCCATAGAGTTCCCCCTGTACCATCACTGGATACTGACCCATAGAGTTCCTCCTGTCCCATCATGGATACTGACCCATAGAGCTCCTCCTGTCTCATCACTGTATACTGACCCATAGATTTCTACCTGTCCCATCACTGGATACTGACCCATAGAGTTCCTCCTATCCCATCACTGGATACTGACCCATAGAGTTCCTCCTGTCCCATCACTGGATACTGACCCATATAGTTCCCCCTGTCCCAGCAATGGGTACTGACCCATAGAATTTCACCTGTCCCATCACTGGATACTGACCCATAGAGTTCCTCCTGTCCCATCACTGGATACTGACCCATAGAGTTCCCCCTGTCCCATCAATGGTGAGCTGACCCATAGAGTTCCCCCTCTCCCATCACTAGATACAGACCCATAGCGTTCCCCCTATCCCATCACTGGGTACTAACTCATAGAGTTGCCCCTGTCCTATCACTGGATACTGACCCATAAGGTTCCTCCTGTCCCATCACTGGATACTGATCCATAGAATTCTACCTGTCCCCTCACTGGATACTGACCCATAGAGTTCACACTGTATCATCTCTGGATACTGACCCATAGAGCTCCACCTGTCCCATCACTGGATAATGACCCATAGAGTTCCCCCTGTGCCATCACTGAATACTGACCGATAGAGTTCTCCCTGTCCCATCACTGGTTACTGACCCATAAAATTCCCCTTGTCCAATCAGTGGATACAAACCCATAGAATTTGCCCTGTCCCATCACTGGATACTGACCCATAGAGTACCTCCTGTCCCATCACTGGATACTGACCCATAGAGATCTCCCTGTCCCATCAATGGTGAGCTGACCCATAGAGTTACCCCTGTCCCATCATTGGATACTGACGCATAGAGTTCGTCCTGTCCCATCATTGGATATTGATGCATAGAGTTCGTCCTGTCCCATCACTGGGTACTGACCTAGAGAGTTCGCCCTGTCCCATCACTCGTTACTGCCGCATAGAATTTCCCCTGTGCCATCACTGAATACTGACCCATAGAGTTACCCCTGTCTCATCACTGGATATTGACTAATAGAATTCCCCCTGTCCCATCACTGAATACTGACCCATAGAGTTACCCCTCTCTCATCACTGGATATTGACTAATGGAGTTCTCCCTGTCCCATCACTGGTTATTGACCCATAGAATTCCCCTTGTCCGATCAGTGGATACTGACCCATAGAATTTCCCCTGTCCCATCACTGCATGCTGACCCAGAGAGTTCCCCCTGTCCCATCACTGCATACTGACCCATAGAGTTCCCCCAGTTCCATCACTGGGCAGTGACCCATAAAGATCCCCTTGTCCCAAAACTGACAGGTACTGACCCATTGAGTTACCCCTGTCCCATCACTGGATAATGACCCAAAGAGATCTCCCTGTCCCATCACTGGATCCTGAACAATAGAGTTCCACCTGTCCCATCACTGAATACTGACCGATAGAGTTCCCCCAGTCCCATCACTGGGTACTGACCCATAGAGTCTCTCCTGTCCCATCACTGGATACTGACCCATAGAGATCCATTGTCCCATCAATGGGTACCGACCCATATAGTTCGCCCTGTCCCATCACTGGGCAGTGACCATAGAGTTCACACTGTCCCATCACCGAAAGATACTGACTCACAGAGTTCCCCCTGTCCCATCACTGGATACTGACCCATAAAGTTCCCCTTGTCCCATCACTGGATACAGACCCACAGAGTTGCGCCTTTCCCATCACTGAAAGATACTGACCCACAGATTTCCCCCTGTCCCATCACTGGGTACTGACCCATAGAGTTCCCCTTGCCCCATCACTGACAGGTACTGACCCATAGAGTTCCCCTTGCCCCATCACTGACAGGTACTGACCCATAGAGTTCACCCTGTCCCATCACTGGATACTGACCCATAGAGATCCATTGTCCCATCAATGGGTACAGACCCATATAGTTCGTCCTGTCCCATCATTGGGCAGTGACCATAGAGTTCACCCTGTCCCATCACTGGATACTGACCCACAGCGTTCCCCCTGATCCATCAATGGAGACTGACCCGTAGAGTTCCCCCTGTCCCATCACTGGATACTGACCCATAGAGATCTCCCTGTCCCATCACTGGATACTTACCCATTTAGTTCCTCCTGCCCTATCACTGGATATTGACCCATAGTTTTCCCCCGTCCTATCACTGGATACTGACCAATAGAGCTCCCCCTGGGTTGTCACAGGATACTGACCCATAGAGATCCCACTGTCCCACTACTGGATATTGACTCATAGAGTTCCCCCTGTCCCTTCACTGGGTACTGACCCATAGAGTTCCTCCTGTCCCATCAGTGGATACTGACACATAGAGATCCATTGTCCCATCAATGGGTACCGACCCATATAGTTCGCCCGGTCCCATCACTGGGCAGTGACCATAGAGTTCACCCTGTCCCATCACTGAAAGATACTGACTCACAGAGTTCCCCTGTCCCATCACTGGATACTGACCCATAGAGTTCCCCCTGTCCCATCACTGGATACTGACCCACAGAGTTCAACCTTTCCCATCACTGAAAGATACAGACTCACAGAGTTCCCCCTGTCCCATCACTGGATTCTGACCCATAGAGTTCCCCCTGCCCCATCACTACATATTGACTCATAGATTTCCCCCTGTCACATCACTGGGTACTGACCCATAGAGTTCCCATTGTTCCATCACTGACAGGTACTGACCCATAGAGTTCCCTCTGTCCCATAAATGGAGACTGACCCACAGAGTTCCCCCTGTCCCATCACTGGATACTGACCCATAGAGTTCCCCCTGTCCCATCACTGGGTACTGACCCATAGAGTTCCTCCTGTCCCATCACTGGATACTGCCCCATAGAGAACCATTGTCCCATCAATGGGTACCGATCGATATAGTTCCCTCTGTCCCATCACTGGGCGGTGACCATAGAGTTCACCCTGTCCCATCACTGGATACTGACCCACAGAGTTCCCCCTGTCCCATCACTGGATACTGAACCATAGAGATCCCCCTGTCCCATCAATGGAGACTGACCCATTGAGTTCCCCCTGTCCCATCACTGGATATTGACCCATAGATTTCCCCCGTCCCATCACTGGCTACCGACCCATAGAGCTCCGCCTGCCCGATCACTGGATACTGACCCACAGAGCTCCCCCTGGGCCGTCACAGGATACTGACCCATAGAGTTCCCCCTGTCCCATCAATGGAGACTGACCCATAGAGTTCCCCCTGTCCCATCACTGGATACTGACCCATAGAGTTCTCCCTATCCCATCGCTGGATACTGACCCATAGAGCACCTTCTGTCCTATCACTGGATATTGACCCATAGTTTTCCCACGTCCCATCATTGGATACCGTCCCATAGAGCTCCCCCTGCCCCATCACTGGATACTGACCGATAGATCTCCCCGTGTGCCGTCACAGGATACTGACCAATAAAGATCCCCTGTGCCGTTATTGGATACTGACCCATAGAGCTCACCCGGTCCCATCATGGATACTGACCCATAGAGTTCCTCCTGTCTCATCACTGTATACTGACCCATAGATTTCTACCTGTCCCATCACTGGATACTGACCCATAGAGTTCCTCCTATCCCATCACTGGATACTGACCCATAGAGTTCCTCCTGTCCCATCACTGGATACTGACCCATAGAGCTCCCCCTGTCCCATCACTGGATACTGACCCACAGAGTTTAACCTTTCCCATCACTGAAAGATACTGACTCACAGAGTTCACCCTGTCCCATCACTCATTACTGACTAATTGAATTACCCCTGTCCCATCACTGGATACTGACCCATAGAATTCCCCCTGTCCCATCACTGAATACTGACCCATAGAGTTCTCCCTGTCCCATCACTGCATACTTACCCATTGAGTTCCTCCTGCCCTATCACTGGATATTGACACATATTTTTCCTCCGTCCCATCACTGGATACTGACCCATAGAGCTCACCCTGGGCTGTCACAGGATACTGACCCATAGAGATTCCACTGTCCCAATACTGGATATTGATTCATAGAGTTCCCCATGTCCCATCACTGGGTACTGACCCATAGAGTTCCCCTGTCCCATCACTGGGTACTGACCCATAGAGTTCCCCCTTTCCCATCACTGGTGACTGAACCATTGAGTTCTCCCAGTCCCATCACTGCATACTTACCCATTGAGTTCCTCCTGCCCTATCACTGGATATTGACCCATAGTTTTCCCCCGTCCCATCACTGGATACTGACCCATTGAGCTCCCCCTGGGCTGTCACAGGATACTGACCCATAGAGATCCCACTGTCCCAATACTGGATATTGAAACATAGAGTTGCCCCTGTCCCATCACTGGATATTGACTAATAGAGTTCTCCCTGTCCTATCACTGGTTACTGACCCATAGAATTCCCCTTGTCCGATCAGTGGATACTGATCCATAGAAGTAAACGGGTACTTTTCAGAATGGCAGGCAGTGACTAGTGGAGTGCCGCAAGGTTCTGTGCTGGGGCCCCAGCTGTTTACATTGTACATTAATGATTTAGACGAGGGGATTAAATGCAGTATCTCCAAATTTGCGGATGATACTAAGTTGGGTGGCAGTGTGAGCTGCGAGGAGGATGCTATTAGGCTGCAGAGTGACTTGGATAGGTTAGGTGAGTGGGCAAATGCATGGCAGATGAAGTATAATGTGGATAAATGTGAGGTTATCCACTTTGGTGGTAAAAACAGAGAGACAGACTATTATCTGAATGGTGACAGATTAGGAAAAGGGAAGGTGCAACGAGACCTGGGTGTCATGGTACATCAGTCATTGAAGGTTGGCATGCAGGTACAGCAGGCGGTTAAGAAAGCAAATGGCATGTTGGCCTTCATAGCGAGGGGATTTGAATACAGGGGCAGGGAGGTGTTGCTACAGTTGTACAGGGCCTTGGTGAGGCCACACCTGGAGTATTGTGTACAGTTTTGGTCTCCTAACTTGAGGAAGGACATTCTTGCTATTGAGGGAGTGCAGCGAAGGTTCACCAGACTGATTCCCGGGATGGCGGGACTGACCTATCAAGAAAGATTGGATCAATTGGGCTTGTATTCACTGGAGTTCAGAAGAATGAGAGGGGACCTCATAGAAACGTTTAAAATTCTGACGGGTTTAGACAGGTTAGATGCAGAAAGAATGTTCCCAATGTTGGGGAAGTCCAGAACCAGGGGTCACAGTCTGAGGATAAGGGGTAAGCCATTTAGGACCGAGATGAGGAGAAACTTCTTCACCCAGAGAGTGGTGAACCTGTGGAATTCTCTACCACAGAAAGTAGTTGAGGCCAATTCACTAAATATATTCAAAAGGGAGTTAGATGAAGTCCTTACTACTCGGGGGATCAAGGGTTATGGCGAGAAAGCAGGAAGGGGGTACTGAAGTTTCATGTTCAGCCATGAACTCATTGAATGGCGGTGCAGGCTAGAAGGGCTGAATGGCCTGCTCCTGCACCTATTTTCTATGTTTCTATGTTTCTATGAATTTCCCCTGTCCCATCACTGGATACTGACCAGAGAGTTACTCCTGTCCCATCATTGGATACTGACCCGTGGAGTTCCTCCTGTCCCATCACTGGACACTGACCCATAGAGATCTATTGTACCATCAATAGGTACCGACCCATATAGTTCACCCTGTCCCATCACTGGGCAGTGACCATAGAGTTCACCCTGTCCCATCACTGGGTACTGACCTAGAGAGTTTGCCCTGTCCCATCACTGGATATTGACTAATAGAGTTCTCCTTGTCCCATCACTGGTTACTGACCCATAGAATTCCCCTTGTCCGATCAGTGGATACTGATCCATAGAATTTCCCCTGTCCCATCACTGGATACTGACCATAGAGTTCCTCCTGTCCCATCACTGGATACTGACACATAGAGTTCCTCCTGTCCCATCACTGGATACTGATCCATAGAATTCCCTCTGTGCCATCACTGAATACTGACACATAGAGTTGCCCCTGGCCCATCACTGGATATTGACTAATAGAGTTCTCCCTGTCCCATCACTGGTTACTGACCCATAGAATTCCCCTTGTCCGATCAGTGGATACTGATCCATAGAATTTCCCCTGTCCCATCACTGGATACTGACCATAGAGTTCCTCCTGTCCCATCACTGGATACTGACACATAGAGTTCCTCCTGTCCCATCACTGGATACTGACCCATAGAGATCCATTGTCCCATCAATGGGTACCGACCCATATAGTTCGCCCTGTCCCATCACTGGGCAGTGACCATAGAGTTCACCCTGTCCCATCACTGAAAGATATTGACTCACAGAGTTCCCCCTGTCCCATCACTGGATACTGACCCATAGAGTTCCCCCTGTCCCATCACTGGATACTGACCCACAGAGTTCAACCTTTCCCATCACTGAAAGATACTGACTCACAGAGTTCCCCCTGTCCCATCACTGGATTCTGACCCATAGAGTTCCCCCTGCCCCATCACTACATATTGACTCATAGATTTCCCCCTGTCACATCACTGGGGACTGACCCATAGAGTTCCCCCAGTTCCATCACTGGGCAGTAACCCATAGAGATCCCCTTGTCCCATCACTGACAGGTACTGACCCATAGAGTTCCCAATGTCCCATCACTGGATACTGACCCATAGAGTTCCCCCTGTCCCATCACTGGTTACTGACCCATGGAGTTCCTCCTGTCCCAGCACTGGATACTGCCCCATAGAGAACCATTGTCCCATCAATGGGTACCGATCGATATAGTTCCCCCTGTCCCATCACTGGGCAGTGACCATAGAGTTCCCTCTGTCCCATCACTGGATACTGAACCATAGAGATCCCACTGTCCCATCAATGGAGACTGACCCATTGAGTTCCCCTTGTCCCATCACTGGATATTGACCCATAGTTTTCCCCCGTCCCATCACTGGCTACCGATCCATAGAGCTCCGCCTGCCCGATCACTGGATACTGACCCACAGAGCTCCCCCTGGGCCGTCACAGGATACTGACCCATAGAGTTCCCCCGTCCCATCAATGGAGACTGACCCATAGAGTTCCCCCTGTCCCATCACTGGATACTGACCCATAGAGTTCTCCCTATCCCATCGCTGGATACTGACCCATAGAGCACCTTCTGTCCTATCACTGGATATTGACCCATAGTTTTCCCACGTCCCATCATTGGATACCGTCCCATAGAGCTCCCCCTGCCCCATCACTGGATACTGACCGATAGATCTCCCCGTGTGCCGTCACAGGATACTGACCAATAAAGATCCCCTGTGCCGTTATTGGATACTGACCCATAGAGCTCACCCGGTCCCATCATGGATACTGACCCATAGAGTTCCTCCTGTCTCATCACTGTATACTGACCCATAGATTTCTACCTGTCCCATCACTGGATACTGACCCATAGAGTTCCTCCTATCCCATCACTGGATACTGACCCATAGAGTTCCTCCTGTCCCATCACTGGATACTGACCCATAGAGCTCCCCCTGTCCCATCACTGGATACTGACCCACAGAGTTTAACCTTTCCCATCACTGAAAGATACTGACTCACAGAGTTCACCCTGTCCCATCACTCATTACTGACTAATTGAATTACCCCTGTCCCATCACTGGATACTGACCCATAGAATTCCCCCTGTCCCATCACTGAATACTGACCCATAGAGTTCTCCCTGTCCCATCACTGCATACTTACCCATTGAGTTCCTCCTGCCCTATCACTGGATATTGACACATATTTTTCCTCCGTCCCATCACTGGATACTGACCCATAGAGCTCACCCTGGGCTGTCACAGGATACTGACCCATAGAGATTCCACTGTCCCAATACTGGATATTGATTCATAGAGTTCCCCATGTCCCATCACTGGGTACTGACCCATAGAGTTCCCCTGTCCCATCACTGGGTACTGACCCATAGAGTTCCCCCTTTCCCATCACTGGTGACTGAACCATTGAGTTCTCCCAGTCCCATCACTGCATACTTACCCATTGAGTTCCTCCTGCCCTATCACTGGATATTGACCCATAGTTTTCCCCCGTCCCATCACTGGATACTGACCCATTGAGCTCCCCCTGGGCTGTCACAGGATACTGACCCATAGAGATCCCACTGTCCCAATACTGGATATTGAAACATAGAGTTGCCCCTGTCCCATCACTGGATATTGACTAATAGAGTTCTCCCTGTCCTATCACTGGTTACTGACCCATAGAATTCCCCTTGTCCGATCAGTGGATACTGATCCATAGAATTTCCCCTGTCCCTTCACTGGATACTGACCAGAGAGTTACTCCTGTCCCATCATTGGATACTGACCCGTGGAGTTCCTCCTGTCCCATCACTGGACACTGACCCATAGAGATCTATTGTACCATCAATAGGTACCGACCCATATAGTTCACCCTGTCCCATCACTGGGCAGTGACCATAGAGTTCACCCTGTCCCATCACTGGGTACTGACCTAGAGAGTTTGCCCTGTCCCATCACTGGATATTGACTAATAGAGTTCTCCTTGTCCCATCACTGGTTACTGACCCATAGAATTCCCCTTGTCCGATCAGTGGATACTGATCCATAGAATTTCCCCTGTCCCATCACTGGATACTGACCATAGAGTTCCTCCTGTCCCATCACTGGATACTGACACATAGAGTTCCTCCTGTCCCATCACTGGATACTGATCCATAGAATTCCCTCTGTGCCATCACTGAATACTGACACATAGAGTTGCCCCTGGCCCATCACTGGATATTGACTAATAGAGTTCTCCCTGTCCCATCACTGGTTACTGACCCATAGAATTCCCCTTGTCCGATCAGTGGATACTGATCCATAGAATTTCCCCTGTCCCATCAATGGATACTGACCATAGAGTTCCTCCTGTCCCATCACTGGATACTGACACATAGAGTTCCTCCTGTCCCATCACTGGATACTGACCCATAGAGATCCATTGTCCCATCAATGGGTACCGACCCATATAGTTCGCCCTGTCCCATCACTGGGCAGTGACCATAGAGTTCACCCTGTCCCATCACTGAAAGATATTGACTCACAGAGTTCCCCCTGTCCCATCACTGGATACTGACCCATAGAGTTCCCCCTGTCCCATCACTGGATACTGACCCACAGAGTTCAACCTTTCCCATCACTGAAAGATACTGACTCACAGAGTTCCCCCTGTCCCATCACTGGATTCTGACCCATAGAGTTCCCCCTGCCCCATCACTACATATTGACTCATAGATTTCCCCCTGTCACATCACTGGGGACTGACCCATAGAGTTCCCCCAGTTCCATCACTGGGCAGTAACCCATAGAGATCCCCTTGTCCCATCACTGACAGGTACTGACCCATAGAGTTCCCAATGTCCCATCACTGGATACTGACCCATAGAGTTCCCCCTGTCCCATCACTGGTTACTGACCCATGGAGTTCCTCCTGTCCCAGCACTGGATACTGCCCCATAGAGAACCATTGTCCCATCAATGGGTACCGATCGATATAGTTCCCCCTGTCCCATCACTGGGCAGTGACCATAGAGTTCCCTCTGTCCCATCACTGGATACTGAACCATAGAGATCCCACTGTCCCATCAATGGAGACTGACCCATTGAGTTCCCCTTGTCCCATCACTGGATATTGACCCATAGTTTTCCCCCGTCCCATCACTGGCTACCGATCCATAGAGCTCCGCCTGCCCGATCACTGGATACTGACCCACAGAGCTCCCCCTGGGCCGTCACAGGATACTGACCCATAGAGTTCCCCCGTCCCATCAATGGAGACTGACCCATAGAGTTCCCCCTGTCCCATCACTGGATACTGACCCATAGAGTTCTCCCTATCCCATCGCTGGATACTGACCCATAGAGCACCTTCTGTCCTATCACTGGATATTGACCCATAGTTTTCCCACGTCCCATCATTGGATACCGTCCCATAGAGCTCCCCCTGCCCCATCACTGGATACTGACCCATAGATCTCCCCCTGTGCCGTCACAGGATACTGACCAATAAAGATCCCCTGTCCCGTTATTGGATACTGACCCATAGAGCTCACCCGGTCCCATCATGGATACTGACCCATAGAGTTCCTCCTGTCTCATCACTGTACACTGACCCATAGATTTCTACCTGTCCCATCACTGGATACTGACCCATAGAGTTCCTCCTATCCCATCACTGGATACTGACCCATAGAGTTCCTCCTGTCCCATCACTGGACACTGACCCATAGAGTTCCCCCTGTCCCATCACTGGATACTGACCCACAGAGTTCAACCTTTCCCATCACTGAAAGATACTGACTCACAGAGTTCACCCTGACCCATCACTCGTTACTGACTAATTGAATTCCCCCTGTCCCATCACTGGATACTGACCCATAGAATTCCACCTGTCCCATCACTGAATACTGACCCATAGAGCTCCCCCTGGGCTGTCACAGGATACTGACCCATAGAGATCCCACTGTCCCAATACTGGATATTGACTCATAGAGTTCCCCATGTCCCATCACTGGATATTGACGAATAGAGTTCTCCCTGTCCCATCACTGGTTACTGACCCATAGAATTCCCCTTGTCCGATCAGTGGATACTGATCCATAGAATTTCCCCTGTCCCATCACTGGATGCTGACCAGAGAGTTACTCCTGTCCCATCACTGGATACTGACCCATAGAGTTCCTCCTGTCCCATCACTGGACACTGACCCATAGAGATCTATTGTACCATCAATAGGTACCGACCCATATAGTTCACCCTGTCCCATCACTGGGCAGTGACCATAGAGTTCACCCTGTCCCATCACTGGGTACTGACCCATAGAGTTCCCCCTTTCCCATCACTGGTTACTGAACCATTGAGTTCACCCTGTCCCATCACTGCATACTTACCCATTGAGTTCCTCCTGCCCTATCACCGGATTTTGACCCATAGAGTTCCCCCTGTCCCATCATTGGATACTGACGCATGGAGTTCGTCCTGTCATATCACTGGATATTGACTAATAGAGTTCACCCTGTCCCATCACTCGTTACTGCCGCATAGAATTTTCCCTGTGCCATCACTGAATACTGACCCATAGAGTTACCCCTGTCTCATCACTGGATATTGACTAATAGAGTTCCCCCTGTCCCATCACTGGATACTGATGCATAGAGTTCAACCTTTCCCATCACTGAAAGATACTGACTCACAGAGTTCCCCCTGTCCCATCACTGGATTCTGACCCATAGAGTTCCCCCTGCCCCATCACTACATATTGACTCATAGATTTCCCCCTGTCACATCACTGGGGACTGACCCATAGAGTTCCCCCAGTTCCATCACTGGGCAGTAACCCATAGAGATCCCCTTGTCCCATCACTGACAGGTACTGACCCATAGAGTTCCCAATGTCCCATCACTGGATACTGACCCATAGAGTTCCCCCTGTCCCATCACTGGTTACTGACCCATGGAGTTCCTCCTGTCCCAGCACTGGATACTGCCCCATAGAGAACCATTGTCCCATCAATGGGTACCGATCGATATAGTTCCCCCTGTCCCATCACTGGGCAGTGACCATAGAGTTCCCTCTGTCCCATCACTGGATACTGAACCATAGAGATCCCACTGTCCCATCAATGGAAACTGACCCATTGAGTTCCCCTTGTCCCATCACTGGATATTGACCCATAGTTTTCCCCCGTCCCATCACTGGCTACCGATCCATAGAGCTCCGCCTGCCCGATCACTGGATACTGACCCACAGAGCTCCCCCTGGGCTGTCACAGGATATTGACCCATAGAGTTCCCCCGTCCCATCAATGGAGACTGACCCATAGAGTTCCCCCTGTCCCATCACTGGATATTGACTAATAGAGTTCACCCTGTCCCATCACTCGTTACTGCCGCATAGAATTTTCCCTGTGCCATCACTGAATACTGACCCATAGAGTTACCCCTGTCTCATCACTGGATATTGACTAATAGAGTTCCCCCTGTCCCATCACTGGATACTGATGCATAGAGTTCCCCCTGTCCCATCACTGGATACTGACCCACAGAGTTCTCCCTGTCCCATCACTGCATACTTACCCATTGAGTTCCTCCTGCCCTATCACTGGATATTGACCCATAGTTTTCCCCCGTCCCATCACTGGATACTGACCAATAGAGCTCCCCCTGGGCTGTCACAGGATACTGACCCATAGAGATCCCACTTTCCCAATACTGGATATTGACTCATAGAGTTCCCCCTGTCCCATCACTGGGTACTGACCCAGAGAGTTCCCCCTTTCCCATCACTGGTTACTGAACCATTGAGTTCGTCCTGTCTCATCACTGGGTAGTGACCCATAGAATTCCCTCTCTGCCATCACTGAATACTGACCATAGAGTTCCTCCTGTCCCATCACTGGATACTGACACATAGAGTTCCTCCTGTCCCATCACTGGATACTGACCCATAGAGATCCATTGTCCCATCACTGGACACTGATCCATAGAGTTCCCCCTGTCCCATCAAAGGATACTGACCCACAGAATTCCCCATTTCCCATCACTGAAAGATACTGACCCACAGAGTTCCCTCTGTCCCATCACTGGAGACTGACCCAGAGAGGTCCCGCCGCCCCATCACTGGATACCGACCCATAGAGGTCCCACTGTCCCAATACTGGATATTGACTCATAGATTTACCCCTCTCCCATCATTGGGTACTGACCCATAGAGTTCCCCCCGCCCCATCACTGGATACCGACCCATAGAGGTCCCACAGTCGCAATACTGGATATTGACTCATAGATTTCCCCCTCTCCCATCATTGGGTACTGACACATAGAGTTCCCCCTGTCCAATCATTGGATACTGATGCATGGAGTTCGTCCTGTCCCATCACTGGATATTGACTAATAGAGTTCACCCTGTCCCATCACTCGTTACTGCCGCATAGAATTTTCCCTGTGCCATCACTGAATACTGACCCATAGAGCTACCCCTGTCTCATCACTGGCTATTGACTAATAGAGTACTCACTGTCCCATCACTGGTTACTGACCTATAGACTTTCCCTTGTCTGATCAGTGGATACTGACCCATAGAATTCCCCATGTCCCATCACTGCATACTGACCCATAGAGTTCCCCCTGGCCCATCACTGCATACTGACTCATAGATTTCCCCCTGTCCCATCACTGCATACTGACTCATAGATTTCCCTCTGTCCCATCACTGGTTACTGACCCATTGAGTTCGTCCTGTCCCATCACTGGGTACTGACCCATAGAATTCCCTCTGTGCCATCACTGAATACTGACACATAGAGTTGCCCCTGTCCCATCACTGGATATTGACGAATAGTTCTCCCTGTCCCATCACTGGTTACTGACCCATAGAATTCCCCTTGTCCGATCAGTGGATACTGATCCATAGAATTTCCCCTGTCCCATCACTGGATACTGACCATAGAGTTCCTCCTGTCCCATCAATGGATACTGACCATAGAGTTCCTCCTGTCCCATCACTGGATACTGAACCATAGAGTTCTTCCTGTCCCATCACTGGATACTGACCCATAGAGATCCATTGTCCCATCAATGGGTACCGACCCATATAGTTCGCCCTGTCCCATCACTGGGCAGTGACCATAGATTTCACCCTGTCCCATCACTGAAAGATACTGACTCACAGAGTTCCCCTTGTCCCATCACTGGATACTGACCCACAGAGTTCCCTATTTCCCATCACTGAAAGATACTGACCCACAGAGTTCCCCCTGTCCCATCACTGGAGACTGACCCAGAGAGGTCCTCCCGCGCCATCACTGGATACTGACCCATATAGGTCCCACTGTCCCAATACTGGATATTGACTAATAGAATTCCCCCTGTCCCATCACTGGATACTGACGCATAGAGTTCCCCCTGTCCCATCACTGCATACTTACCCATTGAGTTCAACCTGCCCTATCACTGGATATTGACCCATAGTTTTCCCCCGTCCCATCACTGGATACTGACCCATAGAGCTCCCCCTGGGCTGTCACAGGATACTGACCCATAGATATCCCACTGTCCCAATACTGGATATTGACTCACAGAGTTCCCCCTCTCCCATCATTGGGTACTGACCCATAGAGTTCCCCCTTTCCCATCACTGGTTACTGAACCATTGAGTTCGTCCTGTCTCATCACTGGGTACTGACCCATAGAATTCCCTCTGTGCCATCACTGAATACTGACACATAGAGTTGCCCCTGTCCCATCACTGGATGTTGACTAATAGAGTTCTCCCTGTCCCATCACTGGTTACTGACCCATAGAATTCCCCTTGTCCGATCAGTGGATACTGATCCATAGAATTTCCCCTGTCCCATCACTGGGCAGTGACCATAGAGTTCACCCTGTCCCATCACTGAAAGATACTGATCCATAGAGTTCCCCCTGTCCCATCACTGGATATTGACCCAGAGAGGTCCCCCCGCCCTATCACTGGATACCGACCCATAGAGGTCCCACTGTCCCAATACTGGATATTGACTCATAGATTTCCCCCTCTCCCATCATTGGGTACTGACACATAGAGTTCCCCCTGTCCAATCATTGGATACTGACGCATGGAGTTCGTCCTGTCCCATCACTGGATATTGACTAATAGAGTTCACCCTGTTCCATCACTCGTTACTGCCGCATAGAGTGTTCCCTGTGCCATCACTGAATACTGACCCATAGAGTTACCCCTGTCTCATCACTGGATATTGACTAATAGAGTTCTCCCTGTCCCATCACTGGTTACTGACCCATAGAATTCCCCTTGTCCGATCAGTGGATACTGATCCATAGAATTTCCCCTGTCCCATCACTGGATACTGACCATAGAGTTCCTCCTGTCCCATCACTGGATACCGACCCATAGAGGTCCCACTGTCCCAATACTGGATATTGACTCATAGATTTCCCCCTCTCCCATCATTGGGTACTGACACATAGAGTTCCCCATGTCCAATCATTGGATACTGACGCATGGAGTTCGTCCTGTCCCATCACTGGTTACTGACCCATAGACTTTCCCTTGTCTGATCAGTGGATACTGACCCATAGAATTCCCCCTGTCCCATCACTGCATGCTGACCCATAGAGTTCCCCCTGGTCCATCACTGCATACTGACTCATAGATTTCCCCCTGTCCCATCACTGCATACTGACTCATAGATTTCCCTCTGTCCCATCACTGGTTACTGACCCATTGAGTTTGTCCTGTCCCATCATGGGAACTGACCCATAGAGTTCCCCCCGTCCCATCACTGGATACTGACCCATAGAGCTCCCTCTGGGCTGTCACAGGATACTGACCCATAGAGTTCCCCCTGGCCCATCACTGCGTACTGACTCATAGATTTCCCCCTGTCCCATCGCTGCATACTGACCCATAGAGTTCCCCCTAGCCCATCACTGCATACTGACCCATAGATTTCCCTCTGTCCCATCACTGGTTACTGACCCATTGAGTTCGTCCTGTCCCATCACTGGGTACTGACCCATAGAATTCCCTCTGTGCCATCACTGAATACTGACACATAGAGTTGCCCCTGTCCCATCACTGGATATTGACTAATAGTTCTCCCTGTCCCATCACTGGTTACTGACCCATAGAATTCCCCTTGCCCGATCAGTGGATACTGATCCATAGAATTTCCCCTGTCCCATCACTGGATACTGACCATAGAGTTCCTCCTGTCCCATCACTGGATACTGAACCATACAGTTCTTCCTGTCCCATCACTGGATAGTGACCCATAGAGATCCATTGTCCCATCAATGGGTACCTACCGATATAGTTCGCCCTGTCCCATCACTGGTCAGTGACCATAGATTTCACCCTGCCCCATCACTGAAAGATACTGACTCACAGAGTTCCCCCTGTCCCATCATTGGATACTGACGCATGGAGTTCGTCCTGTCCCATCACTGGATATTGACTAATAGAGTTCACCCTGTCCCATCACTCGTTACTGCCGCATAGAATTTCCCCTGTGCCATCACTGAATACTGACCCATAGAGTTACCCCTGTCTCATCACTGGATATTGACTAATAGAATTCCCCCTGTCCCATCACTGGATACTGACGTATAGAGTTCCCCCTGTCCCATCACTGCATACTTACCCATTGAGTTCAACCTGCCCTATCACTGGATATTGACCCATAGTTTTCCCCCGTCCCATCACTGGATACTGACCCATAGAGCTCCCCCTGGGCTGTCACAGGATACTGACCCATAGATATCCCACTGTCCCAATACTGGATATTGACTCACAGAGTTCCCCCTCTCCCATCATTGGGTACTGACCCATAGAGTTCCCCCTTTCCCATCACTGGTTACTGAACCATTGAGTTCGTCCTGTCTCATCACTGGGTACTGACCCATAGAATTCCCTCTGTGCCATCACTGAATACTGACACATAGAGTTGCCCCTGTCCCATCACTGGATGTTGACTAATAGAGTTCTCCCTGTCCCATCACTGGTTACTGACCCATAGAATTCCCCTTGTCCGATCAGTGGATACTGATCCATAGAATTTCCCCTGTCCCATCACTGGGCAGTGACCATAGAGTTCACCCTGTCCCATCACTGAAAGATACTGATCCATAGAGTTCCCCCTGTCCCATCACTAGATATTGACCCAGAGAGGTCCCCCCGCCCCATCACTGGATACCGACCCATAGAGGTCCCACTGTCCCAATACTGGATATTGACTCATAGATTTCCCCCTCTCCCATCATTGGGTACTGACACATAGAGTTCCCCCTGTCCAATCATTGGATACTGACGCATGGAGTTCGTCCTGTCCCATCACTGGATATTGACTAATAGAGTTCACCCTGTTCCATCACTCGTTACTGCCGCATAGAGTGTTCCCTGTGCCATCACTGAATACTGACCCATAGAGTTACCCCTGTCTCATCACTGGATATTGACTAATAGAGTTCTCCCTGTCCCATCACTGGTTACTGACCCATAGATTTTCCCTTGTCTGATCAGTGGATACTGACCCATAGAATTCCCCCTGTCCCATCACTGCATGCTGACCCATAGAGTTCCCCCTGGCCCATCACTGCATACTGACTCATAGATTTCCCCCTGTCCCATCACTGCATATTGACTCATAGATTTCCCTCTGTCCCATCACTGGTTACTGACCCATTGAGTTCGTCCTGTCCCATCACTGGGTACTGACCCATAGAATTCCCTCTGTGCCATCACTGAATACTGACACATAGAGTTGCCCCTGTCCCATCACTGGATATTGACGAATAGTTCTCCCTGTCCCATCACTGGTTACTGACCCATAGAATTCCCCTTGTCCGATCAGTGGATACTGATCCATAGAATTTCCCCTGTCCCATCACTGGATACTGACCATAGAGTTCCTCCTGTCCCATCACTGGATACTGAACCATAGAGTTCTTCCTGTCCCATCACTGGATACTGACCCATAGAGATCCATTGTCCCATCAAGGGGTACCGGCCCATAGAGTTCGCCCTGTCCCATCACTGGGCAGTGACCATAGATTTCACCCTGTCCCATCACTGAAAGATACTGACTCACAGAGTTCCCCTTGTCCCATCACTGGATACTGACCCATAGAGTTCCCCCTGTCCCATCACTGGATACTGACCCACAGAGTTCCCTATTTCCCATCACTGAAAGATACTGACCCACAGAGTTCCCCCTGTCCCATCACTGGAGACTGACCAGAGAGGTCCTCCCGCGCCATCACTGGATACTGACCCATATAGGTCCCACTGTCCCAATACTGGATATTGACTCATAGATTTCCCCCTCTCCCATCATTGGGTACTGACTCATAGAGTTCCCCCTGTCCCATCATTGGATACTGACGCATGGAGTTCGTCCTGTCCCATCACTGGATATTGACTAATAGAGTTCACCCTGTCCCATCACTCGTTACTGCCGCATAGAATTTCCCCTGTGCCATCACTGAATACTGACCCATAGAGTTATCCCTGTCTCATCACTGGATACTGACCCACAGAGTTCTCCCTGTCCCATCACTGCATACTTACCCATTGAGTTCCTCCTGCCGTATCACTGGATATTGACCCATAGTTTTCCCCCGTCCCATCACTGGATACTGACCCATAGAGCTCCCTCTGGGCTGTCACAGGATACTGACCCATAGAGATCCCACTGTCCCAATACTGGATATTGACTCATAGAGTTCCCCCCATCCCATCACTGGATACTGACCCATAGAGCTCCCTCTGGGCTGTCACAGGATACTGACCCATAGAGTTCTCCCTGGCCCATCACTGCATACTGACTCATAGATTTCCCCCTGTCCCATCGCTGCATACTGACCCATAGAGTTCCCCCTGGCCAATCACTGCATACTGACCCATTGAGTTCGTCCTGTCCCATCACTGGGTACTGACCCATAGAATTCCCTCTGTGCCATCACTGAATACTGACACATAGAGTTGCCCCTGTCCCATCACTGGATATTGACTAATAGTTCTCCCTGTCCCATCACTGGTTACTGACCCATAGAATTCCCCTTGTCCGATCAGTGGATACTGATCCATTGAATTTCCCCTGTCCCATCACTGGATACTGACCATAGAGTTCCTCCTGTTCCATCACTGAATACTGAACCGTACAGTTCTTCCTGTCCCATCACTGGATACTGACCCATAGAGATCCATTGTCCCATCAATGGGTACCGACCCATATAGTTCGCCCTGTCCCATCACTGGTCAGTGACCATAGATTTCACCCTGCCCCATCACTGAAAGATACTGACTCACAGAGTTCCCCCTGTCCCATCATTGGATACTGACGCATGGAGTTCGTCCTGTCCCATCACTGGATATTGACTAATAGAGTTCACCCTGTCCCATCACTCGTTACTGCCGCGTAGAATTTCCCCTGTGCCATCACTGAATACTGACCCATAGAGTTACCCCTGTCTCATCACTGGATATTGACTAATAGAATTCCCCCTGTCCCATCACTGGATACTGACGCATAGAGTTCCCCCTGTCCCATCACTGCATACTTACCCATTGAGTTCTACCTGCCCTATCACTGGATATTGACCCATAGTTTTCCCCCGTCCCATCACTGGATACTGACCCATAGAGCTCCCCCTGGGCTGTCACAGGATACTGACCCATAGAGATCCCACTGTCCCAATACTGGATATTGACTCATAGAGTTCCCCCTCTCCCATCATTGGGTACTGACCCATAGAGTTCCCCCTTTCCCATCACTGGTTACTGAACCATTGAGTTCGTCCTGTCTCATCACTAGGTACTGACCCATAGAATTCCCTCTGTGCCATCACTGAATACTGACACATAGAGTTGCCCCTGTCCCATCACTGGATATTGACTAATAGAGTTCTCCCTGTCCCATCACTGGTTACTGACCCATAGAATTCCCCTTGTCCGATCAGTGGATACTGATCCATAGAATTTCCCCTGTCCCATCACTGGGCAGTGACCATAGAGTTCACCCTGTCCCATCACTGAAAGATACTGACTCACAGAGTTCCCCTTGTCCCATCACTGGATACTGATCCATAGAGTTCCCCCTGTCCCATCACTGGATATTGACCCACAGAGTTCCCCATTTCCCATCACTGAAAGATACTGACCCACAGAGTTGCCTCTGTCCCATCACTGGAGACTGACCCAGAGAGGTCCCCCCGCCCCATCACTGGATACCGGCCCATAGAGGTCCCACTGTCCCAATACTGGATATTGACTCATAGATTTCCCCCTCTCCCATCATTGGGTACTGACACATAGAGTTCCCCCTGTCCAATCATTGGATACTGACGCATGGAGTTCGTCCTGTCCCATCACTGGATATTGACTAATAGAGTTCACCCTGTTCCATCACTCGTTACTGCCGCATAGAGTTTTCCCTGTGCCATCACTGAATACTGACCCATAGAGTTACCCCTGTCTCATCACTGGATATTGACTAATAGAGTTCTCCCTGTCCCATGACTGGTTACTGACCCATAGAATTCCCCTTGTCTGATCAGTGGATACTGACCCATAGAATACTCCCTGTCCCATCACTGCATGCTGACCCACAGAGTTCCCCCTGGCCCATCACTGCATACTGACTCATAGATTTCCCACTGTCACATCACTGGGTACTGACCCATAGAGTTCACCCAGTACCATCACTGGGCAGTGACCCATAGAGATCCCATTGTCCCATCACTGACAGGTACTGACCCATAGAGTTCCCTCTGTCCCATAAATGGAGACTGACCCACAGAGTTCCCCCTGTCCCATCACTGGATACTGACCCATAGAGTTCCCCCTGTCCCATCACTGGGTACTGACCCAGAGAGTTCCTCTGTCCCATCACTGGATACTGCCCCATAGAGAACCATTGTCTCATCAATGGGTACCGATCCATATAGTTCCCCCTGTCCCATCACTGGGCAGTGACCATAGAGTTCACCCTGTCCCATCACTGGATACTGACCCACAGAGTTCCCCCTGTCCCATCACTGGATACTTAACCATAGAGATCCCCCTGTCCCATCAATGGAGACTGACCCATTGAGTTCCCCCCGTCCCATCACTGACTACCGACCCATAGAGCTCCGCCTGCCTGATCACTGGATACTGACCCACAGAGCTCCCCCTGGGCCGTCACAGGATACTGACCCATAGAGTTCCCCCTGTCCCATCAATGGAGACTGACCCATAGAGTTCCCCCTGTCCCATCACTGGATACTGACCCATAGAGTTCCCACTCTCTCATCACTGGAGACTGACCCATAGAGTTCCCACCGCCCCATCACTGGATACTGACCCACAGATGTCCCACTGTCCCAATACTGGATGTTGACTCATAGATTTCCCCTTCTCCCATCACTGGGTACAGACCCATAGCGTTCCCCCTATCCCATCACTGGGAACTAACTCATAGAGTTGCCCCTGTCCTATCACTGGATACTGACCCATAAGGTTCCTCCTGTCCCATCACTGGATACTGTTCCATAGAATTCTACCTGTCCCCTCACTGGATACTGACCCATAGAGTTCACACTGTCCCATCACTGGATACTGACCCATAGAGCTCCACCTGTCCCATCACTGGATAATGACCCATAGAGTTCCCCCTGTACCATCACTGGGTACTGACCCATAGAGTTCCCCCAGTTCCATCACTGGGCAGTGACCCATAGAGATCCCCTTGTCCCATCACTGACAGGTACTGTCCCATAGAGTTGCCCCTGTCCCATCACTGGATACTGACCCCAAGATATGCCCCTGTCCGATCACTGGATACTGAACCATAGAGTTCCTCCTGTCCCATCACTGAATACTGACCGATAGAGTTCTCCCTGTCCCATCACTGCATACTGACTCATAGATTTCCCCTGTCCCATCACTGGTGAGCTGACCCATAGAGTTCCCCCTGTCCCATCATTGGATACTGAAGCACAGAGTTCGTCCTGTCCCATCATTGGATACTGACGCGTAGAGTTCGCCCTGTCCCATCACTGGATATTGACCTATAGAGTTCACCCTGTCCCATCACTCGTTACTGCCGCATAGAATTTCCCCTGTGCCATCACTGAATACTGACCCATAGAGTTACCCCTCTCTCATCACTGGATACTGACTAATAGAGTTCTCCCTGTCCCATCACTGGTTACTGACCCACAGAATTCCCCTTGTCCGATCAGTGGATACTGACCCATAAAATTCCCCTTGTCCGATCAGTGGATACAGACCCATAGAGTTCCTCCTGTCCCATCACTGGATACTGACCCATAGAGATCCCCCTGTCCCATCAATGGTGAGCTGACCCATAGAGTTCCCCCTGTCCCATCATTGGATACTGAAGCACAGAGTTCGTCCTGTCCCATCATTGGATACTGACGCATAGAGTTCGCCCTGTCCCATCACTGGATATTGACCTATAGAGTTCACCCTGTCCCATCACTCGTTACTGCCGCATAGAATTTCCCCTGTGCCATCACTGAATACTGAACCACAGAGTTACCCCTCTCTCATCACTGGATACTGACTAATAGAGCTCTCCCTGTCCCATCACTGGTTACTGACCCATAGAATTCCCCTTGTCCGATCAGTGGATACTGACCCATAGAATTTCCCCTGTCCCATCACTGCATGCTGACCCACAGAGTTCCCCCTGTCCCATCACTGCATACTGACCCATAGAGTTCCCCCAATTCCATCACTGGGCAGTGACCCATAGAGATCCCCTTGTCCCATCACTGACAGGTACTGACCCATAGAGTTCTCCCTGTCCCATCACTGGATAATGAGCCAAAGAGATCTCCCTGTCCCATCACTGGATACTGAACCATAGAGTTCCTCCTGTCCCATCACTGAATACTGACCGATAGAGTTCCCCCTGTCCCATCACTGGGTACTGACCCATAGAATCTCTCCTGTCCCATCACTGGATACTGACCCATAGAGTTCACCCTGTCCCATCACTGGATACAGACCCACAGAGTTGCGCCTTTCCCATCACTGAAAGATACTGACCTACAGAGTTCCCCCTGTCCCATCACTGGGTACTGACCCATAGAGTTCCCCTTGCCCCATCACTGACAGGTACTGACCCATAGAGTTCACCCTGTCCCATCACTGGATACTGACCCATAGAGATCCTCCTGTCCCATCACTGGATACTGACCCATAGAGATCCATTATCCCATCAATGGGTACCGACACATATAGTTCGCCCTGTCCCATCACTGGGCAGTGACCATAGAGTTCACCCTGTCCCATCACTGAAAGATACTGACTCACAGAGTTCAACCTTTACCATCACTGAAAGATACTGACTCACAGAGTTCCCCCTGTCCCATCACTGGATTCTGACCCATAGAGTTCCCCCTGCCCCATCACTACATATTGACTCATAGATTTCCCCCTGTCACATCACTTGGTACTGACCCATAGAGTTCCCCGTGTAGCACCACTGACAAGTACTGACCCATAGAGTTCCCCCTGTCCCATCACTGGATACTGACCCATAGAACTCCTCTTGTCCCATGACTGTATACTGACCCATAGATTTCTACCTGTCCCATCACTGGATACTGACGCATTGAGTTCCCCCTGTCCAACAATTGGTACTGACCCACAGAGTTCCCCCTGTCCCATCACTGGATACTGAACCACAGAGTTCCCCCTGTCCCATCACTGGATACTGAACCATTGAGTTCACCCTGTCCCATCACTGCATACTTACCCATTGAGTTCCTCCTGCCCTATCACTGGATATTGACCCATAGCTTTCCCCCGTCCCATCACTGGATACTGACCCATAGAGCTCCCCCTGGGCTGTCACAGGATATTGACCCATAGAGTTCCCCCTGTCCCATCACTGGGTACTGACCCATAGAGTTCCCATTGTCCCATCACTGGGTACTGACCCATAGAATTCCCTCTGTGCCTTCATTGAATACTGACACATAGAGTTGCCCCTGTCCCATCACTGGATACTGACCAGAGAGTTCCTCCTGTCCCATCACTGGATACTGACCCATAGAGTTCCTCCTGTCCCATCACTGGACACTGACCCATAGAGATCCATTGTCCCATCAATGGGTACCGACCCATATAGTTCGCCCTGTCCCATCACTGGGCAGTGACCATAGAGTTCACCCTGTCCCATCACTGAAAGATACTGACTCACAGAGTTCCCCTTGTCCCATCACTGGATACTGACTCACAGAGTTCCCCATTTCCCATCACTGAAATATACTGACCCACAGAGTTCCCTCTGTCCCATCACTGGAGACTTACCCAGAGAGGTCCCCCCGCCCCATCACTGGATACCGACCCATAGAGGTCCCACAGTTGCAATACTGGATATTGACTCATAGATTTCCCCCTCTCCCATCACTGGGTACTGACCCAGAGAGTTCCCCCTGTCCCATCACTGCGTACTGACCCATAGAGTTCCCCCTTTCCCATCACTGGTTACTGAACCATTGAGTTCACCCTGTCCCATCACTGCATACTTACCCATTGAGTTCCTCCTGCCCTATCACTGGATATTGACCCATAGGTTTCCCCCGTCCCATCACTGGATACTGACCCATAGAGCTCCCCCTGGGCTGTCACAGGATACTGACCCATAGAGATCCCACTGTCCCAATACTGGATATTGACTCATAGAGTTCCTCCTTTCCCATCAATGGGTACTGACCCATAGAGTTCCCCCTGTCCCATCATTGGATACTGACGCATGGAGTTCGTCCTGTCCCATCACTGGATATTGACTATTAGAGTTCACCCAGTCCCATCACTCGTTACTGCCACATAGAATTTCCCCTGTGCCATCACTGAATACTGACCAATAGAGTTACCGCTGTCTCATCACTGGATATTGACTAATACAGTTCCCCCTGTCCCATCACTGGATACTGATGCATAGAGTTCCCCCTGTTCCATCACTGGATACTGACCCACAGAGTTCTCCCTGTCCCATCACTGCATACTTACCCATTGAGTTCCTCCTGCCCTATCACTGGATATTGACCCATAGTTTTCCCCCGTCCCATCACTGGATACTGACCCATAGAGCTCCCCCTGGGCTGTCACAGGATACTGACCCATAGAGATCCCACTGTCCCAATACTGGATATCGACTCATAGAGTTCTCCCTGTCCCATCACTGGGTACTGACCCAGAGAGATCCCACTGTCCCATCATTGGATACTGACGCATGGAGTTCGTCCTGTCCCATCACTGGATATTGACTAATAGAGTTCAACCTGTCCCATCACTGGTTACTGCCGCATAGAATTTTCCCTGTGCCATCACCGAATACTGACCCATAGAGTTACCGCTGTCTCATCACTGGATATTGACTAACAGAGTTCTCCCTGACCCATCACTGGTTACTGACCCATAGAATTTCCCTTGTCTGATCAGTGGATACTGACCCATAGAATTCCCCCTGTCCCATCACTGCATACTGACCCATAGAGTTCCCCCTGGCCCATCACTGCATACTGACTCATAGATTTCCCCCTGTCCCATCACTGCATACTGACCCATAGAGTTCCCCCTGGCCCATCACTGCATACTGACTCATAGATTTCCCCTTTCCCATCACTGGTTACTGACCCATTGAGTTCGTCCTGTCCCATCACTGGGTACTGACCCATAGAATTCCCTCTGTGCCTTCACTGAATACTGACACATAGAGTTGCCCCTGTCCCATCACTGGATATTGACTAATAGTTCTCCCTGTCCCATCACTGGTTACTGACCCATAGAATTCCCCTTGTCCGATCAGTGGATACTGATCCATAGAATTTCCCCTGTCCCATCACTGGATACTGACCATAGAGTTCCTCCTGTTCCATCACTGGATACTGAACCATAGAGTTCATCCTGTCCCATCACTGGATACTGACCCATAGAGATCCATTGTCCCATCAATGGGTACCGACCCAAATAGTTCGCCCTGTCCCATCACTGGGCAGTGACCATAGATTTCACCCTGTCCCATAACTGAAAGATACTGACTCACAGAGTTCCCCTTGTCCCATCACTGGATACTGACCCATAGAGTTCCCCCTATCCCATCACTGGATACTGACCCACAGAGTTCCCCATTTCCCATCACTGAAAGATACTGACCTACAGAGTTCCCACTGTCCCATCACTGGAGACTGACCCAGAGAGGTCCTCCCGACCCATCACTGGATACCGACCCATAGAGGTCCCACTGTCCCAATACTGGATATTGACTCATAGAGTTCCCCCTCTCCCATCACTGGGTACTAACCCATAGAGTTCCCCCTGTCCCATCACTGGGTACTGACCCATAGAGTTCCCCCTTTCCCATCACTGGTTACTGAACCATTGAGTTCGTCCTGTCCCATCACTGGATATTGACTAATAGAGTTCTCCCTGTCCCATCACTGGTTACTGACCCATAGAATTCCCCTTGTCCGATCAGTGGATACTGATCCATAGAATTTCTCCTGTCCCATGACTGGATACTGACCATAGAGTTCCTCCTGTCCCATCACTGGATACTGACCCATAGAGTTCCTCCTGTCCCATCACTGGACACTGACCCATCGAGATCCATTGTCCCATCAATGGGTACCGACCCATATAGTTCGCCCTGTCCCATCACTGGGCAGTGACCATAGAGTTCACCCTGTCCCATCACTGAAAGATACTGACTCACAGAGTTCCCCTTGTCTGATCAGTGGATACTGACCCATAGAATTCCCCCTGTCCCATCACTGCAATCTGACCGATAGAGTTCTCCCGGCCCATCACTGCATACTGACTCATAGATTTCCCCCTGTCACATCACTGGGTACTGACCCATAGAGTTCACCCAGTACCATCACTGGATACTGACCCATAGAGTTCCCTCTGCCCATCAAGGGAGACTGACCCACAGAGTTCCCCCTGTCCCATCACTGGATACTGACCCATAGAGTTCCTTCTGTCCCATCACTGGATACTGCGCCATAGAGATCCATTGTCCCATCAATGGGTACCGATCCATATAGTTCCCCCTGTCCCATCACTGGGCAGTGACCATAAAGTTCACCCTGTCCCATCACTGGATACTGACCCACAGAGTTCCCCCTGTCCCATCACTGGATACTGACCAATAGAGATCCTCCTGTCCCATCAATGGAGACTGACCCATTGAGTTCCCCCTGTCCCATCACTGGATATTGATCCATAGTTTTCCCCCGTCCCATCACTGGCTACCGACCCATAGAGCTCCGCCTGCCCGATCACTGGATACTGACCCACAGAGCTCCCCCTGGGCCGTCACAGGATACTGACCCATAGAGTTCCCCCTCTCCCATCAATGGAGACTGACCCATAGAGTTCCCCCTGTCCCATCACTGGATACTGACCCATAGAGTTCTTCCTATCCCATCACTGGATACTGACCCATAGAGCACCTTCTGTCCTATCACTGGATATTGACCATAGTTTTCCCACGTCCCATCATTGGATACCGTCCCATAGAGTTCTTCCTGTCGCATCAATGGATACTGACCCATAGAGTTCCCCCTGTCCCATCAATGGTGAGCTGACCCATAGAGTTCCCCCTGTCCCATCACTGGAGACTGACCAGAGAGGTCCTCCCGCGCCATCACTGGATACTGACCCATATAGGTCCCACTGTCCCAATACTGGATATTGACTCATAGATTTCCCCCTCTCCCATCATTGGGTACTGACTCATAGAGTTCCCCCTGTCCCATCATTGGATACTGACGCATGGAGTTCGTCCTGTCCCATCACTGGATATTGACTAATAGAGTTCACCCTGTCCCATCACTCGTTACTGCCGCATAGAATTTCCCCTGTGCCATCACTGAATACTGACCCATAGAGTTATCCCTGTCTCATCACTGGATACTGACCCACAGAGTTCTCCCTGTCCCATCACTGCATACTTACCCATTGAGTTCCTCCTGCCGTATCACTGGATATTGACCCATAGTTTTCCCCCGTCCCATCACTGGATACTGACCCATAGAGCTCCCTCTGGGCTGTCACAGGATACTGACCCATAGAGATCCCACTGTCCCAATACTGGATATTGACTCATAGAGTTCCCCCCATCCCATCACTGGATACTGACCCATAGAGCTCCCTCTGGGCTGTCACAGGATACTGACCCATAGAGTTCTCCCTGGCCCATCACTGCATACTGACTCATAGATTTCCCCCTGTCCCATCGCTGCATACTGACCCATAGAGTTCCCCCTGGCCAATCACTGCATACTGACCCATTGAGTTCGTCCTGTCCCATCACTGGGTACTGACCCATAGAATTCCCTCTGTGCCATCACTGAATACTGACACATAGAGTTGCCCCTGTCCCATCACTGGATATTGACTAATAGTTCTCCCTGTCCCATCACTGGTTACTGACCCATAGAATTCCCCTTGTCCGATCAGTGGATACTGATCCATTGAATTTCCCCTGTCCCATCACTGGATACTGACCATAGAGTTCCTCCTGTTCCATCACTGAATACTGAACCGTACAGTTCTTCCTGTCCCATCACTGGATACTGACCCATAGAGATCCATTGTCCCATCAATGGGTACCGACCCATATAGTTCGCCCTGTCCCATCACTGGTCAGTGACCATAGATTTCACCCTGCCCCATCACTGAAAGATACTGACTCACAGAGTTCCCCCTGTCCCATCATTGGATACTGACGCATGGAGTTCGTCCTGTCCCATCACTGGATATTGACTAATAGAGTTCACCCTGTCCCATCACTCGTTACTGCCGCGTAGAATTTCCCCTGTGCCATCACTGAATACTGACCCATAGAGTTACCCCTGTCTCATCACTGGATATTGACTAATAGAATTCCCCCTGTCCCATCACTGGATACTGACGCATAGAGTTCCCCCTGTCCCATCACTGCATACTTACCCATTGAGTTCTACCTGCCCTATCACTGGATATTGACCCATAGTTTTCCCCCGTCCCATCACTGGATACTGACCCATAGAGCTCCCCCTGGGCTGTCACAGGATACTGACCCATAGAGATCCCACTGTCCCAATACTGGATATTGACTCATAGAGTTCCCCCTCTCCCATCATTGGGTACTGACCCATAGAGTTCCCCCTTTCCCATCACTGGTTACTGAACCATTGAGTTCGTCCTGTCTCATCACTAGGTACTGACCCATAGAATTCCCTCTGTGCCATCACTGAATACTGACACATAGAGTTGCCCCTGTCCCATCACTGGATATTGACTAATGGAGTTCTCCCTGTCCCATCACTGGTTACTGACCCATAGAATTCCCCTTGTCCGATCAGTGGATACTGATCCATAGAATTTCCCCTGTCCCATCACTGGGCAGTGACCATAGAGTTCACCCTGTCCCATCACTGAAAGATACTGACTCACAGAGTTCCCCTTGTCCCATCACTGGATACTGATCCATAGAGTTCCCCCTGTCCCATCACTGGATATTGACCCACAGAGTTCCCCATTTCCCATCACTGAAAGATACTGACCCACAGAGTTGCCTCTGTCCCATCACTGGAGACTGACCCAGAGAGGTCCCCCCGCCCCATCACTGGATACCGGCCCATAGAGGTCCCACTGTCCCAATACTGGATATTGACTCATAGATTTCCCCCTCTCCCATCATTGGGTACTGACACATAGAGTTCCCCCTGTCCAATCATTGGATACTGACGCATGGAGTTCGTCCTGTCCCATCACTGGATATTGACTAATAGAGTTCACCCTGTTCCATCACTCGTTACTGCCGCATAGAGTTTTCCCTGTGCCATCACTGAATACTGACCCATAGAGTTACCCCTGTCTCATCACTGGATATTGACTAATAGAGTTCTCCCTGTCCCATGACTGGTTACTGACCCATAGAATTCCCCTTGTCTGATCAGTGGATACTGACCCATAGAATACTCCCTGTCCCATCACTGCATGCTGACCCACAGAGTTCCCCCTGGCCCATCACTGCATACTGACTCATAGATTTCCCACTGTCACATCACTGGGTACTGACCCATAGAGTTCACCCAGTACCATCACTGGGCAGTGACCCATAGAGATCCCATTGTCCCATCACTGACAGGTACTGACCCATAGAGTTCCCTCTGTCCCATAAATGGAGACTGACCCACAGAGTTCCCCCTGTCCCATCACTGGATACTGACCCATAGAGTTCCCCCTGTCCCATCACTGGGTACTGACCCAGAGAGTTCCTCTGTCCCATCACTGGATACTGCCCCATAGAGAACCATTGTCTCATCAATGGGTACCGATCCATATAGTTCCCCCTGTCCCATCACTGGGCAGTGACCATAGAGTTCACCCTGTCCCATCACTGGATACTGACCCACAGAGTTCCCCCTGTCCCATCACTGGATACTTAACCATAGAGATCCCCCTGTCCCATCAATGGAGACTGACCCATTGAGTTCCCCCCGTCCCATCACTGACTACCGACCCATAGAGCTCCGCCTGCCTGATCACTGGATACTGACCCACAGAGCTCCCCCTGGGCCGTCACAGGATACTGACCCATAGAGTTCCCCCTGTCCCATCAATGGAGACTGACCCATAGAGTTCCCCCTGTCCCATCACTGGATACTGACCCATAGAGTTCCCACTCTCTCATCACTGGAGACTGACCCATAGAGTTCCCACCGCCCCATCACTGGATACTGATCCACAGATGTCCCACTGTCCCAATACTGGATGTTGACTCATAGATTTCCCCTTCTCCCATCACTGGGTACAGACCCATAGCGTTCCCCCTATCCCATCACTGGGAACTAACTCATAGAGTTGCCCCTGTCCTATCACTGGATACTGACCCATAAGGTTCCTCCTGTCCCATCACTGGATACTGTTCCATAGAATTCTACCTGTCCCCTCACTGGATACTGACCCATAGAGTTCACACTGTCCCATCACTGGATACTGACCCATAGAGCTCCACCTGTCCCATCACTGGATAATGACCCATAGAGTTCCCCCTGTACCATCACTGGGTACTGACCCATAGAGTTCCCCCAGTTCCATCACTGGGCAGTGACCCATAGAGATCCCCTTGTCCCATCACTGACAGGTACTGTCCCATAGAGTTGCCCCTGTCCCATCACTGGATACTGACCCCAAGATATGCCCCTGTCCGATCACTGGATACTGAACCATAGAGTTCCTCCTGTCCCATCACTGAATACTGACCGATAGAGTTCTCCCTGTCCCATCACTGCATACTGACTCATAGATTTCCCCTGTCCCATCACTGGTGAGCTGACCCATAGAGTTCCCCCTGTCCCATCATTGGATACTGAAGCACAGAGTTCGTCCTGTCCCATCATTGGATACTGACGCGTAGAGTTCGCCCTGTCCCATCACTGGATATTGACCTATAGAGTTCACCCTGTCCCATCACTCGTTACTGCCGCATAGAATTTCCCCTGTGCCATCACTGAATACTGACCCATAGAGTTACCCCTCTCTCATCACTGGATACTGACTAATAGAGTTCTCCCTGTCCCATCACTGGTTACTGACCCACAGAATTCCCCTTGTCCGATCAGTGGATACTGACCCATAAAATTCCCCTTGTCCGATCAGTGGATACAGACCCATAGAGTTCCTCCTGTCCCATCACTGGATACTGACCCATAGAGATCCCCCTGTCCCATCAATGGTGAGCTGACCCATAGAGTTCCCCCTGTCCCATCATTGGATACTGAAGCACAGAGTTCGTCCTGTCCCATCATTGGATACTGACGCATAGAGTTCGCCCTGTCCCATCACTGGATATTGACCTATAGAGTTCACCCTGTCCCATCACTCGTTACTGCCGCATAGAATTTCCCCTGTGCCATCACTGAATACTGAACCACAGAGTTACCCCTCTCTCATCACTGGATACTGACTAATAGAGCTCTCCCTGTCCCATCACTGGTTACTGACCCATAGAATTCCCCTTGTCCGATCAGTGGATACTGACCCATAGAATTTCCCCTGTCCCATCACTGCATGCTGACCCACAGAGTTCCCCCTGTCCCATCACTGCATACTGACCCATAGAGTTCCCCCAATTCCATCACTGGGCAGTGACCCATAGAGATCCCCTTGTCCCATCACTGACAGGTACTGACCCATAGAGTTCTCCCTGTCCCATCACTGGATAATGAGCCAAAGAGATCTCCCTGTCCCATCACTGGATACTGAACCATAGAGTTCCTCCTGTCCCATCACTGAATACTGACCGATAGAGTTCCCCCTGTCCCATCACTGGGTACTGACCCATAGAATCTCTCCTGTCCCATCACTGGATACTGACCCATAGAGTTCACCCTGTCCCATCACTGGATACAGACCCACAGAGTTGCGCCTTTCCCATCACTGAAAGATACTGACCTACAGAGTTCCCCCTGTCCCATCACTGGGTACTGACCCATAGAGTTCCCCTTGCCCCATCACTGACAGGTACTGACCCATAGAGTTCACCCTGTCCCATCACTGGATACTGACCCATAGAGATCCTCCTGTCCCATCACTGGATACTGACCCATAGAGATCCATTATCCCATCAATGGGTACCGACACATATAGTTCGCCCTGTCCCATCACTGGGCAGTGACCATAGAGTTCACCCTGTCCCATCACTGAAAGATACTGACTCACAGAGTTCAACCTTTACCATCACTGAAAGATACTGACTCACAGAGTTCCCCCTGTCCCATCACTGGATTCTGACCCATAGAGTTCCCCCTGCCCCATCACTACATATTGACTCATAGATTTCCCCCTGTCACATCACTTGGTACTGACCCATAGAGTTCCCCGTGTAGCACCACTGACAAGTACTGACCCATAGAGTTCCCCCTGTCCCATCACTGGATACTGACCCATAGAACTCCTCTTGTCCCATGACTGTATACTGACCCATAGATTTCTACCTGTCCCATCACTGGATACTGACGCATTGAGTTCCCCCTGTCCAACAATTGGTACTGACCCACAGAGTTCCCCCTGTCCCATCACTGGATACTGAACCACAGAGTTCCCCCTGTCCCATCACTGGATACTGAACCATTGAGTTCACCCTGTCCCATCACTGCATACTTACCCATTGAGTTCCTCCTGCCCTATCACTGGATATTGACCCATAGCTTTCCCCCGTCCCATCACTGGATACTGACCCATAGAGCTCCCCCTGGGCTGTCACAGGATATTGACCCATAGAGTTCCCCCTGTCCCATCACTGGGTACTGACCCATAGAGTTCCCATTGTCCCATCACTGGGTACTGACCCATAGAATTCCCTCTGTGCCTTCATTGAATACTGACACATAGAGTTGCCCCTGTCCCATCACTGGATACTGACCAGAGAGTTCCTCCTGTCCCATCACTGGATACTGACCCATAGAGTTCCTCCTGTCCCATCACTGGACACTGACCCATAGAGATCCATTGTCCCATCAATGGGTACCGACCCATATAGTTCGCCCTGTCCCATCACTGGGCAGTGACCATAGAGTTCACCCTGTCCCATCACTGAAAGATACTGACTCACAGAGTTCCCCTTGTCCCATCACTGGATACTGACTCACAGAGTTCCCCATTTCCCATCACTGAAATATACTGACCCACAGAGTTCCCTCTGTCCCATCACTGGAGACTTACCCAGAGAGGTCCCCCCGCCCCATCACTGGATACCGACCCATAGAGGTCCCACAGTTGCAATACTGGATATTGACTCATAGATTTCCCCCTCTCCCATCACTGGGTACTGACCCAGAGAGTTCCCCCTGTCCCATCACTGCGTACTGACCCATAGAGTTCCCCCTTTCCCATCACTGGTTACTGAACCATTGAGTTCACCCTGTCCCATCACTGCATACTTACCCATTGAGTTCCTCCTGCCCTATCACTGGATATTGACCCATAGGTTTCCCCCGTCCCATCACTGGATACTGACCCATAGAGCTCCCCCTGGGCTGTCACAGGATACTGACCCATAGAGATCCCACTGTCCCAATACTGGATATTGACTCATAGAGTTCCTCCTTTCCCATCAATGGGTACTGACCCATAGAGTTCCCCCTGTCCCATCATTGGATACTGACGCATGGAGTTCGTCCTGTCCCATCACTGGATATTGACTATTAGAGTTCACCCAGTCCCATCACTCGTTACTGCCACATAGAATTTCCCCTGTGCCATCACTGAATACTGACCAATAGAGTTACCGCTGTCTCATCACTGGATATTGACTAATACAGTTCCCCCTGTCCCATCACTGGATACTGATGCATAGAGTTCCCCCTGTTCCATCACTGGATACTGACCCACAGAGTTCTCCCTGTCCCATCACTGCATACTTACCCATTGAGTTCCTCCTGCCCTATCACTGGATATTGACCCATAGTTTTCCCCCGTCCCATCACTGGATACTGACCCATAGAGCTCCCCCTGGGCTGTCACAGGATACTGACCCATAGAGATCCCACTGTCCCAATACTGGATATCGACTCATAGAGTTCTCCCTGTCCCATCACTGGGTACTGACCCAGAGAGATCCCACTGTCCCATCATTGGATACTGACGCATGGAGTTCGTCCTGTCCCATCACTGGATATTGACTAATAGAGTTCAACCTGTCCCATCACTGGTTACTGCCGCATAGAATTTTCCCTGTGCCATCACCGAATACTGACCCATAGAGTTACCGCTGTCTCATCACTGGATATTGACTAACAGAGTTCTCCCTGACCCATCACTGGTTACTGACCCATAGAATTTCCCTTGTCTGATCAGTGGATACTGACCCATAGAATTCCCCCTGTCCCATCACTGCATACTGACCCATAGAGTTCCCCCTGGCCCATCACTGCATACTGACTCATAGATTTCCCCCTGTCCCATCACTGCATACTGACCCATAGAGTTCCCCCTGGCCCATCACTGCATACTGACTCATAGATTTCCCCTTTCCCATCACTGGTTACTGACCCATTGAGTTCGTCCTGTCCCATCACTGGGTACTGACCCATAGAATTCCCTCTGTGCCTTCACTGAATACTGACACATAGAGTTGCCCCTGTCCCATCACTGGATATTGACTAATAGTTCTCCCTGTCCCATCACTGGTTACTGACCCATAGAATTCCCCTTGTCCGATCAGTGGATACTGATCCATAGAATTTCCCCTGTCCCATCACTGGATACTGACCATAGAGTTCCTCCTGTTCCATCACTGGATACTGAACCATAGAGTTCATCCTGTCCCATCACTGGATACTGACCCATAGAGATCCATTGTCCCATCAATGGGTACTGACCCAAATAGTTCGCCCTGTCCCATCACTGGGCAGTGACCATAGATTTCACCCTGTCCCATAACTGAAAGATACTGACTCACAGAGTTCCCCTTGTCCCATCACTGGATACTGACCCATAGAGTTCCCCCTATCCCATCACTGGATACTGACCCACAGAGTTCCCCATTTCCCATCACTGAAAGATACTGACCTACAGAGTTCCCACTGTCCCATCACTGGAGACTGACCCAGAGAGGTCCTCCCGACCCATCACTGGATACCGACCCATAGAGGTCCCACTGTCCCAATACTGGATATTGACTCATAGAGTTCCCCCTCTCCCATCACTGGGTACTAACCCATAGAGTTCCCCCTGTCCCATCACTGGGTACTGACCCATAGAGTTCCCCCTTTCCCATCACTGGTTACTGAACCATTGAGTTCGTCCTGTCCCATCACTGGATATTGACTAATAGAGTTCTCCCTGTCCCATCACTGGTTACTGACCCATAGAATTCCCCTTGTCCGATCAGTGGATACTGATCCATAGAATTTCTCCTGTCCCTTGACTGGATACTGACCATAGAGTTCCTCCTGTCCCATCACTGGATACTGACCCATAGAGTTCCTCCTGTCCCATCACTGGACACTGACCCATCGAGATCCATTGTCCCATCAATGGGTACCGACCCATATAGTTCGCCCTGTCCCATCACTGGGCAGTGACCATAGAGTTCACCCTGTCCCATCACTGAAAGATACTGACTCACAGAGTTCCCCTTGTCTGATCAGTGGATACTGACCCATAGAATTCCCCCTGTCCCATCACTGCAATCTGACCGATAGAGTTCTCCCGGCCCATCACTGCATACTGACTCATAGATTTCCCCCTGTCACATCACTGGGTACTGACCCATAGAGTTCACCCAGTACCATCACTGGATACTGACCCATAGAGTTCCCTCTGCCCATCAAGGGAGACTGACCCACAGAGTTCCCCCTGTCCCATCACTGGATACTGACCCATAGAGTTCCTTCTGTCCCATCACTGGATACTGCGCCATAGAGATCCATTGTCCCATCAATGGGTACCGATCCATATAGTTCCCCCTGTCCCATCACTGGGCAGTGACCATAAAGTTCACCCTGTCCCATCACTGGATACTGACCCACAGAGTTCCCCCTGTCCCATCACTGGATACTGACCAATAGAGATCCTCCTGTCCCATCAATGGAGACTGACCCATTGAGTTCCCCCTGTCCCATCACTGGATATTGATCCATAGTTTTCCCCCGTCCCATCACTGGCTACCGACCCATAGAGCTCCGCCTGCCCGATCACTGGATACTGACCCACAGAGCTCCCCCTGGGCCGTCACAGGATACTGACCCATAGAGTTCCCCCTCTCCCATCAATGGAGACTGACCCATAGAGTTCCCCCTGTCCCATCACTGGATACTGACCCATAGAGTTCTTCCTATCCCATCACTGGATACTGACCCATAGAGCACCTTCTGTCCTATCACTGGATATTGACCATAGTTTTCCCACGTCCCATCATTGGATACCGTCCCATAGAGTTCTTCCTGTCGCATCAATGGATACTGACCCATAGAGTTCCCCCTGTCCCATCAATGGTGAGCTGACCCATAGAGTTCCCCCTGTCCCATCATTGGATACTGACGCATAGAGTTCGTCCTGTCCCATCACTGGGTACTGACCCAGAGAGTTCGCCCTGTCCCATCACTGGATATTGACTAATAGAGTTCACCCTGTCCCATCACTCGTTACTGCCGCAAAGAATTTCCCCTGTGCCTTCACGGAATACTGACCCATAGAGTTACCCGTGTCCCATCAATGGATACTGACCCAAAGAAATCCCCCTGTCCCATCACTGAAAGATACTGACCCACAGAGTTCCACTTTTCCCATCACTGGTACTGACCCATAGAGTTCCCCCTGTCCCATCACTGCATATTGACTCATAGATTTCCCCTTGTCCCATCACTGACAGGTACTGACCCATAGAGTTCCCCCTGTCCCATTATTGGATACTGACCCAAAGAGATCCCCCTGTCCCATCACTGGATACTGAACCATAGAGTTCCTCCTGTCCCATCACTGAATACTGACCGATAGAGTTCTCCCTGTTAGATCACTGGTTACTGACCCATAAAATTCCCCTTGTCCGATCAGTGGAAACTGACCCACAGAATTTGCCCTGTCCCATCACTGGATACTGAACCATAGAGTTCCTCTGGTCCTATCACTGGATACTGACCCATAGAGATCCCCCTGTCCCATCAATGGTGAGCTGGCCCATAGAGTTCCCCCTGTCCCATCATTGGATACTGACCCATAGAGTTTGTTCTGTCCCATCACTGGGTACTGACCAATAGAGTTCACCCTGTCCCATCACTCGTTACTGCCGCATAGAATTCCCGCTGTCCCATCACTGCATGCTGACCCAAAGAGTTCCCCCTGTCCCATCACTGCATACTGACCCATAGAGTTCCCCCTGGCCCATCACTGCATTTTGACTCATAGATTTCCCCCTGTCACATCACTAGTTACTGATCCATAGAGTCCCCCCAGTTCCATCACTGGGCAGTGACCCATAGAGATCCCCTTGTCCCATCACTGACAGGTACTGACCCATAGAGTTCCCCCTGTCCCATCACTGGATACTGACCCAAAGAGATCCCCCTGTCCCATCACTGGGTACTGAGCCATAGAGTCCCTTTTGTCCCATCACTGGATACTGACCCATAGAGATCCATTATCCCATCAATGGGTACCGACCCATATAGTTCGCCCTGTCCCATCACTGGGCAGTGACCATAGAGTTCACCCTGTCCCATCACTGAAAGATACTGACTCACAGAGTTCCCCCTGTCCCATCACTGGATACTGACCCATAGAGTTCCTCCTGTCCCATGACTGGATACTGACCCACAGAGTTGCGCCTTTCCCATCACTGAAAGATACTGACCCATAGAGTTCCCCCTGTCCCATCACTGGATACTGACCCACAGCGTTCCCCCTGTCCCATCACTGGATACTGACCCATAGAGTTCCCCCTGACCCATCAATGGAGACTGACCCGTAGAGTTCCCCCTGTCCCATCACTGGATACTGACCCATAGAGTTCTCCCTGTCCCATCACTGGATACTTACCCATTGAGTTCCTCCTGCCCTATCATTGGATATTGACCCATAGTTTTCCCCCGTCCTATCACCGGATACTGACCCATAGAGCTCCCTCTGGGTTGTCACAGGATACTGACCCATAGAGATCCCACTGTCCCAATACTGGATATTGACTCAGAGAGTTGCCCCTGTCCCATCACTGGATACTGACCCATAGAGTTCCTCCTGTCCCATCACTGGATACTGACCCATAGAGTTCCTCCTGTCCCATCAGTGGATACTGACCCATAGAGATCCATTGTCCCATCAATGGGTACCGACCCAAAAAATTCGCCCGGTCCCATCACTGGGCAGTGACCATTGAGTTCCCCCTGACCCATCACTGGATATTGACGAATAGAGTTCACCGTGTTCTATCACTGGATTCTGACCCATAGAGATCCCCTTGTCCCATCACTGGATATTGACTAATAGAGTTCACCCTGTTCTATCACTGGATCTCCTTGTCCCATCACTGACAGGTACTGACCCACAGAGTTCCCCCTGTCCCATCACTGGTTACTGACCCATTGAGTTCATCCTGTCCCATCACTGGGTGCTGACCCATAGAATTCCCTCTGTGCCATCACTGAATACTGAGCCATAGAGTTACATCTGTCCCATCACTGGATATTGACTAATAGAGTTCTACCTGTCCCATCACTGGTTACTGACCCATAGAATTCCCCCTGTCCCATCACTGGATACAGACCCATAGAGTTCCTCGTGTCCCATCACTGGATACTGATCCATAGAGTTCCCCCTGTCCCATCAATGGAGACTGACCCATCGAGTTGCCCCTGTCCCATCACTGGATACTGACCCATAGAGTTCCCCTGTCCCATCACTGGATACTGAGCCCTAGAGTTCCCCCTGTCCCATCACTGGATACTGACCCACAGAGTTCCCCGTTTCCCATCACTGAAAGATACTGATCTACTGAGTTCCCCCTGTACCATCACTGTATTCTGACCTATAGAGTTCCCCCTGCCCCATCACTGCATATTGACTCATAGATTTCCCCCTGTCACATCACTGGGTACTGACTCATAGAGTTCCCCTTGTCCAATCACTGACAGGTACTGACCCATTGATTTCCCCCTGTCCCATCACTGGATACTGACCCAAAGAGTTCCTCCTGTCCCATCACTGGATACTGACCCATAGAGTTCCCCCTGTCCCATCACTGGATACTGATCCATAGAGATCCATTGTCCCATCAATGGGTACCGACCCATATAGTTCGCCCTGTCCCATCACTGGGCAGTCACCATAGAGTTCTCCCATCACTGGATACTGACCCACAGAGTTCCCCCTGTCCCATCACTGGATACTGACCCATAGAGTTCCCCCCTGTCCCATCACTGGATACTGACCATAGAGTTCCCACTGTTCCATCACTGGAGACTGACCAATAGAGTTCCCCCCGATCCATCACTGGATACTGACCCAATGAGTTCCTCCTGTCCCGTCACTGGATACTGACCCATACAGTTCCCCCTGTCCCATCACTGGATACTGATCCATCGAGTTCCCCCTGTCCCATCAATGGAGACTGACCCATAGAGTTCCCCCTGTCCCATCACTGGATACTGACCCATAGAGTTCTCCCTGTCCCATCACTGGATACTGATCCATAGAGTTCCCCCTGTCCCATCACAGGATACTGATCCATAGAGTTCCCACTGTTACATCACTGGAGACTGACCAATAGAGTTCCCCCCGCTCCATCACTGGATACTGACACAATGAGTTCCTCCTGTCCCGTCACTGGATACTGACCCATAGAGTTTCCCCTGTCCCATCACTGGATACCGATCCATCGAGTTCCCCCTGTCCCATCAATGGAGACTGACCCATAGAGTTCCCCCTGTCCCATCACTGGATACTGACCCATAGAGTTCTCCCTGTCCCATCACTGGATACTGATCCATAGAGTTCCCCCTGTCCCATCACAGGATACTGATCCATAGAGTTCCCCCTGTCCCATCACTGGATACTGATCCATCGAGTTCCCCCTGTCCCATCAATGGAGACTGACCCATAGAGCTCCCCCCGCCCCATCACTGGATACTGACCCAAAGAGTTCCTCCTGTCCCATCACTGGATACTGACCCATAGAGTTCCCCCTGTCCTATCACAGGATACTGATCCATAGAGTTCCCCCTGTCCCATCACTGGATACTGATCCATCGAGTTGCCCCTGTCCCATCACTGGATACTGACCCATAGAGTTCCCCCTGACCCATCAATGGAGACTGACCCGTAGAGTTCCCCCTGTCCCATCACTGGATACTGACCCATAGAGTTCTCCCTGTCCCATCACTGGATACTTACCCATTGAGTTCCTCCTGCCCTATCATTGGATATTGACCCATAGTTTTCCCCCGTCCTATCACCGGATACTGACCCATAGAGCTCCCTCTGGGTTGTCAGAGGATACTGACCCATAGAGATCCCACTGTCCCAATACTGGATATTGACTCAGAGAGTTCCCCCTGTCCCATCACTGGATACTGACCCATAGAGTTCCCCCCGCCCCATCACTGGATACTGACTTATAGAGTTTCCCCTGTCCCATCACTGGATACTGACCCAAAGAGTTCCTCCTGTCCCGTCACTGGATACTGATCCATAGAGTTCCCCCTGTCCCATCACTGGATACTGATCCATCGAGTTCCCCCTGTCCCATCAATGGAGACTGACCCATAGAGTTCCCCCTGTCCCATCACTGGATACTGACCCATAGAGTTCTCCCTGTCCCATCACTGGATACTGACCCAGAGAGCTCGTCCTGTCCTATCACTGGATACTGACCCATAGATTTCCCACGCCCCATCACTGGATACCGAACCAAAGAGCTCCCCCTCCCCCATCACTGGATACTGACCCATAGAGCTCTCCCTGTCCCATCACTGGATACTGACCCATAGATTTCCCCCTGTCCCATCAATGGTTACTGACCCATTGAGTTTGTCCTGTCCCATCACTGGATACAGACCCATAGCGTTCCCCATATCCCATCACCGGGTACTGACTCATAGAGTGCCCCCTGTCCTATCACTGGATACTGACCCATAGAGTTCCCACTGTCCCATCACTGGATACCGAACCATAGAGCTCCACCTGTCCCATCACTGGATACTGACTCAGAGAGTTCTACCTGTCCCATCACTGGATACTGACGCATTGCGTTCCACCTGTCCAACAATGGGTACTGACCCATTGAGTTCGTCCTGTCCCATCACTGGGTACTGACCCATAGAATTCCCTCTGTGCCATCACTGAATACTGACCTATAGATTTACCCCTGTCCCATCACTGGTCACTGACCCATAGAATTCCCCTTGTCCGATCAGTGGATACTGACCCATAGAATTACCCCTGTCCCATCACTGCATACTGACCCATAGAATTCTACCTGTCCCATCACTGGATACTGACCCATAGAGTTCCCCCTGTCCCCTCACTGCATACGGACCCATAGAGCTCCTCCTGACCTATCACAGGATATTGAGCCATAGATTTCCCTGTCCCATCACTGGAGACTGACCCATAGAGTTCCCCCCGCCCCATCACTGGATACTGACCCATAGAGTTCCCCCCGCCCCATCACTGGATATTGACCCATAGAGTTCCCCCCACCCCATCACTGGATACTGACCCATAGAGTTCCCCCCACCCCATCACTGGATACTGACCCATAGAGTTTCCCCTGTCCCATCACCGGGTACTGACCCATAGAGTTCCTCCTGTCCCATCACTGGATACTGACCCATAGAGTTCACCCTGTCCCATCACTGGAAACTGACCCATTGAGTTCCTCCTGTCCTATCACGAGATATTGACCCATAGTTTTCCCCCGTCCCATCACTGGATACCGACCCAGAGAACTCACCCTGCCCCATCACTGGACATTGACCCATAGAGCTCCCCCTGGGCCGTCACAGGATACTTATCCATAGCGATCCAACTGTCCCAATACTGGATATTGACTCATAGATTTCCCCCTCTCCCATCACTGGGTACTGACCCATAGAGCTCATCCTGTCCCATCACTGGGTGCTGACGCATAGAATTCCCTCTGTGCCATCACTGAATACTGACCCATAGAGTTACACCTGTCCCATCACTGGATATTGACTAACAGAGTTCTCCCTGTCCAATCAATGGTTACTGACCCATAGAATTCCCCCTGTCCCATCACTGGATACTGACCCATAGAGTTCCTCCTGTCCCATCACTGGATACTGATCCATAGAGTTCCCCCTGTCCCATCAATGGAAACTGACCCATAGAGATGCCCTGTCCCATCACTGGATACTGACCCATAGAGTTCCCCCTGTCCCATCACTGGGTACTGACACACAGAGTTCCCCCTGTCCCATCACTGGATACTGACCCCTAGAGTTCCCCCTGTCCCATCACTGGATACTGACCCACAGAGTTTCCCCGTTTCCCATCACTGAAAGATACTGCCCCACTGAGTTCCCCCTGTCCCATCACTGCATATTAACTCATAGATTTCCCCCTGTCACATCACTGGGTACTGACCCATAGAATTCCCCTTGTCCCATCACTGACATGTACTGACCCATAGAGTTCCCCCTGTCCCATCACTGGATACTGAGCCAAAGAGTTCCTCCTGTCCCATCACGGGATACTGACCCACAGAGTTCGCCCTGTCCCATCACTGGATACTGATCCATCGAGTTCCCCCTGTCCCATCAATGGAGACTGAACCATAGAGTTCCCCCTGTCCCATCACTGGATACTGACCCATAGAGTTCTCCCTGTCCCATCACTGGATACTGACCCATTGAGTTCCTCCTGTCCTATCACTGGATATTGACACATAGTTTTCCCACGTCCCATCACTGGATACCGACTGATAGAGCTCCCCCTGCCACATCAGTGGATACTGACCCATAGAGCTCTCCCTGTCCCATCACTGGATACTGACCCACAGACTTCCCCCTGTCCCATCAATGGTTACTGACCCATTGAGTTCGTCCTGTCCCATCACTGGATACAGACCCATAGTGTTCCCCCGATCCCATCACTGGGCACTGACTCATCGAGTTCCCCCTGTCCTATCACTGGAGACTAACCCATAGAGTTCCCACTGTCCCATCACTGGATATTGACTAACAGAGTTCACCCTGTTCTATCACTGAATCCCCTTGTCCCATCACTGACAGGTACTGACCCAGAGAGTTCCCCCTGTCCCATCACTGGATACTGACCCAAAGAGGTCCCTCTGTCCCATCACTGACAGGTACTGACCCAAAGAGATCCCACTGTTCATCACTGGATACTGACCCATCGAGTTCTTCCTGTCCCATCACTGGATACTGACCCATAGAGTTCCCCCTGTCCCATCAATGGAGACTGACCCATAGAGTTTCCCCTGTCCCATCACTAGATACTGACCCATAGAGTTCCCCCTGTCCCATCAATGGATACCGACCAATATAGTTCGCCCTGTCCCATCACTGGGCAGTGACAATAGAGTTTTCCCATCACTGGATTCTGACCCACAGAGTTCCGCCTGTCCCATCACTGGATACTGACCGATAGAGTTCCCCCTGTCCCATCACTGGATACTGACCCACAGAGTTCCGCCTGTCCCATCACTGGATACTGACCCATAGAGTTCCCCCCGGCCCATCACTGGATACTGACCATAGAGTTCCCACTGTTCCATCACTGGAGACTGACCCATAGAGTTCCCCCCGCCCCATCACTGGATACTGACCCAAAGAGTTCCTCCTGTCCCATCACTGGATACTGACCCATAGAGTTCCACCTGTCCCATCACTGGATAATGACCCATAGAGTTCTCCCTGTCCCATCACTAGATACTGACCCATAGAGCTCCTCCTGTCCTATCACTGGATACTGACACATAGTTTTCCCACATCCCATCACTGGATACCGACCCATAGAGCTCCCCCTGCCCCATCACTGGATACTGACCCATAGAGCTCTCCCTGTCCCATCACTGGATACTGACCCATAGAGTTCCCCCTGTCCCATCAATGGTTACTGACCCATTGAGTTCATCCTGTCCCATCACTGAATACTGACCCATAGAGTTCGCGCTGTCCCATCACTGGAGACTGTCCCATAGAGTACACCTGTCCAATCAATCGATACTGACCCATAGAGTTCTCCCTGTCCCATCACTGGATACTGACCCATAGAGCCCCTCCTGTCCTATCACTGGATACTGACACATAGTTTTCCCACGTCCGATCACTGGATACCGACCCATAGAGCTCCCCCTGCCCCATCACTGGCTACTGACCCATAGAATTCACCTTGTCCGATCAGTGAATACTGACCCATAGAATTCCCCCTGTCCCATCACTGTATGCTGACCCATAGAGCTCCTCCTGACCTATCACTGGATATTGAGCCATAGATTTCCCCCATCCCATCTCTGGTTATCGACCCATAGAGCTCCCCTGCCCCATCACTGGATACTGACCCATAGAGCTCCCCCTGTTCCATCACTGGTGACTGAACCATAGAGTTCCCCCCGCCCCATCACTGGATACTGAGCCATAGTGTTTCCCCTGTCCCATCACCGGGTACTGACCATAGAGTTCCTCCTGTCCCATCACTGGATACTGACCCATAGAGTTCACCCTGCATCATCACTGCATATTGACTCATCGATTTCCCCTGTCACATCACTGGGTATTGACCCATAAATTTCCCCATGTCAAATCACTGGGTACTGACCCATCGAGTTCCCCTTGTCACATCACTGACAGGTACTGACCCATAGAGTTCCCCCTGTCCCATCACTGGATACTGACCCAAAGAGTTCCCCCTGTCCCATCAATGGATACTGATCCATAGAGTTCCCCCTGTCCCATCACTGGATACTGACCCAAAGAGCTCCTCCTGTCCTATCACTGGATACTGACCCATAGAGTTCTCCCTGTCCCATCACTGGATACTGACCATAGAGTTCCCACTGTTCCATCACTAGATACTGACCCATCGAGTTCCCCCTGTCCCATCAATGGATACTGTCCCATAGAGCCCCTCCTGTCCTATCACTGGATACTGACACATAGTTTTCCCACGTCCGATCACTGGATACCGACCCATAGAGCTCCCCCTGCCCCATCACTGGATACTGACCCATAGATTTCTCCCTGTCCCATCACTGGATACTGTCCCATAGAGCCCCTCCTGTCCTATCACTGGATACTGACACATAGTTTTCCCACGTCCGATCACTGGATACCGACCCATAGAGCTCCCCCTGCCCCATCACTGGATACTGACCCATAGAATTCACCTTGTCCGATCAGTGGATACTGACCCATAGAATTCCCCCTGTCCCATCACTGTATACTGACCCATAGAATTCTACCTGTCCCATCACTGAATACTGACCCATAGAGTTCGCTCTGTCCCATCACTGGATACTGTCCCATAGAGTACACCTGTCCCATCAATCGATACTGACCCAAAGAGTTCCTCCTGTCCCATCACTGGATACTGACCCATAGAGTTCCACCTGCCCCATCACTGGATAATGACCCATAGAGCTCTCCCTGTCCCATCACTAGATACTGACCCATAGAGCTCCTCCTGTCATATCACTGGATACTGACACATAGTTTTCCCACATCCCATCACTGGATACCGACCAATAGAGCTCCCCCTGCCCCATCACTGGATACTGACCCATTGAGCTCTCCCTGTCCCATCACTGGATACTGACCCATAGAGTTCCCTCTGTCCCATCAATGGTTACTGACCCATTGAGTTCATCCTGTCCCATCACTGGATACTGACCCATAGTGTTTCCCCTGTCCCATCACCGGGTACTGACCATAGAGTTCCTCCTGTCCCATCACTGGATACTGACCCATAGAGTTCACACTGCATCATCACTGCATATTGACTCATCGATTTCCCCTGTCACATCACTGCGTATTGACCCATAAATTTCCCCATGTCAAATCACTGGGTACTGACCCATCGAGTTCCCCTTGTCACATCACTGACAGGTACTGACCCATAGAGTTCCCCCTGTCCCATCACTGGATACTGACCCAAAGAGTTCCCCCTGTCCCATCAATGGATACTGATCCATAGAGTTCCCCCTGTCCCATCACTGGATACTGACCCATAGAGCTCCTCCTGTCCTATCACTGGATACTGACCCATAGAGTTCTCCCTGTCCCATCACTGGATACTGACCATAGAGTTCCCACTGTTCCATCACTAGATACTGACCCATCGAGTTCCCCCTGTCCCATCAATGGATACTGTCCCATAGAGCCCCTCCTGTCCTATCACTGCATACTGACACATAGTTTTCCCACGTCCGATCACTGGATACCGACCCAAAGAGCTCCCCCTGCCCCATCACTGGATACTGACCCATAGATTTCTCCCTGTCCCATCACTGGATACTGTCCCATAGAGCCCCTCCTGTCCTATCACTGGATACTGACACATAGTTTTCCCACGTCCGATCACTGGATACCGACCCATAGAGCTCCCCCTGCCCCATCACTGGATACTGACCCATAGAATTCACCTTGTCCGATCAGTGGATACTGACCCATAGAATTCCCCCTGTCCCATCACTGTATACTGACCCATAGAATTCTACCTGTCCCATCACTGAATACTGACCCATAGAGTTCGCTCTGTCCCATCACTGGATACTGTCCCATAGAGTACACCTGTCCCATCAAACGATACTGACCCAAAGAGTTCCTCCTGTCCCATCACTGGATACTGACCCATAGAGTTCCACCTGCCCCATCACTGGATAATGACCCATAGAGCTCTCCCTGTCCCATCACTAGATACTGACCCATAGAGCTCCTCCTGTCATATCACTGGATACTGACACATAGTTTTCCCACATCCCATCACTGGATACCGACCAATAGAGCTCCCCCTGCCCCATCACTGGATACTGACCCATAGAGCTCTCCCTGTTCCATCACTGGATACTGACCCATAGAGTTCCCCCTGTCCCATCAATGGTTACTGACCCATTGAGTTCATCCTGTCCCATCACTGAATACTGACCCAAAGAGTTCGCGCTGTCCCATCACTGGATACTGTCCCATAGAGTACACCTGTCCCATCAATCGATACTGACCCATAGAGTTCTCCCTGTCCCATCACTGGATACTGTCCCATAGAGTTACACCTGTCCCATCACTGGATATTGACTAACAGAGTTCTCCCTGTCCAATCAATGGTTACTGACACATAGAATTCCCCCTGCCCCATCACTGGATACTGACCCATAGATTTCTCCCTGTCCCATCACTGGATACTGTCCCATAGAGCCCCTCCTGTCCTATCACTGGATACTGACACATAGTTTTCCCACGTCCGATCACTGGATACCGACCCATAGAGCTCCCCCTGCCCCATCACTGGATACTGACCCATAGAATTCACCTTGTCCGATCAGTGGATACTGACCCATAGAATTCCCCCTGTCCCATCACTGTATACTGACCCATAGAATTCTACCTGTCCCATCACTGAATACTGACCCATAGAGTTCGCTCTGTCCCATCACTGGATACTGTCCCATAGAGTACACCTGTCCCATCAAACGATACTGACCCAAAGAGTTCCTCCTGTCCCATCACTGGATACTGACCCATAGAGTTCCACCTGCCCCATCACTGGATAATGACCCATAGAGCTCTCCCTGTCCCATCACTAGATACTGACCCATAGAGCTCCTCCTGTCATATCACTGGATACTGACACATAGTTTTCCCACATCCCATCACTGGATACCGACCAATAGAGCTCCCACTGCCCCATCACTGGATACTGACCCATAGAGCTCTCCCTGTCCCATCACTGGATACTGACCCACAGAGTTCCCCCTGTCCCATCAATGGTTACTGACCCATTGAGTTCATCCTGTCCCATCACTGAATACTGACCCATAGAGTTCGCGCTGTCCCATCACTGGATACTGTCCCATAGAGTACACCTGTCCCATCAATCGATACTGACCCATAGAGTTCTCCCTGTCCCATCACTGGATACTGTCCCATAGAGTTACACCTGTCCCATCACTGGATATTGACTAACAGAGTTCTCCCTGTCCAATCAATGGTTCCTGACACATAGAATTCCCCCTGTCCCATCACTGGATACTGATCCATAGAGTTCCCCCTGTCCCATCACTGGATACTGACCCATAGAGCTCCTCCTGTCCTATCACTGGATACTGACCCATAGAGTTCTCCCTGTCCCATCACTGGATACTGACCATAGAGTTCTCACTGTTCCATCACTAGATACTGACCCATCGAGTTCCCCCTGTCCCATCAATGGATACTGTCCCATAGAGCCCCTCCTGTCCTATCACTGGATACTGACACATAGTTTTCCCACGTCCGATCACTGGATACCGACCCCTAGAGCTCCCCCTGCCCCATCACTGGATACTGACCCATAGATTTCTCCCTGTCCCATCACTGGATACTGTCCCATAGAGCCCCTCCTGTCCTATCACTGGATACTGACACATAGTTTTCCCACGTCCGATCACTGGATACCGACCCATAGAGCTCCCCCTGCCCCATCACTGGATACTGACCCATAGAATTCACCTTGTCCGATCAGTGGATACTGACCCATAGAATTCCCCCTGTCCCATCACTGTATACTGACCCATAGAATTCTACCTGTCCCATCACTGAATACTGACCCATAGAGTTCGCTCTGTCCCATCACTGGATACTGTCCCATAGAGTACACCTGTCCCATCAAACGATACTGACCCAAAGAGTTCCTCCTGTCCCATCACTGGATACTGACCCATAGAGTTCCACCTGCCCCATCACTGGATAATGACCCATAGAGCTCTCCCTGTCCCATCACTAGATACTGACCCATAGAGCTCCTCCTGTCATATCACTGGATACTGACACATAGTTTTCCCACATCCCATCACTGGATACCGACCAATAGAGCTCCCCCTGCCCCATCACTGGATACTGACCCATAGAGCTCTCCCTGTTCCATCACTGGATACTGACCCATAGAGTTCCCCCTGTCCCATCAATGGTTACTGACCCATTGAGTTCATCCTGTCCCATCACTGAATACTGACCCATAGAGTTCGCGCTGTCCCATCACTGGATACTGTCCCATAGAGTACACCTGTCCCATCAATCGATACTGACCCATAGAGTTCTCCCTGTCCCATCACTGGATACTGTCCCATAGAGTTACACCTGTCCCATCACTGGATATTGACTAACAGAGTTCTCCCTGTCCAATCAATGGTTACTGACACATAGAATTCCCCCTGCCCCATCACTGGATACTGACCCATAGATTTCTCCCTGTCCCATCACTGGATACTGTCCCATAGAGCCCCTCCTGTCCTATCACTGGATACTGACACATAGTTTTCCCACGTCCGATCACTGGATACCGACCCATAGAGCTCCCCCTGCCCCATCACTGGATACTGACCCATAGAATTCACCTTGTCCGATCAGTGGATACTGACCCATAGAATTCCCCCTGTCCCATCACTGTATACTGACCCATAGAATTCTACCTGTCCCATCACTGAATACTGACCCATAGAGTTCGCTCTGTCCCATCACTGGATACTGTCCCATAGAGTACACCTGTCCCATCAAACGATACTGACCCAAAGAGTTCCTCCTGTCCCATCACTGGATACTGACCCATAGAGTTCCACCTGCCCCATCACTGGATAATGACCCATAGAGCTCTCCCTGTCCCATCACTAGATACTGACCCATAGAGCTCCTCCTGTCATATCACTGGATACTGACACATAGTTTTCCCACATCCCATCACTGGATACCGACCAATAGAGCTCCCACTGCCCCATCACTGGATACTGACCCATAGAGCTCTCCCTGTCCCATCACTGGATACTGACCCACAGAGTTCCCCCTGTCCCATCAATGGTTACTGACCCATTGAGTTCATCCTGTCCCATCACTGAATACTGACCCATAGAGTTCGCGCTGTCCCATCACTGGATACTGTCCCATAGAGTACACCTGTCCCATCAATCGATACTGACCCATAGAGTTCTCCCTGTCCCATCACTGGATACTGTCCCATAGAGTTACACCTGTCCCATCACTGGATATTGACTAACAGAGTTCTCCCTGTCCAATCAATGGTTCCTGACACATAGAATTCCCCCTGTCCCATCACTGGATACTGATCCATAGAGTTCCCCCTGTCCCATCACTGGATACTGACCCATAGAGCTCCTCCTGTCCTATCACTGGATACTGACCCATAGAGTTCTCCCTGTCCCATCACTGGATACTGACCATAGAGTTCTCACTGTTCCATCACTAGATACTGACCCATCGAGTTCCCCCTGTCCCATCAATGGATACTGTCCCATAGAGCCCCTCCTGTCCTATCACTGGATACTGACACATAGTTTTCCCACGTCCGATCACTGGATACCGACCCCTAGAGCTCCCCCTGCCCCATCACTGGATACTGACCCATAGATTTCTCCCTGTCCCATCACTGGATACTGTCCCATAGAGCCCCTCCTGTCCTATCACTGGATACTGACACATAGTTTTCCCACGTCCGATCACTGGATACCGACCCATAGAGCTCCCCCTGCCCCATCACTGGATACTGACCCATAGAATTCACCTTGTCCGATCAGTGGATACTGACCCATAGAATTCCCCCTGTCCCATCACTGGATACTGACCCATAGATTTCTCCCTGTCCCATCACTGGATACTGTCCCATAGAGCCCCTCCTGTCCTATCACTGGATACTGACACATAGTTTTCCCACGTCCGATCACTGGATACCGACCCATAGAGCTCCCCCTGCCCCATCACTGGATACTGACCCATAGAAGTCACCTTGTCCCATCACTGGATACTGACCCATAGAGCTCCTCCTGTCCTATCACTGGATATTGACACATAGTTTTCCCACGTCCAATCACTGGATACCGACCCATAGAGCTCCCCCTGCCCCATCACTGGATACTGACCCATAGAGCTCTCCCTGTCCCATCACTGGATACTGACCCATAGAGTTCCCCCTGTCCCATCAATGGTTACTGACCCATTGAGTTTGTCCTGTCCCATCACTGGATACAGACCCATAGCGTTCCCCCTGTCCCATCACTGGGTCCTGACTCATCGAGTTCCCCTTGTCCTATCACTGGAGACTGACTCATAGAGTTACCACTGTCCCATCACTGGATACTGAACCATAGAGTTCTATCTGTCCCATCACTGGATACTGACGCATTGAGTTCCACCTGTCCAACAATGGGTACTGCCCCATTGAGTTCCCCCTGTCCCATCACTGGATATTGACTAATAGAGTTCACCCTGTTCTTTCACTGGATTCTGACCCATAGAGATCCCCTTGTCCCATCACTGGATATTGACTAACAGAGTTCACCCTGTTCTATCACTGGATCCCCTTATCCCATCACTGACAGGTACTGACCCATAGAGTTCCCCCTGTCCCATCACTGGATACTGACCCAACGAGGTCCCTCTGTCCCATCACTGACAGGTACTGACCCAAAGAGATCCCTCTGTCCCATCACTGGATACTGACCCATCGAGTTCCCCCTGCCCCATCAATGGAGACTGACCCATAGAGTTTCCCCTGTCCCATCACTAGATACTGACCCATAGAATTCCCCCTGTCCCATCACTGGGTACTGACCCATAGAGTTCCTCCTGTCCCATCACTGGATACTGATCCATAGAGATCCATTGTCCCATCAATGGGTACCGACCCATATAGTTCGCCCTGTCCCATCACTGGGCAGTGACCATAGAGTTCTCCCATCACTGGATACAGACCCACAGAGTTCCCCCTGTCCCATCACTGGATACTGACCCATAGAGTTCCCCCTGTCCCATCAATGGAGACTGACCCATAGAGTTCCCCCAGTCCCATCACTGGATACTGACCAATAGATTTCTCCCTGTCCCATCACTGGATACTGTCCCATAGAGCCCCAGCTGTCCTATCACTGGATACTGACGCATTGATTTCCCCCTGTCCAACATTGGGTACTGACCCATAGAGTTCCCCCTGTTCCATCACTGGATATGGACTAATAGAGTTCACCCTGTCCCATCACTCGTTACTGACTAATAGAATTCCACCTGAGCCATCACTGAATACTGACCCACAGAGTTCCCCCTGTCCCATCACTGGATATTGACTCACAGAGTTCTCCCTGTCCCATCACTGGTTGCTGACCCATAGAATTCCCCTTGTCCGATCAGTGGATACTGACCCACAGAATTCCCCCTGTCCCATCACTGCATACTGAACCATTGAGTTCCCCCTGACCCATCACTGCATAGTGACTCATAGATTTCCCCCTGTCACATCACTGGGTACTGATCTTAGAGTTCCCCCAGTTCTATCACTGGGCAGTGACCCATAGATATCCCCTTGTCCCATCACTGACAGGTACTGACCCATAGAGTTCCCCCTGTCCCATCACTGGATACTGAACAAAGAGATCCCCCTGTCCAATCACTGACAGGTACTGACCCATAGAGTTACCCCTGTCCCATCACTAGATACTGACCCAAAGAGATCCCTCTGTCCCATGACTGGATACTGACCCATAGAGTTCCTCCTGTCCCATCACTGGATACTGACCCACAGAGTTCCCCCTGTCCCATCAATGGAGACTGACCCATAGAGTTCCCCCTGTCCCATCACTGGATGCTGACCCACAGAGTTCCCTCTGTCCCATCACTGGGTACTGACCAATAGAGTTCCTCCTGTACCATCACTGGATACTGACCCATAGAGATCCATTGTCCCATCAATGGGGACCGACCCACATAGTTTGCCCTGTCCCATCACTGTGCAGTGACAATCGAGTTCACCCTGTCCCATCACTGGATACTGCCCCACAGAGTTCCCCCTATCCCATCACTGGATACTGACCCATTGAGTTCGCCCTGTCCCATCACTGGGTACTGACCCATAGAATTCTCTCTGTGCCATCACTGAATACTGAACAATCATGTTCACGCTGTCCCATCACTGGATACCGACCCATAGAGTTTCCCTTGTCCCATCAATGGAGACTGAGCCATAGAGTTCCCCCTGTCCCATCAATGGAGACTGACCCATAGAGTTCCCCCTGTCCCATCACTGGATGCTGACCCACAGAGTTCCCTCTGTCCCATCACTGGGTACTGACCAATAGAGTTCCTCCTGTACCATCACTGGATACTGACCCATAGAGATCCATTGTCCCATCAATGGGGACCGACCCACATAGTTTGCCCTGTCCCATCACTGTGCAGTGACAATCGAGTTCACCCTGTCCCATCACTGGATACTGCCCCACAGAGTTCCCCCTATCCCATCACTGGATACTGACCCATTGAGTTCGCCCTGTCCCATCACTGGGTACTGACCCATAGAATTCTCTCTGTGCCATCACTGAATACTGAACAATCATGTTCACGCTGTCCCATCACTGGATACCGACCCATAGAGTTTCCCTTGTCCCATCAATGGAGACTGAGCCATAGAGTTCCCCCTGTCCCATTAATGGAGACTGACCCATAGAGTTCCCCATGTCCCATCACTGGATACTGACCCATAGAGTTTCCCCTGTCCCATCACTGGGTACTGACCCATTGAGTTCCACCTGTACCATCACTGGATACTGACCCATAGAGATCTATTCTCCCATCAATGGGTACCAATCCATATAGTTCGCCCTGTCCCATCACTGGTCAGTGACCATAGAGTTCACCCTGTATCATCAATGGATACTGACACATAGATTTCTCCCATTCCCATCACTGAAAGATACTGACCCACAGAGTTCCCCCTGTCCCATCACTGGATTCTGACCCATAGAGTTACCCCTGTCCCATCACTGGATACTGACCCATAGAGTGCCTCCTGTCCCATCACTGGATACTGATCCATAGAATTTTACCTGTCCCCTCACTGGATACTGACCCATGGAGTTCCCACTGTCCTATCACTGGATACTGACTCATAGAGTCCCCCTTTCCCATCACTGAAAGAAACTGACCCATAGAGTTCCACCTGTCCCACCACTGGATTCTGACCCATAGAGTTCCCCCTGCCCCATCACTGCATATTGATTCATAGATTTCCCCCTGTCACATCACTGGGTAATGACCCATAGAGTTCCCCTTGTCCCATCACTGGATTTGACGAATAGAGTTCTCCCTGTCCCATCACTGGTTACAGAACCATAGAATTCCCCTTGTCCGATCAGTGGATACTGACTCATAGAGTTCCCCCGTCACATCAATGGAGACTGACCCATAGAGTTCCCCCTGTCCCATCACTGGATACTGACCATAGAGTTCCTCCTGTCCCATCACTGGGTACTGACCCATAGAGATCCATTGTCCCATCAATGGGTACCGACCCATATAGTTCGCCCTGTCCCGTCACCGGGCAGTGACTATAGAGTTCACCCTGTCCCATCACTGGTTACTGACCCACAGAGTTCCCTCTGTCCCATCACTGGATACTGACCCATAGAGCACCCACTGTCCCATCACTGGATACTGATCCATAGAGTTCCCCCTTTTCCATCACTGCAAGATACTGACCCACAGAGTTCCCCCTGTCCCATCACTGGATTCTGACCCATAGAGTTCCCCCTGCCCCATCACTACATATTGACTCATAGATTTCCCCCTGTCACATCACTGGGTACCGACCCATAGAGCTCCCATTGTCCCATCACTGACAGGTACTGACCCATAGAGTTCCCTCTGTCCCATCACTGGATTCTGACCCATAGAGTTCCCCTTTCCCATCACTGGATACTGACCCAAAGAGTTCCCACTGTCCCATCACTGGATACTGACCCGTAGAGTTCCCCCTGTCCCATCACTGGATACTGACCCATAGAATTCCCCCTGTCCCATCAATGGAGACTGACCCATAGAGCTCCGCCTGTGCCGTCAGAGGATACTGACCAATAGAGATCCCCCTGTCCCGTCCCTGGATGCGGACCCATAGAGCTCCTCCTGTCCCATCACTGGATGCTGACCCATAGAGTTCCCTCTGTCCCATCACTGGATACTGAGGCATAGCGATCGCCCTGTCCCATCACTGGATACTGACCCATAGAGTTCCTCCTGTCCCATCACAGGATACTGACCCATGGAGCTACCCCTATTCCATCACTGGGTACAAACCCATAGATTTCCTCATATCCCATTACTGGATACTGACCCAAAGAGTTCCCCCTGTCTCGTCATTGTATACTGACCCATAGAGCTCCCCCTGTCACAACACTGGATATGCCCCATTGATGTCCCCCGTTCCCATCACTGGATACTGACGCGTAGATTTCCTCCTGTCCCATCAGTGGATAATGTCCCATTGAATTCCTCCAGCTCCATCACTGGATACTGACCCATAGAGCTCCGCCTGTCCCATCACTGGGTACTGACATATAGAGCTCCCCCTGACACATAACTGGATACTATCCCATAGATTTCCCCTCGTCCCATCACTGGATACTGACCCATAGATTTTCCCTTTTCCCATCACAGGATACGGACGCATAGAATTTCCTCTGTCCCATCACTGGATATTGACACATAGAGTTCCCCCTGTCCAATCAATGGATACTGACGCATAGAGTTCCCCCTGTCCCATCACTGGATACAGACTCATAGAGATCCTCCTGTCCCATCACTGGATACTGACCCATAGAGCTCCCCCTGTACCATCACTGGATACTGACCCATAGAGCTGCCCCTGTCCCATCACTGGATACTGACCCATAGAGCTCCCCCTATTCCATCACTTGGTACTGACCCATAGAGTTGCCCCTATTCCATCACTGGATATTGACACATAGAGCTCCCACAGTCCCATCACTCGATACTGACCCATTGAGCTCCGCCTGTCCCGTCACTAGGAACTGACCAGCACATTTCCTCCTGTCGCTTCAATGAGTACTGACCCATAGAGTTCCCCCTGTCCCATCACTGGATGCTGATGCATAGAGATCCCCCTGTCCCATCACTGGATACTGACCCATAGAGTTCCCCCTGTCCCATCACTGGATACTGACCTGTAGATTTCCTCCTGTCCTCTCACCGGATACTGACCCAAAGAATTCCCTCTGTCCCATCACTGCCAAGTACTGATCCACAGAGATACCCATGTCCCATCACTGGATACTGACCAAAGAGATCCCCCTGTCCAATCACTGACAGGTACTGACCCATAGAGTTACCCCTGTCCCATCACTAGATACTGACCCAAAGATATCCCTCTGTCCCATGACTGGATACTGACCCATAGAGTTCCTCCTGTCCCATCACTGGATACTGACCCACAGAGTTCCCCCTGTCCCATCAATGGAGACTGACCCATAGAGTTCCCCCTGTCCCATCACTGGATGCTGACCCACAGAGTTCCCCCTGTCCCATCACTGGGTACTGACCCATAGAGTTCCTCCTGTACCATCACTGGATACTGACCCATAGAGATCCATTGTCCCATCAATGGGGACCGACCCACATAGTTCGCCCTGTCCCATCACTGTGCAGTGACAATCGAGTTCACCCTGTCCCATCACTGGATACTGCCCCACAGAGTTCCGACTGTCCCATCACTGGATACTGACCCATTGAGTTCGCCCTGACCCATCACTGGGTACTGACCCATAGAATTCTCTCTGTGCCATCACTGAATACTGAACAATCATGTTCACGCTGTCCCATCACTGGATACCGACCCATAGAGTTTTCCTTTTCCCATCAATGGAGACTGATCCATAGAGTTTCCCCTGTCCCATCACTGGGTACTGACCCACAGCGTTCCCCCTGTCCCATCACTGGATACTGACCCATAGAGTTCCCCCTGTCCCATCACTGGATAATGACCTACAGTTCCTCCTGTCCCATCACTGGATACTGAGCCATAGAGTTCCCCCTTTCCCATTAATGGAGACTGACCCATAGAGTTCCCCATGTCCCATCACTGGATACTGACCCATAGAGTTTCCCCTGTCCCATCACTGGGTACTGACCCATTGAATTCCTCCTGTACCATCACTGGATACTGACCCATAGAGATCTATTCTCCCATCAATGGGTACCAATCCATATAGTTCGCCCTGTCCCATCACTGGTAAGTGACCATAGAGTTCACCCTGTAGCATCAATGGATACTGACACATAGATTTCTCCTATTCCCATCACTGAAAGATACTGACCCACAGAGTTCCCCCTGTCCCATCACTGGATTCTGACCCATAGAGTTCCCCCTGCCCCATCACTGCATATTGACTCATAGAGTTACCCCTGTCCCATCACTGGATACTGTCCCATAGAGTTCCCACTGTCCCATCACTGGAGATTGACCCATAGAGTTCCCCCCGCCCCATTACTGGATACTGACCCATAGAGTTCCCACTATCCCAATACTGGATATTGACTCATAGATTTCCCCCTCTCCCATCACTGGATACTGACCCATAGAGTTCCCTCTGTCCCATCAATGGTTACTGACGCATAGAGTTCCCCCTGTCCAACAATGGGTCCTGACCCATAAAGTTCCCCTTGTCCCATCACTGGATATTGACTAATAGAGTTCACCCTGTCCCATCACTCGTTACTGACTCATAGAATTCCCCCTGTCCCATCACTGGATATTGACGAATAGAGTTCACCCTGTCCCATCACTCGTTACTGACTCATAGAATTCCTCCTGTCCCATCACTGCACACTGACCCAGAGAGTTCCCTCTGTCCCATCACTGGATACTGACACATAGCGATCATCCTGTCCCATCACTGGTTACTGAGCCATAGAGTTCCCCCTGTCCCATCACTGGATACTGACTCATAGATTTCCTCCTCTCCCCTCACTCGATACTGACCCATAGAGATCCCTCTGTCCCATCACGGGATACTGACGCATAGCGATCGCCCTGTCCCATCACTGGATACTGACCCATAGAGTGCCTCCTGTCCCATCACTGGATACTGATCCATAGAATTTTACCTGTCCCCTCACTGGATACTGAACCATAGAGTTCCCACTGTCCTATCACTGGATACTGACTCATAGAGTCCCCCTTTCACATCACGGAAAGAAACTGACCCATAGAGTTCCACCTGTCCCACCACTGGATTCTGACCCATAGAGTTCCCCCTGCCCCATCACTGCACATTGATTCATAGATTTCCCCCTGTCACATCACTGGGTAATGACCCATAGAGTTCCCCTTGTCCCATCACGAGATTTGACGAATAGAGTTCTCCCTGTCCCATCACTGGTTACAGAACCATAGAATTCCCCTTGTCCGATCAGTGGATACTGACTCATAGAGTTCCCCTGTCACATCAATGGAGACTGACCCATAGAGTTCCCCCTGTCCCATCACTGGATACTGACCATTGAGTTCCTCCTGTCCCATCACTGGGTACTGACCCATAGAGTTCCTCCTGTCCCATCACTGGATACTGACCCATAGAGATCCATTGTCCCATCAATGGGTACCGACCCATATAGTTCGCCCTGTCCCGTCACCGGGCAGTGACCATAGAGTTCACCCTGTCCCATCACTGGTTACTGACCCACAGAGTCCCCTCTGTCCCATCAATGGATGCTGACCCATAGAGCATCCACTGTCCCATCACTGGATATTGACCCATAGAGTTCCCCCTTTTCCATCACTGCAAGATACTGACCCACAGAGTTCCCCCTGTCCCATCACTGGATTCTGACCCATAGAGTTCCCCCTTCCCATCACTGGATACTGACCCAAAGAGTTCCCACTGTCCCATCACTGGATACTGACCCGTAGAGTTCCCCCTGTCCCATCACTGGATACTGACCCATAGAATTCCCCCTGTCCCATCAATGGAGACTGACCCATAGAGCTCCGCCTGTGCCGTCAGAGGATACTGACAAATAGAGATCCCCCTGTCCCGTCACTGGCTACGGACCCATAGAGCTCCCCCTGTCGCATCACTGGATGCTGACCCATAGAGTTCCCTCTGTCCCATCACTGGATACTGAGGCATAGCGATCGCCCTATCCCATCACTGGATACTGACCCATAGAGTTCCTCCTGTCCCATCACAGGATACTGACCCATGGAGCTACCCCTATTCCATCACTGGGTACAAACCCATAGATTTCCTCATATCCCATTACTGGATACTGACCCAAAGAGTTCCCCCTGTTTCGTCATTGCATACTGACCCATAGAGCTCCCCCTGTCACAACACTGGATATGCCCCATTGAGGTCCCCCGTTCCCATCACTGGATACTGACGCGTAGATTTCCTCCTGTCCCATCACTGGATAATGTCCCATTGAATTCCTCCAGCCCCATCACTGGATACTGACCCATAGAGCTCCGCCTGTCCCATCACTGGGTACTGACCTATAGAGCTCCCCCTGACACATAACTGGATACTAACCCATAGATTTCCCCTCGTCCCATCACTGGATACTGACCCATAGATTTTCCCTTGTCCCATCACAGGATACTGACGCATAGAATTTCCTCTGTCCCATCACTGGATATTGACACATAGAGTTCCCCCTGTCCAATCAATGGATACTGACGCATAGAGTTCCCCCTGTCCCATCACTGGATACTGACTCATAGAGCTCCCCCTGTACCATCACTGGATACTGACCCATAGAGCTGCCCCTGTCCCATCACTGGATACTGATCCATAGAGTTGCCCCTATTCCATCACTGGATATTGACACATAGAGCTCCCACAGTCCTATCACTCGATACTGACCCATTGAGCTCCGCCTGTCCCGTCACTAGGAACTGACCAGCAGATTTCCTCCAGTCGCTTCAATGAGCACTGACCCATAGAGTTCCCCCTGTCCCATCACTGGATGCTGATGCATAGAGTTCCCCCTGTCCCATCACTGGATACTGACCCATAGAGTCCCCCCTGTCCCATCACTGGATACTGACCCATAGATTTCCTCCTGTCCTATCACCGGATACTGACCCAAAGAATTCCCTCTGTCCCATCACTGCCAAGTACTGATTCACAGAGATACCCATGTCCCATCACTGGATACTGACCCAAAGAGTTCCCCCTGGAACGTCACTGGACACTGACCCATGGAGATCACCCTGTCCCATCACTGGATATTGACCCATAGAGTTCCCCCTGTCACAACACTGGATATGCCCCATTGAGGTCCCCCGGCCCCATCACTGGATACTGACGCGTAGATTTCCTCCTGCCCATCACTGGATAATGTCCCATTGAGTTCCTCCTGTCCCATCACTGGATACTGACCCATAGAGCTCTGCCTGTCCCATCATTGGGTACTGATCTATAGAGCTCCCCCTGCCCCATCACTGGATACTGACCCATAGATTTCCCTGTCCCATCACTGGATACTGGCGCATAGAGTTCCCCCTGCCCCATCAATGGATACTGATGCATAGAGTTCCCCCTGTCCCATCACTGGATACTGACGCATAGAATTCCCCCTGTCCCATCACTGGATACTGACATATAGAGCTCCATCAGTCCCATCACTCGATACTGACCCAGTGAGCTCCGCCTGTCCCATCACTGGGAACTGACCAGTAGATTTCCTCCAGTTGCTTCAATGCATACTGATCCATAGAATTCCCCCTGTCCCATCACTGGATACTGATGCATAGAGATCCCCCTGTCCCATCACTGGATACTGACGCATAGAGTTCCTCCTGTCCCATCACTGGATACTGACCCGTAGATTTCCTCCAGTCCTATCACCGGATACTGACGCAAAGAGTTCCTCCTGTCCCATCACTGGATAATGACGCTTGGAGATCCCCCCGTCCCATCACTGACAAGTACTGACCCACAGATTTACCCATGTCCCATCACTGGATACTGACCCAAAGAGCTTCCCCTGTCTCGTCACTGGACACTGACTCATGGAGCTCACCCTGACACATCACTGGATATTGAGCCATAGAGAGCCCCCTGGCGCATCACTGACAGATACAGACCCAGAGAATTCCCCCTGTCCCATCACTGGATCCAGACCCATAGAGCTCTGCCTGTCCCAGCACTGGATACTGACCCATAGAGCTCTTGCTGTCCCATCACTGGATACTGACCCAAAGAGTTCCCCCTGTCCCGTCACTGGGTACTGACCCATAGAGCTCCCCCTGTCCCATCCCTGGTACTGACCCTTAGATTTCCCCTTGTCCGATCCTGGATACTGACCCACAGAGCTCCCCCTGTCCCATCACTGGTACTGACCCGCTGATTTCCCCCTATTCAATCAGTGGATACTGATCCATAGAGCTACCCCTGTCCCATCACAGTGAACTGACCCATAGAGTTCCCCCTTTACCATCACTGGATACTGACCCACAGAGTTTCCCCTGTCCCATCACTGGATACTGACCCATCGAGCTCCGCCGGTCCCATCACTGGATACTGATTCATAGAGTTCCCCCTGTCCCATCACTGGATACTGACTCATAGAGTTCCCCCTGGCTCTTCACTGACAGATACTGACCCAGAGAGTTCCCCCTGTCCCATCACTGGAAACAGACCCATAGAGTTCCGCCTGTCCCATCACTGGATACTGACCGATAGATCTCCCCCTGTCTCATCACTGCGTACTGACCCATAGAGTTCCACTGTCCCACCAGTGGGTAATGACCCATAGAGTTCATCCTGGCCCATCATTGGATACTGACCCATAGAATTCCCCCTGTCCCATCACTGGATACAGAATCACAGAGTTCCCCCTGTCCCATCACTGGATACTGACCCATAGAGTTCCCTCTGTTCAATCACTGGATACTGACTCATAGAGTTTCCCCTGTGCCATCACTGGATATTGAAGTTCAGAGTTCCCCCTGCCCCACACTGGGTCCGGACCTGTAGAGTTCCCCCTGTCCCATCACGAGAGACTGACCCATCAAGTTCCTCCTGTACCATCACTGGATACTGACCCACAGCGTTCCCCCTGTCCCATTACTGTTTACTGACCTATTGACATCATCCTGTCCCATCACTGGATACTGACCCATAGAGCTCCCCCTGTCCCATCACTGGATATTGACGCATAGATTCCCCCCTGTGACGTCACTGGGTCCTGACCCATAGAGCTCCCGCTGTCCCATCAGTGGTACTGACCCGTAGATTTCCCCTTGTCCGATCCTGGATACTGACCCATAGAGCTCCCCCTGTCCCATCACTGGTACTGATCCGTTGATTTCCCCCTGTCCAATCAGTGGATATGACCCATAGAGTTCCCCCTGTCCCATCACCATATACTGACCCGTAGATTTCCTCCTGTCCTATCACCGGATACTGACCCAAAGAGTTCCTCCTGTCCCATCACTGGATACTGATGCTTGGAGTTCCCCCTGTCCCATCACTGACAAGTACTGACCCACAGATTTATCCATGTCCCATCATTGGATACTGACCCAAAGAGTTTCCCCTGTCTCGTCACTGGACACTGACCCATGGAGCTCACCCTGTCACATCACTGGATATTGAGCCATAGAGTTCCCCCTGGTGCATCACTGACAGATACTGACTCAGAGAGTTCCCCCTGTCCCGTCACTGGGTACTGACCCATAGAGCTCCCCCTGTCCCATCCCTGGTACTGACACTTAGACTTCCCCTTATCCGATCCTGGATACTGACCCACAGAGCTCCCCCTGTCCCAACACTGGTACTGACCCGCTGATTTCCCCCTATCCAATCAGTGGATACTGACCCATAGAGCTACCCCTGTCCCATCACAGTGTACTGACCCATAGAGTTCCCCCTTGACCATCACTGGATACTGACCCACAGAGCTTCCCCTGTCCCATCACTGGATACTGACCCATCGAGCTCCGCCGGTCCCATCACTGGATACTGATTCATAGAGTTCCCCCTGTCCCATCACTGGATACTGACTCACAGAGTTCCCCCTGGCTCTTCACTGACAGATACTGACCCAGAGAGTTCCCCCTGTCCCATCACTGGAAACAGACCCATAGAGCTCCGCCTGTCCCATCACTGGATACTGACCGATAGATCTCCCCCTGTCTCATCACTGCGTACTGACCCATAGAGCTCCCACTGTCCCATCACTGGGTAATGACCCATAGAGTTCATCCTGTCTCATCACTGGATACTGACCCATAGAGTTCGCTCTGTCCAATCACTGGATACTGACTCATAGAGTTTCCCCTGTGCCATCACTGGATATTGAACTTCAGAGTTCCCCCTGCCCCACACTGGGTCCTGACCCGTAGAGTTCCCCCTGTGCCATCACTGGAGACTGACCCACAGCGTTCCCCCTGTCCCATCACTGGATATTGACTCATAGAGTTCCACCTGTCCCATCACTCGATACTGACCCATTGAGCTCCGCCTGTCCCATCACTGGGAACTGACCAGTAGATTTCCTCCTGTTGCTTCAATGGATACTGACCCATAGAGTTCCCCCTGTCCCATCACTGGATACTGATGCATAGAGATCCCCCTGTCCCATCACTGGATACTGACGCATAGAGTTCCCCCTGTCCCATCACTGGATACTGATGCATAGAATTCCCCCTGTCCCATTACTGGATACTGACACATAGAGCTCCCCCAGTCTCATCACTCGATACTGACCCATAGAGCTCCCCCTGTCCCATCACTGGATACCGACCCATAGAGCTCCCCTGTCCCATCACTGGATACTGACCCATAGAGCTCCCCCTGTCCCATCACTGGATACTGACCCATAGAGCTCCCCCTGTCCCATCACTGGATTCTGACCCATAGAGCTCCCCCTGTCCCATCACTGGATTCTGACCCATAGAGCTCCCCCTAGTCCATCACTGGGTACTGACCCATAGATTTCCCCCTGTCCCATCACTGGATACTGACCCATAGAGTTCCCCCTGTCCCATCACTGGATACTGACCCGTAGATTTCCTCCTGTCCTATCACCGGATACTGACCCAAAGAATTCCCTCTCTCCCATTACTGACAAGTACTGACCCACAGAGATACCCATGTCCCATCACTGGACACTGACCCATGGAGCTCACACTGTCCCATCACTTGATATTGAACCATAGAGTTGCCCCTGTCACAACACTGTATACTGACCCATAGAGTTCCGCCTGTCACAACACTAGATATGCCCCATTGAGGTCCCCCGGTCCCATCACTGGATTCTGACGCAGAGATTTCCTCCTGCTCCATCACTGGATATTGTCCCATTGAGTTCCTCCTGTCCCATCACTGGATATTGACCCATAGAGCTCCACCTGTCCCATCACTGGGTACTGATCTATAGAGCTCCCTCTGTCCCATCACTGGATACTGACCCATAGATTTCCCCTTGTCCCATCACTGGATACTGACCCATAGAGCTCCCCCTGTCCCATCACTGGGTTCTGACCCATAGAGTTCCCCCTGTCCCATTACTGGATACTGACCCATAGAGCTCGCCCTCTCCCATCACTGGATAATGTCCCATAGAATATCCACAGTCCCATCACTGGATACTGACCCAAGTAGCTCCCCCTATTCCATCACTAATTACTGACCTATAGAGTTCACCTGTCCCATCACTGGATACTGACCCATAGATTTCCCACTGTCCTTTCACTGGATACTGATGCATAGAGATCCCCCTGTCGCATCAATGGATACTGACGCATAGAGTTCCCCCTGTCCCATCACTAGATACTGACCCATAGAGTTCCCACTGTCCCATCACTGGATACCGACCCATAGTGTTCCTCCTGTCCCATCACTGGGTACTGACCCATAGATTTCCTCCTGTCCCATCACTGGATACTGACCCATAGAGTTGCCCCTACTCTATCACTGGATACTGACACATAGAGCTCCCCCAGTCCCATCACTCGATACTGACCCATTGAGCTCCGCCTGTCCCATCACTGGGAACTGACCAGTAGATTTCCTCCTGTCGCTTCAATGGATACTGACGCATAGAGTTCCCCCCCATCACTGGATACTGATGCATAGAGATCCACCTGTCCCATCACTGAATACTGACGCATAGAGTTCCCCCTGTCCCATCACTGGACACTGACCCATAGAGTTCCCCCTGTCCCATCACTGGTACTGACCCGTAGATTTCCCCTTGTCCGATCCTGGTTACTGACCCATAGAGCTCCCCCTGTCCCATCACTGATACTGACCCGTTGATTTCCCCCTGTCCAATCAGTGGATACTGACCCATAGAGCTCCCACAGTCCCATCACTCGATACTGACCCATTGAGCTCCGCCTGTCCCGTCACTGGGAACTGACCAGCAGATTTCCTCCTGTCGCTTCAATGAGTACTGACCCATAGAGTTCCCCCTGTCCCATCACTGGATGCTGATGCATAGAGATCCTCCTGTCCCATCACTGGATACTGACCCATAGAGTTCCCCCTGTCCCATCACTGGATACTGACCCGTAGATTTCCTCCTGTCCTATCACCGGATACTGACCCAAAAAATTCCCTCTGTCCCATCACTGCCAAGTACTGATCCACAGAGATACCCATGTCCCATCACTGGATACTGACCCAAAGAGTGCCCCCTGGAACATCACTGGACACTGACCCATGGAGCTCACCCTGTCCCATCACTGGATATTGACCCATAGAGTTCCCCCTGTCACAACACTGGATATGCCCCATTGAGGTCCCCCGGCCCCATCACTGGATACTGACGCGTAGATTTCCTCCTGCCCATCACTAGATAATGTCCCATTGAGTTCCTCCTGTCCCATCACTAGATACTGACCCATAGAGCTCTGCATGTCCCATCATTGGGTACTGATCTATAGAGCACCCCCTGCCCCATCACTGGATACTGACCCATAGATTTCCCTGTCCCATCACTGGATACTGGCGCATAGAGTTCCCCCTGCCCCATCAATGGATACTGACGCATAGAGTCCCCCCTGTCCCATCACTGGATACTGACGCATAGAATTCCCCATGTCCCATCACTGGATACTGACATATAGAGCTCCATCAGTCCCATCACTCGATACTGACCCAGTGAGCTCCGCCTGTCCCATCACTGGGAACTGACCAGTAGATTTCCTCCAGTTGCTTCAATGGATACTGATCCATAGAATTCCCCCTGTCCCATCACTGGATACTGACCCATAGATTTCCCCCTGTGACGTCACTGGGTCCTAACCCATAGAGCTCCCGCTGTCCCATCACTGGTACTGACCCGTAGATTTCCCCTTGTCCGATCCTGGATACTGACCCATAGAGCTCCCCCTGTCCCATCACTGGTACTGATCCGTTGATTTCCCCCTGTCCAATCAGTGGATACTGACCCATAGAGTTCCCCCTGTCCCATCACCATATACTGACCCGTAGATTTCCTCCTGTCCTATCACCGGATACTGACCCAAAGAGTTCCTCCTGTCCCATCATTGGATACTGATGCTTGGAGTTCCCCCTGTCACATCACTGACAAGTACTGACCCACAGATTTACCCATGTCCCATCATTGAATACTGACCCAAAGAGTTTCCCCTGTCTCGTCACTGGACACTGACCCATGGAGCTCACCCTGTCACATCACTGGATATTGAGCCATAGAGTTCCCCCTGGCACATCACTGACAGATACTGACCTAGAGAGTTCCCCCTGTCCCATCACTGGATCCAGACCCAGAGAGCTCTGCCTGTCCCAGCACTGGATACTGACCCAAAGAGTTCCCCCTGTCCCGTCACTGGGTACTGACCCATAGAGCTCCCCCTGTCCCATCCCTGGTACTGACCCTTAGATTTCCGCTTATCCGATCCTGGATACTGACCCACAGAGCTCCCCCTGTCCCAACACTGGTACTGACCTGCTGATTTCCCCCTATCCAATCAGTGGATACTGACCCATAGAGCTACCCCTGTCCCATCACAGTGTTCTGACCCATAGAGTTCCCCCTTTACCATCACTGGATACTGACCCACAGAGCTTCCCCTGTCCCATCACTGGATACTGACCCATCGAGCTCCACCGGTCCCATCACTGGATACTGATTCATAGAGTTCCCCCTGTCCCATCACTGGATACTGACTCATACAGTTCCCCCTGGCTCTTCACTGACAGATACTGACCCAGAGAGTTCCCCTGTCCCATCACTGGAAACAGACCCATAGAGCTCCGCCTATCCCATCACTGGATACTGACCGATAGATCTCCCCCTGTCTCATCACTGCGTACTGACCCATAGAGTTCCCACTGTCCCATCACTGGGTAATGACCCATGGAGTTCCTCCTGGCCCATCGTTGGATACTAACCCATAGAGTTCCCCCAGACCCATCACTGGGTACTGACGCATAGAATTCCCCATGTCCCATCACTGGATACTGACATATAGAGCTCCATCAGTCCCATCACTCGATACTGACCCAGTGAGCTCCGCCTGTCCCATCACTGGGAACTGACCAGTAGATTTCCTCCAGTTGCTTCAATGGATACTGATCCATAGAATTCCCCCTGTCCCATCACTGGATACTGACCCATAGATTTCCCCCTGTGACGTCACTGGGTCCTAACCCATAGAGCTCCCGCTGTCCCATCACTGGTACTGACCCGTAGATTTCCCCTTGTCCGATCCTGGATACTGACCCATAGAGCTCCCCCTGTCCCATCACTGGTACTGATCCGTTGATTTCCCCCTGTCCAATCAGTGGATACTGACCCATAGAGTTCCCCCTGTCCCATCACCATATACTGACCCGTAGATTTCCTCCTGTCCTATCACCGGATACTGACCCAAAGAGTTCCTCCTGTCCCATCATTGGATACTGATGCTTGGAGTTCCCCCTGTCACATCACTGACAAGTACTGACCCACAGATTTACCCATGTCCCATCATTGAATACTGACCCAAAGAGTTTCCCCTGTCTCGTCACTGGACACTGACCCATGGAGCTCACCCTGTCACATCACTGGATATTGAGCCATAGAGTTCCCCCTGGCACATCACTGACAGATACTGACCCAGAGAGTTCCCCCTGTCCCATCACTGGATCCAGACCCAGAGAGCTCTGCCTGTCCCAGCACTGGATACTGACCCAAAGAGTTCCCCCTGTCCCGTCACTGGGTACTGACCCATAGAGCTCCCCCTGTCCCATCCCTGGTACTGACCCTTAGATTTCCCCTTATCCGATCCTGGATACTGACCCACAGAGCTCCCCCTGTCCCAACACTGGTACTGACCCGCTGATTTCCCCCTATCCAATCAGTGGATACTGACCCATAGAGCTACCCCTGTCCCATCACAGTGTTCTGACCCATAGAGTTCCCCCTTTACCATCACTGGATACTGACCCACAGAGCTTCCCCTGTCCCATCACTGGATACTGACCCATCGAGCTCCACCGGTCCCATCACTGGATACTGATTCATAGAGTTCCCCCTGTCCCATCACTGGATACTGACTCATACAGTTCCCCCTGGCTCTTCACTGACAGATACTGACCCAGAGAGTTCCCCTGTCCCATCACTGGAAACAGACCCATAGAGCTCCGCCTATCCCATCACTGGATACTGACCGATAGATCTCCCCCTGTCTCATCACTGAGTACTGACCACATAGAGTTCCCACTGTCCCATCACTGGGTAATGACCCATGGAGTTCATCCTGGCCCATCGTTGGATACTAACCCATAGAGTTCCCCCAGACCCATCACTGGGTACTGCCCCGTAGAGTTCCTCCTGACCCATCACTGAATACTGACCCATAGAGTTCCCCCTGTCCCATCACTGGATACGGAATCGCAGAGCTTCCCCTATCCCATCACTGGATACTGACCCATAGAGTTCCCTCTGTCCAATCACTGGGTCCTGACCCATAGAGTTCCCTCTGTCCAATCACTGGGTCCTGACCCATAGAGTGCCATCACTGGAGACTGACCAATCAAGTTCCTCCTGTCCCATCACTGGATACTGACCCACAGTGTTCCCCCTGTCTCATCACTGGATATTGACTCATAGAGTTCCCCCTGTCCCATCACTCGATACTGACCCATTGAGCTCCGCCTGTCCCATCACTGGGAACTGACCAGTAGATTTCCTCCTGTTGCTTCAATGGATACTGACCCATAGAGTTCCCCTGTCCCATCACTGGATACTGATGCATAGAGATCCCCCTGTCCCATCACTGGATACTGACGCATAGGGTTCCCCCTGTCCCATCAGTGGATACTGACGCATAGAATTCCCCCTGTCCCATTACTGGATACTGACACATAGAGCTCCCCCAGTCTCATCACTCGATACTGACCCATAGAGCTCCCCCTGTCCCATCACTGGATACTGAACCATAGAGCTCCCCTGTCCCATCACTGGATACTGACCCATAGAGCTCCCGCTGTCCCATCACTGGATTCTGACCCATAGAGCTCCCCCTAGTCCATCACTGGGTACTGACCCATAGATTTCCTCCTGTCCCATTACTGGATACTGACCCACAGAGTTCCCCCTGTCCCATCACTGGATACTGATGCATAGAGATCCCCCTGTCCCATCACTGGATACTGACGCATAGAGTTCCCCCTGTCCCATCACTGGATACTGACCCATAGAGTTTCCCCTGTCCCATCACTGGATACTGACCCGTAGATTTCCTCCTGTCCTATCACCGGATACTGACCCAAAGAATTCCCTCTCTCCCATTACTGACAAGTACTGACCCACAGAGATACCCATGTCCCATCACTGGACACTGACCCATGGAGCTCACACTGTCCCATCACTGGATATTGAACCATAGAGTTGCTCCTGTCACAACACTGTATACTGACCCATAGAGGTCCGCCTGTCACAACACTAGATATGCCCCATTGAGGTCCCCCGGTCCCATCACTGGATTCTGACGCGTAGATTTCCTCCTGCCCCATCACTGGATATTGTCCCATTGAGTTCCTCCTGTCCCATCACTGGATATTGACCCATAGAGCTCCGCCTGTCCCATCACTGGGTACTGCTCTATAGAGCTCCCTCTTTCCCATCACTGGATACTGACCCATAGATTTCCCCGTGTCCCATCACTGGATACTGACCCATAGATTTCCCCTTGTCCCATTACTGGATACTGACCCATAGAGCTCCCCCTGTCCCATCACTGGGTTCTGACCCAAAGAGTTCCCACTGTCCTTTCACTGGATACTGGTGCATAGAGTTCCCCCTGTCGCATCAATGGATACTGACGCATAGAGTTCGCCCTCTCCCATCACTGGATAATGTCCCATAGAATATCCACAGTCCCATCACTGGATACTGACCCAAGAAGCTCCCCCTATTCCATCACTAATTACTGACCCATAGAGTTCACCTGTCCCATCACTGGATACTGACCCATAGAGTTCCCACTGTCCTTTCACTGGATACTGGTGCATAGAGTTCACCCTGTCACATCAATGGATACTGACCCATAGAGTTCACCTGTCCCATCACTGGGTTCTGACCCAAAGAGTTCCCACTGTCCTTTCACTGGATACTGGTGCATAGAGTTCCCCCTGTCGCATCAATGGATACTGACGCATAGAGTTCGCCCTCTCCCATCACTGGATAATGTCCCATAGAATATCCACAGTCCCATCACTGGATACTGACCCAAGAAGCTCCCCCTATTCCATCACTAATTACTGACCCATAGAGTTCACCTGTCCCATCACTGGATACTGACCCATAGAGTTCCCACTGTCCTTTCACTGGATACTGGTGCATAGAGTTCACCCTGTCACATCAATGGATACTGACCCATAGAGTTCACCTGTCCCATCACTGGATACTGACCCATATAGTTCCCACTGTCCTTTCACTGGATACTGGTGCATAGAGTTCCCCCTGTCCCATCATTGGATATTGACCCATAGAGTTCCCCCTGTCCATCACTGGATATCGACCCATAGTGTTCCTCCTGTCCCATCACTGGATGCTGACCCATAGAGCTCTTCCTGTCCCATCACTGGATACTGACCCATAGAGCTCCCCCTGTCCCATCACTGGATTCTGACCCATAGAGCTCCCCCTAGTCCATCACTGGGTACTGACCCGTAGATTTCCTCCTGTCCCATCACTGGATACTGACCCATAGAGTTGCCCCTATTCTATCACTGGATACTGACACATAGAGCTCCCCCAGTCCCATCACTCGATACTGACCCATTGAGCTCCGCATGTCCCATCACTGGGAACTGACCAGTAGATTTCCTCCTGTCGCTTCAATGGATACTGACCCATAGAGTTCCCCCTGTCCCATCAGTGGATACTGATGCATAGAGATCCACCTGTCCCATCACTGAATACTGACGCATAGTTTCCCCTGTCCCATCACTGGACACTGACCCATAGAGTTCCCCCTGTCCCATCACTGGTACTGACCCGTAGATTTCCCCTTGTCCGATCCTGGATACTGACCCATAGAGCTCCCCCTGTCCCATCACTGATACTGACCCGTTGATTTCCCCCTGTCCAATCAGTGGATACTGACCCATAGAGCTACCCCTGTCCCATCACAGTGTACTGACCCATAGAGCTCCCCCTGTCCCATCACTGGATACTGACACATAGAATTCCCCCTATCCCATCATTGGGTACAAATCCGCCAATTTCCTCCTGTCCCATCACAGGATACTGACCCATCGAGTTCCCTCTGTCCCATCACTGGATAATGATCCATAGAGTTTCCCCTGTCCCATCACTGGATACTGACTCACAGAATTCCTCCTGCCCCATCACTGGATACTGACCCATAGAGTTCCCTCTGTCCCATCAGTGGATACTGACACATCGAGCTCCGCCCGTTCCATCACTGGATACTGACCCATAGATTTCCCCCTGACCGATCACTGGATACTGTACCAATAGATGTCCCCCTTACCGATCACTGGATACTGATCCATAAAGATCCCCCTGTCCCATCACTGGTACTGACTCGTTGATTTCACCTTGTCCAATCAGTGGATACTGACCCATAGAGCTACCCCTGTCCCATCACAGTGTACTGACACATAGAGTTCCCGCTGTCCCATCACTGGATACTGACCCATAGAGCTCCACCTGTCCCATCACTGGATACTGGCACATAGAATTCCCCCTATCCCATCACTGGGTACAGATCCGCCAATTTCCTCCTGTCCCATCACAGGATACTGAACCATCGAGTTCCCTCTGTCCCATTACTGGATACTGATCCATAGAGTTTCCCCTATCGCATCACTGGATACTGACCCACAGAATTCCCCCATCCCCATCACTGGATACTGACCCATAGAGTTCCCTCTGTCCCATCACTGGATACTGACCCATCGAGCTCCGCCTGTCCCATCACTGGATACTGACCCATAGACTTCCCCTTGTCCCATCACTGGATACTGACCCATAGAGCTCCCCCTGTCCCATCACTGGGTTCTGACCCATAGAGTTCCTCCTGTCTCATTACTGGATACTGACCCATAGAGCTCGCCCTCTCCCATCATTGGATACTGACCCATAGAGTTCCTCATGTCCCATCACTGGATAATGTCCCATAGAATATCCACAGTCCCATCACTGGATACTGACCCAAGAAGCTCCCCCTATTCCATCACTAATTATTGACCCATAGAGTTCACCTGTCCCATCACTGGATACTGACCCATAGAGTTCCCACTGTCCTTTCACTGGATACTGGCGCATAGAGTTCCCCCTGTCGCATCAATGGATACTGACGCATAGAGTTCCCCCTGTCCCATCACTGGATACTGACACATAGAGCTCCCCCAGTCTCATCACTCGATATTGACTCAGTGAGCTCCGCCTGTCCCATCACTGGTATTGACAAGTAGATTTCCCCTTGTCCGATCCTGGATACTGACCCATAGAGCTCCCACTGTCCCATCACTGGTACTGACATGTTGATTTCCCCCTGTCCAATCAGTGGATACTGACCCATCGAGCTACCCCTGTCCCATCACAGTGTACTGACCCATAGAGTTCCCACTGTCCCATCACTGGATACTGACCATAGAGCTCCGCCTGTCCCATCACTGGATACTGGCACATAGAATTGCTAATATCCCATCACTGGGTACAGATCCGCCAATTTCCTCCTGTCCCATCACTGGATACTGATCCATAGAGTTTCCACTGTCCCATCACTGGTTACTGACCCACAGAATTCCCCCTGCCCCATCACTTGATACTGGCCCATAGAGTTCCCTCTGTCCCATCACTGGATACTGACCCATCGAGCTCCGCCTGTCCCATCACTGGGTACTGACCCATAGATTTCCCCCTGACCGATCACTGGATACTGCACCAATAGATGTCCCCCTTGCCGATCACTGGATACAGACCAATAAAGATCCCCCTGTCCCATCACTGGATACTGACCCATAGAGCTCCGCCTGTAACCATCACTGGTAACTGACCAGTAGATTTCCTCCTGTCGCTTCAATGGATACTGATCCATAGAGTTCCCCCTGTCCCATCAGTGGATACTGATGCACAGAGATCCCCCTGTCCCATCACTGGATACTGACCCACAGAATTCCCCCTGCCTCATCACTGGATACTGACCCATAAAGTTCCCTCGGTCCCATCACTGGATACTGACCCATCGAGCTCCGCCTGTCCCATCACTGGATACTGACACATAGATTTCCCCCTGACCGATCACTGGATACTGTACCAATAGATGTCCCCCTTACCGGTCACTGGATACAGACCAATAAAGATCCCCCTGTCCCATCACTGGATACTGACCCATAGAGCTCTGCCTGTAACCATCACTGGTAACTGACCAGTAGATTTCCTCCTGTCGCTTCAATGGATACTGATCCATAGAGTTCCCCCTGTCCCATCACTGGATACTGATGCACAGAGATCCCCCTGTCCCATCACTGGATACTGACCCACAGATTTCCCCTCGTCCCATCACCGGATACTGACACATAGATTTTCCCTTGTCCCATCACAGGATACAGATGCATAGAATTTCCTCTGTCCCATCATTGGATATTGACGCATAGAGTTCCCCCTGTCCCATCACTGGATACTGACCCATAGAGTTCCCCCTGTCCCATCACTGGATACTGGCCCATAGTATTGCTCCTGTCCCATCACTGGATGCTGACCCATAGAGCTCCCCCTGTCCCATCACTGGATACTGACCCATAGAGCTCCCCTGTCCCATCACTGGATAATGACCCATAGAGCCCCCCCCTGTCCCATCACTGGATTCTGACCAATAGAGCTCCCCTGTCCCATCACTGGATACTGACCCATAGAGCTCCACCTGTCCCATCACTGGATACTGGCACATAGAATTCCCCCTATCCCATCACTGGGTGCAGATCCGCCAATTTCCTCCTGTCCCATCACAGGATACTGAACCATCGAGTTCCCTCTGTCCCATCACTGGATACTGATCCATAGAGTTTCCCCTATCGCATCACTGGATACTGACCCACAGAATTCCCCCTGCCCCATCACTGGATACTGACCCATAGAGTTCCCTCTGTCCCATCACTGGATACTGACCCATCGAGCTCCGCCTGTCCCATCACTGGATACTGACCCATAGACTTCCCCTTGTCCCATCACTGGATACTGACCCATAGAGCTCCCCCTGTCCCATCACTGGATTCTGACCCATAGAGTTCCTCCTGTCTCATTACTGGATACTGACCCATAGAGCTCGCCCTCTCCCATCACTGGATACTGACCCATAGAGTTCCTCATGTCCCATCACTGGATAATATCCCATAGAATATCCACAGTCCCATCACTGGATACTGACCCAAGAAGCTCCCCCTATTCCATCACTAATTACTGACCCATAGAGTTCACCTGTCCCATCACTGGATACTGACCCATAGAGTTCCCACTGTCCTTTCACTGGATACTGGCGCATAGAGTTCCCCCTGTCGCATCAATGGATACTGACGCATAGAGTTCCCCCTGTCCCATCACTGGATACTGACGCATAAAATTACCCCTGTCCCATCACTGGATACTGACACATAGAGCTCCCCCAGTCTCATCACTCGATATTGACTCAGTGAGCTCCGCCTGTCCCATCACTGGTATTGGCAAGTAGATTTCCCCTTGTCCGATCCTGGATACTGACCCATAGAGCTCCCCCTGTCCCATCACTGGTACTGACATGTTGATTTTCCCCTGTCCAATCAGTGGATACTGACCCATCGAGCTACCCCTGTCCCATCACAGTGTACTGACCCATAGAGTTCCCGCTGTCCCATCACTGGATACTGACCATAGAGCTCCACCTGTCCCATCACTGGATACTGGCACATAGAATTGCTAATATCCCATCACTGGGTACAGATCCGCCAATTTCCTCTTGTCCCATCACTGAATACTGATCCATAAGAGTTTCCACTGTCCCATCACTGGATACTGACCCACAGAATTCCCCCTGCCCCATCACTTGATACTGGCCCATAGAGTTCCCGCTGTCCCATCACTGGATACTGACCCATCGAGCTCCGCCTGTCCCATCACTGGATACTGACACATAGATTTCCCCCTGACCGATCACTGGATACAGACCAATAAACATTCCCCTGTCCCATCATTGGATACTGACCCATAGAGCTCCGCCTGTAACCATCACTGGTAACTGACCAGTAGATTTCCTCCTGTCGCTTCAATGGATACTGATGCACAGAGATCCCCCTGTCCCATCACAGGATACTGACCCACAGAATTCCCCCTGCCTCATCACTGGATACTGACCCATAGAGTTCCCTCTGTCCCATCACTGGATACTGACCCATCGAGCTCCGCCTGTCCCATCACTGGATACTGACCCATAGATTTCCCCCTGACCGATCACTGGATACTGTACCAATAGATGTCCCCCTTACCGATCACTGGATACTGACCCACAGATTTCCCCTCGTCCCATCACAGGATACAGACGCATAGAATTTTCTCTGTCCCATCACTGGATATTGACGCATAGAGTTCCCCCTGTCCCATCACTGGATACTGACCCATAGAGTTCCCCCTGTCCCATCACTGGATACTGGCCCATAGTATTGCTCCTGTCCCATCACTGGATGCTGACCCATAGAGCTCCCCCTGTCCCATTACTGGATACTGACCCATAGAGCTCCCCTGTCCCATCACTGGATAATGACCCATAGAGCCCCCCCCCCTGTCCCATCACTGGATTCTGACCCATAGAGCTCCCCTGTCCCATCACTGGATACTGACCCATAGAGCTCCCCTGTCCCATCACTGGATAATGACCCATAGAGCTCCCCTTGTCCCATCACTGGATACTGACCCATAGAGCTCTCCTGCCCCATCACTGGATACTGACCCATAGAGCTCACCCTGTCCCATCACTGGATTCTGACCCATAGAGCTCCCCCTAGTCCATCACTGGATACTGACCCATAGAGTCCCCCCTGTCCCATCACTGGATACTGACCCATAGTATTGCTCCTGTCCCATCACTGGCTGCTGACCCATAGAGCTCCCCTGTCCCATCACTGGATAATGACCCATAGAGCTCCCCTTGTCCCATCACTGGATACTGACTCATAGAGCTCCCCTGTCCCATCACTGGATAATGACCCATAGAGCCACCCCTGTCCCATCACTGGATTCTGACCCATAGAGCTCCCCTGTCCCATCACTGGATACTGACCCATAGAGCTCCCCTGTCCCATCACTGGATAATGACCCATAGAGCTCCCCTTGTCCCATCACTGGATACTGACTCATAGAGCTCCCCTGTCCCATCACTGATACTGACCCATAGAGCTCACCCTGTCCCATCACTGGATTCTGACCCATAGAGCTCCCCCTAGTCCATCACTGGGTACTGACCCATAGATTTCCTCCTATCCCATCACTGGATACTGACCCATAGAGTTGCCCCTATTCTATCACTGGATACTGACACATAGAGCTCCACCAGTCCCATCACTCGATACTGACCCAATGAGCTCCGCCTGTCCCATCACTGGGAACTGACCAGTAGATTTCCTCCTGTCGTCTTCAATAAATACTGATCCATAGAGTTTCCCCTGTCCCATCACTGGATACTGACCCACAGAATTCCCCCTGCCTCATCACTGGATACTGACCCATAGAGTTCCCTCTGTCCCATCACTGGATACTGACCCATCGAGCTCCGCCTGTCCCATCACTGGATACTGACCCATCGAGCTCCGCCTGTCCCATCACTGGATACTGAACCATAGAATTCCCCCTGACCGATCACTGGACACTGTACCAATAGATGTCCCCCTTACCGATCAGTGGACACTGACCCATAAAGATCCCCCTGTCCCATTATTGGATACTGACCCATATAGCTCTGCCTGTCCCATCACTGGTACTGACCCACAGAGCTATCCCTGTCCCATCACAGTGTATTGACCCATAGAGAGCCCCCTGGCGCATCACTGACAGATACTGACTCAGAGAGTTCCCCCTGTCCCATCACTGGATCCAGACCCATAGAGCTCTGCCTGTCCCATCACTGGATACTGACCCATAGAGCTCCAGCTGTCCCATCACTGGATACTGACATAAAGGGTTCCCCCTGTACCGTCACTGGATACTGACCCATATAGCTCCCCCTGTCCCATCCTTGGTACTGACCCGTAGATTTCCCCTTGTCCGATCCTGGATACTGACCCATAGAGCTCCCCCTGTCCCATCACTGGTACTGACCTGCTGATTTCCCCCTATCCAATCAGTGGATACTGACCCATCGAGCTCCGTCGGTCCCATCACTGGATACTGACCCATAGAGTTCCCCCTGTCCCATCACTGGATACTGACTCATAGAGTTCCCCCTGTCCCATCACTGGATATTGACTCATAGAGATCCCCCTGGCTCTTCACTGACAGATACTGACCCAGACAGTTCCCCCTGTCCCATCACTGGGTACTGACCCATAGAATTCCCCCTGACCGATCACTGGACACTGTACCAATAGATGTCCCCCTTACCGATCAGTGGATACTGACCCATAAAGATCCCCCTGTCCCATCAATGCATACTGACCCATATAGCTCTGCCTGTCCCATCACTGGTACTGACCCGCTGATTTCTCCCGATCCATTCAGTGGATACTGACCCACAGAGCTATCCCTGTCCCATCACAGTGTACTGACCCATAGAGTTCCCCCTGGCGCATCACTGACAGATACTGATTCAGAGAGTTCCCCCTGTCCCATCACTGGATACTGACCCATAGAGATCCCCCTGTCTCATCACTGGATACCGACCCATAGTGTTCCTCCTGTCCCATCACTGGATGCTGACCCATAGAGCTCCTCCTGTCCCATCACTGGATACTGACCCATAGAGCTCCTCCTAGTCCATCAGTGGGTACTGACCCATAGATTTCCTCCTGTCCCATCACTGGATACTGACCCATAGAGTTGGCCCTATTCTATCACTGGATACTGACACATAGAGCTCCCCCAGTCCCATCACTCAATACTGACCCATTGAGCTCCGCCTGTCCCATCACTGGGAACTGACCAGTAGATTTCCTCCTGTCGCTTCAATGGATACTGACCAGAGAGTTCCCCCTGTCCCATCACTGGATACTGATGCATAGAGATCCACCTGTCCCATCACTGGATACTGACGCATAGAGTTCCCCCTGTCCCATCACTGGACACTGACCCATAGAGTTCCCCCTGTCCCATCACTGGTACTGACCCGTAGATTTCCCCTTGTCCGATCCTGGATACTGACCCATAGAGCTCCTCCTCTCCCATCACTGATACTGACCCGTTGATTTCCCCCTGTCCAATCAGTGAATACTGACCCATAGAGCTAGCCCTGTCCCATCACAGTGTACTGACCCATAGAGCCCACCCTGTCCCATCACTGGATACTGACACATAGAATTCCCCCTAACCCATCACTGGGTACAGATCCGCCAATTTCCTCCTGTCCCATCACTGGCTACTGACCCATCGAGTTCCCTCTGTCCCATCACTGGATACTGATCCATAGAGATTCTCCTGTCCCATCATTGGATACTGACCCACAGAATTCCTCCTTCCCCATCACTGGATACTGACCCATAGAGTTCCCTCTGTCCCATCAGTGGATACTGACCCATCGAGCTCCGCCCGTTCCATCACTGGATACTGACCCATAGATTTCCCCCTGACCGATCACTGGATACTGTACCAATAGATGTCCCCCTTACCGATCACTGGATACTGATCCATAAAGATCCCCCTGTCCCATCACTGGTACTGATCCGTTGATTTCACCCTGTCCAATCAGTGGATACTGACCCATAGAGCTACCCCTGTCCCATCACAGTGTACTGACCCATAGAGTTCCCGCTGTCCCATCACTGGATACTGACCCATAGAGCTCCACCTGTCCCATCACTGGATACTGGCACATAGAATTCCCCCTATCCCATCACTGGGTACAGATCCGCCAATTTCCTCCTGTCCCATCACAGGATACTGGCCCATCGAGTTCCCTCTGTCCCATCACTGGATACTGCTCCATAGAGTTTCCCCTATCGCATCACTGGATACTGACCCACAGAATTCCCCCTGCCCCATCACTGGATACTGATCCATAGAGTTCCCTCTGTCCCATCACTGAATACTGACCCATCGAGCACCGCCTGTCCCATCACTGGATACTGACCCATAGACTTCACCTTGTCCCATCACTGGATACTGACCCATAGAGCTCCCCCTGTCCCATCACTGAGTTCTGACCCATAGAGTTCCTCCTGTCTCATTACTGGATACTGACCCATAGAGCTCGCCCTCTCCCATCACTGGATACTGACCCATAGAGTTCCTCATGTCCCATCACTGGATAATGTCCCATAGAATATCCACAGTCCCATCACTGGATACTGACCCAAGAAGCTCCCCCTATTCCATCACTAATTACTGACCCATAGATTCACCTGTCCCATCACTGGATACTGACCCATAGAGTTCCCACTGTCCTTTCACTGGATACTGGCGCATAGAGTTCCCCCTGTCGCATCAATGGATACTGACGCATAGAGCTCCCCCTGTCCCATCACTGGATACTGACGCATAAAATTACCCCTGTCCCATCACTGGATACTGACACATAGAGCTCCCCCAGTCTCATCACTCGATATTGACTCAGTGAGCTCCGCCTGTCCCATCACTGGTACTGACCCGTAGATTTCCCCTTGTCCGATCCTGGATACTGACCCATAGAGCTCACCCTGTCCCATCACTGGTACTGATATGTTGATTTCCCCCTGTGCAATCAGTGGATACTGACCCATCGAGCTACCCCTGTCCCATCACAGTGTACTGACCCATAGAGTTCCCGCTGTCCCACCACTGGATACTGACCATAGAGCTCCACCTGTCCCATCACTGGATACTGGCACATAGAATTGCCAATATCCGATCACTGGGGACAGATCCGCCAATTTCCTCCTGTCCCATCACTGGATACTGATCCATAGAGTTTCCCCTGTCCCATCACTGGATACTGACCCACAGAATTCCCCCTGCCCCATCACTTGATACTGGCCCATAGAGTTCCCTCTGTCCCATCACTGGATACTCACCCATCGAGCTCCGCCTGTCCCATCACTGGATACTGACCCATAGATTTCCCCCTGACCGATCACTGGATACTGTACCAATAGATGCCCCCCTTACCGATCACTGGATACAGACCCATAAAGTTCCGCCTGTCCCATCACTGGATACTGACCCATAGAGCTCCACTGTCCCATCACTGGGTACTGAACTATAGAGCTCCCCCTGACCCATAACTGGATACTGACCCACAGATTTCCCCTTGTCCCATCACCAGATACTGACACATAGATTTTCCCTTGTCCCATCACAGCATACAGACGCATAGAATTTCCTCTGTCCCATCACTGGATATTGACGCATAGAGATCCCCCTGTCCCATCACTGGATAATGACCCATAGAGCCACCCCTGTCCCATCACTGTATTCTGACCCATAGAGCTCCCCTGTCCCATCACTGGATAATGACCCATAGAGCTCCCCTTGTCCCATCACTGGATACTGACCCATAGAGCTCCCCTGTCCCATCACTGGATACTGACCCATAGAGCTCACCCTGTCCCATCACTGGATTCTGACCCATAGAGCACCCCCTAGTCCATCACTGGGTACTGACCCATAGATTTCCTCCTGTCCCATCACTGGATTCTGACCCATAGAGTTGCCCCTATTCTATCACTGGATACTGACACATAGAGCTCCCCCAGTCCCATCACTCGATACTGACCCATTGAGCTCCGCCTGTCCCATCACTGGGAACTGACCAGTAGATTTCCTCCTGTCGCTTCAATGGATACTGATCCATAGAGTTTCCCCTGTCCCATCACTGGATACTGACCCACAGAATTCCCCCTGCCCCATCACTGGATACTGACCCATAGAGTTCCCTCTGTCCCATCACTGGATACTGACCCATCGAGCTCCGCCTGTCCCATCACTGGATACTGACCCAACGGGCTCCGCCTGTCCCATCACTGGATACTGACCCATAGAATTCCCCCTGACCGATCACTGGATACTGTACCAATAGATGTCCCCCTTACCGATCAGTGGATACTGACCCATAAAGATCTCCCTGTCCCATCAATGTATACTGACCCATAGAGCTCCACCTGTCCCATCACTGGGAACTGACCAGTAGATTTCCTTCTGTCGCTTCAATGGATACTGATCCATAGAGTTCCCCCTGTCCCATCACTGCATACTGATGCATAGAGATCCCCCTGTCCCATTACTGGATCCTGACGCATAGAGTTCCCCCTGTCCCATCACTGGATACTGACCCATAGAGTTCCCCCTGTCCCATCACTGGATACTGACCCGTAGATTTCCTCCTGTCCTATCACCGGATACTGACCCAAAGAGTTCCTCCTGTCCCATCACTGGATACTGACCCATAGAGCTTCCGCTGTCCCATCACTGGATACTGACACAAAGAGTTCCCCCTGTCCCGTCACTGGATACTGACCCATATAGCTCCCACTGTCCCATCCCTGGTACTGACCCGTAGATTTCCCCTTGTCCGATCCTGGATACTGACCCAGAGAGTTCCCCCTGTCCCATCACTGGATACTGACTCATAGAGATCCCCCTGGCTCTTCACTGACAGATACTGACCCAGAGAGTTCCCCCTGTCCCATCACTGGAAACAGACCCGTAGAGCTCCGCCTGTCCCACCACTGGATACTGACCCATAGAGCTCCCCCTGTCCCATCGCTGGGTACTGACCCATAGAGTTCCCACTGTCCCATCACTGGGTAATGACCCATAGAGTTCATCCTGGCCCAACGTTGGATACTGACCCACAGAGATCCCCCTGCCCCATCACTGGATACTGACCCATAGAGTTCCCTCTGTCCAATCACTGGATACTGACTCATAGAGTTTCCCCTGTGCCATCACTGGATACTGGCACATAGAATTCCCCCTATCCCATCACTGGGTACAGATCCGCCAATTTCCTCCTGTCCCATCACAGGATACTGAACCATCGAGTTCCCTCTGTCCCATTACTGGATACTGATCCATAGAGTTTCCCCTATCGCATCACTGGATACTGACCCACAGAATTCCCCCTGCCCCATCACTGGATACTGACCCATAGAGTTCCCTCTGTCCCATCACTGGATACTGACCCATCGAGCTCCGCCCGTCCCATCACTGGATACTGACCCATAGACTTCCCCTTGTCCCATCACTGGATACTGACCCATAGAGCTCCCCCTGTCCCATCACTGGGTGCTGACCCATAGAGTTCCTCCTGTCTCATTACTGGATACTGACCCATAGAGCTCGCCCTCTCCCATCATTGGATACTGACCCATAGAGTTCCTCATGTCCCATCACTGGATAATGTCCCATAGAATATCCACAGTCCCATCACTGGATACTGACCCAAGAAGCTCCCCCTATTCCATCACTAATTACTGACCCATAGAGTTCACCTGTCCCATCACTGGATACTGACCCATAGAGTTCCCACTGTCCTTTCACTGGATACTGGCGCATAGAGTTCCCCCTGTCGCATCAATGGATACTGACGCATAGAGTTCCCCCTGTCCCATCACTGGATACTGACACATAGAGCTCCCCCAGTCTCATCACTCGATATTGACTCAGTGAGCTCCGCCTGTCCCATCACTGGTATTGACAAGTAGATTTCCCCTTGTCCGATCCTGGATACTGACCCATAGAGCTCCCACTGTCCCATCACTGGTACTGACATGTTGATTTCCCCCTGTCCAATCAGTGGATACTGACCCATCGAGCTACCCCTGTCCCATCACAGTGTACTGACCCATAGAGTTCCCGCTGTCCCATCACTGGATACTGACCATAGAGCTCCACCTGTCCCATCACTGGATACTGGCACATAGAATTGCTAATATCCCATCACTGGGTACAGATCCGCCAATTTCCTCTTGTCCCATCACTGAATACTGATCCATAAGAGTTTCCACTGTCCCATCACTGGATACTGACCCACAGAATTCCCCCTGCCCCATCACTTGATACTGGCCCATAGAGTTCCCTCTGTCCCATCACTGGATACTGACCCATCGAGCTCCGCCTGTCCCATCACTGGATACTGACCCATAGATTTCCCCCTGACCGATCACTGGATACTGCACCAATAGATGTCCCCCTTGCCGATCACTGGATACAGACCAATAAAGATCCCCCTGTCCCATCACTGGATACTGACCCATAGAGCTCCGCCTGTAACCATCACTGGTAACTGACCAGTAGATTTCCTCCTGTCGCTTCAATGGATACTGATCCATAGAGTTCCCCCTGTCCCATCAGTGGATACTGATGCACAGAGATCCCCCTGTCCCATCACTGGATACTGACCCACAGAATTCCCCCTGCCTCATCACTGGATACTGACCCATAGAGTTCCCTCAGTCCCATCACTGGATACTGACCCATCGAGCTCCGCCTGTCCCATCACTGGATACTGACACATAGATTTCCCCCTGACCGATCACTGGATACTGTACCAATAGATGTCCCCCTTACCGGTCACTGGATACAGACCAATAAAGATCCCCCTGTCCCATCACTGGATACTGACCCATAGAGCTCCGCCTGTAACCATCACTGGTAACTGACCAGTAGATTTCCTCCTGTCGCTTCAATGGATACTGATCCATAGAGTTCCCCCTGTCCCATCACTGGATACTGATGCACAGAGATCCCCCTGTCCCATCACTGGATACTGACCCACAGATTTCCCCTCGTCCCATCACCGGATACTGACACATAGATTTTCCCTTGTCCCATCACAGGATACAGATGCATAGAATTTCCTCTGTCCCATCATTGGATATTGACGCATAGAGTTCCCCCTGTCCCATCACTGGATACTGACCCATAGAGTTCCCCCTGTCCCATCACTGGATACTGGCCCATAGTATTGCTCCTGTCCCATCACTGGATGCTGACCCATAGAGCTCCCCCTGTCCCATCACTGGATACTGACCCATAGAGCTCCCCTGTCCAATCACTGGATAATGACCCATAGAGCCCCCCCCTGTCCCATCACTGGATTCTGACCAATATAGCTCCCCTGTCCCATCACTGGATACTGACCCATAGAGCTCCACCTGTCCCATCACTGGATACTGGCACATAGAATTCCCCCTATCCCATCACTGGGTGCAGATCCGCCAATTTCCTCCTGTCCCATCACAGGATACTGAACCATCGAGTTCCCTCTGTCCCATCACTGGATACTGATCCATAGAGTTTCCCCTATCGCATCACTGGATACTGACCCACAGAATTCCCCCTGCCCCATCACTGGATACTGACCCATAGAGTTCCCTCTGTCCCATCACTGGATACTGACCCATCGAGCTCCGCCTGTCCCATCACTGGATACTGACCCATAGACTTCCCCTTGTCCCATCACTGGATACTGACCCATAGAGCTCCCCCTGTCCCATCACTGGATTCTGACCCATAGAGTTCCTCCTGTCTCATTACTGGATACTGACCCATAGAGCTCGCCCTCTCCCATCACTGGATACTGACCCATAGAGTTCCTCATGTCCCATCACTGGATAATATCCCATAGAATATCCACAGTCCCATCACTGGATACTGACCCAAGAAGCTCCCCCTATTCCATCACTAATTACTGACCCATAGAGTTCACCTGTCCCATCACTGGATACTGACCCATAGAGTTCCCACTGTCCTTTCACTGGATACTGGCGCATAGAGTTCCCCCTGTCGCATCAATGGATACTGACGCATAGAGTTCCCCCTGTCCCATCACTGGATACTGACGCATAAAATTACCCCTGTCCCATCACTGGATACTGACACATAGAGCTCCCCCAGTCTCATCACTCGATATTGACTCAGTGAGCTCCGCCTGTCCCATCACTGGTATTGGCAAGTAGATTTCCCCTTGTCCGATCCTGGATACTGACCCATAGAGCTCCCCCTGTCGCATCACTGGTACTGACATGTTGATTTTCCCCTGTCCAATCAGTGGATACTGACCCATCGAGCTACCCCTGTCCCATCACAGTGTACTGACCCATAGAGTTCCCGCTGTCCCATCACTGGATACTGACCATAGAGCTCCACCTGTCCCATCACTGGATACTGGCACATAGAATTGCTAATATCCCATCACTGGGTACAGATCCGCCAATTTCCTCTTGTCCCATCACTGAATACTGATCCATAAGAGTTTCCACTGTCCCATCACTGGATACTGACCCACAGAATTCCCCCTGCCCCATCACTTGATACTGGCCCATAGAGTTCCCTCTGTCCCATCACTGGATACTGACCCATCGAGCTCCGCCTGTCCCATCACTGGATACTGACCCATAGATTTCCCCCTGACCGATCACTGGATACTGCACCAATAGATGTCCCCCTTGCCGATCACTGGATACAGACCAATAAAGATCCCCCTGTCCCATCACTGGATACTGACCCATAGAGCTCCGCCTGTAACCATCACTGGTAACTGACCAGTAGATTTCCTCCTGTCGCTTCAATGGATACTGATCCATAGAGTTCCCCCTGTCCCATCAGTGGATACTGATGCACAGAGATCCCCCTGTCCCATCACTGGATACTGACCCACAGAATTCCCCCTGCCTCATCACTGGATACTGACCCATAGAGTTCCCTCGGTCCCATCACTGGATACTGACCCATCGAGCTCCGCCTGTCCCATCACTGGATACTGACACATAGATTTCCCCCTGACCGATCACTGGATACTGTACCAATAGATGTCCCCCTTACCGGTCACTGGATACAGACCAATAAAGATCCCCCTGTCCCATCACTGGATACTGACCCATAGAGCTCCTCCTGTAACCATCACTGGTAACTGACCAGTAGATTTCCTCCTGTCGCTTCAATGGATACTGATCCATAGAGTTCCCCCTGTCCCATCACTGGATACTGATGCACAGAGATGCCCCTGTCCCATCACTGGATACTGACCCACAGATTTCCCCTCGTCCCATCACCGGATACTGACACATAGATTTTCCCTTGTCCCATCACAGGATACAGATGCATAGAATTTCCTCTGTCCCATCATTGGATATTGACGCATAGAGTTCCCCCTGTCCCATCACTGGATACTGACCCATAGAGTTCCCCCTGTCCCATCACTGGATACTGGCCCATAGTATTGCTCCTGTCCCATCACTGGATGCTGACCCATAGAGCTCCCCCTGTCCCATCACTGGATACTGACCCATAGAGCTCCCCTGTCCAATCACTGGATAATGACCCATAGAGCCCCCCCCTGTCCCATCACTGGATTCTGACCAATATAGCTCCCCTGTCCCATCACTGGATACCGACCCATAGAGCTCCACCTGTCCCATCACTGGATACTGGCACATAGAATTCCCCCTATCCCATCACTGGGTGCAGATCCGCCAATTTCCTCCTGTCCCATCACAGGATACTGAACCATCGAGTTCCCTCTGTCCCATCACTGGATACTGATCCATAGAGTTTCCCCTATCGCATCACTGGATACTGACCCACAGAATTCCCCATGCCCCATCACTGGATACTGACCCATAGAGTTCCCTCTGTCCCATCACTGGATACTGACCCATCGAGCTCCGCCTGTCCCATCACTGGATACTGACCCATAGACTTCCCCTTGTCCCATCACTGGATACTGACCCATAGAGCTCCCCCTGTCCCATCACTGGATTCTGACCCATAGAGTTCCTCCTGTCTCATTACTGGATACTGACCCATAGAGCTCGCCCTCTCCCATCACTGGATACTGACCCATAGAGTTCCTCATGTCCCATCACTGGATAATATCCCATAGAATATCCACAGTCCCATCACTGGATACTGACCCAAGAAGCTCCCCCTATTCCATCACTAATTACTGACCCATAGAGTTCACCTGTCCCATCACTGGATACTGACCCATAGAGTTCCCACTGTCCTTTCACTGGATACTGGCGCATAGAGTTCCCCCTGTCGCATCAATGGATACTGACGCATAGAGTTCCCCCTGTCCCATCACTGGATACTGACGCATAAAATTACCCCTGTCCCATCACTGGATACTGACACATAGAGCTCCCCCAGTCTCATCACTCGATATTGACTCAGTGAGCTCCGCCTGTCCCATCACTGGTATTGGCAAGTAGATTTCCCCTTGTCCGATCCTGGATACTGACCCATAGAGCTCCCCCTGTCCCATCACTGGTACTGACATGTTGATTTCCCCCTGTCCAATCAGTGGATACTGACCCATCGAGCTACCCCTGTCCCATCACAGTGTACTGACCCATAGAGTTCCCGCTGTCCCATCACTGGATACTGACCATAGAGCTCCACCTGTCCCATCACTGGATACTGGCACATAGAATTGCTAATATCCCATCACTGGGTACAGATCCGCCAATTTCCTCTTGTCCCATCACTGAATACTGATCCATAAGAGTTTCCACTGTCCCATCACTGGATACTGACCCACAGAATTCCCCCTGCCCCATCACTTGATACTGGCCCACAGAGTTCCCTCTGTCCCATCACTGGATACTGACCCATCGAGCTCCGCCTGTCCCATCACTGGATACTGACACATAGATTTCCCCCTGACCGATCACTGGATACAGACCAATAAACATTCCCCTGTCCCATCATTGGATACTGACCCATAGAGCTCCGCCTGTAACCATCACTGGTAACTGACCAGTAGATTTCCTCCTGTCGCTTCAATGGATACTGATGCACAGAGATCCCCCTGTCCCATCACAGGATACTGACCCACAGAATTCCCCCTGCCTCATCACTGGATACTGACCCATCGAGCTCCGCCTGTCCCATCACTGGATACTGACCCATAGATTTCCCCCTGACCGATCACTGGATACTGTACCAATAGATGTCCCCCTTACCGATCACTGGATACAGACCCATAAAGATCCCCCTGTCCCATCACTGGATACTGACCCATAGAGCTCCCCCTGACCCATAACTGGATACTGACCCACAGATTTCCCCTCGTCCCATCACCGGATACTGACACATAGATTTTCCCTTGTCCCATCACAGGATACAGACGCATAGAATTTTCTCTGTCCCATCACTGGATATTGACGCATAGAGTTCCCCCTGTCCCATCACTGGATACTGACCCATAGAGTTCACCCCTGTCCCATCACTGGATACTGGCCCATAGTATTGCTCCTGTCCCATCACTGGATGCTGACCCATAGAGCTCCCCCTGTCCCATTACTGGATACTGACCCATAGAGCTCCCCTGTCCCATCACTGGATAATGACCCATAGAGCCTCCCCCCTGTCCCATCACTGGATTCTGACCCATAGAGCTCCCCTGTCCCATCACTGGATACTGACCCATAGAGCTCCCCTGTCCCATCACTGGATAATGACCCATAGAGCTCCCCTTGTCCCATCACTGGATACTGACCCATAGAGCTCTCCTGCCCCATCACTGGATACTGACCCATAGAGCTCACCCTGTCCCATCACTGGATTCTGACCCATAGAGCTCCCCCTAGTCCATCACTGGATACTGACCCATAGAGTCCCCCCTGTCCCATCACTGGATACTGACCCATAGTATTGCTCCTGTCCCATCACTGGCTGCTGACCCATAGAGCTCCCCCTGTCCCATCACTGGATACTGACCCATAGAGCTCCCCTGTCCCATCACTGGATAATGACCCATAGAGCCACCCCTGTCCCATCACTGGATTCTGACCCATAGAGCTCCCCTGTCCCATCACTGGATACTGACCCATAGAGCTCCCCTGTCCCATCACTGGATAATGACCCATAGAGCTCCCCTTGTCCCATCACTGGATACTGACTCATAGAGCTCCCCTGTCCCATCACTGATACTGACCCATAGAGCTCACCCTGTCCCATCACTGGATTCTGACCCATAGAGCTCCCCCTAGTCCATCACTGGGTACTGACCCATAGATTTCCTCCTATCCCATCACTGGATACTGACCCATAGAGTTGCCCCTATTCTATCACTGGATACTGACACATAGAGCTCCACCAGTCCCATCACTCGATACTGACCCAATGAGCTCCGCCTGTCCCATCACTGGGAACTGACCAGTAGATTTCCTCCTGTCGTCTTCAATGGATACTGATCCATAGAGTTTCCCCTGTCCCATCACTGGATACTGACCCACAGAATTCCCCCTGCCCCATCACTGGATACTGACCCATCGAGCTCCGCCTGTCCCATCACTGGATACTGACCCATCGAGCTCCGCATGTCCCATCACTGGATACTGAACCATAGAATTCCCCCTGACCGATCACTGGACACTGTACCAATAGATGTCCCCCTTACCGATCAGTGGACACTGACCCATAAAGATCCCCCTGTCCCATTATTGGATACTGACCCATATAGCTCTGCCTGTCCCATCACTGGTACTGACCCACAGAGCTATCCCTGTCCCATCACAGTGTATTGACCCATAGAGAGCCCCCTGGCGCATCACTGACAGATACTGACTCAGAGAGTTCCCCCTGTCCCATCACTGGATCCAGACCCATAGAGCTCTGCCTGTCCCATCACTGGATACTGACCCATAGAGCTCCAGCTGTCCCATCACTGGATACTGACATAAAGGGTTCCCCCTGTACCGTCACTGGATACTGACCCATATAGCTCCCCCTGTCCCATCCTTGGTACTGACCCGTAGATTTCCCCTTGTCCGATCCTGGATACTGACCCATAGAGCTCCCCCTGTCCCATCACTGGTACTGACCTGCTGATTTCCCCCTATCCAATCAGTGGATACTGACCCATCGAGCTCCGTCGGTCCCATCACTGGATACTGACCCATAGAGTTCCCCCTGTCCCATCACTGGATACTGACTCATAGAGTTCCCCCTGTCCCATCACTGGATATTGACTCATAGAGATCCCCCTGGCTCTTCACTGACAGATACTGACCCAGACAGTTCCCCCTGTCCCATCACTGGGTACTGACCCATAGAATTCCCCCTGACCGATCACTGGACACTGTACCAATAGATGTCCCCCTTACCGATCAGTGGATACTGACCCATAAAGATCCCCCTGTCCCATCAATGCATACTGACCCATATAGCTCTGCCTGTCCCATCACTGGTACTGACCCGCTGATTTCTCCCGATCCATTCAGTGGATACTGACCCACAGAGCTATCCCTGTCCCATCACAGTGTACTGACCCATAGAGTTCCCCCTGGCGCATCACTGACAGATACTGATTCAGAGAGCTCCCGTGTCCCATCACTGGATACTGACCCATAGAGTTCCCCCTGTCTCATCACTGGATACCGACCCATAGTGTTCCTCCTGTCCCATCACTGGATGCTGACCCATAGAGCTCCTCCTGTCCCATCACTGGATACTGACCCATAGAGCTCCTCCTAGTCCATCAGTGGGTACTGACCCATAGATTTCCTCCTGTCCCATCACTGGATACTGACCCATAGAGTTGGCCCTATTCTATCACTGGATACTGACACATAGAGCTCCCCCAGTCCCATCACTCGATACTGACCCATTGAGCTCCGCCTGTCCCATCACTGGGAACTGACCAGTAGATTTCCTCCTGTCGCTTCAATGGATACTGACCCAGAGAGTTCCCCCTGTCCCAACACTGGATACTGATGCATAGAGATCCACCTGTCCCATCACTGGATACTGACGCATAGAGTTCCCCCTGTCCCATCACTGGACACTGACCCATAGAGTTCCCCCTGTCCCATCACTGGTACTGACCCGTAGATTTCCCCTTGTCCGATCCTGGATACTGACCCATAGAGCTCCTCCTCTCCCATCACTGATACTGACCCGTTGATTTCCCCCTGTCCAATCAGTGAATACTGACCCATAGAGCTAGCCCTGTCCCATCACAGTGTACTGACCCATAGAGCCCACCCTGTCCCATCACTGGATACTGACACATAGAATTCCCCCTAACCCATCACTGGGTACAGATCCGCCAATTTCCTCCTGTCCCATCACTGGCTACTGACCCATCGAGTTCCCTCTGTCCCATCACTGGATACTGATCCATAGAGATTCCCCTGTCCCATCATTGGATACTGACCCACAGAATTCCTCCTTCCCCATCACTGGATACTGACCCATAGAGTTCCCTCTGTCCCATCAGTGGATACTGACCCATCGAGCTCCGCCCGTTCCATCACTGGATACTGACCCATAGATTTCCCCCTGACCGATCACTGGATACTGTACCAATAGATGTCCCCCTTACCGATCACTGGATACTGATCCATAAAGATCCCCCTGTCCCATCACTGGTACTGACCCGTTGATTTCACCCTGTCCAATCAGTGGATACTGACCCATAGAGCTACCCCTGTCCCATCACAGTGTACTGACCCATAGAGTTCCCGCTGTCCCATCACTGGATACTGACCCATAGAGCTCCACCTGTCCCATCACTGGATACTGCTCCATAGAGTTTCCCCTATCGCATCACTGGATACTGACCCACAGAATTCCCCCTGCCCCATCACTGGATACTGACCCATAGAGTTCCCTCTGTCCCATCACTGAATACTGACCCATCGAGCACCGCCTGTCCCATCACTGGATACTGACCCATAGACTTCACCTTGTCCCATCACTGGATACTGACCCATAGAGCTCCCCCTGTCCCATCACTGGGTTCTGACCCATAGAGTTCCTCCTGTCTCATTACTGGATACTGACCCATAGAGCTCGCCCTCTCCCATCACTGGATACTGACCCATAGAGTTCCTCATGTCCCATCACTGGATAATGTCCCATAGAATATCCACAGTCCCATCACTGGATACTGACCCAAGAAGCTCCCCCTATTCCATCACTAATTACTGACCCATAGATTCACCTGTCCCATCACTGGATACTGACCCATAGAGTTCCCACTGTCCTTTCACTGGATACTGGCGCATAGAGTTCCCCCTGTCGCATCAATGGATACTGACGCATAGAGCTCCCCCTGTCCCATCACTGGATACTGACGCATAAAATTACCCCTGTCCCATCACTGGATACTGACACATAGAGCTCCCCCAGTCTCATCACTCGATATTGACTCAGTGAGCTCCGCCTGTCCCATCACTGGTACTGACCCGTAGATTTCCCCTTGTCCGATCCTGGATACTGACCCATAGAGCTCACCCTGTCCCATCACTGGTACTGATATGTTGATTTCCCCCTGTGCAATCAGTGGATACTGACCCATCGAGCTACCCCTGTCCCATCACAGTGTACTGACCCATAGAGTTCCCGCTGTCCCACCACTGGATACTGACCATAGAGCTCCACCTGTCCCATCACTGGATACTGGCACATAGAATTGCCAATATCCGATCACTGGGGACAGATCCGCCAATTTCCTCCTGTCCCATCACTGGATACTGATCCATAGAGTTTCCCCTGTCCCATCACTGGATACTGACCCACAGAATTCCCCCTGCCCCATCACTTGATACTGGCCCATAGAGTTCCCTCTGTCCCATCACTGGATACTCACCCATCGAGCTCCGCCTGTCCCATCACTGGATACTGACCCATAGATTTCCCCCTGACCGATCACTGGATACTGTACCAATAGATGCCCCCCTTACCGATCACTGGATACAGACCCATAAAGTTCCGCCTGTCCCATCACTGGATACTGACCCATAGAGCTCCACTGTCCCATCACTGGGTACTGAACTATAGAGCTCCCCCTGACCCATAACTGGATACTGACCCACAGATTTCCCCTTGTCCCATCACCAGATACTGACACATAGATTTTCCCTTGTCCCATCACAGCATACAGACGCATAGAATTTCCTCTGTCCCATCACTGGATATTGACGCATAGAGATCCCCCTGTCCCATCAATGGATAATGACCCATAGAGCCACCCCTGTCCCATCACTGTATTCTGACCCATAGAGCTCCCCTGTCCCATCACTGGATAATGACCCATCGAGCTCCCCTTGTCCCATCACTGGATACTGACCCATAGAGCTCCCCTGTCCCATCACTGGATACTGACCCATAGAGCTCACCCTGTCCCATCACTGGATTCTGACCCATAGAGCACCCCCTAGTCCATCACTGGGTACTGACCCATAGATTTCCTCCTGTCCCATCACTGGATTCTGACCCATAGAGTTGCCCCTATTCTATCACTGGATACTGACACATAGAGCTCCCCCAGTCCCATCACTCGATACTGACCCATTGAGCTCCGCCTGTCCCATCACTGGGAACTGACCAGTAGATTTCCTCCTGTCGCTTCAATGGATACTGATCCATAGAGTTTCCCCTGTCCCATCACTGGATACTGACCCACAGAATTCCCCCTGCCCCATCACTGGATACTGACCCATAGAGTTCCCTCTGTCCCATCACTGGATACTGACCCATCGAGCTCCGCCTGTCCCATCACTGGATACTGACCCAACGGGCTCCGCCTGTCCCATCACTGGATACTGGCCCATAGAATTCCCCCTGACCGATCACTGGATACTGTACCAATAGATGTCCCCCTTACCGATCAGTGGATACTGACCCATAAAGATCTCCCTGTCCCATCAATGTATACTGACCCATAGAGCTCCACCTGTCCCATCACTGGGAACTGACCAGTAGATTTCCTTCTGTCGCTTCAATGGATACTGATCCATAGAGTTCCCCCTGTCCCATCACTGCATACTGATGCATAGAGATCCCCCTGTCCCATCACTGGATCCTGACGCATAGAGTTCCCCCTGTCCCATCACTGGATACTGACCCATAGAGTTCCCCCTGTCCCATCACTGGATACTGACCCGTAGATTTCCTCCTGTCCTATCACCGGATACTGACCCAAAGAGTTCCTCCTGTCCCATCACTGGATACTGACCCATAGAGCTTCCGCTGTCCCATCACTGGATACTGACACAAAGAGTTCCCCCTGTCCCGTCACTGGATACTGACCCATATAGCTCCCACTGTCCCATCCCTGGTACTGACCCGTAGATTTCCCCTTGTCCGATCCTGGATACTGACCCAGAGAGTTCCCCCTGTCCCATCACTGGATACTGACTCATAGAGATCCCCCTGGCTCTTCACTGACAGATACTGACCCAGAGAGTTCCCCCTGTCCCATCACTGGAAACAGACCCGTAGAGCTCCGCCTGTCCCACCACTGGATACTGACCCATAGAGCTCCCCCTGTCCCATCGCTGGGTACTGACCCATAGAGTTCCCACTGTCCCATCACTGGGTAATGACCCATAGAGTTCATCCTGGCCCAACGTTGGATACTGACCCACAGAGATCCCCCTGCCCCATCACTGGATACTGACCCATAGAGTTCCCTCTGTCCAATCACTGGATACTGACTCATAGAGTTTCCCCTGTGCCATCACTGGATATTGAACTTCAGAGTTCCCCCTGCCCCACACTGGGTACTGACCCGTAGAGTTCTACCTGTCCCATCACTGGAGACTGACCCATCAAGTTCCTCCTGTCGCATCACTGGATACTGAACCACAGCGTTACCCCTATCCCATCACTGGATATTGACTCATAGAGTTCCCCCTATCCCATTACTGTTTACTGACCTATTGGAATCACTCTGTCCCATCACTGGATACTGACCCATAGAGCTCCCCCTGTCCCATCACTGGGTACTGCCCCGTAGAGTTCCTGCTGACCCATCACTGAAAACTGACCCATAGAGTTCCCCCTGTCCCATCACTAGATACTGAATCACAGAGATCCCCCTGTCCCATCACTGGATACTGACCCATAGAGCTCCTCCTGTCCCATCACTGGATACTGACCCATAGAGCTCCCCTGTCCCATCACTGGATAAATGACCTATAGAGCTCCCCCTGTCCCATCACTGGATTCTGACCCATAGAGCTCCTCCTAGTCCATCACTGGGTACTGAGCCATAGATTTCCGCCTGTCCCATCACTGGATACTGACCCATAGAGTTGCCCCTATTCTATCACTGGATACTGACGCATAGAGTTCCCCCTGTCCCATCACTGGACACTGACCCATAGAGTTCCCCCTGTCCAATCACTGGTACTGACCCGTAGATTTCCCCTTGTCCGATCCTGGATACTGACCCATAGAGCTCCCCCTGTCCCATCACTGATACTGACCCGTTGATTTCCCCCTGTCCAATCACTGGATACTGACTCATAGAGTTTCCCCTGTGCCATCACTGGATATTGAACTTCAGAGTTCCCCCTGCCCCACACTGGGTACTGACCCGTAGAGTTCTACCTGTCCCATCACTGGAGACTGACCCATCAAGTTCCTCCTGTCGCATCACTGGATACTGAACCACAGCGTTCCCCCTATCCCATCACTGGATATTGACTCATAGAGTTCCCCCTATCCCATTACTGTTTACTGACCTATTGGAATCACTCTGTCCCATCACTGGATACTGACCCATAGAGCTCCCGCTGTCCCATCACTGGATACTGACCCATAGAGCTCCCCCTGTCCCATCACTGGGTACTGCCCCGTAGAGTTCCTCCTGACCCATCACTGAAAACTGACCCATAGAGTTCCCCCTGTCCCATCACTAGATACTGAATCACAGAGATCCCCGTGTCCCATCACTGGATACTGACCCATAGAGCTCCTCCTGTCCCATCACTGGATACTGACCCATAGAGCTCCCCTGTCCCATCACTGGATAAATGACCTATAGAGCTCCCCCTGTCCTATCACTGGAGTCTGACCCATAGAGCTCCTCCTAGTCCATCACTGGGTACTGAGCCATAGATTTCCGCCTGTCCCATCACTGGATACTGACCCGTCGATTTCCTCCTGTCCTATCACCGGATACTGACCCAAAGAGTTCCTCCTGTCCCATCACTGGATACTGACCCATAGAGCTTCCGCTGTCCCATCACTGGATACTGACACAAAGAGTTCCCCCTGTCCCGTCACTGGATACTGACCCATATAGCTCCCCCTGTCCCATCCCTGGTACTGACCCGTAGATTTCCCCTTGTCCGATCCTGGATACTGACCCAGAGAGTTCCCCCTGTCCCATCACTGGATACTGACTCATAGAGATCCCCCTGGCTCTTCACTGACAGATACTGACCCAGAGAGTTCCCCCTGTCCCATCACTGGAAACAGACCCGTAGAGCTCCGCCTGTCCCACCACTGGATACTGACCCATAGAGCTCCCCCTGTCCCATCGCTGGGTACTGACCCATAGAGTTCCCACTGTCCCATCACTGGGTAATGACCCATAGAGTTCATCCTGGCCCAACGTTGGATACTGACCCACAGAGATCCCCCTGCCCCATCACTGGATACTGACCCATAGAGTTCCCTCTGTCCAATCACTGGATACTGACTCATAGAGTTTCCCCTGTGCCATCACTGGATATTGAACTTCAGAGTTCCCCCTGCCCCACACTGGGTACTGACCCGTAGAGTTCTACCTGTCCCATCACTGGAGACTGACCCATCAAGTCCCTCCTGTCGCATCACTGGATACTGAACCACAGCGTTCCCCCTATCCCATCACTGGATATTGACTCATAGAGTTCCCCCTATCCCATTACTGTTTACTGACCTATTGGAATCACTCTGTCCCATCACTGGATACTGACCCATAGAGCTCCCCCTGTCCCATCACTGGGTACTGCCCCGTAGAGTTCCTGCTGACCCATCACTGAAAACTGACACATAGAGTTCCCCCTGTCCCATCACTAGATACTGAATCACAGAGATCCCCCTGTCCCATCACTGGATACTGACCCATAGAGCTCCTCCTGTCCCATCACTGGATACTGACCCATAGAGCTCCCCTGTCCCATCACTGGATAAATGACCTATAGAGCTCCCCCTGTCCCATCACTGGATTCTGACCCATAGAGCTCCTCCTAGTCCATCACTGGGTACTGAGCCATAGATTTCCGCCTGTCCCATCACTGGATACTGACCCATAGAGTTGCCCCTATTCTATCACTGGACACTGACCCATAGAGTTCCCCCTGTCCCATCACTGGTACTGACCCGTAGATTTCCCCTTGTCCGATCCTGGATACTGACCCATAGAGCTCCCCCTGTCCCATCCCTGATACTGACCCGTTGATTTCCCCCTGTCCAATCACTGGATACTGACTCATAGAGTTTCCCCTATGCCATCACTGGATATTGAACTTCAGAGTTCCCCCTGCCCCACACTGGGTACTGACCCGTAGAGTTCTACCTGTCCCATCACTGGAGACTGACCCATCAAGTTCCTCCTGTCGCATCACTGGATACTGAACCACAGCGTTCCGCCTATCCCATCACTGGATATTGACTCATAGAGCTCCCCCTATCCCATTACTGTTTACTGACCTATTGGAATCACTCTGTCCCATCACTGGATACTGACCCATAGAGCTCCCGCTGTCCCATCACTGGATACTGACCCATAGAGCTCCCCCTGTCCCATCACTGGGTACTGCCCCGTAGAGTTCCTCCTGACCCATCACTGAAAACTGACCCATAGAGTTCCCCCTGTCCCATCACTAGATACTGAATCACAGAGATCCCCGTGTCCCATCACTGGATACTGACCCATAGAGCTCCTCCTGTCCCATCACTGGATACTGACCCATAGAGCTCCCCTGTCCCATCACTGGATAAATGACCTATAGAGCTCCCGCTGTCCTATCACTGGAGTCTGACCCATAGAGCTCCTCCTAGTCCATCACTGGGTACTGAGCCATAGATTTCCGCCTGTCCCATCACTGGATACTGACCCATAGAGTTGCCCCTATTCTATCACTGGGAACTGACCAGTAGATTTCCTCCTGTCGCTTCAATGGATACTGACCCATAGAGTTCCCCCTGTCCCATCACTGGATACTGATGCATAGAGATCCACCTGTCCCATCATTGGATACTGACGCATAGAGTTCCCCCTGTCCCATCACTGGACACTTACCCATAGAGTTCCCCCTGTCCCATCACTGGTACTGACCCGTAGATTTCCCCTTGTCCGATCCTGGATACTGACCCATAGAGCTCCCCCTGTCCCATCACTGGATACTGACACATAGAATTCCCCCTATCCCATCACTGGGTACAGATCCGCCAATTTCCTCCTGTCCCATCACTGGATGCTGACCCATCGAGTTCCCTCTGTCCCATCACTGGATACTGATCCATAGAGTTTCCCCTGTCCCATCACTGGATACTGACCCACAGAATTCCTCCTGCCCCATCACTGGATACTGACCCATAGAGTTCCCTTCGTCCCATCAGTGGATACTGACCCATCGAGCTCCGCCCGTTCCATCACTGGATACTGACCCATAGATTTCCCCCTGACCGATCACTGGATACTGTACCAATAGATGTCCCCCTTACCGATCACTGGATACTGATCCATAAAGATCCCCCTGTCCCATCACTGGTACTGACCCGTTGATTTGACCCTGTCCAATCAGTGGATACTGACCCAAAGAGCTACCCCTGTCCCATCACAGTGTACTGACCCATAGAGTTCCCGCTGTCCCATCACTGGATACTGACCCATAGAGCTCCACCTGTCCCATCACTGGATACTGGCACACAGAATTCCCCCTGCCCCATCACTGGATACTGACCCATAGAGTTCCCTCTGCCCCATCACTGGATACTGACCCATAGAGTTCCCTCTGTCCCATCACTGGATACTGACCCATCGAGCTCCGCCTGTCCCATCACTGGATACTGACCCATAGACTTCCCCTTGTCCCATCACTGGATACTGACCCATAGAGCTCCCCCTGTCCCATCACTGGGTTCTGACCCATAGAGTTCCTCCTGTCTCATTACTGGATACTGACCAATAGAGCTCCCCCTATTCCATCACTAATTACTGACCCATAGAGTTCCTCATGTCCCATCACTGGATAATGTCCCATAGAATATCCACAGTCCCATCACTGGATACTGGCGCATAGAGTTCCCCCTGTCCCATCACTGGATACTGATGCACAGAGATCCCCCTGTCCCATCACTGGATACTGACCCACAGAATTCCCCCTGCCCCATCACTTGATACTGGCCCATAGAGTTCCCTCTGTCCCATCACTGAATACTGACCCATCGAGCTCCACCTGTCCCATCACTGGATACTGACCCATAGATTTCCCCCTGACCGATCACTGGATACTGTACCAATAGATGTCCCCCTTACCGATCATTGGATACAGACCCATAAAGATCCCCCTGTCCCATCACTGGATACTGACCCATAGAGCTCCACTGTCCCATCACTGGGTACTGAACTATAGAGCTCCCCCTGACCCATAACTGGATACTGACCCACAGATTTCCCCTTGTCCCATCACCGGATACTGACACATAGATTTTCCCTTGTCCCATCACAGGACACAGACGCAGAAAATTTCCTTTGTCCCATCACTGGATATTGACGCATAGAGTTCCCCCTGTCCCATCACTGGATACTGACCCATAGAGCTCCCCCTGTCCCATCACTGGATACTGACCCATAGAGCTCCCCTGTCCCATCACTGGATAATGGCCCATAGAGCCACCCCTGTCCCATCACTGGATTCTGACCCATAGAGATCCCCTGTCCCATCACTGGATACTGACCCATAGAGCTCCCCTGTCCCATCACTGGATAATGACCCATAGAGCTCCCCTTGTCCCATCACTGGATACTGACCCATAGAGCTCCACTGTCTCATCACTGGATACTGACCCATAGAGCTCACCCTGTCCCATCACTGGATTCTGACCCATAGAGCTCCCCCTAGTCCATCACTGGGTACTGGCCCATAGATTTCCTCCTGTCCCATCACTGGATACTGACCCATAGAGTTGCCCTTATTCTATCACTGGATACTGACACATAGAGCTCCCCCACTCCCATCACTCGATACTGACCCAATGAGCTCCGCCTGTCCCATCACTGGGAACTGACCAGTATATTTCCTCCTGTCGCTTCAATGGATACTGATCCATAGAGTTTCCCCTGTCCCATCACTGGATACTGACCCACAGAATTCCCCCTGCCCCATCACTGGATACTGACCCATAGAGTTCCCTCTGTCCCATCACTGGATACTGACCCATCGAGCTCCGCCTGTCCCATCACTGGATACTGACCCATCGAGCTCCGCCTGTCCCATCACTGGATACTGACCCATAGAATTCCCCCTGACCGATCACTGGATACTGTACCAATAGATGTCCCCCTTACCGATCAGTGGATACTGACCCATAAAGATCCCCCTGTCCCATCAATGGATACTGACCCATGGAGCTCTGCCTGTCCCATCACTGGGAACTGACCAGTAGAATTCTTCCTGTCGCTTCAATGGATACTGATCCATAGAGTTCCCCCTGTCCCATCACTGGATACTGATGCATAGAGATCCCCCTGTCCTATCACCGGATACTGACCCAAAGAGTTCCTCCTGTCCCATCACTGGATACTGACCCATAGAGCTCCCGCTGTCCCATCACTGGATACTAACCCAAAGAGTTCTCCCTGTCACGTCACTGGGTACGGACCCATAGAGCTCCTCCTGTCCCATCCCTGGGACTGACCCGTAGATTTCTCCTTGTCCGATCCTGGATACTGACCCATATAGCTCTGCCTGTCCCATCACGGGTACAGACCCGCTGATTTCTCCCGATCCATTCAGTGGATACTGACCCACAGAGCTATCCCTGTCCCATCACAGTGTATTGACCCATAGAGTTCCCCCTGGCGCATCACTGACAGATACTGACTCAGAGAGTTCCCCCTGTCCCATCACTGGATCCAGACCCATAGAGCTCTGCCTGTCCCATCACTGGATACTGACCCATAGAGCTCCAGCTGTCCCATCACTGGATACTGACACAAAGAGTTCCCCCTGTCCCGTCAATGGGTACTGACCCATATAGCTCCCCCTGTCCCATCCCTGGTACTGACCCGTAGATTTCCCCTTGTCTGATCCTGGATACTGACCCATAGAGCTCCCCCTGTCCCATCACTGGTACTGACCTGCTGATTTCCCCCTATCCAATCAGTGGATACTGACCCATCGAGCTCCGCCGGTCCCATCACTGGATACTGACCCATAGAGTTCCCCCTGTCCCATCACTGGATACTGACTCATAGAGATCCCCCTGGCTCTTCACTGACAGATACTGACCCAGAGAGTTCCCCCTGTCCCATCACTGGAAACAGACCCGTAGAGCTCCGCCTGTCCCACCACAGGATACTGACCCATAGAGCTCCCCCTGTCCCATCGCTGGGTACTGACCCACAGAGTTCCCACTGTCCCATCACTGGGTAATGACCCATAGAGTTCATCCTGGCCCAACGTTGGATACTGACCCACAGAGATCCCCCTGCCCCATCACTGGATACTGACCCATAGAGTTCCCTCTGTCCAATCACTGGATACTGACTCATAGAGTTTCCGCCGTGCCATCACTGGATATTGAACTTCAGAGTTCCCCCTGCCCCACACTGGGTACTGACCCGTAGAGTTCTACCTGTCCCATCACTGGAGACTGACCCATCAAGTTCCTCCTGTCGCATCACTGGATACTGAACCACAGCGTTCCCCCTATCCCATCACTGGATATTGACTCATAGAGTTCCCCCTATCCCATTACTGTTTACTGACCTATTGGAATCACTCTGTCCCATCACTGGATACTGACCCATAGAGCTCCCGCTGTCCCATCACTGGATACTGACCCATAGAGCTCCCCCTGTCCCATCACTGGGTACTGCCCCGTAGAGTTCCTCCTGACCCATCACTGAAAACTGACCCATAGAGTTCCCCCTGTCCCATCACTAGATACTGAATCACAGAGATCCCCCTGTCCCATCACTGGATACTGACCCATAGAGCTCCTCCTGTCCCATCACTGGATACTGACCCATAGAGCTCCCCTGTCCCATCACTGGATAAATGACCTATAGAGCTCCCCCTGTCCCATCACTGGATTCTGACCCATAGAGCTCCTCCTAGTCCATCACTGGGTACTGAGCCATAGATTTCCGCCTGTCCCATCACTGGATACTGACCCATAGAGTTGCCCCTATTCTATCACTGGATACTGACACATAGAGCTCCCCCAGTCCCATCACTCGATACTGACCCATTGAGCTCCGCCTGTCCCATCACTGGGAACTGACCAGTAGATTTCCTCCTGTCGCTTCAATGGATACTGACCCATAGAGTTCCCCCTGTCCCATCAATGGATACTGATGCATAGAGATCCACCTGTCCCATCATTGGATACTGACGCATAGAGTTCCCCCTGTCCCATCACTGGACACTGACCCATAGAATTCCCCCTGTCCCATCACTGGTACTGACCCGTAGATTTCCCCTTGTCCGATCCTGGATACTGACCCATAGAGCTCCCCCTGTCCCATCACTGATACTGACCCGTTGATTTCCCCCTGTCCAATCAGTGGATACTGACCCATAGAGCTACCCCTGTCCCATCACAGTGTACTGACCCATAGAGCTCCCCCTGTCCCATCATTGGATACTGACACATAGAATTCCCCCTATCCCATCACTGGGTACAGATCCGCCAATTTCCTCCTGTCCCATCACTGGATACTGACCCATCGAGTTCCCTCTGTCCCATCACTGGATACTGATCCATAGAGTTTCCCCTGTCCCATCACTGGATACTGACCCACAGAATTCCTCCTGCCCCATCACTGGATACTGACCCATAGAGTTCCCTCTGTCCCATCAGTGGATACTGACCCATCGAGCTCCGCCCGTTCCATCACTGGATACTGACCCATAGATTTCCCCCTGACCGATCACTGGATACTGTACCAATAGATGTCCCCCTTACCGATCACTGGATACTGATCCATAAAGATCCCCCTGTCCCATCACTGGTACTGACCCGTTGATTTGACCCTGTCCAATCAGTGCATACTGACCCAAAGAGCTACCCCTGTCCCATCACAGTGTACTGACCCATAGAGTTCCCGCTGTCCCATCACTGGATACTGACCCATATAGCTCCACCTGTCCCATCACTGGATAATGGCACACAGAATTCCCCCTGCCCCATTACTGGATACTGACCCATAGAGTTCCCTCTGCCCCATCACTGGATACTGACCCATAGAGTTCCCTCTGTCCCATCACTGGATACTGACCCATCGAGCTCCGCCTGTCCCATCACTGGATACTGACCCATAGACTTCCCCTTGTCCCATCACTGGATACTGACCCATAGAGCTCCCCCTGTCCCATCACTGGGTTCTGACCCATAGAGTTCCTCCTGTCTCATTACTGGATACTGACACTTAGAGCTCGCCCTCTCCCATCACTGGATACTGACCCATAGAGTTCCTCATGTCCCATCACTGGATAATGTCCCATAGAATATCCACAGTCCCATCACTGGATACTGACCCAAGAAGCTCCCCCTATTCCATCACTAATTACTGACCCATAGAGTTCACCTGTCCCATCACTGGATACTGACCCATAGAGTTCCCACTGTCCTTTCACTGGATACTGGCGCATAGAGTTCCCCCTGTCGCATCAATGAATACTGACGCATAGAGTTCCCCCTGTCCCATCACTGGATACTGACACATAGAGCTCCCCCAGTTTCATCACTCGATATTGACTCAGTGAGCTCCGCCTGTCCCATCACTGGTACTGACCAGTAGATTTCCCCTTGTCCGATCCTGGATACTGACCCATAAAGCTCCCCCTGTCTCATCACTGGTACTGACATGTTAATTTCCCCCTGTCCAATCAGTGGATACTGACCCATCGAGCTACCCCTGTCCCATCACAGTGTACTGACCCATAGAGTTCCCGCTATCCCATCAATGGATACTGACCATAGAGCTCCACCTGTCCCATCACTGGATACTGGCATATAGAATTGCCAATATCCCATCACTGGGTACAGATCCGCCAATTTCCTCCTGTCCCATCACTGGATAATGATCCATAGAGTTCCCCCTGTCCATTACTGGATACTGATGCACAGAGATCCCCCTGTCCCATCACTGGATACTGACCCACAGAATTCCCCCTGCCCCATCACTGGATACTGACCCATAGAGTTCCCTCTGTCCCATCACTGAATACTGACCCATCGAGCTCCACCTGTCCCATCACTGGATACTGACCCATAGATTTCCCCCTGACCGATCACTGGATACTGTACCAATAGATGTCCCCCTTACCGATCATTGGATACAGACCCATAAAGATCCCCCTGTCCCATCACTGGACACAGACGCATAAAATTTCCTCTGTCCCATCACTGGATATTGACGCATAGAGTTCCCCCTGTCCCATCACTGGATACTGACCCATAGAGTTCCCCCTGTCCCATCACTAGATACTGGCCCATAGTATTGCTCCTGTCCCATCACTGGATGCTGCCCATAGAGCTCCCCCTGTCCCATCACTGGATACTGACCCATAGAGCTCCCCTGTCCCATCACTGGATAATGACCCATAGAGCCACCCCTGTCCCATCACTGGATAATGACCCATAGAGCTCCCCTTGTCCCATCACTGGATACTGACCCATAGAGCTCCCCTGTCTCATCACTGGATACTGACCCATAGAGCTCACCCTGTCCCATCACTGGATTCTGACCCATAGAGCTCGCCCTAGTCCATCACTGGGTACTGGCCCATAGATTTCCTCCTGTCCCATCACTGGATACTGACCCATAGAGTTGCCCTTATTCTATCACTGGATACTGACACATAGAGCTCCCCCAGTCCCATCACTCGATACTGACCCAATGAGCTCCGCCTGTCCCATCACTGGGAACTGACCAGTAGATTTCCTCCTGTCGCTTCAATGGATACTGATCCATAGAGTTTCCCCTGTCCCATTACTGGATACTGACCCACAGAATTCCCCCTGTCCCATCACTGGATACTGACCCATAGAGTTCCCTCTGTCCCATCACTGGATACTGACCCATCGAGCTCCGCCTGTCCCATCACTGGATACTGACCCATCGACCTCCGCCTGTCCCATCACTGGATACTGACCCATAGAATTCCCCCTGACCGATCACTGGATACTGTACCAATAGATGTCCCCCTTACCGATCAGTGGATACTGACCCATAAAGATCCCCCTGTCCCATCAATGGATACTGACCCATAGAGCTCCGCCTGTCCCATCACTGGGAACTGACCATTAGAATTCTTCCTGTCGCTTCAATGGATACTGATCCATAGAGTTCCCCCTGTCCCATCACTGGATACTGATGCATAGAGATCCCCCTGTCCTATCACCAGATACTGACCCAAAGAGTTCCTTCTGTCCCATCACTGGATACTGACCCATAGAGCTCCCGCTGTCCCATCACTGGATACTAACCCAAAGAGTTCTCCCTGTCACGTCACTGGGTACGGACCCATAGAGCTCCTCCTGTCCCATCCCTGGGACTGACCCGTAGGTTTCTCCTTGTCCGATCCTGGATACTGACCCATAGAGCTCTGCCTGTCCCATCACTGGTACAGACCCGCTGATTTCTCCCAATCCATTCAGTGGATACTGACCCACAGAGCTATCCCTGTCCCATCACAGTGTATTGACCCATAGAGTTCCCCCTGGCGCATCACTGACAGATACTGACTCAGAGAGTTCCCCCTGTCCCATCACTGGATCCAGACCCATAGAGCTCTGCCTGTCCCATCACTGGATACTAACCCAAAGAGTTCTCCCTGTCACGTCACTGGGTACGGACCCATAGAGCTCCTCCTGTCCCATCCCTGGGACTGACCCGTAGATTTCTCCTTGTCCGATCCTGGATACTGACCCATATAGCTCTGCCTGTCCCATCACTGGTACAGACCCGCTGATTTCTCCCAATCCATTCAGTGGATACTGACCCACAGAGCTATCCCTGTCCCATCACAGTGTATTGACCCATAGAGTTCCCCCTGGCGCATCACTGACAGATACTGACTCAGAGAGTTCCCCCTGTCCCATCACTGGATCCAGACCCATAGAGCTCTGCCTGTCCCATCACTGGATACTGACCCATAGAGCTCCAGCTGTCCCATCACTGGATACTGACACAAAGAGTTCCCCCTGTCCCGTCACTGGATACTGACCCACAGAGCAGCCCTGTCAGATCACTGGATACTGACCCATAGAGCTCCCCCTGTCCCATCACTGGTACTGACCCGTAGATTTCCCCTTGTCCGATCACTCGATACTGACCCACAGAGCTCCTCCTGTCCCATCGCAGGTACTGACCCGTAGATTTCACCCTGTCCGATCAGTGGATACTGACCCATAGAGCTACCCTTATCCCATCACAGTGTACTGAAACATAGAGTTCCACCTGTCCCATCACTGGATACTGACCCATAGAGCTCTGCCTGTCCCATCACTGGATACTGACCCATAGAGCTCCAGCTGTCCCATCAGTGGATACTGACACAAAGAGTTCCCCCTGTCCCGTCACTGGGTACTGACCCATATAGCTCCCCCTGTCCCATCCCTGGTACTGACCCGTAGATTTCCCCTTGTCTGATCCTGGATACTGACCCATAGAGCTCCCCCTGTCCCATCACTGGTAATGACCTGCTGATTTCCCCCTATCCAATCAGTTGATACTGACCCATCGAGCTCCGCCGGTCCCATCACTGGATACTGACCCATAGAGTTCCCCCTGTCCCATCACTGGGTACTGACCCATAGAGGTCCCACTGTCCCATCACTGGGTAATGACCCATAGAGTTCATCCTGGCCCATCGTTGGATACTGACCCATAAAGTTCCCCCAGACCCATCACTGGGTACTGCCCCGTAGAGTTCCTCCTGACCCATCACTGAAAACTGACCCATAGAGTTCCCCCTGTCCCATCACTAGATACTGAATCACAGAGATCCCCCTGTCCCATCACTGGATACTGACCCATACAGTTCCCCTGTCCAATCACTGGATACTGACTCATAGAGTTTCCCCTGTGCCGTCACTGGATATTGAACTTCAGAGTTCCACCTGCCCCACATTGGATACTGACCCGTAGATTTCTACCTGTCCCATCACTGGAGACTGACCCATCAAGTTCCTCCTGTCGCATCACTGGATACTGGCGCACAGAATTCCCCCTGCCCCATCACTTGATACTGGCCCATAGAGTTCCCTCTGTCCCATCACTGGATACTGATCCATCGAGCTCCGCCTGTCCCATCACTGGATACTGACCCATAGATTTCCCCCTGACCGATTACTGGATACTGTACCAATACATGTCCCACTTACCGATCACTGGATACAGACCGATATAGATCCCCCTGTCCCATCACTGGATATTGACCCATAGAGCTCCGCCTGTCCCATCACTGGGTACTGAACTATAGAGCTCCCCCTGACCCATAACTGGATACTGACCCATAGATTTCCCCTTGTCCCATCACTGGATACTGACACATAGATTTTCCCTTGTCCCATCACAGGATACAGACGCATAGTATTTCCTCTGTCCCATCACTGGATATTGACGCATAGAGTTCCCCCTGTCTCATCACTGGATACTGACCCATAGAGTTCCCCCTGTCCCATCACTGGATACTGACCCATAGAGCTCCCCTGTCCCATCACTGGATAATGACCCATAGAGCCACCCCCCTGTCCCATCACTGGATTCTGACCCATAGAGCTCCCCTGTCCCATCACTGGATACTGACCCATAGAGCTCCCCTGTCCCATCACTGGATAATGACCCATAGAGCTCCCCTGTCCCATCACTGGATACTGACCCATAGAACTCCCCCTGTCCCATCACTGGATTCGGACCCATAGAGCTCCCCCTAGTCCATCACTGGGTACTGACCCATAGAGCTCCCCCTGTCCCATCACTGGATACTGACTCAGAGAGTTGCCCCTATTCTATCACTGGATACTGACTCTTAGAGCTCCCCCAGTCCCATCACTCGATACTGACCCAATGAGCTCCGCCTGTCCCATCACTGGGAACTGACCAGTATATTTCCTCCTGTCGCTTCAATGGATACTGATCCATAGAGTTTCCCCTGTCCCATCACTGGATACTGACCCACAGAATTCCCCCTGCCCCATCACTGGAGTATGACCCATAGAGTTCCCTCTGTCCCATCACTGGATACTGACCCATCGAGCTCCGCCTGTCCCATCACTGGATAATGACCCATAGAATTCCCCCTGACCGATCACTGGATACTGTACAAATAGATGTCCCCCTTACCGATCAGTGGATACTGATCCATAAAGATCCCCCGGTCCAATCACTGGATACTGACCCATAGAGCTCCCCCTGTCCCATTACTGTTTACTGACCTATTGGAATCACTCTGTCCCATCACTGGATACTGACCCATAGAGCTCCCCCTGTCCCATCACTGGATACTGACCCATAGCTTTCCCCCTGTCCCGTCACTGGGTCCTGACCCACAGAGCACCCGCTGTCCCATCGCTGGATACTGACTCATAGAGCCCCCCCTGTCCCATCACTGGATACTGTACCGATAGATGTCCCCCTTACTAATCACTGGATACTGACCCATAAAGATCCCCATTGTCCCATCACTGGATACTGACCCATAGAGCTCCCCCTGTCCCATCACTGGTACTGACCCGTAGATTTCCCCTTGTCCGATCACTCGATACTGACCCACAGAGCTCCTCCTGTCCCATCGCAGGTACTGACCCGTAGATTTCACCCTGTCCGATCAGTGGATACTGACCCATAGAGCTACCCTTATCCCATCACAGTGTACTGAAACATAGAGTTCCACCTGTCCCATCACTGGATACTGACCCATAGAGTTCCCCCTGTCCCGTCACTGGATACTGACCCACAGAGCAGCCCTGTCAGATCACTGGATACTGACCCATAGAGCTCCCCCTGTCCCATCACTGGTACTGACCCGTAGATTTCCCCTTGTCCGATCACTCGATACTGACCCACAGAGCTCCTCCTGTCCCATCGCAGGTACTGACCCGTAGATTTCACCCTGTCCGATCAGTGGATACTGACCCATAGAGCTACCCTTATCCCATCACAGTGTACTGAAACATAGAGTTCCACCTGTCCCATCACTGGATACTGACCCATAGAGCTCTGCCTGTCAGATCACTGGATACTGACCCATAGAGTTCCCACTGTCCCATCACTGGATAGTGGCCCATAGAGTTCCCCCTGTCCCATCACTGGATACTGACCCATAGAGTTCCTCCTGTCCCATCACTGGATACTGACAAATAGAGCTCCCTCTGTTCCTCACTGGATACTGACCAATAGAGTTCCGTCTATACAATCTCTGGGGAGTGAACCATAGAGTTCCCACTTTCCCATCACTGGATACTGACACATAGAGTTCCCCCTGCCCCATCACTCGATACAGATTATAGAGTTCCTCCGGTCCCATCACTGGATACTGACCAATAGAGCTCCCCCTTTTCCATCACTGGATACTGACCAATAGAGTTCCTCCTGTCCAATCACTGGGTAGTGACCCAGAGAGTTCCCCCTGTCCCATTACTGGATACTGAGCCATAGAGTACCTCCTGTCCCATCACTGGATACTGACCCATAGATTACCCCCTGTTGCATAACCGGATACTGACCCATTGAGTTCCCCCAGTCCCATCACTGGATACTGACCCATTGAGTTCCTCCTGTCCCATCACTGGATACTGACCCATAGAGTTCCCCCTGTCCCATCACTGGATACTGACCCATAGATTTCCCCTGTCCCATCACTGGGTCGTGACCCATAGAGTTTCCACTTTCCTATCATTGGATACTGATCCAAAGAGTTCCCCTGTCCCATCACTGGATACTGACCCATAGAATTCCCCCTGTCCCATCACTGGATACTGACACATCGTGGTTCCCCAGTCCCATCACTGGATACTGACACATAGATTACCCCCTGTCCCATCACTGGATACTGAACCATAGAGTCCCTCCTGTCCCATCGCTGGATACTGACCCACAGAATCCCTCCTGTCCCATCACTGGATTCTGACCCATAGTGCCCCCCTGTCCCATCATTGAATACTGACCCATAGAGTCCCCCTGTCCCATCACTGGATACTGTTTAATCGAGTTCCCCCTGTCCCATCACTGGATATTGACTCATAGAGTTCCCCCTGGCTCTTCACTGACAGATATTGACCCAGAGAGTTCCCCCTGTCCCATCACTGGAAACAGACCCGTAGAGCTCCGCCTGTCCCATCACTGGGTACTGACCCATAGAGTTCCCACTGTCCCATCACTGGGTAATGACCCATAGAGTTCATCCTGGCCCAACGTTGGATACTGACCCATAGAGTTCCCCCAGACCCATCACTGGGTACTGCCCCGTAGAGTTCCTCCTGACCCATCACTGAAAACTGACCCATAGAGTTCCCCCTGTCCCATCACTAGATACTGAATCACAGAGATCCCCCTGTCCCATCACTGGATACTGACCCATAGAGTTCCCTCTGTCCAATCACTGGATACTGACTCATAGAGTTTCCCCTGTGCCATCACTGGATATTGAACTTCAGAGTTCCCCCTGCCCCACACTGGGTACTGACCCGTAGAGTTCTACCTGTCCCATCACTGGAGACTGACCCATCAAGTTCCTCCTGTCGCATCACTGGATACTGAACCACAGCGTTCCCCCTATCCCATCACTGGATATTGACTCATAGAGTTCCCCCTATCCCATTACTGTTTACTGACCTATTGGAATCACTCTGTACCCATCACTGGATACTGACCCATAGAGCTCCCCCTGTCCCATCACTGGATACTGACCCACAGCTCTCCCCCTGTCCCGTCACTGGGTCCTGACCCACAGAGCTCCCGCTGTCCCATCACTGGATACTGGCCCATAGAGCTCCCCCTGTCCCATCACTGGATACTGTACCGATAGATGTCCCCCTTACCGATCACTGGATACTGACCCATAATGATCCCCCTGTCCCATCAGTGGATACCGACCTGTAGAGCTCCCCCTGTCCCATCACTGGTACTGACCCGTAGATTTCCCCTTGTCTGATCTCTCGATACTGACCCACAGAGCACCCCCTGTCCCATCGCTGGTACTGACCCGTAGATTTCCCCCTGTCCGATCAATGGATACTGACCCATAGAGCTACCCCTGTCCCATCACAGTGTACTGATCCATAGAGTTCCACCTGTCCCATCACTGGATACTGACCCATAGAGTTCCCCCTGTCCCGTCACTGGATACTGACCCACAGAGCAGCCCTGTCAGATCACTGGATACTGACCCATAGAGTTCCCACTGTCCCATCACTGGATACTGACCCATAGAGTTCCTCCTGTCCCATCACTGGATACTGACCGATAGAGCTCCCTCTGTTCCTCACTGGATACTGATCAATAGAGTTCCTTCAGTACAATCTCTGGGGAGTGAACCATAGAGTTCCCATTGTCCCATCACTGGATACTGACACATAGAGTTCCCCCTGTCCCATCACTGGATATTGACCCATAGAGTTCCTTCGGTCCCATCACTGGATACTGACCAATAGAGCTCCCCCTTTTCCATCACTGGATACTGCCCAATAGAGTTCCTCCTGTCCAATCACTGGGTAGTGACCCAGAGAGTTCCCCCTGTCCCATCACTGGATACTGAGCCATAGAGTACTCCCTGTCTCAACACTGGATACTGACCCATAGATTTCCCACTGTCCCATCACTGGATACTGACCCATAGAGTTCCCCCTGTCCCATCACTGGTTACTGGCCCATAGAGTTCCCCCTGTCCCATGAGTGGATACTGACACATAGATTACCCCCTGTCGCATAACCGGATACTGACCCATTGAGTTCCCCCAGTCCCATCACTGGATACTGACCCCTTGGGTTCCTCCTGTCCCATCACTGGATACTGACTCATTGTGTTCCCCCAGTCCCATCACTGGATACTGACCAATAGAGTTCCCCCTGTCCCACCACTGGATACTGACTCATTATGTTCCCCCAGTCCCATCACTGGATACTGACCCATAGAGTTCTCCCTGTCCCATCACTGGATACTGACCAATAGAGTTCCCCCTGTCCCATCAGTGGATACTGACACATAGATTACTCCCTGTCCCATCACTGGATACTGACCCATAGAGTCCCTCCTGTCCCATCACTGGATACTGACCCACAGAGTCTCTCCTATCCCATCACTGGATACTAACCCATAGAGGCCCCTGTCCCATCACTGGATACTGACCCATAAATTTCCCCTGTCCCATCACTGGGTCGTGACCCATAGAGTTCCCACTGTCCTATCATTGGATACTGACTCATAGAGTTTACCTGTCCCATTACTGGATACTGACCCATAGAGTTCCCCCTGTCCCATCATAGGATACTGGCCCATAGATTTCCCCTGTCCACTCACTGGATACTGACCCATAGAGTTCCCCCTGTCCCATCATAGGATACTGACCATAGATTTCCCCTGTCCTCTCATTGGATACTGACCCATAGAATTCCCCCTTACCCATCACTGGATACTGACCCATTGAGTTCCCCCTGTCCCATCACTGCATACTGATCCATAGAATTCTCCCTGTCCCATCACTGGATACTGACCCATAGATTTCACCCTGTCCCGTCACTGGATACTGACCCATTGAGTTCCTCCTGTCCCAACACTGGATACTAACACATAGAATTCCTTCTGTCGCATTACTGGATACTGACCCATAGAATAACCCCTGTCCCATCATTGGATACTGACTTATAGAGTTCCCCCTGTCAGATCACAGATTACTGACCCATAGATTTCCCCCTGTCCCACCACTGGATACTGACCCATTGAGTTCCTCCTGTCCCATCACTGGATACTGACCCATCGATTTCCCCTGTCCCATCACTGGATTCTGACCCATAGATTTCCCCTGTCCCATCATTGGGTCGTGACCCATAAAGTTCCTACTGTCCTATGATTGGATACTGACCCATTGTGTTCCCCCAATCCCATCACTGGATACTGACCCATAGAGTACCCCCTGTCCCATCACTGGATACTGACCCATAGAGTTCCCCCTGTCCCATCAGTGGATACTGACACATAGAGTTCCTCCTGTTCCAATACTGGATACTGACCCATAGCTTTCCCCAGTCCCATCACTGGGTCATGACCCATAGAGTTCTCACTGTCCTATCATTGGATACAGTCCCATAGAGTTCCCCCTGTCCCATCACTTGATACTGACCCATCGAGTTCCTCCTGTCCCATCACGGGATACTGACCAATAGATTTCCCCTGTCCCATCACTGGATACTGACCCATTGAGTTCCTCCTGTCCCATCACTGGATACTAACCCATAGAGTTCTCACTGTCCTATCATTGGATACTGACCCATAGAGTTCCCCCTGTCCTATCACTGGATACTGACCCATAGATTTCCCCCTGTCCCATCACGGGATACTGACCAATAGATTTCCCCTGTCCCATCACTGGATACTGACCCATTGAGTTCCTCCTGTCCCATCACTGGATAATTACCCATAGAGTTCCCCTGTCCCATCAATGGATACTGACCCATAGAGTTCCCCCTGTCCTATCACTGGATACTGACCCATAGATTTCCCCCTGTCCCATCACTGGATACTGACCCACAGAGTTACCCCTGTCCCATCACTGGATACTGATCCATAGAATTCTCCCTGTCCCATCACTGGATACTGACCCATAGATTTCCCCCTGTCCCGTCACTGTATACTGACCCATTGAGTTCCTCCTGTCCCATCACTGGATCCGAACCCATAGAATTCCCCCTGTCGCATTACTGGATACTGACCCACAGAGTTACCCCTGTCCCATCACTGCATATGGACCCATTGTGTTCCCCCTGTCCCATCACTGTGTAGTGACCCATAGATTTCCCCCTGTCCCATTACTGGAAACTGACCCATAGAGTTCCCCCTGTGCCATCACTGGATACTGACCCATTGATGTTCCCCCTGTCCCATCACTGGATACTGACCCATAAATTTCCCCCTGTCCCATCACTGGATACTGACCCATAGATTTCCCCCTGTCCCATGACTGGATACTGTCCCATAGAGTTCCCCCTGTCCCATCATTGGATACTGGCCTATAAAGATCCCCCTGTCCCATCACTGGATACTGACACATCGAGTTCCCCCTGTCCCATCACTGGATACTGACCATAGAGATTCACATGACCCATCTCTGGATACTGACCCATAGAATTCCCCCTGTCCTATCACTGGATACTGAACCATAGAGTTCCCTCTGTCCCATCACTGGATACTGACCTGTAGATTTCCTCCTGTCCTATCACCGGATACTGACCCAAAGAGTTCCTCCTGTCCCATCACTGGATACTGACCCATAGAGCTTCCGCTGTCCCATCACTGGATACTAACCCAAAGAGTTCTCCCTGTCACGTCACTGGGTACGGACTCATAGAGCTCCCCCTGTCCCAATCCCTGGTACTGACCCGTAGATTTCCCCTTGTCCAAATCTGGATACTGACCCATAGAGCTACCCCTGTCCCATCACTGGTACTGACCTGCTGATTTCCCCCTATCCAATCAGTGGATACTGACCCATCGAGCTCCACCGGTCCCATCACTGGATACTGACCCATAGAGTTCCCTCTGTCCAATCACTGGATACTGACTCATAGAGTTTCCCCTGTGCCATCACTGGATATTGAACTTCAGAGTTCCCCCTGCCCCACACTGGGTACTGACCCGTAGAGTTCTACCTGTCCCATCACTGGAGACTGACCCATCAAGTTCCTCCTGTCGCATCACTGGATACTGAACCACAGCGTTCCCCCCGTCCCATCACTGGATATTGACTCATAGAGTTCCCCCTGTCCCATTACTGTTTACTGACCTATTGAAATCACTCTGTCCCATCACTGGATACTGACCCATAGAGCTCCCCCTGTCCCATCACTGGATACTGATCCATAGCTTTCCCCCTGTCCCGTCACTGGGTCCTGACCCACAGAGCTCCCGCTGTCCCATCACCGGATACTGACCCATAGAGCTCCCCCTGTCCCATCACTGGATACTGTATCGATAGATGTCCCCCTTACTAATCACTGGATACTGACCCATAAAAATCCCCCTGTCCCATCACGGGATACTGACCCATAGAGCTCCCCCTGTCCCATCACTGGGACTGACCCGTAGATTTCCCGTTGTCCGATCACTCGATACTGACCCACAGAGCTCCCACTGTCCCATCGCTGGTACTGACCCGTAGATTTCCCCCTGTCCGATCAATGGATACTGACCCATAGAGCTACCCCTGTCCCATCACAGTGTACTGAACCATAGAGTTCCACCTGTCCCATCACTGGATACTGACCCATAGAGTTCCTCCTGTCCCATCACTGGATACTGACCCACAGAGCAGCCCTGTCAGATCACTGGATACTGACCCATAGAGTTCCCACTGTCCCATCACTGGATACTGGCCCATAGAGTTCCCACTGTCCCATCACTGGATACTGACACATAGAGTTCCCCCTGCCCCATCACTCGATACAGATTATAGAGTTCCTCCGGTCCCATCACTGGAAACTGACCAATAGAGCTCCCCCTTTTCCATCACTGGATACTGACCAATAGAGTTCCTCCTGTCCAATCACTGGGTAGTGACCCAGAGAGTTCCCCCTGTCCCATCACTGGATACTGAGCCATAGAGTACCCCCTGTCCCATCACTGGATACTGACCCATAGATTTCCCACTGTCCCATCACTGGATACTGACCCATTGAGTTCCCCCAGTCCCATCACTGGAAACTGACCCATAGAGTACCCCCTGTCCCATCACTGGATACTGACCCATAGAGTTCCCCCTGTCCCATCACTGGTGACTGACCCATAGAGTTCCCCCTGTCCCATGAGTGGATACTGACACATAGATTATCCCCTGTCGCATAACCGGATACTGACTCATTGTGTTCCCCCAGTCCCATCACTGGATACTGACCCATAGAGTTCCCCCTGTCCCATCACTGGATACTGACTCATTGTGTTCCCCCAGTCCCATCAGTGGATACTGACACATAGATTACCCCCTGTCCCATCACTGGATACTGACCCATAGAGTCCCTCCTGTCCCATCACTGGATACTGACCCACAGAGTCCCTCCTGTCCCATCACTGGATTCTGACCCATAGTGTCCCCCTGTCCCATCATTGAATACTGACCAATAGAGTTCCCCCTGTCCCATCACTGGATACTGATTAATCGAGTTCCCCCTGTCCCATCATTGGATATTGACTCATAGAGTTCCCCCTGGCTCTTCACTGACAGATATTGACCCAGAGAGTTGCCCCTGTCCCATCACTGGAAACAGACCCGTAGAGCTCCGCCTGTCCCATCACTGGATACTGACCCATAGAGCTCCCCCTGTCACATCACTGGGTACTGACCCATAGAGTTCCCACTGTCCCATCACTGGGTACTGACCCACAGAGCTCCCGCTGTCCCATCACCGGATACTGACCCATAGAGTTCCTCTTGGCCCAACGTTGGATACTGACCTATAGAGTTCCCCCAGACCCATCACTGGGTGTTGCCCCGTAGTGTGCCTCCTGACCCATCACTGAACACTGACCCATAGAGTTCCCCCTGTCCCATCACTAGATACTGAATCACAGAGATCCCCCTGTCCCATCACTGGATACTGACCCAGAGAGTTCCCTCTGTCCAATCACTGGATACTGACTCATAGAGTTTCCCCTGTGCCATCACTGGATATTGAACTTCAGAGTTCCCCCTGCCGCACATTGGGTACTGACCCGTAGAGTTCTACCTGTCCCATCACTGGAGACTGACCCATCAAGTTACTCCTGTCGCATCACTGGATACTGAACCACAGCGTTCCCCCTGTCCCATCACTGGATATTGACTCATAGAGTTCCCCCTGTCCCATTACTGTTTACTGACCTATTGGAATCACTCTGTCCCATCACTGGATACTGACCCATAGAGCTCCCCCTGTCCCATCACTGGATACTGACCCATAGCTTTCCCCCTGTCCCGTCACTGGGTCCTGACCCACAGAGCTCCCGCTGTCCCATCACCGGATACTGACCCATAGAGCTCCCCCTGTCCCATCACTGGATACTGTACCGATAGATGTCCCCCTTACCGATCACTGGATACTGAGCCATAGAGTACCCCCTGTCCCATCACTGGATACTGACCCATAAAAATCCCCCTGCCCCATCACTGGATTCTGACCCATAGAGCTCCCCCTGTCCCATCACTGGTACTGACCCGTAGATTTCCCCTTGTCCAATCACTCGATACTGACCCACAGAGCTCACCCTGTCCCATCGCTGGTACTGACCCGTAGATTTCCCCCTGTCCGATCAATGGATACTGACCCATAGAGCTACCCCTGTCCCATCACAGTGTACTGAACCATAGAGTTCCACCTGTCCCATCACTGGATACTGACCCATAGAGTTCCCCCTGTCCCATCACTGGATACTGACCCACAGAGCAGCCCTGTCAGATCACTGGATACTGACCCATAGAGTTCCCACTGTCCCATCACTGGATACTGGCCCATAGAGTTCCCCCTGTCCCATCACTAGATACTGAGCCATAGAGTTCCTCCTGTCCCATCACTGGATACTGACCAATAGAGTTCCTTCTGTACAATCTCTGGGGAGTGAACCATAGAGTTCCCACTGTCCCATCACTGGATTCTGACACATAGAGTTCCCCCTGCCCCATCACTCGATACAGATTATAGAGTTCCTCCGGTCCCATCACTGGAAACTGACCAATAGAGCTCCCCCTTTTCCATCACTGGATACTGACCAATAGAGTTCCTCCTGTCCAATCACTGGGTAGTGACCCAGAGAGTTCCCCCTGTCCCATCACTGGATACTGAGCTATAGAGTACCCCCTGTCCCATCACTGGATACTGACCCATAGATTTCCCACTGTCCCATCACTGGATACTGACCCATTGAGTTCCTCCAGTCCCATCACTGGAAACTGACCCATAGAGTACCCCCTGTCCCATCACTGGTTACTGACCCATTGAGTTCCCCCAGTCCCATCACTGGATACTGACCCATTGAGTTCCTCCTGTCCCATCACTGGATACTGACCCATAGAGTTCCCCCTGTCCCATCACTGGATACTGACCCATAGATTTCCCCTGTCCCATCACTGGATACTGACTCATTGTGTTCCCCCAGTCCCATCACTGGTTACTGACCCATTGAGTTCCCCCAGTCCCATCACTGGATACTGACCCATTGAGTTCCTCCTGTCCCATCACTGGGTCGTGACCCATAGAGTTTCCACTGTCCTATCATTGGATACTGATCCAAAGAGTTCCCCTGTCCCATCACTGGATACTGACCCAGAGAATTCCCCCTGTCCCATCACTGGATACTGACTCATTGTGTTCCCCCAGTCCCATCACTGGATACTGACCCATAGAGTTCCCCAAGTCCCATCACTGGATACTGACTCATTGTGTTCCCCCAGTCCCATCAGTGGATACTGACACATAGATTACCCCCTGTCCCATCACTGGATACTGACCCATAGAGTCCCTCCTGTCCCATCACTGGATACTGACCCACAGAATCCCTCCTGTCCCATCACTGGATTCTGACCCATAGTGTCCCCCTGTCCCATCATTGAATACTGACCCATAGAGTTCCCCCTGTCCCATCACTGGATACTGTTTAATCGAGTTCCCCCTGTCCCATCACTGGATATTGACTCATTGAGTTCCCCCTGGCTCTTCACTGACAGATATTGACCCAGGGAGTTGCCCCTGTCCCATCACTGGAAACAGACCCATAGAGCTCCGCCTGACCCATCACTAAATACTGACCCATAGAGCTCCCCCTGTCCCATCACTGGGTACTGACCCATAGAGTTCCCACTGTCCCATCACTGGGTAATGACCCATAGAGTTCATCCTGGCCCAACGTTGGATACTGACCCATAGAGTTCCCCCAGACCCATCACTGGGTACTGCCCCGTAGTGTTCCTCCTGACCCATCACTGAAAACTGACCCATAGAGTTCCCCCTGTCCCATCACTAGATACTGAATCACAGAGATCCCCCTGCCCCATCACTGGATACTGACCCATAGAGTTCCCTCTGTCTAATCACTGGATACTGACTCATAGAGTTTCCCCTGTGCCATCACTGGATATTGAACTTCAGAGTTCCCCCTGCCGCACACTGGGTACTGACCCGTAGAGTTCTACCTGTCCCATCACTGGAGACTGACCCATCAAGTTCCTCCTGTCGCATCACTGGATACTGAACCACAGCGTTCCCCCTATCCCATCACTGGATATTGACTCATAGAGTTCCCCCTGTCCCATTACTGTTTACTGACCTATTGGAATCACTCTGTCCCATCACTGGATACTGACCCACAGAGCACCCGCTGTCCCATCACTGGATACTGACCCATAGCTTTCCCCCTGTCCCATCACTGGATACTGTACCGATAGATGTCCCCCTTACCGATCACTGGATACTGACCCATAATGATCCCCCTGTCCCATCAGTGGATACTGACCCATAGAGCTACCCCTGTCCCATCACAGTCTACTGAACCATAGAGTTCCACCTGTCCCATCACTGGCTACTGACCCATAGAGTTCCCCCTGTCCCGTCACTGGATACTGACCCACAGAGCAGCCCTTTCAGATCACTGGATACTGACCCATAGAGTTCCCACTGTCCCATCACTGGATACTGGCCCATAGAGTTCCTCCTGTCCCATCACTGGATACTGACCCATAGAGTTCCTCCTGTCCCATCACTGGATACTGACCGATAGAGCTCCCTCTGTTCCTCACTGGATACTGACCAATAGAGTTCCTTCTGTACAATCTCTGGGGAGTGAACCATAAAGTGCCCACTGTCCCATCACTAGCTACTGACCCATAGAGTTCCTTCGGTCCCATCACTCGATACAGATTATAGAGTTCCACCTGTCCCATCACTGGATACTGACCCATAGAGTTCCTTCGGTCCCATCACTGGATACTGACCCATAGAGCTCCCCCTTTTCCATCACTGGATACTGTCCAATAGAGTTCCTCCTGTCCAATCACTGGGTAGTGACCCAGAGAGTACCCCCTGTCCCAACACTGGATACTGACCCATAGATTTCCCACTGTCCCATCACTGGTTACTGACCCATAGAGTTCCCCCTGTCCCATGAGTGGATACTGACACATAGAGTTCTCCCTGTCCCATCACTGGATACTGACCCATAAAGTTCCCCCTGTCCCATCTCTGGATACTGACCCATAGAGTTCCCCCTGTCCTATCAGTGGATACAGACACATAGATTACCCCCTGTCCCATCACTGGATACTGACCCATAGAGTCCCTCCTGTCCCGTCACTGGATACTGACCCACAGAGTCCCTCCTGTCCCATCACTGGATACTGACCCATAGAGTCCCCCTGTCCCATCACTGGATACTGACCCATAGATATCCCCTGTCCCATCACTGGGTCTTGACCCATAGAGTTCCCACTGTCCTATCATTGGATACTGACCCATAGAGTCTACCTGTCCCATCACTGGATACTGACCCATAGAGTTCCCCCGTCCCATCATAGGATACTGACCCATAGATTTCCCCTGTCCTCTCACTGGATACTGACCCATAGAATTACCCTTTACCCATCACTGGATACTGACCCATAGAATTCCTCCTGTCCTATCACTGGATGCTGACCCATAGATTTCCCCCTGTCCCATCACTGGATACTGACCCATAGATTTCACCCTGTCCCGTCACTGGATACTGACCCATTGAGTTCCTCCTGTCCCATCACTGGATACTAACCCATAGAATTCCTCCTGTCGCATTACTGGATACTGACCCATAGAATAACCCCTGTCCCTTCACTGGATACTGACCCATAGAGTTCCCCCTGTCAGATCACTGGTTACTGACCCATAAAATTCCACCTGTCCCATCACTGGATACTTACTTATAGAGTATCCCCTGTTCCATCATAGATTACTGACCCATAGATTTCCCCCTGTCCCACCACTGGATACTGACCCATCGATTTCCCCTGTCCCATCACTGGATACTGACCCATAGATTTCCCCTGTCCCATCATTGGGTCGTGACCCATAAAGTTCCCACTGTCCTATGATTGGATACTGACCCATTGTGTTCCCCCAGTCCCATCACTGGATACTGACCCATAGAGTTCCCCCTGTCCCATCAGTGGATACTGACACATAGATTACCTCCTGTCGTATAACTGGATACTGACCCATTGAGTTCCCCCAGTCCCATCACTGGTTACTGCCCCATAGAGTTCCTCCTGTTCCAATACTGGATACTGACCCATAGCTTTCCCCTGTCCCATCACTGGGTCATGACCCATAGATTTCCCCCTGTCCCAACACTGGATACTGACCCATAGATTTCCCCCTGCCCCATCACTGGATTCTGACCCATAGAGTTCCCCCTGTCCCATCACTGGATACTGACCCATAGATTTCCCCTGTCCCATCATTGGGTCGTGACCCATAAAGTTCCCACTGTCCTATGATTGGATACTGACCCATTGTGTTCCCCCAGTCCCATCACTGGATACTGACCCATAGAGTTCCCCCTGTCCCATCAGTGGATACTGACACATAGATTACCTCCTGTCGTATAACTGGATACTGACCCATTGAGTTCCCCCAGTCCCATCACTGGTTACTGCCCCATAGATTTCCTCCTGTTCCAATACTGGATACTGACCCATAGCTTTCCCCTGTCCCATCACTGGGTCATGACCCATAGATTTCCCCCTGTCCCAACACTGGATACTGACCCATAGATTTCCCCCTGCCTCATCACTGGATTCTGACCCATAGAGTTCCCCCTGTCCCATCACTGGATAATTACCCATAGAGTTCCCCCTGTCCCATCACTGGATACTGATCCATTGAGTTCCTACTGTCCTATCATTGGATACAGACCCAGAGAGTTCCCCCTGTCCCATCACTTGATACTGACCCATAGAGTTCCCCCTGTCCCATCACTGGATAATTACCCATAGAGTTCCCCTGTCCCATCAATGAATACTGACCCATAGAGTTTCCCCTTGTCCTATCACTGGATACTGACCCATAGATATCTCCCTGTCCCATCACTGGATACTGACCCATAGATTTCCCACTATCCCGTCACTGTATACTGACCCATAGAGTGCCCCCTGTCCCATCACTGGATAATTACCCATAGAGTTCCCCCTGTCCCATCACTGGATACTGACCCATAGATTTCCCCCTATCCCGTCACTGTATACTGACCCATAGAGTGCCCCCTGTCCCATCACTGGATAATTACCCATAGAGTTCCCCCTGTCCCATCACTGGATACTGATCCATAGAGTTACCCCTGTCCCATCACTGCATATGGACCCATTGTGTTCCCCCTGTCCCATCACTGTGTAGTGACCCATAGATTTCCCCCTTTCCCATTACTGGAAAATGACCCATAGAGTTCCCCCTGTGCCATCACTGGATACTGACCCATAGATTTCCCCCTGTCCCATCACTGGATACTGACCCATAGATTTCCCCCTGTCCCATGACTGGATACTGTCCCATAGAGTTCCCCCTGTCCCATCACTGGATACTGGCCTATAAAGATCCCCCTGTCCCATCACTGGGTACTGGCCCATAGAGTTCCTCCTGTCCCATCACTGGATACTGACCCATAGAGTTCCTCCTGTCCCATCACTGGATACTGACCGATAGAGCTCCCTCTGTTCCTCACTGGATACTGACCAATAGAGTTCCTTCTGTACAATCTCTGGGGAGTGAACCATAAAGTGCCCACTGTCCCATCACTGGATACTGACCCATAGAGTTCCTTCGGTCCCATCACTGGATACTGACCCATAGAGCTCCCCCTTTTCCATCACTGGATACTGTCCAATAGAGTTCCTCCTGTCCAATCACTGGGTAGTGACCCAGAGAGTACCCCCTGTCCCAACACTGGATACTGACCCATAGATTTCCCACTGTCCCATCACTGGTTACTGACCCATAGAGTTCTCCCTGTCCCATCACTGGATACTGACCCATAGAGTTCCCCCTGTCCCATCACTGGTTACTGACCCATAGAGTTCCCCCTGTCCCATGAGTGGATACTGACACATAGAGTTCTCCCTGTCCCATCACTGGATACTGACCCATAGAGTCCCTCCTGTCCCGTCACTGGATACTGACCCACAGAGTCCCTCCTGTCCCATCACTGGATACTGACCCATAGAGTCCCCCTGTCCCATCACTGGATACTGACCCTTAGATATCCCCTGTCCCATCACTGGGTCTTGACCCATAGAGTTCCCACTGTCCTATCATTGGATACTGACCCATAGAGTTTACCTGTCCCATCACTGGATACTGACCCATAGAGTTCCCCCGTCCCATCATAGGATACTGACCCATAGATTTCCCCTGTCCTCTCACTGGATACTGACCCATAGAATTACCCTTTACCCATCACTGGATACTGACCCATAGAATTCCTCCTGTCCTATCACTGGATGCTGACCCATAGATTTCCCCCTGTCCCATCACTGGATACTGACCCATAGATTTCACCCTGTCCCGTCACTGGATACTGACCCATTGAGTTCCTCCTGTCCCATCACTGGATACTAACCCATAGAATTCCTCCTGTCGCATTACTGGATACTGACCCATAGAATAACCCCTGTCCCTTCACTGGATACTGACCCATAGAGTTCCCCCTGTCAGATCACTGGTTACTGACCCATAAAATTCCACCTGTCCCATCACTGGATACTGACTTATAGAGTATCCCCTGTTCCATCACAGATTACTGACCCATAGATTTCCCCCTGTCCCCCCACTGGATACTGACCCATTGATTTCCTCCTGTCCCATCACTGGATACTGACCCATCGATTTCCCCTGTCCCATCATTGGGTCGTGACCCATAAAGTTCCCACTGTCCTATGATTGGATACTGACCCATTGTGTTCCCCCAGTCCCATCACTGGATACTGACCCATAGAGTTCCCCCTGTCCCATCAGTGGATACTGACACATAGATTACCTCCTGTCGTATAACTGGATACTGACCCATTGAGTTCCCCCAGTCCCATCACTGGTTACTGCCCCATAGATTTCCTCCTGTTCCAATACTGGATACTGACCCATAGCTTTCCCCTGTCCCATCACTGGGTCATGACCCATAGATTTCCCCCTGTCCCAACACTGGATACTGACCCATAGATTTCCCCCTGCCTCATCACTGGATTCTGACCCATAGAGTTCCCCCTGTCCCATCACTGGATAATTACCCATAGAGTTCCCCCTGTCCCATCACTGGATACTGATCCATTGAGTTCCTACTGTCCTATCATTGGATACAGACCCAGAGAGTTCCCCCTGTCCCATCACTTGATACTGACCCATAGAGTTCCCCCTGTCCCATCACTGGATAATTACCCATAGAGTTCCCCTGTCCCATCAATGAATACTGACCCATAGAGTTCCCCTTGTCCTATCACTGGATACTGACCCATAGATATCTCCCTGTCCCATCACTGGATACTGACCCATAGATTTCCCACTATCCCGTCACTGTATACTGACCCATAGAGTGCCCCCTGTCCCATCACTGGATAATTACCCATAGAGTTCCCCCTGTCCCATCACTGGATACTGACCCATAGATTTCCCCCTATCCCGTCACTGTATACTGACCCATAGAGTGCCCCCTGTCCCATCACTGGATAATTACCCATAGAGTTCCCCCTGTCCCATCACTGGATACTGATCCATAGAGTTACCCCTGTCCCATCACTGCATATGGACCCATTGTGTTCCCCCTGTCCCATCACTGTGTAGTGACCCATAGATTTCCCCCTTTCCCATTACTGGAAAATGACCCATAGAGTTCCCCCTGTGCCATCACTGGATACTGACCCATAGATTTCCCCCTGTCCCATCACTGGATACTGACCCATAGATTTCCCCCTGTCCCATGACTGGATACTGTCCCATAGAGTTCCCCCTGTCCCATCACTGGATACTGGCCTATAAAGATCCCCCTGTCCCATCACTGGGTACTGGCCCATAGAGTTCCTCCTGTCCCATCACTGGATACTGACCCATAGAGTTCCTCCTGTCCCATCACTGGATACTGACCGATAGAGCTCCCTCTGTTCCTCACTGGATACTGACCAATAGAGTTCCTTCTGTACAATCTCTGGGGAGTGAACCATAAAGTGCCCACTGTCCCATCACTGGATACTGACCCATAGAGTTCCTTCGGTCCCATCACTGGATACTGACCCATAGAGCTCCCCCTTTTCCATCACTGGATACTGTCCAATAGAGTTCCTCCTGTCCAATCACTGGGTAGTGACCCAGAGAGTACCCCCTGTCCCAACACTGGATACTGACCCATAGATTTCCCACTGTCCCATCACTGGTTACTGACCCATAGAGTTCTCCCTGTCCCATCACTGGATACTGACCCATAGAGTTCCCCCTGTCCCATCACTGGTTACTGACCCATAGAGTTCCCCCTGTCCCATGAGTGGATACTGACACATAGAGTTCTCCCTGTCCCATCACTGGATACTGACCCATAGAGTCCCTCCTGTCCCGTCACTGGATACTGACCCACAGAGTCCCTCCTGTCCCATCACTGGATACTGACCCATAGAGTCCCCCTGTCCCATCACTGGATACTGACCCATAGATATCCCCTGTCCCATCACTGGGTCTTGACCCATAGAGTTCCCACTGTCCTATCATTGGATACTGACCCATAGAGTTTACCTGTCCCATCACTGGATACTGACCCATAGAGTTCCCCCGTCCCATCATAGGATACTGACCCATAGATTTCCCCTGTCCTCTCACTGGATACTGACCCATAGAATTACCCTTTACCCATCACTGGATACTGACCCATAGAATTCCTCCTGTCCTATCACTGGATGCTGACCCATAGATTTCCCCCTGTCCCATCACTGGATACTGACCCATAGATTTCACCCTGTCCCGTCACTGGATACTGACCCATTGAGTTCCTCCTGTCCCATCACTGGATACTAACCCATAGAATTCCTCCTGTCGCATTACTGGATACTGACCCATAGAATAACCCCTGTCCCTTCACTGGATACTGACCCATAGAGTTCCCCCTGTCAGATCACTGGTTACTGACCCATAAAATTCCACCTGTCCCATCACTGGATACTGACTTATAGAGTATCCCCTGTTCCATCACAGATTACTGACCCATAGATTTCCCCCTGTCCCCCCACTGGATACTGACCCATTGATTTCCTCCTGTCCCATCACTGGATACTGACCCATCGATTTCCCCTGTCCCATCACTGGATACTGACCCATAGATTTCCCCTGTCCCATCATTGGGTCGTGACCCATAAAGTTCCCACTGTCCTATGATTGGATACTGACCCATTGTGTTCCCCCAGTCCCATCACTGGATACTGACCCATAGAGTTCCCCCTGTCCCATCAGTGGATACTGACACATAGATTACCTCCTGTCGTATAACTGGATACTGACCCATTGAGTTCCCCCAGTCCCATCACTGGTTACTGCCCCATAGAGTTCCTCCTGTTCCAATACTGGATACTGACCCATAGCTTTCCCCTGTCCCATCACTGGGTCGTGACCCACAGATTTCCCCCTGTCCCAACACTGAATACTGACCCATAGATTTCTCCCTGCCCCATCACTGGATTCTGACCCATAGAGTTCCCCCTGTCCCATCACTGGATAATTACCCATAGAGTTCCCCCTGTCCCATCACTGGATACTGATCCATTGAGTTCCTACTGTCCTATCATTGGATACAGACCCAGAGAGTTCCCCCTGTCCCATCACTTGATACTGACCCATAGAGTTCCCCCTGTCCCATCACTGGATAATTACCCATAGAGTTCCCCTGTCCCATCAATGAATACTGACCCATAGAGTTCCCCCTGTCCTATCACTGGATACTGACCCATAGATATCTCCCTGTCCCATCACTGGATACTGACCCATAGATTTCCCCCTGTCCCGTCACTGTATACTGACCCATAGAGTGCCCCCTGTCCCATCACTGGATACTGATCCATAGAGTTACCCCTGTCCCATCACTGCATATGGACCCATTGTGTTCCCCCTGTCCCATCACTGTGTAGTGACCCATAGATTTCCCCCTTTCCCATTACTGGAAACTGACCCATAGAGTTCCCCCTGTGCCATCACTGGATACTGACCCATAGATTTCCCCCTGTCCCATCACTGGATACTGACCCATAGATTTCCCCCTGTCCCATGACTGGAACTGTCCCATAGAGTTCCCCCTGTCCCATCACTGGATACTGGCCTATAAAGATCCCCGTGTCCCACCACTGGATACTGACACATCAAGTTCCCCCTGTCCCATCACTGGATACCGACCATAGAGTTTCACATGACCCATCACTGGATACTGACCCATAGAATTCCCCCTGTCCTATCACTGGATACTGAACCATAGATTTCCCCCTGTCCCATCACTGGATATTGACCCATAGATTTCCCCCTGTCCCACCACTGGATACAGACACATTGAGTTCCTCCTGTCCCATCACTGGTTACTGACCCATAGATTTCCCCTGTCCCATCACTGGATACTGACCCATAGATTTCCCCTGTCCCATCACTGGGTCGTGACCCATGGAGTTCCCACTGTCCTATCATTGGATACTGACCCATTGTGTTGCCCCAGTCCCATCACTGGATACTGACCCATAGAGTACCCCCTGTCCCATCACTGGATAGTGACCCATAGAGTTCCCCCTGTCCCATCAGTGGATACTGACACATAGATTACCCTCTGTCGCATAACCGGATACTGACCCATTCAGTTCCCCCAGTCCCATCACTGGATACGGAGCCATAGAGTTCCTCCTGTCCAATCACTGGATACTGAACCATAGAACACCCACTGTCCCATCACTGGATACTGAACCATAGAGTTCCCCCTGTCAGATCACTGGATACTGACCCATAGAATTCCCCCTGTCCCATCACTGGATACTGACCAATTGAGTTCCTCCTATCCCATCACTTAATACTGACCCATAGGGTTCCCCCTGTCCCATCACTGGATAACTGGCCCACAGAGTACCCCTGTCCTATCACTGGACACTGACCCATAGATTTCCCCCTGTCCCATTACTGGATACTGTTCCATAGAGTTCCTCCTGTCCAATCACTGGATACTGAACCATAGAACTCCCCCTGTCCCGTCACTGGATACTGACCCATAGAGTTCCCCCTGTCAGATCACTGGATACGGACCCATAGAATTCCCCCTTTTCCATCACTGGATACTGACGCAGAGAGTTTCCACTGTCAGATCTCTGGATACAGACCCATAGAAATACCCCTGTCCCATCACTGGATACTGACCCATAGAGTTCCACCTGTCACATCACTGGATACTGAACCATAGAGTTCCCCCTCTCCTATCACTGGATACTGACCCATAGAGTTTCACATGACCCATCACTGGATACTGACCCATAGATTTCCCCCTGCCCCATCACTGGATACTGACCCATAGAGTTCCACCTGTCACATCACTGGATACTGAACCATAGAGTTCCCCCTCTCCTATCACTGGATACTGACCCATAGAGTTTCACATGACCCATCACTGGATACTGACCCATAGATTTCCCCCTGCCCCATCACTGGATACTGACCCATTGAGTTCCCCCTGTCCCATCACTGGATACTGATCCATAGAATTCTCCCTGTCCCATAACTGGATACTGACCCATTGAATTCCCCCTGTCCCATCACTGGATACTGATCCATAGAACTCCCCCTGTCCCATCACTGGATACTGACCCATAGAAATACCCCTGTCCCATCACTGGATACTGACCCATAGAGTTCCACCTGTCACATCACTGGATACTGAACCATAGAGTTCCCCCTCTCCTATCACTGGATACTGAGCCATACATTTCCCCCTGTCTCGTCATTGGATACTGACCCATAGGGTTCCCCCTGTCCCATCCCTGGATACTGACCCATAGAGTTCCTCCTGTCCTATTACTGGATACTGACCCATAGATTTCCCCCTGTCCCATCACTGGATACTGTCCCATAGAGTTCCTCCTGTCCAATCACTGGATACTGAACCATAGAACTCCCCCTGTCCCATCACTGGATACTGACCCATAGAGTTCCCCCTGTCCCATCACTGGATATTGACCCATAGAGTTCCCCCTGTCCCATCACTGGTTACTGACCCATATAGTTCCACCTGTCCCATCACTGGATACTGACCCATATAATTACCCCTGTCCTATCACTGGATACTGACCCATAGAATTCCCCCTGTCCCATTACTGGATACTGACCCATTGAGTTCCCCCTGTCCCATCACTGGATACTGACCCATAGATTTCCCCCTGCCCCATCACTGGATACTGACCCATAGAGCTCCTCCTGTCCCATCACTGGATACTGGCCCATAGGGTTCTCCCTGTCTCATCACTAGATACTGAACCATAGATTTCCTCCTGTCCCATCACTGGATACTGGCCCATAGGGTTCCTCCTGTCAGATCACTGGATACTGACCCATATAATTCCCCCTGTCCCACCACTGGACACTGACCCATAGAGTTCCTCCTATCCCATCACTGGATACTGACCCATTTAGTTTCCCCTGTCCCATCACTGGGTATTGACCATTGAATTCCCCCTGTCCCGTCACTGGGCAGTGACCCATAGAGATCCTCCTGTCCCATCACTGGATACTGACCCATAGAGTTACCCCTGTCCCATCACTGGATACTGATGCATCAAGCTCCCCCTGTCCCATCACTGGATACTGATCCATAGAGTTACCCCTGTCCCATCACTGCATATGGACCCATTGTGTTCCCCCTGTCCCATCACTGTGTAGTGACCCATAGATTTCCCCCTTTCCCATTACTGGAAAATGACCCATAGAGTTCCCCCTGTGCCATCACTGGATACTGACCCATAGATTTCCCCCTGTCCCATCACTGGATACTGACCCATAGATTTCCCCCTGTCCCATGACTGGATACTGTCCCATAGAGTTCCCCCTGTCCCATCACTGGATACTGGCCTATAAAGATCCCCCTGTCCCATCACTGGGTACTGGCCCATAGAGTTCCTCCTGTCCCATCACTGGATACTGACCCATAGAGTTCCTCCTGTCCCATCACTGGATACTGACCGATAGAGCTCCCTCTGTTCCTCACTGGATACTGACCAATAGAGTTCCTTCTGTACAATCTCTGGGGAGTGAACCATAAAGTGCCCACTGTCCCATCACTGGCTACTGACCCATAGAGTTCCTTCGGTCCCATCACTCGATACAGATTATAGAGTTCCACCTGTCCCATCACTGGATACTGACCCATAGAGTTCCTTCGGTCCCATCACTGGATACTGACCCATAGAGCTCCCTCTGTTCCTCACTGGATACTGACCAATAGAGTTCCTTCTGTACAATCTCTGGGGAGTGAACCATAAAGTGCCCACTGTCCCATCACTGGCTACTGACCCATAGAGTTCCTTCGGTCCCATCACTCGATACAGATTATAGAGTTCCACCTGTCCCATCACTGGATACTGACCCATAGAGTTCCTCCTATCCCATCACTGGATACTGACCCATTTAGTTTCCCCTGTCCCATCACTGGGTATTGACCATTGAATTCCCCCTGTCCCGTCACTGGGCAGTGACCCATAGAGATCCTCCTGTCCCATCACTGGATACTGACCCATAGAGTTACCCCTGTCCCATCACTGGATACTGATGCATCAAGCTCCCCCTGTCCCATCACTGGATACTGATCCATAGAGTTACCCCTGTCCCATCACTGCATATGGACCCATTGTGTTCCCCCTGTCCCATCACTGTGTAGTGACCCATAGATTTCCCCCTTTCCCATTACTGGAAAATGACCCATAGAGTTCCCCCTGTGCCATCACTGGATACTGACCCATAGATTTCCCCCTGTCCCATCACTGGATACTGACCCATAGATTTCCCCCTGTCCCATGACTGGATACTGTCCCATAGAGTTCCCCCTGTCCCATCACTGGATACTGGCCTATAAAGATCCCCCTGTCCCATCACTGGGTACTGGCCCATAGAGTTCCTCCTGTCCCATCACTGGATACTGACCCATAGAGTTCCTCCTGTCCCATCACTGGATACTGACCGATAGAGCTCCCTCTGTTCCTCACTGGATACTGACCAATAGAGTTCCTTCTGTACAATCTCTGGGGAGTGAACCATAAAGTGCCCACTGTCCCATCACTGGCTACTGACCCATAGAGTTCCTTCGGTCCCATCACTCGATACAGATTATAGAGTTCCACCTGTCCCATCACTGGATACTGACCCATAGAGTTCCTTCGGTCCCATCACTGGATACTGACCCATAGAGCTCCCCCTTTTCCATCACTGGATACTGTCCAATAGAGTTCCTCCTGTCCAATCACTGGGTAGTGACCCAGAGAGTACCCCCTGTCCCAACACTGGATACTGACCCATAGATTTCCCACTGTCCCATCACTGGTTACTGACCCATAGAGTTCCCCCTGTCCCATGAGTGGATACTGACACATAGAGTTCCCCCAGTCCCATCACTGGATACTGACCCATAGAGTTCTCCCTGTCCCATCACTGGATACTGACCCATAGAGTTCCCCCTGTCCTATCAGTGGATACTGACACATAGATTACCCCCTGTCCCATCACTGGATACTGACCCATAGAGTCCCTCCTGTCCCGTCACTGGATACTGACCCACAGAGTCCCTCCTGTCCCATCACTGGATACTGACCCATAGAGTCCCCCTGTCCCATCACTGGATACTGACCCATAGATATCCCCTGTCCCATCACTGGGTCTTGACCCATAGAGTTCCCACTGTCCTATCATTGGATACTGACCCATAGAGTTTACCTGTCCCATCACTGGATACTGACCCATAGAGTTCCCCCGTCCCATCATAGGATACTGACCCATAGATTTCCCCTGTCCTCTCACTGGATACTGACCCATAGAATTACCCTTTACCCGTCACTGGATACTGACCCATAGAATTCCTCCTGTCCTATCACTGGATGCTGACCCATAGATTTCCCCCTGTCCCATCACTGGATACTGACCCATAGATTTCACCCTGTCCCGTCACTGGATACTCACCCATTGAGTTCCTCCTGTCCCATCACTGGATACTAACCCATAGAATTCCTCCTGTCGCATTACTGGATACTGACCCATAGAATAACCCCTGTCCCTTCACTGGATACTGATCCATAGAGTTCCCCCTGTCAGATCACTGGTTACTGACCCATACAATTCCACCTGTCCCATCACTGGATACTGACTTATAGAGTATCCCCTGTTCCATCACAGATTACTGACCCATAGATTTCCCCCTGTCCCCCCACTGGATACTGACCCATTGATTTCCTCCTGTCCCATCACTGGATACTGACCCATCGATTTCCCCTGTCCCATCACTGGATACTAACCCATAGATTTCCCCTGTCCCATCATTGGGTCGTGACCCATAAAGTTCCCACTGTCCTATGATTGGATACTGACCCATTGTGTTCCCCCAGTCCCATCACTGGATACTGACCCATAGAGTTGCCCCTGTCCCATCAGTGGATACTGACACATAGATTACCTCCTGTCGTATAACTGGATACTGACCCATTGAGTTCCCCCAGTCCCATCACTGGTTACTGCCCCATAGAGTTCCTCCTGTTCCAATACTGGATACTGACCCATAGCTTTCCCCTGTCCCATCACTGGGTCGTGACCCATAGATTTCCCCCTGTCCCAACACTGGATACTGACCCATAGATTTCCCCCTGCCCCATCACTGGATTCTGACCCATAGAGTTCCCCCTGTCCCATCACTGGATAATTACCCATAGAGTTCCCCCTGTCCCATCACTGGATACTGATCCATTGAGTTCCTACTGTCCTATCATTGGATACAGACCCAGAGAGTTCCCCCTGTCCCATCACTTGATACTGACCCATAGAGTTCCCCCTGTCCCATCACTGGGTAATTACCCATAGAGTTCCCCTGTCCCATCAATGAATACTGACCCATAGAGTTCCCCCTGTCCTATCACTGGATACTGACCCATAGATATCTCCCTGTCCCATCACTGGATACTGACCCATAGATTTCCCCCTGTCCCGTCACTGTATACTGACCCATAGAGTGCCCCCTGTCCCATCACTGGATAATTACCCATAGAGTTCCCCCTGTCCCATCACTGGATACTGATCCATAGAGTTACCCCTGTCCCATCACTGCATATGGACCCATTGTGTTCCCCCTGTCCCATCACTGTGTAGTGACCCATAGATTTCCCCCTTTCCCATTACTGGAAACTGACCCATAGAGTTCCCCCTGTGCCATCACTGGATACTGACCCATAGATTTCCCCCTGTCCCATCACTGGATACTGACCCATAGAGTTCCCCCTGTCCCATGACTGGAACTGTCCCATAGAGTTCCCCCTGTCCCATCACTGGATACTGGCCTATAAAGATCCCCGTGTCCCACCACTGGATACTGACACATCAAGTTCCCCCTGTCCCATCACTGGATACCGACCATAGAGTTTCACATGACCCATCACTGGATACTGACCCATAGAATTCCCCCTGTCCTATCACTGGATACTGAACCATAGATTTCCCCCTGTCCCATCACTGGATATTGACCCATAGATTTCCCCCTGTCCCACCACTGGATACAGACACATTGAGTTCCTCCTGTCCCATCACTGGTTACTGACCCATAGATTTCCCCTGTCCCATCACTGGATACTGACCCATAGATTTCCCCTGTCCCATCACTGGGTCGTGACCCATGGAGTTCCCACTGTCCTATCATTGGATACTGACCCATTGTGTTGCCCCAGTCCCATCACTGGATACTGACCCATAGAGTACCCCCTGTCCCATCACTGGATAGTGACCCATAGAGTTCCCCCTGTCCCATCAGTGGATACTGACACATAGATTAACCTCTGTCGCATAACCGGATACTGACCCATTCAGTTCCCCCAGTCCCATCACTGGATACGGAGCCATAGAGTTCCTCCTGTCCAATCACTGGATACTGAACCATAGAACACCCACTGTCCCATCACTGGATACTGAACCATAGAGTTCCCCCTGTCAGATCACTGGATACTGACCCATAGAATTCCCCCTGTCCCATCACTGGATACTGACCAATTGAGTTCCTCCTATCCCATCACTTAATACTGACCCATAGGGTTCCCCCTGTCCCATCACTGGATAACTGGCCCACAGAGTACCCCTGTCCTATCACTGGACACTGACCCATAGATTTCCCCCTGTCCCATTACTGGATACTGTTCCATAGAGTTCCTCCTGTCCAATCACTGGATACTGAACCATAGAACTCCCCCTGTCCCGTCACTGGATACTGACCCATAGAGTTCCCCCTGTCAGATCACTGGATACGGACCCATAGAATTCCCCCTTTTCCATCACTGGATACTGACGCAGAGAGTTTCCACTGTCAGATCTCTGGATACAGACCCATAGAAATACCCCTGTCCCATCACTGGATACTGACCCATAGAGTTCCACCTGTCACATCACTGGATACTGAACCATAGAGTTCCCCCTCTCCTATCACTGGATACTGACCCATAGAGTTTCACATGACCCATCACTGGATACTGACCCATAGATTTCCCCCTGCCCCATCACTGGATACTGACCCATTGAGTTCCCCCTGTCCCATCACTGGATACTGATCCATAGAATTCTCCCTGTCCCATAACTGGATACTGACCCATTGAATTCCCCCTGTCCCATCACTGGATACTGATCCATAGAATTCTCCCTGTCCCATAACTGGATACTGAGCCATACATTTCCCCCTGTCTCGTCATTGGATACTGACCCATAGGGTTCCCCCTGTCCCATCCCTGGATACTGACCCATAGAGTTCCTCCTGTCCTATTACTGGATACTGACCCATAGATTTCCCCCTGTCCCATCACTGGATACTGTCCCATAGAGTTCCTCCTGTCCAATCACTGGATACTGAACCATAGAACTCCCCCTGTCCCATCACTGGATACTGACCCATAGAGTTCCCCCTGTCCCATCACTGGATATTGACCCATAGAGTTCCCCCTGTCCCATCACTGGTTACTGACCCATATAGTTCCACCTGTCCCATCACTGGATACTGACCCATATAATTACCCCTGTCCTATCACTGGATACTGACCCATAGAATTCCCCCTGTCCCATTACTGGATACTGACCCATTGAGTTCCCCCTGTCCCATCACTGGATACTGACCCATAGATTTCCCCCTGCCCCATCACTGGATACTGACCCATAGAGTTCCTCCTGTCCCATCACTGGATACTGGCCCATAGGGTTCTCCCTGTCTCATCACTAGATACTGAACCATAGATTTCCTCCTGTCCCGTCACTGGATACTGACCCATAGAGTTCCTCCTGTCCCATCACTGGATACTGGCCCATAGGGTTCCTCCTGTCAGATCACTGGATACTGACCCATAGAATTCCCCCTGTCCCACCACTGGACACTGACCCATAGAGTTCCTCCTATCCCATCACTGGATACTGACCCATTTAGTTTCCCCTGTCCCATCACTGGGTATTGACCATTGAATTCCCCCTGTCCCGTCACTGGGCAGTGACCCATAGAGATCCTCCTGTCCCATCACTGGATACTGACCCATAGAGTTACCCCTGTCCCATCACTGGATACTGATGCATCAAGCTCCCCCTGTCCCATCACTGGATACTGATGCATCAAGCTCCCCCTGTCCCATCACTGGATACTGACTCATAGAGTTCCCCCTGTCCCATCACTGGGCAGTGACCCATAGAGTTCCCCCTGTCCCATTATTGGATACTGACCCATAGAGTACCCCATGTCCCATCACTGAATACTGACCGATAGAGCTCCCCCTGTTCCATCATTGGATACTGACCCATAGATTTCCTCCTGTCCCATCACTGGGTTCTGCCCCATAGATTTCCCTCTGTCCCATCACTGGATACTGACCCATAGAGTTCACCCTGTCCCATCACTGGATACTGACCCATAGAGTTCCCCCGTCCCATCACTGACAGGTACTGAGTCGTAACATTCCTTCTGTCCCATTACTACTGCCCCACACAATTCCACCTACCATCATTCAGTATGAAATTTACAGCCTGAATCGACTACAATCTATATTTCTTATTTTAATCGCACAGACTGTGATGCGAATATAATGAAGACAATGGTCGTGACAAGTTGAGCATCCTTTCAATGATTTTGATTGATGATTTAGGCAATTGTGATGTTATCACTGCACAATAATCCTGCCTTGTAATTCATATGAACGTTTAATAAGGGAGTTATTTAATCTTCGTAAAGGAGAACTGTGAAGTTTAAAGAGTATAGCACTCAATATATAGCTTCTAAGGGATCTTCGGTGACATGAGTTGAGGGTAATATTAATACAGTTCTCAGAGAGTGCAAATGGACGCACTAATTTTAGACTGAATTTCCAAGATTTAGCAGGAAAGGGAAAGCTTCCTCCAGGTCCATCTGGTTCCAGGTCACAGGCCAAATGAAAGAGAAAAGACTTGCATTTATATTGCGCCTTTCTTGATTCAGGATGTCCTAAAGTGCTTTACAGCCAATGAAGTACTTTTTGAAGTATAGTCACTGTTGTCGTAACAATGACACCTTGCATTTAAATAGTGCATTTAATGTAGTAAAGCGTCCCAAGGTGCTTCAGAGGAAAGTTATCAAACGAAGTTTCACTCCGAACCAGATAACGAGATATGAGGGTAGATGACCAAAAGCTTGGTCAAAGAAGTAGTTTTATGGAGAGTCTTAAAAAAGGAGAGAGAGGCGGAGAGGTTTAGAGAGGGAATTCCAGAGCTTTGGGATTCAGCAGCTGAAGGGACGGCCTCCAATGGTGGAGCGATCAAAACTGGGATACGCAAGAGGCCAAAATTGGAGGAGTGCAGAGAGCTCGGATGTTTTTAGGGCTGCAGGAGGTTACAGAGGTAGGGAGGGGCGGAGCTACGGAGGGATTTGAAAACAATGATAAATTTAAAATTGAGGCGAGAAGTTTAAAATGGGTGAAGGAACTTGGTGCGAGTTAGGATACGGGCAGCCAAGATTTGGATGAGTTTAAGATTATGGAAAACTGTAGAAAACGCGGCAGCCAATTTGCACACAGCGAGCTCCCACAAAACAGCAATGAGATAAGTTATCATATAATCTGTTCTTTTTAGCAGTGTTGGTTGAGACATAAATATTGGCCAGAACATAAGGGAGAACTTCTTCAAAATAGAGCAATGGGATCTTTTACGTCCACCTAGGCAGACTAGGCCTTGGTTTAACATCTCTTATGAAAGACGGCACCTCTGACAGTGCAGCACTTCCACAGATTATGAGCTTGGTTTAGATGCAGAGTAAAGCTCCCTCTGCACTACCCCATCAAATACTCCCAGGGCAGTTTTAGCATGGGTTAGATACAGAGTAAAGCTCACTCTACACGGACCCATTAAACCCTCCCCGGGCAGGTAAGCACAGGTTAGATACAGAGTAAGATTCCCTCTACACTGTCCCATCAAACACTCCCAGGGCAGGTACAGCACACGTTAGATACATGTTAATGCTCCCTCTACACTGTCCCATCAAACACTCGCAAGGCAGGTACAGCATGGGCTCGATACAGAGTAAAGCTCCCTCTACACTGTCCCATCAAACACTCCCAGGACAGGTACAACACGGGTTAGAGCTCAAGAACAACAAGGCATCAGGATCAGATGGAATCCCCACTGATGCACTAAAGTATGGTGGAGAGGCACTATTGGCACGAATACATGACCTCATCTCTCTTATCTGGAAGGAGGAGAGCATGCCGGGAGATCTCAGAGATGCCGTAACCGTGACCATCTTCAAAAAAGGGGACACATCCGACTGCAGCAACTACAGAGGAACCTCCCTGCTATCGGCCACAGGGAAAGTCATCGCAAGAATCCTCCTCAATCGCCTTCTCCCTGTGGCTGAAGAGCTCCTCCCAGAGTTGCAATGCGATTCCGTCCACTGAGGGTTACAACGGACATGATCTTCACCGCGCGACAACTACAAGAGAAATGCAGGGAACAGCACCAACCCTTGTACATGGCCTTCTGTGTCCTCACAAAGGCCTTTGACACTGTCAACCGTGAGGGGCTATAGAGCGTCCTCCTCCGTTTTGGCTGCCCCCAAAAGTTTATCGCCATCCTCCCCCGCTCCATGACGACATGCAAGCCGTGATCCTGACTAAGGACATCCTCAAAGCCTCCCTGATAAAGTGCAACATCCCCACCGACACCTGGGAGTCCCTGGCCAAAGACCGCCCTAAGTGGAGGAAGAGCATCCGGGAGGGCGCTGAGCACCTCGAGTCTCGTCGCCGAGAGCATGCAGAAAAAACGTACAGGCAGCGGAAAGAGCATGCGGCAAACCAGACTCCACACCCACCCTTTCCTCCAACCACTGTCTGCCCCGCCTGTGACAGAGACTATAATTCCCCTATTGGACTGTTCAATCATCTGAGAACTCACTTTTAGAGTGGAAGCAAGTCTTCCTCGATTTCGAGGGACTGCCTATGATGGACGTAATGGAATGTTACCCCGAGCACTTCCAGCGAGGCGACAGACTTAGCTCGAGTGTTACTCCAGAATATTCCCAGCCTCTGATGCCTTGGCCCATTTCACTATCCATCCTGGTGCCCTAGGGATTAAAGGTTAAATCAATGTGGCCTTTCACCGGCACAGATCACAAGCTGCAGATTCTGATCTAGGATTGATCCAGCAATGGGGCGAAAACGCTAAGCACAGTCCTACCCAACACCAAATTCATGCTGATCTTCGACCTCAACTGCACTTTCCCGCCAGATCCCCACATCCCTTGATTCCCCTAGAGTACAACAATCTATCGATCTCAGCCTTGAATGCACAAGTTGAAGCTCTCTTATCCAGAACTCCCTTATCCGGAACCACCCCTCGTCCAGAACCATTCTTGGCCAGCATGTTATGACTTTAGATGCTCTGATAATGACTCCACGAGGCAATGTATTGTACTTGAACTGTAGACCTTAGTCCCTTTAATGTAACTCCAGAGTGAGTATCCACATGGTGGCCTGCCTTTTATACTCGGCCTGGCACACCTGACCAGGTAACCTACAAGTCTCCAACTGCAGTGCCCTCTGGTGGCACACCTTAGTGACCATACAGCTGGTGTACAAGTTTCCCATATCAGTGCCCTCTGGTGGCACATCATATGTAATAGTACAGGCAGTAAACATGTTTGGATACATGACACAAAGAGTTTCGCCCCAATCTAGATCTCTCCTGATAGGACAGCCCTCTCCCAGGAATCAATCCAGTGAACCTTTGTTGCACCGCCTCCAAAGCAAGTGTATCCTTCCTAAGATAAGGAGACCAAAACTGTGCACAGTGTAAATCAGAATATACACACAGGCTCATGTGCACACATACACACACATGTACAAACTCATATATATATATATGTATACGAAGATGTGCCATATACACACATATACATCCACACATAGAATCATGGAATGGTTACAGCACAGAAGGAGGCCATTCAGCCCATCGAACCCGTGCCGGCTCTTTGCAAGGGCACTTTAGCTAATCCCACTCCCCTGCCCTTTCCCCGTAGCCCTACAAATGTTTTTCCTTCATTTTCTTTTTAGAGAGTTCGATAAGTACTGAAGGAAACACACAAACGCATGCACACACACACACAAATAAGCACGGGGCCATACACGCAGACGCACACAAACGCACGGCCCATTTGCAAGTGTAGACTACATCAAATCAGTTCAGTTAGAACAATCTATCAATTATGATGCAAATTATACCCACATTCCAGTAATATATTCAGCAAATGATTAAACATCTTGACTATGATCTGACTGGTGCATATTTAATCAGGAAATGTAACAAGACTCAGGGCAAGCTGGTGTCTGTTAAGAGGTTAAGGGGTTGCCGGGGGTGATGAGAATGGGCGGCAGGGGAGGGGGAGAGTGCTCACTGTCCCTTCTGCTGTCGGTGAGGTGACCCATCGGACGGATTAACGCGATTGGACGGCACTCATTGGGACGACCACTGTACACTTGTCATTGGGGGTCGGCCTTTATTCATTTCATTCTGTGTAATCCTTTGCTGAATTGTGGTTCCATTATATAAGTCGTGCTGTCCTTGTTTGCACACCGCGACACAGATTGTGCTGAGACCTAAATATAGGTCCGTGCCTGAGCTGAGAACGAGGTCAATGAAATTCCTCCAGATTTAGAAGAATATTATCACGCTGGTCCCAGTGGTTACTGTCGGATTGCCACCTGTGGATCAGAGAGAACCTAGTTTTCCAAGAGGTATATTAGATGCCAAAGCCTAGATATCACTGCTTGCACAATGTAGTCACATGAAATACCTCTGGATGGAATGAAAGAAAGGAAGGAAGGAATGAAGGAAGAACTTGCATTTATATAGCACCTTTTAAGATCTCACGATGTCCCAAAGTGCTTTCCAGCCAATGAAGTGTAGTCACTGTTGTAATGTAGGACTTATACCAGCCAATATGAGCACAGCAAGATTCCACAAACAGCAATGTGATAATGAACAAATCATCTGTTTTAGTGGCGTTGTTTAAAGGATAAATAAATATTGGTCCAGGACACTGGGGAGAACTCCCCTGCCCTTCTTTGAAATAGTGCCTGTGCGATTTTTTTCCATCCACCTGGGAGAGAGCAGACGGGACTTCGGTTTAACGTCTCATCTGAAAGATGGCATGGCCTTTGTCTGCCCTTGTGTCACATGAGTATCTCTCTTAAAATAGTGTCGACCTTGTGTAAAGGTGAGTTGCTACAAAAAGTGGGAAGGTTTTTTTTCCCCGTACTGACATCTCTCATTTTGATAAGCAACAAAAATGAAAAATGTATGACTTCAGAAAGCAACAGGCATGCTCAGAATAGCACCCCTTACTGCTCTTAGGACAATTTGCTATGTTAAAGGCACTATATATAATTGCAAGCTCACATTACTGCTCCTACCTGCCCGGCGTTCCTGCACGGGACTAACTGATTAGCAATGAATGATGGGCAGTCCGTCTGTGTGTCAACCTGCATCAAATTATTGAATGGTGGAGCAGGCTCGAGGGGTCATATGGCCTAATCCTGTTCCTAATTCTTATCTTCGAGAGCCTTTTACCGAATACTGTAACTTCTATGTTTCATTTACAAAAGGAGCTGAGTTTTTACTCTTACTGAAGCACAGGGATGCCGTTTCTGGAAAACGATATATTTGCCTACTCTGGGTAGCCAGTGTAGGCTTCAAGTGCTCCTGGGGTCAGGCATGGCACAGGTCAGGTGCAGCAGGAATAGGTCCCTGTGTAGCCATCCAACAGCCTGCCGTAACCCTTGACCTCAGAACAGCAACCATTATTGCGCCGCTGTGACTGGTCGGAATTCCCACATCGACCACTCTCCGAGCGGGAATGGCCAATTAGTGCTGAATTAGGGGCAGTTTTAGTGCTGCATCAAAGGAACCCACTTCAGACCGTCCCAAGCTCATTTGCACTCACTGATGGCTCTTTACAACTGGAAGGCTGAGAGACCTCCATTTAAAATTCTCACCCTTGATGTCAACTCCCTCCCAGGCCTCGCCGCGCCACCCCCTCCCTATCTCTGTAACCTCCTCCAGCCCTACCTCACCCTCCAGTTCTGGCCTCCTGCACATCCACGATTTTCAGCGCTCTGTCATTGGCGGCTGTGCGTTTATAAGAACATTAGAACACAAGAAATAGGAGCAGGAGCAGGACATACGGCCCCTCGAGCCTGCTCCGCCATTCAATAAGATCATGGCTGATCTTCGATCTCAACTGCACTTTCGCATCCAATCCCCATATTCCTTGATTCCCACAGTGTCCAAAAATCTATCAATCTTTAACTTGAATATACTTCAGCTGCCTAGGCTCTAAGCTCTGAAATTCCCTCCCCACACCTCTCCACCTCGCTACTCCTCTCTATTTCTCTCCCTTCCGTTAAGACGCTGCTTAAAACCTATCTCTGACCAAACCTTTGGCCACCTGTCCTAATGTCTCTTTCTTTGGCTCGGTGCCAACTTTTTTTGTCTGATAACGCTCCTGAGAAGTGTCTTGAGTCGTTTTACTGTGTTAAAGGCGCTTTATAAATGCAAGGTTTTGTTGTTGTTGGGACTGATCCCATCGATGGTTTGAACACAAATCCACAGATGAAATGACAGTGAACTAACAGATGCTGAGCTGGGAAGCAATGCTGTTTCCCAGCCCAAGGCAAAGAAGGCACTAACCTTGAGCCTCCATGGGTCAGCTGTGAGCTTGCAGCAGACACTGTAACTCTGCCTAAAATCGTTGCACACTAATGCTGCCTTCTAACAGGTTTGGGATCTTTTCCAAGTTAAGCTAAACTCTCAGCTTCCAGGAAGCTTTTCTGAATGTCACATTGAAAGAAACCCACACTTAGACCAGTCGACCAACTCACAAACCTTCAACAACAGCCTTATGCAGGAGGTGGTGTTCACCTACCCAAGGATAACAATATGATCTCCCGCCTGGAGATCACAACCTCTCACCCTGGAGATCACGACCTCTCACCCTGGAGTCACAACCTCTCACCCTGGAGATCACAACCTCTCACCCTGGAGACCCTCTCATCCTGGAGACCTTCTCACCCTGGAGTCACAACCTCTCACCCTGGAGACCCTCTCACCCTGGAGTCACAACCTCTCACCCTGGAGACCCTCTCACCCTGGAGATCACAACCTCTCACCCTGGAGTCACAACCTCTCACCCTGGAGATCACAACCTCTCACCCTGGAGACCACGACCTCTCACACTCAAGATCACGACCTCTCACACTGGAGTTCACGACCTCTCACGCTGGAGATCACGACCTCTCACACTCAAGATCATGACCTCTCACCCTGGAGATCACGACCTCTCACCCTGGAGATCACGACCTCGCACCTTGGAGATCACGACCTCTCACACTGGAGATCACGATCGGTCCTATTCTATCTATGCATCATAATTTCATTATTAAAATGAAGAAGAGTAAGAGATCACCAATGAAGGCTGGGCGATACCAGCATTCCTAAGTCAAACCTCTGCCAAAACTAGTTTTAATTAACAACCTTCACTGCTGCTGTGAATGCTGGGATAGCTTAACTTCTATAGCTGCAGCTTGTGAATTCCACCACAGGAGAGAAGAAGAAAAATAGAAAAAGGAGAGAAAAGAGGAGGACAGGGAAGAAAAAGCACTAGTTAGGCCACAGCTGGAGTACTGCATGCAGTTCTGGTCACACATTACAGGAAAGATGTGATTGCACTAGAGAGGGTACAGAGGAGATTTACGAGGATGTTGCCTGGACTGGAGAAATCTAGCTATGAGCAAAGATTGGATAGGCTGGGTTTATTTTCTTTGAAACAGAGGAGGTGAAGGGGAGATTTAATTGAGATGTATAAAATTATGAGGGCCCTAGATAGAGTGGATAGGAAGGACCTATTTCCCTTAGCTTAGGGGTCAACAACTAGGGTGCACAGATTTAAAGTAACAGGTAGGAGGTTTAGAGGGGATTTGAGGGGAAACGTTGTCACCCAGAGGGTGGTGGGGGTCTGGAACTCACTGCCTCAAAGGGTGGTAGAGGCAGAAACCCTCGTAACATTTAAAAAATACTTGGATGTGCACTTGAAGTGCCGTAACTCACAGGACTACGGACCTAGAGGTGGAAAGTGGGATTAGGCTGGGTAGCTCTTGGTCGGCCGGCGCGGAAACAATGGGCCGAAATGGCTTCCTTCCGTGCTGTAAATTTCTATGATTCTATGAAGCGAAGAATAAGGACACATTGATATGATGTGGTTGTTCACGGAATAGACTCTACCAGCATGCTGCAAATAGCACGCCAAAGGTTACTCCAATGCTGATCACTGAGCATTTAAATCAGACGGAGTCTTACATTCCTCTGCTTTGGAAACACAAGCTATTTGTCCTTTACTGCCGGGCAGCCCTGCCCCTTATTGTCCACACCTCAACCCCACCTCTCCAGCTCCTCACCGTCTCTCTTCACCCATCTCCCTCCAGAAACACATCCAATTGCCTTTTCTGGACCCAGCGACACCGTCCAATAAAACAGCCTTCCGCGTGTCTCGTCACGTGACCTGTGACCTCCTTCTATGACTCTCCGATTGGCTACAAGAGAAAAGGAATCCATCAGCCACGTACCTGCACATAATTTCGTGAGTGAGGAGCACCCGACACATCTCCGGATTCTTATCCTGCCCTTCGTATATGATGGCCTGAAATGTGAAAGAAAAAGAAATTGTTATTTTTGGAGTGTAGTCACTGTTGTAATGTGGGAAACACGGCAGACAATTTGCGCACAGCAAGCTCCCACAAACAGCAATGTGATAATGACCAGATAATGCGCTATTAATTTTAGTGATGTTAATTGAGGGATAAATATTGGCCAGGACACCAGGGATTAACTCCCCTGCTCTTCTTCGAAATAGTGCCATGGGATCTTTTACCTCCACCTCAGAGAGCATTAGGGCCACAGTTTAACATCTCTTCTGAAAGACAGCGCATCCAACAGTGCAGCGCTCCCTCAGCACTGCACTGGAGCATCAGCCTAGATTTTTGTGCTCAAGTCCCTGGAGTGGGGCTTGAACCCACAACCTTCGGAGTCCGAGGCGAGGAGGCTACCCACTGAGCCACGGCTGACACTGAAAACAAACGTAGCACCCATCGCGCCTTCCCCAGTTGAGATGACTGAGCTCGGTAAAGCCGGGAGCAGGAGCCAGCCTGTACCACTCAGCATCTCACCGGGGGTGACACTAGTTGTGGACACACGGGATTTCTCATGAAGCACCGATGGTGAGTCACGCCTGGCAGTGCAGCGGACGCCTATGCTGCAAAGCCCCGTGGTATGAGACCAACTCTGTCAGATGCCTGCAGATGTATTAAAACAGATGGATTGAAATAAAGGAATGAATTGGTGGAGTTAAGAGCAAATTGAAAACTATTAGGATTGTACACATGCAATGACACTTGGCTTATGAAGAAATATGGCTTCTTGCCTGCAGGACCTGGATCAGTGAAATCACACAGCAGCTAAACGATATCTGCCACGGGATGAAGACTTTACATCTTATCGATCCTTTATACACCACTTCTCTCTCTGTGTGCTATTGATCTGTCTGTATACCTATCATTCATTAATCTAAGCGTGTTCCTGCCTTTCATTCATCTATCAATGAGTCCCTATCTGTTGACCTCTCTGATTCACCACCTCTCCATTTATATCTCTGTCCATCTATTTGCACATCTAGCTACTTATTTATCCTACTATCTATCTATTTATCTATCTATCTACCTTCCTGTCTGTCTGTCTGTCTGTCTGTCTGTCTGTCTGTCTGTCTGTCTGTCTGTCTGTCTGTCTGTCTGTCTGTCTGTCTATCTGTCTATCTATCTATCTGTCTATCTATCTATCTATCTATCTATCTATCTATCTATCTATCTATCTATCTATCTATCTATCTATCTATCTATCTATCTATCTATCTATCCATCCATCCATCTATCTATCTATCTATCTATCTATCCATCTATCCATCTATCTTACTACCTATCTCTGTCTATCTATGCCTCTGGTTCATGGTTTATCTCTCTGGCTAGTTCCACCTATCTGTCTTTCTCTCCATCTGCCTGTCTACCTTCTCTATCTATCCTTCAGCTTATGCATGCATCTCTACCTCTTTAACCATCTGTTATCTATTATGTCATCTATATTTATTGCTAAATGTACCTATCTGTCTGTTTATATATGTCTATTGATATCTCTAGCCATCTATCTATAATCTATCAACCTATCAGTAGATATCTGCGTCTATCTCGCTGGATTGGTTGGGGTGGGAAAGAACAGCAGGAATAATCAAGGATTGGAGGTGGAGGAAGAAATACTCTCACTCCCAAACCGATGAGCTATTTCTCTGCTCCTTTAAGTGAGGGGTGACAGTGGCAGCGAATAGAACTCGGGTCGACCATATGTAGAGTAAAGCTCGCTCTACTTGGCCCCAACCTTCAAAGAGCGCCGCCTACTGTACCACTGAGTCATTGCTTTCCATTTTCCGCACCAGTGGCTTCTGAGAGAGCTTTATCAATTGGTTACTACTTTCCATACCTTGGGAGCCTCTTATCAACAAGAGAAGAGACTGACGACGAGATCCAACACTGCCTCTAGTGCACCAGTGCAGCCTTCGGCCGCCTTAGGAAAAGACTGTTTGAAGACCAGGCCCTCAAAACTGTCACCAAGCTCATGGTCTACAGGGCTGTAGTAATACCCGCCCTCCTGTATGGCTCAGAGACATGGACCATGTACAGTAGACACCTCAAGTTACTGGAGAAATATCACCAACGATGTTTCCACAAGATCCTACAAATCCCCTGGGAGGACAGACACACCAACATTAGCGTCCTCGACCAGGCCAACATCCCCAGCATTGAAGCACTGACCACACTCAACCAGCTCCGCTGGGCAGGCCACGCTATTCGCATGCCAGACACGAGACTCCCAAAGCAAGCGCTCTACTCGGAACTCCTTCACTGCAAACGAGCCAAAGGTGGGCAGAGGAAACGTTACAGGGACACCCTCAAAGCCTCCCTGATAAAGTGCAACATCCCCACCGACACCCGGGAGTCCCTGGCCAAAGACCGCCCTAAGTGGAGGAAGTGCATGCGGGAGGGCGCTGAGCACCTCGAGTCTCGTCGCCGAGAGCGTGCAGAAAACAAGCGCAGGCAGCGGAAAGAGCGTGTGGCAAACCAGTCCCACCCACCCCTTCCCTCAACGATTATCTGTCCCACCTGTGACAGAGACTGTGGCTCCCGTATTGGACTGTACAGCCACCTAAGGACCCATTTTTAGAGTGGAAGCAAATGTTCCTCGATTCCGAGGGACTGCCTATGATGATGACAAATTGGTACTAAAGTAGGGAGGGTTTTTGCACTGTGGGCCCAGTCCACTGTGAGCTGGATTGACACTGCCCAAACTCACCAACTGAACCCAGCCCATGCATGTCTCGAAATGCCTGTCTGCGATGGAAAATCTACGGGCATTTGTACGGTGTTCCTCTGCCAGCTATGGCAACACTTATTCTTTTTTTGTTGATTCTCGAGATGCGGGAAGGCGCTGGAAAGGCCTGGCTTTTATAGGCCATCCCTAGCTGCCTTGAGAAGGATCCGGTGGTGGTGAGTCTGCTACTTGAACCACTGTAATGTGTGTGGGCGGTTTGGTGCAAAGTGGCCATTTCAGAGGGCAGTTCAGAGTCCCGTGGTGTGGAGTCACATATAGGCCCAGACTGGGTAAGGACAGCGAGTATCCTTCCCCAAAGGACGTTAGACCAATTTACTTTATATGGGTAATGTTTCCCTTAAAATAGCAGACAGGGGAATTTCACAGGAAGAAGATGACAGCATCTACAAATATCACCAAAGTCATTTCCAGCCGACAGACATCGATACAAAACATGACCTTCTGACTGAACATAAGAATTCAGAGCAGCAGTCGGCCATTCGGCCCCTCGAGCCATTCAATAAGATCATGGCTGATCTTCTACCGCAACGCCACTTTCCTGCACTAGCTCCATATCCCTTGATTCACTTAATATCCAAAAATCTATCGATCTCTGCCTTGAATATGTTCAACGACTGAGCCTCCACAGCCCTCTGGGGCAGAGAATTCCAAAGATTCACCACATTCTGAGTGAAGAAGTTTCTCCTCATCTCAGTCCCTTATTCTGAGACTGTGACCCCTGGTTCTAGACTCCCCAGCCAGAGGAAACATCCTTCCTGCATCTACCCTGCTAGAATTGCGTCTGTTTCAATGAGATCACCTCTCATTCTTCTAAATTCTCGAGAATATAGGCCACAAAAAATTAAATAGCAGTAAACTATCATATTATAGCTACAGTACATCTGCTTTCTGTCTATATGTGGATATCGCTATGTAGTTCATAGAATTGTACAGCACAGTGTGAGGCCATTTGGCCCATCATGTCTGTGCCAGCTCTTCAAAAGATCCAATTAGTCCCAATCCCCCTGCTCTTTCCCCATAGCCCTGCAAATGTTTCATTTTCAAGTATTTATCCAATTCCCTTTTGAAAGTTGCTATTGAAACTTCTTCACTCAGAGAATTGTGAACCTGTGGATTCTCTACCACAGAAAGTTGTTGAGGCCAGTTCATTAGATATATTCAAAAGGGAGTTAGATGTGGCCCTTACAGCTAAAGGGATCAAGGGGTATGGAGAGAAAGCTGGAAAGGGGTACTGAGGTGAATGATCAGCCGTGATCATATTGAATGGTGGTGCAGGTTCGAAGGGCCGAATGGCCTACTCCTGCACCTATTTTCCATGTTTCTATGTTTCCACCACCTTTTCAGGAGGTGCGTTCCAGATCACAACAACTCGCTGCGTAAAATAATTCATCTCCTCATCTCTCTCTCTGGCTCTTTTGCCACTTATCTTAAATCTGTGTCCTCTGGTTACTGACCCTCCAGCCAGTGGAAACTGTTTCTCCTTATTTACTCTAGAAAAACCCTTCGTATTTTTTGAACACTCTATCAAATCTCCTCTTATCCTTCTCTAGCCTAAGGAGAACATCCCCAACTTCTCCAGTCCCTCCACATAACTTAAGTCCCTCATCCATGGTACCATTCTAGTAAATGTCCTCTCCATCCTCTCCAAGGCCACGGTATCTGTCCTAAAATGTGGTGACCAGAACTGGACACAATGGGGGAGAAATTGGTTATGGTCCCGTTTGGGGGGCAGTAACTTTTGAGAGGCGGGAACTTTATCGCTATGGTTTCGCCCCTCTCAAGAAATTCGCTTTAGCGCACGTTAATAGGGCATAAACTCCAGCAGCGCTGCACACTGGGCTGTGCAGCACTGCCGTGTTCGAGGGGCCCTTCCCTCCCTTAAAGGGGAAGGCTACCACTGCAGGCTCCACAATTAAAGAATCAGCTATCCGGACCACCGAGGGAGCGGGGAATCCTTGCGATCAGCCCGACACTCAAGCAGAGCGCCGGGCTGAGAGATCGTGGAAAGGACCCCACAGAGAAAGCGGAGAAACACGGCGAAAATAAAGGTAAGTCTTTCTTTTACTTACCTCCGCCGCCTCGCCTTTAATGGTCGCCCCCGGGCCGGCCGCCTGAGCCGCGCATCCTGCCGATGCCGGTGTTTTCGCCCGGCGCTGCTGCAGGGGATGGAAGCCAATTTCGGCGCCGGGACGCGAACATTCTTCCTGCATCTAACCTGTCTAAACCCGTCAGAATTTTATATGCTTCTATGAGATCCCCTCTCATTCTTCTAAATTCCAGTGAATATAAGCCCAGTCGATCCAGTCTTTCTTCATATGTCAGTCCTGCCATCCCGGGAATCAGTCTGGTGAACCTTTGCTGCACTCCCTCAATAGCAAGAATGTCCTTCCTCAGATTAGGAGACCAAAACTGTACACAATATTCAAGGTGTGGCCTCACCAAGGCCCTGTACAACTGTAGCAACACCTCCCTGCTCCTATACTCAAATCCCCTCGCTATGAACATACCATTTGCCTTCTTCACCGCCTGCTGTTCCTGTAAGCCAATTTTCAAAAACTGATGAACCATGACACCCAGATCTCGTTGCACCTCACCTTTTCCTAATCTGCCGCCATTCAGATAATATTCTGTCTTCGCGTATTTGCTCCCAAAGAGGATAACTTCACATTTATCCACATTATACTGCCACTCACCTAACCTGTTCAAGTCACCCTGCAGCCTCTTAGCGTCCTCCTCACAGCTCACACTGTCACCCAGCTTAGTGTCATCTGCAAACTTGGAGATATTACATTTAATTCCTTTGTCCAAATCATTAATGTACATTGTAAATAGCTGGGGTCCCAGCACTGATCCCTGCGGTACCCCACTAGTCACTGCCTGCCAATCTGGAAATCTTTATTAATTTGTCCTGTCACCTTCAAAGTTCGGTGTATCTGAATCCCCAGCTCTCCCTGTTCCTGCACTGCCTTCAAAGTTTTTGTTTTTCGTGTTAATCAGCTGAATATGTATTTATATTGTACATGTTTGTCTGTCTCTCTGTCCACACTCTCTCTTGCTCACCACGTCAGTTTTCAAATCCTTCCATTGCCTTTCTGCTCCCCGCCCCTCTATCTCTGTAACCTCCTCCAGCCCTCAAACTCTCCGAGATCTCTGCATTCCTCCCTTTCTGGCCTCTCGCGCATCCCCGATTTTCTTCGCTCCGCCATTGGCGGCCGTGCCTTCAGCTGCCGAGGCCCCGAGCTCTGGAATGCCCTCCCTAAACCTCTCGGGCCTCTCGGGCCTCTCTCTCCTTTAAGGTGCTCCTTTCAGCATAGATTTAAAGTAATTGGTACGATGCATTTGCACCATCTACAAGGCACAAGTCAGGAGTGTGATGGAATACTCTCCACTTGCCCGGATGAGTGCAGCTCCAACAACACTCAAGAAGCTCGACACCATCCAGGACAAAGCAGCCGCTCGATCGGCACGCCATCCACCACTTTAAACATTCACTCCCTCCACCACCGGCGCACCGTGGCTGCAGTGTGTACCATCTACAAGATGCACTTGCAGCAACTCGCTTATTTCTCTGAGTAAGCTTTTTGCTAGCTGCCCTGATATCGCTTTATGTGGCTCGGTGTCAAATTTATTTTTGATAATCGGTCCTGTGAAGCACCTTGGGAATGTTTTACTACGTTAAGCCTGAACGGACGGTAGAAGCAGATTCAATCGTAACATTCAAGAAAGAATTTGATAAATACATGAAGGGAAATGATTTGTAGGGCCAGGGGGATAGAGCAGGGCGGAGTGAGACTGATTGGATCGCTCGTCCGAAGAGCTGGCACAGCACGATGGGCCGAATGGTCTCCTTCTGTGCTGTATCATTGTATGATTCTATGAAATCTAGGGGACATAGTCCTATAATATAATGAGGGGGCTTGACAAGGTGGATGCAGAAAGGATGTTTCCACTCATAGGGAAAACTAAAACTAGGGGGACATGGTCTCAGGATAAGGGGCCGCCCATTTAAAACTGAGATGAGGAGAAATTTCTTCTCTCAGAGGCTTGTAAATCTGTGGAATTCTCTGCCCCAGAGAGCTGTGGAGGCTGGGTCATTGAATATATTTAAGGCGGAGATAGACAGATATTTGAGCGACAAGGGAGTAAAGGGTTATGGGGAGCGGGCAGGGAAGTGGAGCTGAGTCCATGATCAGATCAGCCATGGTCTTATTGAATGGTGGAGTAGGCTCGAGGGGCCAAATGACCTACTCCTGCTCCTATTTCTCATGTTATTATATTCTTATGTAAGGCGCTACATGAATGGACGTTGTTGTTGGTGTTGCTGATTCCTATGGAAGTACCTGCCTATGTTCACTCTCTCTTTCACATGTCAGCTGTGGCACAGTGGGTAGAGCCCTCGCCTTTGAGTCGGAAACGTGTGGGTTCAAGTGCCACTGCAGTGCTGAGGGAGAGCTGCACTGTCAGAGGTGCCGTCTCTCGGATGAGATGTTAAACCGAGGCCCTATCTGCTCTCTCAGGTGGATGTAAAAGATCCTATGGCACTATTTCGAAGAGGAGCAGGGGAGTTCCCTCCGGTGTCCTGGCCAATATTTATCCTTCAATCACCATCACTAAAACAGATTATCTGGTCATTATCACATTGCTGTTGGTGGGAGCTTGCTGTGTGCAAATTGGCTGCCGCGTTCCCTACATTACCACAGTGACTGCACTTCAAAAAGAACTTCATTGGGCTGTAAGGCGGTTTGGAACGTCGTGAAAGGCGCTATATAAATGCAAGACTTTCTCCCCTTTCTGTTTCCTCCCCAGCCGCTTTCTCTCACTATATTCTTCCAACACAGATAGAAAGAAAAGCAATGATCATGTGGTGCATTGGAGCAATACTAATGCACGGCACAGCTTGTGTGTCGGCACTGGACGTGAGGAACAGAAAGGAAAGGAACGGACACGAGCAAGGCAGAAATAAGAAAGGGAAAGCGATAGAAAGAAAAATTGAAAGGACACGTAATGAGCAATGAATATATAATGCTGCAGATACACAAATCCATGAGTTTATAATGTGTTCTTTAGCACTGGATTGAAGCTATTAGGCCCGAACACAGACAATGACACTCAGTTTATGAAGAAAAATGGTTTCTTCATTGCCAGAATCTAGCGTTGTGTGCAGCAGCAAGAGCAGAATCCATCTACATAATAAACTGTCAGTGCTAGGTCGCTGGTGTCTGCTCTCTCTGCATCTCTCTATCTCGCACAGATACCGCCTGGAGACGGATGCATGGACTGAGAGAGATGCATCTCCACCACAATCCTACATCGGACCCACCCTCGAACCTGCTCTTTTTGTGCCTTCTCCTTCTCGATCCCACAACCGGGACCCCCACCCCTCCCCTTCCTTCAGCCGAGCACTGACCGTTCTTCATTGGTCAATCGAGGCAGCGCGGCTATTGGACCAAGGGAGGCATCGCGTTCCTGTTCCATTCAGCCTGAAATCCGCAGGTGCTCACTTTCCAGCGTGGGGTGATTGGACGGCAGTTGCTAAAGGGGAGTGTGGGCTGATGTCGTTTTCTTCTTCCTGTGCCTAACGCAGAGGTACTGAGGCCAAGTGTGGCACTCCCAGCATTGCTGCCCCCATCTGAGAAAGCCTAACACGGCACAGACTGGTAATGCAGGCTGCTACAGGATTGGAGTAGGAAGCTCTAGTTGAAGAGGTAGTACCAGTACGATGGGCCGAATGGCCTTCTTCTGTGCTGTATTTTCTGAGTCTATGAAGTGAAGCCCCTCAGCCCGTCAGCTCATCCTTCCAGAGTAACATCTACCCTTCACGACGTATGTCCCTGCCTCATTCAGGCACTCTTCCTGCTAGCCCAGTCCAGCTGTTGATCACTCTCTGTGCGGAGAAATCTGTCCTCGACCTGTTCCTTCACAGCTCGGAACCTGTACCCTCTTGTTCTGCTGCCCTGGCACCCGGGATTCCCTCACCTCCTTCATCCGAGCGTTGACCGTTCTTCATCGGTCAATCGAGGCAGCGTGGCTATTTGACCAAGGGAGGCATCGCATTCCTGTCCCGTTCAGCCTGAAGTTCGCAGGCGCGCACTTTCCAGCAAGGGGTGATTGGGCGGCAGTGTGCGAGTGTGAGCTCTAAGAGTATCTGAAAGTAATGCTCTAGATTGATCCTGCTATTTCATGTATCTCTCTGCAAGGTGCACTCTATAGACATCTCTTTTGTTCTGAGGAGTTACTAGCTTATCTAGTCGTTGCTCCCAGCAGGTCAGCCTCTGCACTGTCCCTTGCACAGTTCTTACTTAATTTATTCATTCATGGGATGTGTGAGTCGCCGGCATTTATTGCCCAATTCCCTAATTGCCTAATTGCCCTCGAGAAGGTGGTGGTGAGCTGCCTTATACAACTGAGTGATTTGCTGGGCCATTTCAGAGGGCAGTTAAGAGTCAACCACATTGCTGTGGGTCTGGAGTCACGTATAGGCCAAACCAGGTAAGGGCGGCATATTTCTTTCCCCAAAGGGGCAGTAGTGAACCAGATGGGTTTTTATGACAATCCAGTAGTTGCACGGTCACCATTACTGATAGTAGCTTTTGATTCCCAATTTATTTAATGAACTGAATTTAAATTCCCCAGCTGCCCTGGTGGGATTTGAACTTATGGCACAGGATCATTAATCCAGGCATCTGGTCACCAGTCCAGTGATATAGCCACTATGCTACCGCACCCAAGGTTTCACACAGAACAGAACAGCACACAGTACTCCAACTTTCTAGTCTGTCAACTCAACTGATTCAGCAACAACTTGCATTTATATAGCGCCTTTAACGTTGTAAAATGTCCCAAGGCGCTTCACAGGTGCGTTATCAGACAAAGTCTGACACCGAGCCACATAAGGAGATATTAGGGCAGATAACCAAAAGCTGAATCGGAGTTAAGTTGTAAGGTCTTAAAGGAGGAAAGAGAGGAGCGAGAGAGGCGGAGAGGTTTAGGGAGGGAATTCCAGAGCTTAGGGTCCAGGCAGCCTATGGTGGAGGTGAACAAAATCGGGGTTGCGCAAGAGGCCAGAATTGGAGGAGCGCAGAGATCTGCTGGGGTTGTGGGGCTGGAGGAGGTAACAGAGATAGGGAAGGGGAGCGATGTCAGGTATAGATTTGAACATAAGGATGAGACTTTCAAAATTGAATCATTGCTGGGCCGAAAGCCAATGTAGGTCAGAGGGCACAGGCGTGATGGGTGAACGGGACTGGGTGCAAGTTAAGATTTGGAAATATAAGCCAGCAATCTGATCACTTTGTGTATTAAGACATAAGACATAAGAATTAGGAACAGGAGTAGGCCATATGGCCCCTCGAGCCTGCTCCGCCATTCAATAAGATCAGGCTGATCATCGACCTCAACTCCACTTTCCCACCCAATTCCTATATCCCCTGATTGCCCGAGGCTCCAAAAATCTATCGATCTCAGCCTTGAATATATTCAGAGACTCAGCAATCACAGCCTTCTGTGGCAGAGAGTTCCAAAGATTCACAACCCTCTGAGTGAAGAAATTCCTCCTCATCTCTGTCTTAAATGGCCAACCCCTTATCTTGGGACTGTGCCCTCTAGTTCTAGAAACTTCAGCCAGGGGAAACAACCTTTCTGCATCTATCCTGTCAATCCTTTTCAGAATCTTGTATGTTTCAAGGAAATCACCTCTCATCCTTCTAAACTCCAGAGAGTATAGGCCCATTCTACACAATCTCTCCTCAGAGGACAGGCCTCTCATCCCAGGAATCAATCCAGTGAACCTTTGTTGCACCACCTCCAAGGCAAGTATATCTATCCTTCCTTAGATAAGGGACCAAAACTGGTACAGTACTCCAGGTGTGGCCTCACCAAGGCCCTGTGCAATTGTATTAAGTCTTCATAAGAACATAAGAAATAGGAGCAGGAGTAGGCCATTTGGCTCCTCGAGCCTGCTCCACCATTCAATAAGATCATGGCTGATCTGATCGTGGACTCAGCTCCACTTCCCTGCCTGCTCCCCATAACCATTTACTCCCTAATCGTTCAAAAACCTGTCTATCTCCGCCTTAAATATATTCAATGACCCAGCCTCTACAGCTCTCTGGGGCAGAGAATTCCATAGATTTACAACCCTCTGAGAGAAGAAATTCCTCCTCATCTCAGTTTTAAATGGGTGGCCCCTTATACTAAGTCTATGTCCCCTAATTTTAATTTCCCTGATGAGTAGAAATATCCTCTCTGCATCCACCTTGTCGAGCCCCCTCATTATCTTATCAATTTCAATAAGATCACCTCTCATTCTTCTGAATTCCAATGTGTATAGGCCCAACCAACTCAACCTATCCTCATAAATCAACCCCTCATCTCCGGAATCAACCTAGTGAACCTTCTCTGAACAGCTTCCAATGCAAGTATATCCTTCTTTAAATACGGAGACCAAAACTGTACGCAGTACTCCAGGTGTGGCCTCACCAATATCCTGTACAATTGTAGCAAGACTTCTCTGCTTTTATATTCTATCCCCTTGCAATAAAAGCCAACATTCCATTTGCCTTCCTGATTACTTGTTGTACCTGCATACTAACTTTTTGTGTTTCATGCACAAGGACCCCCCAGGTTCCTCTGTACTGCAGCACTTTGCAATGTTTCTCCATTTAAATTATAATTTGCTTTTCTATTATTTCTGCCAAAGTTACTTACTCATACTCCAACCCCCTTGCAATGAAGGACAACATACCATTTGCCTTCTTTGCCAACTCACACTGTTTAAACGTGCTGAATGACAAATCAAATACCATCCCCTCAACACTCTTTAAAGTTACCCTTGGCAAGTTTCATCCCACCTCTCAAGGGTGGGAGCCTCCCATTTCTTCGTCCAATATTGGCAGCATCTTGCACAGCCTCCACTGAACTTCACTTGCAACCAGTCGGCCCAGCTGCACACTCTGTCAAGCTCTCTTTCTCTCTCTGTGCCATTTTCCAGCTCCTCTCTTGAGCTCCTTAGTTTGAGGGCGCTTGTGTCTGTCAATCGATCATTTGGAAAAATGTTTCTAAAGTTGGGCCAGGGAGTGGGGTAAAAGAAAAAAAAGACTTGGATTTATATAGCGTCTTTCATGACTACCAGACGTCTCAAAGCACTTTACAGCCAATGAAGTACTTTTGTCGTGTAGTCACTGTTGTAATGTGGGAAATGCGGCAGCCAATTTGCGCACAAACAGCACTGTGATAATGACCAGATCATCTGCTTTTTGGTTTATGCTGATTGAGGGATAAATATTGGCCAGGACACCAGGGGATAACTCCCCTGCTCTTCTTCGAAATAGTGCCGTGGAATCTTTTACATCCACCTGAGAGAGCAGACGGAGCCTCGGTTTAACGTCTCGTCCGAAAGAAGCACCTCCAACAGTGCAGCTCTCCCTCAGTATTGCACTGGGAGTGTCAGCCTCAATTTTTTGTGCTCCCTCTCTGCACAGTAATGGGAAAGTTCTCGTTCACCAGCTTTTCTACATCAAACACCGCGCATGCGCGGAAATTTAAAAGCACTTCGCGCTAAAAGGAACAGGCCATGCAGAACAAAGAGGCGATTACACCCAGAGAACATTGGTGGTGAGGTGTGGAGACAGAAGCAAATCCCACAGTGCTTTTCTATTGGGTGGAACAGTCAGTACCGGAAGGTTTTTTGACTGTTCCCTGGTGGCTAGTTACTTTAGTGCCACCTGTAGAGGTTTCAGCTCCCGATCACGGTCAAATACTTGCAGCTGTTGGGAGTCAGCCATAGCTCAGACGGAAGCACTTTCGCCTGAGTCACGGAGGTTGTGGGCTCAAATCCCATGCAAGAGACTTAAGCACAAAAACAATCGAGAAGCTGACATTTCACGGTGCAGTAATGAGGGAGTGCGGCACTGCCATAAGTGCCCTCTTTCAGATGAGACCTTAAACTGAGGCTCTCTTAGGTGGACATAAAATATTCCAGGGCACTATTTCGAAGATGAGCAGTCGAATTCTCCTCGGTGCCCTGTTCAATATTTATCCCTCAACCAACACCGCCAAAGACAATGTACCTGGTCACTATCACATTGCTGTTTATGGGAGCTTGCTGTGCGGAATATGCCTGCCACATTTGCTGTGTTATATCAGTGACTACACCCAGAGGGTGGTGGGGTCTGGAACTCACTGCCTGAAAGGGTGGTAGAGACAGGAACCCTCACCACATTTAAAAAGCACTTGGATGTGCATTTGAAGTGCTGTAACTTACAGGGCTACGGACCTAGAGCTGGAAAGTGAGATTGGGTTGGATAGCCCTTGGTCGGCCGGTGCGGACACGATTGGCCGAAATGGCCTCCTTCCACACTATAAATTTCTATGAGGGCGCCCTGAGGTATATAAATTTAAATCCTGGTCCGACAGCCCTAAGATACTGCGAGAGAGAGAGAGCGGTTGAATCTGTTTATTGAACAAGATTTATTTGCAGTGGGAGTCTCAGGTTTATGAACAGGAGCTAGAAAGCAGACTGCTGTTTTCCCTCCCACTAGAGCTCATTAGCACTATGGGTCAATGCAGCACTCCAAATACCGACCCCCTGAGAGCAGTGAGCACAGCACATTCCCGGTCCATATGTCAGGCAAGTATCTTAGGAGACAAGGAGGCTGAGGCGAGACTTAATTGAGGTGTATAAAATTATGAGGGGTCTACATAGAGTGGATAGAAAGGACCTATTTACCTTTAGCAGAGAGGTCAATAACCAAGGGGCACAGATTTAAAATAATTGGTACAAAGCTTTTCCACCAACCACAAGGCACAAGTCAGGAGTGTGATGGAATACTCTCCACTTGCCTGGATGAGTGCAGCTCCAACAACACTCAAGAAGCTCGACACCATCCAGGTCAAAGCAGCCCGCTTGATTGGCACCCCATCCACCGCCTTAAACATTCACTCCCTCTACCACCTGCGCACCGTGCCTGCAGTGTGTACCATCTACAAGATGCACTGCAGCAACTCGCCAAGGCTTCTTCGGCAGCACCTCCCAAACCCGCGACCTCTACCACCTAGAAGGACAAGGGCAGCAGGCTCATGGGAACACCACCACCTCCACATTCCCCTCCAAGTCACACACCATCCTGACTTCAAAATATATTGGAAGTTCCTTCATCGTCGCTGGGTCAAAATCCTGGAACTCCCTCCCTAATAGCACAGTGGGAGTACCTTCACCACACGGACTGCAGTGGTTCAAGAAGGCAGCTCATCACCACCTTCTCGAGGGTAATTAGGGATGGGCAATAAATGCCGGCCTTGCCAGCAATGCCCATATCCCAGAACGAATAAAAAATAAAAGCAAAATTTCCACCCGGAGGGCCGTGGGGGTCTGGAACTCACTTCCTGAAAGGGTGGTAGAGGCAGAAACCCTCACCACATTTAAAAAGTACTTGGATATGCACTTGAAGTGCCGTAACCTACAGGGCTACGGACCGAGCTGTGGGATTTGTCTGGATAGCTCTTTTTTGGCACAGTGGTGGCAAAAACAGGAAGGCAGAATATTATCTGAATGGTGACAGATTAGGAAAAGGGAAGGTGCAATGAGACCTGGGTGTCATGGTACATCAGTCATTGAAGGTTGGCATGCAGGTGCAGCAGGCGGTGAAGAAAGCAAATGGCATGTTGGCCTTCATAGCGAAAGGATTTGAGTATAGGGGCAGGGAGGTCTTGCTGCAGTTGTACAGGGCCTTGGTGAGACCACACCTTGAATATTGTGTTCAGTTTTGGTCTCCTAAACTGAGGAAGGACATTCTTGCTGTTGAGGGAGTGCAGCAAAGGTTCACCAGACTGATTCCCGGGATAGCAGGACTGACATATGAAGAAAGACAGGATCAACTAGGCTTATATTCACTGGAATTTAGAAGAATGAGAGGGGATCTCATAGAAACATATACAATTCTGACGGGATTGGACAGGTTAGATGCAGGAAGAATGTTCCCGATGTTGGGGAAGTCCGGAACCAGGGGGTCACAGTCTAAGGATAAGGGGTAAGCCATTTAGGACTGAGATGAGGAGAAACTTCTTCACTCAGAGAATGGTGAACCTGTGGAATTCTCTACCACAGAAAGTTGTTGAGGCCAGTTCGTTAGATATATTCAAAAGAGAGTTAGGTATGGCCCTTACGGCTAAAGGGATCAATGGGGTATGGAGGGAAAGCAGGAAAGGGGTACTGAGGTGAATGATCAGCCATGATCTTATTGAATGGTGGTGCAGGCTCGAAGGGCCGAATGGCCTACTCCTGCACCTATTTTCTATGTTTTTATGTTTTGATGAATGGCTTCCTTCTGTGTCATAAACCTTTATGATTGTATGATTCTGTCTACTTTCCAGGCCAAAGCCGGATGGGAGATTAATAACAGAATAAACAGCACATTCCCAGATGGATCCGATCGTACAGGATATAGAAAGCACGTGTGTGGGAATGGAAGGAAGCCTGGTCTCACTTGCAGAAAGGATTTGTTTTTAACGTGTCTGTTGAAAGCCTTTACTTATGGATTTCCAATATCACTGGGCGGTGGCCAAAGAATATTGTCTTTGCTACAGAGAGAGACAGAGACTGACAGAAAGACTAAGAGTCCAGTCCTGGTCCAGCAACGGCTCCATTTTAAAATTCTCCTCCATGGCCTCGCCTGTCCCTATCTCTTTAACCTCCTCCAGCTCTCCAGATCTCTGTGCTCCTATAATTCTGGAATCTTGTACATTTCCTTCGCTCCATCCATTGGTGGCCGAGCCTTCAACTGCCTGGGCCCTAAGCCCTGGGATTTCCTCCCTCAACCTCTCCTCAGTGTCAGCCGTGGCTCAGTGAGTAGCACTATCACCTCTGAGTCAGGAGGTTGTGGGTTCAAGTCCCGCTCCAGGAACTTGAGCACATAAGTCTAGTTTGACACTGGAGTGCTGCACTGTCGGAGGTGCCGTCTTTCGGATGAGACATTAAACCGAGGCCCAGTCTGCTCTCTCAAGTGGATGTAAAAGGTCCCATGGCACTATTTCAAAGATGAGCAGGGGAGTTATCCCTGCTATCCTGGCCAATATTTGTCGCTCGATCAACATTTTTTAAAAAAATTATCTGGTCATTATCACATTGCTGTTTGTGAGCTTGCGGTGTGCAAATTGGCTGCTGCATTACAACAGTGACTACACTCCAAAAGTACTTCATTGGCTGTAAAGTGTTTTGAGATGTCCGGTGGTCACAAAAAGCGCTATATAAATCCAAGTCCTTCTTTCTCTCTTTCCTCCATTAAGACGCTCCCTAAAATCTACCTCTTTGACCAAGTTTTTGGTCACCTGTTTAGCCAGCTCCGCCATGAGTGAGTTGATTGACACAATGTCCAACTGCTTCACTGCAAGTCTATCCCACATATCCCCTTCAATGTGGGGAAAAAAATTCCCAGATATCTCTCAGGAGAAAGAGTTTTGTTATATGGTGAGAAAAAAAGGTACTTGCATTGATGTAATGCCTTTCACATCCTCAAGACGCCCCAAAGCGCTTTACATCCATTGACGTACTTTTGAAGTTCAGTCACTCTGATTATGAGACAAGACAGTTTGCACACAGCATGATCCTATAAACAGCAATGGATCAAAATTTGTCTAGAAGGTGGGATTTCGATCTGATCATTGTATCATACAGCACAGAAGTAGGCCATTTGGCCCACCGTGCCTATGCCGAGGACAGAATCGGTAGCTAGGGAACGGACTTTGTGGCACCGGCCAAAGGCACTTGCCCGGATTTTGCAGTGGTAATGATGGCGGAACTGTCAGTGCTCGCCGTCATTACCCCTCTGAAAATGACCGTAACTCAGGATTTAGCGCATGCGCAGGTAAACGCGGAAATCCTTAAGTTGCGGTCAGTCAATCCCTGCTCCGCCACAGGTGGCGCTGTGGGGCTCCCCAGAGCCGGCAATCAATTCAAATCACTGGAATTGACAAAAACTTCCCCTTTTCCAACTCTAATATCACTGGTAAATACACCATAAAAAGCTAAGCCTTGTTCAATCAGGTGTAACTGGATTTTGAATGGTGCACTGCCAGCTGAATAAACATTCTGGCTCTGAAAAACTAATTTTATATTTGCTGAATGTTAAATTTCTCCATTGTGATCAAAATTATTAGATTATTAAAATAATTTTAAAATTGTTTTTTTTTTCAAGTTTATTTACGATATTTCAGCTTATACCTTTACCCCATGTATATGCCCTAACCTTTATTTCACTGTCTATAAAATATTTTAAAAGTGAATGACAAAAGCTGCTTTTTATTTCCTAGTTTGCTGCCTGTGAGAATTCTTCAATGTGATTGGCTGCTGAGCTAGCTTGATGACATCACTGCTGCCGAACGCTAGGGATCCCCTTCTGACAGCGCTACAATCAAATTAACGTCGAGAAAGCTCCAGTTTACGCACACACAGACATCGCGAGATCTTTGGGGAAACTTTCTTCGAGGTCAGCGGCGATCACCGTCGCTTCGCCGCTGACCGTAAATTCCAGGCCGGTGACTTTAATCTAACTGGAGGTCATATCCACTCCTCCAACACTGGATGTCGGACAAGCAGTGTGACAAATCAAAGGCAGCAAATGTGCAAAGAATGTGCGGGATATTCAAGGTCATTTAAATGCCATGAACTTTTGACTCTTTGGAAAACCCAGTCTGTACATTAACCACAAACCACAGACTTTTATCTGCTGCCAAAAAAACACAACAGGAAAACTAGAGACAGCACGGAAAAGGGTCATGATTTTGGACAATGCGGAAAGATTGGATAGGCTGGGTTTGTTTTCTTTGGAACAGAGGAGGCTGAGGGGAGACTTGATTGAGATGTATAAAATTAGGAGGGGCCTAGATCATCATAGGCAGTCCCTCAGAATCGAGGAAGACTTGCTTCCACTCTTAAAATGAGTCCTTAGGTGGCTGAACAGTCCAATACGAGAGCCACAGTCTCTGTCGCAGGTGACAGAAAGTCACTGAGGGCAAGGGAGGATGGGACTGGTTTGCCGCACGCTCTTTCCGCTGCCTGCGCTTGTTTTCTGCATGCTCTCGGCGATGAGACTCGAGGTGCTCACCGCCCTCCCGGATGCATTTCCTCCACTTAGGGTGGTCTTTGGCCAGGGATTCCCAGGTGTAAGTGGGGATGTTGCACCTATTTCCCTTAGCAGAGGGGTCAACAACCAGGGGACACAGATTTAATGTAATTGGTAGAAGGTGATGGGGGTCTGGAACTCACTGCCTGAAAGGGTGGTAGAGGCAGAAACCCTCATCGCATTTGAAAAGTACTTGGATGTGCACTTGAAGTGCCGTAACCTACAGGGCTACAGACAGAGAACTGGAAAGTGGGATTAGGCTGGGTAGCTCTTTTTCGGTCAACACAAAAACAATGAGCCGAATGGCCTCCTTCTGTGGGTTAAATTTCTATGATTCTCGCCAGGACAATGGTCTGGTCAATATTAATTGCACTTAAGTGATGACTGGCAATTGAAAGTTAATTTAATGCAGGCGGTGGGAATTAATTGGGGACTCTCTTGTTCTCATATATGTGGGAGGAGGCTGGGGAAGGGTGGTGAGCTTATCTTGGGAGTTGGGGAGGGTTCCACAGCAATGTTCCCTTCAAGTTGCACAGCCGCACAGGACTCTGCAGCTCCCATGCCGCCCCTCATAGACAGTCCCTCGAAATCGAGGAAGACTTGCTTCCACTCTAAAAGTGAGTTCTCAGGTGACTGAACAGTCCAATACGGGAATTCCAGTCTCTGTCACAGGTGGGACAGACAGTGGTTGAAGGAACGGGTGGGTGGGGAGTCTGGTTTGCCGCACGCTCCTTTCGCTGCCTGCGCTTGTTTTCTGCACGCTCACGACAACGCGATTCGAGGTGTCAGTGCCCTATTCCTCCACTTAGGGCGGTCTTTGGCCAGGGATTCCCAGGTGCCAGTGGGGATGTGGCATTTTATCAGGGAGGCTTTGAGGGTGTCCTTGAAACGTTTCCTCTGCCCACCTGGGACTCGCCTGCCGTGTAGGAGTTCCGAGGCCATGGAGGGATTTACAAACAAGGATGAGGATTTTAAAATGGAGGCGTTGTCGGAGCGGCAGTCAGTGTAAGTCAGCGAGCACAGGGGTGATGGCAATGTTCCTTGTCATTTTTCTTGGGGTGCACGAGCCTTTTAACTGGCTGTACGGCCCATTCAATTTATTGCGCATACGTGGTTAGTGCCATTGTAAAGCCGGTGAGTGGCCTGCGCGGGAACTCCAGCTCAACTGAAACATTGGTGATGGGTGAATGGGACTTGGTGCCAGTTAGTACACAGGCAACAGAGTTTTGGATCAGCACAAGGTTTATGGAGGGTGGAAGATGGGAGGGCGACCAGGAGTGCGTTGGAATAGTCAAGTCTAGACGGAACAAAGGCATGGATGAGGGTTTCAGCAGCAGATGAGCTGAGGATAAAGAGAGACAGTTCACCACAATCACGGTCATATAGGATGTCATTTGTGACTTTGATGAGGGCCGTTTCAGTACTGTGGCAAGGGCAGCAGTCCAATTGCGCTCCACTAATTCTGCCCCCTTGAGCATCCCTGATTATAATCACTCAACCATTGGTGGCTGTGCCTTCTGTTGCCTGGGCCCCAAGCTCTGGAACTCCCTGCCTAAACCTCTCCGCCTCTCTACCTCTCTTTCCTCCTTCAAGACGCTCCTTAAAACCTACCTCTTTATCCAAGCTTTTGGTCACCTGCGCTAATTTCTACTTACACAGCTCGGTGTCAAATTTTTTATCTCATAATACTTCTGTGAAGCGCCGTGAGACGTTAAAGTCGCTATACAAATACAAGTTGTTGTTGTTGATCAAACATGGTTTTGTGGGAAAGATGGGCACGGATTTGGGAGGCAGCAGAAAGGGACTGAGGGATATGGTAAGAAGCTGGGTTGATCTATCAAAAAGGGATAGGAAGGATGTCAAGGCCTTGGAGAGGGTGCGGAGGAGATTTACGAGAATGGTACCGGGGATGAGGGACTTCGCTTATGTGGATTGACTGGAGAAGCTGGGGTTGTTGCCCTAAGAGGAGGGAAGAGGAGATATGATAGGGGTGTTTAAAATGATGGATAGTTTTGATAGAGTAAATAGGAAGAAAATGTTCCCAGTGGCAGGAGGGCTGGTAACCAGAGGACGCAGATTTAAGGTGATGGGCAAAAAAATCAGAGGCAACATGAAGGGAAAAAAAATGTGATGAAGCGAGTTGTTGTAATTTGGAATGCACTGCTTGAAAGGGCAGTGGAAGCAGATTCAATAGTAACTTTCAAAAGGAAATTGGGTAAATACTTGAAGGGAAAAAAAATCGCAGGACTACGGGGAAAGAGCAGGGCGGAGTGGGACTAATTGGATCGCTCTACCATAGAGCCAGCACAGGCACGATGGGCCGAATGGCCTCCTTCTGTGCTATATCATTCTAGGATTCGATGATAATGGTGGTCTCCTGTTGCTAAAAATTCTTACTTTCTCATGAGACAGACGTGAGAAGCAATCTCTCGACATTCCTCTTCGGGTTCAAGTGCTCGATCTACTCAGCTGCCTCTGTGCTATAAACACGATACAATCTCCTCCTAATTAACACATTACAAGTCAAAGCAAGACACTTTGGCTCTGTGTGAGGATTACAAAGGCGATTACCAATAATAGGCAAACAAATTTGTAAACCCTTTACTGCAGCCTATTTGAGAACTAATTCCGCAATTTGCTCGACCTACAAACAGGAAAGACTTGCCAAACAAAACGTGATCACTTTAGGGCTCTAGTGGGTTTGGTTTTTTTTGAAGCAGACTGCAGTCACAATGCTCTAAACAACCACAAGCATTTTGGGATTAAAAGGAATAGCGGAACCCGCCCCGAGATAGCGATCCCGAGACACAGGACGGAACCAGTATGAAGTGTTACATGTGCTTTCAATATCCGTGTCTTCCCTACACTTTAAGGCAATTTGCATGTATTTCAACATTCTTGCACATCTGCCATTTCAGCTACAACGTAGGAACAGGAGTAATCCATGCAGACCCCCGAGCCAGTTCCACCGTTCAATTAGATCACGGCTGATCAGTATCTCGACTCCATCTACCCGCCTCGGTTCCGTAACCCTTAATACCCTTGCCTAACAAAAATTAAATCCTAATTTTGAAATCTTCAATTCACCACCCGCACCCCCCCCCCCCACCCCCCCACCAGCCTAGACAGATTTTTGGGGGAAGAGAGTTCCAGATTTCCACGACCCTTTGTGTGAAGAAGTGCTTCCTGACATCACCCCTGAACAGCCTTGCTCTAATTTTAAGGTTATGCCCCTTTGTTCTGTATTTGATAGAGTAGATACAGAGAGAGTGCTTCTGCTTGTGGAATGCATTACTAGAGGCCGTCAATATAAGATAGTCACCAAGAAATCAAATAGGGAATTTAGAAGAAACTTCTTTACCCAGAGAGTGTGAGAATATAGAATTCGCTACCACAGGGCATAGATGAAGCGAATAGTATCGATACATTGAATGGGGAAGTTAGTTAAGCATGTAAGGGAAAAGGGTTTATTCTGATAGAGTTAGATGAGGAAAGATGGGAGGAGGCTCGAGTGCAGCATAAACGGCGGCATAGACTGGTTGGGTTGAATGGCTGTGCTGTTTCTGTGCTGTACATCATATGTAATGTTCGTTGGGGCAGTGTAGAGGGAGCTTTATACTCTGTTTCTAACCTGTGCTGTACTTGCCCTGGGAGTGTTTGATGGGACAGTGTCGAGGGAGTTTTAGTCTGTATCGAAGCCGTGCTGTACCTGCCCTGGGAGCGTTTGATGGAACAGTATAGAGTGAGGTTACTCTGTATCTAACCCGTGCTGTACCTGCTCTGGGAGTGTGTGATGGAACAGTGTAGAGTGAGCTTTACTCTGTATCTAACCCGTGCTGTACCTGCTCTGGGAGTGTTTGATGGGACAGTGTAGAGGGAGCTTTACTCTGTATCTAACCCGTGCTGTACCTGCTCTGGGAGTGTGTGATGGAACAGTGTAGAGTGAGCTTTACTCTGTATCTAACCCGTGCTGTACCTGCTCTGGGAGTGTTTGATGGGACAGTGTAGAGGGAGCTTTACTCTGTATCTAACCCGTGCGGTACCTGCTCTGGGAGTGTTTGATGCGACAGTGTAGAAGGAGCTTTACTCTGTATCTAACCCGTGCTGTACCTGCCCTGGGAGAGTTTGATGGGACAGTGTAGAGGGAGCTTAACTCTGTATCTAACCCGTGCTGTACCTGCTCTGGGAGTGTTTGATGCGACAGTGTAGAAGGAGCTTTACTCTGTATCTAACCCGTGCTGTACCTGCCCTCAGAGCGTTTGATGGGACAGTGTAGAGGGAGCTTTACGCTGTATCTAACCCGTGCTGTACTTGCTCTGGGAGTGTTTGATGCGACAGTGTAGAGGGAGCTTTACGCTGTATCTAACCCGTGCTGTACTTGCTCTGGGAGTGTTTGATGCGACAGCATAGAAGGAGCTTTACTCTGTACCTAACCCTGCTGTCCCTGCCCCGGGAATGTTTGATGCGGACACTGAGTGGCTGAATTGGAAGGTATACCCTTCCTCATGATGAACATCTCTCACTTTGATGAGTGCAAACGAAGACAAAGACTAAATTTCAGGTAAATCAGGGAGTGTTTTACATCTCAATCGGGATTTAATATTTGAATGGTATGATTCTGGAATTCTGTAAACGGTAGGGGGAATAATCTAGTGTTACGCTTCACATGCATAGTTGGCTGACTTCAAAATGCCCTATTTTTAAACCTGTCCTTAAAGAAAATAATTAAAATAATACCCACAGTACCGATATTAATTTCTCCCTTTTTGTTTTTTGCGTGACTCCAAGGCACAATTACGATGCCAAATAAATCTCGATTCACTGGCGTTTGAGCGCCGGGTTACCAAATTCATCGGACGGAAACCGAACAATGTTGCGTGAACATTTTGCGGCAGATACGATCCCCCCCCCCCCCTCGATGCAATCGATCGATTCCAACCTGCGTGTCGCGCAGTTTCAGAATTCACAGCAAGCAATTTAGCACCTCACTGCAGCACTGCGGCAAAGCTGTGCATGAGCGTACGATACACCCATGGGGAGGAGGCAATTTTTTGGCAACGAGGCAATGCCGGGGGAAATCCTCCAGAAGCCGAAATGAATGTGAGTGTTGACGCTGAATCAAAACCTCTTGCAGCTATTGATTTTCATCAAAGTAAACATAACGCATGACAATTCAATACTCCGATGCATCACGCTGTTGCTATTAATAACAAATCGAATTAGGCCCACCGTGTTGTTAAGGCTGGCCCACACTGGTTAGTTTGCCCCCCAAACTCGTTTTAAAATCTTAATTCGATTTGAAAATCACGGAGCGGCAGAACAGATCTCTGCAGAACACTGCCTCCTTTTTTAAAAAGAAAACACCGCTGACTTTTGAGAACGAGTTGAATCGAAAGGCACATTTTCTTTTTAAAAGCTGCCAGAACTTGGAAGGCACAAGTAAACCCCGGCTGAATAATCAGACAGGCCTGCTGCTGTACATTCAATGGCGTGCAACCCCTACCTGTTTGGTCATTGAATCTATCAGCCGCACGAATAAATCCTGTTCAGTTCGGATTCCTGCGTGGGAGGCGTGTGGGGGGAAAAATAACAAGGAGTAAATTAAAAGTAATTTTCCGACTGCAATTTTTTTGTAATCAGGCACATCCCTTACTATAACACGATAGTGTGGGTTGTTTTTTTTTGTTGAAAAAGTCTTTGTGATGTTTTAAAAGAAGGAACTTAGCTGGAAATTTTCTTTGGTAATGATTAGCAGAAAATCCTAGAATCACACAAGGCGTGTTTCCAAAAAAACAGGGAAGACCATGAAATGTTTGGAGGCCAGATCAGAATTGTCCCAGCAGGTCTAATTCACAAACACTAACCTGTCTATTCTCTTTACAGATGCTGCCAGATGTGTTGTGCATTGCCAACATGTCCTCTCTTATTTCACATTTGCAGTTTTAACATTGCATTTATTCCTCGTGCCCTCTTTCCCAATTCCTTCAAATGTCTTTCCCCCCCCCCCTCTAAATCTCCCTCTCTCCTCTAAGTCGTTCAATTCCTCCTCTCCATCACTGTCCCAATACCTCTGGCGTTACATCTCACCCTTGCAGTTTCACCTTCTATTTCCGTGTTCTCTGTTCCCTCTCCCCTGCCCCCCCCCCCCCCCACACACCGCAAAGTAAACCTGCAATATCAGATATATATATATATATTGTGGTTCTCCTCTCCCCGACCGCTGTTTGTACTTTTTTTTGGGGGGGGGGCGGGAGAAAGAAGTCTTTCTAACGGGGCGGGGGATTCAGGCTAGACAAGTCGCATCTCCCGCCCCAGAGTACAATCTCCCTGCTCCAGTTTAAGAGGACAGACTGTAAGCGATACTGCAAATAGTTCAATACTATTGCGAACTGCGAGGGAACAGTGCGGTCTTTGCAATGAAATATAACTCGCTTGTTAATTCAGCAGAGCCCGGCAATAGATCCGGCCCGATCATTACATATATATGTGTGTGTGTGTGTGTGTGTGAATATATGGGACATATTAACGAGGAAGGTTAATTCTGTAGCAGCCGATTAAATACAAAGCACATCACACACACACACGAACGTTGGCATAAAAATATTTACAATTTCACAACTCTTGCGCGTTAAAAAATATATTCAGCCTTTGCATCGATAAAAGAAATGACAGACGAGATTAAAAGTTACATAAATATATGAGTTCAGAATCTTATCCTCCTTAAAACTCAGATTGAAACGCCCATTTTTAATTATAAATAAATAATTATTGTCTTTTAAAACAAATCTCTTCAATACATTTATTTTCTTCAGCGTCAGAAAGCTTGTTTTTATATGGATGCATTTTTTTTAAATCGTTGGCTCAGTGCAAAGTTAGGTGCATACGTTTTTTTCTGAGTTTTAAAAATCTGATCGTAACTGAAATATTTGTGTGTTTTCCCCATCGACAAATCGCGGCATTGTTGAAGGCGATTTGAGTGCTTCTAGCAAAATTTACAAACACCCCCGTGTGTCAACATCGGAGATCCCAACCAGCACTTGTCGGCATAAAATATAAACATCAGCATTCGGAAATAACTCTTAATCCGGAGTTGCTATCTCTGAGGTTTACATTTAGTTCGGGGTGGATTCTTCCTGAACTGAAATTAATATTATTTTGTATGTTTGGTACAGTGTGTCCTTAAATCGTAACTTGCATCTGAAAATTGCATTTGGAATTATTTTATCTAATGCGTTTAACTGTAAGTAAATATGTTTTATATAATATATGTATTTTAAAAAGCACTTGGATGTGCACCTGAAGTGGCGTAACCTGCAGAGTTGCGGACCTAGAACTGGAAAGTGGGATTTGGCTGGCTAGCTCTTGGTCGGCCGGCGCGGACACGATGGGCCGAAGTGGCCTCCTTCCGTGCTGTAAACTTCGCTGATTCTATGTTATATATCTAGATCAGATTCTGACCTCTAAAGCGACACAGAAACCAGAAAGAATCGCCCAAAGCCTGCTCTAAAAGGCGGCAATACGCAGATTTGTTTTGCAAGTTTTGTGTGTGTGTGTCGTGTATCTGCGGCGCTTACCGTTGCTGTAGAGGAGCTGTAACCTGTAGTGAACCCCATTGTTGGTTTTCTCCCCGTTCTGTTCCTGTGGGGAAGCATCGACATGATCAATTCGTGAATTCACATCGAATGCAAGTTGGACCGCGTGTTGCAGAAATGCAACTTTGCAATTTCATTAAGTTTTGTTATTGCAAAAACTAAAATATAAATATATATATATGTGAAACTAGCGTGGCTGTTGAACTTTGCACAATTTTTTTTCTAACCGAGATGTTTGCGATAGATGTCCCGGTGCGAACTGGCGGTGATGGTGCGGGGGGAAGGAAAATTGCACAAAAACAGGATTCTCTCCGCTGTTCCAAGCACAGATATAGTCTGAATGTGGGGGCGCCGGGCAGAGGCAACTGTATGAGTTGGATTTGCGGATTGTCAGTGTGAGCGAGAGTGAGAGAAAGAGAGAGAGAGAGAAAGACGGATAGAAAGAGGGATAGAGTAAAATACAAAGAGGAGAACATTTAAATTAAGGAGGTGAGGATAGATGGAAAATAGGGAGGGGGGGGTAGAGAAATAGGGATAGAAATAGTGGGATGGTATTAACAAAAGAAAGAGATAGAAAGGGTAAAAGGAGGAATAGTGATAGAAAGTAAGAATGGGAAAAATAATAAATAATAGAAAGAGAAAGGGATTTTAGAAAGCAGGAATGAAAAAAAGAACGAAAGAATAAAGGAGAGAAAGAGAAAAAGATTTTAAAAAGCAGGAATGAAAAAAGAACGAAAGAATAAAGGGTAGAAAGTGAAAAACATTGAAAAAGAAAGCAGAATGAAAAAAGAACGAAAGAATAAAGGTTAGGAAGAGAAAAGGATTGGAAATAGGGGGTGGGGGGGGGGGGAAGGAGAGGAAAATGTAAAGGGGGTGAAAAACTCACTTTTTCCTTTTCCACAAAATCCACAAAAGCCGTCCGCTCGATCTCCACGGGCTGTCCCTGCCGGTCGTAGAGGGCCAGGACGAAGTGGAAGAAGTTGGATTTGCGGAGGTTGGAGGGCGGCTGTTTCTCAAAGTGTGACCGAGCCAGACCGACCCCACTGCGGGCACAGGAACACAAGTCAAGCCGCCAGTTAATGAATCAAACATAGGGTGGGAGGGAGGGCTGTGTGAGAGGGGAACCAAATAATCACACTGACAACAAGGAGAGAAAGCCACTGCTAACAGTTACTTATGGTTTTTTTTGAAGGGGTGGGAGGGAGGGAAATCATTCTTCATTGAACTTTTGATGTCAGGAGTTCGGGAAATGATATTAAAAGAGGTGTTAAGTGAGACTAGCATCTTGTCGTCAGTTACAGAGTTACACAGCCGGCTGTTATGTCGCGGAATAGCTGGAGACGGGGCAAGGAATTGCACCGGTTAATACAACCTCGCTGCACACAAGTTACTTGTAAATTCAAATATATATAAAAAAATAAATAACAGCTGTTCGTACGGATCACTGAGAGGGAATGCAACTTTGCAATTTTCGTTTTGCAAGTTAAGGGGACATCAGACATTTGACCAAGTCTGGGCTGAAATGTGCGAGAAAGAGAGGGCGAGAGCGAAAGGAAGATTAGGGAAAATGGAAAAAGGTGAAATAATCTAAGGAACTCTGTTTGAAACGTTACACCGGAAAATTATATTGTTACGGATTATAAATTAGTCTATGCGATGAAAGTGAGACGGGAAGGATAAGTAGGAAGGGAAATAAGAAATATAAACTGGCAAATCAGATTGTTATATAGATTTTTAATTCAATTGTGATTTGCCGCCCGGTGTGAGAACGATGGGGGAACGGAGAGCAAAAGAGACGGATAAAGTTTTCTAAACACAGTCTGGGAAAGGAAAAGTGGCCGAGGCACGCTCTAAAGGAGCTCCCATTCCAAAATCTCACACAGAAATGGGGAGGAAAGATAGAGAAGGTGAAAGATAAAGAGCAAGGGGGGAAGATAGAGGGATGGAAAGAAACGGAAAGAGGGAAGGGAAAACAGACAGGCAGATGCAAATACAAGGGAGAGGAAGAAATAGAGAGAAAACAGAGAGAGAGAGGAAGAAATAAAATCAAAGAGAGATAGAAAGAAAGAGAAACAAAGATTTCAAAACGGAAAGAGGGAGAAAGGAACGGGGAGAAGAAACAGAGAATAACAGTAAGGGACAGGAAGAATTAGAGGCAGGGAGAGGGAGAAATAGAGACAGAAAGAGGGAGAAAAATAGAGAGGTAGAAAGAGGAAGATAAATAGAAAGACAGAAAGAGGGAGAGGGAGAAATAGAGACAGAAAGAGGGAGAAAAATAGAGAAGTAGAAAGAGGAAGAGAAATAGAGAGACAGAAAGAGAGAGAGGGAGAAATAGAGACAGAAAGAGAGGGAGAAATAGAGACAGACAGAGAGAGAGAAATAGAGAGGTAGAAAGAGGAAGAAGAGAAATAGAGAGACAGATAGAGGGAGAGGGAGAAATAGAGACAGAAAGAGAGAGAGACAGGGAGAGGGAGAAATAGAGAGAGAAATAAGGAGACACAGAGTGACAGAATGAGGGAGAGGGAGAAATAGAGAGAGAAAGAGGGAGAAGTAAAGAGGCAAAATGAGGGACAGGGGGAAATAGAGAAAAACAGAAAGAGAAAGAATGAAAAAGAGCAAGAGAAAGAAACGGAGAAAGACCGAAGGAGGAAGTAAATAGCAGAAAAAGGCAACCCGTGAAACGGGGGTGGTGGGGGGAGAATAACGGGGAAATCAAGGACTTAAAACCTTGCTCAAGTCAGCAAGTCGAATTTCCACCTGAGCGAAAGATTCTTAAGAGAAGAAGAAGCGAGAAATAGCACAACACGCAGACACGGGGCAAAGTCAGAGCGGCAGCGGGAGAGTTGGGGGCTGATGGTCACCGGGGCTGGTAACACGGAGAGGGCAACAGACATACAAAACCCCCAATCTCACCATACCACACACACACACACACATACACCCTCCACAATAAAGCCGAGCCCCGGGTCCGCACTCACCTCTGAGCCGCGGTGTTGGCGTCCAGTATCCCGCCCGACTGCATCCAGGATCTAACGGGATTCATCCCGGCCACCAGAGGTTCTTCCTTCATGGTGATTCCACCTCTCGATATGTTCTCCTGGATGGCAAACATTAAAGCAGCCTGTGTTCTCCTTCTCGTTGTCTGCCCTGGCAATTGTTTGCGCGTCCTGTGTATTTGCTTATGTTTCCAAGAGAGAGACAGACACACAATAGTTATTTCTGTGTGTGTTTGTGTTGCGTGTGTGTGTTGTGTGTGTCTGTCTGCGTGTCAATGTCAAGTGGAGAGAAAAAAAACCAGCAGCCACACACACAGTATTTCTCTGTCTGTCCACTGGGCATACAGATTTCCCCCCCTCAACCAGTCAGTTGCTCTATCTTCACTTCTCTGATCGGAAGAAGAGGAGAGAAAGAGAGAGAGAGAGAGAGTTGCTCGCACTTAAAGAATTGCTCCCTTTTGCTCTTTCACTGAAACACCAGCATCTTGGCCGTTTTGCTGCTACATGCAGATGTCTTCCAATAAAGTTGAATCCGTCAGAGCCCCACTGTGCAATATTTCTCTCCGGCAAATACAATCTGTGGGATAGAGAGATGTAGAATGCAAAGGAGGGACCGTCAGCTCCCGGAGGCAAAGCTTCGAAGAGTGAGTTATCCATAGAGCGAGCTAGAGGCAGAGGAGGAGGGGAGGGGGGGGGCTTGCTTTACAACCCCCCCCCCCCCCCTATCCCCGGGGAGACTGGCGTGGTTTGCAGATGTGCGATTACCTCCTATCCTCTCTCTCTACACCCCCCACCCCCACCCCGCCCCGAGTCTTTGTGCCCCTGCTATCCCAGAGGAATGCACCTTCCAGCGGGCTCGCCAACTCTCCCCTCCCCTCCTCTCCCAGGGGGGGAGAGACAGAGAGAGAGAGAGAGACGCTCAAATGCTTCTGATTGACACTCGGGAGGTGGGGCAACCCGCACCAAATTTGGACATCTTCATTTTAATCTTCCCCCCCTCTGGCTCTACCAGGATTGGCTGCGGGGGTGGGAAGGTTGGCCACGATGACATCAGCCATCACCCACGTCATCTCCAAATTAAAAAGTGAAATCCCAGGTACCGCGTCTCTTTAACTCTTTGAGAACCAAATCGGCAAACTAGGCTACATTCCCGCCCCCCGCCCCCCCCCCGCCAAAACCGAACACTTCGAGCCACTACCACCAGATTTGCAATAGTGACACGCTATGTTGTCAGCAGCTCTCACAGTAACAGCAACTACATTGAATTCAAGCAACTGAAAGCAAGACTTGCATTTATCATCATCATCATAGGCAGTCCCTCGGAATCGAGGAAGACTTGCTTCCACTCCCAAAGTGAGTTCTCTGGTGGCTGAACAGTCCAATACGAGAGCCACAGACCCTGTTACAGGTGGGACAGACATTCGTCGAGGGAAAGGGGTGGGTGGGGCTGGTTTGCCGCGCGCTCCTTCCGCTGCCTGCGCCTGACCTCCTCACACTCTTTGCGTTGAGACTCGAAGAGCTCAGCGCCCTCCCGGATGCACTTTCTCCACCTCGGGCGGTCTTCGGGCAGGGTCTCCCAGGTGTCAGTGGTGATGTCGCACTTTACCAGGGAGGCTTTGAGGGTGTTCTTGTAACGTTTCTGCTGCCCACCTTTGGCTCGTTTACCATGAAGGAGCTCTGCATGAAGCATTTGCTTAGGGAGTCTCGTATCTGGCAACGTATTTCACAACCACCGGATGGCTCAAAGCGCTTTACAGCCAATGAAGTACTTTTTGCAGTGCAGTCACTGTTGTAATGTGGGAAACGTGGCAGCCAACTTACGCAAGCTCCAACAAACAGCAATGTGATAATGGCCAGGTTGACTTACTTAAACATCTGATGCAAAGAAGACACCTCTGATCATTCAGCACTCCCTCATTACTGTTTGATGCAGGAAGAATGTTCTCGATGTTGGGGAAGTCCAGAACCAGGGGTCACAGTCTAAGGATAAGGGATAAACCATTTAGGACCGAGATGAGGAGAAACTTTTTCACTCAGAGAATTGGGAACTTGTGGAATTCTCTACCACAGAAAGTTCTTGAGTCCTGTTTGTTGGATATATTCAACAGGGAGTTAGATATGGCCCTTATGGCTAAAGGGATCAAGGGGCATGGAGAGAAGGCAGGGGTGGGGTACTGAGGTGAATGATTAGCCATGATCATATTGAATGGTGGTGCAGGCTTGAAAAGCCGAATGGCCTACTCCTGCACTTATTTTCTATGTTTCTATGTTCTGTACTGTAGTGTCAGCCATAGCCCAGTGAGTAGCACTCTTGCCTCTGAGTCAGAAGGTTGTGGGTTCAAGTCCCACTCAAGACGCTTGAGCACAAAAATCTAGGCTGACACTCCAGTGCAGTCATCGTCATAGGCAATCGGGAGGAATCGATGAAGACTTGTTTCCACTCTCAAAATGAGTTCTTAGATGGCGAACAGTCCAATACGAGAGCCACAGGTGGGACAGACAGCCGTCGAGGGAAGGGGTGGGTGGAACTGGTTTGCCGCATGCTCTTTCCGCTGTCTGCGTTTGATTTCCGCATGCTCTCGATGATGAGACTCGAGGTGCTCAGCGCCCTCCCGGATGCACTTCCTCCACTTAGGGCGGTCTTTGGCCAGGGACTCCCAGGTGTCAGCGGAGATGTCGCACTTTATCAGGGAGGCTTTGAGGGTGTCCCTGTAACATTTCCTCTGCCCACCTTTGGCTCGCTTGCCGTGAAGGAGTTCCGAGTAGAGCGCTTGCTTTGGGAGTCACATGTCTCTCATGCAGACAATGTGGCCTGCCCAGCGGAGCTGATCAAGTGAGGTTAGTGCTTCAATACTGGGGATGTTGGTACGTCTGTCCTCCCAGGGGATTTGTAGGATCTTGTGGAGACATCATTGATGGTATTTCTCCAGCGACTTGAGGTGTCTACTGTACATGGTCCATGTCTCTGAGTGCAGTGCAGTACTGAGGGAGTCATCATCATAGGCAGCCCCTCGAAATCGAGAAAGACTTGCTTCCACTCTAAAAGTGAGTTCTCAGGTGACTGTACAGTCCAATATGGGAATTACAGTCTCTGTCACAGGTGGGACTGTTATAATGTGAGAAACATGGCAGCCGATTTGCACACAAGCAAGCTCCCACAAACAACAATATGATAATGACCAGATAATCTGTTTCATTGTTATGTTGATAGAGGGATAAATATTGGTCAGGACACCAAGGAGAACTGCCCTGCTCTTCTTCAAAATAGTGCCATGGGATCTTTTACGTCCACCTGAGAGAGCAGACGGGGCCTCAGTTTAACGTTTCATCCAGAAGATGGCACCTCTGACAGTGCAGTACTCCTTCAACATTGCACTAGAGTGTCAGCCTAGATTTTCATGCTTAAGTCCCTGGAGCTAACTTGCTTGTGTTAATATCAAAGCTCCATCGATATTATGTGGCAAGTCTTAAACAATTGTAAAGTTTACATACATAACACTATGGATTGTACCAGGTGATGACCCAACGCTGTTTGACAGAAGCTGGCTAGGAAAGATCCAATAGAACTTGGACGATATCAAAGCACTGTCTTCAGTGGATGACGCCTCGTGCACTCAACGGCTAAACAAACTTCCATCTCTATTTGAAGCTATTTGGACTTGAAGCCCATAATGAACCAAGCTCTGCCCAGATAATGAGTGACTGCACTTTAAAGTAAGTTATTGTACGGGAAGTGCTTTGGGATTTTTCTGAGACAAGACAGATCTTAAACATTCACTCCCTACACCACCGGCGCACCGTGGCTGCAGTGTGTACCAGCTACAAGATGCACTGCAGCAACTCGCCAAGGCTTCTTCAGCAGCGTCTCCCAAAACCACGACCTCTACCACCTTCTCAGGGTCAATTAGGGAAGGGTTATAAATGCTGGCCTTGCCAGCGATGTTCACATCCCATGAATGAATTAAAAAAATGTATGTCCTAGCATTACATAGAATGTACAGTCCCAAACATAGAAACATAGAAAAATAGGTGCAGGAGTAGGCCATTCGGCCTTTCGAGCCTGCACCACGATTCAATAAGATCATGGCTGATCATTCACCTCAGTACCCCTTTCCTGCTTTCTCTCCATACCCCTTGATCCCCTTTAGTTGTAAGGGCCATATCTAACTCCCTCTTGAATATATCCAATGAACTGACATCAACAACTCTCTGTGGTAGAGAATTGCACAGGTTAACAACTCTCTGAGTGAAGAAGTTTCTCCTCATCTCAGTCCTAAATGGCTTACCCCTTACCCTTAGGCTGGTCCCCTGGTTCTGGACTTCCCCAACATCGGGAACATCTTCCTGCATCTAACCTGTCCAGTCCCGTCAGGATTTTCTATGTTTTTATGAGATCCCCTCTCATCCTTCTAAACTCCAATGAATACAGGACCAGTCGATCCAGTCTCTCCTCATATGTCAGTCCTGCCATCCCAGGAATCAGTCTGGTGAACCTTCGTTGCACTCCCTCAATAGCAAGTACATCCTTCCTCAGATTAGGAGACCAAAACTGAACACAATATTCCAGTGAGGCCTCACTAAGGTCCTGTACAACTGCAGTAAGACTCCCTGCTTCTATACTCAAATCCCCTAGCTATGAAGGCCAACATACCATTTGCCTTCTTCACCGCCTGCTGTACCTGTATGCAAACTTTCAATGACTGATGTACAGGTCTCGTTGCACCTCCCCTTTTCCTAATCTGCCGCCATTCAGATAATATTCTGCCTTCGTGTTTTTGCCACCAAAGTGGATAACCTCACATTTATCCACATTATACTGCATCTGCCACTCGTTTGCCCACTCACCTAACCTGTCCAAGTCACCCTGCAGCCTTATAGCGTCCTCCTCACAGCTCACACCGTGACCCAGCTTAGTGTCATCTGCAAATATTGGATATATTACACTCAATTCCCTCATTCAAATCATTAATGTATATTGTAAATAGCTGGGGTCCCAGTACTGAGGGCTGGCCATCCTAGACTGGGTGATGTGTAATGAGAAAGGACTAATTAGCAATCTTGTTGTGCGAGGCCCCTTGGGGGAGAGTGACCATAATATGGTAGAATTCTTTATTAAGATGGAGAGTGACACAGACTAGTTCAGAGACTAGTGGCCTGAACTTAAGGAAAGGTAACTTCGATGGTATGAGATGTGAATTGGCTAGAATAAACTGGCAAATGATACTTAAAGCGTTGACGGCAGATAGGCAATGGCAAACATTTAAAGCTCACATGGATGAACTTCAACAATTGTACATCCTTGTCTGGTGTAAAAATAAAACAGAGAAGGTGGCTCCCGTGGCTAACAAGGGAAATTAAGGATAGTGTTAAATCCAAGAAAGAGGCATATAAATTAGCCAGAAAATGCAGCAAACCTGAGGACTGGGAGAAATTTAGAATTCAGCAGAGGAGGACAAAGGGTTTAATTAGGATGGGGAGAATAGAGTATGAGAGGAAGCTTGCTGGGAACATAAAAACTGACTGCAAAAGCTTCTATAGATATGTGAAGAGAAAAAGATTTGTGAAAACAAACGTAGGTGCCTTGCAGTCAGATTCAGGTGAATTTATAATGGGGAACAAAGAAATGGCGTTCAGTTAAATAAGTTCTCTGCTTCTGTCTTCACGAAGAAAGACACAAATAACCTTCCGGAAATACTAAGGGACCGAGGGATTAGTGAGAAGGAGGAACTGAAGAAATCCTTATTGGGCGGGAAATTGTGTTAAGGAAATTGATGGGATTGAAAGCCGATAAATCCCCAGGGCCTGATAGTCTGCATCCCAGAGCACTTAAGGAAGTAGCCCTAGAAATAGTGGATGCATTGGTGATCATGTTCCAACAGCCTATCGAATCTGGATCAGTTCCTATGGACTGGAGGGTAGCTAATATAACACCACTTTTTAAGAAAGGAGGGAGAGAGAAAATGGGTCATTATAAACCATTGACCCAAGTGATCCATGCTAGTATTTATGCTCCACATGAGCATGCTCCCATTCTACGTTCTCTAACCCTATCAACCAGCATTCATGATCTGGGCCAATGCTACAACTAGAGGTCGATACATTTTAGGAACAAAGAGAATTAAGGGATATGGGGATAGAGTGGGAAGGTGGAGTTGAGGTAGAAGATCAACCATGATCTTGTTGAATGGTGGAGCAGGCTCGAAAGGCCAAATGGCCTACTTCAGCTCCTATTTCTTATGTTCTTATGTTCTTAACTAGTGATCGTATTTACAGTATTTTAAGACAGACCTTATCCAAGTGTGTGATTATCTTAAATGTTACAAATCAAGGTGAATCCAGATATATTTTTCATTCATTCTCAGGATGTGGGCATCGCTCGCAAGCATGGCATTTATTGCCCACCTCTAGCTGCCCTGAGTTTGATGCAAATGAGTGGGTTGCTCGAGTCAACCACGCTGGTGTGGAACTGGAGTCGCATATAGGCCCAGAAGGAGTAAGGTTACAGGTTTCCTTCTCTGAAGGGCGCTAGTGAACCACAATCCGGCAACTTCATCATGACATTTACTGACAGCAGCTTTCTCTTTCCAGATTCAAATTCTTGAACTCACCTTCTCTGGATTATCATGCATGTCACCTGTGGCTCAGTGGGTACTGAGTCAGAAAGTTGTGGATTCAAGCCCCATTCCAGAGACTTGAGCACAAAAATCTAGGCTGACAGTGCTGAGGGAGTGCTGTATTGTCAGAGGTGCCGCCTTTCAGATGAGACGTGAACCCGAGGCCCCGTCTTCTCTCTCAGCTGGACGTAAACGATTCCATGCCACTATTTGGAAGAAGAGCAGGGGAGTTAGCCCTGGTGACGTGGTCAATATTTATCCCTCAACCAACATCACTAAAAATCTGAAAATCTGGTCATTATCTCATTGCTGTTTGTGGGAGCTTGCTGTGCATTAAATGGCTGCCGTGTTTTCTAGATTACGATATTGACATCACTTCAAAAGTACTTTATTGGCTGTAAAGTGTTTTGGGACATTTTAAGGTCGTGAAAGCTGTTCTATAAATACATACATGGAGGAATGCACTTTCAATATTGAATGGCCTTTTTGTCATCCTTGACTCTCTCCTCTGAGTCAGAAGGTCATGGGTCCAAATCCCATTCCAGTGACTTGAGCATATAATGTAGGCTGACCCTTCAGTGCAGTACAAAGGAGTGCTGTACAGTCAGAGGAATATTTCCAGATCTGACCTACAAAGAAAATAGGTGCAGGAGTAGGCCATTCGGCCCTTCTAGCCTGCACCGCCATTCAATGAGTTCATGGCTGAACATTCAACTTCAGTACCCCATTCCTGCTTTCTCGCCATACCCCTTGATCCCCCTAGCAGTAAGGACCTCATCTAACTCCTTTTTGAATATATTTAGTGAATTGGCCTCAAAAACTTTCTGTGGTAGAGAATTCCACAGGTTCACCACTCTCTGGGTGAAGAAGTTCCTCCGCATCTCGGTCCTAAATGGCTTACCCCTTATCCTTAGACTGTGACCCCTGGTTCTGGACTTCCCCAACATTGGGAACATTCTTCCTGCATCTAACCTGTCTAACCCCGTCAGAATTTTATATGTTTCTATGAGGTCCCCTCTCATTCTTCTGAACTCCAGTGAATACAAGCCCAGTTGATCCAGTCTTTCTTGATAGGTCAGTCCCGCCATCCCGGGAATCAGTCTGGTGAACCTTCGCTGCACTCCCTCAATAGCAAGAATGTCCTTCCTCAGGTTAGGAGACCAAAACTGTACACAATACTCCAGGTGTGGCCTCACCAATGCCCTGTACAACTGTAGCAACACCTCCCTGCCCCTGTACTCAAATCCCCTTGCTATGAAGGCCAACATGCCATTTGCTTTCTTAACCGCCTGCTGCACCTGCATGCCAACCTTCAATGACTGATGTACCATGACACCCAGGTCTCTTTGCACCTCCCCTTTTCCTAATCTGTCACCATTCAGATAATAGTCTGTCTCTCTGTTTTTACCACCAAAGTGGATAACCTCACATTTATCCACATTATACTTCATCTGCCATGCATTTGCCCACTCACCTAACCTATCCAAGTCGCTCTGCAGCCTCACAGCATCCTCCTCGCAGCTCACACTGCCACCCAACTTAGTGTCATCCGCAAATTTGGAGATACTACATTTAATCCCCTCATCTAAATCATTAATGTACAGTGTAAACAGCTGGGGCCCCAGCACAGAACCTTGCGGTACCCCACTAGTCACTGCCTGCCATTCTGAAAAGTACCCATTTACTCCTGCTCTTTGCTTCCTGTCTGACAACCAGTTCTCAATCCATGTCAGTACACTACCCCCAATCCCATGTGCTCTAACTTTGCACATCAATCTCTTGTGTGGGACCTTGTCGAACGCCTTCTGAAAGTCCAAATACACCACATCAACTGGTTCTCCCTTATCCACTCTACTGGAAACATCCTCAAAGAATTCCAGAAGATTTGTCAAGCATGATTTCCCTTTCACAAATCCATGCTGACTTGGACCTATCATGTCACCTCTTTCCAAATGCACTGCTATGACATCCTTAATAATTGATTCCATCATTTTACCCACTACCGATGTCAGGCTGACCGGTCTATAATTCCCTGTTTTCTCTCTCCCTCCTTTTTTAAAAAGTGGGGTTACATTGGCTACCCTCCACTCCATAGGAACTGATCCAGAGTCAATGGAATGTTGGAAAATGACTGTCAACGCATCCACTATTTCCAAGGCCACCTCCTTAAGTACTCTGGGATGCAGTCCATCAGGCCCTGGGGATTTATCGGCCTTCAATCCCATCAATTTCCCCAACACAATTTCCCGGCTAATAAGGATTTCCCTCAGTTCCTCCTCCTTACTAGACCCCCCGACCCCTTTTATAACCGGAAGGTTGTTCGTGTCCTCCTTCGTGAATACCGAACCAAAGTACTTGTTCAATTGGTCCGCCATTTCTTTGTTCCCCGTTATGACTTCCCCTGATTCTGACTGCAGGGGACCTACGTTTGTCTTTACTAACCTTTTTCTCTTTACATATCTATAGAAACTTTTGCAATCCGTCTTAATGTTCCCTGCAAGCTTCTTCTCATACTCCATTTTCCCTGCCCTAATCAAACCCTTTGTCCTCCTCTGCTGAGTTCTAAATTTCTCCCAGTCCTCAGGTTCGCTGCTATTTCTGGCCAATTTGTATGCCACTTCCTTGGCTTTAATACTATCCCTGATTTCCCTTGATAGCCACGGTTGAGCCACCTTCCCTTTTTTATTTCTATGCCAGACAGGAATGTACAATTGTTGTAGTTCATCCATGCGGTCTCTAAATGTCTGCCATTGCCCATCCACAGTCAACCCCTTAAGTATCATTCGCCAATCCATCTCAGCCAATTCACGCCTCATACCTTCAAAGTTAGCCTTCTTTAAGTTCTGGACCATGGTCTCTGAATTAACTGTTTCATTCTCCATCCCAATGCAGAATTCCACCATATTATGGTCACTCTTCCCCAAGGGGCCTCGCACAACGAGATTGCTAATTAATCCTTTCTCATTACATAACACCCAGTCTAAGATGGCCTCCCCCCTAGTTGGTTCCTCGACATATTGGTCTAAAAAACCATCCCTTATGCACTCCAGAAAATCCTCCTCCACCGTATTGCTTCCAGTTTGGTTAGCCCAATCTATGTGCATATTAAAGTCACCCATTATAACTGCTGCACCTTTATTGCACGCACCCCTAATTTCCTGTTTGATGCCCTCCCCAACATCACTACTACTGTTTGGAGGTCTGTACACAATTCCCACTAACGTTTTTTGCCCTTTGGTGTTCTGCAGCTCTACCCATATAGATTCCACATCATCCAAGCTAATGTCCTTCCTAACTATTGCCTTAATCTCCTCCTTAACCAGCAATGCTACCCCACCTCCTTTTCCTTTTATTCCATCCTTCCTGAATGTTGAATACCCCTGGATGTTGAGTTCCCAGCCCTGCTCATCCTGGAGCCACGTCTCCGTAATCCCAATCACATCATATTTGTTAACATCTATTTGCACAGTTAATTCATCCACCTTATTGCGGATACTCCTTGCATTAAGACACAAAGCCTTTAGGCTTGTTTTTTTAACACCCTCTGTCCTTTTAGAATTTTGCTGTACAATGGCCCTTTTTGTTCTTTGCCTTGGGTTTCTCTGCCCTCCACTTTTCCTCATCTCCTTTCTGTCTTTTGTTTTTGCCTCCTTTTTGTTTCCCTCTATCTCCCTGCATTGGTTCCCATCCCCCTGCCATATTAGTTTAACTCCTCCCCAACAGCACTAGCAAACACTCCCCCGAGGACATTGGTTCCGATTCTGCCCAGGTGCAGACCGTCCGGATTGTACTGGTCCCACCTCCCCCAGAACCGGTTCCAATGCCCCAGGAATTTGAATCCCTCCCTGCTGCACCATTGCTCAAGCCACGTATTCATCTGAGCTATCCTGCGATTCCTACTCTGACTAGCACGTGGCACTGGTAGCAATCCCGAGATTACTACTTTTGAGGTCCTACTTTTTAATTTAGCTCCTAGCTCCTTAAATTCATTTCGTAGGAACTCATCCCTTTTTTTACCTATGTCATTGGTACCAACGTGCACCACGACAACTGGCTGTTCTCCCTCCCTTTTTAGAATGTCCTCCACCCGCTCCGAGACATCCTTGACCCTTGCACCAGGGAGGCAACATACCATCCTGGAGTCTCGGTTGCGGCCGCAGAAACGCCTATCTATTCCCCTTACAATTGAATCCCCTATCACTATCGCTCTACCACTCTTTTTCCTGCCCTCCTGTGCAACAGAGCCAGCCACGGTGCCATGAACTTGGCTGCTGCTGCCCTCCCCTGATGAGTCATCCCCCTCAACAGTACTCAAAGCGGTGTATCTGTTTTGCAGGGGGATGACCACAGGGGACCCCTGCACTACCTTCCTTGCACTACTCTTCCTGCTGGTCTTCCATTCCCTCGCTGGCTGTGGACTCTTCTCCTGCAGTAAGACCAACTCGCTACACGTGATACTCACGTCATTCTCAGCATCGTTTCTCGCTCCACAGGTGCTGCCTGACCTGTTGAGTATTTTCCAGAATTTTCTGTTTGCATGTAAATACACTTTCTTTCTTCTCTTTTCTTATTTTCTCGATGTTCTTATAGATGCATTAAATATTTACCATGATTTCCTACATTTCAACAGTGACTGCACTCCAAAAGTACTTAATTGGCTGTAAAGCACTTTGTGACATCCAGTGGTTGTGAAAGGCGCTATATAAATGCAATTCTTTCTTTTTCTTCAACAGTAAGTTTAATATCTACAGCCATAAAGTCATGCCATAAAGCACGGTTTGCATTGGTCAAACAAGTTAAATTCCATTTTAATGAATTGGGATTTCGGGATTTTCATTGATGTTTTGGGAATTTTGTGTTTCTACATTCACGGGATGTGGGCATCGTCGGCAAGGCCGGCATTTATTGCCCATCCCTAACTGCCCTCGAGAAGGTGGTGGTGAGCCACCTTCTTGAATACAACTGAGTGGCTCACAAGGCCATTTCAGAGGCCCGTTAAGAGTCAACCACATTGCTGTGGTCACATATAGGCCAGAACGGATAAGAGCGGCAGATTTCCTTCCCTAAAGGACATTAGTGAACCAGATGGGTTTTTCCGACAATCCGGTGGTTTCATGGTTATCATTACTGATACTGGCTTTTTATTCCAGATGTAATTATTTGAATTTAAAATTCCCTAGCTCCCATGGTGGAATTTTGAGCTCATGTCACTGGATTAATAGCCCAGTAACATAACCGCTATGATACTGTGCCCCTAATTCTATTCTGTGATTCCAACCACTGGTAGCCAGGGCCATTGGTTTAACTGTGACTCGATAAATCAAATTCCATTTTAAGTGCTGGAGAATTTCACTGATCTTTGCAAAATTGTATTCCACAATTCTGCCCATTCTGCCTGCTGATACTGAAAATCCATGGCATATAATTATAATTAGTATTAATAAAGATTGTTATCATTAATAATATACAGTTTGATATGCTAATATTACTTATAAATCTGACAGCACCAGTTGTGGTTAATCAATGAAAAAAAATGGATCATTAACAGCAACATGTAATAATACTTGTGAATTATTAATCATTGGCAAGAGCATCATTTTAATATAAGAGGGAAGAGCTGATTATATTAATTATCAGAAAGGTTTTTAGTGCTAGAAAGAGTAAAGCAGAACAGGAACCAAGGATACTGAAACTAATTATAATCGCTGCAAACAGATTAGCTTTTTAAAATTCATTCACGGGATGTGGGCGTCACCGGAAAGGCCAGCATTTATTGCCCATTCATAATTGCCCTCGAGAAGGTGGTGGCTGTAATGTATTTGCTTCTTGGGTTCTTGCTTAAGAATTCATAGCAACACATTGCTATTAAGAACTAGTTGGGTTATTAACAAAGGTTTAACAATCGCGTTACACATTACCAGTTCATCCACTTGGCTCACAACTGCATACCTCATCGTGGATAACCCAGACCCAACTGACTGGGGTTTTATTGAGTCTTGTGAACATCACGTGACTGGCTAAGCCACTCCCAACTCAACAGCTCTCCAACTATTTTTGTAAGAACTTTAAATCAAGTAACCCCCTTTGTTAGGGCACGAGAAACCACAAATGTCCAAATTAAATTAAACTTCTGTTCCCGGGGGTGATAATGCATTCCAGTCCCTCCGGCGCCCACATCTCACAGAAGGCTGCGAGCATACCGGTGGACACCGCGTGCTCCATCTTCAGGGACACCCTGGCTCGGATGTAAGCACGGAATAGAGGCAGCCCATTGACTGCCCGCATGGCCACCATGGCCATGCCCAGGAGCAGTCCTACAAGGAGGCCTTCTGACCTGCTCTGCACAGGATGTCAACAGCTCTACAACTGTTTTGAGTTGTAACTTAAATCAAGTGTCCCCTGATTAAAGGGGGAGGCACACTCCAAAAACTTTTCAAGTGCCCCCCTGTTTTTTTTTGGGAGGGGCACTAGAACACAAATTATACAAGTGCCCCCTGGCTAAAAGGGGGGGGGGGTGCACTGAAACTGACAACTTAAACAAATTAAGTTTTAGACATTAAAATCAAATTAAAATTTGGTTGCCGGTCGTGCTGATGCACTCCAGTCCCTCCGGCGCCCACCTCTCGTGGAAGGCCACGGGCGTACCGGTGGACACCGCCCGCTCCATCTCCAGGGACACCCTGGCTCGGACTTAACCACAAAAGAGAGGCAGACAGTCAGGCTGAATGACCCCCTTGACCGCCCGCTGCCTGGACCGGCTTATGGCCCCCTTGGCCATGCCCAGGAGCAGTCCTACGAGGAGGCCCTCCGACCTGCCCGCTCCCTTCTGCACAGGGTGTCAACAGCTCGACAAACCTGTGAGCATACTCACAGGTGCATACTTTACAGTGTCGAGTCACCTTCTTGAATAAAACTATGTGGCTTGCTGGGCCATTTCAGAGGGCAGTTAAGAGTCAACCATGTTGCTGTGGGTCTGGAGTCACATATAGGCCAGATCAGGTAAGGATGGCAGATTTCCTTCCCCAAAGGACATTCGTGAACCAGATGGGCTTTTACGACAATCCGGTAGTTACGTGGTCACCATTACTGATACTAGCTTTTTATTCCAGATTTATTTAATTAAATTTAAATTCCTCAGCTGCCGTAGTGGGATTTGAACTCAGGTCGTGGGACCAGCAACTAGGAACACTGCTCCTGCTAACTGTTTGACTGGATGTTGGCGCACTAAATCTACTGACCTGAGTAGAACAATTAAAGTTGCGACAGATACCAGAAAGATTCTTAATGGTTCTAATAATATTAAGAAGAATGAGATTACAGGCAACTCTTGATTATCCGTACATGGATCTAATGCAATAGCACTTTTAAAAACTGTGATTCTGTCCCATGTACAGCTGCACATGACCATTAAACCCACCCCACACACAGTCCTGCGCTGACCTCTTTCTGCACCTCTCCGCCACTGAGGGTGCCACCCGGCCTCGGGGGTAAGTAAAGCCGAGTCTCATTCGACCTCCAGCGGTTGAAGCCTTTAGACTGGCCATTTCACCTTTCAGCCTCGCCGCTGGCCCTGATCGCGGCGTTAGCGGGCAATGAGCTCGGGTTTCTAGACAGGGTCTGGGGACCCTGCATGCTGGCAACGTCCGGCTTGTCTGTGCTCTTTCTCCGCCGACCGATGACTGCCGAAGTTTTGGGGATTAGGCTCGTTGAGTTGGTGTTCTAACTAGTTTCAACATTGATTTGAGGGAGAAGTCGTTGACTCCAGCAAGTTAATCCAGCGTTAAAATATAAATTTGGGACCCATACATTCTCGGCAAGTACGTGCACTCGCTCCAGCGGCAAATCCTTGAGGGCCCTGGCTAATCGAGATTTGCCTGTATATAATTCCGTTATTATCAAGAATGCTTGCTATTTTGAAAAGGAGGAGATGTTTAAATATCGCAATTAGTAAAGTAAAATTTTAATTGAGATATAACTGTTTACTTTCCCGGTAGACAATGGCACTGTCTTTCCGAGTGGTTGGAGCAGAATAATTACCGTCTGACTTCAATACAGTAAGAGAGTGACATTTGTCATCCAAACTACCTGAAATGGTGATACAGACAGAATAAAGTATCAGCAACATGTATTTATATCGCACATTTAACACTTCGCAGGAGCGTTATCAAACTAAATTTGACACAGAGCCACATAATGAGATATTAAGACAGGTGGCCAAAAGTTTAGTCAAAGAGGGAGGTTTGAAGGAGCGTCTTAAAGGAGGAGAGAAGAGAGGGATAAAGACAGGATTATGTGTAGGGATTACAAAAACAACATGCATTTATATAGTGCCTTTAACGTAGTGAAACGCTCCAAGATGCTTTACAGGAGTATTATGAGATTTAAAAAATTTGACATCAGCCGCATAAGTAGAAATTAGGGCAGATGACCAAAAGCTTGGTCAAAGAGGTATGTTACAAGGAGCGTTTTGATAGAGGAAAGAGAGGTAGAGAAGTGGACAGGTTTAGGCAGGGAGTTCCAGAGCTTGGGGCCTAGGCAACAGAAGGCACTGTCACCAATGGTTGAGCGATTATAGAAACATAGAAACATAGAAAATAGGTGCAGGAGTAGGCCATTCGACCCTTCGAGCCTGTACCGCCATTCAATGAGTTCATGGCTGAACATGCAACTTCAGTACCCCATTCCTGCTTTCTCACCATAACCCTTCATCCCCCGAGTAGTAAGGACTACATCTAACTCCTTTTTGAATATATTTAGTGAATTGGCCTCAACAACTTTCTGTGGTAGAGAATTCCACAGGTTCACCACTCTCTGGGTGAAGACGTTTCTCCTCATCTCGGTCCTAAATGGCTTACCCCTTATCCTTAGACTGTGACCCCTGGTTCTGGACTTCCCCAACATTGGGAACATTCATCCTGCATCTAACCTGTCTAAACCCATCAGAATTTTAAATGTTTCTATAAGATCCCCTCTCATTCTTCTGAACTCCAGTGAATATAAGCCCAGTTGATCCAGTCTTTCTTGATATGTCAGTCCCGCCATCCCGGGAATCAATCTGCTGAACCTTCGCTGCACTCCCTCAATAGCAAGAATGTCCTTCCTCAAGTTAGGAGACCAAAACTGTACACAATACTCCAGGTGTGGCCTCACCAAGGCCCTGTACAACTGCAGTGACATCTCCCTGCCCCTGTACTCAAATCCGCTCGTTATGAAGGCCAACATGCCATTTGCTTTCTTAACCGCCTGCTGTACCTGTATGCCAACCTTCAATGACTGATGTACCATGGCACCCAGGTCTCGTTGCACCTCCCCTTTTCCTAATCCGTCACCATTCAGATAATAGTCTGTTTCTCTGTTTTTACTACCAAAGTGGATAACCTCACATTTATCCACATTATACTTCATCTGCCATGCATTTGCCCACTCACCTAACCTATCCAAGTCACTCTGCAGCCTCAGAGCATCCTCCTTGCAGCTCATACTGCCACCCAACTTAGTGTCATCCGCAAATTTGGAGATACTACATTTAATCACCTCGTCTAAATCATTAATGTACAGTGTAAACAGCTGGGGCCCCAGCACAGAACCTTGCGGTACCCCACTAGTCACTGCCTACCATTCTGAAAAGTACCCATTTACTCCTACTCTTTGCTTCCTGTCTGCCAACTAGTTCTCAATCCACGTCAGCACACTACCCCCCAATCCCATGTGCTTTAACTTTGCACATTAATCTCTTGTGTGGGACCTTGTCGAAAGCCTTCTGAAAGTCCAAATACACCACATCAACTGGTTCTCCCTTGTCCACTCGACTGGAAACATCCTCAAAAAATTCCAGAAGATTTGTCAAGCATGATTTCCCTTTCACAAATCCATGCTGACTTGGACCTATCATGACACCTCTTTCCAAATGCACTGCTATGACATCCTTAATAATTGATTCCATCATTTTACCCACTACCGATGTCAGGCTGACCGGTCTATAATTCACTGTTTTCTCTCTCCCTCCTTTTTTAAAAAGTGGGGTTACATTGGCTACCCTCCACTCCATAGGAACTGATCCAGAGTCTATGGAATGTTGGAAAATGACTGTCAATGCATCCGCTATTTCCAAGGCCACCTCCTTAAGTACTCTGGGATGCAGTCTATCAGGCCCTGGGGATTTATCGGCCTTCAATCCCATCAATTTCCCCAACACAATTTCCCGACTAATAAGGATTTCCCTCAGTTCCTCCTCCTTACTAGACTCTCTGACCTCGTTTATATCCGGAAGGTTGTTTGTGTCCTCCTTAGTGAATACCGAACCAAAGTACTTGTTCAATTGGTCTGCCATTTCTTTGTTCCCCGTTATGACTTCCCCTGATTCTGACTGCAGAGGACCTACGTTTGTCTTTACTAACCTTTTTCTCTTTACATATCTATAGAAACTTTTGCAGTCCATCTTAATGTTCCCTGCAAGCTTCCTCTCGTACTCTATTTTCCCTGCCCTAATCAAACCCTTTGTCCTCCTCTGCTGAGTTCTAAATGTCTCTGCTATTTCTGGCCAATTTGTATGCCACTTCCTTGGCTTTAATATTATCCCTGATTTCCCTTGATAGCCATAGTTGAGCCACCTTCCCTTTTTTATTTTTATGCCAGACAGGGATGTACAATTGTTGTAGTTCATCCATGCGGTCTCTAAATGTTTGCCATTGCCCATCCACAGTCAACCCTTTAAGTATCATTCGCCAATCTATCCTAGCCAATTCACGCCTCATACCTTCAAAGTCAACCTCTTTAAGTTCTGGACCATGGTCTCTGAATTAACTGTTTCATTCTCCATCCTAATGCAGAATTCCACCATATTATGGTCACTCTTTCCCAAGGGGCCTCGCAGAACGAGATTGCTAATTAATCGTCTCTCATTACACAACACCCAGTCTAAGATGGCCTCCCCCCTAGTTGGTTCCTCGACAAATTGGTCTAGAAAACCATCCCTTATGCACTCCAGGAAATCCTCTTCCACCGTATTGCTTCCAGTTTGGTTAGCCCAATCTATATGCATATTAAAGTCACCCATGATAACTGCTGCACCTTTATTGCATGCACCCCTAATTTCCTGTTTGATACCCTCCCCAACATCACTACTACTGTTTGGAGGTCTGTACACAACTCCCACTAACGTTTTTTGCTCTTTGGTGTTCTGCAGCTCTACCCATATAGATTCCACATCATCCAAGCTAATGTCTTTCCTAACTATTGCATTAATCTCCTCTTTAACCAGCAATGCTACCCCACCTCCTTTTCCTTTTATTCTATCCTTCCCAAATGTTGAATACCCATGGATGTTGAGTTCCTAGCCCTGATCATCCTGGAGCCACGTCTCTGTAATCCCAATCACATCATATCTGTTCACATCTATTGGCACAGTTAATTCATCCACCTTATTACGGATACTCCTTGCATTAAGACACAAAACCTTCAGGCTTGTTTTTTTAACACCCTTTGTCCTTTTAGAATTATGATGTAGTGTGGCCCTTTTTGCTTCTTGCCTTTGTTTACTCAGCCTTCCACTATTGCTTTTTACCTTTCTACCATCTGTTTCTGACTCCATATTACTTCGCCCTATCTCGCTGCATAGGCTCCCATCCCCCTGCCATATTAGTTTAAACACTCCCGAACTGCATTACAATCAGGGATGCTGAAGAGAGCAGAATTAGAGGAGCACAGACATCTCAGGGAGTTGTGGGGCTGGAGGAGATTACAGAGATAGGGAGCGGCGAGGTCATGGAGGGATTTAAAAATAAGGATGAGAATTTTGAAATCGAGGCGTTGCTTAACCGGAAGCCAGTGTAGGTCAGTGAACACAGGGGTGATGGGTGAGTGGGACTTAGTGCGAGTTAGGACACGGGTTGCCGAGTTTTGGATGACCTCAAGTTTATGTAGGGTAGAATGTGGGAGGCCAGCCAGGGGTGTGTTGGAATAGTCAAGTCTAGAGGTAACAAAGGCATGGATGAGAGTTTCAGCAGCGGATGAGCTGAGGCAAGGGCGGAGACGGGTGATGTTACGGAGGTGGAAATAGGCGGTCTTAGTTATGCTGCGGATATGTTTCGGAAGCTCACTTCAGGGTCAACTATGACACTGAAGTTGAGAACAGTCTGGTTCAGCCTCAGAATGATGTTAGGGAGAGGGATGAAGTCTGTGGCTAGGGAATGGAGTTTGTGGCAGGGACCGAAAACAATGGCTTTGATCGTCCCAATATTTAATTGGAGAAAATTTCTACTCATCCTGAACTGGATGTCGGACAAGCAGTCTGACACTTTAGAGACCATGGAGGGGCCGAGAGACGTGGTGGTGAGGTAGAGCTTGGTGTCATCAGCGTACATGTGGAAACTGATGCTGTGTTTTCAGATGATGTCACCAAGGGGCTACATGTAGAATGAGAGATAGGAGGGGGCCAAGGATACAACCTTGGGGGACACCAGAGACAACGATGTGGGGGCGGAAAGAGAAGATATTGCAGGTGATTCCCTGGCTACGATTGGATAGACAAGAATGGAACCAGGCGAGTGCAGTCCCTTTGTTACAGTCACAAAGCATGTCATTTGTGAATTTGATGAGAGCCATTTCGGTATTGTGGCAGGGCGTGGACACCTGATTGGAGGGATTCAAACAATCTAGTGAGCCTTTGTTGTACTCCCTCTAAGGCAAGTATATCCTTCCTTTTGTACAGAGACCAAAACTGTGCACAGACCGCACCTTGAAAGGCAAGGGAAAAACCGGAGGCAGTGCAAAGAAATTCCACAAGGTTGATCTTTGTTGTCGGACATCTCGCTGTTTCTCAGTCTCTCAGTGTCTTATTCTATCGTTCTATCTCTCAATTGTCTCAGTTCCTCTCTGCCTCAATCACTCTTAGTAATTTTTTCAGTTTCTCTATCCGTCAGTGTCTCTCAGTGTCTTTCTCCGTCGCTCAATCTCCCAATGTAGCCTAGAAGGTAATATTAACGTTACCCATCACCCCCTGGCAAGATATTACTTTTCATTGAAGTCAAATGGAAAGTCAAATCAGATGGGGTGTTTAATAGGCAGCCAATCCCATCCTATCAGATTCTCACCAGCAGGTCAGTGCAATATTATCCCCTTAACCTCTCACTCTGATTTTCTCCATTTCTCAATCCCACAGTGTATCCTTGGCTCAGTAGCTTTCTCAATGTTCCTCAATGGTGCCATATCTATCTCAGTCTGTGGGCTCAATTTTCCCCAATGATATGCGCCGTTTTTTTGGCGCGCGGCACTTTTTTTGGCCTAAATTGCGTGTAACCAAAAAAAAATCCAAGTTTTGTCAAGAAATTGTGTTAGGGAAATTGATGGGATTGAAGGCCGATAAATCCTCAGGGCCTGATGATCTGCATCCCAGAGTACTTAAGGAAGTGGCCCTAGAAATAGTGGATGCATTGGTGATCATTTTCCAACAGTCTATTGTCTCTGGATCAGTTCCTATGGACTGGAGGGTAGCTAATGTAACACCACTTTTTAAAAAAGGAGAGAGAGAGAAAACGGGGAATTATAGACCGGTTAGCCTGACATCAGTAGTGGGGAAAATGTTGGAATCAATTATTAAAGATGAAATAGCAGCACATTTGGAAAGCAGTGACAGGATCGGTCCAAGTCAGCATGGATTTATGAAAGGGAAATCATGCATGACAAATCTTCCAGAATTTTTTGAGGATGTAACTAGTAGAGTGGACAAGGGAGAACCAGTGGATGTGATGTATTTGGACTTTCAAAAGGCTTTTGACAAGGTCCCACACAAGAGATTGGTGTGCAAAATTAAAGCACATGGTATTGGGGTAATATATTGTCGTGGATAGAGAACTGGTTGGCAGACAGGAAGTAATGAGTTGGGATAAACGGGTCCTTTTCATAATGGCAGCAGTGACTAGTGGGGTTCCGCAGGGCTCAGTGCTGGGACCCCAGCTATTTACAATATACATCAATGATTTAGATGAAGGAATTAAGTGTAATATCTCCAAGTTTGCAGATGACACTAAGCTGGGTGGTGGTGTGAGCTGTGAGGAGGATGCTAAGAGGCTGCAGGGTGATTTGGACAGCTTAGGTGAGTGGGCAGATGCAGTATAATGTGGATAAATGTGAGGTTATCGACTTTGGTGGCAAAAACATGAAGGCAGTATATTATCTGAAAGGCGGCAGATTAGGAAAAGGAGAGCTGCAACGAGACCTGGGTGTCATGGTGCATCAATCATTGAAAGTTTGCATGCAGGTACAGCAGGCAGTGAAGAAGGCAAATGGCATGTTGGCCTTCATAGCTCGGGGATTTGAGTATAGAAGCAGGGAGGTCTTACTGCAGTTGTACAGGGCCTTGGTGAGGCCTCACCTGGAATATTGTGTTCAGTTTTAATCTCCTAATCTGAGGAAGGACATTATTGCTATTGAGGGAGTGCAGCGAAGGTTCACCAGACTGATTCCCGGGATGGCAGGATTGACATATGAGGAGAGACTGGATCGACTGGGCCTGTATTCACTGGAGTTTAGAAGAATGAGAGGGGATCTCATAGAAACATATAAAATTCTGACGGGACTGGACAGGTTAGATGCAGGAAGAGTGTTCCCGATGTTGGGGAAGTCCAGAACCTGGGGTCACAGTCTAAGGATAAGGGGCAAGACATTTAGGACCGAGATGAGGAGAAACTTCTTCACTCAGAGAGTTGTTAGCCTGTGGAATAGAGGGGACCATTGGCATCTTAAATCCGCTGCCTGGACCATTCCGGTGGCTACTTGCAATACTCCCATGAGATTGTCGGTCAGTTCACTGTTGTGTGCTGCATGCTGCATAACTTAGCCATCATGGGGCAGCAGCAGCTGGTTGTAGAAGAGACACCTGAGGTGAGAGTGGCTGATAATGCAGATGATGATGAGGAGGAGGAGGAGGAGGAGGATGAGGAAGCCAAGCAACTACCTGAACCCGGAGCACGACGGCGGAGGAGGGCGGGCTGTCGGGCCCCTTTAACGATTGCTCGAGCCTTGATCCAGCAGCTCATCCGTGAACGCATTGCTGCTGCCTGAAGGCTCAGCGGCAACTGTTCAAAATGTTTACTGTTTGGACCTGTTCCGTAATGTTATGTTGTGTTAATGGAACAAATAATGGAAATGATTCATTTATAATTTAAAATATATTTTATTCAAAAGTTTAACAAACACTTGTTTGTACTTAACTTTAATAAAAAATATTCTTGTATCAAACTTTAAAGTTTTCAGTTAAGACCACTTAAAAACTTTACGATCACTTACAAACTTTTAAACTTGTAAACTTTACAAATCTTACAAAAAACTTTTATTTTGAGAACAGTTACGACAATAATAATAATAACAGTAACAACAGCAGCAGCAAAGAAAGGCTGTACCCAGCTCTCCTCCACCTATTCTAAGATCGCCCGCTGCGCTTGGTCTTGGTGACTCCACCCCTGCCCGCAGGTGGTGTGCAGCGTTTCTCGGGTCGGTACCAAGCTTATTTTTTCGAGCATCTCTGATGATGCGCACTTCTTGTTAGCAGGCTTGGGCAGGCGGTAATGTGGAAGGCCCGGCTTGGGCCTCCTCAGAGGCTGGCCTGGGGATTGGAGTGGGGGTGGCAGTTGATCCCATCAATGGGCGCGGGGTCTGGGCGTGTTCCCTTATTGCAGCAGCTAACTCCGACATTTCCTCCCTCATGTTCACCAACAGTGTCTCAGCTACCGGTGACATGTCCTCCCTCATGTTCACCGACACCTCACTGCACCCCACCGGAATCCCCAGCCTCGGACAGTGGGAGACCATGGAATGTCCCAGCAACACTCGTACCACTCAGGGAAGGGGCTGGCACCTCAATGGGCGGCACCTGCACCTCCTCCAGAGTGAGTACAGCAGTGGGGGCTTCATCCATCCCCACCCCCTCCCCCTCACCCCCATGCTCTTGGTCTGGAAGGTGGAATTGGAAGATGTTCTCCTCTTCAGGCTTGTCCAAGTCTGAATCTTCTTCTGCATCCGCTTCAGCCTCATTAGGGTTGGCCTCAAGTTCTGCAAAATATAACAGAGCAGACCATTGGTTATCAGCAGAGGAGGGGGCAGGGTGGATGACATGAGTAGGCTCACACAGCGCAGGCAGCAGGCTCATTTGAAGGACCACGATGAATGATAGCACATTGCATCAACTGAAGCGTAGCTGACGGAGACATCCCCATGAACCGAAGCATGGCTAGCCCGCGCAGTACTTAACACGTAGCAAAGCCAGACTGTGGAATTTGCAGGACTTACCCTCTCCCTCGAGTGTGGGCCCAGCTTGTGCAGTGGTGGTCGCTTATCTCCAAGCAGGACCCATCAAAGCAGCGACCCTCTCTTCCAAGGGTGTCAGTGGCTGCAGATTTGCCGGGCCTCCTCCTGTTCGGGTTCTTTCTCGTTTGTTGTGTGCCACCTTCCTCTGCAAAGATGAAAATATAACTTTTTAGAGAGGGTGTCTTTCTGCTGGGTGGGACATATACAGCTGGTCACATTTACAATTGCAATTCCAGTGAATAAATGAAAATATTACTTACATTAACTACTTGACCAAGGTCCTGCCACTTCTTTTTGCACTGGCCTCCAGACCAATGGTCACCATGGTACAGTAATCCTCCGCAAGTTGGTTCCAGAGTTTCTTCATTTCTTTTGGTGAAACTTTTATGTGGCCTCTGCTGGTGTCCAGCTCGTGCCACCTGGCCTCAATCGCAGTAACCAGTGCCTCCACTTTGTCCTGTGAGAAATTCTTGGCCCTTGTGCTGCGTTGCATCTTGTATTGCAGTTCCCGATTTTTCCAATGTGAATTAAAGTTCTCACACACAACTGGCTCTTTAACAATGGCCGAATGCAGACTGGGAGCTGTACTGGGCATGTGAGCCTATAGCAGTCACATCAAAAACGTCCTTTTATTTTCATGCATGCGCAGAAGGGGGTGGCATCGTTTTTTCGGCTCAGGCATTAGGCTCCACCCCCCGAAGGCTACAGGACAGGCTGCGCAGCGCCAATTTCAAAAAATAGCACGGGGGAACTTGCTACTTTTTTTTTTGGAGTAGTCTGGGACAAAAAAAAACAGCGTAACTCTAGCAATACGCCAAAAAATGGCAATGGGGAATATTGAGCCCTTTGTCTCAGTATCTCTGTCTATCTCAGTCCCTCGCGGCCTCTATCTAATATCTATCAGTCTCTCTCACAATATCTCTCTGTTGTCCTGTCGCTATCTGTCTCTCGAGGCCTCTCAGTATCTTTTGATCTCTCTCTCTGTCTCAATATCTATTTCAGCCTCTCTCTCAGAATTCTCAGTCTCAAGATCTCTCTCAGTCTCGCTCTCTCTCACTCTCTCAGAATTCTCAATCTCAAAGGGCCCGAACTTGATGGCCTGACCGCCCGCTGCTGCTGAGTTTTCTCGGCAGTTTGCCCTGGGTGCCATTTTCCACTAGGCCTCGCGCCGGCGGGAAGGGAGAACCGCTGGGAGCCGCCCACTGACGGTCGCTAGCGCGCAAGGCGCGTAAGTGTCCGCCCGCCCGCCGAGCTGGCAGATTCCTCCGGGCGGGAGTCAGCGGCGGCAGGAGGAAGGACCGCTGTGTGGAGGCAGGTCGAAGCCCAACAGTGAGTATGAAGCGATTCATCTGGATGGGATCCCCTGAATGTTTTCCAGTGACTTTTTTTTTCCCCGCACATATTTTTATTGCTATGTGTTCCCCCCTCCCTGGGCCCGACTCAATCTTCGGCGGCACTGATCTTTTGGAGGAATCTGCCGCCAAAGTACCGCCCGGTCTCTCGCCGGTCCTTTGGTTGGCACGTGGGCGGGCCTTAGCATTGACCAAGTTCAGGCCCAATATCTCTTTCAGTCTCTCTCTCGCTCTTTCTCTCGCTCTCTGTCTTTCAGTGTCTATCTAGATCTCTTTCGGTGTCTTTGGTCTCGAAAGTAGCCTCTGGGGGGAGGGGCGGTGGGGGGGGGGGTGGGGGGGGGGAGTGGCGAAAACGTGGCGCTAACCACTCACTGACCGGGCACGGCGAGATGAACTACTCCCGCTATCTTTGGGGGGAGGGGTCTGCGGCGGCGGTAGGACGTTGCGCCCCGATCTCATTCGCCCAGAGATTGTGACATCATCGCCGTGCGCGTCGCCCCCCCCCCCCCCCCCACTGCAGCATCGCCGGGCGACAACACCGTCAGCTGCAGGAAGCGTTGATCGGGAGGCCGGGCGCTTCGGGGGCGATGCTTCAAGACCAGGTGGCCGAGGTCAGTAAAAAAAAAAAAATTCACCAAATGGTCTTTCTAATTTTTTTAGCTTCCTCTTGAGCTGCCATCGATCAGCCGGGCGCTCTGCTGCAGCGTATCGGGCTGATCGGGCCGGATCGTGGCTGCCATTGCAGACCAGGTAAGTCTTTCCGTTGCAGAGCCTGCAGCGATGGGCCTTCCCTTTAAGGGAGGGAAGGAGCCTCCAAACACGACCATGTTGCACACCTACCACGCCTGTTGTGTTCCAGGAAGGAAGTGGAGCGCCTGATTTAGCGCATCACTTCCCTCCTGGAGCGCAAACACCAAATTTTTTAAAAGTTGAAAATCATTGCTGCCTGGCGCTTATTTTTTTCAACCTTTAAAGTTAACGCACCCGATTTCTCCCTCTTTCAGTCTCTCAGTGCCTCTCTCTCTCTCTCTCTATCTCATGCCTGCCCTCAGCCAGGCCTCGGTTTTCTCACCACCTCACCGAAGGGCGCTGCTCACCGCCGAGCTTATGGCTCGCCATAATAAGGTCCCGCCGTAGGCAACTAGGCCCATACAGCAGTGCCTGGACTCCAGTCGTCGTAGACCCCCTTGCCACTGGACCAAGACCTTGCTCAGCCAGTGTGCAACAGCCACCCCACGTTAAAACAACTCATGCACAGGCATCTTCCACCCTTCAGAATGAAGTTTGGGACCTGGAACGTCAGGACCCTCATGGACATGGACTCTATCTCAGTCTCTCTGTCGCTCAATCTTTCAGTGCCTCTGTCTCTCAGTTTGACTCTCAGTGTCTCCTTCTCTTGGTGTCACTGCTCTATTTTCAGTCTCCCTCAGTGTCCGTCTATCTCAGTTTCTCATTCATTCTCTCAAACTCTCACTCTTCACAGTGTGTGCCTCAGTATTTTTCAGTATTCAATATCTTTCAGTATCTCAATATCTTAGAACCTCAGTATCTCTCAGTCCTTCGCTATCTCTCCGTCTATCTGCATCGCTGTTTCTCAGTCTCTACGCTATCTCTCAACCTCTTTGTGTTCATGCCTCAGTATCTAGTAGTCTCTGTGTCTCATAGTATCTCTCTCTCTGCCAATGTCCCAGTATCTATCTCAGTCTTTGTGGGAGCTTGCTGTGCATAAATTGGCTGCCATGTTTTCTAGTTTACAACAGTGACTACACTTCAAAAAAGTATTTAATTGGCTGTAAAGCACTTTGGAACGTCTGGTAGTTTTGAAAGGTGCTATATAAATGCAAGTCTTCCTTTTTTCTCAGTAACTGTCGATCACTCTGTCTCTCTGCATGTCAATGTCTCAGTATCTATTAGTCATAGAAACATAGAAACATAGAAAATAGATGCAGCAGTAGGCCATTCAGCCCTTCGAGCCTGCACCGCCATTCAATATGATCATGGCTGATCATTCCCTCAGTACCTCATTCTTGCTTTCTCTCCATACCCAATGATCTCTTTAGCCGTAAGGGCCATATCTAACTCCATCTTGAATATATCCAATGAACTGGCATCAACAACTCTCTGCGGCAGGGAATTCCACAGGTTAACAACTCTGAGTGAAGAAGTTTCTCCTCACCTCAGACCTAAATGGTCTACTCCTTATCCTAAGACTATGTCCCCTGGTTCTGGACTTTCCCAACATCGGGAAATAACTTCACGGTGGGGCGGGCAATAATCAAGGGAATAATGGAGGCATGTGAAAAAGGAACGGCAGTAATCATGGGGGATTTTATCAAATCAAATTGCACGGGGTAGCCTTGAGGAAGAATTCATAGAATGCATACGGGATTGTTTCTTAGAACAGTATGTTACAGAACCTACAAGGGAGCAAGCTATCTTACATCTGGTCCTGTGCAATGAGACAGGAATAATAAACGATCTCCTAGTAAAAGATCCTCTCGGAATGAGTGATCACAGTATGGTTGAATTTGTAATACAGATTGAGGGTGAGGAAGTTGTGTCTCAAATGAGCGTACTATGCTTAAACAAAGGGGACTACAGTGGGATGAGGGCAGAGTTGGCTAAAATAGACTGGAAGCATAGACTAAACGGTGGCACAATTGAGGAACAGTGGAGGACTTTTAAGGAGCTCTTTCATAGTGCTCAACAAAAATATATTCCAGTGAAAAAGAAGGGCGGTAAGAGAAGGGATAACCAGCCGTGGATAACCAAGGAAATAAAGGAGAGTATCAAATTAAAAACCAATGCGTATAAGGTGGCCAAGGTTAGTGGGAAACTAGAAGATTGGGAAAATTTTAAACGACAGCAAAGAATGACTAAGAAAGCAATAAAGAAAGGAAAGATAGATTACGAAAGTAAACTTGCGCAAAACATAAAAACAGATAGTAAAAGCTTTTACCGATATATAAAACGGAAAAGAGTGACTAAAGTAAATGTTGGTCCTTTAGAAGATGAGAAAGGGGATTTAATAATGGGAAATGTGGAAATGGCTGAGACCTTAAACAATTATTTTGCTTCGGTCTTCACAGTGGAAGACACAAAAACCATGCCAAAAGTTGCTGGTCACGGGAATGTGGGAAGGGAGGACCTTGAGATAATCACTATCACTAGGGGGGTAGTGCTGGACAGGCTAATGGGACTCAAGGTAGACAAGTCCCCTGGTCCTGATGAAATGCATCCCAGGGTATTAAAAGAGATGGCGTAAGTTATAGCAGATGCATTCGTTATAATCTACCAAAATTCTCTGGACTCTGGGGAGGTACCAGCGGATTGGAAAACAGCTAATGTAATGCCTCTGTTTAAAAAAGGGGGCAGACAAAAGGCAGGTAACTATAGGCCAGTTAGTTTAACATCTGTAGTGGGGAAAATGCTTGAAGCTATCATTAAGGAAGAAATAGCGGGACATCTAGATAGGAATAGTGCAATCAAGCAGATGCAACATTGATTTATGAAGGGGAAATCATGTTTAACTAATTTACTGGAATTCTTTGAGAATATAACAAGCATGGTGGATAGAGGTGTATCGATGGATGTGGTGTATTTAGATTTCCAAAAGGCATTCGATAAGGTGCCACACAAAAGGTTACTGCAGAAGATAAAGGTACGCGGAGTCAGAGGAAATGTATTAGCATGGATAGAGAATTGGCTGGCTAACAGAAAGCAGAGAGTCGGGATAAATGGGTCCTTTTCGGGTTGGAAATTGGTGATTAGTGGTGTGCCACAGGGATCGGTGCTGGGACCACAACTGTTTACAATATACATAGATGACCTGGAAGAGGGGACAGAGTGTAGTGTAACAAAATTTGCAGATGACACAAAGATTAGTGGGAAAGCGGGTTGTATAGAGGACACAGAGAGGCTGCAAAGAGATTTAGATAGGTTAAGCGAATGGGCTAAGGTTTGGCAGATGGAATACAATGTCGGAAAATGTGAGGTCATCCACCTTGGGAAAAAAAACAGTAAAAGGGAATATAATTTGAATGGGGAGAAATTACAACATGTTGCGGTGCAGAAGGACCTGGGGTCCTTGTGCATGAATCCCAAAAAGTTAGTTTGCAGGTGCAGCAGGTAATCAGGAAGGCAAATGGAATGTTGGCCATCATTAAAAGAGGGATGGAGTACAAAAGCAGGGAGGTCCTGCTGCAACTTTACAGGGTATTGGTGAGGCCGCACCTGGAGTACTGCGTGCAGTTTTGGTCACCTTACTTGAGGAAGGATATACTCGCTTTGGAGGGGATACAGAGACGATTCACTGGGCTGATTCCGGAGATGAGGGGGTTACCTTATGATGATAGATTGAGTAGACTGGGTCTTTACTCGTTGGAGTTCAGAAGGATGAGGGGTGATCTTATAGAAACATTTAAAATAATGAAAGGGATAGACAAGATCGAGGCAGAGAGGTTGTTTCCACTGGTCGGGGAGACTAGAACTCGGGGGCACAGCCTCAAAATACGGGGGAGCCAATTTAAAACCGAGTTGAGAAGGAATTTCTTCTCCCAGAGAGTTGTGAATCTGTGGAATTCTCTGCCCAAGGAAGCAGTTGAGGCTAGCTCATTGAATGTATTCAAATGACAGATAGATAGATTTTTAACCAATAAGGGAATTAAGGGTTACGGGGAGCGGGCGGGTAAGTGGAACTGAGTCCACGGCCAGATCAGCCATGATCTTGCTGAATGGCGGAGCAGGCTCGAGGGGCTAGATGGCCTACTCCTGTTCCTAATTCTTATGTTCTTATGGGAACATTCTTCCCGCATCTAACCTGTTCAGCCCCGTCAGAATCTTATACATTTCTATGAGATCCCCTCTCAACCTTCTAAACTCCAATGTATAAAGGCCCAGTTGATCCAGTCTCTCCTCATATGTCAGTCCACCCATCCCTGGAATCAGTCTGGTAAACCTTCGCTGCACTCTGTCTCAGTATCCATCAGTCTCTGTGTCTCTCACAGTATCTCTCTTTCCCTCTCTCTGTCCCTTTCTCTCTCTCTCTCGAGGCCTGTGTCTCAGTATCTATCAGTCTCTGTGTCTCTCACAGTATCTCTCTGTTTCTCTGTCCCTCTCTCTGTCCCTCTCTCTCTCTCGAGGCCTGTATCTAAGTATCTATCAGTCTCTGTGTCTCTCACAGTATCTCTCTGGTTCCCTGTCCCTCTCTGTCTCTGGAGAACTGTGTCTCAGTGTCTATCAGTCTCTGTGTCTCTCACAGTATCTCTCTGGTTCCCTGTCCCTCTCTGTCTCTGGAGAACTGTGTCTCAGTATCTATCTCTGTGTCTCTCACAGTATCTCTCTGTTTCCCTGTCCCTCTCTGTCTCTGGAGAACTGTGTCTCAGTGTCCATCAGTCTCTGTGTCTCTCACAGTATCTCTCTGGTTCCCTGTCCCTTTCTGTCTCTGGAGGCCTGTGTCTCAGTATCTATCAGTCTCTGTGGGACTGAAATTGGTGGAGATTGCGCCCGCAGCCGCCGAGGTCCCGCTGGAAAGGTAGTATTTTGTGCCGATTCCTCTGGAGCGGTCCATCTGCCGTCCACATTGCGTCCGGCGGCAGATTGGTCATGGAGGTTCTGCCGGTGTGACGTCGTGCCGCCCGCCCATGCCGGATGCTGGAAATCGCCCGTTTTGGTCAGGGGACGATGGCCTCAGATCGACCTGCCGCCCGCCAGAAGGACCGCTGACAAAAAGCAGGACTGAGCTGGCCGTGAGTCGGGCGTCAGGGAGAAGGGCTCCGAGTGCTGCAGCATTATGAGTGGCACTGCTGGAAAACAGTTTTCTGGATGTTGCTTTAGATTATCGATCAAGCTCATGTTTAATTGGTATGTGATAAAAGCGGCTAAAATGTGTCTCAGCTGATGGAAACTTTTTTTTCTTCACCTTGCTGAAACACCTTCATTTAGAACCACAATGGCCAAGGCTGTAAAACGCGAAGTTGTCTCAAAATTCAAAGAAAGAATCCCCCTCTGTGTGAAGAAATCATTTTAGACTCGCTTAAGATGAACTTTGGGATTTTAAAAGATGCATGGGTTTGCAAGGGACAACCAGGGGAACATTAACCTCTGAAAAGACCAGTTTTTGGGTATTGGAGCTTTCTGGGATATTCGAGCTAAACAAATTGTCTGGGGAAACTGTGTAATCTCCAAAACTCTGCTCCCCAGGAGACATTAACATAGCAACAATTGACCGAGAGATAGCCAGCCATAGTTCTGAGTATGATACCCATCCAGTATGCATGTTAATCGCCTATCTGGCCTGCATGGAAAACCCAGGCCTCGGCAGACAACGTAAACACCAAAAATAATTTTTACAATCACAACTCGAATTCAACCGATTCACACATCCTAAACAAGTTATCATTAACGAGCCCACCAAAATCCAACAAAGAATTACCAAGCCCACCAAAACGAAGACAAAGAATCGGGTTTGATTTGGTGCGCAGATTAGAAAGGCTCTCAAGGTATAATTGAGGCCCTGTTTTACAGCCGAGGAGCACACACTTTGCTTCTAAAGCAGCTTCGTACGCTTCAGACCTGGCAGACTTCAAGATCAGCACACCAGCTTGCGTTAACCTGGTTTCTTCAGCACATCAACCAAGACAGCATCGCAAATGACCAGGACACCAAACACGCCGCGGCGGCAAGAGGCTCATGAAACAACCACCAAGATATTACCAGCAACCAAATTGGTAATATTGAGCCACCGCGAGCAACGATTTCCAAACTGAAGTCAACTTGACGAAAACCAGAAGATTCTCAAGCGGTTTCCACTCTACAATCTATCTCTGAGCTACCAACGGGTAAAACATTACCTAAAGAACTTTAAAACCTACTGCTGAAGGAAGAAAGTGGGTACTCACCCCATAAATCCAAACCGCGCCCTACCGCATCAGCGGACACCACCCAACTGAAGACTACGCAGTAAGAAATCTTCCACGACGTTCGGGGTACGGCAAGCAGAACCTGCAGAGTCCAGCGAACCCCGAAATCGCAAAGCACCGCTAATTGTCAATAAGAGGATTGGTGAGCATTATCCCCATTGCCCTAGAGTTTAACCTAGTCAGATTTAGGCATTGGGGAGGTGGGAGGTGTATATTTTCTGCAACCCCTTTTGTATGTGTAATAAAGTGTTCCTTATTTTAGAGATTGTAGGTTTTGACATTGTACTTTCTTTCCTGAATAAAATCAAAGTTTCTTGCACCAAAACCAGTTGTCTGCTGCACTTTGTCACATTCCCAAATAAATCCAAAGTCGAGAACCCAGGGAGTGGGAGCGATTCGAACCGCTCAGAAGGTCAGAGGTGAATCTGACCCCCACACCACCCCCTACAAGGCCAAATAATTATCAATAACTGAAAAGTATGAAGCATGTCACATTTTGTACAGCCGAACTCATTAATTAATTCTGTGACACAGTCCTTCTAAATGTTCTCAGGGAAGCACTAGATATAACATAGAATGTCAGAGGTACAGACTTAGAACGATCTAGTATAAGCCTGAGACAGCTGCAGACTCTCACAACATCTGTAAGGGAGGAAAAGAGTATAAAGTTACAGCTATTCGACTTTAGGGACAGCGCTATTAGAGAGGACAGTGAGGAAGGACTGTGGTCAATAGAACACAGCAAGAGACAAGCGCCCTGGTGACTCAGTGCCCTGCCGTTGAGGTTACAACGAGTAGACTGTCACTTTCGCTTTGTTAAGTTTTATTTCTTTGTACTGCAAGGAAAGTACTTAATAAAATCTGTCTGCTTAATCACAAAATACCTGTACCCAGCGTGCTTTGTTGTGGTCACGGACATAACTCTATTCTGAGAGATGTAATAAATCTGACAGATCAAATAACCCTCACAGCACATAAAGAATAATGTGATGGACCTTAACCCACACAGAAAGAGTTCAGATCTGTTGCTCCATCATCATCATAGGCAGTCCCTTGGAATTGAGGAAGACTTGCTTCCACTCTAAAAATGCTCCCTTAGGTGACTGAACAGTCCAATACAAGAACCACAGTCCCTGTCACAGGTGGGACAGATAGTCGTTGAGGAAAGGGGTGGGTGGGATTGGTTTGCCACACGCTCCTTCCGCTGCCTGCGCTTGATATCTGCATGCTCTCAGCGACGAGACTCGAGGTGCTCAGCGCCCTCCCGGATGCTCTTCCTCCACTTAGGTCGGTCTTTGGCCAGCGACTCCCAGGTGTCAGTGGGGATGTTGCACCTTATCAGGGAGGCTTTGAAGGTGTCCTTGTAACATTTCCGTTGCCCACCTTTGGCTCGTTTGCCGTGTAGGAGTTCCGAGTAGAGTGCTTGCTTTGGGAGTCTCGTGCCTGGCATGCGAACAATGTGGCCTGTCCAGTGGAGCTGATCGAATGTGGTCAGTGCTTCAATGCTGGGGATGTTGGCCTGGTCGAGGACGCTAACGTTGGTGCGTGTGTCCTCCCAGGGGATTTTCAGGATCTTGCGGAGACATCGTTAATGGTATTTCTCCAGTGATTTGAGGTGTCTACTGTACATGGTCCACGTCTCTGAGCGATATAGGAGGGCGGGTATTACTACAGCCATATGACTCTGTTGAAGGGAAGGTGTGAAGTGGCAATGAGGAGTGAAAGATGGTAACGGCTCAGTGGAGATGCCCTCCAAGAATTTTGAGAGCTTTTAATGCGGAGCATATTTAGGCGCATATTGTGACTGTGCAGAGGGTATGGGATTATGTCAGGCTGAATAAGCGAACGTTAGAAGATGTAAAGAAATGGCGCATCACTGCAACAGATCGTCCGAAGAGCATTACATGAGGTATGGAACACGAGAAAATACATTTAATTATACTGCAATGTAACTAATGACCATGTCAGCTCAGGGGTGGCACTCCGCCATGTTTGGCCTCGGAAAAAGAGGGTTGAAGTGCAAGCCGTAAGGTCTGTCCTGCAACTAGGTAAAGTGAGTGTCATTGAAATGCAGCCTTCCTGCATTGGTGACCCTTTCTTGTTGTGTTGCAATGGCCTGATGACGGGACCCATGATACAGTGCAGTCATATGTGGATGGGAAGATATTCCTGATAAAGCTGAGTACCTGAGGGACAGATGTGTGTTTTTTCACAAGGTACCACACACAATGTTAAAATCAGACACTGACCAAGAGAGGGTCAACAATGTGAGTGTATTTACAAGTGCACAATAACAAAGGTTACATAACATTATTACATTTAGGAACATTTACACCATCAGCACCCACCCCTCTATCCAGCACCACCACTTCTCTTCCCCCCGTCCCCTTGAAGCGATACCCAAGCTCCTCTTCCTCGCCCTGTCTACACTACAGCGTGCCTCTCCCCTGCCCCTCCCTGCCTCCCCTGGTTGACGAGGTTAAGCAGGAGGGCAGCGCGTTGTCTGCAGACATGTGCAGACGTTCTTGGTGAGAAGGTAGGAGACATGACCGAAGGTGCTGGGATCTCCTGCTCCTCCGGACCTGTCTACCTTGAGGGTGTGGGTTCGGGGGCTTGCACTACGCGTCCAGAAGCCATCTCTTGCCTCATCGCCTCAATGCTCTTGGTTGTGCGGTCCAACACAGCCATAATCGTACTGCTGGGTGAAGGTGGCCATGCTGCCAGCTATCCCAGTCATGGTCTGGAGCATATCGCGACCTATCTGTATGCTTGTCTGTGATAGCTGGACCATCTCCTGAACAGCAGAGGGCTGTCCTGCATCCTCAGGTGGTTGCTCCCTCCTGGTGGGTTCAGGAGCCTGGGTTGCCTTCGCGCCACAACCTCTGCTCTTGGTCGAGCTTGTTAGTGTGGTGTCCGTTCCAAACCCCAGGAACTCGGAGCCCGACGCCGATGTTCCGTGGACAGTTAGCACACATGGCAAGAGGCTGCTGCCATCCTGTTCCAGCTCCTCGAGCTCAAGGGCTTCAAAGACGGGCCCTTCTCCCTCCTCTCTCTCCTCTTCTTCGTGGCTCTGGGTGGCGGAGGCGGGAGCGGTGGAAATGGGTGATCTGGGGGTTGCTGGAGGATGGAGCCGCTGTGTTGGGCTGGGGACAACGTCAGGGTGGGAGATGTTGGGGTCTGATGGCTTCTCTGAATGCCAGAGGTCGATGGAGTGCCTTGATCCGTGCAGTCCGAGTCATCATCTGCAAGTAGAGGACGTCATTTCAGTTTGTGGGGTGGGGGGGTGGGGGGGGGGGAAGGTGGGGGTGGTGGTGTTGGTCAAGCTGAGGTGTGAGCCATGCCAGCTCACATTGAGCCAGCAAGGAGTTGCATCTCTACATGGGCACACCAATAATGGGCGACAAAGTGTGCAGTAAACCACGATTGCCTTAACATTGCATGACCTTTCACGCCATGAACGTGGTTCACACCGGAGATTAGTATAACCTTACCATGCTGTAGCACCAGATCTGCATCAACCATTGTGGTTGCACGGTGGCAGTCACCCTCCAATGCCAACGAACGCTCATCCAGCCTGCTCAATTCGACCACCTCTGCTGGGTCCCCTCCCGTCCCACGCAGGCTTGTTGCCTGGGATGCTTTTTTCTTCTGTACAAAGAAACGTTGCAGCCTTTAGCCTCTTTGCTGATGCTTCCCCCCACACACTCCCACACACCCCCACGCCCCCCCCACACACACCCCCACACACACTCCCACACACACTCCCACATCTGGCGCACAACCCTTTTGGAGTTGAACAGGAGGGGGGCAATAAATCTTTACTCACTCTTGCTGCCACCACCAAATCGTTCCAACGCTTCCGGCATCGGTTCCCATCCCGCGCAACATTGCCTATTGCGGACACGACCTCAGCGATCTCCCTGCAAATGCGTCGGTATTGTGGTGGTGGAGGCTTGCCACGACTATGCCAGGTGAGGTCTTTACACCTGCGCCCCACCTCCGTTAATAGCTCCTCCAATTCCTCTTCATTAAACCAGGTTGCTCTGGGCCTGGTCTTGATAGTCTTCATGCCAGATTTTTGCCCACTCATCCTCAATGATTCAAGAAATGGCTGCTCAAGACTTTGTGGCTCTCAATTTACAAGACTATTCCCTTTCCAACTCAGACTCTCCCCTCTACAACTCAGACTGTTCTCTCTCCAACTCAGACTGTTCTCTCTCCAACTTGGACTGTTCCCTCTCTAACTCAGCCTCTTTCCTTTCCAATCTCCAACTCACTCTTCCCTCTGCCACTCACAACTGCAACAGAGTGGCGTGCCTTTAAGCGCATGCGTAGATGTCCCATCAGCCACAAACGCGGCCGAAATGACGTCAGGTGGGTGAAAAGATTCCAACCTCCCCCCTCCAACCCCCGCCCCTCCCCGCCCACCGCCGCAAATCTCGCACTTGCGGGTTGCAGGGCCTCCGAAGTTCTCTGATTCGAGAGGCCTGCACCCGCCGCCCGCTCCCGCCCGCTCCCGCCCGCTCCCGCCGGCTCCCGCTACCTGCCGCTGCCGCCCACACAACCTCGCTGAAAATGGCACCCGCGAGACCTGGCAGCAGCGGGCACCAAAAGGGGTCGGTGCCGCCCGGAGACCGCCGATAAACAGGCGGGACTTACCAGACATCAATTTTGGAGTCTGTGTCTTTCACAGTATCTCTCTGTTTCCCTGTCTCTCTCTATCTCTATTGCTCTCTCTCTTGCTCTCTCTCTATTCCAGTAATGATAACAAATCTTCTCTTCCTCGGCAGTCCCTCGATGCTGTGTTTTTAAGAGGTCACTGAGGGACCAAGTAGTCACCTCAGCATTTCCCACTGAGAGGTTAAATGACTTCTTATTCCAGAAGGCTGCAGGTCCCAAAATTTCAAAGAACACTATCTCCCACAAAATCTCGCTGTTTTTTGACCTACATCAAGTAAGTGCAACATATTCACACTTATGTGCAGCGCCTGATTTAAGCCAATGCTGCCTGTGGTGTTCACAACACCAGTAGAACAATGGACACCCGGGGAGGGAGAGATCACATAAAGAATAATGACTCGGCGAGAGGGTTCGAGAATGAGTAATGAGATTTAGACTTAACAATGACTGCCTGAGAGGGAGCGGCATACAGAATAATGAGTGTGTGAGTGAGAATTAGATAGATAGGAAGAGTTAGACTAAACAGGGGTCACCCTTGAGTTACAGGTAAAATGTCTGTCTGAAAGAGTTTGTGATAGAATAATCAGCACCTGAGAGATGGTGAGAGAATGGGTAACTAACTGGCATTTGAGAAATGTGGGTGGTGCAGAGGGTTACAGTCCTGCACTTTCACTTCTAGGGCATGGGCTCTAATATCATCATCATCATAGGCAGTCCCTCGAAATCGAGGAAGACTTGCTTCCACTCCAAAAGTGAGTTCTCGGGTGACTGTACAGTCCAATACGGGAATTACAGTCTCTGTCACAGGTGGGACAGACAGTGGTTGAAGGAAAGGGTGGGTGGGGAGTCTGTTTTGCCCCATGCTCCTTCCGTTGCCTGTGCTTACTTTCTGCGATAAGACTCGAGGTGCTCAGCTCCCTCCCTATGCTCCTCCTCCACTTAGGGCGGTCTTTGGCCAGGGACTCCCAGGTGTCGGTGGGGATGTTGCATTTTATCAAGGAGACTTTGAGGGCGTCCTTGAAACATTTCCTCTGCCCACCTCGGGCTCGCTTACTGTGTAGAAGCTCCGAGTAGAGCGTTTGCTTAGGGAGTCTCGTGTCGGGCATGCGGACAATGTGGCCCACCCAACGGAGCTGGTCGAGTGTGGTCAGTGCTTCGATGCTGGGGATGTTGGCCTGAGCGAGGACGCTAACGTTGGTGCGTCTGTCCTCCCAGGGGATTTTTATATAGCACCTTTAACGTAGTGAAACGTCTTTGACACCCGAGCCACATAAGGAGAAATTAGCGCATGTGACCAAAAGCTTAGTCAATGAAGTAGGCTTTAAGGAGCGTCTTGAAGGAGGAAAGAGAGGTGGAGAGGCGGAGAGGTTTAGGGAGGGAGTTCCAGAGCTTGGGGCCCAGGCAACAGAAAGTATGGCCACCAATGGTTCAGCGATTGTAATCAGGGATGCTCAAGAGGGCAGAATTAGAGGAGCACAGACATCTCCAGGGGGTTGTGGGGCTGGAGATGATTCAGAGATAGGGAGGAGCGAGGCCATGGAGGGATTTGAAAACAAAGGTTAACAGAGAACAATAGAGACAGGCCTTTGAAGGAAGGTTTAGGGAACTTTATCACTGGAGTCAACACCCATCCCCCCCTCTGTGTCGCCATAATGTATTACTTGCAAGATGCAGTGAGCCAAAATTACTTCGCCAGCACTTCCCCCAATCCTGACCTCATCATTGGCAGTCCCTCGGAGTTGAGGATGGCTTGCTTCCACTCTCAGGTGATTGAAGAGTCCAATGAGGGAATTACGGTCTCTGTCACAGATAGGGCAGACGGTGGTTGAAGGAAAGGGTGGGTGGGGAGTCTGATTTGATGCACACTTGGTCTCTGCATGCTCTCGGCGATGTGACTCGAGGTGCTCAGCAGCCTCCTTGGTTGCTCTTCCTCCACTTTGGGCAGTCGTGGGCCAGGGATTCCCAGATGGCCGTGGGGATGTTGTACTTTATCAAGAAGGCTTTGAGGGTGTCCTTGAAACATTTCCTCTCCCACCTGGGGCTCACTTGCCGTGTCGAAGCTCCACGTAGAGCGCTTGTTTTGGGAGTCTCGTGTCGGGCATGCAGCCGATGTGACCCGCCCAATGGAACTGATCAAGCGTGGTCAGTGCTTCGATGCTGGGGATGTTGGCCTGAGTGAGAACACTGACGTTGGTGCGTTTATCCTGCCAATGGATTTGCAAGATCTTGCGGAGGCAGCACTGGTGGTACTTCTCCAGTGTTTGAGGTGTCTGCTGTATATAGTCCACATCTCTGAGCTGTTCAGGAGGGCGGGTGTCACTACTGCCCTGTAGACCATAAGCTTGGTGCCGGATTTAAGGTCCTGATCTTCAAACATTCTCTTGCTCAGGTGACCAAAGGCTGCACTGGCGCACTGAAGGTGGTGTTGAACCTCATCGTCAATATCTGCTCTTGTTGATTGTAGGCTCCCGAGGTATGGAAAATGGTCCACGTTGTCCAAGGCCTCGTCATGGATTTTGATAATCGGGGGCGGTGCTGTGTGGAAGGGTCAGGTTGTCTTAAGAATATTTAGCATAAGGTCCATGCTCTCGTATGCCTCGGTGAAGGTGCTAATGATGGCTTGGAGTTTGGCTTCCGCGTGTGTGCAGACGCAAGCGTTGTCTGCGTAATGTAATTCGATGCCAGAGGACAGAACGACCTTGGAGCTGGCCTGGAGGTGGCGGAGGTTGAACAGATTCCCATCTGTTCTATAATTTAGCTCCACTTCAGCGGGGAGCTTGCTAAGGGTGAGGTGGAGCATTGCAGCAAGGAAGATCGAAAAGAGTGTTGGTGCAAAGATGCAGCCCTGCTTGACCCCAGTCCGGACGAGGATTGGGTCTGTAGTGGATCGGTTGGTCAGGATCACGGCTTGCATGTCATCATGGAGCAGGCGGAGGATGGTGACAAACTTTTGAGGGCAGCTGAAACGGAGGAGGACGCTCCATAATCCCTCATGGTTGACAATGTCAAAGGCCTTTGTGAGGTCAAAGAAGGCCATATACAAAGGTTGGTGCTGTTCCCTGCATTTCTCTTGTAGTTGACGGGCGGTGAAGATCATGTCCATTGTAACCCATAGTGGACAGAATCCGCATTGTGACTCTGGGAGGAGCTCTTCAGCCACAGGGAGAAGACGGTTGAGGAGGATTCTTGCGATAACTTTCCCTGTGGCCGATATCAGTGAGATTCCTCTGTAGTTACCGCAGTTGGACTTGTCCCCTTTTTTGAAGAGGGTCATGATTACAGCATCTCTGAGATCTCCCGGCATGCTCTCCCCTTTCCAGCTAAGAGAGATGAGGTCATGTATCCATGCCAATAGTGCCTCTCCGCCATACTTTAGTGAATCAGTGGGGATTCCATCCACTCCTGATGCCTTGTTATTCTTCAGCTGACGGATGACCTAGGCAGGGCTGGGGTTGTGCTGAGATGATGGCGGGTAGCATGCTGCGGGTTGGAGTAGAAGACACTCACGTCGAAGGCAGAATCTCAGTTAAAGAGATCTTTGAAATGCTCCTTCCAATGGGCACTGACTGCCTCTCTGCCCTTGATGAGTACTTCACCGTTCTTGGCCAGCAGTGGAGTAGGGCCTTGGGTGCTTGGGCCATAGGTGGTCTTGACTGCGCTAAAGAATCCGCACACGTACATAGAAACATAGAAACATAGAAACATAGAAAATAGGTGCAGGAGTAGGCCATTCGGCCCTTCGAGCCTGCACCGCCTTTCAAAAGATCATGGCTGATTATTCCCTCAGTACCCCTTTCCTGCTTTCTCTCCATACCCCTTGATCCCCTTAGTCATAAGGGCCATAGCTAACTCCCTCTTGAATATATCCAAATGGCATCAGCAACTCTCTGCGGCAGGGAATTTCACTGGTTAACAACTCTCTGAGTGAAGAATTTTCTCCTCATCTCAGTCCTAAATGGCCTACCCCTTATCCTAAGACCACGTCCCCTGGTTCTGGACTTCCCCAACATCGGGAACATTCTTCCCGCATCTAACCTGTCCAGTCCCGTCAGAATCTTATACATTTCTATGAGATCCCCTCTCATCCTTCTAAACTCCAGTGAATGATCATGGTTGTTGGCCAACTGCTGGATCTCTTGTGCTTTCTCCACCCACTTTCGGTTTTTTAGGTCATGGGTTTTTAGGTGGACCTCGCCTTTAGCCATCTGCAGAGCTGCTTTCTTGCTCTCGTGTTGGGTTACTCCCTCACCCCTGACCACCAAGATAAACCCACATCATGAGATTGTCAGGTTCCTCTCCAGCTCACACACCATCCTGACTTTGACAAAGATAAACAATTTCTTCATCATTACTGGGTCACAAAAAAACCAAAGACATGTATTTATATAGCGCCTTTCATGACCTCAGGATGTCCCAAAGCGCTTTACAGCCAATGAAATATTTTGAAGTGTAGTCACTGCTGCAATGTCGGAAATACGGCATCCAATTTGCGCACAAATTGTATCACAAACGGCATTGTGATAAATGAGCAGATAATCTGTTTTTTAGTGATGTTGATTGAGAGATAAATGTTGGCTCAGGACACCGGGGATAATTCCCCCGCTCTTCTTCGAAATAGTGCCCTGGGGTTTTTTACGTCCACCGGAGAGAGCAGGTGTCTCATCTGAAAGGCGGAGCTTTACTCTGTATCTAACCCGTGCTGTACCTACCCTGGGAGTGTTTGATGGGATAGTATCGAGGGAGCTTTACTCTGTATCTAACCCGTGCTGTACCTACCCTGGGAGTGTTTGATGGGATAGTGTCGAGGGAGCTTTACTCTGTATCTAACCCGTGCTGTACCTACCCTGGCAGTGTGTGATGGGACAGTGTAGAGGGAGCTTTACTTTGTATCTAACCCGTGCTGTACCTGCCCTGGGAGTGTTTGATTGGACAGTATAGAGGGAGCTTTACTCTGTATCTAACCTGTGCTGTACCTGCCCTGGGAGTGTTTGATGGGACAGTGTAGAGGGAGCTTTACTCTTTATCTAACCTGTGCTGTACCTGCCCTGGGAGTGTTTGATGGGACAGTGTAGAGGGAGCTTTACTCTGTACCTAACCCATGCTGTACCTACCCTGGGAGTGTTTGATGGGATAGTGTAGAGGGAGCTTTACTCTGTATCTAACCTGTGCTGTACCTGCCCTAGGGAGTGTTTGATGGGACAGTTTAGAGGGAGCTTTACTCTGTATCTAACCCGTGCTGTACCTGCCCTGGGAGTGTTTGATGGGACAGTGTCGAGAGAGCTTTACTCTGTATCTAACCCGTGCGGTAGCGTACTGGTTATTTTACTGGTGCTACTAATCCAGAGGCCTGGACTCATTTTCTGGAGATGTGTTCAACTACTGCCCCAGCAGATGGGATTAAATAAACCTCGATTAAAAAGCCAGTATCAGTAATGGTGATCATGTAATTACCGGATTGTCGTAAAATCCCATCTGGTTCACTACTGTCCTTTAGGGAAGGAAATCTGCCGTCCTTACCCGGTTTGGGCCTATATGTGAGTCCAGACCCACAGCAATGTGGTTGACTCTGAAATGGCCCAGCAAGGCACTCAGTTTTACCGAACAACGGTGCAAGAAGGTGACTCAGCGCCAGCTTCTCACTTGGGCATCAAATGCTGACTTCGCCAACGACAGGCACATCCCATGAACAAATACATATTTATAAAAGGATGATAGAGATGGATGGATAAACTAATGGACTTAGCAAATTGTTTGAATAAAATAATCAGTTGAGATAAACTGACTGTATAAAAGTGAAAGTGTCGCCTTTAAACCCAAAACGAGTGAGCACTCACAGCCCGGAACAGTCAGTGCCCCGAACATCACCCAGTCTCAACGCCGAGAGCATGCAGAAATCAAGCGCAGGCAGCGGAAGGAGCGTGCGGCAAATCTGTCCCACCCACCCCTTCCCTCAACAACTATCTGTCCCACCTGTGACAGAGTCTGTGATTCTCGTATTGGACTGTTCAGTCACCAAAGAACTCACTTCAGGAGTGGAAGCAAGTCTTCCTCGATTCCGAGGGACTGCCTATGATGATGAACATCTACCCTTTCACAGAGACACCAGGTCCCCACCGCGCTCGGAGCGGTGAGCAGTATGTTGTCGGTATCATTTCACTATTGTATCACGATGATGTAATTTCCAATGACTAAAAGATCTGTGTTTACCGATGGCAGAAATTCTGTAACACAAATCTCGGCGGCTCGAGTGTCATTGCACATAAACTGAGGGGGTTTTTGCAGGAGCATCCAATTTCCCATTGATTAATGGCTGGAATTTCAGTATAACAAGGGATCAGAGAGAGAGAGAGAGAGATCCCGTCTCCAAGATCTGCAGAATCAGGGAAGGGGCATTGCAGAACTTGCTGGGAGTTGCAGTTACCTCCAGTTAAGTCAGAGAGAGGGGGGGAGGGAGAGAGACAGAGCATCAAATAGAGAGTCAGACACAAGATGCAGAGCGAGAATTCATCTCAGATGTTGGAACCACGCAAAGACAGGCATATTGATGGTGTTTGGCCGCCCACCTTTGATTATCGAGTGGTTTACATATAATGGACTGAAATAATCTTGCACCGATAGCTGGATGTGGGCACACAAGTGGAGAGGGGATAGGAGGGATAGAGAATAGGGGGTTCGGCTCCTGTACCCAACACCAGCCGGGAACCGACGGGCAAAGGACGGGAGGATCCCAGTTGTAGGTTCATCTTGCAGGGAGGGTCAGGGAACTGCAAAGCGGAAGGACAGGAACTCTGTTCATCTTTATATATATTTTACATTTTGAAAATAACTTAACTGAGTATTTTCATTGTATCATCTTTATAAATATCGGAATTTTATATATATATATATAATATATTCAGAGATGAAAACCGTATATATTTTATAGAAACATATATCGGCGTGCACACATCAATTTAGATTATACTTAATTTATATACAGCGGTTTACGTCATCTAACTTGTCTATATAGACATTGATTGGAACTGTAGTTGTATATATTATACAATAGTTTATATGATCTAATGTGTGTATATATATATATGCTCTGTATAATATATAGTACATGTATATGTGTATGTATAGCACCTGTCGCTATTGACCCATTTTATATATGTATATTTAAAATGATATATATTATGCACATATATACAGTGCATCTAGAGCGATGCTATATATGAAGTTAGGTGCATTATGACGAAAAGTTATATGTATATTTTTAAGAAATTCTAACTAAAAAGGTAAATTCGTCTTTTTTGAACTCTGTGCGAACTACAGCACAGAAGCACTTATTTCAATAAATACTGTCAATATGTTGAGGGCGTTGTTGGTTTACACGCTGCCCGCTATTCAACAATCCGTGTAGTCTTTAGATTAAGACAGCATCTCAAGGCAGGATTATTATTTTACGAATATAATTGTTTATTATTAGTGTGTGTGTGAGAGAGAGAGAGCTGAGGGGTGTGGGGGACATCAGAAAACACCAGAATGATTTCCAGAAAGAAAAGAGGTGGGGGAAAAGGGACAATAAAAATACGCTGATAATCAGCGAGGTGTTTGAGAATGAGCTGGCTTGGTTTTGTCTCTTCCCCACACAGAGGGAACTTCAGTCTGAGGCTGGGCGGAAAGACAACAAATCCCTCTTGCAGTCTCCACCTTAATATAAAGCTTTTAGAAAAAATATTCAAGAGGTAAGTATCCAGAAAAGGAGTCAATTTGTGCCGACATTATGTTTTGGTTTCCTCAAACCAGTACATTACTACTAAATATATAATTAAAAGAACATTTCAACACACGCCTTGGTTGTCAAAAAACACCAACAAGCGTTTTATCCTCCCCTTTCTGTTTTGTCTTCACTGTTTTAATTGTGTGTTTAAAACAATATATATATATATATATATATATATACACATTTACTTACAAGTTGTATTTTATTTGTTTTCAGATTCTCAGGGGGGTGGGGTCAAATCATTTGGAAAACAACTTTTAAAAAAATCAGCAGAACAGGTAACAATGTCCACAGGCTGCGGTTGTGGAAATGAAACGTGAATTTCATTCACTTAGCCCGGTTGTTGCAGCATTTAACCCTCTGAGTGCTGTTACACTGCTGTATCAACGTCCTTCGACCGCACTCAGGCTGCACACACTCAGACACATGCCCAGCCTGTCTCTGCAATATGTCAGGATGCGCTTATTCGTACTGACAAAATGGCCAACTTGCTCCACCCTTTGTTTCTGATTGGTTCCCTTGGAGGATAAGCCACACCCTGAAGTTTCACAGGGTTGTGTAACTGGGACCACCCAAAGGTCTCACTGACTTTACAAATTGTAAACCCATCCACTTTGACTGACAGAGAACAGAGCTCCTCAGAAGACAGCAAGGGCCAACCAAAGTGCCTTCCCCTCGTCCAAGTACATCCCTGCCCCAGCCAAAGTGCCTTACCCCAGTCCAAGTACATGCCTCCCCCAGCCAAAGTGCCTTGCCCCAGTCCAAGTGCATCCCTCCCCCAGCCAAAGTGCCTTACCCCAGTCCAAGTCATGCCTCCCCCAGCCAAAGTGCCTTACCCCAGTCCAAGTACATGCCTCCCCCAGCCAAAGTGCCTTGCCCGAGTCCAAGTGCATCCCTCCCCCAGCCAAAGTGCCTTACCCCAGTCCAAGTCATGCCTCCCTCAGCCGAAGTGCCTTGCCCCTGTCCAAGTGCATGCCTCCCCCAGCCAAAGTGCCTTACCCCAGTCCAAGTGCATCCCTCCCCCAGCCGAAGTGCCTTGCCCCTGTCCAAGTGCATGGCTCCCCCAGCCGAAGTGCCTTACCCCAGTCCAAGTACATCCCTCTGATTCGACCCGGGGGGTGGGGGGGGAAGCGGAGCTTGATAGGGGGCAGAGTTTGATGCCTGTCGGTCAAAGAAGAGCAGTACAGGCGGGGTGGAGGCGGGGCTGGACAGATGCCTGTCTGTCAAAAAAGGGCAGTACAAATAGTTACATCGAATATATAAATGGCACTCACCCTCCCTGCATATATGTGCTTAACATCTTTCTATATCTATGTACACATTGGGTATTTCCTACATCGCAAATCAACATATACAGCACAGATAGACTGTTGTGAAATATAAGCATTATGTATAAGCTATGTGTATTTAGAAGGCACCTCCACCTCTACACAATGTACACACATTTATAGTGTCCCATATGTAACATTATATAAACCTATTTTATATCATTTATATATATATATACATATAGTGTATATAAAGAAAGATGGTTGCAACTATAGTACCATTCATGCCCAAAGTGCTTTACAGCCAACGAAGTACTTTTTGAAGTGTAGTCACTGTTGTAATGTAGGAAACGCGGCAGTCAATTTACGCAGAGCAAGCTCCCACAAACAAAATGTGATAAATGATCAGATAATCTGTTTGAGAAATAAAAACAGAAAATGCTGGAAACACTCATCAGGTAGCATCTGTGGAGAGAGAAACAGAGGTAATGTTTCAGGTCGATGACCCTTCATCAGGTTGGCCAGGACACCGGGGAGAACTCCCCTGCTCCTCTTCGAAATAGTGCCATGGGATCTTTTACGTCCACCTGAGAGGGCAGACGGGGTCTCGGTTTAACGTCTCATTCAAAAGATGGCACCTCGGACAGTAAAGCACTCCCTCAGCACTGCACTGGAGTTTCAGCCTAGATTTATGTGCTCAAGTCTCTGGAGTGGGACTTGAACCCACAACCTTTTGACTCAGAGGAGAGAGTGCTACACAGCTGACACTATGGCTGTGATCTCGCCAACCATAGCGAGTCTGGGGTGGCCGGGGTACGTGGTGCGTGGAAAAGCTGTTCTTGGCTCCAGCCCACATTGTATGAAGAATCTTCCATTGATTGGGCTTGTTAAGCCCATCCTGTGAGGTTCCCGACCAATTGAAGGAAGCGGGTCTGGTGACGTCATTTGATGATGCGTCATCATGTGGTTTCCTTAAAGGGACCACGGCCACATTGATTTTGACATTTGTTCTGTCAGTGCTTTACACCGCATTGAGGTTCTGCAAACACTGACAAACATTGCACAAAGGTGCAAGGCTGCACCCAGGCTCTCCATCTGCTTATGGCAACCTGGTTGCACATTGCACAGGAGGGCACAAGCAGAGCTGTAGTCAGGAGGACCTGGCTGCCATGGTGCAAACCTTTCAATGATCTCAGTAGATCATGAAACGTTACTCTGTAAGTGGCTGAGGAGCTCCTCTCGGAGTCACAGTGCAAATTCCGTCCACTATGGGGTACAATGGACATGATCTTTACGGCACAACAACTGCAAGAGAAATGCAGGGAACAGCATCAACCCTTTGTACATGGCCTTCTTTGACAAAATAAAGGATTTTAACACTGTTACCCACGAGGCACTATAGAACGTCCTCCTCCATTTCGACTGCCCCCAAAGGTTTGTCACCATCCTCCACGACGACATGCAAGCGTGATCCTGACCAACAGATCCACCATAGACTCAATCCATGTCCGGACCGGGGTCAAGCAGGGCTGTGTCATCGTGCCAACCTCCTTCTCGATCTTCCATGATGCCATGGTCCACCTCACACTCAACAAGCTCTCCGCTGGAGTGGAACTAAACTACAGAACCAGTGGGAACCTGTTCAACCTTTGCCGTCTCCAGGCCCGATCCAAGACCGTCCCAACCTCAGTCATCGAAGTACAGTTCGCGGACGACGCATGCGTCTGCTCACATTCAGAGGCTGAACTCCAAGCCAGCATCAACATCTTCACCGAGGTGTACGAAAGCATGGGCCTTACACTAAACATTCGTCAGACAAAAATCCTCCACCAACCTGACCCCGCCACATAGCACTGCCCCGGTCATCAAAATCCATGGTGCGGCCTTGGACAACGTGGACCACTTTCCATACCTCGGGAGCCTATTATCAGCAAGGGCAGACATCGACGACAAGGTCCAACACTGCCTCCAGTGCACCAGCGCAGCCTTCGGTCACCTGAGGAAGAGAGTGTTCGAAGATCAGGCCCTAAAATTTGGCACCAAGCTTATAGTCTACAGGGCTGTAATGATACCCGCCCTCCTGTATGGCTCAGAGGCATGGACACCTCAAAATCGTTGGAGAAATACCACCAACGATTTCTCTGTAAAATCCTGCAAATCCCCTGGGAGGACAGATGCACCAACGTCAGTGTTCTTGACCAGGCCAACATATACCCAGCATCGAAGCTCTGACCACACTCGACCAGCTCCGTTGGGCGGGCCACGTTGTTCGCATGCCCGATACAAGACTTGCAAAGCAAGTGCTCTCCTCGGCAGGCGATCCCCAGGTGGACAGAGGAAACATTTCAAGGACACCCTCAAAGTCTCCTTGATAAAGTGCAACATCCCCACTGACACCTGGGAGTCCCTGGCCAAAGACTGCCCTAAGTGGAGGAAGAGCATCCAGGAGGGTGCTGAGCACTTCGAGTCTCATCGCCGCGAGCGTGCAGAAAACAAGCGCAGGCAGCGGAAGGAGCGTGCGTCAAACCAGACTCCTCACCCACCCTGTTTTTCAATCAATGTCGTCCCACCTGTGGCAGAGACTGTAATTCCTGTATTGGACTGTACAGTCACCTGAGAACTCACTTTTAGAGTGTGAAGCAAATCTTCCTCGATTTCGAGGGACTGCCTATGATGATGACTGCAAAGCCACATTCAACCTCATCCAACTGTGCCACTCATCACATCCCCATCACTCTGCCTTTCCTACCCTACTCCTGCACATCCTTACTCACACCAACTTACCTTACACCTCCACCCATCCCTCTCTCTCTAGTTACATTATCACTTCCCCATCTCATTAGCCACACCTCACACTCACCCTCATCCTTGTCCAATCGTACCAACTACCAACACACATGGGTGATGTAGAGTTCATGTAGAGTTTCTACTAATGTGTTGTCAAACATTGACATTTTTATTTTGAACACTTTGGGCTAGAAATTCCGCAACGTTGCGGCGATATTTTCGGCGATATTTCGCCCTTTTTGGCGGAAAACGGTGCGGCAGGAAATTCCCTGGAGTCTTGCGCTGGTGATTTTGGAGCGGACCGCCAGCGTGCAAGACTGGAAAAAGCGCTTTCGCCCGATATTTGGCTCAGCGGTGACCCGTAGGTAGGACCAAAAAAAAACGCAGAGGAAAAACCTGCTGGTGCAGCCCTTGGAACGGCGGGAGGTATGAAACTCTGCAAAAAACCGGTAAGTTAAAGTTTTCATTTTGAAATTTGTTTGCAGCGATTCACTAGAGAAGGGTCTTCTGAATGTTTTGTGATTTTTTTTATTTTTTGGAAAACATTTTTTTTGTGTCTTGCCCGCTCGCAGCGGTATCGGCCTCGGAGAAAAGTTACAGAAAATTCTCGGTTTGCGCCGCGAATCCTCGTGCAACGCCGATTTTTCTTGCCGGGTGCATTTTTTCCCCCCATTTCCCCCCCTCCAAATGTTCGGCCTCGAAATCATAGCGGAGTCATAGTTGGTTTTTTTTGGCAGAATTTCTAGCTCTTTGCTTTTTTGGACCGATTTGTGTGAACCTTCAGAAGTGCCTTAGTGAGTTGTAGTGAATGGTGAGACATAAGGGTACCCACCCCCCCGACCCGCAATGGTGATAAGCTTGAAAGGAATGGCTTGAGCATTACAGGATGCTCTATGGAGTTGGTGTGGGGTGGTGCCAATCTGGTGCATCATGTGGCAGCCAGGGTGTACAGCGTCAAGTGAAGTAAATGTGGCCATGGTGAGACCATCCCTGGCCTCCCGGGCAGCAATGTCATTGGGTGCCAATGCCCTATGTCCTGTGCAGCATCGAATGATTGCGGAGAAGGTTGGTGGTGTTGGTGGTGATGCTGGTGTGTTTAGTAATGTTGGTGTTGGGGCTGATTGTGGTGGGATTCTGAGGACCAAGCTGAGATTTTCTCAAGAGCACCGATGCTGCTGGAATAGATGGCAGGTGACGTTGAGATGACAGAAGCGATCTGTAAATGGTGAAAGAGGTTTCTCCAAGGAGGTGATAGTGGATAGAGAGTTCACTGCAAACACTTCCAAACTGCATGCAGCTCAAAAGTCTCTTTCAAATCTTGAAGGCTTCAGATTCTGAGATTGTAAAATGATCAGCTGTGAAATGGTAGCTTTTATACCACTTCTGCAGCTGTCAACTAGTCAAAGCAAGGGAGAGTCACTGAGAAAACCTGCACACTTACCTGACGTGAAGCCCGAGCGATGGGACGCTGCTGAAAAACATTGAAAAATGGTAAGTACCTGATAAAATTCTTTAAAATACCTCTTAATGATCGTAATTGGGCTGGCCCGCCACTTGGTGTCGGGTCTCTGAACCACAGCCAGACCCGACACTTTGGAAACTTACAAGGAGGCGGGATCAGAATGGGATCCCGCCCCACTGTCAATCACGGCCATTTTGTCAGCGGGCCCGCCTCCAAACCCGCGCTCGCAGGGCTGTTTGTGTGTTTGTAAATACAGTGCTAAACTGTAAGAATATGCCTCTAAACGTATACAAACAATATCGATGTATGAACCCATAAATCCGATCTACATCTGACCCTATAAAATACTTTATAATTTAGACACATATATAATTGATGTGCCATATATATGTAGCATATAGAGGTGATCTTATCGAAACATATAAGATTATGAGGGGGCTTGACAAGTTGGATGCAGAGAGGATGTTTCCACTGATGGGGGAGACTAGAACAAGAGGGCATGATCTTAGAATAAGGGGCCGCCCATTTAAAACTGAGATTAGGAGAAATTTCTTCTCAGAGGGTTGTAAATCTGTGGAATTCGCTACCTCAGAGAGCTGTGGAAGCTGGGTCATTGAATAAATTTAAGACAGAAATAGACAGTTTCTTAAATGTTATGGGGATAAAGGGTTATGGGGAGCGGGCGGGGAAGTGGAGCTGAGTCCATGATCAGATCAACCATGATCGTATTGAATGGCAGAGCAGGCTCTTGTTCCTATTTCTTATGTTCTTATGTTCTTATGTAGTCTTTATATATAAGTATATTTACATGCACATGCAGAATATATAAAATCGATGTCAGCAATGAACCTATAGTTAGTAGCTATCCATACATTGGATACAGTAACCAATGTATACATACAATTTTTTAAAGATAAAAATCTAGCTAGATCATTGCACGTAGATATACAGTATCAATATGATATTTTAAGACACATTGAATGAGAATTGTACTGCAAACACGTGCAAAGCTATGATGATATACTCATAATCAGCAAACACTGAAAGTTAGTTAAAAGAACGTGGTTAAAATCTACCATAATCGTCCTGCCTACTGTGAATCCATTTGAAGCCCTCTTGATCTTCCTTGATTATAAATCGCTCAACCATTGGTGGCCGTGCCTGGGCCCCAAGCTCTGGAACTCCCTGCCTAAACCTCTCCGCCTCTCTACCTCTCTCTCCTCCTTTAAGATGCTCCTTAAAACCTACCTCTTTGACCAAGCATTTGGTCACCTGCCCTAATTTCACCTCATGTGACGCAGTGTCAAATTTTATGTCTCATATTACTCCTGTGAATTGCCATGTGACATTTCACTACATTAAAGGCGCTATATAAATAACCCTAACCCTAACCCTGACCCTAACCCTGACCCTAACCCTAACCCTAACCCTAACCCTGACCCTAACCCTGACCCTGACCCTGACCCTAACCCTGACCCTAACCCTAACCCTGACCCTAACCCTGACCCTAACCTCAACCCTGACTCTAACCCTAACCCTAACCCTAACCCTAACCCTAACCCTAACCCTGACCCTAACCCTGACCCTAACCCTGACCCTGACCCTAACCCTGACCCTGACCCTAACCCTGACCCTAACCCTAACCCTGACCCTAATCCTAACCCTGACCCTAAATGCAGTTGTTGTTGATGTTTTGAAGCAACGACTATCTTTGCATTGAAACTCAGAATTGAACATCTGACCTTTGCTCACTGAATACAAAACTGAACCCAGATGCCAAGCAGAGAAGAGGCAGCACTGCTCTTTTATGATTTACTCAATACTGTTGTACCAAACTCCTAAAGATGGGTTAGAGCCTTCACCATATGCTGGGTACATTAATATTGACAACAAGAAATTAGCCTCCCATCCCACCCTAACCATTGCTAACCAGACCTCACCGCCCCAACCCCTGAGATATATGCTCAATTCAACAGCTGACAACTCTCCCTCTACAGAGAAGGAGATAATAAATGTTCTTGTTTACTCACCGAATATTGCAGACAGGAACTCACCCCCCCGGTCCCATACATTATAATTCTATTCATTTTCTTTTGACATCAGCATTATGCCAAATCCCACACTTGCAGCTGTTCTGTGATAGAAAACGTGTGCGCAAACGTGTGCGCACTCTTCCAAAGCTGCAAACTCTTCGCAATACCCAAATAGCTAAGGTGCACAGAGAAACAGAATTAAAAAGCCCTGCATTTATTAAACAACTTGCACGTTGGGGGAGAAATTGGTCTCCTTGGCGCCTTCCGTTAACGCCTCCAGGGGCCGGTTACGGGGTACTAAGGGTTCACTGACGCCCGCGAACTTCCCTGGCGGGTTTGCGCTGGCGCTCAAACTTACCGCCTCGATCTCCTGCACCTCCGTAGGTGGTGACGTCATCCGGTGCGTAACGCCCCATTACCGCCCCGGATCGTACATTCGCTCCCGCCTCCTGCAGCATCGCCGGGCGTCAACAACGGCAGCTGCAGGAGGGTTGGTCACCTCGGCTGGCCGCTTGGGGAGCGCTAATTACAGGCAGCGATGGTCAGGGAGGGAAACATGTAATTATGTCCCCAGTGTGCTGTACTTTGATTTATTCCAGGCCGCGATTGACCAGCTCTCGGAGTGCTTGGGGCTGCTCTGCGCGTATCGCAGGTACAGTCATTATTGCAGCCCTTTAAGGGAGGGAAGGAGGCTGTAAAACCAGCAGCGCTGCACGGAATATTGCTGTGTGCTGTGTCGTTACCACCCCTCTCAGTCCCTTTAGCGCTCGAAGGGGAGTGGTAGTGTTTGATTTTGCGCTCCATTTCCCTCTTGGAGCGCTAAACCGGAAGTTCCGTCGGAATCAATTGTGTAGCACCCGGCAATATTTTTACGCACCTGCAAAAGTTTTCGCCCTTAAAGGAGCGCTATGCAATTTCTAGCCCGTTGTCTTAAAACAACCAATTTGTAGGCCGTGCTCACAAAGCTCAGCGGAACATTGTAAGAATGCAGTAATGTATACCTCAATTTATTTCCTGTGTTGTGTGAACATAATGCATGCCAAATAGGTTGCCATTATGCCATGGGCATGTGCCTTCTGCACACAAAGCTTGCATTGAATGTACAAGCCAGGGCTCCCCCCTTTCTCTGCAACCTCCTCCAGCCCAATAACGCTCCATGAACTCTGCGTTCCTCTAATTCTGGCCTCGCGCACGTCTCCCCACTCACTTTGTCCCACAATCGGCGGCCGTGCCTTCAGTTGTCTGGGCCCTAAACTCTGGGAATTCCCTCCCTAAACCTCTCCTTTTCTCCATCTCTTTCTCCCTCTTTTAAGACCCCCCCATTAACATCTACCTCTTGGCTGCGTGCCAATTATTTAGTCTGACATTGACTATTCCAATGCACTCCTGGCTGGCCTCCCACATTCTACCCCACGTAAACTGGCGGTGATACAAAACTCGGCAGCCCCGTGTCCTAACTTGCACCAAGTCCTGCTCACCCCATCACTCCTGTGCTCGCTGACCTACATTGGCTCCTAGATCTCCTGGTCATTCTCATCGAACCAGTCTTGGCATTTCCTGGTCGAGTGATCGAGCATCTCTTCACAGCTGCTGATTATGGAGGCCTTGAGTGCAGACCAGGCACTGTGGACATTCTGCGTCTCTGAATCACTAGGTGTCGTCAGGTTGGTTGTGAAGTGCAGACTGAATAGGGATTTCTTAGCAGGATCTTTGAGTGCTCCAACGCTGACCTACATTGGCTCCCGGTTAAGCAATGCCTCGATTTCAAAATTATCATCCTTGTTTTCAAATCCCTCCATGGCCTCGCCCCTCCCTATCTCTGTAATCTCCTTAAACCCCACAACCCCCCAAGATGTCTGTGCTCCTTTAACTCTGCCCTCTTGAGCATCCCTGATTATAATCGCTCAACCATTGGTGGCCGTGCCTTCTGTTGCCTGGGCCCCAAACTCTGGAACTCCCTGCCTAAACCTCTCCGCCTCTCTACCTCTCTTTCCTCCTTCAAGACACTCCTTAAACCTACCTCTTTGACCAAGCTTTTGTCACCTGCGCTAATTTCTACTTATGCGGTTCGGTGTCAAATTTTTTATCTCATAATATTCCTGTGAAGCGCCTTGGGACATTTCACTATGTTAAAGACGCTATATAACTACAAGTTGTTGTTGCTGTTGATAACACTCCTGTGAAGCACCGTGGAATGTTTTACTATGTTAAAGTTGCTATATAAATGAAAGTTGTTGTTGGTGGCCCTAATCTCAGGGCTGATGACGTTTGCCCCGCGACCCTCCACATGTTTTACCCTTGTTGACCTCTGTGCCTCTTTACTGTTAAAATCAAAACTCGCTGCACAAACTCAGAATAAGAGTAGAACTTTTTTAATGATGCAAATGGATTGGATATATACTTGATAAGGAAAGATTTTCAGGGCGAGGGGAAACAGCATGGGAAACGAATTGAATAGCTCTTCCAAAGAGCCGGCACAGGCACGATGGGCTGAATGTTTGCATTCTGTGCAGTACAGAGGGATCTGGGGGACCTTGTGCACGAAACACAAAAAGTTAGTATGCAGGTACAGCATGTAATCAGGAAGGCAAATGGAGTGTCGGCCTTTATTGCAAGGGGGATAGAGTATAAAAGCAGAGAAGTCCTGCTACAACTGTACAGGGTATTGGTGAGGCCACACCTGGAGTACTGCATACAGTTTTGGTCTCCGTATTTAAGGAGGGATACACTTGCATTGGAGGCTGTTCAGAGATGGTGCACGAGGTTAATTCCTGAGATGAATGGGTTGTCTTATAAAGAAAGGTTGGGCAGGTTGGGTCTATACTCATTTAGTTTAGAAGAATGAGAGGTGATCTTATTGAAACATATAAGATTCTGAGGGAGCCTGACAGAGTAGATGCAGAGGGGATGTTTCCCCACGTGGGGGAATCTAGAACTAGGGGGCATAGTTTCAGAATAAGGGGTCGCCCATTTAAAACTGAGATGAGGTGGAATTTCTTCTCTCAGAGGGTCGTGAATCTGTGGAATTCTCTGCCCCAGAGAGATGTGGAGGCTGGGTCATTGAATATATTTAAGTTTGAGATAGACAGATTTTTGAACAATAGAGGAGTGAAGGGTTATGGGGAGCGGGCGGGGAAGTGGAGTTGAGGCCAAGATCAGATCAGGCATGAGCTTATTGAATGGCGGAGCAGGCTCGAGAGGCCAAATGGCCTACTCCTGCTCCTATTTCTTACGTTCTTATGTAAGATTCTATACATTCCTACTTTAACTCATTCTTTTCCAGAACTCCAAAACAATAGAATTGATCACTTTCCTTAGCATGTTCTTCACCTAAGACTTTAAAACTTAAGCTGAACATTACTTAGACTGTCCCTTCACAGAATGGCTATAGCACCGAAGGAGGCCATTCGGCCCGTCGAGCCTGTGCCGGCTCTCTGCAAGAGTATTTCAGCTAGTCCCACTCCCCCGCCCTTTCCCCATAACCCTGCAAATGTTTTCCTTCCAATTCCCCTTTTGAAAGCCACGATTGAATCTGCCTCCAGCACCCTTTCAAGCCGTGCATTCCAGATCCTAACCACTCGCTGCGTAAAAAAGTGTTTCCTCATGTTGTCTTTAGTTTTTCTGCCAATCGCCTTAAATCTGTGTCCTCTGGTTCTCGACCCTTCCGCCAATGGGAACAGTTTCTCTCTCTCCACTCTGTCCAGACCCCTCATGGTTTTGAACACCACGATCAAATCTCCTCTCAACCTTCTCTGCTCCAAGGAGAACAACCCCAGCTTCTCCAGTGTATCCATGTAACTGAAGTCCCTCATCCCTGGAACCATTCTTGTTAATCTGTTCTGCACCCTCTCTAAGGCCTTCACATCCTTCCTAAAGTGTGGGGCCCAGAATTGTACACAATACTCCCTTTTGAAATTTGAAGCATCACCTAGTTTTCCGGATAATAAAAAAACAATTCTCCTTTCCATCTGAGACTGTCTGTTTCTTTCTTCTTGTTATTGTCACAAAAATAAAATGATGTGCCACAGCTCAGTGCACTGCGGGGGAATATACCGAGGACATCTAACATAGTGTCAGTAACACCAAAACATATTGGAAGGGCCTATTCTCTATAATATACACAGGCACTGCTATTCTTTATAATATACACAGGGGCTGCTATTCTCTATAATATACACAGGGGCTGCTATTCTCTATAATATACACAGGGGCTGCTATTCTCTATAATATACACAGGGGCTGCTATTCTCTATAATATGCACACGGGCTGCTATTCTCGATAATATACACAGGGGCTGCTATTCTCGATAATATACACAGGGGCTGCTATTCTCGATAATATACACAGGGGCTGCTATTCTCTATAATATACACAGGGGCTGCTATTCTCTAATATACTCAGGGGCTGCTATTCTCTATAATATACACAGGGACTGCTATTCTCTATAATATACACAGGGGCTGCTATTCTCTGTAATATACACAGGCACTGCTATTCTTTATAATATACACGGAGCTGCTATTCTCTATAATATACACAGGGGCTGCTATTCTCTATAATATACACAGAGGCTGCTATTCTCTATAATATACACAGAGGCTGCTATTCTCTATAATATACACAGGCACTGCTATTCTTTATAATATACACAGGGGCTGCTATTCTCTATAATATACACAGGGGCTGCTATTCTCTATAATATGCACACGGGCTGCTATTCTCGATAATATACACAGGGGCTGCTATTCTCGATAATATACACAGGGGCTGCTATTCTCGATAATATACACAGGGGCTGCTATTCTCGATAATATACACAGGGGCTGCTATTCTCTATAATATACACAGGGGCTGCTATTCTCTATAATATACACAGGGGCTGCTATTCTCAATAATATACACAGGCACTGCTATTCTCTGTAATATACACAGGCACTGCTATTCTTTATAATATACACGGGGCTGCTATTCTCTATAATATACACAGGGGCTGCTATTCTCTATAATATACACAGGCACTGCTATTCTTTAATATACACAGGGGCTGCTATTCTCTATAATATACACAGGGGCTGCTATTCTCTGTAATATACACAGGCACTGCTATTCTTTATAATATACACGGAGCTGCTATTCTCTATAATATACACAGGGGCTGCTATTCTCTATAATATACACAGAGGCTGCTATTCTCTATAATATACACAGAGGCTGCTATTCTCTATAATATACACAGGCACTGCTATTCTTTATAATATACACAGGGGCTGCTATTCTCTATAATATACACAGGGGCTGCTATTCTCTATAATATACACAGGGGCTGCTATTCTCTATAATATGCACACGGGCTGCTATTCTCGATAATATACACAGGGGCTGCTATTCTCGATAATATACACAGGGGCTGCTATTCTCGATAATATACACAGGGGCTGCTATTCTCGATAATATACACAGGGGCTGCTATTCTCTATAATATACACAGGGGCTGCTATTCTCTATAATATACACAGGGGCTGCTATTCTCAATAATATACACAGGCACTGCTATTCTCTGTAATATACACAGGCACTGCTATTCTTTATAATATACACGGGGCTGCTATTCTCTATAATATACACAGGGGCTGCTATTCTCTATAATATACACAGGGGCTGCTATTCTCTATAATATACACAGGCACTGCTATTCTTTAATATACACAGGGGCTGCTATTCTCTATAATATACACAGGGGCTGCTATTCTCTATAATATACACAGGGGCTGCTATTCTCTATAATATACACAGGGGTTGCTATTCTCTATAATATACACAGGGGCTGCTATTCTCGATAATATACACAGGGGCTGCTATTCTCGATAATATACACAGGGGCTGCTATTCTCGATAATATATACAGGGGCTGCTATTCTCTATAATATACACAGGGGCTGCTATTCTCTATAGTAGACACAGGTCCTTCAGGCATGTGAAGCTGCCACCTCTACCTGGTCTGGGCCTACATGTGATTCCAGTTCAACCCCAGGTAGAGTTGCCTTGCCACATTCTGTAGCTTTGAAAGAAAGTATTTTCTTGAAGTTCTGTTGAATTTAAACTTTCTCCTGTGTCTTTCCACACCTCACAATTCGCTCACACTTTAGCCCTTTTTTGGATTTTTATACCTTCTCACATTCTTTCACAACAACAAAGTTTATTTTGACTGTGAAGCAATTTATAGGGCTCTCCACTCTCCCCCTTTCTTTGTTTCCAATGCGCCGATCCATGTTACATTCTGTTGACGGCTCCACATTCTAAAACATTAAGAAGAACATAAGAAGTAGGAGCAGGAGTGGGCCACTAGGCCCTTCCAACCTGCGCCACCATTCAATAAGAGCATGGCTGATCTTATGGATAGATTTTTGAACTCTAGAGGAGTCAAGAGATATGGGGATTGGGTGGGAAAGTGAGATGGAGGATCAGCTATGATCTTATTGAATGGCGGAGCAGGCTCGAGGGGCCTAGTGGCCTACTCCTGCTCCTATTTCTTAAGATCTTATCTTCTACCTCAACTCCACTTTCCCGCACTAATCCACCTTTTCTCTTTCAGGTGCTGATTGGCCTGTTGTATACTTCCTGCATGTTCTGTCTCTATAGGCCCAAAATTCATCAACTCACCGCCCACTGCCGCCCACTGCCGCCGACATTCCTCATGAAGACCCGCCCAGTGTCATTTTCGGGGTGGGCCTGGAGCGGGCGGGAGGGGAGAGCCGCCGGGAATCGCCCGCTGGTGTCAGCGGACGGCCGAGTGGCGCGACCGAGCTCCCGCCCGCCGAGCTCCCAGATTCCTGCGGGCGGGAGTCGGCGGCAGAACGGGGGGTGGGCCGCTGGCTGGGAGGCCGGTCTGTCCCCGACGGTGAGTAGGAAGATCATTGAAAACAGGTTAGTGAACATTTTATATATTTTTTTCCACAAGTGACCCTGAAGGTCTTCCGATAGTTTTAAAATTTTTTTTTATTGATGATTTTTATTTTCAGGTCTTCGACCCTCCGTGGGGCCCGACTCTATCCTCGGCGGCACTTGGGCGGCAAGCACCTCTGCCGCCGAGAATGAGAGCTCCCGCCCGCTGCCCGCCCAGATTGGCGGCGTACGTCGTCCATTTGCCGCCCGCCGACCTTCGAGGGACCTCGGCGATGAATATCCCGCCCATAGTACCGTCCGGTACCTCGGCGGCCATCGGCGGCCATCGGGCGGGCGGGGGCCTTGATGAAAATCGACCCCCTATATTTGTACGGCACGGATATTGCTGATACAAAGATGTGCATTAATGTAGCTCTTTAGCACCTCTATCGGAAAGACCTCAGAGTATTTCCCATACCAATTAATTGCTCAGAAGGGCAGCAACTGTCATTATGTGGGAGATGTTCAAAATGATGAGGGGTGTTTGATCGAGTAGACAGGGAGAAATTGTTTCCAGTGGCAGGAGGGTCTGTAACCAAAGGATACGGATTTAAGATAATTGGCAAAAGAACCAGAGGGGCAGATAAGGAGATTTATTTTTTGACGCAGCGAGTTGTTGTGATCTGGAACATGTTGCCTAAAAGTGCAAACCGATTCAATAGTAACTTTCAAAATTAGAATTAGAAAAACAAATTGCTGAGCTATGGGAAAAGGGCAGGGGAACGGAATTAATTGGATGGCTCTTTGAAAGAACCAGCGCAGACACGAAGGGCCAAATGGTCTCCTTCTGCGCTATGAGATGCTATGGCCGGGAAATTCCGGTGCATCCCGTTTGGGGGCATTAGCACTCGCGCGAGGAGTGAGGCCAGGCGCAGTAGTCTCGCCTCTCGTGATCAATTGGGGCTTGCCGCCCCCCCCGGGAAGGAGGTGGAACGTTCAATCAAGCACTCCGCTTCCTTTCTGGGGCGGTAGCGGGAGCAGGCCTCGGGAGCGGGGCGCACTAGGTCGCGTAGTGCTGCGCGTAGGAGGGGTTTCTTCCCCGAATTAAAGGGAAGGAGGACCCAAGCTGCAAACGCTGCTTCATAAAAAGGGTCCGACCTGGACCAGCGGGGTGCAGGAGGTGCCATGAGATCAGCCCAGCACTCGCGCAGAGCGGCAGGCTGAGGAACGGATGCCCGGATCCCGTGTCCAAACTGGGCACCCGTACGGAAAATAAAAGCGGATATTTTGTTTCAGGAGCTGCCAGCCCACCTCCCATAAGAACATAAGAAATAGGAATAGGAGTAGGCCATAAGGCCCCTCGAGCCTGCTCCATTTAATAAGATTATGGCTGATCCGATCATGGATTCAGGTCCACTTCCCTGCCCGCTCCCCATAACCCCTTATCCCCTTAGCGGTTAAGAAACTTCTATTTCTGTCTTAAGTTTATTCAATGTCCCAGCTTCCACAGCTCTCTGAGGCAGTGAATTCCACAGATTTACAACCCTCTGAGAGAAGAAGTTCCTCCTCATCTCAGTTTTAAATGGGTGGCTCCTTATTCTAAGATTATGCCCTCTAGTTCTAGTCTCCCCCATCAGTGGAAACATCCTCTCTGCATCCACATTGTCAAGCCCCCTCATAATCTTATACGTTTCAATAAGATCACCTCTCATTCTTCTGAATTCCAATGAGTAGAGGCACAACCTACTCAACCTTTTCTCATAAGTCAACTCCCTCATCTCCGGAATCAACCTAGTGAACCTTCTCTGAACTGCCTCCAAAGCAAGTATATCCTTTCATAAATATGGAAATCAAAACTGCATGCAGTATTCCAGGTGCGGCCTCACCAATACCCTGTATAACTGTAGCAAGACTTCCCTGCTTTTATACTCCATCCCCTTTGCAATAAAGGCCAAGATTCCATTTGCCTTCCTAATCACTTGCTGTACCTGCATACTATCCTTTTGTGTTTCGTGCACAAGTACCCCCAGGTCCTGCTGTACTGCAGCACTTTGCAATCTTTCTCCATTTAAGTAATAACTTGCTCTTTGATTTTTACTGCAAAAGTGCATGACCTCACACTTTCCAACATTATACTCCATCTGCCACTTAGCCTGTCTATGTCCATTTGCAGATTTTTTGTGTCCTCTTCACACATTGCTTTTCCTCCCATCTTTGTATCGTCGGCAAACTTGGCTACGTTACGCTCAGTCCCTTCTTCCAAGTCGTTAATATAGATTGTAAATAGTTGGGGTCCCAGCACTGATCCCTGCGGCACCCCACTGGTTACTGATCGCCAACCCGAGAATGATCCATTTATCCCGACTCTCTGTTTTCTGTTATTTAGCCAATCCTCTATCCATGCTAATATATTACCCCCAACTCTGTGAACTTTTATCTTGTGCAGTAACCTTTTATGTGGCACCTTGTCAAATGCGTTCTGGAACTTGCGCCTGCAAATACGTGCCCCCTGAAGCTGTCATCACCCGGTGCAGCATCAGGGGTCAATACCCGATTTAGGGCACTAACAGAACGCTGCGCAAGGCGATGACGTCACGATCTTTGAGCGCAGGAGATCGGGGAGCAACAGTGTAGTGCCGCTGCTAAAGGCCCGCCAAATAAATTCCCCTCCACCCCCCATGGGGAGCTAACGGGAGGCAGAAATGACCCCAATTTATCCCCCTATGCTTCTAGATAAGACACTGTTCCTTGAAAGACCTCAGATCTTGAAACAATCCAACTGTTGATGATGACGGAAAATACCTGGAAAGAGTTTGGTCTGAGTTGCAGATAATGAGGAACAACTGAAAGCGTTGTTAAATATTTTAGAGGGCTTGCGATAGAAATTGGTATTCATTGCACTCGTTTTCGGGCACAGAGCAGACTAATCTGCACAGGCATTGGTCCCACTGCGATATTTTGTGAGGCCCTGATTTTTAGATAATCGATGGCTCAGATGGTAGCACACTTGCCTCTGAGTGAGAAAGTTGTGGGTTCAAGTCTCACTCCAGGGCCTTGAGCACAAAAATCTAGGCTGACACTCGCAGTGCAGTGCTGAGGGAGCGCTGCACTGTCGGAGGTGCTGTCTTTCAGTTGAGACGTTAAATCGAGGACCCGTCTGCTCTCTCAGGTGGACGCAACAGATCCCATGGCACTATTTCGAAGAAGAGCAGGGGGAGTTATCTCCAGTGTCCTGGCCAATATTTATCCGTCAATCAACATCACTAAAGCAGATTATTTGGTCATTATCATATCGCTGTTTGTGGGAGCTTGCTGTGCGCAAATTGGCTGCCGCGTTTCCCACATTACAACAGTGACTACATTTCGAAAAGTACTTAATTGGCTGTAAAGCGCTTTGGGACGTCATGAAGTCGTGAAAGGCGCTATATAAATGCAAGTCTTTCTTTTCTTTCGGTATCCTGGAGAGATGCCTCGAACAGACATTAGGCCCTTCCAATATGTGAATTATGTTGAAGGAGTTCATTGAGATTCCACCACGGCTCCCGTTCACATGGAGAGTCAGGAGCAACGGGATTGCTTCGCCCGAATCCACAAGGGTTAGGTTCGCGCCTCCCTGCCCTCTCCGACTCCTCGCCTCTCCCCCCCCCCCCGCCGCCCCTCCACCCCCGGGACTTTCCTGAGGGCTGCTGGCCGTGGGGCAGGGTGGCCCAACATTGGTCCCTTTGCTCGCTGCGAGCTGCCTGCGGAGTGAAGAAAATTGGCAACAGCTCACCCCCCGGCGTAAGCCGCTGAGACCCGAGGACCAATTTCCATCGATCGCGGGCCTTTCGGTTCCCCCGCTCGCTGGTCGCCCAGCACCCGGTGTGGGCCCGAAAAAATGGGCACGGGCTAATCTCTGGGCTAAAATAAAAGTCATAAAATGCTGCAAACACTCAGCAGATCAGGCAGCAACTGTGGAGAGAGAAACAAGAGTTAACATTTCAGGTCGATGACACTTATAAAGTATTTACTGCATGGGTTCTTTGTTTAAGAATTCATAGCAACATATTGTTATTAAGAACTATTTGGTTTGTTAACAAAGGTTTAATAATCACACTACACATTCCCAATTCATCCTTCTTCTAAGGCGGTCCTCCCATCGAGGATGATTTGCTTCCACACCAAAAATGGATGAGTTCACAGGTGTTTCAGCGAAGGACCTAATATTCCAGGTCCCGAACTACATCATGAAGGGTGGAAGATGCCTGTGGGTGGATTTTTTTAACGTGTGGTGACCGTTGCACACCAGCCACCACACGGGCTTGACAGAGCTAGGTCTTGGTCCAGTGGCAAGGGTTCACCAAGGCGACTGGAGACCAGCTCTGCTGCACGAACCTAGTGTGCACACATATCGCAGTGTGGGCTGGGCCCGTGCTGCCCCCTGGGCCCCTCGCCTCTTCTGGGGCCCAAACGCTCTCCTCTCCTGGGCCCTGATCACGTCGCTCCACGATCACTCGCCGCTCCTTCGCCCCCGACCTCACCGCTCCTGCAGTAGCTGCCCGCGCTCCGATCACTGACCTGGACCTTGGTGACGTCCAATCCAGTTGCCCTCCTCACTGCCATCGCCCTCCTGCACCAGCTCACGCTGTACCTTTTAGTGCTATGCCACCACGCTGCTCCAGGGGCGGCTCGCCTTTTATGGCCCCAACCTGCTGCTGCCGTTTTGTCGCCGGTCGGGGCCCTCATGCTGCCTGAAGTGCGACTCTCATATATCTGCTTTCCCCCTTGGTTACGTTCTTCCACCAGGCTCACAACTGCATACCTCATCGTGGATGACCGAGACCCAACTGGCTGGGGTTTTGTTGAGTCTTGTGAGCATCACATGACTGGCTAAGCCACTCACAACTCTTTTGTTGCAAATAAATAAACAATTAATCCAAGTGCCCCTTCATTAAATGGGGGGGGGGAAATCCAAAAACTTTTCAAGTGTCCTTTTTTGTTTAAGCCACTCACAACTCTTTTGGGGGGGGGACAAAATAAACATTAGATCGAGTGCCCCCCGATCTGGGGGACACTCCAGACACTTTTAACTGCCCTTTTTTTTATTTTTTGTTTTTTTGGGGGGTTTTTTGTGTTTTTTTGTGATTTTTTTTTGGGCAATAAAATCATATAATTTACAAGTGCCCTCTATAAAAGGGGAGGGGTAAGCCACTCACAACTCTTTTAGAGTAAACAAATAGACATTAGGTCAAGTGCCCCCCGATCTGGGGGACAGTCCAAATATTTCGCAAGGCCCTTTTTTTTTGGTTTTTTTTGTATTTTTGTAGGTTTTTTTTGTGATTTTTTTGGGCATTAAAATCATATAATTTACAAGTGCCCCCTATAAAAGGGGAGGGGTAAGCCACTCACAACTTTTTTGGGGGAGTACAAATCAACATTAGATCGAGTGCCCCCCGATCTGGGGGACACTCCAGACACTTATAACAGCCCTCTTTTTATTTTGTTTTTTTGGGGTTTTTTTGTGTTTTTTTTTCCTTTTGTGATTTTTTTTTGGGGCATTAAAATCATATAATTTACAAGTGCCCCCTATAAAAGGGGAGGGATAAGCCACTCACAAACCTGTGAGCATACTCACAGGTGCATACGTCACAATGACCTTTTGTCGGAACTGCTCAGAGTTAGACAAGTAACAGGTTCCAATCTCTAAGATCCTGTCTCCGTTGTACTCCTGTGAAAGGGAGAATGTTTCTCAATGATATGTGTGATGTATGTGTGTCTGTGGGAATGCACGATGTGAGTATAAAGGTGAGAAAATTCCTCTTGTCTGTTTATGACAGCCCAACACACCATTTGGCCCCCAATAGCTTGCATAAATGTTTTACGACACCGGTAAAGGAAAGGAAGGTTCTTCATGTGAACTACAAACAGTGTGCTTTCACACATCTGATACTGTTTCTTCACACTTTCAATATTATAAATAGTAATAATAGTTTTAGGCAGGAGAGAACCTTCAGACCGTCTAGCCCGCCCAGCCACGGTATTCCCACAGTGCATTTCATAGAATTATACAGCATAGAAGGAGGCCATTCAGCCCATCGAGCCTGTGCCGGCTCTCTGAAAGTGCAATCCAATTAGTTTCGCTCCCTCGGCTCTTTCTCCGTAACCCTAAAAATGTCTCCTTTTCAAGTAGTTATCCAATTCCATTTTGAAAGTTACTGACCCTGAAATTGCGGCCTCCCCTGGTGCGTACGATGTGCATGTCCGCCCGAAGAGGCACCTCAGGTTGCCGGTTTAGATGTGTGAAGCGTATGGCGCCTGAACCCAGTATTGTGATCTGTCAAAATGTCTTTGGACAGATTGAGCGCATCCCTGGGAGAAGAGCCTTCGCCGGCGCAGGTTTGGGCTATTTGCCCAACTCTTACCCAGCAAATGTCTTTCAAACTCTTAGGCCTGATAAAAGCAAGCATAAGGCCTGTTTTTTTTTTACCAGAGTAAGGGTTGGATTTCAGGCTTTTCTGTTTTCGAGGTGGTAATGTTTCCGGCCTGGAATAGTTTGTGCTTCGGTATGTAAGTTTGGGCATCTGGGGGCGCAGCACGAAGGGTGGCGTTGTACACCTCTCGTGGTGCAAGGATGGGAAACTCCTGAGCTAAAGTGTCAGGCCGTGTGCACTCCGAGAAAGGCCTGGGAGGGGGAGCGGGGGGGGAAACCATATAAAAAAACCCACAAAAACATTCCCAAAACATTGCCCAGGCCACAAATCACTAACATTAAAAGACCAAACACTCGCACTTACCTTCGGACTTTACCGTCCTCACCACCGGCTGTGCTGGAGCGCCCTGATTTCCCAGGCGGTCATTGCGAGGCGCGATTCCGGGCGGACGGATCGGGCAAGAGTCAGAACTCGGATGGTGTCGCGGCCAGAGGCGTTGCTGCTTGGCGCAGCTCTCCCCGGGCGTTGCTGCTCGGCGCCACCATAAAACCCGAGCGGAGGATCGCGACGAGGCGCAGGGGACCTCAACACCGCTCCGCGGTGAAACCCGGGTGCAAAGGACAGGAAAACCAAGCTCTAAGGGTTTTAATAGATAGAAAAAATAAGTGATATTAATTACTTTTATCTTTAAAACCTTGTCTATGAAGGTAAGTTCATTTTTAAAACTATTAAAATACATTTCCTCTAAAACATTGAATTTAATGCAATTTCTATTAATTTTTTAAAAAGTGAAGTGTTTAATTTATTTAAGTTTGTGTTTTATTTGATTTTAGGGGTATTCTCATTGACCGTTATGGGAAACGAGAATACTACACTGTGATTGGTGGCCCAGGCCCACGTGATCCCAGGATGCCCGTACGTTCCTGGGATGTGTGGTCCTCTGCGCTGGGCTGTGCATGTAGGCCTGGTCATAGTTTGTTCCTCCGGGACCACCAGGTGCTCTTGTAAAAACATTTTCAGTCGGAGGTATCCGCCCGCGGGAAGACTCTGACTGCAATTTTTGGCCCTATTCAATATTGAATCTGCTTCCACCGACCTTTCAGGCAGTGCATCGCAGAGCACAACAACTCGCTGCGTTAAAAAAAATTTCCTCATGCCCCCCCCGCCCTGGATTTTCCATTTCTAATGACCCCCGAATCCTATTTGTTGACTAGAAACATTTTAAGCTTTGCAAAAGGATGAATATTTAGAGGGCCAACTGCGAATGAGTGGAAGGACATGGACTCTGTCCCAGGTGGAGCAGCCTGGACCACTTCGCCTCACAAACGTACAGTTTTGGTCTCTGTATTTAAGGAAGGATATACTTGCATTGGAGGCTGTTCAGAGAAGGTTCACTAGGTTGATTCTGGAGATGAGGGGGTTGACTTATGAGTAGCTTGGGCCTATACTCATTGGAGTTCAGAAGAATGAGAGGAGATCTTATTGAAACTTATAAGATAATGAGGGGGCTCGAAAGGTGGATGCAGAGAGAATATTTCCACACATAGGGGAAACTAAAACTAGGGGACATGGTCTTAGAGTAAGGGGCCGCCCATTTTAAACTGAGATGGGGAGGAATTTCTTCTCTCAGAGGGTTGTGGATCTATGGAATTCTCTGCCCCAGAGAGCTGTGGAGGCTGGGTCATTGAATATATTTAAGGCGGAGATAGATTTTTGAGCGATAAGGGAATAAAGGGTTATGGGGAGTGGGCAGTGAAGTGAAGCTGAGCCCATGATCAGATCAGCCATGATCTTATTGAATGGCGGAGCAGGTTCGAGGGGTCTTATGGCCTACTCCTGCTCCTAAGTCTTATGTTATTATGAACCCCTGTTCCTGTGGGTTGGGATCTGGGAGTTGGGTTCTCGATGTTGCTCCGAGGGGAGGTAGGGAAGGAGGGTTGTGACAGGTCGTTGCTGCCTCCAGTGGTGGGGAAACTGTTGGCTACATCACCGGAGTCTGAATTATTCTTCATCCTCTGAATTATTCTTCATCCTCTGAATTATTCTTCATCCTCTGAATTGTTAAATGAGAAAAAAAAGAAAGATCTTGCATTTGTATAGCGCCTTTCGTGACCTCAGAACGCCCCGAAGCGCTTTACAGTCAATGAAATATTTTTGAAGTATAGTCACTGTTGTAATAGTCACAGCAGCCAATTTGTGCACAGCAAGCTCCCAAAACAATAATGTGCTGATCACCAGATCATCTGTTTTTTTTAGTGATGTTAGTTGCGGGAGATAAATTGGCCAGGACACCGGGGAGAACTCCCCTGCTCTACTTTGAAATAATGCCTTGTACGTCCACCTGAGAGGGCAGACAGGGCCTCAGTTTAACGTCTCATCCAAAAAGACACCACCTCTGACAGTGTAGCGCTCCCTCAGTACTGCACTGGGAGTGTCAGCCTAGATTATGTGCTTAAGTCTCTGACCCCACAACCATCTGACTTAGATACAAGAATGCTATCAACTTTTTTTAAAACTCATTTAATGGTCTCTGGTTTACTAGCCCAGTAACATAATCACTGAGACACTGCTGCCATAACCATAGCCAATACAACAACAACAATTGTTGTATTTATATAGCGCCTTTAATGTAGTGAACTGTCCCGAGGCGCTTCACAGGGGTATTATGAGATAAAATATTTGACACCAAGCCAGATAAGTAGAAAGGTGACCAAAAGCTTGGTCAAAGAGGTAGACTTTAAGCAGCGTCTTGAGGAGGAAAGCGAGGTAGAAAGGTGAAGAGGTTTAGGGAGGGAGTTCCAGAGCTTGGGGCCCAGGCAATAGATGGCACGGTCACCAATAATTGAGCAATTATGATCAGGGATGCCCAGGAGGACAGAATTAGAGGAGCACAGACATCTCGGGAGGGGACGCGGGGGGATTGGCGGGATGTTGTGGGTCTGGAGGAGATTACAGCGATAGGGCAGAGTGAGGCCATGGAGGGATTTGAAAATAAGGCTGAGAATTTTGAAATCGAGGCGTTGCTTAACCAGAAGTCAATGTAGGTCAGCGAGCAGAGAGGTGATGGGTGAGTGGGACTTGGTGTGAGTTAGGACACGGCCAGCCGAGTTTTGGATCACCTTGAGTTCACGTAGGGTAGACTGTGGGAGGCCAGCCAGGAGTCTGTTGGAATAGTCAAGTCTAGCCGTGTTATGTATGCATGTTAATGTATGTACTGTAACACTAGACCACTGAATGTACCTTCACCCTGTATACACTATACCTGTACCACCAGAGGGTGTGCTGCTGGAGACCTAAGGGTCACCTGTACATTCAGGTAACCCAGTATAAAAGGGAGCTCACCTCTTGGTGTCCTCACTCTCGGAGCTGCAATAAAGGACTAAGATCACTACAGTTCAAGTAATATACCCTTACCTCATGGAGTCATTATTAGAGTGCTTGCATACTATAGCATGGATGAGGGCTTCAGCAGCGGATGAGCTGAGGCAAGGACGGAGATGGGAGATGTTACGGAGGTAGAAATAGATGGTCTCAGTTATGCTGCGGATATGTGCTCGAAAGTTCATTTCAAGGTCAACTGTGGAAAAAAGTGCACATGTGGAAACACAGCTAATTACTTTCTAATGCTTTGTAAAAACAAAAGCTTCTTTTTTAAAATGTAAATAATGTTTTTATAGTTGGTTTAAAGTCATTTCAGAAGTTATAGGCCACTCACCTCTCAGTGCTCGTTACTTAAAAGTCTCCTCAGTTGCTTTCATTCAAGACTGAAAGCTTCCTTGGGCTTTCAACATCTCTTTGATACTGGGGTCAATTCTGCTGCTTTTCACCGAACAGCCTCCAAATAAACTTCAGCTCATCCGAAACTCGGCAGCCCGTTTCCTAACCCACAGCAAGTCACGCTCACCCATCGCCCCTGTGCTCGCCGGCCTACATTGGCTTCTGGTCCAGCAACGCCTCGATTTCAATGTGCTCATCCTTGCGTTCAATTCCTCTCCGTAGCCTCGCCCCTCCCTATCTGTGTAACCTCCTCCAGCCCCACAATCCTCAGAGATCGCTGCGCGCATCCAATTCCGGCCTCTTGTCCACCCCCTGATTTTCGTCGCTCCACCATTGGCGGCCATGCCTTCAGCTGTCTCGGGCCCCAGGCTCTGGAATTCCCTCCATAAACCTTTCCACCCCTCCAGCTCCCTTTCCTCCTTTAAGACTCTGCTTAAAACCTACCCCTTTGACCAAGTATTTGGTCACACGTTTGAATCATAAAATCATAAAAATTTACAGCACGGAAGGTGGCCATTTCGGCCCATCGTGTCCGTGCCGGCCGACAAAGAGCTACCCAGCCTAATCCCTCTTTCCTGCTCTTGGTCCATAGCCCTGTAGGTTACGGCACTTCAAGTGCACATCCAAGTACTTTTTAAATGTGGTGAGGGTTTCTGCCTCTACCACCCTTTCAGGCAGTGAGTTCCAGACCCCCATCACCCTCTGGGTGAAAAGAATTCTCCTCAAATCCCCTCTAAACCTCCTACCAATTACTTTAAATCTATGATCGCTCTTCTAAATGACATAGGTCCTTCCTATCCACTCTCTCTAAGCCCCTCATAATATTATATCTCCCCTCAGCCTCCTCCAAAGAAAACAAACCCAGCCTATCCAATCTTTCCTCACAGCTAAAATTCTCCAGTCCAGGCAACCTCCTCTGTACCCTCTTTAGTGCAATCACATCTTTCCTGTAATGTGGTGACCTGAACGGCACCCAGTACTCCAGCTGTGGCCTAACTAGTGTTTTATACAGTTCAAGCATAACCTCCCTGCTCTTGCATTCTATGCCTCGGTTAATAAAGGCAAGTATTCCGTATGCCTTCTTAATCACCTTATCTACCTGGCCTGCTACCTTCAGGGATCTGTGGACATGCACTCCCAGGTCCCTTTGTTCCTCTACACTTCTCAGTGACCTACCATTTAATGTGTATTCCCTTGCCTTGTTAGCCCTCCCCAAGTGCATCACCTCACACTTCTCCGGATTGAATTCCATTTGCCAGTATTCTGCCCGCCTTACCAGTTGATTGATATCTTGCTGCAGTCCGCAGCTTTCTTCCTCATTATCAACCAGACAGCCGATTTTAGTGTCATCTGCAAACTTCTTAATCAAACCACCTGCATTCAAGTCTAAATCACTGATGTATACCACAAATAGCAAGGGACCCAGCACTGAGCCCTGCGGAACTCCACTGAAAACAGCCTCCCAGTCACAAAAACACCCATCAACCTTCTGTCTCCTTTGGCTTGGTGTCAATTTTTTGGTTGATAACGTTCATGTGAGGATATTACGCTACGTTAAGGGCGCTATATAAATGCAAGGCGTTATTGTTGATTATCGCCTTTGTGCCCAGAACAGGACATGGGATTCAGGCCGCAGTTTGACCACAGCACTGCACGGTTTGAACAAGATTCCTCTGCGACTTCTCTGCTGTTCTGGTGACACACAGTGTAGCGTGCAGACTGCTTTCGTTAATTGCTACGTTGCAGTGTGGCTGTGGCCCATCACATCTGCCGCTTCCAGTGTGCCATCGCTCTCCCGTGCAAAACAACTGACTTATCACAAAAATGACTCAATATCAATCGAGCTGGGAATATTGAGACGGAGATTAAAAGATTAAACCGCATCTGGAAAGGGACTGTGAAACACATCTGTGACTTGCTTTTACAACTGTTTTTCTTCTAGCGGGGCGAAGTGCTACAACTCATTAATTGTCAACACTGGGAGGATGGCGCGGCAGTTAATTTGCGCACAGCAAGATCCCAAACACGCCAATGTGATAACGGTCAGGTGTTGCATGTTATTAACGGTGGTGGTGGAGGGATATATATCGGGGCAGGACACCGGGTAGAATAGCCATTGCTCTTCTTCGAAAATAATGGCCGTGGGATCTTCTACCTCCACCTGAGAAGGCAGACGGGGCCTCCGTTTAAGGTCTGCATCGGAAAGACGGCACCCCCTCAGTAACTGCACTAGGAGTGCTCAACTCTCTGCAGTGCCACTGGAACTCACAATCTCCTGACTCAGAGGCAAGAGTGCTAGACATTGTTTTCGATCATTACTAACAACAAATTATATTTATATAGCGCCTTTAACATAGTAAAAAGTCCCAAGGCACTTCACAGAAGTGCTTGAAGACAAAGCAAACACATTTGACACTGAGCTGCATAAGAAGAAATGACAGCAGATGACCAAAATCTTGGTCAAAGAGGTAGGTTTTAAGGAGCGGCTTAAAGGAGGATGGAGAGGCAGAGAGGCGGAGAGGTTTAGGCCGGGAGTTCCAGAGCTTGGGGCTCAGGCAGCTGAAGGCAAGGGCCCCCGATGGTTGAGCAGTTATAATCAGGGATGCTGAAGAGGGCCGAATTTGAGGAGCGCAGATATCTCGGGAGGTTGTGGGGCTGGAGGAGATTACAGAGGTAGGGAGGGCGCAAGGCCATGGAGGGATTTGTAAACTTTTGAAATCGAGGCGTTGCTTGACCAGGAGCCAGTGAAGGTCAGTGAGCTCAGAGGGTGATGGGTGAGCGGGACTTGGTGCGAGTTAGGACACGGGCAGTCGGGTTTTGGATCACCTCGAGTTTAGGTAGAGTAGAATGTGGGAGGCCGGCCAGGAGTGCGATAATCAACGAATGAATAGCGGCCAGCTGGTCAATCGTCCCCTGTCCAATTAGTGTTGAGGTAGTTGGGAGTCGGGTATCTTCAGATCAAGGCATCTGCTGGTTCCGTTCCAGCAATTCCAGTTCTCTCCCCCACCCCCCACTCCCTGATACCAAGACGGCACACATCTGCAGCTTAATCCCTATTCTTTCGGAGAGGAAGCGCGATGAATCATGTATTTGTTAGGTATTCAAATTTCTGTACATCACGCTGCGTGATTCAGCTTCACCTCAAGCCCCGAGATCATCCTCAGGAAGTTCCTTCAAGTTGAAACTTTCCACAAGGATTAGATGGGAATATCCATTTCAAGCTAAGCACTGGTCGCATTCCTGCTGACAGAGCACTCTACATAACAACAACTTGTATTTATATAGCGCCTTTAACGCAGTAAAACCTCCCAGGATGCTTCACAGGAGCATGACCGAACAAAAATTTGACACCGAGCCGCATAAAAAGAAAGACGTAAGAACATAAGAAATAGGAGCAGGAATAGGCCATTTGGCCCCTTGAGCCTGCTCTGCCATTCAATAAGATCATGGCTGATCTGATCATGGACTCAGCTCCACTTCCCTGCCCGCTCTCCATAACCCTTTACTCCCTTGTCACTCAAAAATCTGTCTATCTCCGCCTTAAATGACCCAACCTCCACAGCTCTCGGGGCCAGAGAATTCCACAGATTTACAACTTTCTGAGAGAAGAAATTTCTCCTCAGTTTTAAATAGGCGGCCCCTTATTCTGAAACTATGTAGACACCTCAAATCACTGGAGAAATACCACCAACGATGTCTCTGCAAGATTCTGCAAATCCCCTGGGAGGACAGATGCACCAACGTTAGTGTCCTTGACCAGGCCAACATCCCCAGCATCGAAGCAATGACCACACTCGACCAGCTCCATTGGGCAGGCAACATTGTTTGCATGTCTGACAAGACTCCCAAAGCAAGCACTCTACTCAGAACTCCTACACGGAAACGTTTCAAGGACCCCCTCAAAGCCTCCTTGATAAAATGCAACATCCCCACTGACACCTGGGAATCCCTTGCCCAAGACCGCCCTAAGTGGAGGAAGAGCATCCGGGAGGGCGCTGAGCACCTCGAGTCTCGTCGCCGAGAGCATGCAGAAACCAAGCGCAGGCAGCGGAAGGAGCGTGTGGCAAACCAGACTCCCCACCCACCCTTTCCTTCAACGCCTGTCTGTCCCACCTGTGACAGAGACTGTAATTCCCACATTAGACTGTTCAGTCACCTGAGAACTCACTTTTAGAGTGAAAGCAAGTCTTCCTCGATTTAGAGGGATTGCCTATGATGATGATGATGTCACCTAGTTTTAGTTTCCTCTTTGAGTGGAAATATCGTCTCTGCATCCACCTTGTCGAACTCCCTCAATATCTTATATATTTCGATAAGATTACCTCTCATTCTTCTGAACTCCAATGAGTATAGGCCAAACCTACTCAACCTATCTTCTGAAGTCAACCCCCTCATCTCCGGAATCAACCTCGTGAACCTTCTCTGACCAGCCTCTAATGCAAGTATATCCTTCTTTAAATACGGAGACCAAAACTGTACGCAGTACTCCAGGTGTGGCCTCACCAATACCCTGTACAGTTGTAGCAAGACTTCGCTGCTTTCATACTCTATCTCCCTTACAATAAAGGCCAACATTCCATTTGCCTTCCTGATTACTTGCTGTACCTGCGTACTCACTCATGCACAAGGACCCCCAGATCCCTCTGTACTGCAGCACTTTGCAATTTTTCTCCATTTAAATTATAATTTGCTTTTCTATTTTTTCTGCCAAAGTGGATAACGTCTCATTTTCCCACATTATACTCCATCTGCCAAATTTTTGGCCACTCACTTAGCCTGACTATATCTCTTTGCAGATTTTTTGTGTCCTCCTCACAATTTGCTTTCCCACCCATCTTTGTATCATCAGCAAACTTGGCTACATTACATTCTGTCCCTTCATCCAAGTCATTAATATAGATTGTAAATAGTTGAGGCCCCAGCACCGATCCCTGCGGCACCCCACTAGTTACTGTTTGCCAACCGGAAAATTACCCATTTATCCCGACTGCATCCACGATCTCTGCAGCCACTTTTAAGACCCGAGAATGTAAGCCATCAGGTCCAGGGGACTGTCCGCCTTTAGTCACATTATTTTACTGAGTACTACTTTTTTAGTGATAGTGATTATACTAAGTTCCTCCCTCACTATAGCCTCTTGATTATTCACTATTGGGATGTTTTTAGTGTCTTCTACCGTCAAGACCAATACAAAATATTTGTTCAACATCTCTTCCATTTCCCTGTTCTCCATTATTAATTCCACAGTCTCATCCTCTAGGGGACCAACATTTACTTTAACCACTCTTTTCCTTTTTATGTACCTGTAGTAACTCTTACTATCTATTTTTATATTTCATGCTAGTTTACTTTCATAATCTATCTTCCCTCTCATTATCATTGTTTTAGTTGTTCTTTGCTGGTTTTTAAAAGTTTCCCAATCCTCTGGCCTCCCACTAGTCTTGACCACATTGTATGCCCTTGTTTTCAATTTGATACCATCCCTTATTTCCTTAGTTAGCCACAGATGGTTATCCCTTCTCTTACAGTCTTTCCTTCTCATTGGTATATAGTTTTGTTGCGAGTTATGACTTGCATATAGCATCTTTCATGACCACCGGACATCTCAAAGCGCTTTACAATCAATGAAGTACTTTTGGAGTGTCGTCACTGTTGCAACATGGGAAATGCAGCAGTCAATTTGTGCACAGCCAGCTCCCACACACAGCAATGTGATAATGACCAGATGACCTGCTTTTTTGTTGTGTTGATTGAGGGATAAATATTGGTCAGGACACCGGAGATAACTCCCCTGCTCTTCTTCAAAATAGTTCCATGAGATCTTTTACGTTCACTTGAGAGAGTAGATGGGGCCTTGGTTTAATGTCTCATCCGAAAGACGGCACCTCCGACAGTGCAGCACTCCCTCAGCACTGCATTGGAGTGTCAGCCTAGATTTTGTGCTAAAGTTCCATGGAGTGGGACTTGAACCCACAACCTCCTGACTCAGAGGCAAGAGTGCTGCCCACTGAGCCACAGCTGACACGGCAGAAGAAGATATTGGGACAGGTGACCAAAAGCTTGGTCAAAGAGGTAAGTTTTAAGGAGCGTCTTAAAGGAGGTAGAGAGACAGAAAGGTTTAGGGAGGGAATTCCAGAGCTTAAGGCCCGGGTAGCTGAAGGCACGGTCACCAATGGTGGAGCGATGAAAATCAGGGATGCATAAGAGGCCAGAATTGGAGGAACGCAGAGATCTCGGAGGATTGTAGGGTTGGAGGAGTTTTACAGAGATAGGGAGGGACGAGCGAGGCCCTAGAGGGAGTTGAACATAGGGATGAGAATTTTAAATTGAAAAGCATTGCTAGACCAGGAGCGAATGCAGGTCAGCAAGTGTAGGGATGAGCGGGACTAGGTGCGAGTTAGGACACGGGGCAGCAAGCACAGGGGGCGATGGGTGAGCGGGACTTGGTGCGAGTTAGGACATGGGCAGCGAGCACAGGGGGTGATAGGTGAGCAGGACTTAGTGCGAGTTAGGACATGGGCAGCGAGCACAGGGGTTGATGGGTGAGCTGGACTTGGTGCGAGTTAGGACACGGGCAGCGAGCACAGGGGGTGATGGGCGAGTGGGACTTGGTGCGAGTTAGGACACGGGGCAGCGAGCACAGGGGGGTGATGGGTGAGCGGGACTTGGTGCGAGTTAGGACATGGGCAGCGAGCACAGCGAGGTGATGGATGAGCGGGACTTGGTGCGAGTTAGGACACGGGGCAGCGAGCACAGGGGGGTGATGGATGAGCGGGACTTAGTGCGAGTTAGGACACGGGGCAGCGAGCACAGCGGGGTGATGGATGAGCGGGACTTGGTGCGAGTTAGGACACGGGGCAGCGAGCACAGGGGGGTGATGGGTGAGCGGGACTTAGTGTGAGTTAGGACACGGGCAACCGAGTTTTTGGATGAGCTCACATTGACATAGGGTGGAAGAAGGGAGGTCGGCCACTGGAACAGTTGAGTCTGGAGGTAACAGAGGCATGGATGAGGATTTCAGCAGCAGATGAGCTGAGGCATGGGGCAGAGTCGAGCGACGTTACGAAGGTAGAAGTTGGCGTTCTTGGCGATGGAGCGGGTATGTGGTCGAAAGCTCAGCTCAGGGTCAAATAGGGCGTCGAGCTTGCGAAGAGTCCGGTTCAGCTTCGGACATAGGGCAGGGAGAGGGACGCAGTCCATGGCGAAGGAACGGAATTTGTGGCGGAATAAAGCATAACTTAAAAACGGGAAAAATAACTAGAGAGTTTGCAAGAAAGGGAATAAAAAGACATCACAATGTAATAATATGCCTGCTAGCGGTACCAGTATATTCCTCGCCCCAGCATGGGCTTGACGTTGACTACCAGGAGAAATTGGGATGGCTCTCAGCCATGATGTACCCAGCTGGTAAGTGTGATTTCCCAGGATAGCTCCTCTCCAGATTGGCTCTTCGTTTGGCTCAAAGTATTGGCTTCCTTCCCCTCCCCGCCTCCGTGTCGTTAACTGAGCCATTCTGGGACCTCTGGAGTCCTAGCAACCGAAGGAGGCCTGACCCGGGGGAGGGGGAAGGAGAGTTGCAGAAAAATTGATTCAAAATTCAAAAGATTAAGGCGTAGGTTTACAGTTACGTGAGGGAAATTGCTCTGTGTGAGTACGGGTCAGCAGAGATAGCACAATGGGGCTAAACAAAGCTTTCCTGAAATAGTGGTGGGATGCAATTTCTTATGGACAGTTTAACGTGTGTTTTATTGATGGGGGGGAGAGGTGGGTGAGGAGTACAGGCAGAGGCCAACCTCCATACTTAGAATTATGTAGAATTCACAGCACAGAAACAGGCCATTTGGCTCAACTGGTCCGTGCCGGTTCCCCTTTATGCTCCACACTATCTCTCCTCCTACCCCGCTTTATCTCACCCTATCAGCATAACCCTCTATTCCCTTCTCCCTCATGTGTTTATCCAGCTCCCCCTTAAATGCATCGATACTATTCGCCTCAACCACTCCCTGTGGTGGCAAGTTCCACATTCTCACCACTCTCTCTGGGTAAAGAAGTTTCTCCTGAAATCCCGATTGGATTTGTTAGTGACTGTTTTATATTTATGGGCCCTAGTTTTAGACTCCCCACAAGTGGAAACATTTTCTCTGCATCTATCCTATTGAAACCCTTCATAATCTTGAAGACTTCTGTCAGGTCACCTCTCAGGCTTCTCTTTTCTCGAGAAAAAAGCCCCAGCCTGTTCAATTTTTTCTGATAATGATAACCTCTTAGTTCTGGTATCATCCTTGTAAATCTTCTTTGCACCTTTTGCAGTGCCCCATATCCTTTTTCAGAATATAGAAACCAGAACTATCCACAATACTCCAAGTTTTTTAAAAATTCGTTCCTGGGATGGCAAGGCCGGCATTTATTGCCCATCCCTAATTGCCCTTGAGAAGATAGTGGTGAGCCACCTTCTTGAACCGCTGCAGTCCGTGTGGTGAAGATACTCCCACAGTGCTATTAGGGAGGGAGTTCCAGGATAATGATCCAGTGACAATGAAGGAACGGCTGGTAAATTTCCAAGTCAGGATAGTGTGTGACTTGGAGGGGAACGGGATGGTGTGTGACTTGGAGGGGAACGTGGAGGTGATGGTGTTCCCATGCGCCTGCTGCCCTTGTCCTTCTAGGTGGTAGAGGTCGCGGGTTTGGGAGATGCTGCCGAAGAAGCCTTGGCGAGTTGCTGAGGTGCATCTTGTAGTGTGCTCTAACCAAGGTTCTTTACAAGTTTAACACAACTTCTCAACTTTTAAGTTCTATCCCTCTAGAAATGAACCGCAGTGCTTGCTCGAGTGGCCATTCTGGTGCACGAGACCAAACATCGGGGGAAGCGAATCCAATCTTTACCTCAATTGACTTCCACCCAAGTGCACCTTCAAGCGGCGCTCACCAGGTGGCGATCAGGAGCGGGGAATCCCGGCTGATTTCACCCGTCACCCAGTCAGGAGCACTGCCGGGGTCGATAATCCTCCAGGGTTGGCCTGGGGTCACCAGGAATTGCATATTACTCTCCCGAACACTGCTGCAAGCTAAACTCGGGGAGATAAATCACTCGGGCGTTAAACAAAATTGTGTGATTTTCTATGGGCTCCTTTCATTTATTAGTGCTAAAAATATGGGAGATGGAGGGAGAAAAAACAGGCTGTTTCACTAACATCATTCCAATTTGGGAAGTAGGAAGGCGGGGTTCCTGGAGAATGGACCAATGACGGGAAGGCAGGCAAGGTGGTGGTGGTGCGGGGGGTGGGGTGGGGGGGGGGGGTTGCAAGGCGGGAGGTCATGTGATGAAACCTCCAGGAACAAAACCAGCCGGAATTGGCCAGTCAAGGCACTGAGGCCAATTACAGATCCGCCAGCTAACTCCGCACAGGTGAGGCGATGGCAGCTCAGACCTTCTGGCCTCAGTCGGGTCAGATGGGGAGGGGGGCGGGGGCATGGGGGGGCGGTGGCGCGGGGGCGGTGGGGGGGAGTTGTGGTGAGCCATTTTCAGCACAGCCATTTCGAGAACTTCAACAATTGTACATCCCTGTCTGGAGTAAAAATAAAACTGGGAAGGTGGCTCAACCATGGCTAACAAGGGAAATTAAAGATAGTGTTAAATCCAAGGAAGAGGCACATAAATTGGCCAGAAAAATCAACAAACCTGAGGTCAGGGAGAAATTTAGAATTCAGTAGAGGAGGAGAAAGGGTTTAATTAAGAGGGGGAAAATAGAGTACGAGAAGAAGCTTGCCGGGAACATAAAAACTGACTGCAAAAGCTTCTATAGATATGTGAGGAGGAAAAGATTAGTGAAGACAAATGTAGGTCACTTGCAGACAGAATCAAGTGAATTTATAATGGGGAACAAAGAAATGACAGACCAATTGAACAAATACTTTGGTTCTGTCTTCACGAAGGAAGACACAAATAACTTTCCGGAAGTACTAGGGGACCAAGGGTCTAGTGAAAAGGAGGAACTGAAGGATATCCTTATTAGGCGGGAAATTGTGTTAGGGAAATTGATGGGATTGAAGGACGATAAATCCCCGGGGCCTGATAGTCTGCACCCCAGAGTACTTAAGGAAGTGGCCCTAGAAATAGTGGATGCATTGGTGATCATTTTCCAACAGTCTATCGACTCTGGATCAGTTCCTATGGACTGGAGAGTAGCTAATGTAACACCACTTTTTAAAAAGGGATGGAGAGAGAAAGCGGGTAATTATAGATCGGTTAGCCTGACATCAGTAGTGTGGAAAATGTTGGAATCAATTATTAAGGATGAAATAGCAGTGCATTTGGAAGGCAGTGACAGGATCGGTCCAAGTCAGCATGGATTTATGAAGGGGAAATCATGCTTGGCAAATCTTCTGGAATTTTTTGAGGATGTAACTGGTAGAGTGGACAAGGGAGAACCAGTGTATGTGGTGTATTTGGACTTTCAAAAGTCTTTTGACAAGGTCCCACACAAGAGATTGGTGTGCAAGATGAAAGCACATGATATTGGGGGTAATGTACTGACGTGGATAGAGAATTGTTTGGCAGACAGGAAGCAGAGAGTCGGGATAAACAGGTCCTTTTCAGAATGGCAGGCAGTGACTAGTGGAGTGCTGCAGGGCTCAGTGCTGGGACCCCAGCTATTTACAATATACAGCAATGATTTGGATGAAGGAATTGAGTGTAATATCTCCAAATTTGCAGATGACACTAAACTGGGTGGCGGTGTGAGCTGTGAGGGCGATGCTAGGAGGCTGCAGGGTGACTTGGACAGGTTAGGTGAGTGGGCAAATGCATGGCAGATGCAGTATAATGTGGATAAATGTGAGGTTATCCACTTTGGGGGCAAAAACACGAAGACAGATTATTATCTGAATGGTGGCAGATTAGGAAAAGGGGAGGTGCAACGAGACCTGGGTGTCATGGTTTATCAGTCATTGAAAGTTGGCATACTGGTACAGCAGGCGGTGAAGATGGCAAATGGTATGCTGACCTTCATAGCTAGGGGATTTGAGTATAGGAGCAGGAAGGTCTTACTGCAGTTGTACAGGGCCTTGGTGAGGCCTCACCTGGAATATTGTGTTCAGTTTTGGTCTCCTAATCTGAGGAAGGTTCTTGCTATTGAGGGAGTGCAGCGAAGGTTCACCAGACTGATTTCCGGGATGGCAGGACTGACATATGAGAAGAGACTGGATCAACTGGGCCTTCATACATTGGAGTTTAGAAGGATGAGAGGGGATCTCATCGAAACATACAAGATTCTGACGGGACGGGACAGGTTAAATGTGGGTAGAATGTTCCCGATGTTGGGGAAGTCCAGAACCAGGGAACCAGGGGACACAGTCTTAGGTTAAGGGGTAGGCCATTTAGGACTGAGATGCGGAGAAACTTCTTCACTCAGAGAGTTGTGGAATTCCCTGCTGCAGAGAGTTGTTGATGCCAGTTCAATGAATATATTCAAGAGGGAGTTAGATATGGTCCTTATGGCTAAGGTGATCAAGGGGTATGGAGAGAAAACAGGTAAGGAGTACTGAGGTGAATGATCAGCCATGATCTTATTGCATGGTGGTGCAGGCTCAAAGGGCTGAGTGGCCTACTCCTGCACCTATTTTCTATGTTTCTATGAAGCCGTGTAAGTTCAGGATCCAAAACTCGGCTGCCCGTGTCCTAACTCGCACCAGCTCTCGTTCACCCAGCACCCCTGTGCTCGCTGACCTACATTGGCTCCCAGTTAAGCAACAACTCGATTTCAAAATTCTCATCCTTATTTTCAAATCCCTCTGTGCCCTCGGCCCTCCCTATCTCTGTAATCTCCTCCAGCCCCAAAACCCCCCGAGATGTCTGCGCTCCTCTAATTCTGCCCTCCTGAGCATCCCTGATTATAATCATTTCAACCATTGGTGGCCGTGCTTTCTGTTGCCTAGGCCCCAAGCTCTGGAATTCCCTTCCTAAACCTCTCCGCCTCTCTACCTCTCTTTCCTCGTTCAAAACGCTCCTTAAAATCTCCCTCATTGACCAAGCTTTTGGTTACCTGCGCTAATTTCTACTTATGCGGCTCGGTGTCAAATTTTTAAAATCTCATTATACTCTTGTGAAGCACCTTGGGACGTTTCACTATGTTAAAGGCGCTATATAAATACAAGTTGTTGTTGTAAAGCTGAGTGACCTGATTCCTGGCAACTGAGGTCGTTGCTTTTAGCTCTGGCGCCATCTGGCGGCAAATTTCCAACATTGCATGGCTTGTGAGTTAATGCAAGTGTTTGAGGCACCTTCATTCTTGTAATTTAATTCATTTTCGGGATGTGGGCATCGTTGGCATGGCCGGAATTTATCGCCAATCCCATAGCTTCCCCTTGAGAAGGTGGTGGTGGTGGACAGCTTTCCTGAACCGCTACAGTCCTTGCAGTGAAGGTGAGTGTCTTGTTAGGCCACTTCACAGGGTTGTTTAGCATTGAACCAATTGTTTTTTTTAAACATTATTCAATGTCACTTTAAAAAAAAAGAAAGATTTGCATTTATATAGCGCCTTTCACGACAAGAAGTAGGCCATCTGGCCCCCTCCGCCATTCAATAAGATCATGGCTGATCTTCGACTTCAAATCAACTTTCCCAGCCGCTCCCCAAATCCCGTGATTCCCTCAATCCTTACTGAGAGCCAGAGAGGAGAATAAAGTACTCATATAGTACCATTAACATCCTCAGGATGTTCCAGTGTACTGCCTTTTGGAGTGCAGTCACTGTTGTAATGTCGAGAAGCACAGCAGCCAATTTACACACAGCAAGCTCCCACAAACAGCAATGTGACAGTGACCAGATAATCTGTTTTTTTAGTAATGTTGATAGAGGGATAAATATTGGTCAGGACAGTGGGATAATTCCCCTGTTCTCCTTTGAAACAATGCCATGGGATCTTTTATGTTCACCTGAAAGAGCAGACAGGGCTTCAGTTTAATGGTTAATCTGAAAGACGGCACCTCTGACAGTGCAGCACTCCCTCAGCATTGCACTGACAGTGTCAGCTGAGGTTTTTGTGCTCAACTCCCTGGAGTGGGACTTGAACCCCCAGCCTTCTGACAGAGACACAAGTGTGCTACCCACTGAGCCACAGCTGATACCTTTTACTGAAACAACGTTTTTATTTATGTTGTTTAAATGTCGAGGTTTCCTGTCAGTGATGTCACAGGGCAGCCAAACAACCGTGGAGACCTGACCCATGGGAGGGGTAGGGGAAGAGGGTGTATGTGCCACTTAGAAAATAGATTTAAAAAGAAAAGATACATGATTTATATTTAAAACTGAATTCAAATTCTCAAACTACCTTGCTGGGATTTGAACTCGCCTGCCTTGGGAATTATAGACCAGTTAGCTTAACATCTGTTGGCAGGAAATTGATCGAGTATATAATTCAGGGTCGGCTGAATGAACACCTCGAGCATTTTCAGTTGATCAGAGAAAGCAAGTGTGTATTTGGTAGGCCATGCCTGGCATTCTTTTCAGGAGGTAACTAAAGTAGTGGACAGGGGAATGTCTGTGGATGTTATTTATATGGACTTCCAGAAGGCATTTGATCCAGTCCCACGTAGGAGACTGCTATCTAACGTAGAAGCCCACAGAATTGAGTGCAAATTATTGACGTGGTTAGATAATTGGCTCAGAGGCAGGAGACAGAGAGGAGGGATAATGGGTAGGAAGTTGATGTTCCGCAGGGATCTGTGTTGGGGCCTCAACTATTTACAATATTTATTAATGACTTAGATGATGGCAGACAAATTCATATGTCCAAATATGCCGATGACACAAAGATAGGTGGTATTGTAAAAAGAAGTATAAAATTACAAAGGGATATCGATAGAGTAACTGAGTGGGCAAAATTGTGGCAAATGTATTGCAATGTAAGCAAATATGAGGTCATTTACTTTGGACCTAAAAAGGATCGAACAGGGCACTTTCTAAATGGTGAAAAGCTGGGGAGCGGGCAGGGAAGTGGAGTTGAGGCCAAGATCAGATCAGCCATGATCTTATTGAATGGCGGAGCAGGCTCGAGGGGCCGTATGGCCTACTCCTGCTCCCATTTCTTATGCTCTTATCGGTTCAGGCCCCTGGATTACTGGATTCTATTTTAAAGGGGGTGGGGATACGGTGGGAATGAGCTGTGAAAGGGGGGTGGCGAACCCGGGGAGCCCTGGGACTGGGAGGTTCGGCCCATCATAACGTCCATCGGGGTCTGCCTGTCTGGCCCAATCAGATCCACTATCAGCCCAGCAGGGGGCCCGCAGGATCGGACCCCGGCAGTCAGGTAAGGGACAGGGGCAGTGGAGGTGGGGAGGGAGGTGGGGTGCGAAGGCAATCGGGGGAGTGGGGGGAAGCCCGAGGTAAGGGAGACCCAAACATTAAGAAGCATAAGACATAGGAGCAGGAGTAGGCCATTCGGCCCCTCGAGCCTGCTCCGCCATTCAATAAGATCATGGCTGATCTGATCTTGGCCTCAACTCCACTTCCCCGCCTGCTCCCCATAACCCCTTTACTCCCTTACCGTTCAAAAATCTGTCTATCTCTGTCTTAAATATATTCAATGACCCAGCCTCCACAGCTCTCTGGGGCAGAGAATTCCACAGATTTACAACACTCTGAGAGAAGAAATTTCTCCTCATCTCAGTTTTAAATGGGTGGCCCCTTATTCTAAGATTATGCCCTCTAGTTCTAGTCTCCCCCATCAGTGGAAACATCCTCTCTACATCCACCTTGTCAAGCCCCCTCATAATTTTATATGTTTCAATAAGATTACCTCTCATTCTTCTGAATTCTAATGAGTAGAGGCCCAACCTACTCAACCTATCCTCATAAGTCAACCCCTTCATCTCCGGAATCAACCTAGTGAACCTTCTCTGAACTGCCTCCAATGCAAGTAAATTCTTTCTTAAATACGGAGACCTAAACTGCACGCAGTACTCTAGGTGTGGCCTCACCAATACCCTGTACAGTTGCAGCAGGACTTCTCTGACTTTATACTCCACCCCCCCTTGAATGACACAATCCTCAAGTCCTACTGGGAGCACAGGGGAGAGTTGAATGCTGAATAAGAAAAGGCCAGTTGTATTCATATCGCACCATTTATATCCCAGGATGTTCCAGCCTGCTCTACAGCCAATGAAGTACTTTATGTGGGAAACGCAGCAAACTCCCGCAAACAGCAGTTAAATGAGCAGATAATCTGTTTTTTTTTTGTTATGTTGATTGAGGGATAAATATTGGCCAGGACACCGGGGATAACTCCCCTGCTCTTCTTCGAAATAGTGCCAAGGGATCTTTTCCTTCCACCCGAAAGAGCAAACGGGGCCTTGGTTTAACGTCCCATCCAAAAGACTGCACCTCCGACAGTGCATCACTCCCTCGGCGCTGCACTGGGCGCGTCAGCCGAGATTATGTGCTCGTGGTAAGAGAGACCCAAGGTTTCGTTGTGAGGCTCGGAGGAACTCCTCCTGCCCCTCCCTTTCCCACAAGGAAACATAAACATAAATATTCCAGCCCATAATCCCCCTCCCTCGTGTTCTGGCCTGAGGGGGTAGTTCTCATTCCCCTCCCCACTCCCTCACCCATCGTCCTGTTCCCCCCACCCCTCTGCCCTGGCTCGGGCCTCCGACTAAATTGATGATGATGTCAAGGCGACGCGATCTGCCTGTTTAAAGAAAGACCCCGCTACTTTCCTGCGGGTGTCGTGCTCACTTGCCTGAAACAGCAGCTTAAGACCCTGCCCGTAATTTAACTGGCCCCAGCCCCGCCCGGTCTCTGCCAGGCGAAGGGAGTTAAAATTGAGGCCTTTGTTACCGCGACACTTACCATCTTGGCTCAGTTAATCAGTTGGTTGGACTCTCAAACTGCGATTACAGCCTAGAGCACAAAATCCAGGCTGATGCTTCAGTGCAGGAGTGCTACATCGTCGGAGGTGCTATCTTTGGGATGAGACATTAAACCGAGGTGCTGTCTGCCCTGCTCATATGGGAATAAAGAGTAGGGAGTTCTCCCAGTGTCCTGGCCTGCAGTCCTCTGGCAACCAGCACCACCACAGATTATCTGGTCACAATATCTTTTTCAACATGAGGGAAAAAAAATCTATGCAGCGGGTGTAATAGAGCTCCCCCTAGTGGAGTACTGTGGTATTGCAACTACTGATGTAAATACAATAAAGAGTCATATGCCAAAGTGACATGATGATAGTTTCTCTATCGGAGCCATCTTGTAGAGCATGTCTGTTAGTGATGTCATAAGAATATATCACAGCGAGTTGTTATGATCTGGAAAGCAGTGCCCGAAAGGGCGGTGGAAGCAGATTCAGTAATAACTCGCCGAAGAGAATTGGATAACTACATGAAGTGAAAAGATTCACAGGGCGATGGGAAAAGAACAGTGGGGTGGGATTGACTGGATAGCTCTTTCAACGAGCCGGGGCAGTTACGATGGGCCTTGTGGCCTCTTTCTGTGCTGTATATGATTCAATGATTCCTCAACCATTCTCACTCTGGGTAGCAATGATTTCACATCAATTGGCCTGAGAACATGAGAGGGGGAACTGGTCAATGGGGGGCTCTTGCACCTTAATGTGTAGAGGAAAGGAAAGAGAGATGCACCACTCAGATGGCCAGGACAAAAGAAAGACTTGCATTTATATAGCGCCTTTCACGACCACCAGACGTCGCATGAAGTACTTTTGGAGTGCAGTCCCTGTTGTAATGTGGGAGATACAGCAGCTAATACCAATTTGCGCACAGCAAGCTTCCACAAACAGTAATGTGATAATAACCAGATAATATGTTTTTTTATAGTAATGGTGATTGAGGGATAAATATTGGCCAAGACACCAGGGATAACTCCCCCGATCTTCTTTGACATAGTGGCCATGGTATCTTTTACATCCGCCTGAGAGAGCAGACGGGGCCTCGGTTTAACATCTCATCCGCAAGACTGCACTTCCGACAGTGCAGCACTCCCTCAGCACTGCACTGGAGTGTCAGCCTAGGTTTATGTGATTAAGTCTCTGGAGCGGGACTCAAACCCACAACCTTCTGACTCAAAGGCATGAGTGCTGCCCACTGAGCCATTGGCTGATAAAATAATCAAGAACTGTTGCCTGTCCAACTGAAACAGCACCACCAAGTCGTGGCGTGTCAATGTGCAGGTGTCCAGAGGAGAGGACGGTGAGGGTAGTGGACTATATACCCACGTCGCCCACACAGGCCAGGTACCATTGGCACCATGGAGTCAGCATGGCAGACAGCCATAGTCATCTGAATAACTCATTACTCTCGAGCCACTTGATGCCACAGGTGGGTGTTGAGTGCTGAATAAAGAAGTCGCGCACATAACTGAAGGAATGCTGCACTGTCGGAGGGGCAGTACTGAGGGAGTGCTGCACTGTCGGAGGGGCTGTACTGAGGGAGTGCTGCACTGTCTCAGGGGCTGTACTGAGGGAGTGCTGCACTGTCGGAGGGGCTGTACTGAGGGAGTGCTGCACTGTCAGAGGGGCAGTACTGAGGGAGTGCCGCACTGTCGGAGGGGCAGTGCTGAGGGTGTGCCGCACTGTCGGAGGGGCAGTACTGAGGGTATGTCGTACTGTCGGAGGGGCAGTACTGAGTGAGCGCCGCACTGTCGGAGGGGCAGTACTGAGGGAGCACCGCACTGTCGGAGGGGCAGTATTGAGGGAGCACCGCACTGTAAGAGGGGCAGTACTGAGGAGTGCTGCACTGTCTGAGGGGCAGTATTGAGGGAGTGCCGCACTGTCGGAGGGGCAGTACTGAGGGAGTGCTGCACTGTCAGAGGTGCCGATTTGTAGATATGATGTCCCAAAGTGCTCTACAGGCAGTGAATTAGTTTGACGTGTAGTCACTGATTGTTTTGGGGGGAAAAGAGGCAGCCAATTAGCGCACAGCAAGGCTCCACAAACATCAATGAACAGCAATGAGCTGTTTTACTGGTGTTGGTTGAGGGATAAATATTGGCCAGACCTCTTCTGGTTTTCTCCGAAATATTGCCATGGAATCTTTTAAATTCAACCGGAGAGAGCAGACGGGGCCTCGGTTTAACATCTCATCCAAAAGTCAGCACCTCCGGCAGTGCAGCACTCCCTCCACACTGCACTTCAGTGCCAGCCTACAATGGGGCTCAAACCCACAACTTTCAGACTCCGAGGTGAGAGTGCTGTCCGCTGAGCCAAGAATTTGTTGCCTCTAATCTCAAGTATTCCAATGCTCCCCGGGCCGGCATCCCATCTTCTACCCTCTTTTATCTTGAGCTCATCTAAAACTCGGCTGCCCGTGTCCTAACTCGCACCGAGTCTCGTTCACCCATCACCCCTGTGCTCGCTGACCTACATTGGCTCGCAGCCGGGCAACACCTCGATCTTAAAATATTCATAATTGCTTTTAAATCCCTCCATGGCCTCACCCCTCCCTATCTCTGTAATCTCCTCCAGCCCCACAACAACCGCACCCCCCCCCGAGATGTCTGCACTCCTCTAATTCTGCCCTTTGAGCAACCCTGATTATAATCGCTCCACCATCGGTGGCCGTGCCTTCAGCTGCCTGGGCCCCAAGCTCTGGAACTCCCTCTCTGCCTCTCTAGCTCTCTCTCCTCCTTCAAGATGCTCCTTAAAACCTATCTCTTTGACCCAGTATTTGGTCATCTTCCCTAATATCTCCTTATATGGCTGTTGTTTGCTCCTGTGAAGCACTTTGGGACATTTTACTATGTTAAAGGCGCTATATAAATCTGAGTAGTTGCTCCTTTTGTAAAGGCAAGAAAATCTTGAGGTCATATATGGCATTATCACAGCTCATGGGTCACATCCAACCAATTACTTTGAAGTGTCCTCACTTGTCATGTACAGGCAGCCATTTTGCAGGCAGCAGTGAGATGAATGATCAGTTAATAGGTATTTTGATGGTGATGTTTGAGGTTATAATGTTGGCCAAGACACTGGGAGAACTCGCTCCTCGTCATTTTAGTTCAGGCCAGTATCTTTGCCCTCTGGCCCAGTTCATTCCCTCCTCCTCAGTCAGTCTCCTGGCTTTCCCACTCACAGTGCAGTTCCCAGCTCCTCCCCTCTCCCTGTCCTCCCATCACACCTCCTCCCTTCCTCTCCTCCTCCTCCTCTACGCTTTAATTGTGGGTGTTGCTGGCAAGGACAGCAGTTTATTGCCCATCCCCAATTGCCCTCAAGAAAGTGGCACTGAGCCGCCTTCTTGTACAACCGAATGTCTCGCTGAGCCACTTTCAGAGGGAGGCTAAGAGTCAACCACATTGCTGTGGGTCAGGAGTCACATATAGGCCAGACCGGGTAAGGACAGCAGATTTCCTTCCCTAAAGGACAGTAGTGAACCAGATGGGCTTTTATGACAACCCGATAGTTTCATGGTCATCATTATTAGTACTGGCTTTTTATTCTACATTTATTTAATTAACTGAATTTAAATTCCCCAGCTGCTATGGCAGGATTTGAACTCATGTCTCTGGATCATTCGACTAGGCCTCTGGTTTATTGTCCAATACCATAACCACTATGCTAATGTACCCTACACTTCATGCCACTCATTCCCCCTTCCCTCCCCTCCATCCCCCTCCACTCCCCTCCTTCCCTCCCTCCCTCCCCTCCATCTCTCCTTCCCTCCCCTCCATCCCTCCTTCCCTTCCCTCCATCCCTCCTTCCCTCCCCTCGTTCCCTCCCCTCCATCCCTCCTTCCCTCCCCTCCTCCTCCCCTCCATTCTCTCCTCCCCTCCTTCCCTCATCTCCTTCCCTCCTACCCTCCCCGCCATGCCCCTTCCCTCCCCTCCATCCCTCCTCCCTCCCCTCCATCCCCCTTACCCCTTCCCTCCCCTCCATCTCCCCTTCCCTCCCCTCCTTCCCCCTTCCCTCCCCTCGATCCCTCCTTCCCTCCCCTCCATCCCCGTTCCTTCCCCTCCATTCTGTCCATCCTCCACTCCACCCCTCCATCCCTACTTCTCTCCCTCCACCCCTCCTTCCCTCTCCTCCTTCCCCTCTTTCTTCCTCTCCATTCCCTCGATCCTCCCCTCCTCCCCTCCATCCCACTTCCCTTCCCTCCATCCCCCTTCCCTCCACTCTATCCCCTTGCTTCCCCTCCATCCCCCTTCCTTCCCCTCCATCCCCCCTTCCCTCCCCTCCATCCCCCCTTCCCTTCCCTCCATCCCCCTTCCCCCTCCTCCATCCCACTTCCCTCCCCTCCATCCCCCTTCCCTCCATAACCCTTCCCTCCCCTCCATCCCTCCTTCCCTCCCCTCCATCCCCCTTCCCTCGCCTCCATCCCCCTTCCTTCCCCCCAATTAGAACATAGAAGCAGGAGGAGGCCATTCAGCCCCTCGAGCCACCATTGAATGAGATGACGGCTGACCTGCGACCTAACTCATATACCCGCCTTTAACCCATACTCCTTCATTCACACCTTTGGTTAACAAAAAGCTATCAGTCTCTGATGTAAAATGAACAACTGATCCAGCATTGATTGCGGTTTGCGGAAGAGATTTCCAAACTTCTACCACCCTTGGTGTGTCGAAGTGTTTGCTAATGTCACTCCTGAAAAGCCTGGCTCTAACCTTTAGATTATGTCCCCTAGTCCGAGATTCCACAACCAGTGGAAATAGATTCTCCATAGTTCCTGCCCCACCAGCATTTTATGTTTTTAACACAAGAACGGTCTGGAGGAGGTGTCAGTGGCGACAGCTGAACTATTACCAGCACTGTGCTGTCCGAGACAATGGGAGCGGTGGTTATAATCTAAAATTGTTGAACTCAGTGTCGAGACCAGAAGGCTGTAAAACAGCAAGTCAAAAGATGAGATGCTGTTCCTCGAGCTTAAAAAGCAAAGCCCCAATATTCCTGCAGGTGGCAGTGTTCAGCAATTGTCCTCAACAGCGCCACCTGTGGGCTTTGAGTGGTACAACAGCACTGAAACCAAACATTAACCTACCACCGCACCTGACGAAAACAGGGGCATGGCTGGGGTTAAAATCGGGCCCACACTTTGACCCGGGCCGAGTGCATCACTCCCTGCACCGGACGCCCCTGGGAGATCTGCGCTTTTTTTGATCCAGAGCCAGTAGAGAGGCCCTCGTTTAAATGTTTGAAAAAAATGCCCTTGTGGACCAGGAAAACCAAGTTTCCTCCTGAGGACCCCCCCCCACCCCCCCACCCCCGCTCCCCGACTGCAGCATTCCTGAGCTCCTGCAGGTGGCAGTGTTCAGCAACTGTTCTCAATAGCGCCACCTGTGGGCTTAGAGTGGTACGGCATCACTTAAAAGAGAGAAAGACTTGCATTTATATAGCGCCTTTCACGACCACCGGACATCTCAAAGCGCTTTACAGCCAATGAAGTACTTTTGTAATGCAGTCACTGTTGTATTGTGGGAAACGCTGCAGCCAATTTGCGCACAGCAAGCTCCCAGAACATCAACATGATAACAGCTGGTGTGCAACGGCCACCACACGTTAAAAAAATCCACGCACGGGCATCTTTCACCCTTCAGGATGTAGTTCAGGACCTGGAATATTAGGTCCTTCATTGAAACACCTGTGAACTCATCCTTTTTTGGTGTGGAAGCAAGTCATCCTCGTTTTGAAGGACCGCCTATGATGATGATGATGATAATGACCAGGTAATCTGTTTTTTTTAGTGTTGTTGATCGAGGTTATTCACCTTTGCCGGCGGCCATTTTCTTGGGTCCGCTTCCAACGGCAGCTATCACGCCATTCTCGCCAGCCTTGGGCGTCAGTCCGACTCAGAATAGGGTACTGAGGTCTGGGGGGTTAAAATGGCCACGACCTCTCACCTTCGCGCCCCTCCGTGCTTGTCGCTCCACCACCCTCAACCCCTTGCCTCCCCCTCCATCGCCCCAGGTTAAAATCGGGTTCAAGTCCCTACACACAACAAATACAGCTGCTGGGATCTTTAAATTCACATCTGCCTTTTCCGGCACCTCATTATACAGGAGAGGACATGACCTGATGCAGAGGCGGTGGAAAGAAAAAAAAAGGACTTGCATTTCTATAGCGCCTTTCACATCCTTAGCACATTCCCGTCCCAAAGTGCTTTTCTAGGCCGACATTCCAGTGCAGTGCTGAGGGAGTGCTGCATTGTTGGAGGTGCCATCTTTTTGATGACATTAAACCGAGGCCCCATCTGCCACCTCTAATGATCCCATGGCACGATTTCGAAGAAGAACAGGGGAGTTACCCCCGGTGTCCCGGCCAATATTTATCTATCAATCAACATAACAAAAACAGATTACCTGGTCATTATCACATTGCTGTTTGTGGGAGCTTGCTGTGCGCAATTTGGTTGCCGCGTTTCCCACATTACGACAGTGACTACACTCCAAAATTACTTAATTGGCTGTAAAGTGTTTTGAGATGTCCAGTGTTCGTGAAAGGCGCTATATAAATTCAAGTCTTTTTTTTTCTTTTTTAAAGCCAGTGAAGTGGGGTCTTTTACATCCACATAGAATCATAGGAATTTACAGTTTGGAAGGAGGCCATATCGGCCCATCGTGTCCGTGCCGGCTGACAAAGAGCTACCCAGCCTAATCCCACTTTCCAGCTCTTGGTCCGTAGCCCTGTAAATTACGACACTTTAAATGCACATCCAGGTACTTTTTAAATGTGGTGAGGGTTTCTGCCTCTACCACCCTTTCAGGCAGAGAGTTCCAGACCCCCACAATCCTCTGTGGGAAGAAATTTCGCCTCAAATCCCCTCTAAACCTTCTACCAATTACTTTAACTTTATGCCCCTTGGTTGTTGACTCCTCTGCCAAAGGAAATAGGCCCTTTCTATCCACTTTATCTAGGTCCCTCATAATTTTATACACCTCAATAAGGTCTCCCCTCAGCCTCCTCTGTTTCAAGCAAAACAACCCCAGCCTAGCCAATCTGTCCTCATAGCTAAGATTCTCCACACCTGGCAACATCCTCGTAAATCTCCTCTGTGCCCTCTCCAGTGCAATCACAACCTTCCTGTAATGCGGTGACCAGAACTGCACGGAATACTCCAGCTGTGGCCTCACCAGTGTTTTATACAGTTCAAGCATAAATCCCCCCACCTCCCCCGGCGCCCTCCCGGCCCCCAGCAGTATTCTATGCCTCAGCTAATAAAGGCAAGCATGCTGTATGCCTTCTGAACCACCTTATCTACCTGGCCTGCTACTTTCAGGGATCTGTGGACCTGCACTCCAAGGTCCCTTTGTTCCTCGACACTTCTCAGTGTCCTACCATTTAATGTGTATTCCCTTTCCTTGTTAGCCCTCCTCAAATGCATAACCTCACACTTTCCAGATTAAATTTAATTTGCCACTATTCTGTCTACCTGACCAGTTGATTGATATCTTCCTGCAGTCCGCAGCTTTCTTCTTCATTCTCATGTGGTTATCCACATACCCAATAAATGTCTTCTTCATTATCAAGTGGTTATCCACTTACCCAATAAATCATCAGGACCTTGCCTGCAACATCCATGTTCCCGAGTGTTAAAGTAAGTCTCAAAAATGATACACTTATGTATGTTGTTGTGTATCTGTAAAGCATGCACTCCCATGTTTCGCCATCAGGGAGTGCATCCCCTGAAGTCCCAAGGGATCCCAGCATCCCTTGGGAGCACTGTATATAAGCCGGCCCCTAAGGCCTGTTACTCACTCTAGAGTGTCTTATTAAAGACTGAGGTCACTGTTACTATAACCTCCCTGTGTGCAGTCTCATCTGTGTTAGGAACACAATAACTGGCGACGAGAACATGAATCCAACGCAAAGATGCAGCAAACTGTGGACATCCTGGAGAAGTTCTCGGAGGGTGAGGACTGGGAAGCCTATGTCGAACGGCTAGACCAGTACTTTGTAGCCAACGAGCTGGACGGAGAAGGAAGCGCTGCAAAAAGGAGAGCGGTCCTCCTCACGGTCTGCGGGGCACCGACCTACAGCCTCATGAAGAATCTTCTGTCTCTGGTGAAACCCACAGATAAGTCATATGAGGAGCTGTGTACACTGGTTCGGGAGCATTTTAACTCGAGGGAGAGCGTGCTGATGGCGAGGTATCGGTTCTACACGTGCCAGCGATCTGAAGGTCAGGAAGTGGTGAGCTACGTCGCCAAACTAAGGCGACTTGCAGGACAATGTGAGTTTGATGGCTACCTGGAGCAGATGCTCAGACTTTTTTGTACTGGGCATTGGCCATGAGACCATCCTACGAAAACCTTTGACTGTAGAGACACCGACCCTCAGTAAGGCCAGTGATGACATCAAACAAATCTCTCAGCACACAAGTGCTAGCAATGTTCATAAATTAACTGGAACTGTGTTTGCGAGCAGAAATGTACAGGGCAGAACCCACGAGACTGCAACTGCCAGCAGACTTCAGGTGACCCAGATGACTCTGAGTCCCCAACAAAGGATGAATGCAAGGCAATTCACACCTTGTTGGCGTTGTGGAGACTTCCATTCAGCCTATTTATGCCGCTTCAAAGAGTATGTTTGCAAGAGCTGTGGAACAATGGTGCACCTCCAAAGAGCTTGCAAACGAGCTGCAAGCTCTGCAAAACCTGCTAACCATCACGCGGCAGAGGAAGATAGGCCGATGGTGGATCAAAGCAATTTCGAGCCTCAGAGAGAGGAGGCAGATGCTGAAGTACACGGGGTGCACACATTTTCGACAAAATGTCCACCGATAATGCTAAATGTAAAATTGAATGGCTTACTCATAGCCATGGAACTGGACACTGGCGCTAGCCAATCCATCATGAGTAAAAAGATGTTTGAGAGACTGTGGTGCAACAAGGCACTCAGACCAGCCCTGAACCTCCTCCACACGAAACTGAGAGCGTACACCAAAGAGCTTATCAATGTCCTGGGCAGCGCCATGGTCAAGGTTACCTACAAGGGCACGGTGCACGAGCTACCACTGTGGATTGTCCCGGGCGATGGCCCCACCCTGCTTGGAAGGAGCTGGCTGGGCAAAATCCGCTGGAACTGGGATGACATCCGAGCGCTATCACATGTCGATGAGGCCTCATGTACCCAGGTTCTTAACAAATTTCCTTCCCTTTTCGAGCCAGGCATTGGAAACTTTTCCGGGGAGAAGGTGCGGATCCATTTGATCCCAGATGCACGACCCTTTCACCACAAGGCGCGAGCGATACCTCACATGATGAGGGAGAGAGTGGAAATCGAGCTGGACAGTTTGCAACGCGAGGGCATCATCTCCCCAGTGGAATTCAGCAAGTGGGCCAGCCTGATTGTTCTAGTACTCAAAAGTGATGGCACGGTCAAGATTTGCGGCGATTATAAAGTAACTATTAATCGTTTCTCGCTATAGGACCCGCTACCTAAGGCAGACGACCTATTTGCGACGCTGGCAGGAGGCAAGCTCACCAAGCTCAACCTGACTTCAGCCTACATGACGAGGAGATGTTAGGAGTCTTCGAAGGGCCTCACCTGCATCAACACGCACAAGGGACTGTTCATCTACAACAGATGCCCGTTTGGAATTCGGTCGGCTGCAGCGATCTTCCAGAGAAACATGGAGAGCCTACTCAAGTCGGTGCCACACACAGTGGCCTTTCAGGACGACATATTGGTCACGGGTCGGAACGCCGTCGAGCACGTACAAAACCTGGAGGAGGTCCTGCAGCGACTGGATTGCGTAAGGCTGCAGCTGAAGAAGTCAAAATGCGTCTTCATGGCAACAGAAGTGGAGTTTTTGGGGAGAAAGATTGCGACGGATGGCACACAGACACCAAGACAGAGGCTATCAGGAACGTGCCCAGGCCACAGAATGTCACGGAGCTGCGGTCGTTCCTGGGACTCCTCAATTATTTTGGTAACTTCCTACCGGGGTTAAGCACCCTTTTAGAGCCCCTACATGTGTTATTGCGTAAAGGTGAGAACTGGGTATGGGGAAAAAAAACGTAATTGCTTTTGAGAAAGCCAGAAACATTTTATGCTCCAACAAGCTGCTTGTATTGTATAACACGTGTAAATGACTCGTGCTAGCATGTGATGAGTCGTCGTACGGAGTCAGGTGTGTATTACAACAAGCCAACGTTGCGGGGAAGTTGCAACCTGTCGCCTATGCTTCCAGGAGCTTGTCTAAGGCCGAGAGGGCCTACAGCATGATTGAGAAAGAGGCATTAGCGTGTGTCTGTTCGGGGTAAAGAAAATGCATCAGTACCTGCTTGGCCTCAAATTTGAGCTGGAAACCGATCACAAGTCCCTCATATTACTGTTCGCTGAAAACAAGGGGATAAATACTGATGCCTCAGCCCGCATACAAAGGTGGGCACTCGCGCTATCAGCGTATAACTATACCATCTGCTACAGGCCAGGCACTGAGAACTGTGTGGATGCTCAGTTGGCTATCATTGCCCACTAGGGAGGTGGAAATGGCGCAGCCTGCAAACTTGTTGATGGTGGCGCAGCCCGCAGACTTGTTGATGGTCATGGAAACGTTTGAAAATGATAAATTACCTGTCACGGCCCACCAGATTAGGACTTGGACCAGCCAAGATCCTCTGCTGTCCCGAGTAAAAAACTGTGTACTGCATGGGAGCTGGGCCAGCATCCCCGTTGAAATGTAAGAACTAATCAAGCCGTTCCAGCGGCGAAAGGACGAGCTGTCCATTCAGGAAGACTGCCTGTTGTGGAGTAACCAGGTAGTGCTACCCAAAAACAGACAGGGAGACGTTCATCTCGGATCTCCACAGCACACACCCGGTGATAGTAATGATGAAAGCGATAGCCAGATCCCACATGTGGTGGCCCGGTATCGACTCTGACTTAGAGTCCTGTATACGGCAATGCAGCTTGTGTGCTCAGTTGAGCAACGCGCCCAGAGAGGCACCACTAAGTTTGTGGTCCTGGCCCTCCAGACCATGGTCGAGGATCCATGTCGACTATGCGGACCCGTTTCTCGGTAAAATGTTCCTGTTGGGAGTGGATGCTTTTTCAAAATGGATTGAATGTGAAATAATGTCGGGAAGCACCGCCACCGCCACCATTGAAAGCCTGAGGGCCATGTTTGCCACCCATGGCCTGCCTGACATACTGGTCAGTGACAATGGGCCATGTTTCACCAGTGCCGAATTTAAAGAAGTCATGACCCGCAATGGGATCAGACATGCCACCTCAGCCCCGTTTAAACCAGCCACCAATGGGCAGGCAGAGCGGGCAGTACAAACCATCAAACAGAGCCTTAAACGAGTCACAGAAGGCTCACTCCAAACCCGCCTGTCCCGCACGAGATCCCACTCGCTTACAGGGCTTCCCCTGGCTGAGCTACTCATGAAATGGACACTTAAAAACAGACTCTTGCTGGTTCACCCTAACCTGCGTGATCAGGTAGAGAGCAGGCGGCAGCAACAAAATGTAAACGATGGTCGCACCACTGTGTCACGCGAAATTAATCTGAATGACCCTGTGTATGTGCTAAACTATGGACATGGTCCCAAGTGGACCTCGGGCACAGTGATAGCTAAAGAAGGGAGTAGGGTGTTTGTAGTCGAACTAGACAAATTTGCAGAAAGCACCTGGACCAAACGAGGCTGCGGTTCACAGACTGCCCTGAACAACCCACAGCAGCCACCAACTTTTTCGAGCCCACAACACACACCCAAAGAATCAACGACACCACCCCAAACCAGGAAATCGAACCCATCACACCCAACAGCCCAGCAAGGCCAGGCTCACCTTGCAGCCCTGCAGGGCCAACAACACGCCAGCCCAGCGAGGACACAGCCAACACACCAGAACAGACATTTGTACCGAGGCGGTCCACCAGGGAAAGAAAGGCTCCCGACCACCTCACTTTGTAAATAGTTTTCACTTTGACTTTGGCGGGGAGTGATGTGTATCTGTAGAGCATGCACTCCCATGTTCCGCCACCAGGGCCTGCATCCCCTGAAGTCCCAAGGGATCCCAGCATCCCTTGGGAGCACTGTATATAAGCCGGCCCCTAAGGCTTGTTACTCACTCTGGAGTGTCTTATTAAAGACTGAGGTCACTGTTACTTTAACCTCCCTGTGTGCTGTCTCATCTGTGTTAGGAACACAACATATGTATACCCAGTTAGTGTAATTTACAGAAACATTCTACTCAAAGGACACATGAGAGGACAGACTGGACCTCGGTTTTACATCTCATCTAAAAGTTACCCTATTTAGGCTACCACAGTGGGTCTCTGCTTAATAGCATTTCCTGAATCATAATTGAATGGTGAGGTTGGACTGCAGCGCCCCTGAGCTCCTGCAGGTGGCAGTGTTCAGCAACTGTCCTCAATATCGCCACCTGTCGGCTGTGAGTGATACAGCAGCACTGATGGTGCACAAAATATAATCACTTTCCCTGATCATATTTTGTTTTTGGATTTGAACTCGGCCCCAGAAAACGCTATAATCTTCTCCATTCATACTCTTAAAGGACTCTACAGGAACCGGCAATAAAATTAACGGAGTTAATCGCGATAGGGGTTAATACAGTCAGTAAACTTCATTCGAATGGCCATTGATTCTTCGTGTTTAAGACTGAAAAAATTCAACCGCGGCTGAAAAACGGGCAGCCAGAAGTTGAAAATCGGAGAAGGAGGGGGCATATCTGGGCTTCCCCAGTGCCCCAAGCGGGCCGATAAAACAGGCGAGAACGCCGCCTGCCACAGACATACCCTTACATTTGCAAATTCGGGGGGTGACTTCCCTCTAATCAGTTGTCAAAGGTCCCAGTGCAGTGCTGACAGAGCGCTGCACTGTCGGAGATGCCGTCTTTCAGACGAGATGTTTAACCGAGGCCCCGTCTTCCCTCTCAGGTAGGTGTTAAAGATTTCTTTTGAAGAAGAGCAGGGGAATTATCCCCGGTGTCCTGGTCAATATTTATCCCTCAACCAACATTACGAAAACAGATTGTCCGCTCATTATTTCATTGCTCTGGGTTTAACGTCTCATCCGAAAGACAGCACCTACGTCAGCGCAGCACTCCCTCAGTACTGCACCGGGAGCACTGACAATTGATTAGAGGGAAGTCACACTCCAGTTTATGTGTCAGGCAGGCTTTTCGCTCATTGACAGGCCCACCTGGGGCAGTGGGAGCCCAGTGTGTCCCCTCCTCACCCTGTTCCGAGAGCTCTCTGTGCACAAACTGGTTGCCGATTTACTTCATTGCAGTTAGTGTCAGCTGTGGCTCAGTGGGTAACACACTCGCTTCTGAGTCAGAAGGTTGTGGGTTCAAGTCCCACTTGAGAAATCTGAACGCATAAATCTAAGCTGATACTCCAGTGCAGTGCCGAGGGAGTGCTGCACTGTTGGAGGTGCCGTCTTTCAGATGAGAAGTTAAACTGAGGCCCTTTCCTCTCTCAGATGGATGGAAAAGATCCCATGACACTATTTCAAAGACGAGCAGGGGGAGTTATCCCTGGTGTCCTGGCCAATATTTATCCCTCAATCAACATAACAAAAACAGATTATCTGGTCATGATCACATAGCTGTTTAAGAACATATCAAGCAGGAGTAGGCCATACGGCCCTCGAGCCTGCTCCGCCATTCAATAAGATCATGGCTGTAAGATTCTAAAATTCATGGAAACCCCCCTAGTGTTTGGACTCACTGAAAAGGAAATTCGATTTGGGCCTATTAAACAGAAAGTTTGGGATCCTAAAATGCATATGGAAGAAATCTACAAGTTTTAACCAAGTTTGGGATTTTAAAAGGCATGTTTGGGTCTGTGGGGAAAAGCTGCAGAGACAGAGGGATGGGATTTAGAATTTGGATATTGTAGCTAATCAGTTTGTCTGGGGGAGCTGTTTAACCATAGTCAGGCTCCCAGAAAACATTAACATTTAAACAATCGACCACGGAAGAAACATTATCCACCCCCACCCACAGGACCCAAATATCACATACATATTCCAACACTTTTTCAACATGCGTAGAAACATCTGTCTAAGCCCAGACTTCCCGAAGCCAAAGCAGTGCTATCACAATGGACAAAAATCCATTAGCTCATAAATAAGGAGTATCGCGATCCCAAAGTCTATCAACGTCAGATTAAAACATTTAATCAAGTTTCAGTTAGCTAGCCCACCGAAACTTATACAAAGAAGACCACTTAAAATCAATGGGCAGCAAAACTCATACAAAATAAATGTTAGATTTGGCGTGAAGAGCAGTTCTCAGAGTATAATTGAGGGCCTATCGTACCAAGAGAACTACTCTATTCTGACCATCACAGGAAGAACTGTTCTGACCATCACAGGAAAACTTTTCTGACCAAGCACTTCGGAACAACAAGACCAAGATCGAGAGCACATGGCGAGAAACCATAGGAAGAAACATTGCGACATCGGAGAAAAGAATGTCAAAAACCAACCAGTGGAACATCAATCCAACTGACTTGTTAGGCCTAGACTATCCAGCGGGTCCCACTGTACTGCGTCACTTTGCAATCTTTCTCCATTTAAATAATAACTTGCTCTTTGATTTTTTTTTCGGCGAAGTGCATGACCTCACACTTTCCAACATTATACTCCATCTGCCAAATTTTTGCCCACTCACTTAGCCTGTCTATGTCCTTTTGCAGATTTTTTGTGTCCTCCTCACACATTGCTTTTCCTCCCATCTTTGTATCATCAGCAAACTTGGCTACGTTACACTCAGTCCCTTGTTCTAAGTCGTTAATATAGATTGTAAATAGTTAGGGTCTCAGCACTAATCCCTATGGCACCCCACTAATTACTGTTTGCCAACCAGAGAATGAACCATTTATCCCGACTCTCTGTTCTATGTTAGTTAGCCAATCCTCTATCCATGCTAATATATTACCCCAACCCCATGAACTTCTTTCTTGTGCAATAACCTTTTATGTGGCAGCTTGTCAAATGCCTTCTGGAAGTCCAAATACACCACATCCACTGGTTCCCCTTTATCCACCCTGTTCGTTACATCCTCAAAGAATTACAGCAAATTTGTCAAACATGACTTCCCCTTCATAAATCCATGCTGACTCTGCCTGACCGAATTTTGCTTTTCCAAATGTCCTGCTACTGCTTCTTTAATAATGGACTCCAACATTTTCCCAACCACAGATGTTAGACTAACTGGTCTACAGTTTCCTGCTTTTTGTCTGCCTCCTTTTTTAAATAGGGGCGTTACATTTGCAGTTTTCCAATCTGCTGGGACGCCCCAGAATCCAGGGAATTTTAGTAAATTACAACCAATACATGGAATTTCTGCCATCTCCATGTTCCCCATTACTAATTCCCCGGTCTCGTCCTCTAAGGGACCAACATTTACTTTAGCCACCTTTTTCCTTTTTATATACCTACAGAAACTCTTGTTATCTGTTTTTATATTTTGCGCTAGTTTACTTTCATAGTCTAGCTTCCCTTTCTTAATCATATTTTTAGTCGTTCTTTGCTGGCTTTTAAAAGCTTCCCAGTCTTCTGTCCTCCCACTAGTTTTGGCCACTTTGTATGCCCTTGTCAAGGAGGTTTTGAGGGTGTCCTTGAAATGTTTCCTCTGCCCACCTGGGGATTGCCTACTGTGTAGGAGATCCGAGTAGAGCGCTTACTTTGGGAGTCTTGTGTTGGGCATGCGGACAATGTGGCCGTCCCAACGGAGCTGGTCGAGTGTGGTCAGTGCTGGGGATGTTGGCCTGATCGAGAACACTAACGTTGGTGCGTCTGTCCTCCCAGGGGATTTGCAGGATCTTGCAGAGACATCATTGGTGGTATTTCTCCAGCGATTTGAGGTGTCTACTGTATATGGTCCATATCTCTGAGCCATACAGGAGGGCGGGTATCACTACAGCCCTGTAGACCAGATTTGAGGTCCTGCTCTTCGAACACCCTCTTCCTCAGATGACCGAAGGCTGTGCTGACACACTGGAGGCGGTGTTGAACCTCGTTGTCGATGTCTGCCCTTGCTGATAATAGGCTCCCGAGATATGGAAAGTGGTCTACGTTGTCCAGAGCCACGCCATAGATCTTGATGACTGGGGGGCAGTGCTATGTGGTGGGGTCAGGTTGGTGGAGGACCTTTGTCTTACGGATGGTTAGTGTAAAGCCCATGCTTTCGTACGCCTCGGTGAAGATGTTGACGATGACTTGGAGTTCAGCCTCTGAATGTGCGCAGACGCAGGTGTCGTCCGCGTACTGTAGCTTGACAACAGAGGATGAGACGGTCTTGAATCTGCCTGGAGGCGATTGAAGGTTGAACAGGTTCCCACTGATTCTGTAGTTTATTTCCACTCCAGCGGGGAGCTTGTTGAGTGAGGTGGAGCATTGCAGCGAGGAAGATCGAGAAGACCAAGAGGGTTGGTGCGATGTCGCAGCCTTGCTTGAACCCGGTCCGGACGTGGAATGGGTCTGTGATGGATCCGTTGGTCAGGATCACGCCTTGCATGTCGTCGTGGAGCAGGCGGAGGACGGCAACAAACTTTTGTGGGCAGCCGAAACCGAGGAGGACGCTCCATAGCTGCATTTGCTGCATTTGCATTGTCTGCTCTCTCTGTTACCTCTTCAAAAAATTCAATGAGGTTCCTTAAGCCAAACTTTCCCTCTTGAAATCCATGCTGACTATTCATTATATTTTTGGCTTCTAGATGATCTATTTTCTCCTTCGGTAGGAATTCCATTATTTTTCCTACCACCGATGTTAAGGTGACTGATCTATAGTTCCCTGGACATGTTCAGTCTCCCTTCTTAAAAATAAGGATTACGTTAGCAATCCGTCAGTCCTCTGGCACTACACCTTGTTCTAATGCCTCTGCTATCTCTTCCCCAGATTCTTTTTAAATGCGTGGATGTAATCCATCCGGACCAGGGATTTTATCCTTTTTGAGTTTGATTAGTTTCTTTAATATATCTTCTCTTTTAATTTTAAATGCAGTTATCTCATTACTAATCTCATTGTCCGATATCATGTCCATCTGTTCTGCCTCTCTGGTAAATACTGATGCAATGTAATTATTTAATATTTCTACCATCTCTCTATCACTACCTGTGGTATTATCATGTCCATCCCTCTGTCAAGTCCGTGTGGTGGCTGGTGTGCAACGGCCACCACACGTTAAAAAAATCCACCCACAGGCATCTTCCAGCCTTCAACATGAAGTTTGGGTCCTTCATCGAAACACCCGTGAACTCGTCCTTTTTTTGGCGTGTAAGCAAGTCATCCTCGTTTCGAGGGACTGCCTATGTTCCCATCCCAACCTTTTTTTAGTTATGTACCTGTAAAATATTTTACTATTTTGTTTTATGTTCCTTGATAATTTAATTTCATAATTCCTCTTTGCCTTCCTAATTGTTTTTGACTTCTCTCCTAATTTCATATTCTCCCTTATCATGCTCTCCCCTGCTATCCATGTAACATAGAAATTTAGAAAATAGGTGCAGGGGTAGACCATTCGGCCCTTCGAACCTGCACCACCATTCAATATGATCATGGCTGATCATTCACCTCAGGATCCCTTTCCTGCTTTCTCTCCATACCCCTTGATCCCTTTAGCCGTAAGGGCCATATCTAATTCCCTCTTGAATATATCCAATGAACTGGCATCAACAACTCTCTCCGGTAAGGAATTCCACAGGGTAACAACTCTCTGAGTGAAGAAGTTTCTCCTCATCTCAGTCCTAAATGGCTTACCCCTTATCCTTAGACTATGTCCCCTGGTTCTGGACTTCCCAACATCGGGAACATTATTCCTGCATCTAACCTGTCCAGTTCCGTCAGAATTTTATATGTTTCCATGAGATCCCCTCTCATCCTTCTAAACTCCAGTGAATACAGGCCCAGTCGATCCAGTCTCTCCTCATATGACAGTCCTGCCATCCCGGGAATCAGTCTGGTTAACCTTTGCTGCACTCCCTCAATAGCAAAACGTCCTTCCTCAGATTAGGAGACCTTGAACACAGTATTCCAGGTGAGGCCTCATTAAAGCCCTGTACAACTGCAGTAAGACCTCCCTGCTCCTATACTCAAAACCCTTAGCTATGAAGGCCAACATGCCATTTGCCTTCTTCACCGCCGGCTGTACCTGCATGCTAACTTTCAATGACTGATGTACCATGACACCCAGGTCTCATTGCCTAATCTGCCGCCATTCAGATAACATTCTGCCTTGGTGTTTTTGCCACCAAAGTGGATAACCTCACATTTATCCACATTATACTGCTTCTGCCATGCGTTTGACCACTCACCGAACCTGTCCAAGTCACCCTGCAGCCTGTTAGCATCCTCCTCACAGCTCACACCATCACCCAGTTTAGTGTCATCTGCAAATTGGAGATATTATTCCTTCATCTAAATCATTGATGTATATTGTAAATAGTTGGGGTCCCCGCACTGACCCCTGTAGCACCTCGCTAGTCACTGCCTGCCATTCTGAAAAGGATCTGTTTATCCTGACTCTCTGCTTCCTGTCTGCCAACCAGTTCTCTATCCACGTCAGTACATTACCCCCAATACCATGTGCTTTAATTTTGCACACCAATCTCTTGTGTGGGACCTTGCCAAAAGCCTTTTGAAAGTCCAAATACACCACATCCACTGGTTCTTCCATGTCCACTCTACCAGTTACATCCTCAAAAAATTCTAGAAGATTTGTCAAGCAGGATTTCCCTTTCATAAATCCATGCTGACTTGGACCGATCCTGTCACTGCTTTCCAATAGTGCTGCTATTTCATCTTTAATAATTGATTCCAACATTTTCCCCACCACTGATGTCAGGCTAACCGGTCTATAATTACCCAATTTCTCTCTCCCTCCTTTCTTAAAAAGTGGTATTACATCAGCTACTCTCCAGTGCATAGGAACTGATCCAGAGTCGATAGACTGTTGGAAAATGATCACCAATGCATCCACTATTTCGAGGGCTACTTTCTTAAGTACTCTGGGATGCAGACTATCAGGCCCCGGGGATTTATCGGCCTTCAATCCCATCAATTTCCCTAACACAATTTCCCGCCTAATAAAGATTTCCTTCAGTTCCTCCTTCTCATGAGACCCTCGGTCCCCTAGTATTTCCGGAAGGTTATTTGTGTCTTCCTTCGTGAAGACAGAATCAAAGTATTTGTTTAACTGGTCCGCCATTTCTTTGTTCCCCCCCATTATAAATTCACCTGAATCTGACTGCAAGGGACCTACGTTTGTTTTGACTAATCTTTTTCTCTTCACATATCTATAGAAGCTTTTGCAGCCAGTTTTTATGTTCCCAGCAAGCTTCCTCTCATACTCTATTTTCCCCCTCCCGATTAAACCCTTTGTCCTCCTCTGCTGAATTCTAAATGTCTCCCAGTCCTCAGGTTTACTGCTTTTTCTGGCCAATTTATATGCCTCTTCCTTGGATTTAACACTGTCCTTAATTTCCCTTGTTAGCCACGGTTGAGCCACCTTCCCTGTTTTATTTTTACTCCAGACAGCAGACAGGGATGTACAATTGTTGAAGTTCATCCCTGTGATCTTTAAATGCTTGCCATTGCTTATCCACCGTCAACCCTTTAAGTATCATTCGTACTTAATGTATGCCTCTCTCCTTACCCATAATGTTTCCTTTATGGCTACATTCATCCATAGTGTCTCATTAGTATTTAGCTTATTCTTGTTTTTTAGCAGAATATATTTCTCCTGCACTCTGTTGAATACTGTTTTAAATGTTTCCCATTGCTGTTCTATGTCATTATTTGCCATGCGTGGGATAGAGTTAGGATAGAGTGTACATAGGCTGTGGAAGGAGATTAAATGGGTGGGTTGAGTTAAGATAAAGTGTACATAGGCTGTGGAAGGAGATTAAATGGGTGGGTTGAGTTAAGATAAAGTGTACATAGGCTGTGGAAGGAGATTAAATGGGTGGGTTGAGTTAAGATAAAGTGTACATAGGCTGTGGAAGGAGATTAAATGGGTGGGTAAAGTCTATGATACGGTAAAGTGTACACAGGCTGTGGAGGAGATTCAATGGGTAAGAGTTAGAGTTAGGGTAAGATTCAATGGAGTAGCATTAGGATTGAATGGGTGGGGTAGAGTTAGGATTGAATGGATGGAGTAGAGTTAGAGTAAGATTGAATGGGTGGGGTAGAGTTAGGATTCAATGGGTGGGGTAGAGTTAGGGTAAGATTCAATGGGTGGGGTAGAACCAGGGTAAGATTGAATGGGTGGGGTAGAGTTAGGATTCAATGGGTGGGGTAGAACCAGGGTAAGATTCAATGGGTGGGGTAGAGTTAGGATTCAATGGGTGGGGTAGAACCAGGGTAAGATTCAATGGGTGGGGTAGAGTTAGGATTCAATGGGTGGGATAGAGTTAGGGTAAGATTCAATGGGTAGGGTAGAGTTAGGATTCAATGGGTGGGATAGAGTTAGGATTCAATGGGTGGGGTAGAACCAGGGTAAGATTCAATGGGTGGGGTAGAGTTAGGATTCAATGGGTGGGGTAGAACCAGGGTAAGATTCAATGGGTGGGGTAGAGTTAGGATTCAATGGGTGGGGTAGAACCAGGGTAAGATTCAATGGGTGGGGTAGAGTTAGGATTCAATGGGTGGGGTAGAACCAGGGTAAGATTCAATGGGTGGGGTAGAGTTAGGATTCAATGGGTGGGGTAGAACCAGGGTAAGATTCAATGGGTGGGGTAGAGTTAAGATTCAATGGGTGGGATAGAGTTAGGATTCAATGGGAGAGGTAGAACCAGGGTCAAGTGTTCATTGGCTGTGGAAGGAGTTGCAGTAACTGAACATCACCACTGGGTAGCAGTGGATACACACTGTACTGAAAGGTAATTAAAAGGCAACTTTGGTTTAAGGCATTGGGCTGCAAACTGTGACTGGGACAGACATTAGCAGTGAGCGTGTCAATCAGATAAAAGGCACATTACCCTGACTGTGACTTAGACGGCCTCTCAATGTAGACTTGTGTTGGCATACACACAATGTAATCCCTTCCGAGTCCAAAGAGTAAATGGTGTGTAAACCCGATTCATGCTGGTTTACTCTTTAGTGAGTCACTTTACTCTGTCTGGATAATTTTGTGAGGTGTGGTGGAGAATTGGAGCTGTCGGTTTACTGCTATAAATATTGAGCTCTGCTGGTCAAGACCTTTAGTGGGGCTTGGCAAAGTCCACTGTTAACTAGTTACTACCCAGGAACCGAGTGTTTCCATCAAACACCTCCTGATTTCGGGTTGATACTCATCCAATCCCTGCGACCCAGCTCCAAAAGCCCAAAGTATTGTGTTCCGAACACAGATGTGACTGCACACAGAGATGTTAAAGTGTAAAGTCCTGTCCCCTCAGTACAGATTCACATGAGGCATGTAGTGAAGTCAAGGTCACTCTGGACCTGCACCTTTATTTCACAGCTCTGGAATGCTGCACTTGCCTGAGACCTGTCCTTATATACCTGTCTCTTGCAAATGCACCCCTGGTGGTAAGGTATGCTGGTGGTTACAGGTCATATCTTATTACAGTCATGTATAGCATGTTAGGATACAGTTATATATAATAATGTAAGATACATGACATCACCCTCCCCCAAGGTCTTATTGTCTTTATAGGTTCAGTCTCTCAGGTGGTCTACGCTCTCGCGTGGAGCGTCTGAGTTGTGGTTCAGTTGTTTGCCTTGGTGTCTGTTTTTCTTTGGGTGTGGTTGCTGGTATCTCGCCTGGGCTGTCTGTTTCGATTGGTGTGATTGTTGTTGACTCGCCTGGGCTGTCTGTTGGGATTGCCCTTTCCTCAGGTTGTTCCCTCTGTCTGTCCACCAGTTGTGGTGCGAGTTCCACATTGTAGTCTGCCTCTGGTTCCGCAGTGTTGTTGGTAAATCTGCTTTTGACTTGGTCTACATGCCTCCGGCAGGTTTGGCCATTGTCCATTTGTACTACCAGTAGCCTGTTTCCTTCCTTGCCCATTACTGTCCCTGCAAGCCATTTGGGACCCCTGCCATAGTTTAGTACAAACACTTTGTCCCCTATCTCATTCCATCTCCCCCTCGAATTTCTGTCATGGTACTCAGTCAGCTTACGGCGCTTTGCCTCAACGATTTCATGCATGTCTGGGAGGATTAATGAGAGCCTTGTTTTTAAAGTCCTTTTCATCAACAGCTGCGCGGGGGGGTCCCAGTCAGTGAGTGCGGACGAGATCTGTATGCCAGCAGCAGTCGCGACAGGCAACCCTGCAGCGTGGGACCTTGGATTTTAAGCATGCCTGGTGGTAAAAACAGAGAGACAGACTATTATCTGAATGGTGACAGATTAGGAAAAGGGGAGGTGCAAAGAGACCTGGGTGTCATGGTACATCAGTCATTGAAGGTTGGCATGCAGGTACAGCAGGCGGTTAAGAAAGCAAATGGCATGTTGGCCTTCATAGCGAGGGGATTTCAGTACAAGGGCAGGGAGGTGTTGCTACAATTGTACAGGGCCTTGGTGAGGTCACACCTGGAGTATTGTGTACAGTTTTGGTCTCCTAACCTGAGGAAGGACATTCTTGCTATTGAGGGAGTGCAGCGAAGGTTCACCAGACTGATTCCCGGGATGGCGGGACTGACCTATCAAGAAAGACTGGATCAACTGGGCTTGTATTCACTGGAGTTCAGAAGAATGAGAGGGGACCTCATAGAAACGTTTAAAATTCTGACGGGGTTAGACAGGTTAGATGCAGGAAGAATGTTCCCAATGTTGGGGAAGTCCAGAACCAGGGGACACAGTCTAAGGATAAGGGGGAAGCCATTTAGGACCGAGATGAGGAGGAATTTCTTCACCCAGAGAGTGGTGAACCTGTGGAATTCTCTACCACAGAAAGTTGTTGAGGCCAATTCACTAAATATATTCAAAAAGGAGTTAGATGAAGTCCTTACTACTAGGGGAATCAAGGGGTATGGTGAGAAAGCAGGAATGGGGTACTGAAGTTGCATGTTCAGCCATGAACTCATTGAATGGCGGTGCAGGCTAGAAGGGCTGAATGGCCTACTCCTGCACCTATTTTCTATGTTTCTATGTTTCTATGTTTAATGATTTTCACTGCTCTCTCCGCCTGGCCGTTGGAGGCCGGCTTGAATGGTGCCGTCTTGACGTGATTTATGCCATGGTCAATTATAAAGTCTTGGAATTCTGCGCTGGTGAAGCACGGACCATTGTCACTGACCAATATGTCAGGGATTCCGTGCGTTGCAAACATGGTTGTGAAGGTCTCCACAGTGGTGGAGGTTGTGCTCGAGTTTAAAATGGTGCATTCGATCCACTTTGAAAATGCATCTACAACTATGAGGATCATTTTGCCCAGGAATGGGCCCGCATAGTCTACGTGCACCCGCGACCACGGTTTGGTAGGCCAGGGCCAGGGGCTCAGTGGCGCCTCCCTGGGGGCATTGCTGAGTTGGGCACAAATGGTGCAGCTTTGGACGCAGAGCTCCAAGTCCGCGTCAATACCAGGCCACCAGACGTGGGATCTGGCTATGGCCTTCATGAGAATGATACCCGGGTGCTCGCGGTGGAGCTCCCGGACAAATGCCTCTCTGCCTCGCAGAGGCATGACTACTCGGCTGCCCCACATCAGGCAGTCTGCTTGTAGTGATAGCACATGCATGCGCCTGTGAAAGGGTTTTAATTCCTCGGGGCAGGCATCGCGAGCCTCTGCCCAGTCACCGGTTAGGATACATTTTTTTACAAAGGATAACGTGAGGTCGCTGGCCATCCAGGCTCTGATTTGGCGAGCCGTCATGGGCGAACCTGTGGACTCAAAGGCATTGATTGCCATGACTATCTCACAGTCCTGTTCGTCAGACCCTTCCGTGGTCGCCAGGGGTAGCCTGCTGAGCGCGGCGGCACAGTTGTCTATGTCTGGCCTGTACCTTATGGTATAGTCGTAGGACGCCAGCATGAGTGCCCACCGTTGAATTCGCGCCGAGGCGTTGGCGTTTATTGCCTTGCTCTCGGATAGGAGGGACGTGAGGGGCTTGTGGTCGATTTTTAACGCGAACTTGGCCCCAAAAAGGTATTGGTGCATCTTTTTGACACTGTACACGCACGCGAGCACCTCCTTCTCAACCATTCCGTACCCGCGCTCTGCCCGCGAAAGTGACCTGGAGGCATAAGCTATGGGTTGTAATTTGCCCGCACTATTGACATTTTGCAAAACGCACCCAACCCCATACGCTGACGCATCGCATGTAAGAACTAGCTTTTTACCTGGGTCAAAGAAAGTCAAAACACTGTTGGAACACAGATGGTTGCGTGCCTTATTGAAGGCGCGTTCCTGGGCGTCCCCACAAAACCAATCGCACCCCTTCCTGAGTAGCACATGGAGAGGCTCCAGCAGCGTGCTTAAGTTCTGCATAAAGTTCCCAAAGTAATTGAGTAGCCCGAGAAAGGCGCGCAGTTCTGAGACATTCCGGGGCCTGGGTGCCAGGTGAATTGCTTCTGTTTTGGACTCTGTTGGGCGGATTCCATCAGCGGCAATCCTTCTGCCCAAACATTCAAACTCAGGTGCGAGAAACAGGCGCTTGGAATTCTTGACTCATAGGCCTACCCGATCCAACCGTTTTAGTACTTCCTCCAAATTACGGAGATGGGAGTCGGTATCTCTGCCCGTGATAAGTATGTCGTCTTGAAATACAACCGTCCCCGGGATGGATTTGAGCAGACTCTCCATGTTGCGCTGGAATATGGCAGCTGCCGACCTGATGCCGAATGGGCATCGATTATACATGAAAAGGCCTCGATGTATGTTGATGGTGGTGAGTAGCTTGGATTCCTCGGTCAATTCTTGCGTCATATACGCAGATGTGAGGTCTAATTTTGAGAAAAGTTTACCTCCAGCCAATGTGGCAAATAAGTCCTCCGCTCTGGGCAGCGGGTACTGGTCCTGTAGGGAGACTCTGTTTATGGTAGATTTGTAGTCCCCACAGATTCGTACGGATCCATCAGGCTTCATGACTGGGACGATGGGACTTGCCCAGTCGCTAAATTCCACAGGTGATATAATGCCTTCCCGCAGAAGCCTGTCTAGTTCGTGTTCAATCTTTTCCCTCATCACATCGGGTACAGCTCTGGCCTTGTGATGGACCGGTCTAGCATCCTGTGTGATGTAGATTTTGACTTTGGCCCCTTTGAAAGTGCCCACACCTGGCTGAAAGAGATGTTCAAATCACTTTATAACTGTTGAGCAGGAGGTCCGTTCGTCTAATGACATGGCATGGACATCGTCCCATTTCCAGTTTAGTTTTGCCAGCCAGCTTCTCCCCAGCAGTGCTGGGGGGTCTCCGGGGACAATCCACAGGGGAAGTCGGTTCACTGTCCCTTTGTGTGTGATAGAGAGCATGGCGCTGCCGAGGACTGGTACGATTTCTTTAGTATAGGTCCTTAGTTTGGTGTCGATCCTTGGGAGTTTTAGTCTGTCTCTTTTATGCGGCCACAGTTATTCAAATTGTTGAGCACCCATGAGAGATTGACTCACTCCCGTATCCAGCTCCTTGTTGACAGATATCCCGTTGAGTAGGACTCTCATCATTATAGGAGACGTCCTGTTGTAGGAGCAGCGGCCATTGATCGTGTTGACCCGCTGTACATCGGTGTCCCGGGTACTGTCCCCACCGTCTTCTGGTCCGCTTTCCGATCCATCCGATTCGTATACCAGCCGAGCTGCCGTTTCTTTGCTCATGCGGGCCAAATGCCCTGTATATTTACAATTTCTGCAAACAGCCTGCTGAAATCGACATCCCCTTGACGAGTGCCCACCCCCACACCTCCAGCACAGATCTGTTCCATTGTTCAAAGTGTTCCCAAAGAATGAGCTTTATAACTGTTGAGCAGGAGGTCCGTTCCTCTAATGACATGGCATGGACATCCTCCCATCCTCATCGCCACTGTAAAGTCCTGTCCCCTCAGTACAGATTCACACGAGGCAGGTTGTGAAGTCAAGGTCACTCTGGACCTGCACCTTTATTTCACAGCTCTGGAATGCTGCACTTGCCTGAGACCTGTCCTTATATACCTGTCTCTTGCAAGTGCACCCCTGGTGGTAAGGTATGCTGGTGGTTACAGGTCATATCTTATTACAGTCATGTATAGCATGTTAGGATACAGTTATATATAATAATGTAAGATAAATGACAAAAGTAACAGTGACCTCAGTCTTTATTAAGATGCTCCAGAGTGAGGAACAGGCCTTCGGGGCTGGCTTATATACAGTGCTCCCAAGAGATGCTGAGATCCCTTGTGACTTCAGGGAATGCACTCCCTGGTGGTGGAACATGAGAGTGCATGCTTTACAGATACACAACACAAAGCATAAAGACATTTCCCATCACCCTCTTACTCACCAATTGAAATCGATGCCCCTCCTCACTGACTCCCCAGTCAGAGGAAATAACCTTTCCTTATTCACCCCGTCACAATCCTTCAGAACTCTCGTTTACCATCTCTATCCGTCCACTTAATCTCCTTCCACAACCCGTGTACAATCTATCCTAACTCTGCCTCACCTGTCTCTTGTATCATTCTGGTGAACCTACTTGATCTGGTCTCTAAAGCTTTTCTTTAATATGATAAGTGGCAAGTAGCATTCGGGCCACACAAATGTCAAGTAATGACTATCTCCAACAAGCAAGAGTCTAACGACCACCTCTTGACATTCAACAGCATTCCCATCGCCGAATCCCCCACCATCCACATCCTGGGGGTCACCATTGACCAGAAACTTAACTGGACCAGCCAAATAAATACTGTGGCCACAAGAGCAGGTCAGAGGCTGAGTATTCTGCGGCGAGTGTCTCACCTCCTGACTCCCCAAAGCCTTCCCACCATCTACAAGGCACAAGTCAGGAGTGTGATGGATAATCTCCACTTGCCTGGATGAGTGCAGCTCCAACAACACTCAAGAAGCTCGACACCATCCAGGACAAAGCAGCCCGCTTGATCGGCACCCCATCCACCGCCTCAAACATTCACTCCCTCCACCACCGGCGCACCGTGGGCTACAGTGTGTACCATCTACAAGATGCACTGCAGCAACTCGCCAAGGCTTCTTCGGCAGCACCTCCCAAACCCGTGATCTATACCACCTAGAAGGACAAGGGCAGCAGGCGCATGGGAGCACCATCACCTCCAAGTTCCCTTCCAAGTCACACACCATCCTGACTTGGAAATATATCGCCGTTCCTTCATCGTTGTTGGGTCAAAATCCTGGAACTCCCAGAGAGAGAGAGAGAGGGGACTGAGAGACACCAGTCAGTGTACTGATATCTCTCTGAGGGAGAGGAGACTGAGAGACACCAGTCAGTGTACAGATATCTCCCTGACGGAGAGGGGACTGAGAGGCACCAGTCAGTGTACAGATATCTCCCTGAGGGAGAGGGGACTGAGAGACACCAGTCAGTGTACAGATATCTCCCTGAGGGAGAGAGACTGAGAGACACCAGTCAGTGTACAGATATCTCCCTGAGGGAGAGGGACTGAGAGACACCAGTCAGTGTACAAATATCTCCCTGAGGGAGAGGGGACTGAGAGACACCAGTCAGTGTACAGATATCTCCCTGAGGGAGAGGGGACTGAGAGACACCAGTCAGTGTACAAATATCTCCCTGAGGGAGAGGGACTGAGAGACACCAGTCAGTGTACAAATATCTCCCTGAGGGAGAGGGGACTGAGAGACACCAGTCAGTGTACAGATATCTTCCTGAGGGAGAGGGACTGAGAGACACCAGTCAGTGTACAAATATCTCCCTGAGGGAGAGGGGACTGAGAGACACCAGTCAGTGTACAGATATCTCCCTGAGGGAGAGGGGACTGAGAGACACCAGTCAGTGTACAGATATCTCCCTGAGGGAGAGGGACTGAGAGACACCAGTCAGTGTACAAATATCTCCCTGAGGGAGAGGGGACTGAGAGACACCAGTCAGTGTACAGATATCTCCCTGAGGGAGAGGGGACTGAGAGACACCAGTCAGTGTACAAATATCTCCCTGAGGGAGAGGGGACTGAGAGACACCAGTCAGTGTACAGATATCTCCCTGAGGGAGAGGGACTGAGAGACACCAGTCAGTGTACAGATATCTCCCTGAGAGAGAGAGGACTGAGAGACACCAGTCAGTGTACAGATATCTCCCTGAGGGAGAGGGGACTGAGAGACACCAGTCAGTGTACAGATATCTCCCTGAGGGAGAGGGACTGAGAGACACCAGTCAGTGTACAAATATCTCCCTGAGGGAGAGGGGACTGAGAGACACCAGTCAGTGTACAGATATCTCCCTGAGGGAGAGGGACTGAGAGACACCAGTCAGTGTACAGATATCTCCCTGAGGAAGCGGGACTGAGAGACACCAGTCAGTGTACAGATATCTCCCTGAGGGAGGGGACTGAGAGACACCAGTCAGTGTACAGATATCTCCCTGAGGGAGGGGACTGAGAGACACCAATCAGTGTAGAGATATCTCCCTGAGGGAGAGGGACTGAGAGACACCTGTCAGTGTACAGATATCTCCCTGAGAGAGAGAGGACTGAGAGACACCAGTCAGTGTACAGATATCTCCCTGAGGGAGGGGACTGAGAGACACCAGTCAGTGTACAGATATCTCCCTGAGGGAGGGGACTGAGAGACACCAATCAGTGTAGAGATATCTCCCTGAGGGAGAGGGACTGAGAGACACCTGTCAGTGTACAGATATCTCCCTGAGAGAGAGAGGACTGAGAGACACCAGTCAGTGTACAGATATCTCCCTGAGAGAGGGGACTGCGAGACAGGAAGGGAACGAGTTAGAGAAAAGAAAGACTTGCATTTCTATTACGCCTTTCATGACCACTGGACGTCCCAAAGTGCTTCACAGCCATTTTTGAAGTGTAGTCACTGTTGTAATGTGGGAAACGCAACAGACAATTTGTGCACAGCAAGCTCCCACAAACAGTAACGTGATAATGACCAGACTATCTGTTTTTAGTGATGTTGATTGAGGGATAAATATTGGCCCGACCTGCACCAGGTGAGACCGTGCTCACTACAAAGGCCACCAACCCCACTGCCCCCAGCAACAAGAAGACACTGTCAACCCTCAGCTCCACATATCTGAAAGTATGTAGACTTTCTGGTCTCCATGTTATGAAAAAGATAGAGAGGCTTTGGAGAAAGTGTAAAAAAAGATTCACAAGGACGGTACCAGGTTTTACCTTTTCGCTAGAAAAGAGAAGGCTGAGAGGTGACCTGATAGAGGTCTTTAAAATTATTTAAAAATTGCTATCGTGCCTTAGGACGGCCCAAAGCACTTCCCAGTCAATGAAGTACTTTTGAAGTGTCGTCACTGTTGCAATGTAACAGCTAAATCCCGCACAGCAAGCTCCCGCAAACAGCAACATAATATTGACCAGATAATCTGTGATTTAAGTGACGTTGTTTGAGGGATAAATATTGGCCAGGACCTCAGGGAGAACGCCCCTGCTTTTCTTTGAAATAGTAGCTGTGGAATCTTTTATGTCCACCTGAGAGAGCTTCGGTTTAACGTCTCATCCGAAAGACGGCACCTACGACAGTGCAGCACTCCATCAGCATTGCACTGCAGTGTCAGCCTCAATTTTTTGTTCAAGTCCCTGGAGTGGGACTTACATAGAAACATAGAAAATAGGTGTAGGAGCAAGCAGGCCATTCGGCCCTTCGAGCCTGCACCACCTTTCAATAAGATCATGGCTGATCATTCACCTCAGTATCCCTTTCCTGCTTTCTCTCCATACCCCTTGATCCCTTTAGATGTAAGGGCCATATCCAACTCCCTCTTGAATATATCCAATGAACTGACATCAACAACTCGCTGCGGTAGAGAATTCCACAGGTTAACAACTCACTGAGTGAAGAAGTTTCTCCTCATCTCAGTCCTAAATGGCTTACCCCTTATCCTTAGATTGTGGCCCTGGTTCTGGACTTCCCCAACATCGAGAACATTCTTCCTGCATCTAACCTGTCCAGTCCCGTCAGAATTTTATATGTTTCTATGAGATCCCCTTTCATCCTTCTAAACTCCAGTGAATAAAAGCCCAGTTGATTCAGTCTCTCCTCATATGACAGTCCAGCCATCCCGGGAATCAGTCTGATGTACCTTCGCTGCACTCCCTCAATAGCAAGAATGTCCTTCCTCAGATTAGGAGACCAAAACTGAACACAATATTCCAGGTGAGGCCTCACCAAGACCCTGTACAACTGCAGTAAGACCTTCCTGCTCCTATACTCAAAACCCCTAGCTATGAAGGCCATCATACCATTTGCCTTCTTCACCGCCTGTTGTACCTGCATGCCAACGTTCAATCACTGATGTAGAAACATAGAAACATAAAAAATAGGTGCAGGAGTAGGCCATTCGGCCCTTCTAGCCTGCACTGCCATTCAATGAGTTCATGGCTGAACATGCAACTTCAGTACCCCATTCCTGCTTTCTCGCCATACCCCTTGATCCCCCGAGTAGTAAGGACTTCATCTAACTCCTTTTTGAATATATTTAGTGAATTGGCCTCAACAACTTTCTATGGTAGAGAATTCCACAGGTTCACCACTCTCTGGGTGAAGAAGTTTCTCCTCATCTCAGTCCTAAATGGCTTACCCCTTACCCTTAGACTGTGTCCCCTGGTTCTGGACTTCCCCAAAATTGGGAACATTCTTTCTGCATCTAACCTGTCTAAACCCGTCAGAATTTTAAACGTTTCTATGAGGTCCCCTCTCATTCTTCTGAACTCCAGTGAATACAAGCCCAGTTGATCCAGTCTTTCTTGATAGGTCAGTCCCGCCATCCCGGGAATCAGTCTGGTGAACCTTCGCTGCACTCCCTCAATAGCAAGAATGTCCTTCCTCAGGTTAGGAGACCAAAACTGTACACAATACTCCAGGTGTGGCCTCACCAAGGCCCTGTACAACTGTAGCAACACCTCCATGACACCCAGGTCTCATTGCACCTCCCCTTTTCCTAATCTACCGACATTCAGATACTATTCTGCCTTCGTATTTTTGCCCCCAAAGCACATGGTATTGGGGGTAATTGTGGATAACCTCACATTTATCCACATTATACTGCATCTGCCATGCATCTGCCATGCATTTGCCCGCTCACCTAACCTGTCCAAGTCACCCTGCAGCCTCTTAGCGTCCTCCTCACAGCTCACACCGCCACGCAGTTTAGTGTCATCTGCAAACTTGGAGATATTACACTCAATTCCTTCATCTACATCATTAATGTATATTGTAAAGAGCTGGGGTCCCAGCACTGAGCCTTGCGGCACACCACTAGTCACTGCCTGCCATTCTGAAAAGGACCCATTTATCCCCACTCTCTACTTCCTGTCTGCCAACCTATTCTCTATCCACCTCAGTATATTACCCCCAATACCATGTGCTTTAATTTTGCACACCAATCTCTTGTGTGGGACCTTGTCAAAAGCCTTTTGAAAATCCAAATACACCACATACACTGGTTCTCCCTTGTCCACTCTACTAGTTACATCCTCAAAAAATTCCAGAAGATTTGTCAAGCATGATTTCCCTTTCATAAATCCATGCTGACTTGGACCGATCCTGTCACTGCTTTCCAAATGGGCTGCTATTTCATCTTTAATAATTGATTCCAACATTTCCCCACCACAGATGTCAGGCTAACCAGTCTAAAATTCCCCATTTTCTCTCTTTTTTAAAAAGTGGTGTTATATTAGCTACCCTCCAGTCTATAGGAACTGATCCAGAGTTGATAGACTGTTGGAAAATGATCCACTATTTCTAGGGCCACCACCTTAAGTACTCCGGGATGCAGACTACCAGGCCCCGGGGATTTATCAGCTTTCAATTTCCCTAACACAATTTCACGCCTAATAAGGATTTCCTTCAATTTCTCCTTCTCACTAGAACCTCAGTCCCCTAGTACTTCCGGAAGGATATTTGTGTCTTCCTTCGTGAAGACAGAACCAAAGTATTTGTTCAACTGGTCTGCCATTTCCTTGTTCCCCATTATAAATTCACCTGATTCTGACTGCAAGGGACCTACGTTTGTCTTCACTAATCTTTTTCTCTTCACATATCTATAGAAGCTTTTGCAGTCAGTTGTTATGTTCCCAGCAAGCTTCCTCTCATACTCTATTTTCCCCCTCCTAATTAAACCCTTTGTCCTCCTCTGCTGAATTCTACATTTCTCCCAGTCCTCAGGTTTGTTGCTTTTTCTGGATAATTTATATGCCTCTTCCTTGGATTTAACACTATTCGTAATTTCCCTTGTTAGCCACAGTTGAACCACCTTCCCCGTTTTATTTTTACTCCAGACAGGGATGTGCAATTGTTGAAGTTCATCCATGTGATCTTTAAATGTTTCCCATTGCCTATCCACCATCAACCCTTTAAGTATCATTTGCCAGTCTATTCTAACCAATTCACGTCTCATACCATCGAAGTTACCTTTCCTTAAGTTCAGGACCCTAGTCTCTGAATTAACTGCGTCATTCTCCATTTTAATAAAGAATTCTACCATGTTATGGTCACTCTTCCCCAAGGGGTCTCGCACAACAAGATTGCTAATTAGTCCTTTCTCATTACACATCACCCAGTCTCAGATGGCCAGCCCTCTAGTTGGTTCCTCAACATATTGGTATAGAAAACCATCCCTAATACACTCCAGGAAATCCTCCTCCAATGTATTGCTACCAGTTTGATTAGCCAAATCTATATGTAGATTAAAGTCGCCCATGATAACTGCTGTACCTTTATTGCATGCATCCCTAATTTCTTGTTTGATGCTGTCCCTAACCTCACTACTACTGTTTGGTGGTCTGTACATAACTCCCACGAGCATTTTCTGCCCTTTGGTATTCCGTACCTCCACCCATACCGATTCCACATCATCCAAGCTAATGTCCTTCCTTACTATTGCGTTAATTTCCTCCTTAACCAGCAACACTACCCACCTCTTTTTCATTACTGTCTATCCTTCCTGAATGTTGAATACCCCTGGACTTGAACCCACAACCTTCTAACTCAGAGGAAAGAGTGCTACCCACTGTGCCACGGCTGACACTTGAAAGGGTTTGAAAGGGTAGGAGCAGACAAAATATTTCCAATTGTGGGCAAGTCCAAAACAGAGGTCATAAATATAAGATAGTCACTAATAAATCCAATAGGGAATTTAGGAGAAACTTCTTTACCCAGAGAGTGGTGACAATGTGGAACTCGCTACCAGAGGGAGTAGTTGGGGCAAACAGCACAGATGTTTTTAAGGAGAAGTTAGATAAGCATATGAGGTAGAAAGGAATAGAAGGGTATGCTGATAGAGTTGGGTGAATTAGGGTGAGAGGAGCTCGGTTAGAGCATAAATGGTTGCACAGATCAGTTGTGCCAACTGGCCTGTTTCTGTGCTGTACACTCAATGATGATGTACCTGTTACCTACCATGACCCAAATTAAGCTTGTAAGCATTGCTGAGTTAGAATATCGCTGAAGGGTTTGGGTTGGGATGGTGTTTGAGGTGGGGGCAGAGGTGATAGAAACATAGAAACATAGAAAATAGGTGCAGAAATAGGCCATTTGGCCCTTCGCGCCTGCACCACCATTCAATAAGATCATGGCTGATCATTCACCTCAGTATCCCTTTCCTGCTTTCTCTCCATACCCCTTGATCCATTTAGCCATAAGGGCCATATCTAACCCCCTCTTGAATATATCCAATGAACTGGCATCAACAACTCTCTGCAGCAGGGAATTCCACAGTTTAACAACTCTCTGAGTGAAGAAGTTTGAAGTTTCTCCTCATCTCAGTCCTAAATGGCTTACCCCTTATCCTTAGACTGTGACCCCTGGTTCTGTACTTCCCCAACATCGGAAACATTCTTCATGCATCTAACCTGTCTAGTCCCATCAGAATTTTATATGTTTCTATGAGATCCCCTCTCATCCTTCTAAACTCCAGTGAATACAGGTCCAGTTGATCCAGTCTCTCCTCATATGTCAGTCCAGCCATCCTGGGAATCAGTCTTGTGAACCTTCGCTGCACTCCCTCAATATCAAGAACGTCCTTCCTCGGATTAGGAGACCAAAACTGAACACAATATTCCAGGTGAGGCCTCACTAAGGCCCTGTACAACTGCAGTAAGACCTCCCTGCTCCTATACTCAAATCCCCTAGCTATGAAGGCCAACATGCCATTTGCCTTCTTCACCGCCTGCCGTATCTGCATGCCAACTTTCAATGACTGATGTACCATGACACCCAGGACTCGTTGCACCTCCCCTTTTCCTGATGGTAAGGATGGAAGTGGGAATGTACAGAGATCAGGAACTCCTGCTCTAAACTATTGGTCTGTCCCACTCGAATTTTGCAGCAAATGACAAACATAAAACAGACTTCAGATACTTCACGGTGAAAAATGTTCTGGTCCACCGAACTTGATTTATCCAAAACTCAACTGTCAGTATGCTTACTCACACTCTCATTCACCCATCACCACTCTGCTCTGTGACGTACACTGGATATCAGTTCCACAACACCTCAGATTTTAAATTCTCATCCTTGCGTTCAAACCCCTCCGTGGCCTCATCCCTCTCGACAACCCACCAAGAATCAATGTTATTCCAAATCTGGCCTCTTGACTTCTTTTACCCCACTATTGGCGGCCATGCCTTCAGCTATCCAGGCCATAGTTTCTGAAATTCCCTCCCTAAACCTCTCCATCTCTTTACCTCACCTCCTTTAAGAAGCTCCTTAAAACCTAACTCAGTGACAAATTGTCCGAAATTGATCAACTCACCGCCCACCGTCGGCCACTGCCACCCACTGCTGCCCACTGCCACCCACTGCCGCCCACTGCTGCCCACTGCTGCCCACTGCCACCCACTGCCGCCCACTGCTGCCCACTGCCACCCACTGCTGCCCACTGCCACCCACTGCCGCCCACTGCTGCCCACTGCCACCCACTGCCGCCCACTGCTGCCCACTGCCACCCACTGCCGCCCACTGCTGCCCACTGCCACCCACTGCCGCCCACTGCTGCCCACTGCCACCCACTGCCACCCACTGCCACCCACTGCCACCCACTGCCACCCACTGCCGCCCACTGCTGCCCACTGCCACCCACTGCCGCCCACTGCTGCCCACTGCCACCCACTGCCGCCCACTGCTGCCCACTGCCACCCACTGCCGCCCACTGCTGCCCACTGCCACCCACTGCCGCCTACTGCTGCCCACTGCCACCCACTGCCGCCCACTGCTGCCCACTGCCACCCACTGCCACCCACTGCCACCCACTGCCACCCACTGCTGCCCACTGCTGCCCACTGCCACCCACTGCTGCCCACTGCCACCCACTGCCACCCACTGCCACCCACTGCCACCGACTGCTGCCTACTGCCACCCACTGCCACCCACTGCCGCCCACTGCTGCCCACTGCCACCCACTGCCACCCATTGCCGCCCACTGCCACCCACTGCCACCCACTGCCGCCCACTGCCGCCCACTGCCACCCACTGCCACCCACTGCCACCCACTGCCGCCCAATGCGACCCACTACTGCCCACTGCCACCCACTGCTGCCCACTGCCACCCACTGCCACCCACTGCCACCCACTGCCGCCCAATGCGACCCACTACTGCCCACTGCCACCCACTGCTGCCCACTGCCACCCACTGCCACCCACTGCCACCCACTGCCGCCCACTGCCGCCCAATGCGACCCACTGCTGCCCACTGCCACCCACTGCCACCCACTGCCCACCCACTGCCACCCACTGCCACTCACTGTCACCCACTGCCACCCACTGAAACCCACTGCCCACCCACTGCCACCCACTGCCACTCACTGCCCACCTACTGCCACCCACTGCCACCCACTGCCACCCACTGCTGCCCACTGCCACCCACTGCCACCCACTGCCGCCCACTGCCACCCACTGCTGCCCACTGCCACCCACTGCCACTCACTGCCGCCCACTGCTGCCCACTGCCGCCCACTGCTGCCCACTGCCACCCATTGCTGCCCACTGCCACCCACTGCCACCCACTGCCGCCCACTGCCACCCACTGCCCAACCACTGCCACCCACTGCCACTCACTGCCACCCACTGCCGCCCACTGCCGCCCACTGCCGCTGACTTTCCTCTACAAGAACCGCTCAGTGCCACTTTCAAGGTGGGCTGAAGCATGCGGGAGGGGAGAGCTGCCGGGAACCGCCCGCTGACGTCAGCAGATGGCCGAGTGGCGTAAGTGGACTCCCGATCCGCCGAGATGCCTGATTGGTGCAGGCGGGAGTCAGCGCCAGAACGAGGGTAGACCGCTGCGAGGAGCCTGGTCTGTCCCCGACGGTAAGTATAAAGAGCTGAGAAAAACGTTGGTGAACATTTTTTAAGTTTTCCACAGCAACTTACCTGGATGGGGTCCATTGAAGGTCTCCAATAGTTTTTTTTTCCTGATGATTTTTACTTTCAGCTGTTCGACCCTCCGTGGGCCCGACTCCATCCTCGGTGGCACTTGGTCGGCAAGCGTCTCTGCCGCCGAGAATGAGAGCTCCCGCCCAGTGCCACTCAGATTGGCGGCGTACGTCGTTGATTTGTCGCCCGCCGATGTTCAAGAGACATCGGTGATGAAAACATTGCCCATAGAACCTTCAGGTACCTCGGCGGTCATAGGCGGTCCTTTGGGCGGCACTTGGGCGGGCACGGGCCTTCACCAATTTCGGGCCCAAAGCACCTGTCCTAATATCTTTTTACGTAGCTTGGTGTCAACTTTTTTCTGATCACGCAGCTGTGAAGCGCCTAGGTATGTTTTACTATGTTAAAGGCGCTATAGAAATGCAAATTGTTGTTGTTGTTGTGAAGAACAGGACCAACAATCTCATGGGTGCACCATTAACTCCGAGTTCACCTCCTCACACACCATCACAACTTGGACATACATCACATTTCCTTCATCGTCAGTGAGTCAATTTCTTGGAATTCCCTTTGTGGGAGTACCTTCACCACAGGAATTGGAGGGGTACAAAAGTAAGGTCCATCACCACCTTCTTCGGGCAACTTGCGATGGGCAATAAATGCTGGCCTTGCCCGCGATGCCCACATCCCGACAATGGATTTATTGTGGGGACGATCACCCGCTGTGCAACACCCAAGTTTGTCCACTGTGGCTCAGTGGGCAGCACTCTTGCCTCGGAGTCAGAAGGTCGTCACGCCTGAGACTAGAACACAAAATCCAATACAGAACTGAGGGAGTGCTGCACTGTCGGAGGTGCCGGCTTTCTGATGAGATGTTAAACCGAGGCCCCGTCTGCTCTCTCAGGTGGACGTAAAAGATCCCGGCAAGATTTGAAGAAGAGCAGGGGAGTTCTCCCCGGTGTCCCGGCCAATATTTATCCCTCTACCAAATTATCTGGTCATTTATTTCATTGCTGTTTGATGGATCTTGCTGTGCACAAATTAGCTTCTGCTTTTCCAACATTGCAACAACAACAACAAAAAGAACCTGCGTTTATATAGCGCCTTTAACATCCCACGGTGCCTCACAGGAGTATTATGCGGTAAAAATTTGACACCGAACCGCACAAGTAGAAATTAGCACATGTGAGCAAAAGTTTGGTCAAAGAGGTAGGTTTTAAAGAGTGTCTTGAAGGAGGAAAGAGAGGTAGAGAGGCAGAGAGGTTTAGGCAGGGAGTTACAGAGCTTGGGACCCAGGTAGCTGAAGGCACGGCCACCGATGGTTGAGCGATTATAATCAGGGAAGCTCAGGAGGGCAGAATTAGAGGAGCGCAGACATCTCGGGGAGTTGTGGGGCTGGAGGAGATTACAGAGATAGGGAGGGTTGAGGCAATGGAGGGATTTGAAAACAAGGATGAGAATTTTAAAATTGAGGCATTGCTTAACCGGAAGCCAATGTAGGTCGGCGAGCATAGGAGTGATGGGTGAGTGGGATTTGGTGCGAGTTAGGACAACCGAGTTTTGGATCACCTCTGGTTTATGCAGGGTAAAATGTAGGAGGCCAGCCAGGAATGCATTGGAATAGTCAAGTCTAGAGGTGACAAAGGATTGGATGAGGGCTTCAGCAGCCGATGAGCTGAGGCACGAGCGATGTTACGGAGGTAGAAATATTATGCTGCAGATATGTGGTCGAAAGCTAATTTCAGGATCAAATATGATACCAGTTGTGAACAGTGTGGCTTAGCCTTAGACAGTATTTGAGGAGAGGGATGGAGTAAGTGGCTGGGGAACAGAGATTGTGGCGGGGACTGTAAACAATGGCTTCTGTCTTCCCAATACTCAATTGGAGAAAATTTCTGCTCAACCAGAACTGGATGTCGGACAAGCAGCCTGACAATTTAGAGACCGTGGAGGGGTCGAGGGAAGTGGTGGTGAGGTAGGGCTGGGTGTCAGCAGCGTACATGTGAAAATTGACGGCATGTTTTCGGAGGATGTCGCCGAGGAGCATCATGTAGATGAGAAATAGGAGGGGGCCAAGGATAGATCCTTGGGGGAAACCAGAGATAACGATGCGGGGGTGGGAAGAGAAACCGTTGCAGGTGATTCCCTGGCTACGATTAGATAGATAAGAATGGAATCGGGCGAGTGCAGTCCCACCCAGCTGGACGACGGTGGAGAGGCGTTGGAGGAGGATAATAACTAAACATCAAAAAAAGTACTTAATTGTCTGTAAAGTGTTTTTGGACGTCCTGGACTAGTTTCGATCGCCTGGATGGGTCGGTTGCGGTGGAGTGTATTATGTCTGTAAGCACTCTAGTAATGACTCCATGAGGTTAGGTATTGTACTTGAACTGTGGTGACCATTTAGTCCATTTATTGCAGCTCCTGAGTGCGGGTACAGCATGGTGAGCTCCCTTTTATACCTGGTTACCTGTCGTGTACAGGTGACCCCTCGGTCTCCACCAGTTGCACCCTCTGGTGGTACAGGCATAGTGTATATAGTGTGAAGATACATCCAGTAGTCTTATGTAACTGTACCTTGAGTGTACAGGGAGTATACTTATGATATACATACACAACAGAGTGTAGAATATTTCAGTGTAAGGGGTGTAGCAGTTGTGTGGGGCGGACTGGTTGGGCTGGGTGCACTTTACCCTTTCGCCATTGTTCATTGTTCATCGGTTTGTATGTAACCTTCAGGGCTGCTGACCGAGGGCCGTGCGGCTCTTTGTCGGCTGGCACGGACACGATGGGCCGAAATGGCCTCCTTCTGCACTGTAAATTTCTGCGTTTCTATGATGTCGTGAAAGGCGCTATATAAATGCAATTTCTTTCTCTCCTTTCTTTTCTTTCTTTCCTTTCTTTCTTTCCTCTCTTGCTTCCTTCGTTCCTAAAAGTCGCTTTGTGATAAACAGCGCTGCGGTGCAGAAATGGTTAAGGGGGATTTTTTTTCCTGCTCACAGTGTAATCCAGCCTATGTAGGCCGCTGAGGCGAGCAGTGAGGAGAATGAGGTCATTGTGCACAGGACGCAGTATGGAGCTCGTGCAGACTGTCATGTAGACACTCGGTCAGCCTGCATTAGCGTTGCACTGAGAGGAATCTGACAGCTCCGCCCACCACCAACCCCTCCCCCACCCTGTGGCCACACACCGAGATATATACCAGAACAGCACTCAAGTCACTGTCTGGCAAAATTAGGGTTTTATCTTGCTTTAGGGACCATGACTGTTAACAACAGCAATAACGATACTGCCTAAACATAGTACAACGTCCTTTTTAAACAATCGAATCATTTGACGGCTGAAATGCTCTTTCACGTACCGCTTTTCTTTCATTTAGAACAGGATAATTCCTGTACAAAAGTAAAATACTGCTGGAATCTGGAGTAAAAACAGAAAATGCTGGAAATCTCAGCGGGTCAGACAGCATCTGTGGAGAGGAGGCAGAGTTAACGTATCGGGTCGGGTCCAGTATTTTCTGAAGATGATTCCTGTGTTTTACATGTGTTTCTTTGTTCTGGTCAAGGTGAGGGATGTTGGGCGGGGGAAAACATAACTAAGACCGCCTGTTTCCACCTCTGTAACATCTCCCGTCTCCGCCCTTACCTCAGCTCATCCGCTGCTGAAACCCTCATCCAGGCCTTTGCTACCTCCAGACTTGACTATTCCAACGCGCTCCTGGCTGGCCTCCCACATTCTACTCTCCGTAAACTAGAGGTGATCCAAAGCTCGGCAGCCCATGTCCTAACTCGCACTAAGTCCCGCTCACCCATCACCCCCTGTGCTCGCTGACCCCGGTTAAGCAATGCCTCGACTTCAAAACTCTCATCCTTATATTCAAATCCCTCCATGCACTTGCCCCCTCCCTATCTCTGTAATCTCCTCCAGCCCCACAACCCCCGAGATGTCTGCGCTCCTCTAAATCTGCCCTCCTGAGCATCCCTGGTTATAGTTGTTCAACCATTGGCGGCCGTGCCTTCTGTTGCCTGGGGCCCTAGGCTCTGAAACTCCCTGCCTAAACCTTTCCACCTCTCTAACTCTCTTTCCTCCTTCAAGATGCTCCTTAAAACCTACTTCTTTGACCAAGCTTTTGGTCACCTGCCCTAATTTCTTTTCTAGCGGCTCAGCATCAAAATGTTATCGCATAACACTGCTGTGAAGCACCTTGGGAGGTTTCACTATGTTAAGAGCACTATATAAATAGAAGTTGTTGTTGTTGAAATATTAACTGAGTAAGCCTGGTGCGGAAGTGGGGATCAGGCCTGTTATGTATGTAATTACCAAGTTTAACCACCAGAGGGCTTATCTCTTTGGGTCCCAAGGGATCCCACAATCCCTTGGGAGCACCTGTATATAAGGAGGCCCCACAGGCTGGTGAGGCACTCAGAGATCTGCGATAAAGGACAACAGTCACACTTACTTTGAGCTTGCAGTATCGAGTCTGACTCTTTATTCAAGACATAGGCCCCAAGTTTCCACATGATTTGCTCCTGATTTTTAGGAGCAACTGGTGTAGAACGGAGTATCTTAGAAATCGGAATTCTCGTCATTTAGTTTGCTCCAGTTCTAGTCAGTTAGAACAGTTTCACTTTGGAACAGAATTTTTTTTTCAAAAGGGGGCGTGTCCGGCCACTCACGTCTGTTTTCAAAGTTTCGTCAGTGAAAACTTACTCCAAACTAACTTAGAATGGAGTAAGTGAAGATTTTTGTACGTTCGAAAAAACCTTGTCTACACTTTAGAAAATCAGGCGTAGGTTACAAATCAGGCGTAGGGAATGGGGGGGGTGGTTTAAAGGGAAGTTTACACTTCAGTTTTACAAATAAAGAGCCATCATCAATAATAAATGATAAATACATCAATAAATCAATCAAAAAAATCAATAAATAAAACATTTTCTACTTATCGACTGCAGCAACGGGAGCCCTCCAACAGCGTGCTGGGATGCCCCCCCCCCCCCAGTGTGTCTACGTCAGTGTCTCTATCTCTCTGTCTGTCTGTGTGTCTCTCATTCTCTGTCTGTCAGTGTCTATGTTTCTGACAGTGAGGGAAGTGGGAGGAGGGGGGTGAGGGAATGGGGAGGGATGGGGGAGAAGGGGGAGGGATGGGGGAGAAGGGGGAGGGATGGGAGAGAAGGGGGAGGGATGGGGGAGGGATGGGGAGAAGGGGGAGGGATGGGGGAGAAGGGGGAGGGGGGAGAAGGGGGAGGGAGGGAGAAGGGGGAGGGGGAGAAGGGGAGGGGGGAAGGAGATGGGGGAAAGGAGATGGGGGGGAAGGAGATGGGGGGAAGGAGATGGGGGGAAGGAGATGGGGGGAAGGAGATGGGGGTGGAGGAGATTGGGGGGGAAAGGAGAAGGGGGGAAAGGAGAAGGGGGGGAAAGGAAAAGGGCAGGGGGGGGAAAGGAGAACGGGGAGGGAGGCTGAATGGGCCGGGCCCGAGACTTCGGGCAGGGCCCGTCCCCAGCACCAGATTTACAGGTAGGTGGTGTTGGGTCGGGTCGGGGGGAGCGCGGGTCGGGGGGTGGTGGGAGGGAGGTCGGTTCGGTTCGGGTCGGGGGAGGGAGGGAGAGGGAGGTCAGGTTGGGGAGGAGGAGGTCAGGTCGGATCCAGTACGGGGGCGGGGGGAGGGGGGGGGGGCGGGGAAGTGGGAGTCAGGTCGGTGTCGGTGTCGGTGTCGGTGTCGGGTCCGGTCCGGAGGCCGGGGGGGGGAGTGGGAGTCGGGTCGGGTCCAGTCCCGGGGGTCGGGTCCGGTCCGGTCCGGGGGTGGGATCGGAGGGTTTGGGGGGGGGGCGGTGGGAAGCGGGAGTCAGGTCGGTGTCGGTGTCGGTGTCGTGTCCGGTCCGGGGGACGGGGGGGGGTGGGGTGGCAGGAGTCGGGTCCGGTCCATTCCGGGGGCGGGGAAGCGGGAGTTGGGTCAGTGTCGGGTCCGGTCCGGAGGCGGGAAGTGGGAGTCGAGTCGGGTCGGGAGGAAGCAGGAGCAGGCCGTGGGAGGAGCCTTATTCACGCAGCCCCAGTGAGGCCATTGGGCCAGGGCTAGGGGCTGCGTGCTTCGGGCCCCTGCCACACAGTTTTGGGCGCCTGGAGCGACTGCACATGCGCGCCCACTGTAGCGCGCATGTGCAGAGGTCCCGGCACTGTTTTCAGCGCAGGGACCTGGCTCCGCCCCCTACAGCTCCTGCTGCGCTGCGCCGAGGGCCAGAGGACCTGCAGGGAGCTGGAGAATCTGGAGGGTTTTTTTAGGTGCACTTTGTGGCGCGAAAAACGGGCATCCAGGTCGGGACTGCGCAGTTCTAGGCGCGGCTCGAAACTTGGGCCCATAACAACTGCCGACGAGATGCAGATGACGAACGCCAGCGCAACAAAGCTGAGAACTATGGGCATCCCGGAGACATTTTCAGAGGGAGATGATTGGGAAACCTTCGTGGAGCGACTTGACCATTACTTCATGGCCAACGAGCTGGAAGGAGAAGCGAACGCTGCCAAACGAAGGGCGATCCTCCTCGCCGTTTGCAGGGCATAATAAGAACATAAGAACATAAGAATTAGGAACAGGAGTAGGCCATCCAACCCCTCGAGCCTGCTCCGCAATTCAACAAGATCATGGCTGATCTGGCTGTGGACTCAGCTCCACTTACCCGCGTGCTCCCCATAACCCTTAATTCCCTTTTTGGTTAAAAATCTATCTATCTGTGATTTGAATACATTCAATGAGCTAGCCTCAACTGCTTCCTTGGCAGAGAATTCCACAGATTCACAACCCTCTGGGAGAAGAAATTCCTTCTCAACTCGGTTTTAAATTGGCTCCCCCGTATTTTGAGGCTGTGCCCCCTAGTTCTAGTCTCCCTGACCAGTGGAAACAACCTCTCTGCCTCTATCTTGTCTCTCCCTTTCATTATTTTAAATGTTTCTATAATATCACCCCTCATCCTTCTGAACTCCAACGAGTAAAGACCCAGTCTACTCAATCTATCATCATAAGGTAACCCCCTCATCTCCGGAATCAGCCTAGTGAATCGTCTCTGTACCCCCTCCAAAGCTAGTATATCCTTCCTTAAGTAAGGTGACCAAAACTGCACGCAGTACTCCAGGTGCGGCCTTACCAATACCTTATACAGTTGCAGCAGGACCTCCCTGCTTTTGTACTCCATCCCTCTCACAATGAAGGCCAACATTCCATTCGCCTTCCTGATTACCTGCTGCACCTGCAAACTAACTTTCTGGGATTCATGCACAAGGGCCCCCAGGTCCCTCTGCACCGCAGCATGTTGTAATTTCATATGGCCTCATGAAAAACCTGCTCACTCCAGCGAAACCCACAGACAAGTCATACGATGAGTCGTGCACACTGGTCCAGGAGCATCTAAACCCGAAGGAAAGTGTTCTGATGGCGAGGTATTGGTTCTACACGTACAAGAGGTCTGAAGACCAGGAGTGGCGAGCTACGTCGCCGAGCTAAGGTGCCTTGTAGGACAGTGCAAATTTGAAGGATACTTGGAGCATATGCTCAGAAACTTCTTTGTACTTGGCCAATGGCCATGAAGTAATACTTGGCAAACCTTTGACTGTAGAGAGTCCAACCTTGAGTAAAGCCATAGCGATAGTCCAAGCATTTATCTCCACCAGTGACAATACCAAACAAATTTCCCAGCACACTAATGAAGGGTGCAAAATTCACGAGAACGCCCCCCAGTGTTTGGGATCATTCGAATTGAAATTTAATTTGGGACTGTGAATGTTTAAAATGTATAGAGAAGTTGAGAACGTGGGAATTGTATAGGGACAGTATAAGCTAACAAAGAATTCATGGAGGAATAGCCATGACATCTCGGACTCGAGACTGCGAAATGTTACAACACTAACACATATTGAAACAAAACCCACAGCTTGCAGAAAAACCTCAAGGTCTTATTAAATCATGTTATTAACCTGAAACATTAACAGAAGGTCTTTGTTTAAAATCAGACCATACTTAGGTCGGCTTATGAGTGGACAAAGGGAAAGAGGGACCAAAAGAGATAGGTTGAACTAGGATGTCACTCTAGCCCTATCTTGTTATCTTTTGCCGAGAATGTATAACTGTTGTCGCTTTACGATGTAACTTCACTTATCCGTAGGGAGTGTGTACGCTCTATCCAGAGGGTATATCTTCTGTCTGATAAGTCTTGCCGGCCGGTAAAATAAAGACTGCTTTGTTCAAAGCACAAGAGGTATTCGACTCAGTAATTTTACTGAACCAGATTGAGAGAAAAGAATCTACATTTACATTTGGTGTCAGAAGTGGGATCTCAACGGACGACTGCCGAAAACTTGCGAATTAAGAGCCAGACTAGTCTTGGACGAGACGAGGGGAAAGTGGCCACTGGAGTGAGTATGATTTCAATACTGCTCCAGTTTCCCCCGGTTTCAAAAGTCTGAGGAAAGTTTAGCCACTCGCTGGTTCTCAGGTAGTGTCTGAACGAGATCCAGGACAATCTGGTGAATACCTTTCAAACTTAGAATAGGGATAGAGATAGGGAAATTGCGCGATGACACAAACCAAGCGGCGACTTGGAAAGATAGGTTATAGTTAGAGCTAGATAGGGATAGATGATCAATCATGGATCCAAAAATTAATAGGAAAGAAAAGAGACTCTTGTGAATGTCTGTTTAAATGAGAAATGCTTCTGTGATTTTTACTGTAAAAAAAGAAGCCGGGGAGTTGTGGTTTGTTTTATCTCAAACAGAATGAAAGTTTGTTTTAACCCTTCGTAGTGTTGTCCTGTATGTGGGAAGTTTAAGAGTGTGAACCTTATTGAATTACGTATGTTCGGATGATAAGTTACGGAGCCAGGAAATGCACAAAGGATAGGTTTGTTGAAAAAAAAAGAAAAAAATTACATGGTCCCGGTGGTTTAAAAAAAAGGATTTAACATGCTCACAAACTTGTTGAAAGAAAACATTCAGAGAAGGCACAGCAAAACAACTGAGATTATATTAAATAACACGACCTTGAGGCTGGAACAATTGAGATAACGAAAAGCAGTCCACAGCCTACGTGCCAGACTTCTCTCTAGTTATGGAAAAGACAAAAAAAAGTAACGTACTAAATAGGTGCTGAAAACAAAATGTTCTGAGATTTTAAACTATGAGAAAAATTCCACTGCAGTCTAAAAGAAAAAAAATCACTCCTGTCCAGTTGGCAGAAAAACTCCATTAAGTTAGGGCTTTCATTGACTGATTGGATTTAAACTGCGAAGTGACGCAAAAGGATAGGGAAATTTGGAGACTAAAAGAAATTAAATAAGGCTCATAAGAAATCAAATTTAGAAAATTAGGCTCACAGGGAATAAAATAAGGCTTATGGGGAATTAAATAGAGGATAGGTGTTCAATTCAGGTACGACGTCGACCTTGTATATCACTTGGCCCATCTAGGCTCTGATTGAATTTAAATCCCGCAGCAAGTCGGAAGGTAGGGCCGACGCGAACGCGCAGAGGCGCTGACGCGCAACGACGCGAGACGTGCAGCGGCGCGAGCGTGCGGCCGAGTGGAGGAAGGCAGACGCAGACGCACGGCAACGTAAACGCGTGGTGACGTGAGACTTGCGGCGGCGCGAGCGCGTGCGCGCGAGTAAACGTGGGCCGACGCGAACGCGCAGCAACGCGAACCGCGAAAGTCAGTGCTGATTTCAGTAAGTCCGTTTATTGTTGAGTTTGTTAAGCTTGTTTAGATGGAATTGCGTGGAGACGCGAGCCGCGGGGCGACGCGGCTTTGTGTTAAGTTTGTTATGTCTGTTTTTCAGTAAAGTCTGTTTTTCAGTAAAGTCTGTTCATTTTAAGTTTGTTTAAATCGCACGACTACGTGAACGCGTAACGACACGATAATGGGTAATCAATTGGATAAAACAACGGATGCGGGTAGTCCGTTACAAAAGTTATGTGAAGAATTCTCTGAAAGAGCTGAAGACTTTAGAAAATTATCAGGAGCCCTGAACAAATTATTGGGAGATGATCAATGGCCTCTAGGTGGCACTAGAAGTGTAGAGGTAGTAAAAAAAAAAGCACAGGGATTGTCAAAAAAAAAAATTATTTAAAGATGCATCACTTCTGTCAAGTTGGCAAACAAATGCTATGAAATTAGGACTTTCATTGACAGAGGGAACACATGTTAAAACTGTAGACGTCTTAAAAAAAAGAATGTGCGCACGAGAAACTTACTAAGAGATCCTCTGGGACCTCTGAGAAAGGTATTGACCGACTACGTAGTAAAATGGCTGGCTTTGTGTTAACCGAGGCTGATGATGAAATTGATGAGTGGTCACTGACTCAGCGCCCAACGGCGCCTCCCGCACCCCCTGGCTCCTTGCTCCAGTCCTCTTCCCAACACCCTCCACCTTACACTCCGGCGAGAGGAGTTAAAAATAACCCCATACCACCAAAGCAACAAACCCAAACTGACTCCTCATCCTCTGATAGCGATTCGGATCCCCAGTTCACAAGCAATATAGCCGAAAGGACCAGATCTCACACTCGAAAGGGCAGAACTATATCTCACTCACAGACAGTCCCGTAAATCTTCTAGTCAATCTACCAGTCCAAGTTGTGAAAGATATAGCAAACACCCCCGCCGATCGAGACGCAGAACTGTCAAGCAGTCAGACAGCTCCGAAACATCCTCCGACCTAGAAATGATTTCCAAGATCCCAAAGTCCCGACACCAATTCCCTGTCAGACCAATGCCAAACCCTGATGCACAACAAGCTGCAGACCACCCCACTATAGATGTCTATGTGATCTTCGAACAACTATTTGATTGCTCACGCTATCCGGACAAATGGAAAGGGCAGTTAGATATTATTGGCAGGAAAAGAAAGGGGAGGGGGGAGGTGCGCCCCCAACCCGGGTCAAAACTGAATACGTGACTAGAAAGGAAGAGCCATCTCGGGAGGAAGGATCAATAGAACCGCAGTGTTGCATACAGGATTGGATGGATAAGCAAGGATACGGTTATACTAAACAACCAAACGGCCCGAGCCCTGCTAATAAACCTCCCTATTGTCCCCGGCATGGTATGGGAAGAGGCCGGGGCTGGGTAAGAGGAATTGACTGTTTTAATTGTGGGCAGGAAGGACATTGGAATAAAAAGTGCCCCTACCGTCAGCATGGAAAAGGAAGAGGAGGAAGAGGAGGGGGGAAAGGGGGGAGAGGAGGATCTTACACTAACTTCTCCCAGAACAACCCCTTTGGTCAATTGTCCCCCGATTGACTACGCAGCTTGATTGTGCAGGGATCCTCCCCGGACGACGAACCCATTCTGAATGAGTGGCAACCCTTTTTGATAGATACGGGAGCCTTCATGTCTTCTGTACAATCAAAGCTTAAACTCCCTGCCTCTACTGAAACACAGAAACTTTCAGGATTCCTGGGACAAATCTCGACATTCCCAGTGTCAGAACCGGTTAAAATGGGTTACCAGGAAGAATCGGTGGAACATCGAGTTGTTATCACAACCAATCTGGACTGTAACTTGATGGCTAGAGACCTCCTCTGCAAATTCCAGTTGCATTTGGAGTGTGGAGTTGATGGGATTATTGTAAAACAGGAAACCCTTAAGCGGCAGTATTATACCACTAGAACCCCTCAGTGGTGGTCTCTGGACCTGCCGCAGGCACCCTATCACGTGACCCTAGCATACGATCCCAGTGGAAAGAATCAGGACCTGCAGAACTTTTATCAGGATCACGAAGGGGAAGTAAAGGGAATTCTATTAAGGGCTAGAGTGACTGGACTGGAAAGAGAGGCAGACTTTGTGGAAGTGGATAAGAATCTGTGGAAACAGCCCCTAACAATGGCACCGCATATTGCTCGTGAAGTATTAGCCCCTCACCATGCTAAAGATTTGAGAGTTATGGTACGCAAGGCCATAGATGAGGCTGACCCTACCAGCCGGGATGTGCAAATCGTAAAACATGGCCGAACAGTCCAATTTCATGGGGACCCCGAGAAGGTCTTAACGACTCTACAGCATCATACTGGCTCGGACATACCTGACTATGTGGATCCTCATGTGTGGGCAGAGGACCCCTCCCAAGTGGGTTATACTCCCATTGATCCGATTGAGATCCCAGTGCAGGGCAATGTGGACTGGCCCTCTATCCGACAGAACCCACTGAAATCACAGGCAATCCTAAACTGACCTTTCGGCACTGTACTGCAATTAATCCGGCCTGTTTTCTTACTGAGCCACCCCAAGATGAGGAAGAACCCAGTCATGATTGCTTATCTTTAATTTAAGAGGCCACATCAGCCAGGGAAGATTTAGTTGATGTACCAATGGAAGATCTAGACTGTATTCTTACTGAGCCACCCTAAGATGAGGAAGAACCCAGTCATGATTGTTTATGTATGTTGACGGAGGTACTTCTATTAATCCAGAAGATACACGAATCTCAGGATACCCCATAGTAAACCAGGAGAATCAGGTCTTGGAATCTGCCGCTTTTGAAACCGCCTATTCTGCTCAACAAGCTGAACTATTCGCCCTCACCCGAGCCTGTATCTTGGCCAAAGATCTCAAAGTCAATATCTATACCGACTCTAGGTATGCCTTTGGGGTGGCCCATGATTTCGGACAATTATGGAAAAATAGGTGATTCCTAACCTCATAGGGGAATGAGATATTTCATAAACAGCTAGTATCTGATTTGTTGCAAGCCCTCATGTTCCCCAAACGCATTGCCATTGTTAAATGTACCGCCCACACTACCGGAAATTCTCTGGTTGATATAGGGAATTGTTGTCCTGACCAAGAGGCCAAACAGGCCTCTCGTGACCAACAGATGTTAGTGCCCAAAATGATGAGTCAGACTAAAAATCCTGCGAAGGATAAGTTAGCCTCGGAAAAACCAATGCCAACCATCCAAGATGTTATAAAAGCACAGGAGGACGCTCCTGAAAAAGATAAACTGTTGTGGAAATATTATGCATGTACTTATGACAATGTTTCTAAACTCTGGACCACTCCCGCAGAACAGACTTGCATGTCTGACAAGTTGGCTCTATGGGTTATTGAATGTATGCATTTTGCTATTCATTGTGGAGCAAGGACCACGAGTGACACACTTTTGGCTACTTGGTGGCACCCTAGACTCCAGGCGCTCACCCAGAACATCAGTAGTTATTGCCTGGTTGGCCAGCAACATAATCCAGGGAAGGGAGTCCCCTGTGATTGGGGTAAAACGCCCCTATCCGAAGGTCCCTTTGAGACATTTCAGTTGGACTACATTGAATTGCAAAAAGTTCAGTCTTACAAATATGTGTTAGTAATAGTAGATGTGTTTAGCAGATGGATTGAAGCCTACCCTAACCTGGACAATAGGGCTCAAACTGTTGTTAAGGTTTTAATGAGGGAAATTGTTCCTAGATATGGTATCTCAGCTCGACTGATGACCACCTATGTTCTTTCTCTGACTCAGGCTCTGCGACTAGTTCACAACCAGGTTCAAGATGCTCACCTCGACCTCCCAGTTTTACCCGAATTGTCCCTCGTGGCACCAGGGAAGTATGGATTCGGAAGGGATTAGAGCCACAATGGGAGGGGCCTTTTCAGGTGTTACTCACTACCCCCACTGTAGCCAAGGTTGAGGGGAAAAGTGCCTGGGTTCACCTGCACCACTGCAAGCTCACCACCCTCTAACGAACCTATTTTACTGGTTATTCTAACTCCTGTTTCTGTTCCAGACTTCCTCTTCTCCATAGCTGGACAAGGCCGTTGGCATCCTAATTGGAACGTGGACCAGTTTGAACTTTTACCCGTAGTGATAGACAGCCAGCTACACCGACGGTGACCTGAAAAGAGAGACGGGAAAACTGAACTCTTTTAATCAGCAAAATAATTGGACTATTTATCTGAATCCTGAGCCATAAGATGAAGCTATCTGTATGCCACAGTCTGTATAATAGTGTTGATATATGACAGTTTCGGCGCATGGGAGGGGAGACAGAGACGAGAGCTACATGTCTTATGTTTATGCGCAAAATGGAAACTTTTCTGGATATTAGGTGTGTTCACATTCCCTATACATTTTACTCCTAGAATGATCCTAAGTGTTATCATGGAATGATAAAAGGGGGGAATGTGAATGTTTATAATGTATAGAGACATTGAAGTTGAGAACGTGGGAATTGTATAGGGACAGTATAAGCTAACAAAGAATTCATGGAGGAATAGCCATGACATCTCGGACTCGAGACTGCAAAATGTTACAACACTAACACATATTGAAACAAAACCCACAGCTTGCAGAAAAACCTCAAGGTCTTATTAAATCATGTTATTAACCTGAAACATTAACAGAAGGTCTTTGTTTAAAATCAGACCATACTTAGGTCGGCTTATGAGTGGACAAAGGGAAAGAGGGACCAAAAGAGATAGGTTGAACTAGGATGTCACTCTAGCCCTATCTTGTTATCTTTTGCCGAGAATGTATAACTGTTGTCGCTTTACGATGTAACTTCACTTATCCGTAGGGAGTGTGTACGCTCTATCCAGAGGGTATATCTTCTGTCTGATAAGTCTTGCCGGCCGGTAAAATAAAGACTGTTTTGTTCAAAGCACAAGAGGTATTCGACTCAGTAATTTTACTGAACCAGATTGAGAGAAAAGAATCTACATTTACAGGACTATCTACCGGAAAGTTTGAAATCCTAAAGTGCTTATGGAAGAAACTACAAACTTTAATCAAATTTTGGACTTTTACAAGACAAATTCAAGCCTGTGGGTGGGCCTAGGGAACAAAAGAAGCCCACTTGATTATTAGGATTGTCTGGTGGTTGAGACTAAGTTAACTTGTCTGGAGGAATGGACATTCGAAAACCCTTCTCCACAAGAGACATTTACATTACAACAATAACTCAGAGATGGCCAGCCATCAAACCAAACTGAGTAAAGCTATTTTCAACATGAATAAGAACAAAGGGCCCACTACAGCCTGTATGCGAAAAACCAAGCACAAAAGGACATTGCGATTACCAAGCTAATATTTCCATCAGGAAATAGATTTAGAAATGCAACCTACCCTAGACATATTAACTTTTAACAAGACCGCCAAAATATTACAAAGAAGAGTCGAGCCCGCCAAATTTAAACAAAGAATTCTGAACTGATTTGGCGCGAAGATTAGAACAGCTCAAACCGTATAACTGGCCCCTGTTTTTAACAGAGGTTCGGTGGTTGGGTTGCTACAGGGTTGCTAGGTAGCTACAAGGTTGCTACTACCTCCGATGACACACTTTGCCATACAACCGAGACCACGCCGATGTCATCAAGAAGGGTGAGAAACCAACGCGACAGTTGTAAACTAACTTCTCCAGCCTCGAAGTTCTGAAGTCCTGAAGGAAGAACATTACCATCGCAGCAGCAACCGAGCACAGCCAACGTGGTCCCAACGAAAAACCACCGCGATCGACCAAACTCGAAACGAAATTCCAACAGGAAGAAACCAAAGAATCGAAAAGTTTCCACTCTACAATCTAAGGCCTGACTACCAACAGGTGAAAACATTACCTAAAGAGACTTTGAACCTATTTCTAATGAAGAAAACCGGGTACTTACCCCATAGATCCAAAACATGCCTTACCGCATCAGCAGACTCAACCCAACTGAAGATTGCGCAGTAAGAAGTCTTCTCCGACATTCGGGGTATGGCAAGCAGAACCTACAGAATTCAACGAACCCTGAAATCGTGAGCTACCACTAACTGACCAGAAAGGATTGGTAAGCATAGTCCCTGCCTGCTCTGGAGTCTAACCTAGCTAGAATTAGGTATTGGGAGGTGGGAGGTGTAATTTTACTGTAACACCCTTTGAATGTGTAATGTATTCTTCTTTATTAGCGTGGTTATGAGTTTGACATTATATTTTCTTGTCGTTAATAAAGTCAAAGTTCTTTTGCACCAAACCAGTTGTCCTTTGCACTTTATCACATCTCCCAAATAAACCCAGAGTCTAGAACCCAAGGGAGTGGGAGCAATTCGAACCGCTCAAGTTGGTCAGAGGTGAACCTGACCCCCGGGACCACCCCCTTACACTAATGCTGCTGCAAGTATTGTGAACAAAGTAACGTTGTTTTCGCATCGAAATGTACATGGCAGGACTCACATGCCTGCAGCTGCACGTCCGCAGATGACTCAGACTCCGCCATCAAGGGTGGTGAGTACAAGGCCATTAACACCTTGTTGGCGCTGCAGGGGTGATCATCGTTTCCATTCATGCCACTTCAAAGGATACGTTTGCAAGGGCTGTGGAACAATGGGACATTTCCAACGCATGTGCAGGCAAACTGTAAACCATGCTAATCCTGCAGAGGAGGACAGATCCACGGTGGATCATGAGGAACCAGAGCCTCAGACCGAGGAGGCAGACGTATATGGAGTGCACACATTTACCACAAAGTGTCCCCCAATAATGCTGAAGGTTGAAATAAATGGACTCCCGGTGTCCATGGAGCTGGACACGGGCGCAAGCCAATCCTGACTCCCATTCGTACCAAATTTAGAACATAAACAAAGGAACTGATTCCCGGTAATTGGCAGTGTTACCGTAAAGGTCTCCTACGATGGAGCGGTGCACGAGTTACCACTCTGGGTGGTACCGGGCAATGGCCCCACGCTGTTCGGCAGGAGCTGGCTGGGAAAGATATGCTGGAACTGGGACGATGTCTGAGCGCTTTCGTCCGTCGACGACACCTCATGTGCCCAGGTCCTAAGCAAGTTCCCCTCGCTGTTCGAACCAGGCATCGGGAAGTTCCAAGGAGCAAGAGTGCAGATCCATTTGATTCCGGGGGCGTGACCCGTCCATCACAAGGTGAGAGTGGTACCTTACATGATGAAAAAGAGGGTGGAGATCGAGCTGGACAAGCTGCAACGAGCGGGCATCATTTCGCCTTTCGAATTCAATGAGTGAGCCAGTCCGATTGTTCCAGCCCTCAAGGGAGACGGCACCGTCAGAATCTGTGGTGATTACAAAGTAATTATCAAACGTTTCTCACTGTAGGATCAATACCCGCTACCAAAGGCAGATGACCTATTTGCGATGCTGGCGGGAGGGAAAACATTTACGAAGCTGGACTTGACCTCGGCCTACATGACGCAGGAGCTGGAGGAATCTTCGAAAGGCCTCACCTGCATCAACACGCACAAAGATCTCTTCATTTACAACAGATCCCGTTTGGGATTCGATCGGCCGCGGCGATATTCCAGAGGAACATGGAAAGCTTGCTGAAGTCGGACACGTGGTCTTCCAGGACGACATCTTGTTTACAGGTCGGGACACTGTTGAGCATCTGCAGAACCTGGAGGAGATTCTTAGCCGGCTTAATCGTGTGGGGCTAAGGCTAAAACATTCGAAGTGCATTTTCCTGGTGCCTGAAGTGGAGTTCCTGGGGAGAAGAATCGCGGCAGATGGCATCAGGCCCACCGATTTGAAGATGGAGCCAATCAAGAACACACCGAGACCACAGAACGTGACGGAGCTGCGGTCGTTTCTTGGACTCCTGAACTATTTTGGTAACTTCTTACCGGGTCTTAGCACACTGTTAGAACCCCTGCACTCTTTACTGCGTAAAGGAGATGAATAGTATGGGGTAAACGCCAAGAAAATGCCTTTGAGAAAGGTAGGAAGCTGTTATGTTCAAACAGATGGATCGTGTTGTATGATCCATGTAAAAGTTTGGTACTAACATGTGATGCATCGTCGTACGGGGTCAGGAGTGTATTGCAACAAGCTAATGAATTTGGAAAATTGCTACCCGTTGTTTATGCATCCAAAAGTCTGTCTAAGGCCGAGAGGGCCTCCAGTATGATCGATAAAGAAGCGTTAGAGTGTGTTTATGGGCCAGGCACCGAAAATTGTGCCGATGCTCTCAGTAGGCTGCCATTGCCCACCACAGGGATGGAGATGGCACAGCCCACAGATTTAGTTATGGTAATGGAAGCATTCGAGAGTGAGCAATCACCTGTTACCGCCCAACAGATTAGAACCTGGACAAGCCAGGACCACTTACTGTCCTTAGTAACAAACTGTGTGCTCCACGGGAGTTGATCTCGTGTCCCGTTAGAGATGCAGGAAGAAATAAAGCTGTACCAGCGGTGCAAAGATGAAAAATCTATACAGGCAGACTGCCTCCTATGAGGTAATCGGGTAGTTGTGCCTAAAAAGGGCAGGGGCACTTTCATTAGTGATCTCCACAGTACCCACTCAGGCATTGTAATGATGAAAGTGATAGCCAGATCCCACGTGTGGTGGCCTAGTATCGATACAGACTTAGATGCCTGTGTGCACAACTGTAATACATGTTCCCAGTTAAGCAATGCACCCAGGGAGGCACCACTAAGTTTATGGTCTTGGCCCTCCAAACCGTGGTCTAGAGTTCATGTCGACTATACAGGCCCATTATTGGGAAAAATGTTTTTAGTGGTTGTAGATGCGTACTCCAAATGGATTGAATGTGTAATAATGTTGGCAAGCATGTCCGCTGCCACCATTGAAAGCCTGCGGGCCATGATTGTCACGCATGGCCTGCCTGATGTCCTTGTAAGTGACAATGGGCCATGCTTTACCAGTGCCGAATTCAAGGAATTCTTGACCCGCAATGGCGTCAAACATGTCACTTCCGCCCCGTTTAAACCAGCGTCCAATGGTCAGGTAGAACGAGCAGTTCAAGCAATCAAGCAGAGCTTGAAAAGAGTAACTGAAGGCAGACTCACTTATCCCGAGTCCTGCTTAGTTACCGCACAAGACCTCACTCGCTCACCAGGGTCCCTCCTGCTGAACTGCTCATGGAAAGGGCATTTAAGACAAGGCTCTTGTTAGTCCACCCTGATCTACACGAACAGGTAGAGAGCAGGCGGCTTCAACAGAATATATATCATGATCGCGTAAATGTGTCACGCGAAATTGAAGTAAATGATCCTGTATTTGTGTTGAACTATGGACAAGGTCCCAAGTGGATTGCTGGCAAGAGGGTAGTCGGGTTTTTGTGGTCAAACTCGCAAATGAACTCACCTGCAGAAAACACTTGGACCAAATCAAACTCAGATTTATGGACTATCCAGAACAACCCACACTAAACTCTACCTTTTTCGACCCCCCAACACACACACAAGTGGCAACCGACCCAGCGGTTGACCACGATGCAGAACCCACCACCCCCAGCAGTCCAGCAACACCCACCACCCCCAGCAGTCCAGCAAGGCCAGCTGCGCAGCAGCCCAGCGAAGGCCCAACAAACAACTCACCAAAACCAGCATTTGCACCAAGACGATCAACCAGGGAAAGGAAGGCCCCAGATCGACTCACATTGTAAATAGTTACACTATTAACTTTTGGGGGAAGTGTTGTTATGTATGTAAACCTGTAATTGCCATGTCTAACCACCAGAGGGCTTATCCCCTGGAGTCCCATGGGATCCCACAATCCCTTGGGAGCACCTGTATGTAAGGAGGCCTCACAGGCTGGAGAGGCACTCTGTGACCTGTAATAAACGACTATGTTCACACCTTACTTTGAGCTTGCAGTATCTGATCTAACGCTTTATTCAAGACATAACAAGGTACCCATCTGCGTTCAGTTGTGGGCGCCGCACCTCAGGAGGGATGTAGTGGCCTTGGGGTGGGGTGCAGCGCAGATTCCACAGAATGACAACGGGGCTTTAAGGGTTAAATTATGGGGACAGGTTGCAGAGACTGGAATATTATTCCCTTGCGTATAGGAGATTGAGCGGCGATCTGACTGAGGTGTTCCAAACTGTTAAAAGGAGTCGGTAGTTACAGGGAAACAATTTCCTCTGGTGCGGAAGTCAAGGTTAAGGCGAGACGATCTTAAAATTAGAGCTAGACCATTCAGGGGTGAAGTCAGGAAGAACTTTTTCACATCATCATAGGCGGTCCCTCGAAACGAGGATGACTTGCTTCCACGCCAAAAAAGGATGAATTAACACGTGTTTCAATGAAGGACCTAATATTCCAGGTCCTGAACAACATCCTGAAGGGTGGAAGATGCCTGTGCGTGGGTTTTTTTAACGTGCGGTGGCCGTTGCACACCAGCCACCACACGGGCTTGACAGAGCTAGGTCTTGGTCCAGTGGCAAGGGTTAACCAGGACGACTGGAGAACAGCTCTGCTGCACGGACCTAGTGCGCACACATATCGCAGTGTGGGCTGGCCCGTGCTGCCCCTGGGCCTTCGCCTCTTCTAGACCCAAACTCACGCCTCTCCTGGGTCCCGAAAAGGTAGTAGGGGGGTGCGAAATTGTGTTTTTTTACACCGGAGAAATTCAGAACTTTTTTTAAAGTCAGGGCAAACGTGCCCTCTCAGTGGGTCAGCCACCCCGACCAATCACCAGCGTCACGCTGATGATGTCACAATGTCCCTCCGGTTCAGTTACAGTGCAGGGCCAGGGCAAGCTCTACAACAAGTTCAGTTTGGCCCACTGGGCCACCAGGGAGGGTATTGGCCGAGCCAGCAGCTTATAGAAACATAGAAACATAGAAACATAGAAAATAGGTGCAGGAGTAGGCCATTCGGCCCTTCGAGCCTGCACCGCCATTCAATGAGTTCATGGCTGACCATGCAACTTCAGTACCCCATTCCTGCTTTCTCGCCATACCCATTGATCCCGCTAGTAATAAGGACTATATCTAACTCCTTTATGAATATATTTAGTGAATTGGCCTCAACAACTTTCTTTGGTAGAGAATTCCACAGGTTCACCACTCTCTGGGTGAAGAAGTTTCTCCTCATCTCGGTCCTAAATGGCGTACCCCTTATTCTTAGACTGTGACCCCTGGTTCTGGACTTCCCCAACATTGGGAACATTCTTCCTGCATCTAACCTGTCTAAATCCGTCAGAATTTTAAACGTTTCTATGAGATCGCCTCTCATTCTTCTGAACTCCAGTTAATACAAGCCCAGTTGATCCAATCTTTCTTGATATGTCAGTCCTGCCATCCCGGGAATCAGTCTGGTGAACCTTCGCTGCACTCCCTCAATAGCAAGAATGTCCTTCCTCAAGTTAGGAGACCAAAACTGTACACAATACTCCAGGTGTGGCCTCACCAAGGTCCTGTACAACTGTAGTAACACCTCCCTGCCCCTGTACTCAAATCCCCTTGCTATGAAGGCCAACATGCCATTTGCTTTCTTAACCGCCTGCTGCACCTGCATTCCAACCTTCAGTGACTGATGTACCATGACACCCAGGTCTCGTTGCACCTCCCCTTTTCCTAATCTGTCACCATTCAGATAATAGTCCGTCTCTCTGTTTTTAACCACCAAAGTGGATAACCTCACATTTATCCACATTATACTTCATCTGCCATGCATTTGCCCACTCACCGAACCTATCCAAGTCAATCTGAAGCCTCATAGCATCCTCCTCGCAGCTCACACTGCCACCCAACTTAGTGTCATCCGCAAATTTGGAGATACTACATTTAATTCCCTCGTCTAAATCATTAATGTACAATGTAAACAGCTGGGGCCCCAGCACAGAACCTTGCGGTACTTCACTAGTCACTGCCTGCCATTCTGAAAAGTACCCATTTACTCCTACTCTTTGCTTCCTGTCTGCCAACCAGTTCTCAATCCACGTCAGCACACTACCCCCAATCCCGTGTGCTTTAACTTTGCACATTAATCTCTCGTGTGGGACCTTGTCGAAAGCCTTCTGAAAGTCCAAATACACCACATCAACTGGTTCTCATTTGTCCACTTTACTGGAAACATTCTCAAAAAATTCCAGAAGATTTGTCAAGCATTTCACAAATCCATGCTGACTTGGACCTATCATGTCACCTCTTTCCAAATGCACTGCTATGACATCCTTAATAATAGATTTTATCATTTTACCCACTACCGATGTCAGGCTGACCGGTCTATAATTCCCTGTTTTCTCTCTCCCTCCTTTTTTAAAAAGTGGGGTTACATTGGCTACCCTCCACTCCATAGGAACTGATCCAGAGTCTATGGAATGTTGGAAAATGATTGTCAATGCATCCACTATTTCCAAGGCCACCTCCTTAAGTACTCTGGGATGCAGTCCATCAGGCCCTGGGGATTTATCGGCCTTCAATCCCATCAATTCCCCCAACACAATTTCCTGACTAATAAGGATTTCCCTCAGTTCCTCCTTCTTACTCGACCCTCTGATCCCTTTTATATCCGGAAGGTTGTTTGTGTCCTCCTTAGTGAATACCGAACCAAAGTACTTGTTCAATTGGTCTGCCATTTCTTTGTTCCCTGTTATGACTTCCCCTGATTCTGACTGCAGGGGACCTACATTTGTCTTTACTAACCTTTTTCTCTTTACATATCTATAGAAGCTTTTGCAGTGCATCTGAATGTTCCCTGCAAGCTTCCTCTCGTACTCTATTTTCCCTGCCCTAATCAAACACTTTGTCCTTCTCTGCTGAGTTCTAAATTTCTCCCAGTCCCCGGGTTCGCTGCTATTTCTGGTCAATTTGTATGCCACTTCCTTGGCTTTAATACTATCCCTGATTTCCCTTGATAGCCACGGTTGAGCCACCTTCCCTTTTTTATTTTGACGCCAGACAGGGATGTACAATTGTTGTAGTTCATCCAGGCGTCTCTAAATGTCTGCCATTGCCCATCCACTGTCAACCCCTGAAATATCATTTGCCAATCTATCCTAGCCAATTCACGCCTCATACCTTCAAAATTACCCTTCTTTAAGTTCTGGACCATGGTCTCTGAATTAACTCTTTCATTCTCTACCCTAATGTAGAATTCCACCATATTATGGTCACTCTTCCCCAAGGGGCCTCGCACAAAGAGATTGCTAATTAATCCTCTCTCATTACACAACACCCTGTCTAAGATGGCCTCCCCCCTAGTTGGTTCCTCGACCTATTGGTCTAGAAAACCATCCCTTATGCACTCCAGGAAATCCTCCTCCACCGTATTGCTTCCAGTTTGGTTAGCCCAATCTCTGTGCATATTAAAGTCACCCATTATAACTGCTGCACCTTTATTGCACCTAATTTCCTGTTTGATGCCCTCCCCAACATCACTACTACTGTTTGGAGGTCTGTACACAACTCCCACTAATGTTTTTTGCCCTTTGGTGTTCTGCAGCTCTACCCATATAGATTCCACATCATCCAAGCTAATGTCCTTCCGAACTATTGCATTAATCTCCTCTTTAACCAGCAATGTTACCCCACCTCCTTTTCCTTTTATTCTATCCTTCCTGAATGTTGAATACCCTTGAATGTTGAGTTCCCAGCCCTGATCATCCCGGAGCCACGTCTCTGTAATCCCAATCACATCATATCTGTTAACATCGATTTGCACAGTTAATTCATCCACCTTATTACGGATATTCCTTGCATTAAGACACAAAGCCTTCAGGCTTGTTTTTTTTAGCACCCTTTGTCCTTTTATAATTATGATGTAGTGTGGCCCTTTTTGTTTCTTGCCTTTATTTACTCAGCCTTCCACTATTGCTTTTTACCTTTCTACCATCTGTTTCTGACTCCGTATTACTTCGTCCTGTCTCGCTGCATAGGTTCCCATCCCCCTGCCATATTAGGCACGGGTGCGAGTCAATCAATAATGAGCCAGAGGACATTCGACAAGCTGTGGGATACTAAGGATGCGAGGCCTAAGCTGAGTCCAAGTTGCATACGTACACTAAACAACTCATAACGGTGATTGGCAGTGCAGTAATCAAGGTGTCATATGATGGTGTGGTTTATGATTTACCATTATGGATTGTTCCAGGCAATGGTCCAACGCTGTTCAGCAGGAATTGGCTGCAAAAAATCAAATGGAATTGGAACTATTTCAAAGCATTGTCGTTGTCGGAAGATACTCCATGTGCTCAAGTGCTGAGCAAGTTCCCCTCACTGTTTGAACCGGGCATCGGCAATTTCATGGGAGCCAAGGTGCAGATCCACGTGGACTCAGATGCAAGAACCGTCCATCATAAAGCTCGGGCGGTTTCGTACATGATGAGGGAGAAGGTCGAAATTGAACTGGACAGACTCCAGCGTGAAGGGATCATATCACCGGTCGAATTTAACGAATGGGCCAGCCCCATTGTTCCCGTGTTGAAGAGTGATGGCACGGTCAGGATTTGTGGAGACTACAAGGTTACGATCAACCGAGTTTCGAAACAGGATCAATACCCGGTACTGAAGGCTGATGACATGTTTGCCTCGCTAGCCGGGGGGAAGTCGCTCATGAAACTGGATCTGACGTCGGCCTACATTACACAGGAGCTGGTCGAGACATCGAAGAAACTTACGTGCATCAAGCTTGGCATCCAAGAGGGGCTGCCGGACTGCCTGTTGGCGGCCCGGCCGAACCCGGGAACATAATTGTCAGCCCGACAAAAATAAATATAATGGAGTCACCGGAGTTTTGGTCTGCGTATTTAAGGACGGATATACTTGCATTGGAGGCAGTTCAGAGAAGGTTCATTAGGTTGATTCCGGAGATGAGGGGGTTGACTTCTGAGGATAGGTTGAGTAGGTTGGGCCTCTACTACTCATTGGAGTTCAGAAGAATGAGAGGTGATCTTATCGAAACATAAGATAATGAAGGGGCTCGACAAGGTGGATGCATGGAGGAAACTAAAACTAAGGGGCCATAGTCTCAGAATAAGGGGCCTCCCATTTAAAACTGAGATGAGGAGAAATGTTTTCTCTCAGAGGGTTGTAAATCTGTGGAATTCTGTGCCCCAGAGAGCTGAGGAGGCTGGGACATTGAATACATTTAAGACAGAGATGGACAGATTTTTGAGCGATACGGGAGTAAAGGGTTGTGGGGAGCGGGCGGGGAAGTGGAGCAGAGCCCAAGATCAGATCAGCCATGATTGTATTGAATGGCGGAGCAGGCTCGAGGGGCCAGGTGGCCTACTCCTGCTCCTATTTCTTATGTTCTTATGTTTGAGGGCAGACTCGCCGCCCAGCCACAGACAGCTCCCCACCGGGGAAAGCTGTCAGTGACACCGACTGGCGGTGGCGTGCTCCCGCGGAACAATACCGCGTGGGGGGAGGGGAGGGGGGTTGGGTGTGGTGGTGGGGGGGGGAGAAGGGGTTCGCCGCCGGTCAGTAAGTAAGGGGTCGGCGCGTTCTCGCCACTTCCGGCCCGGGAAGCAGTTTCTGTCCGGCCGGCCCTTCCGTCTGCCCCCGGTCGATAAGACCTCTCCGCTCCATTCCCGTTTCTTAGCGGCGGTAATGGAGCTTACCGTGGCGGGGAGAGGGGGAGCGGCAATTTTGTTGAAAAGAAATTTGGAACTCTGCCCCCCAAAAGCTGTGGGTGTTGTGACAATGGACAAGGGTATCAAGGGATGTGGATCAAATGGCGACGGTGGCGGGGGGGGGGTGGTGGGGGCGTGTGGCGGATAAATTGAGATGCAGATCAGCCATGATGTAATGAAATGGTCGAACAGGCTCAAGGGGCTGAATGCCCTACTCCCGTTCCCATGTTGATCCTATGATCGGATCATATCGACTTTAATGGAAATCGGGCAGGGTGTTACATGGACTCCCCCCGACTGGCTCAGGTGCAAATGGCCCCTTTGGTGTCGAGAAATAGAACACGGTGTCCTGCATTATACAGCGTTGGCACTTCAGTGAAGTTCTTCTATTTCAGATCAGCCATGATCTTCTTGAATGGCGGGGCAGGCTCGAGGGGCTAGATGGCCTATTCCTGTTCCTAATTCTTATGTTCTTATGTTCTAAAATAAAACTCAATGCCAGCATCGAACACTCCCATGTGTCCTGGTCAATACTTATCCCTCAAGCAACTCCTGAAAAAAGGATAAAGGGCAGAAATCGCGTATCGTCCCGTTTGGGGCGATAACTTTAGCGGGAGCACAGAAGTATCACTGGGGCGCTAAGTGAGGGACTCCTACGCGGACTCCCGGTTTAGCGCTAGTGCGCACTTCCCTTGGCGCTCTAAAGCTGGCAGGAGGGGCGGTAGCGGCAGAGCGCTGCACAATGTCGAGGGAAGTGTTGCCCAATGTCCGGTGCCGCACTGCGCAATGTCAAGGGGCGTGCTGCGGGGAACGGAGGCTCCTTTGCTCCCTTAAAGCGAAGGGCCATCGCCGCGGGCTCTGCATTGAAACGTTGTCCCTCATTGCCGACTGCAGCCATGAACCGCCACAATCAGACCACAAGCACTCTAGCAGTGTGCAGGGCTGATCGATCGCGGCCCAGGAAAAACATGAAAAATGAACGCTAGACACGACCACAAAGATTTTCCCCCCCGCAACACTCATCCCCATTAAATACCGCTCCCAAAGCGCCCGGCCTCCCGGACAACACCTCCTGTCGGTGTTGTCGCCCGGTGATGCTGCAGGGGGCGGAAGCGAAATTCGGATCCGGGGCGCTCCCGGGGCGATGTGCAGCGCGATGACGTCACAATCCCCGGGCGCAGTAGATCGGAGTGCTGGGGTCACCGCCGGCTTTAACCACCAGGGGAATTTCGCAGTTGTCGGTACTCTCTCCGCGCCCAGTCGCTAAGCCGGTAGCACCCCATTATCGCCCCCTGGAGGTGCTAACGGGAGGCTCGAAGGAGGCCAATTTCTAGGCCAAAATCTGATCATCGTCACATCGCTGTTTGTGGGAGCTTGCTGTGCGTGAATTGGCTGCCGCGTTTCCCATATTGCAACAGTGACTGCACTTCAAAAGTGCTTCATTGGCTGTAAAGCTCTTTGGGACGTCCAGTGGTCGTGAATGGTGCTATATAAATGCAAGTTGCTCCTGTATGTCATGGGTGCTCCTTCTCTGCCAGCAATGTGTCCTAGCCCCAGACACAAATGTACAGCCAGTGTACTGCTGATAACTCTCCAAGGCAGATTGTTAGTGCAGTGCCAGATTAGTGCTGAACAATGAAGATGATTCTTCTCGGGACTCGCCGCTGTGAGGAACTGTCTGAGACTGGGACACTCAGCCTTAAATAGCATGGCACCTCACAAGGGAGCTGTGAAATTTTGAACCTGCAGATCAGAGGGTGAGATCACCCAACACTTAAGTCACTGCTGTGGTTGCTCATTCTTCTCCGAGAGTCTCTCTTAAATTTACTGCTTAACAATATGAGCCAAGAAGATTAATATAGCTCCAGAATTTTTGTTGCTCCAGTAAGTGATGTTTGTTGCTGGGAATTAGGAACATTGCTATCTGACATGAGGGTCGGTAACCAGAGGACACAAATATAAGTTAAACAACAACAACTTGTAATTATATAGCGCTTTTACATAGTGAAATGTCCCAAGTGTCGTGTATGTATAATATAAGTATACTCCCTGTACACTCAATGTACAGTTACATAAGACTACTGGATTACCTTCACACTGTATACACTATGCCTGTACCACCAGAGGGTGCAACTGGTGGAGACCTAGGGGTCACCTGTACACGACAGGTAACCAGGTATAAAAGGGAGCTCACCATGCTGTACCCGCACTCAGGAGCTGCAATAAATGGACTAAGGTCACCACAGTTCAAGTACAATACCTTACCTCGAGGAGTCATTACTAGAGTGCTTATAGACACAATACCAAGGCTCTTCACAGCGGTATTATGAGACACAACATTTGACACCGAGGCACATAATGAGAAATTAGGGCAGGTGACCAAAAGCTTGGTCAAAGAGGTAGGTTTTAAGGAGCGTCTTGAAGGAGGAAAGAGAGGTAGAGGGGCGGAGAGGTTTAGAGAGGGAGTTCCAGAGCTTAGGGCCTAGGCAACAGAAGGCACGGCCACCCCAATGGTTGAGCGATTATTATCAGAGTTGCTCAAGAGGGCAGAATTAGAGGAGCGCAGACATCTCGGGGGTTGAGGGGCTGGTGGAGATTACAGAGACAGGGAGGGGGCAAGAGGCCATGGTGGGATTTGAAAATAAGGATGAGAATTTTGAAATCGAGGCGTTGCTTAACTGGGAGCCAATGTCGGTCAGCGAGCACAGGGGGTGATGGGTGAGCGGGACTTAGTACAAGTTAGGACATGGGCAGCCGAGTTTTGGATCAGCTCTAGTTTACATAGGGTAAATGTGGGAGGCCAGCCAGGAGTGCGTTGGAATAGTCAAGTCTAGAGGTAACAAAGGCATGGATGAGGGCTTCAGCAGTGGATGAGCTGAGGCAAGGGCGGAGACAGGCGATGTTACGGAGCTGGAACTAGGCGGTCTTAGTTATGCTGCGGATATGTGGTCGGTAGCTCATTTCAGAGTCAAAAAGACACCAAGGTTGCAAACAGTCTGGTTCAGCCTCAGACAGGAGTTGGGGTGAGGGATGGAGTCAGTGACGAGGGACCCGAGTTTGTGGTGGGCATCGAAAACAATGGCTTCGGTCTTCCCAATATTCAATTGGAGAAAATTTCTGCTCATCCAGACGGACAAGCAATCTAACAATTTAGAGACCATGGAGGATTCGAGAGAAGTGGTAGTGATATAGAGCTGGGTGTCATCAGCGTACACGTGGAAACCGACTCTGTGTTTTCGGATGATATCGCCAAGGGGCAACATGCAGATGAGAGATAGATGAGAGGGGGCCAAGGATAGATCCTTGGGGGACACCAGAGATAACGATGAGGGGGCGGGAAGACTCTCTGGCTACAATTAGAAAGAGGAGAATGGGACCAGGCAAGTGCAGTCCCACCCAGCTGGACGACAGTGGAGAGGCATTGGAGAACAATGGAGTGGTCAACCGTGTCAAAGGTTGCAGACAAGTCAAGGAGGACAAGGAGGGATAGTTTAACTTTGTCACAGACAAAGGCTGTCAAATGGCAAAAGAATTAGAGGGGGAGATGAGGAGAATTCTCTTCAACTCAGCAAGTGGTTATGATTTGGAATGCACTGCCTGAAAGGGCGGTGGAGGCAGATTCAACAGTAACTTTCAAATGGGAATTGGATAACTACTTGAAAAGGAAAAATTTGCAGGGCTACGGGGAAAGGGCAGGGTGGCGTCTGATGAATTGCATCGCTCTTTCAAAGATCCAGCACAGGCACAATGGGACGAATAGCCTCCTTCTGTGCTGTATGATTTTGGTATTCAACTGACCACAGATGAAGTCATTATCATAGACGGTCCCTCGAATGAGGATGACTTGCTTCAACATGAGTTCACAAATGTTTCAATGAAGGACCTGATGTTCTAATCCTGAACTCCAATCGAAGGGGTAGAAACATAGAAACATAGAAACATAGAAAATATGTGCAGGAGCAGGCCATTCAGCCCTTCTAGCCTGCACCGCCATTCAATGAGTTCATGGCTGAACATGAAACTTCAGTACCCACTTCCTGCTTTCACGCCATACCCCTTGATCCCCCGAGTAGTAAGGACTTCATCTAACTCCCTTTTGAATATATTTAGTGAATTGGCCTCAACTACTTTCTGTGGTAGAGAATTCCACAGGTTCACCACTCTCTGGGTGAAGAAGTTTCTCCTTATCTCGGTCCTAAATGGCTTACCCCTTATCCTTAGACTGTGACCCCTGGTTCTGGACTTCCCCAACATTGGGAACATTCTTCCTGCATCCAACCTGTCCAAACCCGTCAGAATTTTAAACGTTTCTATGAGGTCCCCTCTCACTCTTCTGAACTCCAGTGAATACAAGCCCAGTTGATCCAGTCTTTCTTGATATGTCAGTCCCGCCATCCCGGGAATCAGTCTGGTGAACCTTCGCTGCACTCCCTCAATAGCAAGAATGTCCTTCCTCAAGTTAGGAGACCAAAACTGTACACAATACTCCAGGTGTGGCCTCACCAAGGCCCTGTACAACTGTAGCAACACCTCCCTGCCCCTGTACTCAAATCCCCTCGCTATGAAGGCCAACATGCCATTTGCTTTCTTAACCGCCTGCTGTACCTGCATGCCAACCTTCAATGACTGATGTACCATGACACCCAGGTCTCGTTGCACCTTCCCTTTTCCTAATCTGTCACCATTCAGATAATAGTCTGTCTCTCTGTTTTTACCACCAAAGTGGATAACCTCACATTTATCCACATTATACTTCATCTGCCACGCATTTGCCCACTCACCTAACCTATCCAAGTCACTCTGTAGCCTCATAGCATCCTCCTCGCAGCTCACACTGCCACCCAACTTAGTGTCATCCGCAAATTTGGAGATACTACATTTAATCCCCTCGTCTAAATCATTAATGTACAATGTAAACAGCTGGGGCCCCAGCACAGAACCCTGCGGTACCCCACTAGTCACTGCCTGCCATTCCGAAAAGTACCCATTTACTCCTACTCTTTGCTTCCTGTCTGACAACCAGTTCTCAATCCACGTCAGCACACTACCCCCAATCCCATGTGCTTTAACTTTGCACATTAATCTCCTGTGTGGGACCTTGTCGAAAGCCTTCTGAAAGTCCAAATATACCACATCAACTGGTACTCCTTTGTCCACTTTATTGGAAACATCCTCAAAAAATTCCAGAAGATTTGTCAAGCATGATCTCCCTTTCACAAATCCATGCTGACTTGGACCTATCATGTCACCATTTTCCAAATGCGCTGCTATGACATCCTTAATAATTGATTCCATCATTTTACCCACTACTGAGGTCAGGCTGACCGGTCTATAATTCCCTGCTTTCTCTCTCCCTCCTTTTTTAAAAAGTGGGGTTACATTGGCTACCCTCCACTCGATAGGAACTGATCCAGAGTCAATGGAATGTTGGAAAATGACTGTCAATGCATCCGCTATTTCCAAGGCCACCTCCTTAAGTACTCTGGGATGCAGTCCATCAGGCCCTGGGGATTTATCGGCCTTCAATCCCATCAATTTCCCCAACACAATTTCCCGACTAATAAAGATTTCCCTCAGTTCCTCCTCCTTAATAGACCCTCTGACCACTTTTATATCCGGAAGGTTGTTTGTGTCCTCCTTAGTGAATACTGAGCCAAAGTACTTGTTCAATTGGTCTGCCATTTCTTTGTTCCCCGTTATGACTTCCCCTGATTCTGACTGCGTTTGTCTTTACTAACCTTTTTCTCTTTACAACCCATAGAAACTTTTGCAATCCGCCTTAATGTTCCCTGCAAGCTTCTTCTCGTACTCCATTTTCCCTGCCCTAAACAAACCCTTTGTACTCCTCTGCTGAGTTCTAAATTTCTCCCAGTCCCCAGGTTCGCTGCTATTTCTGGCCAATTTGTATGCCATTTCCTTGGCTTTAATACTATCGCTGATTTCCCTAGATAGCCACGGTTGAGCCACCTTCCCTTTTTTATTTTTACGCCAGACAGGAATATACAATTGTTGTAATTCATCCATGCGGTCTCTAAATGTCTGCCATTGCCCATCCACAGTCAACCCCTTAAGTATCATTAGCCAATCTATCTTAGCCAATTCATGCCTCATACCTTCAAAGTTACCCTTCTTTAAGTTCTGGACCATGGTCTCTGAATTAACTGTTTCATTCTCCATTCTAATGCAGAATTCCACCATATTATGGTCACTCTTCCCCAAGGGGCCTCGCACAATGAGATTGCTAATTAATCCTCTCTCATTACACAACACCCAGTCTAAGATGGCCTCCCCCCTAGTTGGTTCCTCGACATATTGGTCTAGAAAACCATCCCTTATGCATTCCAGGAAATCCTCCTCCACCGTATTGCTTCCAGTTTGGTTAGCCCAATCTATGTGCATATTAAAGTCACCCATTATAACTGCTGCACCTTTATTGCATGCACTCCTAATTTCCTGTTTGATGCCCTCCCCAACATCACTACTACTGTTTGGAGGTCTGTACACAACTCCCACTAACGATTTTTGCCCTTTAGTGTTCTGCAGCTCTACCCATATAGATTCCACATCATCCAAGCTAATGTCTTTCCTAACTATTGTATTAATCTCCTCTTTAACCAGCAATGCTACCCCACCTCCTTTTCCTTTTATTCTATCCTTCCTGAATGTTGAATACCCCTGGATGTTGAGTTCCCAGCCCTGATCATCCTGGAGCCACGTCTCCGTAATCCCAATCACATCATATTTGTTAACATCTATTTGCACAGTTAATTCATCCACCTTATTGCGGATACTCCTTGCATTAAGACACAAAGCCTTCAGGCTTGCTTTTTTAACACCCTTTGTCCTTCTAGAATTTTGCTGTACAGTGGCCCTTTTTGTTCTTTGCCTTGGGTTTCTCTGCCCTCCACTTTTCCTCATCTCCTTTCTGTCTTTTGCTTTTGCCTCATTTTTGTCTCCCTCTGTCTCCCTGTATATGCCTGTGCATGGATTTTTCTAACGTGTGGTGAACATTGCACATCAGCCACCACACGGGCTTGTCAGAGCTAGGTCTTTATCCAGTGGCAAGGGTTAACCAAGATGACTGGCGACCTGCTCTGCTGCAGATGAAGTACAGTGGAGTTAGATACAGAGTAAAATCCCTTTAACTCTTACCCTGTAATATTACAGCACAAGTGGGGGTTAGATGGTCCATCCCCTTTGAATGACCTTCTGAAAGAGCTATCCACTTTGTACCATTCTCTTGCTCTTTCCCCATATTCTTTATCATTTTTTCTTTTTCCAAATATTTATCCAGTTCCCTTTTCAAAACTATTATGGATTCTGTTGCTGCCACTGGTTTTGGTCGGGCGTTCCTTGTCCAAATAGCCTTCCACAGAAATAATTTTCTCCTCACCTTCAATCCTTTCGCGATGATCTTAAAATTTATATCCCCTAATGTGTTCAAAAATAAATTTAAGTTAAACTGTGGCAGTTGCTACTTTATTTAACTGATTACATCCTTTCACAGTTTTGGACTCTGATATCGTATTGACTCCGAACCGTTACTGTTAACAGAGTTGATACGGTAGATCAAGAGAAACTATTTCTTCTAGTGGGGTATGGGGGATGTCATGTATGTACATGCTGTTTGTAGCCACCAGATGGTGTCATTCTTGGAGGCCACTGAGCAGCACGCACATGGTGCTGCTCTGGTATAAAAGGCCAGCCATTTTGTGAGTCAGGCACTTTGGGACTAAATAAAGCAATAAAGCACAGGCAAAGTCGTACCTTGCTTAGTTAAACAGTACTCAGTTTGAACCTTTATTGCACACATAACAGGGGAGTACAGAGCAAGAAGTCACAACTTCAAAATTACAGCCAGGCCGTTCAGGGGTGAAGCACTTCTTCACACAAAGGGCAGTGGGAATCTGGAACTCTCTCCCCCACAAAGTTGTCGAGGCTGGGGACTATTGACAATTTTAAAACTGGGATTGACAGATTTTTGTTAGGCAAGGTTACGGAACAAGTGAATTTAGTTACAGATCAGCCAAGATCAAATTGAATGGCTGAACAGGCTCGAGGGGCTGAATGGCCCCCTCTTGTTCTGATGTGCCGATGTTCCTTCCTGTGGTCTAATATAATAGCGTGCCAGTATCTCTAGTCTCTCCTCACACCTAAAGCTCCTCATCCCTGGGATCGTCTTGGCGAATCTCTCTGCATGGTCTTGCCTTTTTTGTAGGGCTCCCAAAACTGGACACAGTTTTATAAATGTGGCCGAGCCAATGAACATAAGAACATAAGAAATAGGAGCAGGAGTAGGCCATTTAGCCCCTCGAGCCTGCTCCGCCATTCAATAAGATCATGGCTGATCTGATCATGGACTCAGCTCCACTTCCCTGCCCGCTCCCCATGACCCTTTATTCCCTTATCGCTCAAAAAATCTATCTAACTCCGCCTTAAGTATATTCAATGACCCAGCCGCCACAGCTCTCTGGTGCAGAGAACTCCATAGATTTACAACCCTCTGAGAGAAGAAATTTCTCCTCATCTCAGTTTTAAATAGGCAGCCCCTTATTCTGAGACAATGTCCCTTAGTTTTTGTTTCCCCTATGTGGAAATATCCTCTCTGCATCCACCTTGTCGAGCCCCCTCATTAACTTATATATGTCGATAAGATCACCTCTCATTCTTCTGAACTCCAATGTGTATAGGCCCAAATTCAACCTTTCCTCATAAGTCAACCCCCTCATCTCCGGAATCAACCTAGTGAACAGCCTCCAATGCAAATGATTTGTATAGTCTTAGTGTCAGCTCTTTAGTTTTGTTTTCTGAAACCCTATTCATAAATCCTGGGATATCATTATTTTTTTCCAACTTGCTGTCCCATTTTTAAAGACTTGTGTATCTTGCAGCGCAGAAACAGGCCACTCGACACATGTCTATGTTGGTGTTTATGCTCCATATCAGCCTCCTTCCACTCACTCGATTTACTTCATCACACTCTATTGATATATATTTCTGTTCCTTCCTCCCTCACGTACTTATCCAGCTTCCCCTTATCTGAAACCTTAAGTCTCACCGCTCCTGATAAAAGCTGTCAATTTAGTGCATACACCCTCTTCTCATTCATCCTTCTAAAATGTATCACCTCACATTTCTCTGCATTAAATTTAATCTGATATCTCCCTGTCCAGTCTATTAATCTGTCTATGGCTCTGGTTGGGGTGGAGTGTAGAATGTTTCAGTATAAGGAGTGTCGCAGTTGTGTGGGGCGGACTGGTTGGGCTGCGTGCTCTTTATCTTTCCGCCATTGTTCGTTGTTCATCGGTTTATATGTAACCTTCAGGGCTGCTGACCGAGGGCCGTGTGGCTCTTTGTCGGCCGGCGCGGACACGATGGGTTGAAATGGCCTCCTTCTACGCTGTAGATTTCCATGTTTCTATGTTTCTATATCCTCCTGAGGTCACTGACAGTTCTCCTCACTGTTAACTTAACGATATAATGTATAGTGCTCTCTAGCTAGGAGGTATCGGGAGCTGTATTGAGAGAGAGGATCTGTGAATGACTGCTATTTTAAAGCTCCACATAGCTGTCTGAAATCTCCCAAATAAATAGAGTTAAGCTGAACTAAGAGTGTTCAAGAGACTATAAAATACATGGTGTCAGAAGCGGACACTTTCAATCTTTCGTCGTATGCATCTACGACTGAAATATTGGAACTGACAGACTTTTTTGAGCCGATCGGAATCAACATTAAGCAGTGCAGTGCAGAGCGTGCTTCCTACACATCGCGCGTGGATCCGTGAAGGGTGATAAATAAGCTTGTAAAATAATCTAGAGACATTAGTAAAGTAAACTAAAGTGGCATGAGTTATTGTAGAGCCTTGATTGATAAAAGTATTTCTACAATTACATGGCCACAATATTTTACTATTAGACTTGTTCCGGTCCTCGGGGTATTTGAGCTGTAAACATGTATATGACAAACTCGAAGTCCTAAACTACTGAGCTATCATGACCACCACAGTGCCAACTCTCACACACATTCCTGTCCCACCTCCATTGCAGGTGACTGCCGACTTGAAAGCCAACTGGAAAAATTTCAAACAGTTGTGGGACAGCTATGAAATTATCATGAATATTGTGGAAAAACCAGATAGAGTTAGAGTTGCAACGTATATCACTGCCATTGTCAGCGATGCCCTAGATATCTACAATAATCTTCCCTACAAATCAGAGGAAGACAAGCAGGAAATTGAGATTATTTTGAAGCTCTGGGAAGAGCACTGTAAAGGTAAAACCATCATCATCTATGAACGGTACCAGTTTAACAACTGTGTACAAGGGGACGAGTGGTTTGACAGGTAGCTTGTGAGAATGAGAGAGCTAGCATCGTCATGTGATTTTGGCAATTTAAGTGATGATTTCATCCGAGACTGCATCGTGTGCGGAATATCTGATAACACTCTGCATAAGAGGCTGTTGCAAGAATCAAGTCTAACATTCGATAACTGTGTGATGCTCTGTAAAGCTACAGAGGCCACAGTTGCGCAAATGAAATCCATGAAGCTCACTAAAACAGATTCTGAAGATGTCAAAGCTGTCAGACAGAAACCCTGACCCACAAAGGAAGAATTCACAGACAAAGAGTTCACAAACAATTGCAGATGTTGTGGCAAAAGACATGAGCTGTCAAAAACGAAATGCCCAGCATGTGGGAAGTCCTGCACAAGTTGCGGCAAACAAAATCACTTTTCTCAAAAGTGCAGACAGAGTGGATTGAGGCAGAAGTCCAAATATAAGGGCTAGCCAAAAGTTCATGCACTATATGAAGAGAGTTATGATTCTGATTTTGAGGTCATGACTGCAAAGATGCTTGGTAAAGTTGATCGCACAATCAAGGACAAGGCTGACAGAAAGTATCCTAACAAGGTTATGGCTACCTTCTCCATTAAAGGTCAAATGGTAAAAATGCAATACACTACCTCTTAGATAGTTACCTAAAAGCTTAAAGCTAAAAGAATCTAAGACAATACTGTCACTATATGACAACCATGCAAACATTCCAGTGGTAGGGACTAATAATGTGCCACTGGAAAATACAAAGAACAAGCAAAAGTACGTTGTGCCCTTTGTGATTATTGAGGGCCAAAGTGCACCACTGATTGGCTCACACACTGTTCAACAGCAACAACTGATAAAAGTGCAGCATTAGACTATTGCGTTGTTAAATGAACCATGCTTATCGCAAACTATGAACAAGGCAAATATTTTGCTAGTGTTAAAAACTAATATCAACAATGTGTATCCGGATGTGTCTAAGGGACTTGGACACATGCCAGGGACAGTTCACCTTGAACTTAATGAATTAATGACACCAGCTGTACTCCACCCAGACGGGTGCACTGGCAATCAAACAACCGCCAAGGTAATGCCCCTAGTTAAAAAAGGAGGCAGACAAACAGCAGGAAACTATAGACCAGTTAGCCTAACATCTGTCGTTGGGAAAATGCTCGAGTCCATTATTAAGGAAGCAGTAGCGGGACATTTGAAAAAGCATGATTCAATCAAGCAGAGTCAGAACATAAGAACAGAAGAACATAAGAATTAGGAACAGGAGTAGGCCATCTAGCCCCTCGAGCCTGCTCTGCCATTCAACAAGATCATGGCTGATCTGGCCGTGGACTCAGCTCCACTTACCCGCCCTCTCCCCGTAACCCTTAATTCCCTTATTGGTTAAAAATCTATCTATCTGTGACTTGAATACATTCAATGAGCTAGCCTCAACTGCTTCCTTGGGCAGAGAATTCCACAGATTCACAACCCTCTGGGAGAAGAAAGTCCTTCTCAACTCGGTTTTAAATTGGCTCCCCCATATTTTGAGGCTGTGCCCCCTATTTCTAGTCTCCCCGACCAGTGGAAACAACCTCTCTGCCTCTATCTTGTCTATCCTTTTCATGATTTTAATTGTTTCTATAAGATCACCCCTCATCCTTCTGAACTCCAACCAGTAAAGACTCAGTCTACTCAATCTATCATCATAAGGTAACCCCCTCATCTCCGGAGACACTAAGTTGGGTGGCAGTGTGAGCTGCAAGGAGGATTCTATGAGGCTGCAGAGCGACTTGGATAGGTTAGGTGAGTGGGCAAATGCATGGCAGATGAAGTATAATGTGGATAAATGTGAGGTTATCCACTTTGGTGGTAAAAACAGAGAGACAGACTATTATCTGAATGGTGACAGATTAGGAAAAGGGCAGGTGCAAAGAGACCTGGGTGTCATGGTACATCAGTCATTGAAGGTTGGCATGCAGGTACAGCAGGCGGTTAAGAAAGCAAATGGCATGTTGGCCTTCATCGCGAGGGGATTTGAGTACAAGGGCAGGGAGGTGTTGCTACAATTGTACAGGTCCTTGGTGAGGCCACACCTGGAGTATTGTGTACAGTTTTGGTCTCCTAACCTGAGGAAGGACATTCTTGCTATTGAGGGAGTGCAGCGAAGGTTCACCAGACTGATTCCCGGGATGGCGGGACTGACCTATCAAGAAAGACTGGATCAACTGGGCTTGTATTCACTGGAGTTCAGAAGAATGAGAGGGGACCTCATAGAAACGTTTAAAATTCTGACGGGGTTAGACAGGTTAGATGCAGGAAGAATGTTCCCAATGTTGGGGAAGTCCAGAACCAGGGGACACAGTCTCAGGATAAGGGGGAAGCCATTTAGGACCGAGATGAGGAGGAATTTCTTCACCCAGAGAGTGGTGAACCTGTGGAATTCTCTACCACAGAAAGTTGTTGAGGCCAATTCACTAAATATATTCAAAAAGGAGTTAGATGAAGTCCTTACTACTAGGGGAATCAAGGGGTATGGTGAGAAAGCAGGAATGGGGTACTGAAGTTGCATGTTCAGCCATGAACTCATTGAATGGCGGTGCAGGCTAGAAGGGCCGAATGGCCTACTCCTGCACCTATTTTCTATGTTTCTATGTTTCTATGTCAACAGAGTTTTATGAAAGGGAAATCATGTTTGACAAATTTGCTGGAGTTTTTTGAGGATGTAACGAGCAGGGTGGATAAGGGGGAACCAGTGGGTATGTTGTATTTGGATTTCCAGAAGGCATTCGATAAGGTGCCACATAAAAGGTTACTGCACAAGATAAAAGCTCACGGGGTTGGGGGTAATATATCACCATGGATAGAGGATTGGCTAACTAACAGAAAACAGAGTTGGGATAAATGGATCATTTTCCGATGTGCAAACAGTAATTGTGGGGTGCCACAGGGATCGGTGCTGGGGTCTCAACTATTTATAATCTATATTAATGACTTGGATGAAGGGACCGAGTGTAATGTAGCCAAGTTTGCTGATGATATAAAGATGGGTGGGAAAGCAAATTGTGAGGAGGACACAAAAAATCTGCAAAGGGATATAGGAAGGCTAAGTGGGCAAAAATTTGGCAGATGGAGTATAATATGGGAAAATATGAGGTTATCCACTTTGGCAGAAATATTAGAAAAGCAAATTATAATTTAAATGGAGAAAAATTGCAAAGTGCTGCAGTACAGAGAGACCTAGGATCCTTGTGCATGAAACACAGAAAATTAGTATGTAGGTACAGCAAGTTATCAGGAAGGCAAATGTAATGTTGGCCTTTATTGCAAGGGGGATCGAGTATAAAAGCAGAGAAGTCCTGCTACAGCTGTACAGGATATTGGTGAGGTTACAGCTAGAGTACTGCATGCAGTTTTCATCTCCATATTTAAGGAAGAGGTCATGGTCTACAGGGCTATAGTAATACCTGCCCATCTGTATGGCTCAGAGACATGGACCATATACAGCACACACCTCAAGTCACTGGAGATATACCACCAACGATGTCTCCGCAAGATCCTACAAATCCCCTGGGAGGTCAGGCGCACCAACATCAGTGTCCTCATCCAGGCCAACATCCTCAGCATTGAAGCACTGACCACACTCGATCAGCTCCGCTGGGCAAGCCACATAGTTCGCATGCCAGACACGAGACTCCCAAAGCAAGTGCTCTATGCGGAGCTCCTTCACAGCGAATGAGCCAAAGGTGGGCAGAGGAAATGCTACAAGGATACCCTCAAAGCCTCCCTGATAAAGTGCAACATCCTCACTAACACCTGGGAGTCCCTGGCCCAAGGCCACCCTAAGTGGAGGAAGTGCATCCGGGAGGGCGCTGAGCACCTCAAGTCTCAATGCCAAGAGCATGCAGAAATCAAGCGCAGGCAGCGGAAAGAATGTGCGGCAAACCAGTTCCACCCACCCCTTCCCTCAACAACTATCTGTCTCACCTGTGATAGTCTGTGACTCTCGTATTGGACTGTTCAGCCACCAAAGAACTCACTTCAGGAGTGCAAGCAAGTCTTCCTCGATTCCGAGGGACTGCCTATGATGATGATGATTTAAGGAAGGATATACTTGCATTGGAGACTGTTTAGAGAAGGTTCACTAGGTTGATTCTGGAGATGAGGAGGTTGACTTATGAGAATAGGTTGCGTAGGTTGGGCCTATACACACTGGAGTTCAGACGAATGAGAGGTGATCTTAATGAAACTTATAAGATAATGAAGGGGCTCAACAAGGTTGATGCAGAGAGGATATTACCACTCATAGGGGAAACTAAAACTAGGGGACATAGTCTTAGAATAAGGGGCCGCCGATTCAAAAATGACATTTTTTCTCTTAGAGGGTTGTAAATCTGTGGAATTCTCTGCCCCCGAGAGCTGTGGAGGCTGGGTCATTGAATATATTTAAAGCGGAGATAGACAGATTTTTGAGCGATAAGGGAGTAAAGGGTTATAGGGAGCGGGCAGGGAAGTGGAACTGAGTCCATTATCAGATCAGCCATGATCTTATTGAATGGCGGAGCAGGCTCGAGGGGCCAAAGGGCCGACTCCTGCACCTATTTCTTATGTTCTTATCAAAGAGGAACTCGATTGTTTGGAAAAACGACAAGTGATCACGAAAGTTGTTGAACCGACGGACTGGGTGTACAAAAACCAAATGGAAAGATACGAGTATATATCGGCCCTCAACATCTGAACAATGCCCTGAAATGCAGACACTGTCTATTTCCTGTGATCGATGACATCTTGCCACAGATGTCAAATGTATAGGTCTTCACGAAAGCAGACTGCAAGGAGGGTTTCTTGAAATGTGAACTGGAGTATCCTACCTCACGATCTTCCAAACTCCATTGGAATGATATCGATATAATAGAATGCCATTTGGCATCAGTCCTGCCCCGGAAATCTTCCAGCAGAAGCCGGACCAGGACCTCGAGAGTCTAGATGGAGTCGGCAAGATTGCAGATGACATCTTGATCACTGGACGTGGGGAACCAATCCCGATCATGACGCAAACTTACGTAAATTCATGCAGAGATGCAGAGAGCGAAACATCAATCTTAACTTCGATAAGTTTGAATATAAGCGCTCCCAAGTGAAATACATGGGTCACATACTGTCTAGTGATGGACTGAAAGCCGACCCAAACAAAGTGGTCATAATCAACGAAATGCAGAAACCGCAGCAGGACGGCATGGCAAAGTACCTCGCAAATTTCTTGCCAGATCTTTCAGACCTCAGTGAGCCTCTGCGATGGCTTACTCATAAAGACACAGTCTGGAAATGGACTGAAGAACAAGACAAAGCATTAAAAGCTAGCAAACAACGCATGACAGATTCTCCGGTGCTCAGGTACTTTGACCACAAACTTGCAACTGAAGGTCAAGGAGATGCTTCGAGCAAGGGTCTTGGGTTCGTCTTTCTGCAACAGGGACAACCAATTGCATACGCGAGCCGAGCCCTCACTCCAGCAGAAACGTGATAGTCTCAAATAGAAAAGGAGCTGCTTGCTCAAGTCTTCGGAATGGAACAAAACCATCACTATGTATATGGTCGCAAGATCACGCTATGGACAGACCATAAGCCTTTGGTTGCTATACGACGCAAGTCGTTATCTGCAGCTCCCAAGCGACTAGAACGTCTGCTCATTCTGCTCAACCAATATGACGTTGAAATAAAGTATCAACCAGGAAAAGAAATGTACCTTGCAGACACCCTCTCGCACGCATACCTCGTAAACCTGGAGAGATCACCGACAGATATTACAGTGGAATGCTTGGTGGACTTTCTCTCACTCTCCAAACAAGGACTGATTAACCTACAACGCGTAACTGCAAGCGACTCCACGCTACAACTGGTCATACAACAAATCACAACCGGATGGCCAGAAATGACACATAATGCCTGCCTGAAATGCATGTATACTTCAAAGTTCATGACGAACTCACAACACAGGATGGCATAGTCGTCCAAGGCTATCGCTGTGTCATACCAAAATCCCTGAGATCCGACATTCGCCAGCGACTTCATGCTGCTCACACTGGTGTCGAGAGCACTCTTCGACATGCCAGAGAATCCGTTTACTGGCCAGGACTGAACAGTGACATAAAAACCATGTTTCAAAGTGTGAAACGTGCAACACTTGGCTAAAGAATCAATAAGACAAAGTTTTGTTCTTGTTTGTTAAACTTGTAGTTGTTTACTACATGTAATCATAAGAGGTTAATTACCAGCTTATATTGAAGCTAACTTTAATTCATTTTTGTTTCTTATGAAAGGAAAGGTGCAACGAGATCATGTATAGCACCCTCTAGCTAGGAGGTATTGGTATAATGTGTAGCGCCCTCTAGTTCGGAGGTATGGGAGCTGTATTAAGAGAGAGGGTTTGTGAAGGAAAGCCATTTTAAAGCTCCACTTGGCTGTCTGAGATCTCCCAAATAAATTGAGTTAAGTTGAACTAAGAGTGTTCAAGAATGTTCAAGAGACGATAAAATACATTAACTACCTTAGTTATTTTAGTATTGTTCTCTGATACCCAACACCATGTCACTTATTTCACGAGCAATGGTCCCAAACCTAACCTCTGGTGGACAACAATGTTTACAAACCTACAGTCTGAAAAACATCCATTACCCACGACTCGCTGTTTCTTTAACCAATGTTCTATCCATGCAACATCGTCCACTTTACTATCACGCGCCTTCATTTTATCAAAAGTGTGATGGAATACTCTCCACTTGCCTGGATGAGTGCAGCTCCAACAACACTCAAGAGCTAGATAAATAAAAACAGAGAAAGCTGGTAATCTCAGCGGGTCAGGCAGCATCTGTGGAGAGAAACAGAGTTAATATTTCAGGTCGATGACCCTTCATCAGAACTGGCGAGTGTTCAAAATTAACAGAGTCTTAAGGAGCACTGAAAGGGGGAGGGGAGGAAAGAACAAAAGGGAAGGTCTGTGATAGAGTGGAAGAAAGGAGAGATTTGAGAGAGAAAAGGGATGTTGGTGCGACGTGATGGCAGAAGTTAGAAAAAGCTTAGTCTAGATAGGGTGTGAATGTTGGGGTAATTGCTAGCTGCCATGGGAAACAGAGAGCGAGTAAATAAATACATAAGATCAGTAGGGGTGGGGGATAAAGAAAAAGGAGGAAAGGGAGCATTCACCAGTTCTGACGAAGGGTTATCGACCCGGAACCTTAACTCTGTTTCTCTCCGCAGATGCTGCCTGACCCGCTGAGATTTCCAGCATTTTCTGTTTTTATTTAAGACTCCAGCATCCACAGTATTTTGCTTTTGTTCACGAGCTTAGACATCATCCAGGACAAAGCAGCCCGTTTGATTGGCACCCCATCCACCACCCAACATTCACTCCCTCCACCACCGGCGCACAGTGGCTGCAGTGTGTGCCAACTACAAGATGGTAATGCTTCTTTCACAGCACCTTGCAAACCTACCACCTAGAAGGACAAGGGCAGCAGGCGCATGGGAACACCATCACCTCCCAGTTCCCCTCCAAGTCACACACCATCCTGACTTGGAAATATATCGGCCGTTCCTTCACCGTCGCTGGGACAAAATCCTGGAACTCCCTCCCTAAGAGCACAGTGGGAGCACCTTCACCACACGGACTGCAGCGGTTCAAGAAGGCGACTCACCACCACCTTCTCAAGGGATGGGCAATAAATACTGGCCTTTCCAGCGACACCCACATCCCATGAACGAATAAAAAACACAGGTATCTTATGCAGCACCTTATTTAAGATATTTTTGAACTCCGTGTACACAACACCCCACTGACTTTCCAGTATCAATGCATTCTGCTATATCCTCAAATTTGGATTCAATGCGAGCTGGCTGCCTTTAACAAGCCGCACCTTTCTAGGTTATTCTGTATTTTTCTTATTCGCTCTCGGGATGTGGGCATCACCGGTAAGGTTGGTATTTATTGCCCGTCCCTAGTTGTCCTGAGAAGGTGGTGGTGCAACTGACTGACTTGCTTGGGCATTTCAAAGGACCAGTAAGAGTTGCTGTGGGACAGGGGTCACATATAGACCAGACCAGGTTAGGATGGCAGGTGAAGGACATTGGTGTACCATTTGGGGGGTTAGGGTTACACAGCTTCTTGGCCTCCTTTTTTATGTGTCATTTTAAGTAGATTTTCTTGACCCATCCAAGTAATTCTGTGTTTTACTGCATCCCCTTTACATCTTGTGGGCACATGTCTAGTCTGCAGCGTACTAACATCTCCTGCCTTGAATGCTTTAATTTTTTGTTGCGTGACTGCCACAAAATGGATCCCGACTACCCCGATTCACGTGTGATCTTCTAGCCACCAGACAACGCGACATCCATCCCATGCCCACTCCCAGGTCAAAGACCAGCGTCTAACATAAGAACAAAACATAAGAACATAAGAATTAGGAACAGGAGGAGGCCATCTAGCTCCTCGAGCCTGCTCCGCCATTCAACAAGATCATGGCTGATCTGACCATGGACTCAGCTCCACTTACCCGCCCGCTCCCCGTAACCCTTAATTCCCTTATTGGTTAAAAATCTATCTATCTGTGACTTGAATACATTCAATGAGCTAGCCTCAACTGCTTCCTTGGGCAGAGAATTCCACAGATTCACAACCCTCTGGGAGAAGAAATTCCTTCTCAACTCGGTTTTAAATTGGCTCCCCTGTATTTTGAGGTTGTGCCCCCTAGTTCTAGTCTCCCCGACCAGTGGAGACAACCTCTCTGCCTCTATCTTGTCTATCCCTTTCATTATTTTAAATGTTTCTATAAGATCACCCCTCATCCTTCTGAACTCCAACGAGTAAAGACCCAGTCTACTCAATCTATCATCATAAGGTAACCCCCTCATCTCCGGAATCAGCCTCATGAATCGTCTCTGTACCCCCTCCAAAGCTAGTATATCCTTCCTTAAGTAAGGTGACCAAAACTGCACGCAGTACTCCAGGTGCGGCCTCACCAATACACTATACAGTTGCAGAAGGACCTCCCTGCTTTTGTACTCCATCCCTCTCGCAATGAAGGCCAACATTCCATTCACCTTCCTGATTACCTGCTGCACCTGCAAACTAACTTTTTGGGATTCATGCACAAGGACCCCCAGGTCCCTCTGCACTGCAGCATGTTGTAATTTCTCTCCATTCAAATAATATTCCCTTTATCTGTTTTTTTTCCCCAAGATGGATGACCTCACACTTTCCAACATTGTATTCCATCTGCCAAACCTTAGCCCATTCGCTTAACCTATCTAAATCTCTTTGCAGCCTTTCTGTGTCCTCTACACAACCCGCTTTCCCACTAATCTTTGTGTCATCTGCAAATTTTGTTACACTACACTCTGTCCCCTCTTCCAGGTCACCTGTGTATATTGTAAATAGTTGTGGTCCCAGCACCGATCCCTGTGGCACACCACTAACCACCAATTTCCAACCCGAAAAGGACCCATTTATCCCGAATCTCTGCTTCCTGTTCGCCAGCCAATTCTCGATCCATGCTAATACATTTCCTCTGACTCCATGTACCCTTATCTTCTGCAATAACCTTTCGTGTGGCACCTTATCGAATGCCTTTTGGAAATCTAAATACACCACATCCATCGGTACACCTCTATCCACCATGCTCGTTATATCCTCAAAGAATTCCAGTAAATTAGTTAAACATGATTTCCCCTTCATGAATCCATGCTGCGTCTGCTTGATTGCACTATTCCTATCTAGATATCCCGCTATTTCTTCCTTAATGATAGTTTCAAGCATTTTCCCCACTACAGATGTTAAACTAACCTACTGCATCATCCAAGCCCCTCACCGTGTCACAAACTGTATGACCCAGTGATTGCAGAGCAGTAGTTGTTGAATATTTATTCTCAATATATGGTGGTTACTAGCAAGGTCCGGCATTTAATGCCCAGCCATAATTGCCCCTGAGAAGGTGGTGGTCAGCCTTCTTCTTGAGCCGCTGCAGACCGTGTGGTAAAGGTGCTCCCACAAGCATAGTTGGGTGGGAAGTTCCAGGGCTTTGACCCAACGGCGGTGAAGGAATGGCGATATATTTCCAAGTTGGCATGGCGTATGACTTTGAGGGGAACTAGGTTTTGCTCTTTCCATGCACCTGTTGCCTTTGCCCTTCTATGTGGTGGAGGGATAATAGGCCCAATATTTACGGGGAGGTGGGGCAGTCTTCAGATCGGGGTTGAGGGGATCACCGATCGCGCAAGAGGCCGGGGAGAGGCCGCAGTTGGGAGGCTGAAGGCTTTAGTTTATAATCATTCAACCATCGGTGGCCGTGCCTTCTGCTGCCTGGGCCCCAAGCTCTGGAACTCCCTGCCTAAACCTCTCCGCCTCTCTTTCCTACTTCAAGGCGCTCCTTAAAACCTACCTCTTTGACCAAGTTTTTTAACTTATTTTTACTAATTTTTACTTATGCGGCTTGGTGCGAAATTGTTTTATCTTGTAACACACCATGTGAAGTGCCTTGGGATGTTTCACTACGTTAAAGGCACTATATAAATTCAAGTTGTTGTTGTTATTAACAAAGTTTTAACAATCACACTACATATTACCAGTTCATCCACCAGGCTCACAACTTCATAGAAACATGGAAACATAGAAAGTAGGTGCAGGAGTAGGCCATTCGGCCCTTCACGTCTGCACCACCATTCAATAAGATCATGGCTGATCATTCAACTTCAGTACCCCATTCCTGCTTTCTCTCCATACCCTCTGATCCCTTTAGCCGTAAGGGCCACATCTAACTCGCTTTTGAATATATCCAACGAACTGGCCTCAATAACTCTCTGTGGTAGAGAATTCTACAGGTTCACAATTCTCTGAGTGAAAAAGTTTCTTCTCATCTCGGTCCTAAATGGCTTAACCCTTATCCTTAGACTGTGACGCTGGTTCTGGACTTCCCCAACATCGGGAACATTCTTCCTGCATCTAACCTGTCCACTCCCGTCAGAATTTTATGTTTCTATAAGATCCCCTCTCATTCTTCTAAATTCCAGCGAATATAAGCCGAGTCGATCCAGTCTTTCTTCATATGTTAGTCCTAACATCCCGGGAATCAGTCTGGTGAATCTTCGCTGCACTCCCTGTCCTTCCTCAGATTAGGAGACCAAAACTATACACAATATTCAAGGTGTGGTCTCACCAAGGCCCTGTACAACTGCAGCAAGACCTCCCTGCTCCGATACTCAAATCCTCTCGCTGTGAAGGCCAACATGCCATTTGCTTTCTTAACTGCCTGCATATCTCATCGTGGATTCCCCGAACCCAACTGGCTGAGGTTTTATTGAGTCTTGTGGACATCACGTGACTGGCTAAGCCACTCCCAACTCAACCGCTCTACAAATCTGTGAGCGTGCTCACACATTACAGTGGGAAAACCGACAGGAGTCTGCAGCTGAGTAGCAGGCTTCAAATCGGGCCTTGAGGTAGGCTGAGGGCTTTGTGGAGGGGCTTGCTCCTCCTGGTCCACAGGGAGTACTACAAAAAGCACTTACCTTCTGGAACCGTTAGCTCCCGCCTCCTTTTCGCTGCCGGGTTTCCCGTGCCCTGGGAAATCCAGCCGGCAACTGTTACATTTAAATCAGGCTCCCAATTGCCCCACGAGAGCCTAATTCAAATATGTTAATGAAGTGCCCCGCTTCTGCATGATTGGAGACCCGAACGCCACGATACCCTCCGCCGTAAAAATGGTGGCAGAAGCTTGTGCGTCGGGTTGGGGGCGGGTGTCACATTTTGCATTTTTAAGGGTTTAACCAACCCCACCTCCCCCTTCCCCCCACTCCCCCCGATCTTCTCTCACCCGTCATGGGTGGATGGCAGTGGGATTAATATCGATCCCATAGTGTTCTGCATGTGCACTAGTAAAAAGAAAACTTGCATTTATATAGCGCCTTTCAGGACCTCAGGACATCCCAAAGTACTTTACTGATATTGTGAACGGTTCTCTCTCCTCAGGTACTGTCCCTCGCCCCTTCAAATCTGCCATCATCACCGCGCTCCTCAAAAAAACACATTTGAGCCCCATCTCCAAACTTCCTTTCCTTGAACATTAAGCTGCCTTCCAAATCTCATGCCCAACTTTCATAGAATCATATATTCAAAGAAATTTACAGCACGGAAGGCGGCCATTTCGACCCACCATGTCCACCAACAAAGAGCTACCCAGCCTAATCCCACTTTCCAGCTCTTTTTAAATGTGGTGAGAGTTTCTGCCTCTACCACCCTTTCAGGTCGTGAGTTCCAGACCCCCACTACCCTCTGGGTGAAGAAATTTCCCCTCAAATCCCCTCTAAACCTCCTACTGGTTACTTTCAATCTATGCCCCCTGGTTGTTGACCCCTCTGATAAGGGAAATAGGTCCTTCCTATCCACTCTATCTAGGCCCCTCATCATTTTACAGCTCAATATGATCTCCCCTCAGCCTCCTTTTTTTCCAAAGAAAACAAACCCAGCCTATCCAATCTTTCCTCATAGCTAAAATTCTCCAATCTAGGCAACATCCTTCTCAATCTCCTCTGTACCCTCTCTAGTGCAAACTCACCTTTCCTGTAATGTGGTGACCAAAACTGCACGCAGTACTCCAGCTGTGGCTATTTCCCGCAACTCCATGTTTGAACCTTTCCAATCCGCTTTTTGTTCCCAGTCACAGCACTGAAACGGTCTTTATCAAAGTCACAAATGACATCCTCTGTATCTAGGCCCATGGCAAACTATCCCTCCTCATCCTGCTCGACCTGTATGTCGCCCTTGACACAGTTGACCACACCATCCTCCTCCAACGCCTCCCCTCCGTTGTCCAGCTGGGTGGGACTACCCTCGCTTTCGATGGTTACTTCCGAGTCTGCTTGCCGGCCTTGCCAGTGACAGAGGGACCAATCAGACGAAGCGCTCTGTCCTGAATGTTGTTGTAGCTGTACCCAGCCAGGCAAGTGGTGAGCATTCCATCATACCCCTGAGTTTATTATTGAAGATTTTACGGGTCATCTACTGTGGATCCAAGGAAAACGATGAGAGGCTGGCTGGCAGCACGCAGGCAAAGAGTAGTTATAGATGGATTTGGATCTGTTTGGAGACCGCTCACCAGTGGTGTCCTGCAGGGATCAGTGTTGGGGCCGTTGCTTTTCACTATTTTTACTAATGGTCTGGATTCAGGGGTTGGCGGCACAATTTGCAAATTTGCAGATGATACCAAGATCTGTGCGAGTGTTAGAACTGTAGAAGAGGCTCGTCTGATTCAGGCAGATCTTAAAGTGTTGGGAGACTGGGCTCAAGACTGGAAAATGATGTATAACTTAGATATGTGAGGTGTTATGCATGTGGGCAGGGCAAATGCTCAACATTCATACACCCTCCAGGTAAAGGCATTAAAGATGGTGGAGATAGAAAGAGATTTGGGCATTCTAGTGCATACATCCTTAAGGTACATGAGCAATGCGGTGCAGCGATAGCTAGAGCAAATAGAGTGTATCCAGAAATAGGGTGTATCCATCGGACAATTGAGTATAAGACGAGGTGTACTGTTTTGTCCTTGTAAAAGACCTTAGTCAGGCTGCACTTGGAATACTGTGTCCAGTTTTGGTCTCCTCACATGGTGGGTGATAGTGAGGCTCTGGGAAGGGTGCAGAAGAGGACCAAGTCAAAAGCATCTTTGTTATCAAGATAGGTTGAAAGAGATGGGACTCTATATCTTCGAGCAGCGCAGACTAAGGGGGTTATGCTTGAGGTTTATAAGATAATCAAGTGTTCCAGCTGACAGTTTATTTCAATTCAATCGGTCCAAGGTGCATACATTTAAATTGTATAAGGCTAGATCTAGGTTAGATGTCAGGAGGTGGTTCTTTTCCCAGGGAATAGTAGACCTCTGGAACAAGCTGCCGTTTCATGTGCTGGATGCAGACTCACTGAATTCCTTCAGGCGAAAGCTGGATTTGTTTCTGGCTGTGGCGGAGATCACCTCTTACAGAAGGTAAGTACTGCAGGGAATTTAATGGCCAGAGTGATCTCCTGGACTGGTTTCCATCGCCCCGATGGGTCGGAGAGGAATTTCCCAGATTTTGTTTTTCCTAAATTGGCCTGGGTGTTTTTATCTGGGTTTTTTTGCCTCTCCCAGGAGATCACATGGTTTCAGGTGGGGTGGAGAGTATATGTTGTGATACACAAGGTATTGCAACTGTGTGGGACCGGCTCAATGGGCCAGATGGTCTTTACCTGATCCTCATTGTCCGTATGTTCGAGACGGGAAACTGTGGAGGAGCAGAGGAATTTCAGTCTCCTAATCACTAAAATCTAGTGCACATGTCCAAATGTTAATCAAAATGGCTAATGGAATGTTGGTCTTTATCTCAAACTGGTTGAATGCTTCAGGACTGAGCTCTGGTCAGGCCCCATCTGGAGTAACTGCATTCGGTTCTAGGTGCCGCAGCTCGGGAATGATGGATCAGCCTTGCAGGGGGGTGTAGAGTAGATTCATCGAAATGATACTGGGGCTTAAAGGGTTAAATCATGAGGGCAGGTTGCATAAACCTGGCTTATATTCCCTTGAGTTTAGACGGTTGACGGATGATCTAATCGAGGTGTTTAAAATGACAAAAGGATTTGCTCGGTTAGATGCAGAGCAACAATTTCCTCTGGTGGGGTGAATCCAGAACAAGAGGGCACAATTTTAAAATTAGAGCTCGGCCATTTAGGAGTGAAGTCTGGAAGCACTTTTTCCGCACAAAGCTTAGTGGAATTCTTTCCCACAAAATTCTCTGGACGCTGGGGGTCTTTTCAAGACTGAGATAGATTTTATTAGGTAAGGGTATCAAGGGATATGGATCAAAGGCGGGTAAATGGAGTTAAACAAAAGAACATAACACAAGAGTGGGCCACACAGCCCCTCGAGCCTGCTCTGCCATTCAATAAAATCATGGCTGATCTGATCTTGGTCTTAACTCCACTTTCCGGCTTGTTCCCCATAACCTTTGACTCCCGTTGAGATACAGCTCAATTGTGATCACATGACTGGGTTGAATAGCCTACAGCTGTCCCTAAGGCCATGTGTCAAAGTGGATCCAGCCTCTGTTCAGCTCTTGTAACCATGGCGAGGACATGGCTGGTCCAGTTCGGCTTCTTTAGTGATGCCCAGGATGTGGATGGTGGGGTGGCTCGGTGCTGGTGGTGCCATTGAAGGTCAAGGAGGAGCTAGCTGACTTTCTCTTGTTCAGACCGGCCATTTACGTGGGTGCGAATGCTGCCTGCCACTGGTCGGCCCAAGCCTGGATGTTATCCGGATCCGGCTGTCAGCTGGCTAGGTAGCTTCGTTATCGGAGGAGTTATAAATGGTGTTGAATCGCGAATTGTCAGCGAACGGCCTCCCTCCTGACCTTACGATGAGGGAGGAGCAACGATTTAGCAGTTGAAGATGATTGGACCGAGAACACACCTCTGTAGTCCTCCTGCAGTGATATCCAGAGGGCTGTGATGATCGGCCTCAGACAGCACAACCATCTCCCTTTGTGTCAGATGTGGCTCCACCTATTGGAGTGTTTCCCTATGACTCTCCATTAACTTTACAGAGGATTACATAGATTTACATAGGGTATACGGCACAGAAACAGGCCATTCGGCCCAACCAGTCCATGCTGGCATTTATGCTCCACTCGAGCCTTCTCCTGTCTTTCCTCATCTAAAATTATCCGCATAACCCTCTATTCCCTTCTCCCTCATATGCTTGTCTAGCCTCCCCTTAACAACAACAGTAACTTGTATAAATATAGTGCATTTAAAGCAGTGAACCATCTCAAGGCCCTTCACAGGAGTATTATGTGATAAACAATTTGACACTGAGCCGCATAAGGAGAAATTAACGCAAGTGACCAAAAGCTTGATCAAAGAGGTAGGTTTTAAGGAGTGTCTTGAAGGAGGAAAGAGAGGTAGAGAGGCGGAGAGGTTTAAGCAGGGAGTTCCAGAGCTTGGGGCCCAGGTAACAGGAGGCACGGCCACCAATGGTTGAGTGATTCTAATCAGAGATGCTCAGAAGGGCAGAATTAGAGGAACGCAGACACCTCGGGGTTGTAGGGCTGGAGGAGATTACAGAGATAGGGATGGGGCAAGGTCATGGAGGGATTTGAAAATGAGGATGAGAATTTTTGAAATCGAGGCATTGCTTAACCGGGAGCCAATGTAGGTCAGCGAGCACAGGTGGTGATGGGTGAGCGGGACTTGGTGCGAGTTAGGACACAGGCAACTGAGTTTTGGATCACCTCTAATTTAGGAGCATAGACGCAGAGAGGTCTTACTGCAGTTGTACAGGGCCTTGGTGAGGCCACACCTTGAATATTGTGCACAGTTTTGGTCTCCTAATCTGAGGAAGGACATGCTTGCTATTGAGGGAGTGCAGCGAAGGTTCACAAGACTGATTCCCGGGATGGCAGGACTGACATATGAAGAAAGACTGGATCAACTAGGCTTATATTCACTGGAATTTAGAAGAATGAGAGGGGATCTCATAGAAACATAAACTTCTGATGGGATTGGATAGGTTGGATGCAGGAAGAATGTTCCCGATGTTGGGGAAGTCCGGAACCAGGGGTCACAGTCTAAGGATAAGGGGTAAGCCATTTCGGACCGAGTTGAGGAGAAATTTCTTCACTCAGAGAATTGTGAACCTGTGGAATTCTCTTCCACAGATAGTTGTTGAGGCCAGTTCGTTAGATATATTCAAAAGGGAGTTAGATGTGGCCCTTACGGCTAAAGGTATGGAGAGAAAGCAGGAATGGGGTACTGAAGTTGCATGATCAGCCATGATCATATTGAATGGTGGTGCAGGCTCGAAGGACTGAATGGCCTACTCCTGCACCTATTTTCTATGTTTCTATGTTTCTATGTTTACGTAGGGTAGACTGTGGGAGGCCAGCCAGGAGTGCGTTGAAATAGTCAAGTTTAGAGGTAACAAAGGCGTGGATGAGAACTTCAGCAACGGATGAGCTGAGACAGTGGTGGAGATGGGTGATGTTACGGAGGTGGAAATAGGCAGTCTTTGTTATGCTGTGGATATGTGGTCGAAAGCTCACTTCAGGGCAAATATGACACCGAGGTTGCGAACAGTCTGGTTCAGCCTCAGACAGGAGTTGGGGAGCGGGGTGGAGTCAATGGCTCGGAAACAGAGTTTGTGGCGGGGACCGAAAACAATGGCTTCGGTCTTCCCAATATTCAATCGGAGAACATAAGAACATAAGAAATAGGAGCAGGAGTAAGCCATACAGCCACTTGAGCCTGCTCCGCCATTCAATAAGATCATGGCTGATCTGATCATGGACTCAGCTCCACTTCCCTGCCCGCTCCCCATAACCCCTTATCCCCTTATCGTTTAAGAAAATTTCTGCTCATCCAGAATTGGATGTCGGACAAGCAGCCTGAGAATTTAAAGACCCTGGAGGGGTCGAGAGAAGTGGTGGTGAGGTAGAGCTGGGTGTCATCAGCGTACACATGGAAACTGACGCTGTGATTCCAGATGATGTCGCCAAGGGGCAGCATTTAGATTATGTAAATGCATCTATACTGTTCGCATCAATAACTCCCTGTGATAGCAAGTTCCACATTCTTTAGGTAAAGAAGTTTCTTCTGAATTCCCTATTGGATTTCTTGGTGACTATCTGATATTGATGGCCTTGTTTTGCAAAAGCTGTCATACGTGGTTGATGCTGCACTGGTTGATGTGTACAAGAGACTGTCCCAGTGTTGAGTGATTGCGTGTGATAGACTGTTCCCATGTCGAGTGACTGTGAGTGATAGACAATCACAAATTCAATTATTGTGTGTCTTTTTTGTAAAATTAGGGTTCCGTCAAGAGAGGATTAAGGGCGCCACTCCAAACACAGAGCTTCCCATGTGCCTGTGCTGCAGGGCTTGTGGTGAGCAGGCAGCTTAGGCTGCACTGCTCAAAGGCTCCCCACCACCCTTCCGAAATAACCTGCTAGGGAGCATCTCAAAACTCCTTCCAATTAACGAAAAACAAACGAGCATGAATAATTACATCAGCTGCATTTTTGGCTTCGGTGATGTCGGGGCGGTAATGGCGCTGGGGCGGTCCTGATTCCGCCTGGGAACAGTTTACACCCTGGTCTTAAAAATTTGTCAAAAAAAGATATTTGACGATCAGGGGCGCTAAATCAGGCATTGCACCAGGAACGTTACACCAGGCGTTGCACCTGAGCCGAAAATCGCGGTGGTAAAAAGCGTCGCCATTTTTGCGCGTGCGCAGACGCATTTGGATTTCCCGGGCGAAGTCGGTATTTCTGGGCGCGGCGCAGAAGATCCGGCCAAGTCGTTGCACTTCTGAAGAGATGGAGCAGCAACAGGGCAGGCAGCGCGCCAGGTGGTTTTCCCAAGAGGCTTCTGAGGCCTTAGTTACGGCTGTGGAAAGGAGCAGGAGATCATTGCATCTTGTTGGGGGAGGGAGATCGCTGCCTAGTGCCTAGCATATTCAAACGCATCTCGCGTGAGATAGCGCAGGAGGTCTCAGCAGCAGACACGGAGGACAGGACTGCCACTTAATGCAAGAAAAAAATTCAGGGTGAGTGCTCTTAGCATTTAAGTAGGCCCTCCCACACTGCCAAGATCAATGTCTCACACAACGTTAAGTGTTTGATGGAACTGCCCCTTCTCAATGTGTTGCAGGCCACGGTGTGAGTTGCAGAATGCAGCAGAAAGCTGAACTCTGTCTTCCTCAGTCATTACCTCTGCATTCAGGATGCACATATCCTGTTGTACCCTAATCATTGTCAAGCCTCCTCGAACTGTGCAGACACTGATGATATGCCTTTCATTGGCATCACTGTGAGCCGCTATTCTACCTGCCTCTCAACTCCTCCCACTGTTTGTAAAGCTTTACTCAACAGCCACACATATTAAAGTGAAGACATTTGCACATGTACACAGTCGCAGCTATTGAACTATGGAAGGCATAAAACGAAAGACTTGGATTTATACAGCGCCTTTCACAACCGCTGGATGTCTCAAAGTGCTTTACAGCCAATGAAATACTTTTTGGAGCGTAGTCACTGTTGTAACATGGGAAATGCAGCAGCCAATTTGCCCACAAGCAAGCCCCCACAAACAGCAATGGGATAATGACCAGATAATCTGTTTTTGTTATGTTGATTGAGGGATAAATATTGGCCAGGACACCGGGGGGAACTCCCCTGCTCTTCTTTGAAATAGTGCCGTGGGATCTTTTACATCCACCTGAGAGAGCAGACGGGACCTCAGTTTAACATCTCATCTGAAAGACGGCACCTCCCACAGTGCAATGCTCCCTCACCACTGCAATGGAGTGTCAGTCTAGATTTTTGTGCTCCAGACCCTGGAGTGGGACTTGAACCCACAACCTTCTGATTCAGAGGCAAGAGTGCTACCTACTGAGTCTCAGCTGACACTGCATATGTGGCACAGCAGGAGGTGGACCCTCACTGAACCTTTCTTCTTGTTCTTTTTGCAGACGAAACTCTCCCATAACAGTCGGGAGCAACTCCGGATAGGAGGCGGACAGTCTGAACTCCTCGATCTAACTTCTGGAAAGGCAAACCAGAGGAAGAACGCTGCCTCTATGGAGTTGGCTTCGCCATCAAGAATGAGCTGGTGGGCCATCAGAGACTCCTCCTGCGGGGTTAACGAATGCCTCATGACTCTCCGACTCACCCTATCCCGGAACCAGTGCGCCACAGTCATTGGCGCGTATGCTCCAACACTCGACGCAGCGGATAAGACCAAAGAGGAATTCTATTCCAGCCTCAAACAATCCCTGTCCCAAGTCCCTACGGACGACAAACTGATCCTCCTCGGAGACTTCAATGCTAGAGTCAGAAAGGACACAGACCTCTGGGAGGTGTGATTGGCAGAGAGGGGGTAGGGAAAACCAACTCCAGCGGTACACTGCTCCTGACAAAATGCCTAGAACACGATCTTGTCATCACCAACAGCTTGTTCCGTTCCATCATTAACAATATAGCCCCAAAGTAGCAACAACAACAGAAACAATGCCACAGAAAAATCAACACTGGGGCACCCAAAGACCCAGTTAAGAAAGCCCTATGCAGCCAGCACCTCTGCCAATCTGGCGACCCTTGATGACCCCGAGATGCAGAGTGCCCACAGTACCTGGTCTGCCCTCAAGGCCTCCATAACCAGTGCCTGCGAAGAGACGCTCGGTCACTCAACCAGGCAACACCAAGACTGGTTTGACGAGAATGACCAGGAAATCCAGGAGCTAATAAGCCGCAAGCGCAGGGCATTTCTGAACTTAAAGCAGCAACCCAACTTGGGAGCAGCAAAGCAGCTCTACAGGTGGCTGAAGGCCGAGGTCCAACAAAAAACCTGCGACCTAAAGAATAGATGGTGGGTGGAGAAAGCACAGAAGATCCAGCAGCTAGCCGACAACCATGACGTGTGAGGATTCTTCACCGCAGACAAGTCCCAAGCAACCAAGGCCCCACTCCACTGCTGGCCAATAACAGGGAGGTGCTCATTAAGGACAGAGAGGCCGTCAGTGCCCACTGGAAGGAGCACTTCGAAGATCTCCTTAACCGAGACTCTGCCTTCAACATAGTGACCTCAACTCCATCCCGCAGCATGCTATCCGCCACCATCTCAGCAAAACCCCAGCCCTGCATGAGGCAGAAAAGGCCATCCGTCAGCTCAAGAACAACAAGGCATCAGGAGCAGATGGAATCCCCGCTGAGGCACAAAAGTATGACAGCGAAGCACTATTGACACAAATGCATGACATCATCTCTCTTATCTGGAAGGGGGAGAGCATACCAGGAGATCTCAGAGATGCCGTAATCGTGTCCATCTTCAAAATGTCCGACTGGGGCAACTGCAGAGGAATCTTCCTGCTGTCGGCCACTGGGAAAATCATCACAAGAATCCTCAACGTCTTCTTCCTGTGGCTGAAGAGCTCCTCCCAGAGTCACAGTGCGGATTCCGTCCACTAAGGGGCACAACGGACATGATCTTCACCGCGCGACAACTACAAGAGAAATGCAGGGAACAGCACCAACCCTTGTACATGGCCTTCTTTGACCTCACAAAGGCCGTTCACACTGTTAACTGTGAGGGATTATGGAGCGTCCTCCTGCATTTTGGCTGCCCCCAAAAGTTTATCACCATCCTCCATCTGCTCCACGACGACATGCACTGCCGTGATCCTGACCAACGGATCCACCACAGACCAGAGTCAAGCAGGGCTGCGTCATCGCATCAACGTTCTTCTCAATCTTCCTCGCTGCAATGCTCCGTCTCACTATCAACAAGCTCCCCGCTGGAGTGTAACTAAACTACAGAACCACCTATTCAATCTTCGCCGTCTTAGAGCTAGATCCAAGGTGATCCCATCCTCTGTCATCGAACTACAGTATGTGGACAACGCTTGCGTCTGCGCACACTCAGAGGCCAAATTCCAAGCCATCATCAACACCTTCACCAAGGCGTACCAATGCATGGGACATACACCAAACATCCGTAAACCAACCTGACACTGCCCACAGTCATTAAAATCCACGGCGTGGCCTTGGACAGCGTGGACCATTTTCCATACTTCGGCAGCCTACTATCAGCAAGGGCAGACATCGATGACGAGGTCCAACACCGCCTCCAGTGCGCCAGTGGAGCCTTCGGTCGCCTGAGGAAGAGAGTGTTTGAAGACCAGGACCTCAAATCTGGCACCAAACTTATGGTCTACAGTGAAACCCGCCCTCCTATATGGCTCAGAGACGTGGACTATATACAGCAGACACCTCAAAGCACTGGAGAAGTACCACCAGCGCTGCCTCCACAAGATCCTGCAAATCCTAACTTCAGTGTTCTCGCTCAGGCCAAGATTTCCAGCATCGAAGCACTGAGCACACTCGACCAGTTCCGTTGGGCGGGCCACATCATCTGCATGCCCGACACGTGACTCGCTAAGCAAGCGCTCTACTTAGAACTCCTACACGGCAGGCGAGCCCCAGGTGGGTAGATGAAACCGTTCAAGGAACACTCTCAAAGCCTCCTTGATAAAGTGTAACATCCCCACCGGCACCTGGGAATCCCTGGCCCAAGACCGCCCTAAGTGGAGGATGAGCATCCGGGAGGGCACTGAGCACCTCGAGTCTCGTCACCGAGAGCATGCAGAAAACAAGCGCAGGCAGCGGAAGGAGCTGTGCAGCAAATTAGTCCCACCCACCCTTTCCTCCAACCACTGTCCCACCTGCGACAGAGTCTGTAATTCCCGTATTGGACTGTTCAGTCCACTGAGAACTCACTTTTAAGAGTGGAAGCAAGTCTTCCTCGATTTCGAGGGACTGCCTATGATGATGATGCTACACCCTGCTGCCTCCCCTTCTCCTAACCACACGTTTGTTCTTTTCCTCTTGCAGTTGAGCAGCCACAACCTGCAATGCCTTCTCGGGAGCCTTCTCCATCTGGGCACAGGGGAGACGGTGAGGGAGGTGATGGAGGTCCGAGGCCTGGACCGCAGAACCCAGCCACTCAAGCGGAGACAACATCTGGGGAAGAGACCGATTTCCAGGGCTATGAGGACTCTGAGGCTCCTGGCCCCAGTGGCCTACGGCAACGCTGAGCGGGCGGGGAAGCTCGGAGGCCAGCTGTGCGGAGGGTGAGTCGGCACAGAAGTCCCGCTGAAGACGAGGACCCGGACTTGGTAACAATGGCCAGGGAAAACACACAGATGAACCGTGAGCTGGTGGATGCTTTGGTTAGGATCCCCCGAGAGCATCGACAAACCTCCTGTGAGTGTTGCGGAGGCTGTCTCTCCCATTGTCCATGCGTCTCCGGACCCCAGCGGGACCATCCTTGCCCACTCACAGGGTTAGGTTGCCTCCAGCAGCGACAGTGGCGTGCCAGAGTGTGTGGCGCCTGCCCTTCATCACTTCGCAGAATCAATCGCATCGCAGGCACAAGCGACAATGCAGCTTTGCTGATGTGATGTGGTCGATGACTGCTGTCACTCTCTCGATCTTCCCCACTGTCCAACAGGGAAGCGACGGTGCCCCAGCAGGCCAGCAAGCGGTGGTGACACATCGTGCTCCAGATGCTGAGGCCCAACCCCGTCTGAGTATCAGTGGTTCCCAGGAAGACGCTGTCATTCCTCAGGGTGACCGCATTCCTGATCCCACCACTGATTCTCAGACCGTGCACCTTACGCGGTCCACACCCGAGCCATCGCAGACTGCTTCCGCCGATGCTGAGGCGCCTGTACCTTCCAGGCCCAGAGCTGGTCCAGGCCGCCGTCCTAGGCTGTCGGCACTCTCTGCCCCCCTTACACAGCAGCCCTCAAGCAGCCTTGCTGTAGGCACTGAGACCTCAATGAGGAGGAGCAGCAGGCGTGGGAAGGGAGGCAAATGTCTGGCCAAGACCCATTAAGGGTTGGGGAAACCTTGAACGCATGCCCGGATAGGTATAAAGTGCTCCTCAAAAAAGTTTTTGGTTATGAATGAAGTTGTAATCACCTTTCTTGCAGCAGGACGCTGTTTCTGCTTTTGTCTGCTTTTGTGGCTTTATAATATCATTTGATCTTGTTGTGGGGAAGGGATTCTTTGTAAATTTTTTCAGATGACACAAAGATTAGTGAGAAAGTGGGTTGTGTAGAGGACACAGAGAGGCTGCAAAGAGATTTGGATAGGTTAAGCGAATGGGCTAAGGTTTGGCAGATGGAATACAATGTCGGAAAATGTGAGGTCATCCACCTTGGGGGAAAAAAACAGTAAAAGGGAATATTATTTGAATGGGGAGAAATTACAACATGCTGCGGTGCAGAGGGACCGGGGGGGTCCTTGTGCATGAATCCCAAAAAGTTAGTTTGCAGGTGCAGCAGGTAATCAGGAAGGCGAATGGAATGTTGGCCTTCATTGCGAGAGGGATGGAGTACAAAAGCAGGGAGGTCCTACTGCACTTGGTGAGGCCGCACCTGGAGTACTGCGTGCAGTTTTGGTCACCTTACTTAAGGAGGGATATACTAGCTTTGGAGGGGTACAGAGATGATTCACTAGGCTGATTCTGGAGATGAGGGGGTTACCTTATGATGATAGATTGAGTAGACTGGGTCTTTACTGGTTGGAGTTCAGAAGGATGAGGGGTGATCTTATAGAAACATTTAAAATAATGAAGGGGATAGACAGGATAGAGGCAGAGAGGTTGTTTCCACTGGTCGGGGAGACTAGAACTAGGGGGCACAGCCTCAAAATACGGGGGAGCCAATTTAAAACAGAGGGTTGTGAATCTGTGGAATTCTCTGCCCAAGGAAGCAGTTGAGGCTAGCTCATTGAATGTATTCAAATCACAGATAGATAGATTTTTAACCAATAAGGCAATTAAGGGTTACGGGGAGCGGGCGGGTAAGTGGAGCTGAGTCCACGGCCAGATCGGCCATGATCTTGTTGAATGGCGGAGCAGGCTCGAGGGGCTAGATGGCCTACTCCTGTTCCTAATTCTTATGTTCTTATGTTCTTAAATCTTTGACTTTGCCTGTTTGCCACTGGTGTCCTATGTATCATTGCAAAGCTCAGCGTGGGCGTGCCTTTATTGTGGCACAATGCGTGGCCAGTATTACATGCATCCCTCAACTTCCTCCATTCAAGCAAACCTGTCCATTATGAGGTACCGACGTGTGGCTGCATATGTCCCGCGCTGCAGCCTCGAGGGAGCCGGAGCCATAGAAGGCCAGCGCCACAGTAACCTTCACTGTGACGGGCAACACAGTCCTGTTGGCACTGGAAGGCTGCAGGTCTGCCTATGAGAGATGGCATATCTCTGTCAGCGCTTACTTCTCACACACTGCTCCTCAGAGAGCTGCAGGTGTGAGCGTTGGTGCCTGTAAACTCCATGGGGGGGTAAGCCCTCCTCCCCAGATGTCTTTCCTTATCCGTGGGCCGACATGGCCAAGAGCCCTTCTTCTACAGACCAGTTAGCCTGACATCGGTGGTGGGGAAAATGCTGGAATCAATTATTAAAGGTGTAATATCAGCGCATCTGGAAAGGAGTGATCGGTCCAAGTCAGCATGGATTTATGAAAGGGAAATCATGCTTGAAAACTCTTCTAGAGTTTTTTGAGGATGTAATTAGTAGAATGGATAAGGGAGAACCACGGGATGTGGTGTATTTGGACTTTCAAAAGGCTTTTGACAAGGTCCCACACAAGAGATTAGTGTGCAAAATTAAGGCACATGGTATTGGGGGTAATATGTTGACGTGGATAGAGAACTGGTTGGCACAGGAAGCAGAGACTGGGAATAAACGGGTCCTTTTCAGAATGGCAGGCAGTGATTAGTGGAGTGCCGCAGGGTTCAGTGCTGAGACCCCAGCTATTTACAATAGACATTAATGATTTAGACGAAGGAATTGAATGTAATATCTTCAAGTTTGCAGATGGCATTAAGCTGGGTGGCAGTGCGAGCTGCGAGGGGGATGCTAAGAGGCTGCAGGGCGACTTGGACAGGTTAGATGAGTGGGCAAATGCATGGCAGATGTAGTATAATCTGGATAAATGTGAGGTTATCCACTTTGGTAGCAAAAACAGTAAGGCAGATTATTATCTGAATGGTGACAGATTAGTAAAAAGGGTTGTGCAAAGAAACCTGGGTGTCATGGTACATCAGCCATTGAAGGTAGGCATGTAGGTACAGCAGGCAGTAAAAAAAGCAAATGGCATGCTGGCCTTCATAGCAAGGGGATTTGAGTGTAGGAGCAGAGAGGTCTTATTGCAGTTGTACAGGGCCTTGGTGAGACCACACCTTGAGCATTATGTGCAGTTGTGGTCTCCTAACCTGAGGAAGGATATGCTTGCTATTGAGGGAGTGCAGTGAAGGTTCACCAGACTGATTCTCGGGATGGCAGGACTGACATATGAGGAAAGACTGGATTGACTAGGCTTATACTCACTGGAATTTAGAAGATTGAGAGGGGATCTCATAGAAACTTATAAAATTCTGACAGGCTGGACAGGTTAGATGCAGGAAGAATGTTCATGAGGTTGGGGAAGTCCAGAACCAGGGGTTACAGTCTAAAGATAAGGGGTAAGCCATTTAGGACTGAGATGAGGAGAAACTTCTTCACTCAGAGAGTTGTGAACCTGTGGAATTCCCTGCCGCAGAAAGTTGTTGAGGCCAGTTCGTTGAACATATTCAAAAGGGAATTAGATGTTGCCCTTACGGCTAAAGGGATCGTGGGTGGGGTTTTGAGGTTGCATGATCAGCCATGATCATATTAAATGGTGGTGCAGGCTCGAAGGGCCGAATGGCCTACTCCTGCACCTATTTTCTATGTTTCTATGTTTCTAGCTTGACACCATCTGGCAATGGAGCATGATACGCTGAAGAACTAATATTGGCCCCGTTAACTCCTCTCACGGACCCTGTAAGGACACTGTAATGCCAGAGGAAAGTGCCGGTTTCAAGTCTCAGCTCCACACGGCGCATCCGTTGCAGTGACTGTGAAGTTGCGATCTAGGATTCTCATCTCCCCGTTTCAATACGCCTGTTTTTTCAGACCTTTCCTGGGGCGGGCGTTTAATGAGGCGTTAGGGCCGGAATCTGCATCCGGGGCGCTAGTGCAGCGTTGCACCAGGATTGAACATAAGAACGTACGCAATAGGAGCAGGAGTAGGCCATACGGCCCCTTGAGCCTGTTCCGCCATTCAATACGATCATGGCTGATCCGATCATGGACTCAGGTCCACTTCCCCGCCCTCTCCCCATAACCCCTTATCCCCTTATCGTTTAAGAAACTGTCAATTTTTGTCTTAAATTTATTCAATGTCCCAACTTCCACAGCTCTCTGAGGCAGCAAATTCCACAGATTCATAACCCTCAGAGAGAAGAAATTTCTCCTCATCTCAGTTTTAAATGGGAGGTCCCTTATTCTAAGATCGTGCCCTCTAGTTCTAGTCTCCCCATCAGTGGAAACATCCTCTCCGCATCCACCTTGTCAAGCCCCCCTCATAATCTTAAACGTTTCGATAAGATCACCTCTCATTCTTCTGAATTGCAATGAGTGGAGGCCCAACCTACTCAACCTTTCCTCATAAGTCAACCCCCTCATCCCCCTCATTGACCTCTGTGAAACTCGAGGGTGGGGCGGTAAGTTTTTGCGCCACTGCAAACCATTAGCCGGCAATGCCGGTCGGGCGGTAAAAGCTGTATGCCCACCATTACGCCGAGAAAAAACATTTACCGCCCCTCCAGGCTGCTAACTGAGGCGTGAATGACCCAAATATATTTCAGGAAAAAAGGATGGCCTGAGGCCCAACAATCTTCTTACTGGATCAAATCACAATTATGCAGTAACATAACCACTATACTACTGTACCCATATTCATGAGTTCAGATGCCACCATGGCAGTTGGGGAAATTTAAATTCATTCAATTAAATAAATCTGCAATAAAAAGCGAGTGTCAGTAATGGTGACCTAGAGACCGATTTTCATCAAGGCCCCCGCCCGCCCAAGTGCCGCCAAAGTGCCGCCGATGGCCGCCGAGGTACCGGACGGTACTTTGGGCGGGGTATTCATGGCCGAGGTCCCTCAAAGGTCGGCAGGCGGCAAATGAGGGACTTGCGCCACCATTCCGGGCGGCAGCGGGCGGGAGGTCTCATTCTCGGCGGCAGAGGCGCTTGCCGCCCAAGTGCCGCCGAGGATGGAGCCGGGCACCACGGAGGGTAGAAGAGCGGCAAAGAAAAATCACCAATAAAAATATCCGAAGACCTTCAGGGGACCCTATCCAGGTAAGTCGCTGTGGAAATGTTTTTTTAAATGTTCACTTACCTTTTTTTTACAGGTTCTTCACACTTACCGGCGGGGACAGACCAGCCTCCAGCCAGCGGCCCGCCGCCACGTCCCGCCCGCAGGAATCTGGGAGCTCGGCGGGCGGGCGTTCAGTTGCACCACTCGGCCGTTCGCTGACGTCAGCGGGCGGTTCCCGGAGGCTCTCCCCTCCCCCCCCCCCCGCTCCAGGCCAAATGAAAAGTGGCACTGGGCGGCTCAAGGAGGACAATGTCGGCGACAGTGGGCGGCAGCGGGCGATGAGTGATGAAATTTGACCCCCATGAAACTACAAGGATTGTCGTAAAAACCCATCTGGTTCACAGATGTCCTGTAGGGAAGGAAATCTGCCGGCTTTACCCAATATGGGCCCATATGTGGTTGACTCTTATCTGCCCTCTGAAATGGCCAAGCAAGCCACTCAGTTGTATCAAACTGCAGCGGTTCAAGAAGGCGGCTCACCACCACCTTCTCAAGAGAAATCAGGGATGGACAATAAATGCTGGCCTTGCCAACGACGCCCACATCCCATGAACGATTAAAAAAAAAACCTTCAATCCTCGGTCTTCAGAAACCTTTCCAATTGCCTCTTGAAACCATACTATATGCTTCTCTGGTACTTAGGAACGAATTGAATGTAATATCTCCAAGTTTGCAGATGACACTAAGCTAGGTGGTGGTGTGAGCTGTGAGGAGGATGCTAAGAGGCTGCAGGGTGACTTGGACAGGTTAGGTGAGTGGGCAAATGCATGGCAGATGAAGTATAATGTAGATAAATGTGAGGTTATCCACTTTGGTGGCAAAAACAGGAAGGCGGAATATTATCTGAATGGTGAAATATTAGGAAAAGGGGAGGTGCAACGAGACCTGGGTGTCATGGTGCATCAGTCATTGAAAATTGGCATGCAGGTACAGCAGGCGGTGAAGAAGGCAAATGGCATGTTGGCCTTCATAGCGAGAGGATTTGAGTATAGGAACGGGGAGGTATAACTGCAGTTGTACAGGGCCTTGGTGAGGCCACACCTTGAATATTGTGTACAGTTTTGGTCTCCTAATCTGAGGAAGGACATTCTTGCTATTGAGGGAGTGCAGCGAAGGTTCACCAGACTGATTTCTGGGATGGCAGAACTGAAATATGAAGAAAGACTGGATCGACTAGGCTTATATTCACTGGAATGTAGAAAAATGAGAGGGGATCTCATAGAATCATATAAAATTCTGACGGGATTGGACAGGTTAGATGCAGGAAGAATGTTCCCGATGATGAGGAAGTCTAGAACCAGGGGTCACAGTCTAAGGATAAGGGGTAAGCCATTTCGGACCGAGATGAGGAGAAACTTTTTCACTTAGAGAGTTGTTAACCTGTGGAATTCTCTACCAGAGAAAGTTGTTGAGGCCAATTCGTTAGATATATTCAAAAGGGAGTTAGATGTGACCCTTATGGCTAAAGGGATCAAGCAATATGGAGAGAAAGCAGGAAAAGAGTACTGAGGTTGCATGATTAGCCATGATCATATTGAATTAAAGCCAAGGAAGTGGCATACAAATTGGCCAGAAATAGCAACGAACCCGGGGACTGGGAGAAATTTAGAACTCAGCAGAGGAGGACAAAGGGTTTGATTAGGGCAGGAAAAATGGAGTACGAGAGGAAGCTTGCAGGGATCATTAAAATGGACTGCAAAAGCTTCTATAGATATGTAAAGAGAAAAAGGTTAGTAAAGACAAATGTAGGTCCCCTGCAGTCAGAATCAGGGGAAGTCATAACGGGGTACAAAGAAATGGCAGACCAATTAAACAAGTACTTTGGTTCGGTATTCACTAAGGAGGACACAAACAACCTTCCGGATATAAAAGGGGTCAGAGGGTCGAGTAACAAGGAGGGAAATCCTTATTAGTCGGGAAATTGTGTTGGGGAAATTGATGGGATTGAAGGGCGATAAATCCCCAGGGCCTGATGGTCTGCATCCCAGAGTACTTAAGGAGGTGGCCTTGGAAATAGCGGATGCATTGACAGTCATTTTCCAACATTCCATAGACTCTGGATCAGTTCCTATGGAGTGGAGGGTAGCCAATGTAACCCCACTTTTTAAAAAAGGAGGGAGAGAGAAAACAGGGAATTATAGACCGGTCAGCCTGACATCGGTAGTGGGTTAAATGATGGAATCAATTATTAAGGATGTTATAGCAGCGCATTTGGAAAGAGGTGACATGATAGGTCCAAGTCAGCATGGATTTGTGAAAGGGAAATTATGCTTGACAAATCTTCTGGAATTTTTTGAGGATGTTTCCAGTAGAATGGACAAGGGAGAACCAGTGGTGTATTTGGACTTTCAGAAGGCTTTCGACAAGGTCCCACACAAGAGATTAATGTGCAAAGTTAAAGCACATGGGATAGGGGGTAGTGTGCTGATGTGGATTGAGAACTGGTTGTCAGACAGGAAGCAAAGAGTAGGAGTAAATGGGTACTTTTCAGAATGGCAGGCAGTGACTAGTGGGGTACCGCAAGGTTCTGTGCTGGGGCCCCAGCTGTTTACACTGTACATTAATGATTTAGATGAGGGGATTAAATGTAGTATCTCCAAATTTGCGGATGACACTAAGTTGGGTGGCAGTGTGAGCTGCGAGGAGGATGCTATGAGGCTGCAGAGTGACTTGGATAGGTTAGGTGAGTGGGAAAATGCATGGCAGTTGAAGTATAATGTGGATAAATGTGAGGTTATCCACTTTGGTTGTAAAAACAGAGAGACAGACTATTATCTGAATGGTGAAAGATTAGGAAAAGGGGAGGTGCAAAGAGACCTGGGTGTCATGGTACATCAGTCTATGAAGATTGGCATGCAGGTACAGCAGGCGGTTAAGAAAGCAAATGGCATGTTGGCCTTCATAGCGAGGGGATTTGAGTACAGGGGCAGGGAGGTGTTGCTACAGTTGTACAGGGCCTTGGTGAGGCCACACCTGCAGTATTGTGTACAGTTTTGGTCTCCTAACTTGAGGAAGGACATTCTTGCTATTGAGGGAGTGCAGCGAAGGTTCACCAGACTGATTCCCGGGATGGCGGGACTGACATATGAAGAAAGACTGGATCAACTGGACTTGTATTCACTGGAGTTCAGAAGAATGAGAGGGAATCTCATAGAAATGTTTAAAATTCTGACGGGTTTGGACAGGTTAGATGCAGGAAGAATGTTCCCAATGTTGGGGAAGTCCAGAACCAGGGGTCACAGTCTGAGGATAAGGGGTAAGCCATTTAGGATCGAGATGAGGAGAAACTTCTTCAACCAGAGAGTGGTGAACCTGTGGAATTCTCTACCACAGAAAGTTGTTGAGGCCAATTCACTAAATATATTCAAAAAGGAGTTAGATGTCGTCCTTACAACTAGCGGGATCAAGGGGTATGGCGAGAAAGCAGGAATGGGGTACTGAAGTTGCATGTTCAGCCATGAACTCATTGAATGGCGGTGCAGGCTCGAAGGGCTGAATGGCCTACTCCTGCACCTATTTTCTATGTTTTTTATTTAACAACTCCGTTGCACTTTGGATGAAAGTGCGTCAATTTACTTCTTGTTCTTAATTTGCTAAGTTTTTCCTAATGGTTGCAACTAAAACGTGCATCTATAATCTATTTTGCATCAACAACTGTAATAGGATGTCTCGAGTGTGACCTTTGGGATGTTTACATACCATTGTAAATATTGTGTTTATTCATTCTCAGGATATGGGCGTCGCAGGCAAGGCCGGCATTTATTACGTTAGCGTCCTCGACCATGTTATATATGTAAACCTGTATATACTTGTATAGCCACCAGAGGGCTCATCCCCTGGAATCCCACGAGAGCACATGTACTTCAGGAGGCATCACAGGCTGGAGAGGCACTCTGGAGACCTGCAATAAAAGACTACGGTCATACTTTACTTTGAGCTCACAGTATCCAGTCAGACTCTGTATTCATACATAACAACTGGCGATGAGATACAGATGACAAACCCAATGATGTAGAGAACAGTGGACATCCTGGAGAAATTCTCGGAGGGAGATGATTGGGAAACCGTCGCTGAGCGACTCGACCAATACTTCGTGGCCAACGAGCTGAAAGGAGAAGCGAACGCTGCCAAACGAAGGGCGATCCTCCTCACCATCTGCAGGACAGCAACATATGGCCTCATGAAGAATCTGCTCACTCCAGCGAAACCCACAGAGAAATTGTACAATGATTTGTGCACACTGGTCTGGGAGCATCTGAACCCGAAGGAAAGCGTTCTGATGGCGAGGTACCGGTTCTACACCTACAAAAGGTCTGAAGGCCAGGAAGTGGCGAGTTATGTCGCCGAGCTAAAATGCCTTGCAGGTCATTGCGAATTTGAAGCACACTTGGTGCACATGCTCAGAGACTTTTTCGTACTTGACATTGGCCATGAAGTGATACTTCACAAACTTTTGACTATAGAGACCCCAACCTTGAGTAAAGCCATAGTGATAGCCCAGGCGTTCATCGCCACCAGTGACAATACTAAGCAAATCTCTCAGGACACAAGTGCTACTACAAGTACTGTGAACAAAGTGATGTTGTTTTCAAATCGCAATGTACAGGGCAGGCCCCACATGCCTGCAGCTACACATCCGCAGATGACTCAGAGTCCACCATCAAGGGTGATGAATGCAAGGCCATTAACACCTTGTTGGCGCTGCGGGGGTGATCATCATTTCCATTCATGCTGCTTCAAAGGGTACATTTGCAAGGGCTGTGGAACAATGGGACACCTCCAACATAAGTGCAGGCGAGCTGCAAACCCTGTTAATCCTGCAAACCATCAGGTTGCAGAGGAGGACAGATCCACGGCGGATCATGATGAACCAGACCTTCAGACCGAGGAGTGAGAGGTATATGGGGTGCACACATTTACCACAAAGTGTCCCCCGATAATACTGAAGGTTGAATTAAATGGACTCCCGGTGTCAATGGAGCTGGACATGGGCACGAGACAGTCCATTCTGAGCAAAAAGACTTCCAATAAATTGTGATTCAGCAAGGCCTCAAGGCCAGTCTTGACTCCCATTCGCACAAAACTGAGAACTTACACAAAGGAACTGATTCCCGTAATCAGCAGTGCTACCGTAAAGGTCTCCTACAATGGAGCGGTGCACAAGCTACCACTCTGGGTGGTACCGGGCGATGGTCCCACGCTGCTCGGCAGGAGCTGGCTGGGAAAGATACACTGGAACTGGGATGACGTCCGAGCGCTCTCGTCCGCTGATGACACTTCGTGTGCCCAGGTCTTAAATAAGTTCCCTTCGCTGTTCGAACTAGGCATCAGGAAGTTCCAAGGAGCAAAAGTGCAGATCCACCTAATTCCAGGGGCGTGACCCATCCATCACAAGGTGAGAGCAGTACCGTACATGATGAGAGAAAGGGTAGAGATCGAGTTGGACTGGCTACAACGAGAGGGCATCATTTCGCCGATCAAATTCAACGAGTGGGCCAGTCCGATTATTCCAGTCCTCAAGGCAGATGGCACCGTCAGTAGCTGTGGTGATTACAAAGTAACTAAATCGTTTCTCCCTGCAGAATCAATACCCACTACCAAAGGCTGACGACCTTTTTGCTATGTTGGCGGGAGGAAAGACGTTCACAAAGCTGGACCTTCCCCTACATGACAAAGGAGCTGGAAGAATCATCGAAGAGCCTCACCTGCATCAACACGCACAAAGGTCTATTCATTTATAACAGAGGCCCGTTTGGAATTTGATCTGCACGGCGAAACATGGAAAGCTTACTGAAGTCGGTTCTGTGCACGGTGGTCTTCCAGGACAACATCTTGGTTACAGATCGGGACACAGTTGAGCATCTGCAGAACCTGGAGGAGGTTCTTAGTCGATTCAACCGCGTGGGGCTCAGGTTAAAACGCTCGAAGTGCGTTTTCTTGGCGCCTGAAGTGGAGTTCCTGGGGAGAAGAATCACGGCAGACAGCATCAGGCCCACCGATTCGAAGACGGAGGCAATCGAGAACGCCCTGAGGCCACAGAATGTGACGGAGCTGCGGTCATTTCTAGGACTCCTGAACTACTTTGGTAACTTCTTACTGGGTCTCAGCACACTGTTAGAACCACTGCACACCTTACTGCATAAAGGAGATGAATGGGTATGGGGCAAAAGCCAAGAAAATGCCTTTGTAATAGCTAGAAAATTGTTGTGCTCAAAACAAATTGCTTGTGTTGTATGATCCATGTAAACATTTGGTACGAGCATGTGATGCGTCATCGTACGGAGTCGGGTGTGTATTGCAACAAGCTAAAGAATCTGGGAAATTGCAACCGGTTGCTTATGCATCCAGAAGTCTGTCTAAGGCTGGGAGAGCCTACAGCATGATTGAAAAAGAAGCATTAGCGTGTGTTTATGGGGTAAAAAAAATGCATCAATATCTGTTTGGGCTCAAATTTGGATTGGAAACTGACCATAAGCCACTGATATCCTTTTTTTCATAAAGTAAAAGGATAAATACGACTGCATCGGCCTGCATCCAGAGATCAGCGCTCACGTTGTCCGCATACAACTACGCCATCCGCCACAGGCCAGGCACAGAAAACTGCGCCGATGCTCTCAGGAGGCTGCCATTGCCCACCACGGGGTTGGAAATGGCACAGCCCGCAGATCTAGCCATGGTTATGGAAGCATTCGAGAGTGAGCAATCACCCATCATAGCCCGACAGATTAGAACCTGGAAGAGTCAGGACCCCTTACTGTCCCTAGTAAAAAGCTGTGTGCTTCACGGGAGCTGGTCCAGTGTCCCATTGGAAATGCAGGAAGAGATAAAGTCGTACCGGTGGCGTAAAGATGAAATGTCTATCCTGGCAAACTGCCTTCTGTGCGGTAATCGGGTAGTGGTCCCCAAGAAGGGCAGGGACACTTTCATCAGTGACCTCCACTGTACTCACCCAGGCATCGTAATGATGACAGTGATAGCCAGATCCCATGTGTGGTGGCCCGGTATCGATTTCCAGATAGAGTCCTGCGTTCACAGATGTAATACATGCTCGCAGTTAAGCAATGCACCCAGGGAGGCGCCACTAAGATTATGCTCTTTGCCCTCCAATCCGTGGTCCAGGGTCCATGTCGACTGTGCAGGCCTGTTTTTGGGTAAAATGTTCCTTGTGGTTGTAGATGCATACTCCAAATGGATTGACTGTGAGATATTGTCGGCAAGCACATCCGCTGCCACCACTGAAAGCCATGTTTGCTATGCACGGACTGCCCGATATCCTTGTGAGCGACAACAGGCCATGTTTCACCAGTGCCGAGTTCAAAGAGTTCATGACCCGTAATGGGATCAAATATGTTACATCTGCCCCGTTTAAACCAGCGTCCAATGGTCAGGCAGAGAGAGCAGTGCAAACCATCAAGCAGGGCTTGAAGAGGGTAACTGAAGGCTCACTGCAGACTCACCTATCTTGAGTCCTGCTTAGCTACCGCACGAGATCCCACTCACTCACTGGGATTCCACCTGCTGAACTGCTCATGAAAAGGGCACTTAAGAAAAGGTCTCTAATTAGTTCACCTTGATCTACACGAACAGGTAGAGAGCAGACGGCTTCAACAAAGTACATATCATGATAGCGCAAATGTGTCATGCTAGATTGAAATCAATGATCCTGTATTTGTATTGAATTATGGACAAGGTCCCAAGTGGCTTCCCAGCACTGGTTTGGCCAAAGAGGGGAGCAGGGTGTTTCGGGTCAAACTTTCAAATGGACTCATTCACTGGAAACACTTGGACCAAATCAAACTCAGATTCATGGACTACCCTGAGCAACCCACATTGGATCCTACCTTCTTTGACCCTCAACACACTCACCAGTGGCAACCGGCACCACGGTTAGCCACGAAGCAGAACCCATCATCCACAGCAGCCCAGCAGGACTCGCCACACCAGGCAGCCCAGCAAGGCCAGCTGCACAGCAGCCCAGTGAGGACCCACCAAACAACTCACCAAAACCAGTATTTGCACCGAGACAATCAACCAGGGAAAGAAAGGCCCCAGATTGACTCACCTTGTAAATAGTTACACTATTGACTTTGGGAAGAAGTGTTGTTATATATGTGGACTTGTATTTACTCTGTATAGCCACCAGAGGGCTAATCCCCAGTCCCAAGGGATCCCACAATCCCTTGGGAGCACAGGTACTTCAGGAGGCCTCACAGGCTGGAGAGGCATTCTGGAGACCTGTAATAAAAAACTACGGTCACACTTTACTTTGAGCTCACAGTATCCAGTCAGACTCTTTATTCATACATTAAAAATCAGGCCAACATCCCCAGCATTGAAGCACTGACCACACTCTACCAGCTCCATTGAGCAGGCCACATTGTTCGCATGCCTGACACAAGACTCCCAAAGCAAGCGCTCGTGTCGGAACTCCTACATGGCCAGGTGGGCAGAGGAAACGTTTCAAGGACTCCCTCAAAGCCTCCTTGATAAAATGCAACATCCCCACCTGGGAATCCCTGGCCAAAGACCGCCCTAAGTAGAGGAAGAGCATGCGAGAGGTCGCTGAGCACCTCGAGAACTCATCGCCGAGAGCATGCAGAAACCAAGCGCAGGCAGCGGAACGAGTGTGCGGCAAACCAGACTCCCCACCCACCCTTTCCCTCAACCACTGTCTGTCCCACCTGTGACAGAGACTGTAATTCCCGTATTGGACTGTTCAGTCACCAGTTTTGAGGGCCTGGTCTTCAAACACTCTTTTCCTCAGGCCGAAGGCGGTGTTGGATCTCGTCGTCAATGCCTGCTCTTGTTGATAGGAGGCTCCCGATATGGGAAGTGGTCCTCATTGTCCAGGGCCGCGCTATGGATCTTGATGACTGGGGGGCAGTGCTGTGCGGCGAGAACAGGCTGGTGGAGGACCTTTGACTTAATGATGTTTCGCGTAAGGCCCATGATTTCATACGCCTCAGTAAATACTTCGACTATATCCTGGAGTTCAGCCTCTGTATGTGCGCAGACGCAGGCGTCGTCCGCATACTGTAGCTCGACGACAGAGGTTGGGGCGGTCTTGGACCTGGCCTGGAGATGGCGAAGGTTCAACAGGTTCCCACTGGTTCTGGGATTCTCTCAACACAGAAAGTTGTTGAGGCCAGTTCGTTAGATATATTCAAAAGGGAGTTAGATGTGGCCCTTACGGCTAAAGGGATCAAGGGGTATGGGGAGAAAGCAGGAGTGGAGTACTAAAGTTGCATGATCAGCCATGATCATATCGAATGGCAGTGCAGGCTTGAAGGGCCGAATGGCCTGCTCCTGCGCCTATTTCCTATGTTTCTGTGTTTCTATGGATTGGATTGGATTCTCATCTTGGACTGTACAGCCATCTAAGAATTCATGTGAAGATGGGAAGCAAGTCTTCCTCGATTTCAAGGGACTGCCTATGATGATTATTGCCCATCGCTAGTTGTCCTGAGTAGGTGATGGAAGCTGCCTTCGTGAACCGCTGCAGATTCATTCTATTCATTCTTTGATACCTTGATACCACCGAGTGACTTGCTAGCAATAGTCCCGGTTGGCTTCAGCCGCAGCTGTCTGAAGCTCCCACGCAAGCCATTTGCCGGGTTCTCCGCGGTAAAAACCGTGCATGCGTGGAGGTTTGAATGGGCCACGGCTGCCCCTTAAAGGGACCGCGCACCCAAAAACAAAATTTGAGGGAACATTGCTTGCCAGGCCACTTCTGGGGGAAGTTAAGAGTTAACTACATTGGGGGTGAGACCAGAGTCACATATCGGCCCAGACCGGGTAAGAACGGCAGGTTTCCTTCCCTAAAGGACATTAGTGAACCAATTGGGTTTTTAACCACAATCTGACAGCTTCCCGAGCGCTTTTACTGACAGCGGCTTTTAATTTCAGAACAAATTCCTGTGGGACTTGAACTCATTCCCTGGATTGCTAGTATAAAACGTCATGTAACCACTACAGTACTGCACCCTGAGTGTAACATTTAGAATGCTGACATTACATTTTTAACATGTTAGGTAGAAACATAGAAACATAGAAATTAGGTGCAGGAGCAGGCCTGGTGTCTGGCAAGTGGCCTGGCAAGCAATGTTCCCTCAAATTTTGTTTTTGGGTGCGCGGTCTCTTTAAGGGGCTGCGCGGCCCATTCAAACCTCCGTGCACGCGCGGTTTTTATCGCGGAGAACCCGGCAAGCGGCCTGCGTGGAAGTCTCAGACAGCTGCGGCTCTGCGCAGCCGCAAAGCCAACCGGGACTATTGTTGCCAGCAAGTCACTCGGTGGTATCAAGATATCAAACCGCTGCATAGAATCGGCAACGGTTCACGAAGGCAGCTCACCACCACGTACTCAAGGCAACTAGATTTTGTACCCAACAACAACAACAACTTTCCTTTATACAGCGCCTTTGACATAGTAAAAAGGCGCTTCACAGGAGCGTCAGCAGACAAAATTTGACACTGAGCCAAGAAAGGAGATATTAGGACAGGTGAGCAAACGCTTAGTCAAAGAGGTAGATTTTAAGCAGCGTGTTCAAGGAGCAGAGTGAGACCGAGAGGTTGAGGGAGGGAATTCCAGATTTGGGACCGGGACAGCTGAAGGCATGGCTGCCGATGGTGGGGTGAAGAGAATCGGGGAACGGGCAAGAGGCCAGAATTGAAGGAATGCAGAGATGCCGATTGGTTGTAGGACTGGAGGAGGTTACAGAGATAGTGAGGGTGCAAAACCATGGAGCGTTTTGAACACAAGGATGAGAATTTTAAAATCGAGGCGTTGCTTAACCAGGAGCCAATGTAGCTCAGCGAGCACAGGGGTGATGGGTGAGCGGGGCTTGGTGCGAGTTAGGACACAGCCGAGATTTGGATGAGCACAGGTTTTTAGGAGGGTGGAAGATGGGAGGCCGGCCAGGAGTGCGTTGGAAGAGCTGAGTCTGGAGGTAGGAAATGATAACAATAATTCTGGGCCTGAATTTGATGGACTCTCCGCCCACTGCCGCTGACTGCCGCTGACGTTCCTCTTCGGCTTGTGCCCAGTGCCACTTTCGATTTGGGTTGGAGCGGGCGGGAAGGGAGAGGCGCCGGGAACCACCTGTTGACGTCAGCGGACGGCCGAGTGGCGCGACTGACCTCCCAGATTCCTGCGGGCGGGAGTCGGTTGGAGTCGGTGGCACCAGAATGAGGATGGACCGCTGGCTGGAGGCTGGTCTGTCCCCAAACGGTAAGTCTGAAGATCCTGAAAAAAAGGTTAGCGAACTTTAAAAAATGTTTTTTTTTTACTGCGACTTACTTCAATGGTATCCTCTGAAGGTCTTCTGATGGATTATTTTTTTCCTGATGAATTTAATTTTCATCTCTTCGACCCTCCACGGGCAACACTTGGGCGGCAAGAGCCTTTGCCGCCGAGAATGAGAGCTCCTGCCGGCTGCCGACCAGATTGGTGGCGTACGGCGTTCATTTGCCGCCCGCCAACCCTCGAGGGACCTGGGTGAGGAAAACCCCGCCCAAAGTACCATCCGCTACCTCGGCGGCCATCGGCGGTCCTTTGGGCGGCACTTGGGCGGGCGGGGGCCTTCACCAATTTCGGGCCCTCTGTGTGTTACGTGTAATACCGTCTGTTAATCCTTCGTAGATTCCCCTGACCATTCATTTCTGATTAAGGATAGAACAGTTCCACATCGCTACAACTGATACTTTGAAGGGATGATCCCTATATCCGTGTGGGTGTTTTACTGCTTGTAACTTGCTATCAACCATGCTCGAGAGCAACTCACAAACAAAGTACTGTGAATGCTGGAAATCTGAAATAATAATTCGCCTGTCGCTTTAATTCCACGCGCCGCTCTTGCTCTGACCTCTCCGTCCTCGGCCTCCGACACTGTTCCAATGAAACTCAACGCAAGCTCCAGGAACAGCACCTCATCTTTCGATTAAGCAATTTACAACTGTCCGGACTCAATATTGAATTCAACAATTTTAGATCATAACCTCTGCCCAATGTAACCTCTAATTTTTGTTTGGCCTGCGGTTGCCCTTAAACGCATGCGCGTTTTTTCTATTTAAAAGTCAGCAAGCCAGCTGTGCGGGCCCTGAACAGGCAACTTAAAGGGAATGTTGCCTCTGCCCACCCCCCTCCTCCATTCTTTCAGACGGCAGCGACTGATGATTCTGCTGTTTCCGTTTATACCGCCTCTAGACCCATCTTTTGTTACTCTACTTGTCCCATTGCCATCTTCTTTTGACTCGCACCATCATCCCTTTTGTCGTTTAATCTCTCCTGCCTTCCTCCCGATCAGAGACTGTCCCTTTTGTTCTCTCCCACCCCCCAACCCCCACACCCCCCTTTCTCAGCCTCTGCGCTTACTTAAAACCTGTTACACCTATAGCTTTTTCCAATTCTGTTGAACGTTCGGCGACCTGAAGCGTTAACTCTGTTTCTCTCTCCACAGATGTTGCCCGACCTGCATGAGAGCAACTATCAAATGTCAAACTGACGATCTGAGCTGCTTAATGGCTCGGGCGCACGGGAGCTGCCTAAAAGAGTATTTATCACAGAATCAAAGAAATTTACGGCACAAAAAGGAGGCCTTTCGGCCTACACTTAGCCATGCACGGGTACATAGAAACATAGAAACATAGAAACACAGAAACATAGAAACATAGAAACATAGAAACTAGGTGCAGGAGTGGGCCATTCGGCCCTTCGAGCCTGCACCACCATTCAATGAGTTCATGGCTGAACATGCAACTTCAGTACCCCTTTCCTGCTTTCTCGCCATACCCCTTGATCCCCCTAGTAGTAAGGACTTCATCTAACTCCTTTTTGAATATATTTAGTGAATTGTCCTCAACAACTTTCTGTGGTAGAGAATTCCACAGGTTCACCACTCTCTGGGTGAAGAAGTTTCTCCTCATCTCGGTCCTAAATGGCTTACCCCTTATCCTTAGACTGTGACCCCTGGTTCTGGACTTCCCCAACATTGGGAACATTCTTCCTGCATCTAACCTGTCGAAACCCATCAGAATTTTAAACGTTTCTATGAGATTCCCTTTCATTCTTCTGAACTCCAGTGAATACAAGCCCAGTTGATCCAGTCTTTCTTGATATGTCAGTCCCGCCATCCCGGGAATCAGTCTGGTGAACCTTCACTGCACTCCCTCAATAGCAAGAATGTCCTTCCTCAAGTTAGGAGACCAAAACTGTACACAATACACCAGGTGTGGCCTCACCAAGGCCCTGTACAACTGTAGTAACACCTCCCTGCCCCTGTACTCAAATCCCCTCGCTATGAAGGCCAACATGCCATTTGCTTTCTTAACCACCTGCTGTACCTGCTTGCCAACCTTCAATGACTGATGTTCCATGATACTCAGGTCTCGTTGCACCTCCACTTTTCCTAATCTGTCACCATTCAGATAATAGTCTGTCTCTCTGTTTTTACCACCAAAGTGGATAACCTCACATTTATCCACATTATACTTCATCTGCCATGCATTTGCCCACTCACTTAACCTATCCAAGTCACTCTGCAGCCTCATAGCATACGGTACCAAAGTGTTTATGTTACTAGACTAGTAATCCAGAGGCCTGGACTAATGATCCAGAGACGCGAGTTCAAATCCCACCACAGCAGCTGGGGAATTTAAAATCAGTTAATTAAATAAATCTAGAATCAAAAAGCTATTATCAATAATGGTGACCGTTAAACTACCGGATTGTCATAAAAACCCATCTGGTTCACTAATGTCACTTAGGGAAGGAATCTGCCGTCCTTACCTGGTCTGACCTACATGTGACTCCAGACCCACAGCAATGTTGTTGACTCTTAACTCGGATGAGACGTTAAACCGAGGCCCTGTATGCTCTCTCAGGTGAATGTAAAAGATCCTATGGCACTATTTTGAAGTAGAGCAGGGGAGTTATCCCCGGTGTTCTGGCCAATATTTATCCCTCAATCAACATAAGCAAAAACAGATTATCTGGTCATTATCACATTGCTGTTTGTGGGAGCTTGCTTGTGCGTAAATTGACTGCCGCATTTCCCACATTACAACAGCGACTACACTCCAAAAATACTTCATTGGCTGTAAAGGGCTTTGAGACGTCCGTTGATCGTGAAATGAGATATATAAATCCACGTCTTGCCAGCGACGCCCACATCCCAGGAACAAATTTTTAAAAATGCAGATCAATTAATGTACCCACTCTGTGCTGAGTTTGCTGATCGCAGTTAGGGGCCAGTTGGATTTTAGTGTCCTTAGGATGGGAGAGAGGGTAATGGGAAAAATTAGCCATCGTTCATATTCCTGGTCTCTCTTGCCGAAATGTTTGGATAAGGCCTGAGAACTGCATCGGGTCCAGCTGTGATGCACTTCACGGTTGGGTTTCCCATCCTACTCACTGTCTAGGTTCATATGTGAAGAATTACCACCCGTACAACATAGCATAGGAACATCGGAACAGGAGGAGGCCATTCAGCCCCTCGAGCCTGTTCCGCCATTCAATGAGCTCATGGCTGATCTGTGACCTAACTCCATATACCTGCCTTTGGCCCATATCTCTCAATACCTTTGGTTAACAAAAATATATCAATCCCAGATTTAAAATTAACAATTGATCTAGCATCAATTTCCATTTGCAGAAATGAATTCCAAACTTCTACCACCCTTTGTGAGTAGAAGTGTTTCCTAATTTCACTCCTGAAAGGTCTGGCTCTAATTATTAGACTATGCCCCCTAGTCCTAGACTCCACAACCAGCAGAAATAGTTTCTCTCTATCTACGCTATCTGTTCCCCTTAATATCCTGAAAACTTCAATCAGATCACCCCTTAACCCCCTAAATTCCAGGGAGTACAACCCTAACAGAGAGTGACGGAACTGTTCTCTGAACATCTGTTAGGTCTCTTAATTTTCAATGAGATTCGAAATCCAGTAGTAGGTTTAAAGTAACTTTATTTCAGCAGCAGCTTCTGACAGAGTTCCAGCTCTTTGGTGTACTCGAGCACATGTCTTAAAATGGCTGAATTTATATCGGATCAACTTACAACAATGAACTCGCCCCCTTTGATACTAGTGGCTCAATTGACTCAACAATATGAGTTGTTAACCCATGGTTGGCTCTCAGCCCAAAGTCCTGAGATGTCAAGTGTGATTGATGGCTTAATGCATCGTGCCATTTCACACGTACACAATCTAACTGCTGTCTGTGTTTTCTCCCAACTTTGCAGCTTGCCTATATTCTCTATCAATCCCCCCTTTGATTCTTTCAAAAACTGAATTATAAAACATCAGGTATCACCGGTTAAACATTCGACAAAATAATGTCATACATGTTAATAGAGTTTAATTCTAAAATTTGTTGATGTGTTTCACCACATGTCCAGACTAGTAACTTCCACACAAATTTACACCAACCCGAATTCCATCATGGCCACAATGAAAGTCTGGTTTTAGTAGGTTAATTAACCTCATTCCAATTTAATCCAAATCAATATCTTAATTCAACCAGTAAACAACCTTCCCTTAAAGATAACATACCCCTGTGCCACGTACAGACGGTCTGCTGGGACCTGCAAGGCGTCTCACCTGTGGGACAGCAGCTACAGCCACCTGGTCGCAACAGCATTTAATCAACATAAACAAACAATATAAAAGTAAAATAATTTCAACGAATAGAATTAAACCTTCCACCAATGAAGTTCCTATTGAACCTAGCCATTCAGTGGCTCCGCTCCACAAAGTGAATGATGGGGGTTGCTTAAGTTTTCCTACCTCCTTTTGGATATGCTCCGCGAATTTCTTCGGAGCTATCTGGGATATATGTGCAACACTCAGTTCCGAGTAGGACGCAAGTACCTCCCTTTACAGCCAAGATGTAGTCAAGGGCCATTCTATTCTGTAGGGTTACTGTGCGGATTGCTACCATTTCTGCATTGATTTTAACTAGGGACTCTGAAGTATCATTGGCTACCTGTTCCACAACGGATGCCATGTTAATGGATTCCCTTCCAGTCTGACGGTCTCATACCCAGGGACCAGCATGGCAAAGAACCTCTCTGTTTCTGTGATAGCTCTCTTAGGACGGCATACATGTTCCGACAGGGACTTTATATGATACACATATGGCACAATGTAGGCTAAATAGCAGGATCCCGTCCAATTCTGGGGTAGCCAAGGGTAGGCCTTGTGGCCACACACCCAATAGGTGCCATTATAGGCAATGAATGTCAGCTGTTTCTTTGTCATCAACACTCCGGGGCCTATCCAGGCCTTTCCATCTGTTTTATTCAGAATCCCCGTTATGTTAAGAACTCCCACATCGGCCCAGTTTGGACAGTTCCGGGGCTTGATTACATTATAATTCCGGGAGCTGTTACTATACCCCATATTTTGGCCCCCCATCATGTTTCTAATCAGACAGACCGATTCCCCCGGTCTTCCTACTCCCGTTGTATTAATGATAACAAAAAATGGGGGCCATTTGGAATTATTGTAGCACGTTTGGTACCCCCCCTTCAAAGGTAGTCAGATTGTAATCTGCTGACTTCCATTTAGGTGCCAAGTCTTCCGTATCCTGAAACGCATTGCCTGTTTTGGTTTGATTAATTATCCACTCAGCCATTTCCGAGATATTCAAGGGAATTGGCCTCAAGGGAATCCCTCCCTTTGAGTGAATAGGAATATGCGCACACACCCAATAATTGGAAATGTTACCTTGTTTGGCATAAATGTATGACATATGTAAAAAGGTATTTACATGTAATTCTCTGGGTACTCTACTATTTCCCTTTGGTGCAGAGGGTTGGCTAGTAAGAAGTAGGTAAATGCCTAGAATACCTACAGTCAGTAGTACAGTAAATGTATACATTTTGGCAAGAAGTAATTGTCCTGATCAGATTTCGGCTTCAGTTAGGGTGCTTGTTTAATGTGTGAGGCGTGGATCCAGGTTTTCTTTCCTTGGACTTTAAAAGCCTGGGTGGTCAATAACACTTGGTAAGGTCCCTCCCACTTGGCACCCAAAAGGTTCTTTATGCAACTTTTTCACATAAACCCAGACTTCCGGGATGATGTCATGTCCTCTTTCAGGTGGATTACCCCAAGCTGCCGATAACTGTTGGGAAACAGAACTAATAGCATTGGTTAAGTTCTGACAGTATGATAACAAAGTGTCACTCATTAAGTGAACATCAGCTTTCCGTAAATCGATAGTTCCTGGCAGCGACATGGGTCTTCCTGTTATAATTTCAAATGGGCTTCGACCTGTAGTTCTGTTCGGGTTTGCCCTAATGCTACATAGCACTATTGGTAGTGCCTGGGGCCATGGTGTTCCTTCTTGGTGATATTTGGCAAGCCGTTGTTTCAGAGTTTGATTCATTTGTTCTACTTGTCCTGATGATTGTGGGTGATAAGGACAGTGTAAATCCCACGTAATGTTCAGTAACCTTTAGACTTCTTGGCAGACAGCACCTGTGAAGTGGGTTCCCTGATCTGAGTCAATGCTACTCGGGACTCCCCATCGAGGAATGTAATCCTTACACAAGACCTTTGCAGTGTGATTGGCTGTGGCTCTTTTAGTTGGGACAGCTCCTACCCATTTAGAGAATCTGTCAACCATGACAAGAATGTTAGTGTCTCCTTGGCATGGAGGGAGAGATATATAATCAACCTGCAGATGCTGGAATGGTCCGACAGGGGCAGGGGGCCTCAGTTGGGGCATTACCGTGATGGGTCCAGAATTATTTTTCTGGCAGATCACACAGCGGGGCGTGTTTTTTAAATCCCCGACCCCACCAGCTTTTCTGGAACCGTGCCATCATCTGTTGTGAGGCCAAGTATCCCCACGAGTAGATCTGTTGGGCTAAAAAAGGCATAAGCACTTGTGGCACGACTGGCTTGTCGGTAATTCTTTGTCTCCAGACACCATCTTCACATAGCTTAATTCCTGCTTCGATCCATGTCCATTTTTGCTCTCGGGAGCACTCGCCTTGTTTGAAGGTCTCGTGTCAGAGTCCTGAGTGCTTTCAATCTGCACATCTGTGTTGGTTCTTCTGGAGGAACGCCCTGTGAGGCGGCATCTTTAGCTGCCTGGTCGGCTAGAGCATTTCCCTATGCTTCCGTGGTATTTTTCTTGGTATGGGCCTTACACTTCAAGATGGATACTTCCTGAGGTAATTGTATGGCCTCTAGTAAGTCTCGGACTTCTTTTTCATTTCGGATAGGTGTACCAGCAGCAGTGAGGAATCCTCTTTTCCGCCATAACAGACCAAAGTCGTGAGCGACTCCAAAAGCATAATGCGAATCTGTGTAGACATTAGCTGTCTGTCCTTCTGCTATTCAACATGCTTCTGACAGGGCCCGTAACTCGGCCTGTTGTGTTGACGTTCCTGAAGGTAAACATCCTTATTCCACTACCTCATATAAAGTTGTAACTGCACATCCTGCTTTTCTGGTCCCATTGTCAACAAAGGAGGAACCATCTGTAAACAGGATGAGGTCTGGGTTGTGCAGAGGCTCCTCTGCTGCAAAGGCTGCTTCTTCTGTTTCTTTTAAAATCTCCACGCAGTCATGCTCTTCACATTCTCCCCCCTCTTGCTCCCTCGATTCTGACATCGGGAGCATAGTTGCGGGATTAACCGGGCTGGCCCGGACGATATGGAGATTAGAAGCTTCCAAAACTGCTGTCCAGCGGGTCCATCTAGCTGCCATCACCTGGGACAATCTATTCATAGACAGTAAGGTGTGTACGGTGTGGGGACACTTGACAATCAGCTTTTGGTCGAGGACTAGACCCGCAGTGATCATTACCGCTCGACATGTAGCTTCCATGGTCCTTAGGCAACTTCCCCATCTGAGGGCTACCACATTCAGTTTTTCCAAATAATAGCCAATAGGTCTTTACCGATCCCCATGTTCTTGTGTCAGTATAGCTGTCATATATCCTTCTTTCTCATGGACAAACAGGGTAAATGGCTTACCACTGTCGGGGATTCCCAGAGCCGGTGCCAAACACTCAGCCTTTTTCAAACTCAGGAAGGCCTCTTGCTGTTCCTTAGTGAGGGTGATGGCTTCTTTAGAGGCACATTTCCCCTTTAAAATATCATTCAGTGGCTGAGCAAGCTGTGTGAAGGAGTCAATCCAATTTCTGTTAAAGTTACAAAATCCCAAAAAAGACTTTAGTTCCTGAATAGTGGTGGGTTTTTTCGCAGCCCAAATGGCTGCAGTTCTTTCCTGGGTAAGTTCGCTCTTTCCTTGTGAAATCTTTTGTCCCATGTATACAACCTCTTCTTGGGATATTTATGCTTTGTCGATGCTGGCTTTATGTCCTTTCAGCCAAAGCTGGTCCAGCAGAGCTCGTAGATCTTGTTCATGCTGTTCTTCCGTGTTAGAAGCGAGCAGGATATCGTCTACATATTGGATGACTGTGGATGACAGGGGAGGTAATTCTCACAAATGGCTTTGTAAAGCCATGTGGAATACCGTAGGGCTGTTGTGGAAACCCTGCGGTAACCGGGTCCAAGTATACTGTTGCCCTTGGACTGTGAAAGCAAACCACTGTCGAACCTCCGGTGCCAGAGGCACCGATCAAAATCCGTTGGCCATATCTCTAACTGAGAAATATTTATGTTCCGGTTTGAGGGCATTAAAAGTGGTGGAGGGATCTGTGACCAAAGGAGCTTTTTGATCAATACACTGGTTAGCTTTCCTATAATCGACAGTCAAACGGCAAGTCTCATTAGATTTCTGTACCGGCCACACGGGGCTATTGGAGGAGTTATGCGTTTTACTAAGCACCCCTTGTTTCTCCAATTGCTGAATAATCGGTAAGATTCCCACGATGGCAGTTGGACTGATGGGATACTGTTTAGTGCATGGAGGCTTGGTCCCGGTAAATGACGCAGACTCTATCTGGAGTACGTCACAATCATTCTTATCTTTAGCCCATAACGGGTGTTCCTTCAATTCTTCTTTCTTCAAAGTTCTAATTGACCATGTCACCCGACCATTCTCGAAATAGAACGATGAATCTATTTGGATTAGAACGTCCATTCCCAAAAGGGGTTGATCTACTGGGCCTATCCAGACCGGCGTGGTTAGTTCATGTGGACCTTAGAAGATGAGAAGGGGGATTTAATAATGGGAAATGTGGAAATGGCTGAGACCTTAAACAATTATTTTGCTTCGGTCTTCACAGTGGAAGACACAAAAATCATGCCAAAAATTGCTGGTCACAGGAATGTGGGAAGGGAGGACCTTGAGACAATTACTATCACTAGCGGGGTAGTGCTGGACAGGCTAATGGGACTCAAGGTAGACAAGTCCCCTGGTCCTGATGAAATGCATCCCAGGGTATTAAAAGAGATGGCGGAAGTTATAGCATATGCATTCGTTATAATCTACTAAAAGTCTCTGGACTCTGGGGAGGTACCAGCGGATTGGAAAGCAGCTAATGTAACGCCTCTGTTTAAAAAGGGGGCAGACAAAAGGCAGGTAACTATAGGCCAGTTAGTTTAACATCTGTAGTGGGGAAAATGCTTGAAACTATCATTAAGGAAGAAATAGCGGGACATCTGGATAGGAATAGTGCAATCAAGCAGACGCAGCATGGATTCATGAAGAGGAAATCATGTTTAACTAATATACTGGAATTCTTTGAGGATATAATGAGCATGGTGGATAGAGGTGTACCGATGGATGTGGTGTATTTAGATTTTCAAAAGGCATTCGATAAGGTGCCACACAAAAGGTTACTGCAGAAGATAAGGGTACGCGGAGTCAGAGGAAATGTATTAGCATGGATAGAGAATTGGCTGGCGAACAGAAAGCAGAGAGTCGGGATAAATGGGTCCTTTTCGGGTTGGAAATTGGTGGTTAGTGGTGTGCCACAGGGATCGGTGCTGATACCACAACTGTTTACAATATACGTAGATGACCTGGAAGAGGGGACAGAGTGTAGTGTAACAAAATTTGCAGATGACACAAAGATTAGTGGGAAAGCGGGTTGTGTAGAGGACACAGAAAGGCTGCAAAGAGATTCAGATAGGTTAAGCGAATGGGCTCAGGTTTGGCAGATGGAATACAAGTCAGAAAGTGTGCGGTCATCCACCTTGGGAAAAAAAACAGGAAAAGGGAATATTATTTGAATGGGGAGAAATTACAACATGCTGCAGTGCAGAGCGACCTGGGGGTTGTGCATGAATTCTAAAAAGTTAGTTTGCAGGTGCAGCAGGTAATCAGGAAGGCGAATGGAATGTTGGTCTTCATTGCGAGAGGGATGGAGTACAAAAGCAGGGAGGTCCTTCTGCAACTGTATAGGGTATCGGTGAGGCCGCACCTGGAGTACTGCATGCAGTTTTGGTCACCTTACTTAAGGAAGGATATACCAGCTTTGGAGGGGGTACAGAGATGATTCACGAGGCTGATTCCGGAGATGAGGGGGTTACCTTATGATGATAGATTGAGTAGACTGGGTCTTTACTCGTTGGAGTTCAGAAGAATGAGGGGTGATCTTATAGAAACATTTAAAATAATGAAAGGGATAGACAAGATAGAGGCAGAGAGGTTATTTCCACTGGTCGGGGAGACTAGAACTAGGGGGCACAACCTCAAAATATGGGGGAGCCAATTTAAAATCGAGTTGAGAAGGAATTTCTTCTCCCAGAGGGTTGTGAATCTGTGGAATTCTCTGCCCAAGGAAGCAGTTGAGGCTAGCTCATTGAATGTATTCAAGTCACAGATAGATAGATTTTTAACCAATAAGGGAATTAAGGGTTATGGGGAGCGGGCGGGTAAGTGGAGCTGAGTCCACAGCCAGATCAGCCATGATCTTGTTGAATGGCGGAGCAGGCTCGAGGGGCTAGATGGCCTACACCTGTTCCTAATTCTTATGTTCTTCTGTTCAGTCCTATAAGTACCGGTGTTGTCCTTTTAATTTCCATTTTATGGCCCCCAACTTCATAGGCTGTACGTGCCCTACCATCCAACGGCAAAGAGTCTCCATATTGTAAGGGTAAGCATGTTAATTCCACCCCTGTGTCTAAAAGACAGTCCACATCCTTATCGCCCACCCTCACAGTTTTTATAGCCCATCTCCCCTTTGTTGTATTAGTCCGATGAGTGGAGCCAGGGTGGGCTCTAATCGTTTTTTGCTATCCCAAGTAACTCTTTCTGTTGTTGTATTGTCAGTTGCTTAAATGCTTCCATGAGATCGTTATCTTGTGACAAGCCTGGTTTGTTGGCTGAGTTGTATCCCTGACCACGTCCTCTTCCCCGGCCACTACCTTGCTGTTTCACCCTGCAGTGACCTTCTTTCCCACAATAATGATATTTTCCGGGTAATTTTCCGAATGACTGTTTATCGGAATCCTGGGATTTCCATTCCATAGCCTGTAGGGCTCGGACTTTAGCTCCCATATCCCGATCTAATTGGTTACATCGATCCACCAATGCTGCAAAGTTGGTTCCTCCACCTTCCCAGTCTGGTAACACTGCCTTAAGCATTTTGGACAGTTCTGGCTTTAGACCTGCCATGAAAGTTGCTTTCAGGGGTCCAAACACTTGTTCATCCATTTCCTCATCCGTATTATTCATACCCGAATGTTCTAACCACGTGCATCTAAACCGCTCGTCCTATTCCAGGATCTCCTCTGTTCCTTTCTGTTGGCAGTCCACAATTTTTCCCCAGTCTGTCTTAGCTGGACTGTAGGCTTGCAGCCAGTGTTTAATCGCATCCCACTCTGCGTTTAATTCTTGCTCATCCTGCCCCAAAGCTTCTTCTACCTTGGCGTGCAATTTTCTTTCTTGTGTTTTTGGCACCATTATGGTCAAAATTTGCACTCCGTCCTAGGGATGAAGTTGATATATATTTCTTAAGCGGTCCAATTGTTCCCACGTTTTCACTCCCCCTTTCTTTGGATTGGGCAACTTCTTGGACCATTTATCAATTTTCTCTGGGTCCGCCGGATCATGAACTAAGTATTTTGTATACTCCCTTTTCTTCGTTCTTTTGTTTCCGTCCTCAGCCGTAGTCGCTTCTGATTTGACTACAACTCATTTTATTTTAAGCGGGGCAAAACACACCCCTAATTTTTCATCCTCCGATCCTGTATTGTCGGAGGACTCAGAATCCGTATCTATTCCTTGGACGAGTCTTCGGGTTTGCGCTTTTAATTTATCCAAACATGGGTACCCTGGGAATTGACCGATACATATTCCTTTTCCTATTACTGTCTCTTGACCTAATGATTTTTCCCATTCTTTAATTTCACCTTTAAGATCTTTAACTTCCACTTCCGACTTTTCAAGTTCAAGTTTTTTCTGTCTTAGTTGTTCACAAACCGCTTGCAATTGGTCTTATGTACTGGTCAGGTCCGTATCATGTTGGGACCGCATCATGATTTCATTCCGCTGTCGGATCTGTCCCATAACGGCTAGGGACCATCTGGTTCGTTCTTTATTTTTCATACGGGTCGTTTTCCCCAGACACTTTTGAACTCATCCAAGGACCATTGTCCTTTGGAGGTACCGTACTTTTGTTCAATCTTGATACAGGTTTTAGATAAGTCAGATTGTTGCTCTATGTATTCTTTCAACTGTTGGAGGATTTCATCTATCGAAACCTCAGGTGGTGCCTGCCCACCTTTAACAGTTGTAGGCAATTCTTTGCTCTTATCTTCTGCTGCCATAGTAATGATTTCTTTACTGGGGTCTCGAGTCGTAGGCTTTCCAGCCGGGTCAGTGGGTCGGTAATTAATTAACTAACACACCGTCGAAGTTTAGACGTCTATATGGGACCTTGAGCCGAACACCAACCGGAGGGTTCGCAAACCGGAGGCTTTCGGAATCGCGTAGAGGGGGGGTAAATTTAGACAATTGACCGAAGACTTTTATAAAGAGGAGTCCTTACCTCAGTATGTAGGTCCGATGTCCAAAATTAAGTTTCCTCCCTCAGCTATCCTGTTTGTGATGCCAAAAATTGTAAGATCTCTTAATTTTCAATGAGATTTGAAATCCGGTAGTAGGTTTAAAGTAACTTTATTTCAGCAGCAGCAGCAGCTTCTGACAGAGTTCCAGCTCTTTGGTGTACTCGAGCACATGTCTTAAAATGGCTGAATTTATATCGGATCAACTTACAACAATGAACTCGGCCCCCTTTGATACTAGTGGCTCAACTGACTCAACAGTATGAGTTGTTAACCCATGGTTGGCTCTCAGCCCAAAGTCCTGAGATGTCAAGCATGATTGATGGCTTAATTCATCGTGCCATTTCAAACGTATACAATCTAACTGCTGTCTGTGTTTCCTCCCAACTTTGCAACTTGCTTGTATTCTCTATCAACATCAGTCAGCACTTTCAGAGAGATGGGAAGAAATTGTGTTATATTAAAATGGGTGTAGACAGTGAGCCCAGGTTGCACATGTGCGTGCGAACAGGATTGGGATCGTCTGTGTGCACTCATGGATAAGTATCCAAGTTGACACTCAGATACTGGTCAATTTGCTCAATGTAAAGAAAGAAAGACTTGCACTTATATAGCACCTTTCACGACCACCAGACGTCTCAAAGCGCTTTACAGCCAATGAAGTACTTTTGGAGTGTAGTCACTGTTGTAATGTGGGAAACGCAGCAGCCAATTTGCGCACAGCAATCAACAGCAATGTGACAATGGTAATGAACAGATTTTGTTATATTGAATGAGGGATAAATATTGGCCTGGACCAGGAACAACTCCCCTGCTCTTCTTCGAACTAGTGACCGTAGGATCTTTTACATCCACCTGAGAGAGCAGATGGGGCTTTGATTTAATGGCTCATCCGAAAGACGGCACCTCAGCACTGCACTGGAGTGTCAGCCTAGATTTGTGGACTACAAGTCTCTGGAGTGGGACTTAAACCCACAACCTTCTGACTCAGAGGTGAGTGGGCTGCCCACTGAGCCACAAATGACACTGACGTACTGAAGCAACAGTTCCCCAACAGGAGTCATTGACCTCAGGGCAGGAGGGCGAGTAACTGCTAACACCATTGATTCAGAATGATATGTCCTTACTATACAGTATAAATGCACACGAGGCCCATACTTGAGGGAAGGTCACTCTGTGACCAGTTACCTTTTTTACCAAGACCTCAAGTGATGAAGGTGAGTGGAGCTTCCGCTTTTATACCTGAAAGTCCAGGTTAGGAGTGTCTCCCACAAGTTCACCCCCTTGTGGTCAATGTTCTCAAGGTGTTCAACTTAGGTCAGCTTATACATGGGTTATAATGATAGTTGAATACATGACATCACCTCCCCCCCCAAAGTCTTATTGGGATCACAGGTTAAGTCTCTCTGGTGGTTTACGCTCCCTTGTTGAGCGCCTGAGTTGGGGCTCCGGTTGTTGGGCCCTGGCCTGAGTGTCTGCTGTTTGCGGTGCCTCAGGCCTGTCTGGACTGCCCTCAGTGACTAGGCTCTCCTCCACTTGGTTCCGGTGTTCGGTCACCTGTGGTGGAGTAAACTCTACGTCGTGTTCTTCCTCTGCTTCTTCTATGGGGTTGCTGAACCTCCTTTTATTTTGATCCACGTCTTTGCGGCAGATTTGTCCATTGGTAAGTTTAACTACCAAAACCCAATTCCCCTCTGTGGCAATCACAGTGCCTGCAAGCCATTTGGGCCCTGCAGCGTAATTAAGGACAAAAACAGGGTCATTGACATCAATACATCGCGCCCTCGCATTCCTGTCATAGTAGTCACATTGTGACTGACGCCTGCTCTCAACAATTTCTTTCATAAAGAAATATAAGGGATAATCTGGTTTTGAGCGTCCTTTTCATTAGCAGCTCTGCGGGTGGAACCCCTGTGAGCGAGTGTGGTCAGGATCTATTGGCCAACAGGAGGCGTGATAAGCGGCTTTGTAGGGAACCCACTTGGATTCTGAGCATCCCCTGTTTGATTATCTGCACTGCTCGTTCCACCTGGCCGTTTGAGGCCGGTTTGAATGGTGCCGTTCTGACATGGTTAATTCCATTACCTGCCATGAAGTCCTGGAATTCAGTGCTTGTGAAGCACGGGCCATTGTCGCTGACCAAGACATCTGGTAGACATGGGCGCCGAACATTGCCCATAATCTTTCTACCGTGGCAGAGAATGTGCTTGAATTTAAAATGGCACACTCAATCCATTTGGAGTAGGCGTCTACTACAACCAAAAACATTTTTCCCATGAAAGGACCTGTGTAGTCCACATGGATGCGTGACCATGGCTTGGCGGGCCAGGACCAGGGGCTAAGGGGGGCTTCCCTGGGTGTGTTGCCCAGCTGAGCATACCTGGAACTTGCACACAAAGTTCCAGGTATGCATCTATCGTTGGCCACCAAACGTGTGACCTGGCAATTGCCTTCATCATGACAATGCCCGGGTGCTCATTGTGAAGTTCTCTGATAAACACCTCTCTGCCCATCTGGGGCATGACTACTCGGTTTCCCCACAGTAGGCAACTGGCCTGAATCGAGAGTTCATCCTTGCGTCTATGAAACGGTTTAAATTCCTCAGGGCATGCCCTGTACGTGGCTGCCCAGTCCCCATTCAGGACACATTTCTTAACTAAATACAGTAGCGGGTCTTTATTTGTCCAGACTTTAATTTGACGGGCTGTCACAGGTGAACCTTCGCTTTCGCAAGCTTCAACAGCCATGACCATCTCAGCAGCATGCTCAGTTGCCCCCTCAGTGGTGGCTAGTAGGAGCCTGCTGAGTGCATCGGCGCAGTTTTCAGTGCCCGGTCTGTGCCGAATTGTGTAGTCATAGGCGGCTAACGTAAGTGCCCACCTCTGTATACGGGCTGATGCATTCGCATTTGTGGCCTTGTTGTCGGCCAAAAGGGACGCTAGGGGTTTGTGATCTGTCTCCAGCTCAAATTTCCTGCGAAGCATTTTTTTTACTGCATATACACATGCTAGCGCTTCCCTTTCTACCATCCCATAACCCTTTTCTGCCTGGGACAGACTTCTGGAGGCATAAGCTACCAGTTGTAACTGACCATTGGCATTCACATGCTGCAACACACACGACGCATCGCACGTCAGAACAAGTTTCTTACACGGGTCATATAAATTTAACAGTTTGTTGGACCATAACAAGTTGCATGTTCTATCAAAAGCCCTTTCCCAATCGCAACCTTTGCGTAGGAGCATGTGTAGCAGCTATAACAGCGTGCTCAATTTGGGAAGAAAGTTATCAAAATAGTTCAGGAGCCCCAGGAATGAACGCAGCTCCATCGTGTTACGGGGGCTGGGTGCCCTCTGGATCGCTTCCGTGTTGGACGCAATGGGTCTGATCCCGTCTGCTGCTACCCTCCTCCCCAGGAATTCTACCTCTGGAGCTAAGAAGACGCACTTTGCCTTTTTCAGTCGCAGCCCCACCCGGTCCAGTCTGCGTAGCACCTCCTCCAGGTTGTGGAGGTGTTCTTCAGTATCGTGACCCACGATGAGGATATCGTCTTGAAAAACCAGCATCCTTGGCATCGACTTGAGGAGGCTTTCCATATTTCGCTGAAAGATCGCGGCGGCCGAACGAATCCCGAACGGACATCTGTTATACTCAAACAACCCCTTGTGTGTCGTGTTGGTGGTCAGCTTCTTCGACTCACTCAACAGCTCCTGGGTCATGTAAGCTGAGGTCAGGTCCAATCTTGAAAAAAGTTTGCCACCAGATAGCGTCGCAAAGAGGTCCTCCACTCTCGGTCGCGGGTACAGGTCTTGGAGTGACACCCGATTGATGGTAACCTTGTAATCGCCACATATCCTGACCGACCCATCTGCCTTGAGCACCGGCATGATCGGGCTCGCCCAGTCACTGAATTCGATTGGCGAGATGATGCCTTCCCTCAGCAGGTGGTCCAATTCGCATTCTATCTTTTCCCGCATCACGTACGACACCGCTCTGGCCTTGTGGTGTACTGGTCTGGCGTCTGGGTTTATGTGAATCACTACCTTGGCCCCCATGTAAGTGCCGATGCCGGGTTGAAATAATGAGTCAAATTTGTCCAGGACCTGTGAGCATGATACTCACTCCACAGAAGAAATTGCATTGACATCGCCCCATTTCCAGTTCATGACAGCAAGCCAACTCCTCCCCAATAGTGCGGGATTGTCCCCCGGGACAACCTGTTATCCGAATCTTTGTGGGTCACGACTACCGTGGCGCTGCCTAGCACCGGAATGATCTCCTTTGTATATGTCCGTAGCTGTGCGTCAATCGGCAATAATTTTGGCCCCCTGTCCTTGGACACCCACAACCTTTCGAACTGTTTGATACTCATCAGGGACTGGTTGGCCCCCGTGTCTAGCTCCATTAATACTGGGATGCCATTGAGGAGCACTTTCATCATTATTGGTGGCGTCCTGGTATATGAACTATATATGTGTTCGACATGAACGCGCTGAACTTCAGCTTCCAGCGATTTCCCCCAATGTTCATTTGGCCTCGTAGGGCTTACATCGGGCCCGTCCTCCTCGTACATCAACCTGGCTGCAGGCTTCCTGCACATACACGCCAAGTGACCGCTGACGTTGAAGTTTCTGCAGGTATATTGCTGATATCTGCAAGCTCTGGCTGGGTGTTTACCTCCACACCTCCCAGCATGAGCTGGAGGCCCCATTGTTGGAAACAAAAGGTCCATTACCAGTCGATTGTCTCTGACTGTCTCTGTAACTGTCCTTAAGTGCACCATTAGGTGTTTTGGCCCCATTACTGGCCGCACTGTCCATTGCGATGGCATGAATCGCCATTCAGCTAGCCATTGTCTCTGTTGAATTCCCCCATTGGGTTTGACTACATGCTGGGGCATGTCCGATTGCCCTTGTTTGCCTAGGGAACTGTGTGTTGCGTTAACAATTTTGACTCCCTGGTCGGTTGTCGCATTTGAGCCAAGATTTTTGTCATACATCATTCTGGTCTCTTCCTCCCCTGAGATAAATGTCTAGGCTATCAGAGCGGTCGCTTCCAAGGTCAAGTCTTTGGTCTCAATCAGTTTCCTGAAAACCCCAGCGTGCCCGATGCCCTCAATAAAAAAGTCTCGCAGCATCTCCACTCTGCATGCATCTGTGAACTTACATCGGCTCGCCAGTCGTCGGAGATCTGCCACGAAGTCAGGAACACTTTGCCCTTCTCACCGCCGGTACGTGTAAAACCGGTGTCTCGCCATGTGCGTGCTGCTCGCCGGTTTAAGGTGTTCCCCGATCAAATTACTGAGCTCTTCGAATGTCTTGTCCGCCGGCTTCTCTGGTGCTAGAAGGTTGTTCATCAGGGAGTATGTTCTGGATCCACAAACCGTCAGGAGATGAGCCCTGCGTTTGTCAGCCGAATCCTGTCCCAACCATTCCTTAGTGACAAAACTTTGCTGTCGTCTCCCAATAAAGTCATCCCAATCATCATCAACACAGTACCTCTCTTCTGTGCTGCTAGTGGCCATGCTCGCGTGGTTTAAATCCCAGTTTCTCGTCGCCAATGATATGTCCTTACTATACAGTATAAATGCACACGAGGCCCATACTTGAGAGAAGGTCACTCTGTGACCAGTTACCTTTATTACCAAGACCTCAAGTGATGAAGGTGGTTGGAGCTTTCCCTTTTATACCTGAAAGTCCAGGTTAGGAGTGTCTCCCACAAGTTCACCCCCTTGTGGTCAGTGTTTTCAAGGTGTACAACTTAGGTCAGCTTATACATGGGTTACAATGATAGTTGAATACATGACACAGAATGTAAACAGTAAAAAAAGAAAAGACTTCCATTTATATAGCTCCTTTCACAACCTCAGGACGCCTCAAAGCATTTTATAGCCAATTAAGTACTTTTTTGGATTGCTAGACCAACAACATTACCGTTTCTTTTAAATTTAGAATTATTCAATATTTGAAACATTTGGAACATTGTGATTACTCCGTGATCTGATACAAATCTATTCCACCAGAGAGCTCTGCGCAGTCATTCCTCCACCCCTTAACACCAAAAACTGAAGTTTAATTTGTCTCCCGTAAGATATATTAATCTATTGCAAAAGCAAAATACCACGGATGCTAGAATATGAAATAAAAGCAGAAAATGCTGGAAATCTCAGCAGGTATATTAGTAGATAAATTAATTAATTGTGCTTTAAAAATTAAAACATCAGCTTTAAATTCCTTTCTGAATAGAACTTCCGCACAGAGTCTCATAATGATCTTTTAGCCTGTATTTAAAATACTATTTTAGGTTTATTCTGCTCCCCTTATAAAACAGAGCACCCCTTTCTTTGACAACTGTGTCCAGTCTGGAGCTGTGTTGTGCAGACTGGGAGGCTTTTTTTTGTGTGTTTGAGACTCTTTTGTGAGACGCTCCCTTAGCCTTTTGTTTACAAGCTGATCATTTGCTGTGCTCACATGATCCGCTGGAGCTGGGCAGTGCAGGGACTGACGTGCTTCTTTGCACGTTCCTCTCTTTTGTAAATGCTTCAGCAAAGCTTGGACAGAGGGAGAGAAAGAGAAAAAAAACAGAGAGAGAGAGAGAGAGAGAGAGAGAGGGAGAGAAGCAACTGGGGTGGGCAAAGAGGGTGAAGCAAAAAGGGGGAGTCTTTTATTCTTAGCAAAACAACCTCAGGCGTGCAGCAGATTCCTGACTTAGCCCTTCCAGATTAAAGAGGAAATAAGAGCCAAATATTTTTATAAAAGAGAGAAAGAGCAATGTCAGATTACAGTCTTGCAGAAGAGAGCCTGCACAGTGAGTATTGCCAATGATTCCAAAGAGCACTCCACTGTTCTGTTTAATATTTTGTGTTTTTGTATTTAACATTGTCCAATGTTGGTTTGAATAATTCAGATGAACATTCTCTGTGACAGCACAGAGATGAATAACATATTTGTTTGCTGCTGCAGGGTCAGGCTTTATTTAAGCTGTATGCATCCTTTAAAATAATTTGCTAATAGTTGATTGAAGGTATTAAATTAAACAGCTGTATTTTAAATCGACATTTTTTTTTCGTTCAACTCCAGATTCGTTTTTGGTCCATGTTTTTTTTTTCCTGATTCATTTATTCATGTGTCTTTTTAATTAATTGGTTGACGTGTTCTTTGGTTTATTCATGTGATTTTTTTTTAATATGGTAAGTTGAATCAGTGGTGAACTGACTGGGTCGGTATTGTACACTGTTGCTGCTGTTCCAAATTTTCCAGTTGCTGCTGTCTTTATGAATGGGTGAAACAGACTGATACCAGACCAGGTGGGAGGGTCCTGCTTTAAATGGCAACTTAAAGCAACAGTGTGCTTGAAAGAAATCAAAACCTTGTGGGGTGAAATTCATTCGGTTTGGGAATCGCCAGACTCAGTGAGTGCCAGGCGCTGAAGTCTCGCCCCCTCTCCCAAAATTCGGGTTATCGCCTCCCCGGAAGGGAAGCGGAGTGCTAAATCAGGAGCGAATAGGTCGGACGCCGCAGCAGCGCTGTGCAGTGGGACCGCTTCCCTCACTTAAAGGGAAAAGCGCACGCTGCAGACCCTGCGAATGTAATAGGGGACGGACCCGGACCATGGAGTGAGCAGGGGAGGTGCCGCGCGATTAACCCGGCTCTCGAGCAGAGCGATCGCGGCCCGGGCCCTGCGAAGAAAACGGATCAGCGGCGGGAAAACCAAGATAACGATATATTTTTTTTGCAATTTCCCTCGGCCGGCCGCCCGATCCGCGCCTCCTGCAGCTGCCGGTCTTTTCGCCCGGCGCTGTTACAGGGGGCGGACGTGAATTTCGGGGGGGGGTGGCGCGCTAGCGGGGTGATTACATCACGATCTCCGGGCGCGGGAGATCAGGACGCCAAGCGCTGTAGCGCCGCCGCTAAAGGTCCGCCCAATATGGCAGGAGTCGTTGCCGGCGCCACGCCCGGGCGGTAAGACGTTTGCAGCCAACGGGAGGCGCAGGTGCACTGAATTTCTAGCCCCTTGCATTTCTATAGCCCCTTTCATGGCTTCACAGCGTCACAAAGTGCTTCACAGCCAATTAAGCACTGTTGGAGTGTAGTCACTGTTGTAATGTGGGAAGCGCGGCAGCTAATTTGCACACAGCAAGCTCCCACAAACAGCAATGTGATAATGACCAGATACTCTATGTTTTTAGTGATGTTGGTCGAGGGTTAAATAATTGGTCAGGACAACGGAGAGAACTCCCCTGCTCATCTTCGAAATAGTGCCGCGGGATCTTTTAGGTCCACCTGACAGGACAAATGAGACCTTTGGGTTGACGTCTCATCCGAAAGATAGCGCCTCCGACACTGCAGCCCCCCCCCCCCAGCACTGCACTGGGAGTCTCAGCCCAGATTTTGTGCTCAAGTCTTTTGAAGTGGGTCTCGAACTCACGACTTTCTAACTGAGGCGAGAGTGCTGAGTGCTGTCCACTGAGCCACGGATGATGGGGGGGGCGGGGTGGCTGGGGACAGGGAGGGCAGGGGGGCTGGTGGAATGGGGAAATGAGATCTAACTTACGAAAATAATAATGACGTGCGATACCTCTGCACACACAAGCCTAAACTGTGCATGTGCCCAATTCCAGAGCAGACCCGCAACTGCTGGGGACACATTGGGAAGATTCTTGCGCACACTATGCTCCCATTGTTCAATATATGCTTCCACTTGCCAAGAGCAAGCACTTAAACAATAATGCACTCTCAGATTAATTTTGTAATATAAACTGGAGTATTACAATCTTTAACACATGCCTTCCTGTCCTTCACCTCTCTCTCCCTCCCTTTGCTTTCTGCGCATGTGTGGATGACCCCTGACCTCCCGAAACGCAGCTAAACCTGTCAACCTACAAATAAAACTCATGCGCAGAAGGCCGTTGCTAGGGAAGCTTTGCCTTCCGCATCGCTGGGCCGAAAGTCGTGATCCTAAAAATGGGCGGTGTTCCGACGATCATGAAAGCTGACATATCGCTAAGGCTGGGACATTGCCCATTTTTTGGGCGATAGCCAGCAAGTGGAAAGTCTAGCCCTGTATCGATAATATATTAGAAGCCTTACATGTAGCACTTCCAGTAAACATTGTTTTCTGTCACACTTCAGCTGGGAGAGTTTCTCTGTATGTTGGCGGTTGCTTGTAGATCCCAGGGCCTTCCACAAGGCTAGCAGAGATCCAGTGCATAATAACGGGCTTTTCTCCTTTTGCTATATCATTTTTTAATTCAGGATGCTGCTGGCAAGGCTGGCATTTTATTGCCCCCCCCCCCCCCCCCCCCAGAAAGTGGTGATGGCGCTCCAACAGCGTAATGAGGCGGGGGGAATTCCAGGATTTCGACCCAGCGACGGTGATGCATATTGACTGTGCCTTTAAATAGATTTCACTTGTTGATTGCTCGGTTTCCGATCTGCTCAGTTGTGACTTATGACATGGCAAAATCAAGATATAAGGCGTGACAAAATCTTGGCAGCCAACGTGTTGTGGATGTACAGTACTGCGAGATGTTATGTATATATCAGCAGATGCCCTGTGGTATTGCTTGTAAGTCAGACAACAAGTTATACCACGTAATGCATAACATGTTCGTCATCATCATAAGAAATAGGAGTAGGCCATACAGCCCCTCGAGCCTGCCCCACCATTCAATAAGATCATGGCTGATCCGATCATGGATCAAAAATCTGTCGAGCTCCGCCTTAAATATATTCAATGACCCAGCCTCCACAGCTCTCTGGGCAGAGAATTCCACAGATTTACAATCCTCTGAGAGAAGAAATTTCTCCTCATCTCAGTTTTAAATGGGCGGCCCCTTATTCTAAGACTGTATCCCCTAGTTTTAATTTCCCCTATGAGTGAAATATCCTCTCTGCATCCACCTTGTCGAGCCCCCTCATTATCTTAGAAGTTTCAATAAGATCTCCTCTCATTCTTCTGAACTCCATTGTGTCGAGGCCCAACCTATCCCCATAAGTCACCCCCCTCATCTCTGGAATCAACCTAATATCATCATCATTCAGCTGCTAAAACACTGGTTCGGCCACAACTGGAGTATTGTGTCCAATTCTGGGCACCGCACTTTAGGAAGGATGTGAAGGCCTTAAGAGAGGGTGCAGAAATGATTTTATAAGAATGGTTCTGGGGATGAGGGACTTCAGTTACGTGGATCGACTGGAGAAGCTGGGGTTAATCTTCTTGGAGCAGAGAAGGTTTAGAGGAGAGTTGATCGAGGTGATCAAAATCATGACCGAACAGATGTTCCCATTGACGGAAGGGTTGAGAACCAGAGAATGCAGATTTAAGGTGATTGGCAGAAGAAACAAGGGTGACATGAGGAACAACTTTTTTACGCAGCGAGTGGTTAGGATCTGGAATGCACTACCTGAAAGGGTGATGGAGGCAGATTCAATCATGGCTTTCAAACGGGAATTGGATAAGTACCTGAAGGAAAAAAAATTGCAGGGCTACGGGGAAAGGGCGGGGGAGTTGGACTGGCTGAAATGCCCTTGCAGAGAGCCGGCACGGGCTCGACGGGCCGAATGGCCTCCTTCTGTGCTGTAACCATTCTATGATTCTATTCTATGAAGTTGTGTCCCTTTAAAAATGACTGAGTTTAATAGCTGTTAAGTAACCAGTGAGTGAGATCAGAGTGATATTGCTCTTAATTGTTTTCTATTCATAAACTCAACCTGGGGTCACACAGGTTCTGGTTCCTGTGCCAATAAAGGTACTTCTGTTTGTTGCGATACTCTCTGCAAACTGCAAATGATTGCTGCAGTTTTGAGTGTGTTGCATATCGACTGTGCCTTTTAATAGATTTCACTTGTTGATTGCTCATCTAACATACATTCCCTACCTGTCAGTATGTATGTTAGTTGTGCCATTTTTATTATATTACTATAGATATCGCTTTCATAAGGGCATTGGATATATACTTGCAAAGGAAAAATTTGCAGGGGCTATGGGGAGTGGGACTAATCGGATCCCTCTTTCAAAGAGCCGGCACAGTCACGATAGGCCTCCTTCTGTGCTGTATAATTCGACATAGGATTACACAAGATACATGGCACAGAAACAGGCCATTCGGCCCAACCAGTCTATTCTGGTGTTTATGCTTCTCTCCAGCCTCCTCCCGTCTTTCCTCATCTAAATCTATCAGCGTAACCCTCTATTCCCTTCTCCCTCAGCTGCTTGTCTAGCCTCCCCTTAAATGCATCAACACTATTCTGTGGTAGCGAGTTCCACACTCTCACCACTCTCTGGGTAAAGAAGTTTCTTCTGAATTCCCAATTGGATTTCTTGGTGACTATCTTGTATTAATGCTCTTCCCCACATTCCCTCTGTATCCACTCGATCAAAGCCTTTCATAATTTTAAATACCTCTATTAGGTCATCCCTCAGCCTTTTGTCAAGAGAAAAGAGACCCAGCCTGTTCATCCTTTCCTGATATGTATACCCTGGCATTTCTGATATATATATTTTTATATTCCTTCATAGGATGTGGGCGTCGCTGGCAAGACTAGCAGTTATTGCCCCTCGAGAAGGTGGTGGTGAGCCGCCATCTTGAAACATAGAAAATAGGTGCAAGAGCAGGACATTCGGCCCTTCGAGCCTGCACCGCCATTCGATATGATCATGGCTGAACCACTGCAGTCCGTGTGGTGAAGGTGCTCCCGCAGTGCTGACTTTGTCGAAGCAGTTTGGTACAACTGAGTGGCTTGCTGGGCCATTTCAGAGGGCAGTTCAGAGTCAAACACTTTGCTGTGGGTCTGGGGTCACATATAGGCCAGACCGGGTAAGGACGGCAGATTTCCTTCCCTAAAGGACATTAGTGAACCAGATGGGTTTTTACAACAATCTGGCAGTTTCATGGTCACCATTACTGACACTGGCTTTTTAAATTCCAAATTTGTTTAATTAACTGAATTTAAATTCCTCCCAGCTGCCGTGGTGGGTTTTGAACTCGAGTCTCCAGATCATTAGTCCAGTAACATAACCACTCTGCTACCTCATCTGCTGAAGCTATCATCATTGTAAATCTATGGCAGTTTTTATGAATTTTATCTGACAACATCTTCTAAATATACTTTGAACTAATTTCCCTTCAAGCCCTCTGGCCCTACTATCTTGGTTCCCTTTGGATTCATAACATAAAGATTGCCTCGATCGAGAACATGTAATTGTATTTACCTTTTCTGAGGCCCTCCGTTAACCACCTTATTTGTGGATTGTAAAGGTTAAGCTACCCTAATCTTTCCTCAGTGATCATCGCTCTTACTCATGCTTTACAATGCAGTCTGATCTCACAATGCTATGCCATTGTTTCTATCACTTTTATAACCCTCTATATAACTCACCGCTCACCATCTGTGTTGTGTTGTGCTGACCTCGTGTTCCTGAAGGTTCACCGGGTTGATATTAGAGAAGAACCTTAGCTTAGTGTTCAGTGTGGGTGTGGTGTGTTTTGTGGCATAATTAGTCGATCAGATGAGACGTTAAACCAAGGCCCCGTCTGCTCTCTCAGGTGGATGTAAAAGATCTCACGGCATTCTTTCGAAGAAGAGCAGGGGAGTTCTTCCCCCGGTATCCTGGCCCAATATTGATCCCTCAATCAACATAACAAAAAAACAGATTATCTGGTCATTATCACATTGCTGTTTGTGGGAGCTTGCTGTGCGCAAATAGACTGCCGCGTTTCCCACATTACAACAGTGATGACACTCCAAAAGTACTTCATTGGCTGTAAAGCGCTTTGAGATGTCCGGTGGTCATGAAAGACGCTATATAAATCCAAGTTTTTCTTTCTATTTGTTCTGAATGCTCTACCAGAACTGAGAGATTATACCTATTAGGAAATAATAATAATTTTTATTTATATAGCTCATTTATTGTAGTAAAACATCCCAAGGCGCTTCACAGCAGTGTTACAAGACAAAATGTAATTTCTTCTTTTTGGCTCGGTGTTAAATTTAAGGCAGATGACTAAAAGCTTGGTCAAAGAGGTAGGTTTTCAGGAAGGAAAGAGAGATAGAGAGGCGGAGAGGTTTAGGGAGGGAGTCCCAGAGCTTGGGGCCTGGGCAACAGAAGGCACGGCCACCAATGGTTGAGCGATTATAATCAGGGATGCTAAAGAGGGCAGAATTAGAGGAGCGCAGACATCTTGTGCCAGGGCGGGGGGGAGGAGGGGAGGGGGGGGTTGGGGGGTGGTGTTGTGGGGCTGGTGGAGATTACAGAGATAGAAAGGGGCGAGGCCATGGAGGGATTTGAAAACAAGGATGAGAATTTTGAAATCGAGGCGTTGCATAACCGGAAGCCAATGTAGGTCAGCGAGCACAGGGGGTGATGGGTGAATGGGACTTGGTGTGGGTAGCCGAGTTTTGGATCACCTCTAGCTTACGTAGGCTGGAATGTGGCAGGCCAGCCAGGATATGTACATGAGGGAGAAAGGAATCGGAGGATATGGTGATGGGGTGAGACGAAGAAGGGTGGGAAGAAGCTAGTGTGGAGAATAAACATCGGCAGAGGCTGGGTGGAAAAGTCTGAATATTTCATAAATGTAATAGTCTAGTAGTTCAGAAGCAGGCATCATTCGTTCGATGGTTGTGCAGGTCATATCTGAGGTGTTTTAAGACCGATGTTATCACACCCTTGAGGGGAAAACCCAGGGGGGAAAAGAGCCTGCGGCAACCCACTCTCGCATGGCTCTTGAGAACTGCCGCCTGTTTGACCAGCTCTGCTCATGCCCAGTGCCTGATGGAGAGTGGGGAAGACGGGGAGGAGGGATTTGGGGGAGGGGGTGGAGACGGGGCGTGGCCGGGCGGGGAAGATAGTGGAAGTGAAGAAAAAACGCCTGATGGTTGCAGGAACAGACAACCTCCTCCAGCCCTACAACACTCTGAACCCCCTGCTCTCCTGCAATTCTGACCCCTTGGGCATCCCCGCTTTTCACCACCCCACCGTCGGTGGACGTGCCTTCAGCTGCCTAGGTCCTAAGCTCTGGAATTCCCTCCATAAACCTCTCCTGAGATGAAGGGGTTGTCGTATGAAGAAAGGTCGAGCAGGTTGGGCCTATACTTGGAGTTTAGAAGAATGAGAGGTGAGCTTATTGAAACGTATAATATTCTGAGGGGGCTCAACAAGGTAGATGTAGAGAGGATGTTTCCTCTCGTGGAGGAATCTTGAACGAGGGGACATTGTTTCAGAATAAGGGGTCGCCCATTTAAAATGGAAATGAGGAGGAATTTCTTCTGAGGGTCGTGATTCTGTGGAATTCTCAACCTCAGAGAGATGTGGAGGCTGGGACATTAAATATATTTAAGGTGGAGATAGACAGATTTTTGAACTATAGGAGCGTCAAGGATTATGGGAAGCGGGCAGGGAAGTGGAATTGAGGCCAAGATCAGATCAGCCATGATCTTATTGAATGGCAGAGCAGGCTCGAGGGGCCGAATGGCCTACTCCTGCTCCTATTTCTTATGTTCCGCCTCTCTACCTCTCTCTCTCCTCCTTGAAGATGCTCTTTAAAACCTACCTGTGGCTCGGCGTCAAATTCTGTTTGATAGTGCTCCTGTGAAGCGACTTGGGATGTTTTACTATGTTAAAGGCGCTATATAACTGCAACGTGTTGTTGTTGTGACTTTTGCCCTTGTTTTCAGAAGCGAAGAGGTGCAAAGATTTGCCAGCAGTTTCAACACCACTGCCAGTCTCTTTGGATATTTTTGAAATGTATTTAGTTAAATAGTGTGTGACAATGACATCATTGATGCAATTGGCAGTTAGCCGAACAGTGTAAATAAACTTAACTCTAATCAAGGAAGTAAAGCCATTGACGTTGGTTTTGTCAGGGATCATACCACTTCACCAACGCCTGTTGGTTTATCACTGGCCCTTTATCCTCCATTGACCTGATATGGGGGAAAGGGCAAAGAGTCTATGGAGTTAGGCTACGGATCAGCCACAATCTCATTGAAAGGCGGAACAAGCTCGAGGGGCTGAACGGCCTCCTCCCATTCCCATGTTCCAATAATGTCATTGGCACTCACTTTAAAGAAATAAAATGAAAAGACTTCCATTTACCTTGTGCAGTGTCGTATCTGGCCGAGAGGTCTCGTACGCCCTCACGTAAAGCGGGTTACTTTGAGGTACGGTGACTTATTGTTGTGTCGGCAAATGCATTTAGGCATAGCACGATCCAAGTAAAGAGCGAATCTTACCGCAAGAAGGAGACGATTCGACCCTTGGAACATGATATCCATGTAGTCCCACTCCCCTGCCTTTTCCCCCTCGCCTTGCTATTTTGTCCCCTTTATCCAATTCCCTTTTGAAAGCTGCTATTGAATCTGCGTCCACCACAATTACAGGCAATGCGTTCCAGATCATAACAACTCTGCGCACTAAAATGTTTTGCCTCATCTCACCAGTTCATCTTATTTTTTTAAGTTTACGGAGGAATGTTGGTCAGAACCTCAACTTTTCTGGATTGAAAAAGGAAAATATTGAAAGGCGATTGGATTATCATCCACAGCTCACTTGCCTCGAGACTTGACTCTTCCAACATTCTCCTTGCTGGTCAGGTTGCTCGGGCAGACGCTGGGGATCCCACAACACCTCTGGAAGAACAGAATGTTCCAGCGCAGAGACAGGGCCACTTACACTATCGGGTTTTCAAATCCTTCCACGGCATCGCCTTTCCGTATCTGCTTGCTGACCTACATTGGCTCCCGGCCCAGCAATGCCTCAGTTTAAAAACAAATCTCATCCTTGCTTTGAAAGCTTGAGGTCATCCATAATTCGGCAGCCCGTGTCCTAACTCGTACCAAGTCCGGCTCGCCCATCACCCCTGTGCTCGCTGACCTACATTAGCTCCCGATTTAAGCAACGCCTTGATTTTAAAATTCTCAACCTTGCTTTCTAATCTCTCATTGGCCTTGCCCCTCCCTATCTCTGATCTCCCCCAGCCCCACAACCTTCTGAGTTCTCTGCACTCCTCCAATTCTGGCATCTTGAGCATCCTCGATTTTCATCGCTCCACCAATGGTGACCGTGCCTTCTATTGCCTGGGCCCTAAGCTCTGGAACTCCCTGCCTAAACCTTTCCTTTCTCCTTTTAAGACGCTCCTTAATACCTACCTCTTTGACCAAGCTTCCTTGGATTTACCAGAGTGATACTTGAACTCCAAAGGTTAAATTATGAGGAGAGATTACAGAAACTAGGGTTGTATTCACTGAAATTTAAGTTAAGGGGTGATCTGATCGAAGTTTTCAGGATATTAAGGGAACAGATAGGATTCTGGGACTAGGGGACATAGTCTAAAAATTGGAGCCAGATTTTTCAGGAGTGCTATTAGGGAACACTTTTACACACGAAAGGTGGTAGAAGTTGGTAACTCTTTCGCAAACAACAGTTCATGCTAGGTCAATTGTTAATTTTATGTTTGAGATTGATAGCTTTTTGTTAACCAAAGGTATTAAGGGATATGGTCCAAAGGCGGGTCTATGGAGTTAGATCGCAGATCAGCCAATGCGAGGAGTATTCGTAATAAGGTGGACGAATTAATTGCACAGGCAGCAATTAAAGAATATGATATAATTGGAATCACGGAGACATAGCTCCAGGGTGACCAAGGCTGGGAACTCAACATCCAGATGTATTCAACATTCAGGAAGGATAGACAGAAAGGAAAAGAAGGTGGGGTAGCGTTGCAGGTTAAAGAGGAAATTAACACAATAGTAAGGAAGGACATTAGCTTGGATGATGTGGAATCTGTATGGATGGAGCTACGGAATACCAAAGGGCAGAAAACGCTAGTGGGAGTTGTGTACAGACCACCAAACAGTAGTAGTGAGGTTGGGGACAGCATCAGACAAGAAATTAGGGATGCATGCAATAAAGATACAGCAGTTATCATGGGCAACTTTAATCTACATATAGATTGGGCTAACCAAACCGGTAGCAATACGGTGGAGGAGGATTTCCTGGAGTGTATAAAGGATGGTTTTCTAGACCAATATGTCGAGGGCTGGCCATCCTACACTGGGTGATGTGTAATGAGAAAGGACTAATTACCAATCTTGTTGTGCAAGGCCCCTTGGGGAAGAGTGACCATAATATGGTAGAATTCTTTATTAAGATGGAGAGTGACACAGTTAATTCAGAGACTAGGCTCCTGAACTTAAGGAAAGGTAACTTCGATGGTATGAGACGTGATTTGGCTAGAATAGACTGGCAAATGATACTTAAAGGGTTGACGGTGGATAGGCAATGGCAAACATTTATAGATCACATGGATGAACTTCAACAATTGTACATCCCTGTCTGGAGTAAAAATAAAACGGGGAAGGTGGCTCAACTGTGGCTAACAAGGGAAATTAAGGATAGTGTTAAATCCAAGGAAGGGGCATATAAATTGGCCAGAAAAAGCAGCAAACCTGAGGACTGGGAGAAATTTAGAATTCAGCAGAGGAGAACAAAGGGTTTAATTAGGAGGGGAAATAGAGTATGAGAGGAAGCTTGCCGGGAACATTAAAAACTGACTGCAATAATTTCGATAAATATGTGAAGAGAAAAAGATTAGTGAAGACAAATGTAGGTCCCTTGCAGTCAGATTCAAGTGAATTTATAATGGGGAACAAAAAAATGGCAGACCAGTTGAACAAATACTTTGGTTCTGTCTTCACGAATAACCTTCCGAAAATAATAGGGGACGAGGGTCTAGTGAGAAGGAGGAGCTGAAGGAAATCCTTATTAGGCAGGAAATTGTGTTAGGGAAATTGATGGGATTGAAGGCCGATAAATCCCTGGGGCCTGATCGTCTGCATCCCAGAGTACTTAAGGAAGTGGCCCCAGAAATAATGGATGCATTGGTGATCATTTTCTAACAGTCTATCGACTCTGAATCCGTTCCTATGGACTGGAGGATAGCTAATGTAACACCACTTTTTAAAAAAGGAGGGAGGGAGAAAATGGGTAATTACAGACCGGTTAGCCTGACATCAGTAGTGGGGCAAATGTTGGAATCAATTAAAGATGTAATAGCAGCGCATTTGGAAAGCAGTGACAGGATCGTTCCAAGTCAGCATGGATTTATGAAAGGGAAATCATGCTGTTGAGTGGACAAGGGAGAACCAGTGGATGTGGTATATTTGGACTTTAAAAGGCTTTTGACAAGGTCCCACACAAGAGATTGGTGTGCAAAATTAAAGCACATAGTGTTGGGGGTAATGTATTGACGTGGATAGAGAACTGGTTGGCAGACAGGAAGCAGAGTCGGGATAAACGGGTTCTTTTCAGAATGGCAGGCAGTGACTAGTGGGCTGCAGCAGGGTTCAGTGCTGGGACCCCAGCTATTTACAATACACATTAATGATTTAGATTTAGAAGGAATTAAGTGTAATATCTCCAAGTTTGCAGATGACACCAAGCTGGGTGGCAGTGTGAGCTGTGAGGAGGATGCGAAGAGGCTGCAGGGTGACTTGGACAGGTTAGGTGAGTGGGCAAATGCATGGCAGATGCAGTATAATGTGGATAAATGTGAGGGGGCAAAAACGCGAAGGCAGCATATTATCTGAATGGCGGCAGATTAGGAAAAGGGGAGATGCAACGAGACCTGGGTGTCATGGTACATCAGTCATTAAAAGTTGGCATGCAGGTGCTTCAGGCGGTGAAGAAGGCAAATGGTATGTTGGCCTTCATAGCTAGGGGATTTGAGTATAGGAGCAGGGAGGTCTTACTGCAGTTGTACAGGGCCTTGGTGAGGCCTCACCTGGAATATTGTGTTCAGTTTTGGACTCCTAATCTGAGGAAAGACGTTCTTGCTATTGAGAGAGTGCAGCGAAGGTTCACCAGACTGATTCCCGGGATGGCAGGACTGACATATGAGGAGTGACTGGATCGACTAGGCCTTATTCACTGGAGTTTAGAAGGATGAGAGGGAACATAGAAACATATAAGATTCTGACGGGACTGGACAGGTTAGATGCAGAAAGAATGTTCCCGATGTTGGGGAAGTCCAGAACCAGGGGACACAGTCTAAGGATAAGGGGTAAACCATTTAGGACTGAGATGAGGAGAAACGTCTTCACTCAGAGTTGTTAACCTGTGGAATTCCCTACCGCAGAGAGTTGTTGATGCCAGTTCATTGGATATATTCAAGAGGGAGTTCGAGATGGCCCTTATGGCTAAAGGGATCAAGGGGTATGGAGAGAAAGCAGGAATGGGGTACTGAGGTGAATGATCAGCCATGATCATATTTAATGGTGGTGCAGGCTCGAAGGGCCGAATGGCCTACTCCTGCACCTATTTTCTATGTTTCTATCTCATCGATTGGCAGAACAGGCTTGAGGGGCTGAACGGCCTCCCCCTGCTCCCATCTTCCTTCCTATGTTCCTTGATGTCAGTTAAAGCTCACTTAAAAGAAATAAAATGAAAATACTTGCATTTATCTTTTACCGTGTCACATCTGGCAGAGAGGTCTCGGGTGGCTTCTCATCCAATGAGCTATGTTGAGGTGAGGTGCGGTGAATCTTGTAACGCGGGCAGATGCATTCAGGAAGATCCCTACGACTCGTAGAATCGTAGGTCAACGAGATCGTGGCTGAACAGGCCCGAGGGGCCAACTGACCGACTCCTGTTCCTATGTCCCTACATTCATGGCTTTGCCTGTCAACGGTCACCCTCTGGGCTCTCGCATGTCAAATGCCAGAGGGCCGATGGCATCTGTGGACCTGAAACCCTTCTGCTGCCTTGAGTCACTGACGTTATAAGGAGCAGAAGAGGAGTTGGCCAGAGGCCTGACAGCAGGCCTGCTTGTCCCCCTCGGGCATTGGCCAGGAAATGGTGGGTGGGGAAAACAAAATGCTTCTGAGCAGTTCAGTGAAAGAAGTCGGCTTATTCACGGCCTGCCACCTCCTGCGGCAGTGTGTGAAGATTCATATAACAGGCTGCTTCTCCTTGGAGAATCTTTACTTGCGCTTGCAGCTTGCTTGTGTGTGTATGTGTTATTTTGTAGAGGTATTAAGTCCCAATTGAAAGGAAGACTTGCATTTATACCGCGCTTTTCATCACCGTGAGATATTCCAAAGCGCTTTACAGCCGATTTGATACTTTTTGAGTGTAGTCACTGTTGTAATGTAGAAAGTGTGGCAGCCAATTTGCACACAGCAAGCTCCCACAAACAACAATGTGACAATGAGCAGATCATCTGTTTTAGTGATGTCGGTTGAGGGATTGATATTGGCCAGGACACTGGCGTAAACTCCCCTGCTTTTCTTCGAAATAGTGCCATGGGATCATTTACATCCACCTGAGAGAGAGCACAGGGCCTTTGTTTAACGTCTCATCCGAAAGACGGCACCTCCGACAGTGCAGCACTCCCTCAGTACTGCACTGGGAGTGTCAGCCTAGATTTTGTGCTCAAGTCCCTGGAGTGATACTAACAGAGGTATGGCTCACATACATAGTATGTGAGTGTTTGATGGGGCAGTGTAGAGGGAGCTTTACTTCTGTATCTAACCCGTGCTGAACCTGCCCTGGGAGTGTGTGATGGGACAGTGTAGAGGGAGCTTTACTCTGTATCTAACCTGTGCTGTACCTGCCCTGGGCATGTTTGATTGGTCAATGCGAAAGGAGCTTTATTGTTATGTGTGCTGGTGTTTCATGGTTGCACTTGGCCAAGGAGCCATTTTTCACATGGAGGACAGACTAGCCAATCCCTGCCCCATTCTCACCAATTGTCCAAACACACACTTTTCAGCCGGGATCACTGTTTAGCAATCAGGAGAGGGAACCCTGGAGGAGGCCATTCAGCCCCATGAGCCCAGTCCGCCATTCAATTAGATCATAGCTTATCTGTATCTTAACTCCATCTTTCCATATCCTTTAATAATCTTACACAAGACACCTATCAATCTCCAGTTTTAAAATTTTTAATTGACTCCTTCCCCCCCCCCTCCCCACAAGCAGTCTCAACAGCTTTTTGTGGAGAGTGCCAGATTCCCATTGCCCTTTGTGTGAAGAAGTGCTTCCTGACATCACCTCTGAATGTCTTGGCTCTAATTTTAAGGTGATGCCGATTTGTTCTGGGCAACCCCCCCCCAACCAGAGGAAATAGTTTCTCTCCACCGGCCCCGTCAACTCCTTTAATCATATTAACCACCTTAATTAGATCACTCCTTTATATCTCCGATACTTAAGCAAATATAAGCTTAGTCCATGCTTGAGACGTGCAGTTGCTGGTGCTCTGTATGTGCATCTGTGCACACGCAGAGGCTGAACTCCAGGACATAGTCGACGTATTTACTGAGGCGTACAAAAGCATGGGCCTTATGCTAAACATCCGTAAGACAAAGGTCCTCCACCAGCCTGTCCTCGACGCACAGCACTGCCCCCCCAGTCATCAATATCCACGGCGTGGCCCTGGACAACGTGGACCATTTCCCATACCTCGGGAGCCTCTTATCAACAAGAGCAGACATTGACGACGAGATTCAACACCGCCTCCAGTGCGGCAGTGCAGCCTTCAGCTGCCTAGGAAAAGAATATTTGAAGGCCAGGCCCTCAAAACTGCCACCAAACTCGAGGTCTACAGGGCTGTAGTAAAACCCGCTCTGCTGTTTGGCTCATAGACATAGACCATGCACAGTAGACACCTCAAATTGCTGGAGAAATACCACCAGCGATGTCTCTGCAAATCCCCTGGGAGGACAGACGCATCAACGTTAGCGTCCTCGACCAGGCCAACATCCCCAGCATCGAAGCACTGACCACACTTGATCAGCTCCGCTGGGCAGGCCACGTGGTTCGCATGCCAGATACGAGACTCCCAAAGCAAGCGCTCTACTCGGAACTCCTTCACGGCAAACGAGCCAAAGGTGGGCAGAGGAAATGTTACAAGGACACCCTCAAAGCCTCCCTGATAAAGTGCAACATCCCCACTGACCTGGGAGTCCCTGGCCAAAGACCACCCTAAGTGGAGGAAGTGCATCCGTGAGGGCACTGAGCACCTCGAGTCTCATCGCCGAGACCATGCAGAAATCAAGCGCAGGCAGCGGAAAGAGCATGCGGCAAATCTGTCCCACCCACCCCTTACCCTCAATGACTATCTGTCCCACCTGTGACAGAGTCTGTGGCTCTCGTATTCTTAGCCAACTAAGAACTCATTTAAGAGTGGTAGCAAGTCTTCCTCGATTCCGAAGGACTGCCTAAGATGGTGGGGGAGGGGAAGACCCAATACACAGATTGCTCAACTATATCTTAAGTAGGATACAAATATTTAAGAGCACAGGAATGTAGAGGACGGGAAGAGAACATTGCAGAATCCGAGGAGTCCCAAAGCTCAGAAAAGAAAATTCCTATACACTACCCGATCTCGAACTCTGCAATCCTTTTCTCTGCCAAATATCTATCCAGCTCCTCTTTGAATTTTCCAGCACTGTTCCCCCGCATTGTCTACCCGGACGGTCTATTCTATGCACTCACTGACCCGTGTGAAAAGAAAGGCAATCTGTTAAACCGAATCAGGCTGTGCCCCAAAATATTGTGTAAAACAAAACTCTGTTTTAAGATTGCGAATGAAACGACACAGCATGTTTCTGAACCAGGCAGGCTGTTATCAGCAGCCATGAGAACCCTAATTTGGAAAACACATTCCAATATCTCTATATTATAAAAATTTGCATGGAGCATGCTGTTGCAAATTGTCCTAATTTTTGATCTGGTTTTTGTTTCAATGTTTACCATTGTGAATTGCTACATTAATCTAGTGTAACAGTTATATTACTGAACTAGAAATCCAGAGGTCTTGACGAGTAATCCAGAGACCAAGAATTCAAATCCGACCACGGCAGTTTGAGAATTTTAATTCATTTAAAAAAAAATCTACAAAAAAAAAGTTGGTCTCAGTAAAAGTGACCACAAAACTGTCAGATTGTCATATAACCCCATCTGGTTCACTACTGCCCTTTAGGGAAGGAAATATGCCGTCCTTACCTGGTCTGGCCTCTCACCAGCATAAGAATTAGAAACAGGAGCAGGCCATTCGGCCCCTCGAGCTCCTTCCACCATTCAATGAGATCATGGCTGAATTTCTACCTCAACTCCACTTACCTGCCCTATCGCCATATACCTTGATTCCCTTAATATCCAAAAATCTATTGATCTCTGTCTTGAATATACCCAAAGACTAAGCCTCCACAGCCCTCTGGGGTAGAGAATTCCAGAGATTCACCACCCTCTGAGTGAAGAAATGTCTCCTCATCTCAGTCCTAAATGGCTGACCCCTTATTCTGAGACTGTGACCCCTGGTTCTAGACTCCCCAGCCAGGGGAAACATCCTCCCTGCATCTACCCTGTCCAGCCCCTGCAAGAATTTTGTATGTTTCAATGAGATCACCTCTCATTCTTCTACACAACAAATTTTACCCTTAACTGCCCTCTGAAGTGGCCCAGTAATCTACTTGGATGTACAGGTTGAACCTCCCTTATCTGGAACCCTCGGGACCTGGCCTGTTCTGGATAAGGGATTTTTCCGGACGAGGGGTGGTCACGTTAAATTGGATAGTACAGGTACTGAGCAAGGGGATAGCGGGGCTCTCTGGCTTGGGGCTGGGTGTGCGTCAGAGCGATCATGGGGGGTGGGGGTGTGGTGGATCACGGGTTCAGGCCAGCGATTGCGGGAGTTGGCAGTGAGGAAGGACTTCAATTTGTTCATGTCGGAGTTCTGCGCATGCACCACCCGGTGGCTAGGAATGGTTCTGGACGATGGGTGGTTCTGGATAAGGGAAGTTCAACCTGTGCGGTTCAAGAAGAAAGCCCACCACAAACTTCTCATGGAAACGAGGGATAAATGCTGGTTCATGACATCCACTTCACGAGAATCAATTTTTGAAAGAAATTCCTCTATCAGTTTTTTTTGTCAAATATCAGTGTAATTGGAGACTCTGGCTACTAGGTGGCTCTGCGGAGCAAGTTTCTAAAGTCTGTCGTATACCTCTATCGCCATTATTGTATATAAAAGAACACAAGAAATAGGAGTGGGAGTCGACCATTCGGCCCCTCGAGCCTGTTCCGCCATTCAGTGAGATCATGCTTGATCATCCACCTCTGCTTTCCCGTCTGATCCCCATATCCCTTGATTCCCCTCGAGTCCAAATATCTGTCGATCTCAGCCCTGAATATACTCAGAGATTCAGCATCCACAGCTCTTTGGGGCAGAGAATTCCAAAGATTCACAACCCCCTGAGAGGAGAAATTTCTCCTCATAGAATCATAGAAATTTACGGCACGGAAGGAGGCCATTTCGGCCCATCGTGTCAGCGCCCATCGTGGGATCCAGCCTAATCCCACTTTCCAGCTCTTGGTCCAGAAGAACAGAAGAACATAAGAATTAGGAACAGGAGTAGGCCATCTAGCCCCTCGAGCCTGCTCCGCCATTCAACAAGATCATGGCTGATCTGGCCGTGGACTCAGCTCCACTTACCCGCCCTCTCCCCGTAACCCTTAATTCCCGTAGCCATGCAGGTTACAACACTTCAAGTGCACATCCAAGCACCCCTTAAATGTGTCATCTGGGTCTTAACTGGCCCCCTTATCCTGAAAAAAAGAATAAGAACATAAGAAATAGGAGCTGGAGCCGGCCATTTGGCCCCTCGAGCCTGCTCCGCCATTTAATAAGATCAGGGCTGATCTAATCATGGACTCAGCTGCACTTCCCATAACCCTTTACTCCTTTATCGTTCAAAAATCTGTCTATCTCCGCCTTAAATATATTCAATGACTCAGCCTCCACAGCTCTCTGGGGCAGAGAATTCCACAGATTTACAACCCTCTGAGAGAAGAAATTTCTCCTCCTCTCAGTTTTAAATGATGGTCATCAGTTGAGTGCACGCAATGTCGCACAAAGTTTAATAGTACCATAGAAGCAGGCCGTTCGGTCCATCGTGCCTGTGCCGACTCTTTTGGAAAAAGCTACCCAGTGAATCCTACTTCCCCACCCGCTCCCGCTTTTTCCCCACAGGCCTGCACATTTTTCCTGCTCAAGTGGCGATCCAACTCCCTTTTTTGAAAGTTGCGATTGAACCCGTTTCCTCTGCCAGATCTCAGCAACTCGCTGCGAAAAGCATTTCTCCTCGACTGATGGAGGCGTTTCTCGCGGACAGATGCTGATGGGTCTGCTGAGTAGTTCCAGAAATGTCCTCTTTTTTTTTTTCTTTTATCGCAAATGAACAGGGAGCTGCGTGTGGAAAACTGCTGAACGTCCTGAAAATAAATGCAATCAATTTGGGAGACGAGTGCTTGGCCGCCTTCACGGGATGTGAGGTGAATCCCAATGAGGTGTCAGCGGGCCAACTGGGAAGCACATGCTGAAGCAGTTAAGCTCATGATAGATTCTATATCAGTTGTTATCTCTTAATTATTCGCTAATGTTTGGTGGCAGCTGCAGTTCTGTACTCATTTAAAACCGCCTCACCTCGGACAGTTAAACAACTCCCTTCTGTGTTTGATTAGTGTGAACAAACGTTTCGGACTTCCCCCAATTCATGACCTGCAAGAAAACAGCTTTACACAGAATGTTGGGTGCAGCGTAGGCTGAAAGAAAAAAAAGAAAGGCTTGGATTTATATAGCGCCTTTCACAACCACCAGACGTCTGAAAGCGCTTTACAGCCAATGAAGTACTTTTGATGTGCAGTCACTGTTGTGATGTGGGAAACACGGCAGCCAACTTGCGCACAGCAAGCTCCCACAAACAGCCAAGATACCGGGCGTAACTCCCCCCCTGCTCCTCTTCAAAATAATGCCATGGGATCTCTTGCTTCCACTTGAGAGAGCAGACGGGATCTCGGTTTAACATCTCATCTGAAAGATGGCATCCTCCGACAGTGCAGCACTCCCTCAGCACTGCACTGAAGTGTCGGCCTAGATTTTTTTTTGTGCTCAGGTCACTGGAGTGGGACATGAATCTGCAACCTCTGACTCAGAATGATACCCGGACTTCAAGGGTTAAGTTAGGAGGAGAGATTACACAAATTCGGGTTGTATTCCCTAGAATTTAGAAGGTTAAGGGATGATCTAATCAAAGTTTTCAAGATATGAAGGGGAACAGATAGGGTAGATAGAGAGAAGCTATTTCTGAGTCGAGGACGAGGGGGCAGAGTCAAAAAATTAGAGCCAAACCTTTCAGGAGTGAAATTAGGAAACACTTCTACACTCAAAGGGTGGTAAAGGTATTGAGGGATATGGGCCAAAGACCGGTACATTCAAGATCCTTATTACACAAATACCATTACACATGGAATTAGGTTGCAGACCAGCCATGATCTCATTGAATGGCGGAGCAGGCTAGAGGGGCTGAATGGCATCACAGAAACAGGCCATTTGGCCCAACAGGTTGTGAACCACACGAGCCTCCTCCCACCCCGCTTCATCTCACCCTATCAGCACGTCCTTCTATTCCTTTTTCCCCTCGTGTTTATCCAGCTTCCCCTTAAATGCATCTACACTACTACCTCAACTAGTCCCTGTGGTAGTGAGTTCCACATTCTCACTGCTCGCTAAGTAAAATAAGTTTCTCTTGAATTCCCTACTGGATTAATTAGTGACAATCTTATATTTATGATCCCTAGGTCTGGACTTCCCCCCCCCCCACATTCTCCTTGATCGACAAAAGAGCCCGTCCGGCCTGTTTAGTTTTTCTTGATAGTTGTACCCATTCAGTTCTGGTATCCTCCTTGTAAATCACTTTTTGCACTTTTATCAGTGCTTCTATAACCTTTCTGTAACATGGAAACGAGGAGCTTGGAGTCACACCAGATCTTAAAATCACTGAAATACTTTATTAAAGTACAGACACAGTTACTGATTATGTAGACAAACCTGGCCGTTAATTATACACACAGCAAGATCCCACAGACAGCAAACGAGATGGGTGACCAGTTTTGATGGTGCTGGTTGAAAGACGAATGTTGGCCCCAAAGACAATTAGCTCTTCCTCAAATGATGGGATGGAATAGGAACAGATGGTAACTCCAATAACGCTCCTGTCAGTACAGCGCTGAACTGCCACTCTAAAGAAAGAAAGACTTGGATTTATATAGCCCCTTTCACGACCACCAGACGTCTCAAAGCATTTTACAGCCAATGAAGTACTTTTTGGAGTGCAGTCACTGTTGTAATGTAGAGGACGCGGCAACAGTTTGTGCACAGCAAGCTCCCACAAACAGCGACGTGACAATGAGCAGATAATCTGTTTTTTGATATGTTGATTGAGGGATAAATATTGGCCAGAACACCGGGGCTAACTCCCCTGCTCCTCTTCAAAATAGTGCTGTGGGATCTTTTGCGTCCACCTGAGAGGGCAGATAGGGCCTCGGTTTAACGTCTCATCCTAAAGGCGGCACCTCCAACAGTGCAGCACTCCCTCAGCACTGCACTGGAGTGTCAGCCTCGATTTTTGGGCTCAATTCACTGGAATGGGACTTGAACCCACAACCTTCTGACTCCGAGGCAAGAGTGCTGTCCACTGAGCGTAGTGGAAATCTGGAATTCTCTCTCTCCCAAAAAGCCTCTGAGGCTGGGAGTCAATTGAAAATTTCAAAGCTGACATTGTTTGATTTTTGCTAGTCAAGAGGTATTGACGCTTACGGAACCAAGGCGGGTAAATGGAGTTAAGATACAGATCAGCCACGCTCTAATTGAATGGCCTGCATCTGGTCCTATGTGCCAGTGACTGTATAGGGACTGGGGGAGATTGGCAAATATGGCAGGAAGGAAGAGAGAGGTCGCGATCAGCAGTGGGGAGGCTGAATGCTTCCTTGAGGGGCCTGAGGCAGCAGTCCTGCTCCTCCTGGCCCAGAAGGAGTTCTGGAAAAGGTATTTTCCTTGAGATGCCGGCAGCGCCTGCCTCCCTTTCACAGCTGGGTTTCCCAAACCCTGGGAAAACTGCGCAGCAACAGTGAATTTTTAATTAGGCTCCGAATTATACAGTGGGAGCATGATTGAATATGTTAATGAAGAGTTCTGCCTCTCCATGACAGGACACTCGGACGCATCGATATCCACTGTCGCAAAAAAGGCAGCAGGCCAGTCACAGTATATTGGGGACATGTTCCTTATATTAAGTCTTTAAATTCCGCCCCCCCCACCCACCCCCCCGCCCCGGATCCTTTCCTGTCCATTGCGGCGGCCAACATTTCAGGTCAATGAGCTTTTATCACCTTTTCTGGGTATGGAGAGAAAACAGGAAAGGGGTACTGAGGTTGAATGATCAGCCATGATCTTATTAAATGTTGGTGCAGGCTCGAAGGGCCAAATGGCCTGTTCCTGCACCTAATTTCTATGTTTCTATGTTTCAAGGTAGCAGCCACTGAGTCTGCTTCAACGGGATGGGGGCAGAGTTGAAGGTAATTCCACTTGCAACTGGCTGATGCGGACAATCTGCGGTTTAGCCTCGCAGACAAGGCCCTTTGTGCTGATTAAGTTCCTTCCTTTCATGTGTCCATCAGTTATTGTCCAGGCCACTGCTGGGCTCCAGGCCAGGGAGAGCAGAGACGCAAAGCCTAGTCGGAGTTGTTTGCACAGAGAGTGAGAGAGCCTTGACTACGTCACACATGGCAGGCTGTGTGCTGCATACTCAGACGGAGAGGGAGCCCATGTCTCTGCTACACAAGACAGGCTGGCGGAGATGGACGAGGGCACAGCAACAACAACCACTTGCATTGATGTAGTGCCTTGAACGTAGTCGGGGAATAGGGCAGGGGCCATTAGAGGGAGCAGGGTGCGGTGGAATGCCACTGCAGGGAGCAGCGCGTGCTGCTGCAGGAGGGCGACGGCTGATTGCAGTGCGGGCAGGTACAGCAGGAGCGGCGAGGTCAGGGCGAAGGAGCGGCGAGAGTTTGCAGAGGGATGTGATCGGGGCCCAGAAGAGGTGAGGGCCCACTGCAATATGGCTGCCACGTTTCCCACATTACAACAGTGACTACACTCCAAAAAGTACTTCATTGGCTGTAAAGCGCTTTGAGACGTCTGGTGGTTGTGAAAGGCGCTATATAAATCCAAGTCTTTCTTTCTTTAGAGTGGCAGTTCAGCACCGTACGCGCTAGGTCCGTGCAGCAGAGCTTGGTCTCCAGTCGTCCTGGTTAATTCTTGCCACTGGACCAAGACCTAGCTCTGTCAAGCCCGTGTGGTGGCTGGCAGCGGAGGGAGCGTGCGGCAAACCAGACTCCCCACCCACCCTTTCCTCAACCGTTGTCTGTCCCACCTGTGACAGAGATTGTAATTCCTGTATTGGACTGTCCAGTGTCACCCAAGAGCTCACTTTTAGAGTGGAAGCAATCCTCGATTTTGAGGGACTACCTATGATGATGGTGGTGGCTGGTGTGCAGTGACCACCACACGTGGGGATCTGGAATATTAGGTCCTTCATCAAAACACTTGTGAACTCATCCCTTTTTGGTGTGGAAGCAAGTCATCCTCAACACGAGGGATCGCCGAGGAAGAAGAAGAATATTTTGAGTCTGGAGGCCACAAATGGACTCCGCATTACCAGGAGAATGTAGCTCGCTTCTAATAATCGGGGCAGACTCCATCACTCACGGTGTTTCGACCTTTTGAGTCCCGGTCTTGGCGGAGCGAAGCCGGACCAACCCCCTTGCGGCGACTCCCCAGAGGGCGCTGTTACCGCCGTCTGGTCCCGTGTGTGAGTGAATGTCACGTGATCGGAGACGGCCTACCTGCGCGTGCGCACCGCAGGTCATAAACCCAGGGATCACAGGCATACCGGCCAAAGCACTCGCACTCTTTAGTGTCGCGTGCTGGCCTGGGCCATGACCCGGGTCTCTGAGACCCGGACCATCTCCGATAAAAGGGGGGGGGGGGGGTGTGGGGTGGGATAATGTTGAAACGGGTACAGTTTCCGGGTCAACAAGAGCAGACAGCGACGACGAGGTTCAACACCGCCTCCAATGCGCCAGCGCAGCCTTCGGCAGCCTGAGGAAGAGAGTGCTCACATCTGCCACCAAGCTCATGGTCTACAGGGCTGTACTAATACCCGCCCTCCTTTATGGCTCAGAGACATGGACCATGTACAGTAAACACCGCACGTTGCTGGAGAAATACCACCAACGATGTCTCCGCAAGATCCTGCAAATCCTCTGGGAGGACAGACTCACCGACGTTAGCGTCCTCGACCAGGCCAACATCCCCAGCATTGAAGCACTGACCACACTCGATCAGCTCCGCTGGGCGGGTCACATTGTCCACATGCCAGACACAAGACTCCCAAAGCAAGCGCTCGACTCTGAACTCCTTCACGGCAAACGAGCCAAAGGTGGGCAGCGGAAACATTTCAAGGACACCCTCGAAGCCTCCTTGATAAAGTGCAACATTCCCACCGACACCTGGGAACCCCTGACCCAAGACCGCCCTAAGTGGAGGAAGAGCATCCGGGAGGGCGCTGAGCACCTCGAGTCTCGTCGCCAAGAGCATGCAGAAAGCGCAGGCAGCGGGAGGAGCGTGCGGCATACCAGACTCCCCACCCACCCTTTCCTTCAACCACTGTCTGTCCCACCTGTAACAGAGACTGTAATTCCCGTATTGGACTGTTCAGTCACCTGAGAACTCACTTTAGAGTGGAAGCAAGTCTTCCTCGATTTCGAGGGACTGCCTAGGATGATGATATTGTTGGCAGAGGACACTGGCGAGACCCCCCTTCTCTTCTTAGAAATAGTGCCTTGGGAATGTTCATGTCCAACTGAGAGGGCAGACTGGGCCTCGGTTTAACGTCTCATCTGAAAGACGGCACCTCCGACAGTGCAGCACTCCCTCAGCACTGCACTGGGGGTGTCAGCCTAGATTTATGTGCTCAAGTCCCTGGAGTGGAATTTGATCCCACGATCTGCTGACTCAGAATCGAGAGTGCTATAACCGCTCTGGCGTTTAACTGAGGATCTAAAACCGAGGCGGAGTCAGTCTGGTCAGGTGGACATGTTTTGGAGAAGAACAGAGCCCTCCCGCCAGTGTTTTCAGCAAACATTCCATCAACTCGGATTAACTGGGCTGTCAATCGCGCTGCTATTTATGGGACCTGGTGTGGCAACAGTACGTGCACACCAAAGGAATTAATTGGCGATGAAACAATTTGAGCTGTTTCTGAGGGATGTGCGACTTGCAATTATAAATCCCAGTCTTTCTTCCTTCAGGATCACACAGCGGGATTTCAGTCCACTGAGGAACGGCAGAGCAGAGAGGTTTAACTAGTTCCTTTGCCGAAGTACTGGTGGAGTGAAGGGGATGTTTGTGGTCAAACTGCTCGCCGGCACCCAGTGTCTAGACTTACAGTGGTGGAGGGGGTGGGACGGGGTTACAGTAAATACCCGGCCGGAGAGATCCGTGTTGCAGTATCTTTGATTCTTTATTTTTTTCTGTGTGTGTATATGTGCATGTGCTTGCGCTGAAGTATGCCCGTGCATGCATGTGGATGCGTATGTACATGTTGTGTGTTTATATGGATGTGCTGGTATGTGTGTGTGTGTATAGAATCATAGACATGAGCATACAAAATCTAGGCTGACACTCCAGTGCAGTGCTGAGGGAGCACGCATTGTCGGTGGTGTCGTCTTTTGGATGAGACATTACCGAGGCCCCGTCTGCCCTCTCAAGTGGAGGTAAAAGATATCATGGTGCTATTTTGAAGAAATTATACCTGGTGTCCTGGCCAATATTTGTCCCTCAATTAACATAACAAAAAACCCCAGATTATCTGGTCATTATCATAGTGCTGTTTGTGGGAGCTTGCTGTGTGCAAGTTGGCTGTCACAGTTCCCACATTACAACAGTGACTACACTCCAAAAGTACTTCATTGGCTGTATGGGCGCTATAGCAATGCAAGTCTGTCTTTTTCTTCTACATGTCCAATTGCCTTTTGACATTTCCTCTGGAATCTGAATCCACCCCCCTTTCGGTAGCTCATTGTCGATCTTAACAACTCCTCTGTGCAAACAATTCTCCTCATTTTCCCTCTCGTTCTTTTGCCAATTATTTTAAATCTTTTACCTCTGATTACTGACCTGCTTACCAGAGGAAACAAATTCTCCCATTGTGCTCTATCAAAACCTCTCAAAATTATGAATGCCTCTAATTAGGTCTCCCCTTAACTTTCTCCGCTTGATGGAGAACAGTCCCAGCTTCTCAAGTCCCTCATCCCTGATACTGTAGTGTCCCTGCACCTTACTACAAACTCACACGAGGCATGGATATATCAGACACGGTCACTCTGTGACCTTCACCTTTATTGCCAGGACCAAGGAGTGTTGACCCTGGGTGGGACCTCCCCTTTTATACCTGGAAACCCAGGTGAGGAGTGTCTCCCGCAAGTTCACCCCCTGTGGTCAGGATGTGCATTTCTAGGGTACAGGTACAGTGTCCATGCAAGATGGTTAAATACATGACATCACCTCCCACCTTAAGTCCTTTTGTTTCAGAGGTTAAGTCTGTCAGGTGGTCGGCGCTCTCTTGTGGAGCGTCTCAGTTGTGGCTCTGGTGGAAAGCGAGTGCTTCCTTCTCGACCATGCCATATCCACGCTCTGCCTGGGAGAGCGACCTGGAGGCGTAAGCCACCGGTTGGAGTCGGCCGTCATCGTTACCCTGCTGCAAGACACACCCAACCCCGTAGGATGATGCATCGCATGTTAAGACCAGTTTTTTTACAAGGGTTATACAAAGTCAACAGTTTGTTGGAACACAGCAGGTTCCTAGCCTTTATTGAAAGTCCGTTTTTGACAGTCCCGCCAAAACCATTCACAACCTTTATGCAGGAGCATGTGTAACGGCTCCAGCAATGTGCTTAAGTTCGGCAGGAAGTTCCCAAAATAGTTGAAAAGTCCCAGGAATGATCGCAACTCCGACGTGTTGCCGGGCCTGGGCGCCCGGCGGATCGCCTCCGTTTTTGATTCAGTGGACCGGATCCCGTCTGCGGCAACCCTCCTGCCCAAAAACTCGACCTCTGGGGCCAAAAACACACACTTGGCCTTTTTCAGCCGCAAGCCTACCCGATCCAATTGGCGTAGCACCTCCTCCAGATTGTGGAGGTGTTCTTCGGTGTCTCGACCCGTTATGAGAATGTCGTCTTGGAATACGATCATTCCAGGAATGGATTTGAGCAAGCTTTCCATGTTTCTCTGAAAGATGGCTGCTGCCGAACGAATGCCAAACGGACACCTGTTGTAGACAAATAATCCCGTGTGCATCGTGAAGGTGGTCAGAAGCTTGGATTCTTCAGCCAGTTCATGTAGGCCGAAGTGAGGTCCAACTTCGTGAACAGCTTGCCACCTGCCAGCGTGGCAAAAAGGTCCTCTGCTCTCAGGAGCGGGTATTGGTCTTGCAGCGACACTCAGTTGATGGTGGCTTTGTAGTCGCCACAAATCCTAACTGAGCCATCTGCTTTGAGGACGGGAACGATGGGACTTGCCCAGTCGCTGAAGTCAACGGCTGAAATTATGCCCTCTCTGAGCAGCCTGTCCAGTTCACATTCAATTTTTTCACGCATCACATATGGCACCGCTCTGGCTTTGTGGTGCACTGGTCTGCCGTCCGGAGTGATGCGTATCACTACTTTAGTGCCCTTGAACGTTCTGACAACTGGTTGAAACAGTGACCCCAATTTTTGCAGGTCCTGTGAGAATGAACTTCGCTCCACAGATGAAATGGCGTGCACGTCCCCCCGTCCCCCCCCCCCCATTTTCAATTCATCTCAGCTAGCCAACTCCTCCCCAAGAGCGCGGGGCCATTTCCCGGGACGATCCAGAGTGGCAGCCGGTTCTGTAATCCATTATGTGTTACCACCAAGTTTGCACTGCCCAGCACTGGGATGATCTCTTTGGTGTACGTCCGTAGCTACGTCTCAATGCGTTCCAGTTTGGGCCTGCTAGCTCTGTGTGGCCATAGTCTCTCAAATTGTTGGGCGCCCATGAGTGACTGGCTAGCTCCCGTATCCAGCTCCATGTGCACCGGGATGCAATTCAGTAAGACTTTCATCATCATGGGTGGCGTTTTAGTGTATGAGCTGTGAACGTCAGCCACATGAATCCGCTGAACTTCAGCATCTATGGCTTTACCCCAGGTCTCATCCAGCATAGCAGACCCCTTGTCTGGTTCCTCTGTCTCGCAGATTAGCCTCGCTACTGCCTTTTTGCACATCCTGGCCAAGTGTCCACTGACATTACAAATCCTACAGGTATATTGCTGGAACCTGCAGCTTCTCGCAGTGTGTCTACCCCCTCACCTCCAGCATGAGCTGAGATTGAGATTGCTGTTAACAAAAGGACTATTACCAGACATTCCTCTCTGCCTATTTGGCTGTTTCTAGGCACTCTGATGGTGGGTGTTAATGATCCCATCGCGGGACGCATTGTTCCTCGAGATGGCGTGATTTGCCGATCCCCTTTCCATTGTCCTTGTTGCAGGGCCACCCTAGAGCTTGTTGCTGCCTGGGCGGTTTCGAAATGCCCTTGCCTGCCTGTGGGGTTCCGAGCCGCTTTCACCATGTTAACTCCCTGGTCCGTAGCCACGTTTGGACCAGGGCTGTGTGCGTAAATTAGCTTGGTCTCCTCTTCCCCTGCCATGAAGGTCTGAGCTATCAATGCCGCCCCTTCTAAAGTTAAGTCCTTAGTCTTTATGAGCTTCCTGAAAATGCCGGCATGATTAATGTCCTCAATGAAAAAGTCCCTTAACATCTCCCCCCTGCAGGCGTCTGTGAACTTAGAGACTGGCCAAGCGCCGCAGTTCCGCCGTGAAGTCCAAATTGTTTTGTCCCTCCCGACGCCGGTGTGTGTAGAACTGGTGCCGGGCCATGTGTACGCTACTCGCCGACTTGAGATGCTCACTGATCAGCTGGCTGAGCTCTTCAAAAAACTTGTCCGCCGGCTTTTGGGCTGTGAGCATACGTATGTGGTCCGCAGGTGGTCAGTAGATGCGCCCTCCGCTTGTCAGCCGCTGTCGCTCCCAGCCAGTCCTTCGTGACAAAGCTCTGCTGGAGTATTTCCACGGTCGTCCCAGTCTTCACCCACACAGTAACGTTCCTCTGTGCCACCGGTGGCCATCCTCGTGGTTCGGTGATTCCCGTTTCTCGTCGCCAAATGTAGTGTCCCTGCACCTTACTACTAACTCACACGAGGCATGGATATATCAGACATGGTCACTCTGTGACCTTCACCTTTATTGCCAGGACCAAGGAGCGCTGACCCTGGATGGGACCTCCCCTTTTATACCTGGAAACCCAGGTGAGGAGTGTCTCCTGCAAGTTCACCCCCTGTGGTCAGGGTGTGCATTTCTAGGGTACAGGTACAGAGTACATGAGTTACAGTTACATGACTGTCATTGCAAGATGGTTAAATACATGACAGGTACAATTCTGGTAAACCTCCTCTGTACCATCCCCAAGGCCTTGACATCCTTCCTAAAATGTGGTGCCCAGAGTTGAACACAATACTCCAGCTGAGGACTAACCAGGTAAAGGTTCAGCACGACTTCCTTGCTTTTGTATTCAATGCCCCTATTTACAAAGCCAAATATCCCAAAAGCTTTCTTAACTGCCTTGGAATCGTCAAAGATTTGGGAATATTTACCCCCCCAGACCCCTTTGCTCTTGCATCCTCCTCAAAATAGTACCATTTTAATTATACTGCCTTACCACGTGCACCACTTCACACTTAGCCGCATCAGATTGCATCTGCCATGTATCTGCCCATTTCACCAGTCTGTCTGTGTCCTCCTGAAGTCTGCTGCTAGCCTTTACATCATCATCATCATCATAATCGGCAGTCCCTTGAAATTGAGGAAGACTTGTTTCCACTCTCAGTGAGTTCTCAGGTGATTTCAGTCCAATATGGGAATTACAATCTCTGTCACAGGTGGGACAGACAGAGGTTGAAGGAAAAGGGGGGTGGGACTGGTTTGCCGCACGCTCCTTTCGCTGCCTGCGCTTGTTTTCTGCATGCTCTCGGCGACGAGACTCAAGATGTTCAGCGCTCTCCCAGATGCTCTTCCTCCATTTTGAGCGGTCGTGGACCAGAGATTCCCAGGTGCCGGTGGGGTTGTTGCACTTTGTCGAGGAGGCTTTGAGGGTGTCCTTGAAACGTTTCCTCTGCCCACCTGAGGCTCACTTGCTGTGTCAGAGTTCCGAGTAGAGCGCTTGCTTTTGGAGTCTCATGTCGGGCATACGGACAATGTGGCCCGCCCAATGGAGCTGATCGTGCATGGTCAGTGCTTCGATGTTGGCCTGAGTAAGAACACTGACGTTCATGCGTCTGTCCTGCCAATGGATTTTCAGGATCTTGCGGTACTTCTCCAGCGCTTTGAGGTGTCTGTTGTGTATATAGTCCACGTCTCTGAGCCATATAATACGATCATGGCTGATCCGATCATGGACTCTGGTCCACTTCCCTGCCCACTCCCCATAAACTGGTTAAGTATCACGACTGCCCTGTAGACCATGAGCTTGGTGCCGGGTTTGAGGTCTTGGTCTTCAAACGCTCTCTTCCTCAGGCGACCGAAGGTTGCACTGGCACACTGAAGGCAGTGTTGGACCTCATCGTCAATATCTGCTCTTGCTGATCGTAGGCTCCAGAAGCATGGAAACTGGTCCACGTTGTCCAAGGCCTCATCGTGGATATTGATAATCAGGGGCAGTGCTGTGTGGCGGGATCAGGTTGGTCTTACGGATGTTTAGCGTAAGGTCCATGCTCTCGTACGCCTCGGTGAAGGTGTTGATGATGGCTGAGGGGTACCACGGACATGATCTTCACCACGCGACAACTACAAGAGAAATGCAGGGAACAGCACCAACCCTTGTACATGGCCACCTTTTGACCTCACAAAGGCCTTTGACACTGTCAACTGTGAGGGATTATGGAGCGTCCTCCTCTGTTTTGGCTGCCCTCCAAAGTTTGTCACCATGCTCCATGATGACATGCAAGCCACAATCCTGACCAACGGATCGACGTCCGGACCGGGGTCAAGCAGGACTGCGTCATCTCATCAGCGCTCTTCTTGATGTTCCTCGCTGCAATGCTACATCTCACCCTTAGCCGGAGTGAAGCTAAATTATAGAACAGATGAGAGTCTGTTCAACCTCCACTGCCTCCAGGCCAGATCCAAGGTCGTCCCATCCTCTGTTATTAAACTACAGTATGCAGACAACGTTTGCGTCTGCGCATACTCGGAGGCTGAACTTCAAGCCATCATCAACACCTTCACCGAGCCTTAATATAGGATTCCATAGGATATACAATACAGAAACAGACCATTTGGCCCAACCAGTCCATGACGGCGTTTATGCTTCCCTCTAGCCTCCTCCCGTCTTTCCTCATCTAACTCTATCAGTGTAACCCTCTATTCCCTTCTCCCTCATATGCTTGTCTAGCCTCCCCTTAAATGCATCGATACTATTCGCTTCAACCACTTCCTGTGGTAGCGAGTTCCACATTCTCACCACTCTCTGGGTAAAGAAGTTTCTTCTGAATTCCCGATTGGATTTCTTGGTGACGATCTTAAATTGATGGCCTTTAATTATGCTCTTCCCCACAAGTGGAAACATTCTCTCTCTATCCATACTATCAAAACATTTCATAATTGTAAAGAGCTCTATTAGATCACCCCTCAGTCTTATTTTTTTAAGAGAAAATAGGCACAGCCTGTTCATCCTTTCCTGATAGGTCTACCCTTGCATTTCTGGTATCAGCCTTGTAAATCGACTCTGCACCCTCTTTCTTACTATTTACTACATTGACAAGATTTGTATTATTCACAATTGTACTCTACTCCCTCTATGTATGCATGAATGTGCGTGTGCGCTCGATTGATCCCTGGGATGAGAGGGTTGTCCTATGAGGAGAGATTGAGTAGAATGGGCCTGTACTTTCTGGTGTTTAGAAAAATGAGAGGAAATCTCATGAAACTTATAAGATTCTGAGGCAAATTGACAGGGTAGCTGCTGAGAGATTGTTTCCCCTGGCTGGAGAGTCTAGGACTCGGGCACAGTCTCAGAATAAGGGGTCGGCCTTTTAAGACTGAACTAACGAGGAATTTCTTCACTCAGAGGGTTGTAAATCTTTGGAATTCTCTGCTCCAGAGGGCTGTGGATGCTGAATCGTTGAGTATATTCAAAGCTGAGATAGATAGATTTTTGGACTCTGGGTGGGGGGGTGTGTATCAAGGGATATGGGAATCTGGCGGGAAAGTGGAGTTGAGGTCAAAGATCAACCATGATAATGAATGGCGGAGCAGGCTCGAGGGGCCGAATGGCCTACTCATGCTCCTATTTCTTATGTTCTTGTGTATGGGTGTGTACTTGTGAGCATGTGTGTGTGTGTGTGTCCGTGTGCAGGTGTCTGTGTATGTATGTATATATGTGCTTGCATGTGTGCCTGTGTTTGTGCGTATATTCGTGGACCACTTTCCATACCTCGGGAGCCTAATATCAGCAAGGGCAGACATCGACAACGAGGTCCAACACCGCCTCCAATGTGTCAGCGCAGCCTTCGGCCGCCTGAGGAAGAGAGTGTTCGAAGATCAGGCCCTCAAATCTGGCACCAAGCTTATGGTCTACAGGGCAGTAGTAATACCCGCCCTCCTGTATGGTTCAGAGACATGGACCATATACAGCAGACACCTCAAATCTCGAGAAATACCATCAACAATATCTCCGCAAGATCCTGCAAATCCCCTGGGAGGCTAGATACACCAACGTCAGTGTTCTCGATCAAGCCAACATTCAAAGCACTGACCACACTTGACCAGCTCCGTTGGGCGGGCCACATTGTCTGCATGCTCGACACAAGATTCCCAAAGCAAGCGCTCTACTCGGAACTCCTACACGGCAAGCAAGCCCCAGGTGGGCAGAGGAAATGTTTCAAGGACACCCTCAAAGCCACATTGATAAAATGCAACATCCACACCGACACCTGGGAGTCCTTGGCCAAAGACTGCCCTAAGTGGAGGAAGAGCATCCGGGAGGGCGGTGAGCACCTCGAGTCTCGTCGCCGAGAGCCTGCAGAAAACCAGCGCAGGCAGCGGAAGGAGCGTGCGGCAAACCAGACTCCCCACCCACCCTTTCCTTCAACCACTGTCTGTCCCACCTGTGACCGAGACTGTAATTCCTGTATTGGACTGTTCAGTCACCTGAGAATTCACTTTTAGAATGGAAGCAAGTCTTTCTTGACTTCAAGGGACTGCCTATGATGATGATGTATATTTGTATTTGTATGTGTATATGTCCCTGGATGTGTGTGTGTGCGCTTATCACCTTTGATTGCTGTGTTTGCTTCAGGCACAAGTAGCAAGAACAGATTTTTTTCAGTCCCTGTACAAATTAATCTTTTCGCCAGTAGAATTCTGCACAGGGGGTTTCTGCATGATGCAATGTTCTACATAATTAGCTGCTCTTTATCATGAATAGAGACCTTCTAAAATCGTATGAAAGGTTCATGGAGGGTAAACAGTGAAAGATTGTCTCCACTGGCTGGTGAATGGATGGCACGAGGCGATGAGTCAGGATTAGCATTCGAAGAATGATTGGAGAGGTGAGACAGATGACCATACAAACACCAGATGCTTTTAGCCACAAGGAAAGATTGGATAGGGCTGGGGTTGTTTTCTTTGGAACAGAGGAGGCTGAGGGGAAATTTAATTAAGGGGTATAAAATTATGTGGAGCCTAGATAGAGTGGATAGGAAGGATCTATTTTCCTTAGTAGTGGGGTCAGCAACCGGGGGGCATCGATTTCGGGTCATTGGCAGGAGGTTTAGAGGGGAGTTGAGAACTTTTTTTACCCAGAGGGGCGTGGGGGTCTGGATCTCACTGCCTGAAAGTGTGGTAGAGGCAGAAACACTCACCACATTTAAAAAGTACTTGGATGTGCACCTGATGTGCCGTAACCTACAGGGCTATGGACCAAGAGCTGGGAGGTAGGATTAGGCTGGGTAGCTCTTTTTCAACTGACATGGCCACAGTGGGCCAAATGGCCTCCTTTTGTGATTCCATGATATGACTTACCAGAAGTGGTGATTGAGGCAGAGTCTAGAGGTCATTTTAAAGGGAATTGGATAAGTATTTGAAGAGGAAGAACTGAGCTACTTGAAATGGAGGGTGGGTGGGCTTGGGTAGAGTAACGGAATGTGTGTAAATGCCCCGAGGCCCCCATCAGCCAAACTTGGAACGTTGAACACTGGGGCTTGACAGGCATCTGCAGTGACCAATCAGGGTTAGCATGGGAAAGGAGCATTATGCACCGTCAGCCTCCTCCCCTCCTGAGGAAGAAATGGGGGCGTGGCTCAGTGGGCAGCACCCTCGCCTCTGAGTCAGAAAGTTGTGGGTTCAGGTCCCACTCCAGAACCTTGAGCACACAAAACTAGTCTGATACGTCAGTGCAGTGCTGAGGGAGTGCTGCACTGTCAGAGATGCCGTCTTTCAGATGAGACATTAAACCGAGGCCCTGTCTGTTTTCTCAGGTGGATGTAAAAGATCCCATGGCACTATTTTGAAGAAGAGCAGGGCCAATATTGTCCTGGCCAATATTTATAGAAACATCGAAAATAGGTGCAGGAGTAGGTCATTCGGTCCTTCGAGCCTGCATCACCATTCAATATGATCATGACAGATCATGCAACTTCAGTACCCCATTCCTGCTTTCTCTCCATACCCCTTGATCCCTTTAGCCGTAAGGGCCACATCTAACTCCCTTTTGAATATATCTAACGAACTGGCCTCAACAACTTTCTGTGGACGAGAATTCCACAGGTTCACAATTCTCTGAGTGAAGAAGTTTCTGCTCATCTCAGTCCTAAATGGCTTACCCCTTATCCTAAGACTGTGACCCCTGGTTCTGGACTATAATCCTTTATGTGATTATTCTTTAATCAACAGCACTAAAACAGATTATGTGGCCATTTATCTTAAAACTGTTTGTGACGGGGGCGGGGGAAATGAAAGAAAGACTTGCATTTATATAGCGCCTTTCACTGGCCAGCACACCTTTGATGTAGTGCCATGGGATCTTTGACATCCACCTGAGAGGAGCTTGCTGTGCGCAAATTGGCTGCCGCGTTTCCTACATCACAACAGTGACTTCACTTCCAAAAGTACTTCATTGGCTGTAAAGCACTTTGGGACATCCTGAGGTCTTGAAAGGCACTCTGTAAATGCAAGTCTTTCTTTCTATAAAGGATGGTCCCCAAGCTGTGGTATTCATTGGGAGTAGGGAATGTGTCACAGGTGTGCATGCCTCTCTGCATTTCTGAGATGTAGCCTCCAGTGAGAGGCAGTCACTGCTGGAAGCCCCCTGATTGTAGAGTCAGCGCAATACATTTTATTTATTTATTTTTTTAATTTATTCATTCCTGGGATGTGGGCATCGCTTGCAAGGCCGACATTTATTACCCATCCCTAATTGCCCCTTGAGAAGGTGGTGGTGAGCCGCCGCCTTCTTGAACCGCTGCAGTCCGTGTGGTGAAGGTGCTCCCATAGTGCTAACTTTGCTAGGCCATTTCAAAGGGGCATATAAGAGTCAACCACATTGCTGTAGGTCTGGAGTCACATATAGGCCAGACCAGGTAAGGACGGCAGATTTCCGTCCCTAAAGGACATTAGTAAACCAGTTGGGTTTTTACGACAATCCGGTATGGTCACTGTTACTGATACTAACTTTTTAGTTCCAAATTTATTTAATTAACTGAATCTAAAATTCCCCCAGCTGTGGTGGTGAGATTTGAAGTCGCGTCTCTGGATCATTAGTCTGTGCTTTGGATTACTAGTCCAGTAACATAACCACTATGCTGCTGTACATGGCAGCAAGCTATTCGCATTTCAATGACCCAATACTATTTTAAGCTCCGGTCTTTGAATGTGAACAATTCCAGACACTGCCTCATCAAGGCTGCTTCCAACACAGGAACGCCTAGCATCCCTGAGAATTGGATCTCCCTGTTTATTAAAGCGAGGCTTTGGGTAGAAGATTAAATCAGAAACGAGTACAGGCAGAATTTCCATTCCGCCCATTGACCGCTCAATAGTTCCATGCCTTGGCTAATGCCACTGATGAAACAATGGTCCCAATTTTAACCGTGCAGTTGTCCTTTAATGCCCACTGGCAGTTTGGGATGGGTCGTCCTTGTCCCCAGAACAAATAATGACAAGTGAGGTAGGCGATAAATGTTTCCTCGAACAAATAAACAACATTAAACAGCATGGCCTGGGAATTGGTTCATGCAGCGCTTGTTTTTCAGGCACTACTTAGACTACTAAGGCCCCAACATGGCATGCGAGAAGCCTGCAAGGATTTTTCCGGATGGAGCTGCACCGCACGCCATATTGGGCAAGGCCAAACCCACATCTGGAGCCCTTTGCACATGCAGATAATGCTAGGTTGATGTCCCCTCTCCAAGATTGGTTTGCTCTGAGGCAGTACTGACTGGGGGGGGGGTGGGGGGGCAGTGGGGGTTGTAGGCCATAACGACACCCCTCACGTGTCCACAAATAGCTGTGGCCCAATTCCTAGGCCCATTTGTTAGCCCCATAGAATCATAGAATGGTTACAGCACCGAAGGAGGCCATTCAGCCCGTCGAGCCCATGCCGGCTCCCTGCAAGAGCGCTTCAGCTATTCCCACTCCCCCGTTCTCTTCCCGTAGCCCTGAAATTTGTTTTTCTTCGAGTACTTATCTAACTCCCTTTTGAAAGCCACGATTGACTCTGCCTCCACCACCCTTTCAGGCCGTGCATTCCAGATCCTAACCACTCGCTGCGTAAAAAAAGTTTTTCCTCATGCTGGTCTTTGGATCTTCTGTCAATCGCCTTCAGTCTGAGTACTCTGGTCCTCGACCCTTCTGCCAATGGGAATGGGAACAGTTTCTCTCTATCTCTTTAGATCCCTCATGATTTTGAACACCTCTGTCAAATCTCCTCCCAATCTTCTCTGCTCTAGAAACATAGAAAATAGGTGCAGGAGCAGGCCATTTGGCCCTTCGAACCTGCACCACCATTCAATAAGATCATGGCTGATCATTCCCTCAGTACCTTTTTCCTGCTTTCTCTCCATACCCCTTGATCCCCTTAGCCGTAAGGGCCATATCTAACTCCCTCTCGAATATAACTAATGAATATATCCAAGGAGAACAATCCCAGCTTCTCCAGCCTAAGGGCTCAATTTTCCCCAATGCTTCTAGGTTGCAAGTCTGCTTTTACTAACTCACAGATTTCAGTGACAACTTCTTTGCAAAAACGGAGTCTTCTGACACAATCTGCATCACTCGGGTGCAGATACGAATGCCTGTCTCGATATACCCGATGTGGGTAAGGCCTCCTGCCCATCACCCTACGTGCTCTGAGGTTCCTCATGCGATGATGTTGAATCCATTGTCAACTCCGCAGCACCACCATGCAGAAGGCTTGCATGAGGTATGGCATTGTCAGTATTACCCCCATGATTAAATTGTACCTTTGCAAGAAGCTCAAAACAGCAGGCAGGATAAGGTTCTTTGTTCTCTCTCCCCAAGATCAACGCCTTAATATGGACCACACCCAGGTCTGAGCAGGTGCAATAATCGGAACACCCGCCCCCCCCACCCCGGGCTTCATTTGATGTGTGGTGTAGGCTTCTCATGCCTTCCGTTCGCCTTCCACAGTCCCCCAACCCCCCCCCCCCCTGGGCTTCTTTTCAAGCCGAGACCCTGTATCCGGGCGAGGGACTGATTCTGCCGGCCGATGCTCCGACCCTCGAGCCTGGTTTGGAGACGTTCGGTGGTGGCGGTTCAGTTTTTTAAAAATGAAAACTTAAAAGAATGCCATTAAATTTTCATTTCCTGTGTTTTAAGTTTTAAAAATGTAAGCTTGCTTATGGATATTTGTGTGTTCTTGACTCCCTCCAAAACTTTGCATAAAAACAATGGCGTCTTTCTGCGACGATTTTTTAATGTGCGCTGGTTTCTCTTAAGTGCCCAGCAGGTTTTTCGGGAGTGGTCACATACACCGACCTCGGAGAAATTTAAATTGGCCAAACTTCCATAATTGTGAAAAACTGGTGCAGACGTCAGGTTACACAAAAAAAAAACTTAACCTAAAAAAATTGTAACTAACTGAGTTACGCTGGCACACAAAGATTGTGGAAACTTGGATTTTTAAATTTAGGCCAAAAAAAGTGGCGCGCACCAAAAAAACAGCGCAAATAACTGGGGAAAATTGAGCCCATAGTCCTTTAAGACGCAGCTTAAGTCCCTCATCCCTGGAAACATTTTTCTAAATCTTTTCTGCACCCTCGCTAAGGCCTTCACAACTTTCCTAAAATGCGGTGCCCAGAATACTCCATTTCAGGCCAGTGTTTTATAAAAGTTCATCGTAACTTCCTTGCTTTTGTACTCTACACCTCTATTCATGAAGCCCAGGATCCTGTATTATTTTTTTTTAACCACTTTCTCAACCTGCCCTGCCACTTTCAACGATTTGTGCACATATACCCCCTGGTCTCTCTGTTCAGGCACTCTCTTTCGGAGGGATTACCAGGATTTTGACTCGGTGACAATGAAAGAACGGCAATATACTTCCAAGTAAGGATGGTGTATGACTTGCAGGTGATGGTGTTCGCACGCGCCTGCTGCCTTTGTTCTTCCAGGTGGTAAGAGGTCACGGGCTTGGGAGGTGCTGTCGAAGAGTTGCTGCAGTGCATCTTGTAGATGGTACACACTGCATCCACGGTGCGCCGGTGGTGGAGGGAGTGAATGTTGAAGGTGGTGGATGGGGTGCCGATCAAGCGGGCTGCTTTGTCCTGGATGGTGTTGAGCTTTTTGAGTGTTGTTGGAGCTGCACTCATCCGGGCAAGTGGAGAGTATTCCATCACACTCCTGACTTGTGCTTTGTAGATGGTGGAAAGGCTTTGGGGAGTCAGGAGGTGAGACACTCGCCACAGAATACCCAGCCTCTTATCTGCTCTTGTATCTGCAGTGTTTAGGTGGCTGGTCTAGTTAAATTTGCCCACTATGTGTGAACAGCCAGCTGGCCCCCAACCCTTTCCAGTACCGTCCAATCATAAGATAGGCCCCAGGATCTCGGGACACTGCCCATCTGATCAGTGAGTTCCAACAGCGTCTCTCACAGCCAGAACAACTGGAAAGGGGGGTGAAAAATATCAAAGGCAAAAACAAAAATCACGAAAATGCTTGAAATACGTAGCAGATTCACCAACGCGTGAAAACAGGAAAGGCCGAGAAATGTTTTTTTTTATGCATTTCCAACATTTTGTTTTTGTTTCACTGTCCCTAGCGCTAAGCTCAGTTTCTAGTTCAGTCCCAGGATACACCAACCCCTGCGGGTGTTCGCTGCTAAACAGGAAAAGTAAAAGCCCAGCCAGGAGATTCAGCTCAATGCAACTGCCATGATCATAGAACCATAGACATTTGCAGGATGGAAGGAGGCCATTCGGCCTATCGTGTCCGCGCCTTCCGACAAAGAGCTATCCAGCCTAATCTCACTTTCCAGCTCTTGGTCCGTAATCCTGTAGGTCATGAAACTTCAAGTGCACATCCAACTACTTTATAAATGTATTGAAGGTTTCTGCCTCTACCACCCTTTCAGGCAGTGAGTTCCAGACCCCCACAACCCATGGGTGAAGACATTTCCCCTCAAATCCCTTCGAACCCTCCCCCTAATTACATAGAAACATAGAAAATAGGTGTAGGAGTAGGCCATTCGGCCTTTCAAGCCGGCACCACCATTCAATATGATCATGGCTGATCAACCAACCTCAGTACTCCATTCCTGCTTTCTCTCCATACCCCATTGATCCCTTTAGTTGTAAGGGCCACATCTAACTCCCTTTTGAATATACCTAATGAACAGGACTCAAAAACTTTCTGTGGTAGAGAATTCCACAGGTTCACAACTCTGAGTGAAGAAGTTTCTCCTCATCTCAGTCTTAAATGTCTTACCACTTATCCTTAGTCTGTGACCCTTGGTTCTGGACTTCCCCAACATCGGGAACATTCTTCCTGCATCTAACCTGTCCAATCCTGTCAGCATTTTCTATGTTTCTATGAGATCCCCTCTCATTCTTCTAAATTCCAGTGATTATAAGCCTAGTCGATCTAGTCTCTCCTCATATGTCAGTCCTGCTATCCCGGGAATCAGTCTGGTGAACGGTCGCTGCACTCCCTCAATAGCAAGAATGTCCTTCCTCAGATTAAGAGACCAAAACTGAACACAATATTCAAGGTGTGGCCTCACCAAGACCCTGTACAACTGCAGTAAGACCTCCCTGCGCCTATACTCAAATCCCCTAGCTATGAAGGCCAACATGCTTTTTGCCTTCTTCACCACCTGTTGTACCTGCATGCCAACTTTCAATGACTGATGCACCATGACACCCAGGTCTCGTGGCACCTCCCCTTTGCCTAATCTGTCACCATTCAGATAATAATCTGCCTCCGTGTTTTTGCCACCAAAGTGGATAACCTCACATTTATCCACATTATACCCCATCTGCCATGCATTTGCCCACTCACCTAACCTATCCAATTACAGCCTCTTAGCATCCTCCTCATAGCTCACGCTGCCACCCAGCTTAGTGTCATCTGCAAACTTGGAGATATTACATTCAATTCCTTTGCCAAATCATTAATGTATCTTGTAAATAGCTGGGGGCCCAGCACTGAACCTTGCGGTACACCACTAGTCACTGCCTGCCATTCTGAAAAAGACCTGATTATTCCTACTCTTTGCTTCCTGTCTGCCAACCAGTTCTCTATCCACATCAATACATTACCCCCAATAGCATGTGCTTTAATTTTGCATACTGATCTCTTGTGTGGGACCTTGTCAAAAGCCTTTTGAAAGTCCAAATACACCACATCTCTTGTCCACTCTACTCGTTACATGCTCAAAAAATTCTAGCAGATTTGTCAAGCATGATTTCCCTTTTATAAATCCATGCTGACTTGGACTGATTGTGTCACTGCTTTCCAAATGCGCTGCTATTACGTCTTTAATAATTGATTCCAACATTTTCCCCGCTACTGATGTCAGGCTAGCCGGTCTATAATTCCCTGTTTTCTCTCCCTCCTTTTTAAAAAAAGTGGTGTTACATTAGCTACCCTCCAATGAATAGGAACTCATCCAGAGTCTATGGAATGTTGGAAAATGATCACCAATGCATCCACTATTTCTAGAGCCACTTCCTTAAGTACTCTGCGATACAGACTATCAGGCCCTGGGGATTTATTGGCCTTCAATCCCATCAATTTCCCGAACACAATTTCCTGATTAATAAGGATTTCCTTCGGTTCCTCCTTCTTGCTAGACCCTCGGTCCCCTAGTATTTCCGGAAGGTTATTTGTGTCTTTCTTAGTGAAGACAGAACCAAAGTATTTGTTCAATTGGTCTGCCATTTCTTTGTTCCCCATTATAAATTCACCTGATTCTGACTGCAAGGGACCTACATTAGTCTTCACTAATCTTTTTCTCTTCACATATCTATAGAAGCTTTTGCAGTCAGTTTTATGTTCCCAACAAGCTTCCTATCATACTCTATTTTCCCCCTCCTAATTAAACCCTTGTTCTCCTCTGCTGAATTCTAAATTTCTCCCAGTCCTCCGGTTTGCTGCTTTTTCTGGCCAATTTATATGCCTCTTCCTTGGATTTAACACTATCCCTAATTTCCCTTGTTAGCCACGGTTGAACCATCTTCCCCATTTTATTTTTACGTCAGATAGGGATGTACAATTGTTGAAGTTCATCCATGTGATCTTTTAATGTCTGCCATTGCCTTACTTTAAATCTACGTTCCCTGGTTGTTGACCCCTCTGTTAAGGGAAATAGGTCCTTCCTATCCATTCTATCGAGGCCCCTCATAATTTTATGCACATCAATAAGATCTCCCCTCGGCCCCCTCTTTTTCACAGAAAACAACCCCAGCCTATCCAATCTTTCCTCATAGCTAAAATTTTCCAGTCCAGGCAAAATCCTCGTAAATAACCTCTGTACCTGCCCTAGTTCAATCACATCTTTCCTGTAATGTACGCAGAACTGCACACAGTACTCTAGCTGTGGCCTAACTAGTGTTTTATACAGTTCAAGCATAACCTCCCTGCTTTTATAAGAACAATAACAATAGCAGAAGTCGGCCATTTGCCCCCTCGAGCCTGCTCCACCATTTAATAAGATCATGACTGATCTTGGCCTCAGCTCCACTTCCCTGCTGACTCTCCATAACCCTTTACTCACATCGTTTAAAAAATCTGTCTCTCTCCAACTTAAATATATTCAATGACCCAGCCTCCGCAGCTCTCTGGGGCAGAGAATTTCACAGATTTACAACCCTCTAGAGAGAAGAAATTCCTCCTCATCTCAGTTTAAAATGGGCGACCCCTTATTCTGAAACTATGCCCCCGAGTTCGAGATTCCTCCACGAGTGGAAACATCCTCTCTGCATCCACCTTGTCGCGCCCCCTCATTATCTTATACATTTCTATAATATTCTGTGCCTCGGCTAATAAAGGCAAATATCCCGTATTCCTTCTTAACCATCTTATCTACCTGTCCTGCTACCTTCGGTGATCTGTGGACATGCACTCCAAGGTCCCTCTGTTCCTCTACACTTCTCAGTGTCCAATTATTTAATGTGTATTCCCTCGCCTTGTTAGCCCTCCCCAAATGCATTACTTCACACTTCTCCAGATTGAATTCCATTTGCCACTGTTCTGCCCACCTGACCGGTCTATTGATATCTTCCTACAGTCTTAGGGCTTTCTTCTTCATTATCAACCACACGGCCAATTTTTGTATCGTGTGACAGAGCTGGGCCTATTTGTGTTGGAAGTAGGCCGAAAGAAGCCACCCACAATAATTATAGAACCAAGGTCGACATAATTCATCCATTTAGTGCCTTAACTCTCCCATCAATATAATTCTCACTCTATATACAAGTTCATTTGGCTTTATAAATAGAAGCATAGAATATGCTAAACCTTTATAAATCACTGGTTAGGCCTCAGCTGGAGTTTGTTGTCCAGTTCTGGGCACCACACTTTAGCAAGGACGTCAAGGCCTTGGAGAGGGAGCTGATGACATTTACTAGAATGGTACAAGGGATGAGGGGTTTTAGTTATGTGGAGAGACTGGATAAGCTGGGTTGTTCTCCTTAGAGCAGTGAAGGTTATGGGGATATTTAATAGAGGTGTTCAAAATAATGAAGTATTTTGATAGAGTAGACGGAGAAACTGGCAGGAGGGCCGGTAACCAGAGGACGCAGGTTTTGATCATTGACAGAAGAACCAGAGTGGAGATGAGGAGAATTTTTTTCATGCAGCAAGTTTGTGGGAGCTTGCTGTGCGCAAATTGACTGTCGCGCTGCCTACAGTGACCACACTTTAAAAAGTATTTCATTGGCTGTAAATCTGGGTCGAAGGTCGTGAAAGGTGCTACAACAATGCAAGTTTCAATTAGCAGCTGTGACCAGGAGCAAAAGTGGCAGAACCACTGGAAAATACATCTGAATCCAGTCTCCAAATGTATCATCTTGCGGTTTTAGCTTGTCTAAGAACAGACAAGGCAGGAAGGCTGGTATTGAAAGCTTCTGCATCTTCCAACATAATCGAAGGAATTGTGATTGTGTGTTAACAAGGCATTTCTGGTCAGGTAATTGTTTCCAACTACAGCTGCCATTTCTCACCGTGACATAAGGGAAAGAGTTTGAAAGATGTTTTTGAAAGCAGGGCAATAGGAATTGGAATCGCAGAGGGCAGGAGACCAGCGACTAAACAAGTGTCCACCCCATGCTCCTGATCCTTGGGCACCCTGTGCGGAGGGGAGCGGGCAGGTCGGAGGGCCTCCTCGTAAGACTGCTCCTGGGTACGGCCAAAGGTGCCATCAGCCGGTCCAAGCAGCGGGCGGTCGAGGGGGCCGTTCAGCCCGACTGCCTGCCTCTCTTCCGCGGTTACATCCGAGCCAGGGTGTCCCTGGAGATGGAGCACGCGGTGTCCACCGGTACGCTCGCGGCCTTCCGCGAGAGGTGGGCGCCGGAGGGACTGGAGTGCATCATCAGCCCCGGCAACCAAATTTTAATTTGATTTATTTAATGCCAAAAGTTTAATTTGTTTATTTGTCGGTTTAGTGCCCCTTTAATAAGGGGGCACTTGTAATAATGATTTACAAAAATAGTTGTAGAGGGGAGGGCATGTGCTGGAAATATAGCCGGGAGAGATCCTTACTGTAGGATGGGTGAGGCCATGGAGGGATTTGACTGCCACAGCAGATATTTTGCAATTAAATCTCTCGTGCATCAGGAGCCGTGGCTCAGTGGGTAGTGCACTCGCCACTAGAGTCAGAAGTTTGTGGGTTCAAGTCCCATTCCAGGAACTGGTGCATATAAATCAGACTGACACTCCCAGTGCAATGCTGAGGGAGTACTGCACTGTGGAAGGGGCCGTCTTTCAAAAGAGACGTTAAACTGAGGCCCCGTCTGCCCCCTCAGGTGGATGTAAAAGATCCCTTGGCGCTATTTGGAACAAGAGCAGGGAAGTTTTCCCCAGTGTTCTGGGGCCAATATTTATCGGTCAACCAACATTGCTAAAAACAGATTATCTGGTCATAATCACATTGCGTGTGTGGGAGTTTGCTATGCACAAATTGATGCTGCATTTCCTACATTACAACAGTGACCATGCTTCAAAAGTGTTTCATTGGCTGTAACATGCTTTTGGGATGACCTGAGGTCGTGAAAAGAATTTCTATAGCGCCTTTCATGACTACCGCATGTCTCAAAGCGCTTTACAGCCAATGAAGTACTTTTTGGAGTGTAGTCACTGTTGTAATGTAGGAAACGCAGCAGCCAATTTGCAAACCGCAAGCTCCCACAATCAGCAATGTGATAATTGTCATGTATGTAACACCACTGTATTACTGTACACACTTGACCTTGATGCACATCTTGACTACAAGAAGAGCACTTGTGGGAGACTGCCCCATAGCTGGGCACCCAGGTATATAAAGGGAGGTCCCACGCAGGGTTGGGTTGTCTTAGTGCTGTAAATAAAGAGTGAAGGTCTGTGTGTGACCTTGTCCCCAGGATGTGCCTCGTGTGGTGGTTTCATACTATCGAGTAAGGACATTACAATAATGAGGGGATGGGCATTGGAAGAGAATTCCTGAAGGCACGACCAACAGTGGTGGAGGGAGTCAGAGAGACAGAGAGTTTCTGGTATACCTTCGCTGTAACTTCGGCAACTAAGGCAACCGAAGTGAGTTATGAAATTGACTGGGGCTATTTCGATGCTTGGTTTCATCCAATGTGGACCTTCCAAATGGCTTGACAGCCAGCACGTTACATTGGGGTGGGGTGGGGGCGGGGAGGGTGGTAGGGAAGGGAAATGCTTAATCTGCTGAAATAGGACTCATGCAGATGGGCGACAGAAATAGATGTTCTCTGACCGTGCTGATGTCACCGTTCGTGGGCGGGGGGGGTGGTTTGGCAGCGGCGAAGGGACCCCATGGTTGCCGTCACTGGCACGGTTGGTATTCCTGCAGTAAATAACTGGGTCATTATAATGTATGAACCTGTGAGGGTGCTCACAGGTGGGTAGGGCTGTTACATGTTGAGTGGCTTAGCCAGTCACGTGATGTTCACATAGGGTTTCGGGTTGCTGGCCACGTGATTATTGGGTGACAATGAGAGGGATGTTACTGACTGTATCTGTACTGATGTTAATCTAGCTCCCTCACACTGTCATTCAGTAACCCCTCCCCCCAGCGCCCTGTGTTACTGACTGTATCTGCACTGATGTTAATCCAGCTCCCTCACACTGTCACTCAGTAACTCCTCTCCCCGTGTCCTGTGTTACTGACTGTATCTGCACTGATGTTAATCCAGTGTGAGGGAGTTGGATTAACATCAGTAGAGATACAGTCAGTAACCCCTCTCCCCCAGCGCTCTGTGTAACTGACTGTATCTCTACTGATGTTAATCCAGCTCCCTCACACTGTCACTCAGTAACTCCTCTCCCCCAGCACCCTGTGTTACTGACTGTATCTCTACTGATGTTAATCCAGCTCCCTCACACTGTCACTCAGTAACCCCTCTCCCCCAGCACCACGTGTTACAGACTGTGGGGGCAAAATTGCCCCTGTTAGCGCCTCCGGGAGGAGAGGAGGGGGGGTGGTGGGGGGGAGATGTGTCACTAACAGCACAAAATGGCGTTTTTGCCAGGGAGATGGGGCTGCTACCGCCTGTCTAGGGATGATTGTGGGAAGCAGGGTGGGGGTGGGTGTGTGGGGGGGGGAGCTATCCAGGATGCAACAGTCCTCGCCTTGTGCAACTGACGGGTTTTACAAAGTATGTCAAACCTGACTAGATAGATTTAACAACAAATTGGAGGTTAAAAAAAGTGGCTTCGAGCCTCATTCTAATATTTAAATTAACATACTGCCTCCTGGCAGCGGAATGGCTGCCCAACCACATCCTGATTCCATCCCGCCTCCATCAAAACTGGGAATGGGCTGATTTGGAGGCGGGATTCCGATTTTTAACCATTTAACTGCTCCCACCCGTTTGGGTTAGTGGGGGGTGATTTTAACTTATACAATCTGTCACATGTCCTACCTTCTGTAGGAATTCTAATTTGATTTAAGTTTACAGTAAAAAGTTAATGTGTTTGTTTGTCGGTTTTAGTGCCCCCTTTAATAATACTTGATTTATGGTTTCAACTAAAATAGTTGTAGGATCACCTCTTACAGAAGGTAGGTACTGCAGGGAATTTAATGGCCAGAGTGATCTCCTGAACTCATTTCGATCGCCGAGATGGGATGGAGAGGAATTTCCCAGATTTCTTTTCTCCAAATTGGCTTGGGTGTTTTTAATTTTTTTTTGCCTCTCCCAGGAGATCACGTGGTTTCTGGTGGGGTGAAGTATACGTGTTGTAGACAAGGAATCACAATGGAGTGGAACAGGCTCGATGGTCTTTACCTGTCCGTCATTGCTCTCATGTTTTGAGCTCTGGGAATAACCGCCGATTATTGTTGCCAAGATGGGCTCTCGTTCATTTTGTCCCCTCTTTCATCCCCCGCAGGTTCATGGGTGCAGCTAAACTACAGTCAGCACAGTGGCCCACGGGCCCTGGAGCATGTCCCCTCCTCGACCTCTATCCACAACGGGGACATGGAGCAGATCCTGCTGGACGCGCAGCACGAGTCGGAGAAAAACAGCTCGCGGGCCAGCTCCCACTGCGACAGGTGGCTACACGATCTTGGCCGTGATTTCCATTCTGTCCCGTGGCTCCACATCCGCTCGCCGAAAGCGGCGGTGTTTCGGTGATAATAGCACATTGACGCATTCTTCTCGGAAGTTCTCGGTTATTGGATCCCAAATTTTTATTTTTAAGTTAATGTAAAACAACATTTTCACTCGATAGCTGATTGCGAAGTGCGCTCAATCATTCATTGTGTTAAGGGAGTGGGGTAGGTGAGACATACAGACAACCCATGTTCCAGATTCATCTTACACAGACCCGGGTTGTATTCCCTTGAATTTAGAAGGTTAAGGAATGATGTGATCGAAGTTTTCAAGATATGAAGGGTAGATAGTGAGAAACTAGTTCTGCTGGTCGGGGACATGCCAAAAATTGCTGGTCATAGGAATGTGGGAAGGAGGACCTCGAGACAATCACTATCACTAGTGGGGTAGTGCTGGACAGACTAATGGGACTCAAGGTAGACAAGTCCCCTGGTCCTGATGAAATGCATCCCAGGGTATTAAAAGGCAGGTAACTATAGGCCGGTTAGTTTAACATCCTGTAGTGGGGAAAATGCTTGAAGCTATCATTAAGGAAGAAATAGCAGGACATCTAAATAGGAATAGTGCAATCAAGCAGACGCAACATGGATTCATGAAGGGGAAATCATGTTTAACTAATTTACTGGAATTCTTTGAGGATATAACGAGCATTGTGGATAGAGGTGTACCGATGGATGTGGTGTATTTAGATTTCCAAAAGGCATTCGATAAAGTGCCACACAAAAGGTTACTGCAGAAGATAAAGGTACGCGGAGTCAGAGGAAATGTATTAGCATGGATAGAGAATTGGCTGGCGAACAGAAAGCAGAGCGTTGGGATAAATGGGTCCTTTTTGGGTTGGAAATCGGTGGTTAGTGGTGTGCCACAGGGATCGGTGCTGATACCACAACTGTTTACAATATACATAGATGACCTGGAAGAGGGGACGGAGTGTAGTGTAACAAAATTTGCAGATGAGACAAAGATTGGTGGGAAAGCGGGTTGTGTAGAGTACACAGGCTGCAAAGAGATTTAGATAGGTTAAGCGAATGGGCTCAGGTTTGGCAGACGGAATACAATATCGGAAAGTGTGAGGTCATCCACCTTGGGGGAAAAAAAAACAGTAAAAGGGAATATTATTTGAATGGGGAGAAATTACAACATGCTGAGGTGCAGAGGGACCTGGGGGTCCTTGTGCATGAATCCCAAAAAGTTAGTTTGCAGGTGCAGCAGGTAATCAGGAAGGCGAATGGAATGTTGGCCTTCATTGCGAGAGGGATGGAGTACAAAAGCAGAGAGGTACTGCTGCAACTGTATAGGGTGTTGGTGAGGCCGCACCTGGAGTACTGCGTGCAGTTTTGGTCACCTTACTTAAGGAAGGATATACTAGCTTTGGAGGGGGTACAGAGACGATTCACGAGGCTGATTCTGGAGATGAGGGGGTTACCTTATGATGATAGATTGAGTAGACTGGGTCTTTACTTCTTGGAGTTCAGAAGGATGAGGGGTGATCTTATAGAAACATTTAAAATAACGAAAGGGATGGACAGGATAGAGGCAGAGAGGTTGTTTCCACTGGTCGGGGAGACTAGAACTAGGGGGCACAGCCTCAAAATACGGGGGAGCCAATTTAGGACCGAGTTGAGAAGGAATTTCTTCTCCCAGAGGGTTGTGAATCTGTGGAATTCTCTGCCCAGGGAAGCAGTTGAGGCTAGCTCATTGAATGTATTCAAATCACAGATAGATAGATTTTTAATCAATAAGGGAATTAAGGGTTATGGGGAGCGGGCGGGTAAGTGGAGCTGAGACCACGACCAGATCAGCCATGATCTTGTTGAATGGTGGAGTAGGCTCGAGGGGCTAGATGGCCTATTCCTGTTCCTAATTCTTATGTTCTTCTGTTCTTATGAGCTGTAATGTATTTGCTTCATGAGTTCTTTGCTTAAGAATTCAAGAAATCAGGAAGGCAAATGGACCGTTGGCCTTTATTGCGGGGGGGTAGAGTATAAAAGCAGAGAAGTCCTGCTACAACTGTACAGGGTATTGGTGAGGCCACACCTGGAGTACTGCATACAGTTTTGGTCTCCGTATTTAAGGAAGGATATACTTGCATTGGAGGCTGTTCAGAGACGGTTCACTAGGTTGATTCCGGAGATGAGAGGGTTGACTTATGAGGATAGGTTGAGTAGGTTGAACCTATACTTACTGGAGTTCAGAAGAATGAAGGGTGATCTTATTGAAATTTATAGGATAATGAGGGTTGTAAATCTATGGAATTTTTTGCCCCAGAGAGCTGTGGAGGCTGGGTCATTGACTATATTTAAGGTGGAGATAGACCGATTTTTGAGCGATAAGGGAGTAAAGGGTTATGGGGAGTGGGCAGGGAAGTGGAGCTGAGTCCATGATCAGATCAGCCATGATCTTATTGAATGGCGGAACAGGCTCGAGGGGCTGAATGACCTACTCCTGCTCCTATTTCTTATGTTCTTATGTAACACATTGCTATTAACAATTAGTTGGTTTATTAACAAATGTTTAACAATCACCCTACACATTATCCGTTCATCCACTAGGCACTCAACTGCATACCTCATCGTGGATGACCTCGACCCAACTGACTGGGGTTTTATTGAGTCTTATGAACATCACGTGACTGGCTAAACCATTCACAATGCAACAGCTCGACAACGCTTTCAAATCAAGTGCCCCCTTTATAAGGGCACCAAATCCCACAAATTAACAATTAAACATTAAAGGGAACCTTGTCAAATCAAAGGACAACATGCCATTTGCCTTCCTTGTTGCTAGCCATACCTGCACACTAGCAGGCCTACTGTGCTATATCCTGCTCCTGCTCCTAATTCTTGTGTTCTTTTGTTCAAATGGCAGAACGGATTCTGAATGGGTGGCTGAATGAAGCAGAATGGGAAGGATTCACGGTTCATTAAACACCAGCACATTCTCAATAAGCCAGCCCAGTGATTGCTACAGGATTTGACACTGCACTTTTTCAATCCAAGCCCTGGCTTGTTCTGCCCTCCTCTCTTTGTCAAAGAAGGATTAGTGTCAGGAAATTGTGCCTGGCAAGATAGCCAGAACTAAAATTGCTGATCTCATCAAATCTGCTGGTGGCTGAAGCCTGCATGGTTTCCCAAGGTAGTAAAGGGACAGTACCGTGGTTTCCCAAGCTATTAAAGGGACAGTCCCACTGTGCTGGGGAATATTCAGAGCAGGTTGCACTCCTGCTCCAGGAGCTTGATTTCTACCCCTCCCCTGATTTCCCCCCCCCCCACACCCACACCCACACCCACACCCACATGACCACCATCGTAGCCCTAACTGAAGTCTGTGTTAAGCTTGTCCAGTATTTGAAAAGGACAACTTAGCAGTGCTATGGGGGAAAAGAGCAAGGGGAGTGGGACTAATTGGACAGCTCTTGCCAAGAGCCGGCACAGACACGATGGGCGGAAAGGTCTCCTACTATGCTCTATTGCAATGCAGTCTTCGTGGGTATGAGGCTCTTATTTCGCATTACTTCACTAAAATCCACCCTTGAAGAAGAATCTGGGTTTATTATAGTTTAAAATAACAATGTAGAGAAGCATGTGCTTGCGACAAGCCCCGTCTTGCAGAATGATTGACTTCAGCGAGAATGCAACCAGTTGCTTATTTGGCACGTTACATAGAATTACATGGAATTCACGGCACAGAAACAGACCCGTGCTGGTGTTTATATGCTTCACACAAGCCGCCTCCCACCCCTCTTTCCTCTTCATCTAACCCTATCAGCATAACCCTCTATTCCCTTCTCCCGCATGTGTTTATCCAGCCTCCCCTATGCTATTCTCAACTACTCCCTGTGGTAGCGAGTTCCACATTGTCACCACTCTCTGGGTAAAGAAGTTTCTCCTGAATTCTCCATTGGATATTAAGACCCCTAATTTTGGACACCCGCCCCCCCTAACCCCACCCCACCACACACAAAATTGGAAACATCTTCTCTATGTTTACCCAGTAACACCCTTTCATAATCTCTTTCAGGTCACCCCTTTCTCTCTCTCTCTTCACATTGCCAGGTATTGATAGTTAAGGGACCCACTCCGAATTAGATACTCAAACTGATATGAAACAGTGACTGATGTAAGGGAGCGTCTGTAAGTGACTGAAGTAAGAGAGCTCAGCATTACAGCGGGGAATTTTTAATTCTTTTTCAACACATTATTATTTACAAAGCATCACTGTCGCTTCAGCAGAACACTGGCTGCCATCTTCAAATGGAAGATTGCGACAGTTTTAGGCCATTCTGTCCCATCGAGCCTGTTCCACCATTTAATTAGATCATGGCCGATCTTTAAATGAACCCATTTACACACTTTGCTTTCACAGCCCTTAATACCCTTGTCCCAATCAAATCTATGAATCAGTTTTGAAACCTCCAATTGTCTCAACGTCTACAGCTTTGGGGTGGGGAGGGGAGTTGTGGGGGGGGGGGTGGGGAGAGGAGTTGTGGGGGGGGGGGGAGAGGAGTTGTGGGGGGGGGGGAGAGGAGTTGTGGGGGGGGGGGGGGAGAGGAGTTGTGGGGGGGGGGTGGGGAGAGGAGTTGTGGGGGGGTGGGGAGAGGAGTTGTGGGGGGGTGGGGAGAGGAGTTGTGGGGGGGTGGGGAGAGGAGTTGTGGGGGGGGGTGGGGAGAGGAGTTGGGGGGGGTGGGGAGAGGAGTTGGGGGGGGGTGGGGAGAGGAGTTGTGGGGGGGTGGGGAGAGGAGTTGGGGGGGGGTGGGGAGAGGAGTTGGGGGGGGGTGGGGAGAGGAGTTGGGGGGGGTGGGGAGAGGAGTTGGGGGGGGGAGGTGGGGAGAGGAGTTGGGGGGGGAGGTGGGGAGAGGAGTTGGGGGGGGAGGTGGGGAGAGGAGTTGGGGGGGGGAGGTGGGGAGAGGAGTTGTGGGGGGGGGTGGGGAGAGGAGTTGGGGGGGGGGGAGAGGAGTTGTGGGGGGGGGGAGAGGAGTTGTGGGGGGGGGGAGAGGAGTTGTGGGAGGGGGTGGGGAGAGGAGTTGGGGGGGGTGGGGAGAGGAGTTGGGGGGGGTGGGGAGAGGAGTTGTGGGGGGGTGGGGAGAGGAGTTGGGGGGGGGAGGTGGGGAGAGGAGTTGTGGGGGGGGGTGGGGAGAGGAGTTGTGGGAGGGGGTGGGGAGAGGAGTTGGGGGGGGGGTGGGGAGAGGAGTTGGGGGGGGGTGGGGAGAGGAGTTGTGGGGGGGTGGGGAGAGGAGTTGTGGGGGGGGGGGAGAGGAGTTGTGGGGGGGGGGGGAGAGGAGTTGTGGGGAGGTGGGGAGAGGAGTTGTGGGGGGGGGGGGGGGAGAGGAGTTGTGGGGAGAGGAGTTGTGGGGGGGGGGGGGGGGGGAGAGGAGTGTGTTGTGGGGGGGGGGTGGGGAGAGGAGTTGTGGGGGGGGGGGGGGGGAGAGGAGTGTGTTGTGGGGGGGGGTGGGGAGAGGAGTTGTGGGGGGGGGTGGGGAGAGGAGTTGTGGGGGGGGGTGGGGAGAGGAGTTGTGGGGGGGGGTGGGGAGAGGAGTTGTGGGGGGGGGGTGGGGAGAGGAGTTGTGGGGGGGGGGTGGGGAGAGGAGTTGTGGGGGGGGGTGGGGAGAGGAGTTGTGGGGGGGTGGGGAGAGGAGTTGGGGGGGGGGGGGGGGGGTGGGGAGAGGAGTTGTGGGGGGGTGGGGAGAGGAGTTGGGGGGGGGGTGGGGAGAGGAGTTGTGGGAGGGGGTGGGGAGAGGAGTTGTGGGAGGGGGTGGGGAGAGGAGTTGGGGGGGTAGGGAGAGGAGTTGGGGGGGGGGTGGGGAGAGGAGTTGTGGGGGGGGTGGGGAGAGGAGTTGTGGGGGGGGTGGGGAGAGGAGTTGTGGGGGGGTGGGGAGAGGAGTTGTGGGGGGGGTGGGGAGAGGAGTTGTGGGGGGGGTGGGGAGAGGAGTTGTGGGGGGGTGGGGAGAGGAGTTGGGGGGGGGGGTGGGAAGAGGAGTTGTGGGGGGGTGGGGAGAGGAGTTGGGGGGGGGTGGGGAGAGGAGTTGGGGGGGGGAGTGGGGAGAGGAGTTGGGGGGGGGTGGGGAGAGGAGTTGGGGGGGGGTGGGGAGAGGAGTTGTGGGGGGAGGTGGGGGGAGGTGGGGAGAGGAGTTGTGGGGGGGAGAGGAGTTGTGGGGGGGTGGGGTGAGGAGTTGTGGAGGGGGGGAGAGGAGGTGTGGGATTTGTTGGTGGGGGTTGTTGGTTGGGGGGTTCTGGGGTTGGTGGGGGGATTGTGGGGGTGGGTGGGGGTTGTTGGGGGGGTAGGCGGAGGTTGTGAGGGTGGGTGGAGGGGGGGTTGTGGAGTTGTGGGGGGGTGGGGGTAGGGGGGGTTGTGAGGGGGGGGTTGTTTGGGGGGGTTTGGGGTGGGGGTGGAGGGTTGTGGGGGTTGAGGTTATGGGGGTTGTGAGGTGTTGGGGGAGGTTGGGGTGGGGGAGGTTAGGGTGGAGGGGTTGTGGGGGTGGGGAGTGGGTTGTGGGGGAGGGTGGTGTTGGGGGGTGGTTGTGGAGGAGGGGGGGAGAAGGAGTTCCAGATTCCCACTAGTCTTTGTGTGAAGAAGTGCTTCCTGTCGCCACCCCTGAACAGCCGAGCTTTAATTTGAAGGCTCTGCCCCCTTGTTCTGGACTTCCCCCACCAGAGGCAATAATCATCTTAAAATACCTTGGATCACCCCTTAATCCTCTATACTCAAGGGAATATAAGCCTCGTCTATGCAACCTTTCAAGTCTGTATTTGGTTGACTGAAAAGATCCCTTTGTCATGATGTGAGGGGGAGGGTGTGTTTAAGGCTGTGTAGAAGGTTGCAAGTAACACATTTACTTATTTCTGTTTTGTGTACCCACACAACTTAACCTCCATCATCTGGAAAGTGAGGCCATAAGAGTTTTATTCATTCATGGCATGCGGGCATCGTTAACAAGGTCAGCATTTATTTGCCCATCCCTAATTGCCCTTGAGAAAGTGAACCGGCGCATTGAACCGCTGCAGTCCGTGTGGTGAAGGTGCTCCCACAGTGCTGTTAGAGAGGGAGTTCCAGGATTTTAATCCAGCAACGATGAAGGAACGGCCGATATATTTACAAGTCGGGATGGTGTGTAATTTGGGTGGGGAAATTAGAGTTGACCATGCTGACTGCCTGTGCTGTTCCGAAAAAATCTGACTGGAAGATATTAGCAGCGCAGCAAGTCCCAAGTTATAGTGTTGTTTACCCTGTTTTACAGCCCCCCCTTACTGATGAGCCCCCAGATGCCTCACGTTCCTGTCGAGTTTGAAACTGGGAGCATTGGAGACAGCAACAGCACTCAGGTAGGTACGGATTTGACGAGGGAGTGACGGGGAGGGAAATGGGAGCGAGGTATTGGAACGTCTGCGACTAACATCCCCATTACATTACAGAACCACTAAAGTAACAACGTTTCTGTAACTCTCCCATTTCTGGGTATGGAGACTGTAATTTATTTGCTTCATGGGTTCTTTGCTTAAGAATTCAGAGCAACACATTGCTATTAAGAACTAGTTGGTTTATTAACAAAGGTTTAACCATCACACTACACATTACCAGTTCATCCACCAGGCTCACAACCACCTGCCTCATCGTGGATTCCCTGAACCCAGCTGGCTGGGGTTTTATTGAGTCTTGTGAACATCATGTGACTAACTAAGCCACTCGCAATGCAACAGCTCTACGAATCTGTGAGCATACTCACAGGTACATACATTACAGGGAACCACCTTTGCTATCTGAGGAAGATCTCTGGGAATGGGAAACCCTAGACCTGGCCTGGATGGGATAGAAGGAGTTCCCAGCCAGGGAACAACGGTTGCTTTTAATACCACACTTACGGGGAGATCCCTAAAGCTTAACGCTTTACAACCTGTGTCGAAATACTCTGGCTTTGGTAAGCGAATTCAGACTATATCAGTCAAACAGAAATTCTAACTGTGTGGGGGTTTTCCAGAATTTGGTTTGGAGACTGTAAAGGACGATAAGGGGCGCTGGCACGTATTAGACACCCAGACCAATGAACTGATCTGATAGCATGGCATCCCCGGAAGGACAGTGGTATAACTGGAAACAATGGGCTATCTAATTCATTGAGGTGTTTTCTTGATTTGTTTTACTTTCTCTTCCTCGCTGTTTTTGTTACTCTTTATTTTTCCTCTTCCACTGTTTACTCTTTTTTCTCACCTCGCGTTCACTTCCACTCTTTATCCAGGCACGTCTCCATTCCTGAGTCCTTGCTGTCCCCAGACACGGTGGAACAAAATGGCCGCTGGGATCCTCTGAAAATATGGGAGATTTCATAGAATCATAGCATGGTTACAGCACAGATGGAGGCCATTCGGCCCATCGTGCTCGTGCCGGCTCTCTGCAAGAGTACCTCAGCTAGTCCCACCCACGCCCCCCCCCCCCACCCACCATCCTTTCCCAGTAGCCCTGCAAATCTTTTTTCCTTCAGGTACTTATCCAACTCCCTTTCGAAAACCGTGATTGAGTCTGCCTCCACCACCCTTTCAGGCAGCGCATTCCAGATCCTAACCACTCGCTGCGTCAGAAAGATTTTCCTCCTGTTGCCTTTGGGTCTTTTGCCAGTCGCCTTAAATCTGTGTCCTCTGCTTCTCGACCCTTCCGCCAATGGGAACAGTTTCTCTCTATCTGCTCTGCCATGATTTTGAACACCTCTATCAAATCTCCTCTGAACATTCTCTGCTCCAAGGAGAAACAATCCCAGCTTCTCCATTCTGCCGAAGTGACTGAAGCCCCCCATCCCTGGAGACATTCCTGTAAATCTTTTCCGTACTCTTTCGAAGGCCTTCGCATCATTACTAAAGTGCCGTTCATTTCTCCAGGAATTTCAGAGCATCTCAGCTGCTTTTTATTTTATTGTTGACGGTTTCCACGGGAACTGGATATCCCGCAGTCTGGGAGATCTCAGAAACACCCTGTCCGTGAGCAGATTTTCACTGGGCGCGCTCCAAATGATCGAAGAGTTGCCAAATGATCGAAGTGGGCTTGGCAAGACTGTGCCCCACCCTGGGGAGATTAATCTTTGATCGTGTCTTTTCACAGTCTGACGAAGAGAATCAAGAGAGGAGTAGGGAGATTGAGAAATTACTGAAGAATAACGCTGAGTGGATCTGGTACTGGTCCAGTCGACCGGAAAATGTACCCCCAAAGTGAGTAGCGTACTGTTTATTAAGCACGATGATGTTGTGGCTATGGTACAACTTGAAGGTCATGGGTTCAAATTCCATCGTGGGAAATGGTGAAATTGAATTCAATATTCCCACATTACAACAGTGACTACACTCCAAAAGTACGTCATTGCCTGTAAAGCGCTTTGAGACATCCAATGGTCATGAAAGGCGCTATATAAATGCAAGTCTTTCTTTCAATAAATCTGGTCACTTGTGGGTTGGCATCAGAATGGATATGAACTAGAAGCTGCAGGTCAAAGAAACATAGAAAATAGGTGCAGGAGTAGGCCATTCGGCCCTTCGAGCCTGCACCGCCATTCAATAAGATCATGGCTGATCATTCCTTCATTACCCCTTTCCTGCTTTCTCTCCATACCCCTTGATCCCTTTAGCCGTAAGGGCCATATCTAACTCCCTCTTGAATATATCCAATGAACTGTCATCAACAGCTCTCTGCGGTAGGGAATTCCACAGGTTAACAACTCTCTGAGTGAAGAAGTTTCTCCTCATCAGTCCTAAATGGCCTGCCCCTTATCCTAAGGCTGTGTCCCCGGTTCTAGACTTCCCTATCATCGGGAACATTCTTCCCGCATCTAACCTGTCCAGTCCCGTCAGAATCTTTTAAGTTTCTATGAGATCCCCTCTCATCCTTCTAAACTCCAGTGTATAAAGGGTCAGTTGATCCAGTCACTCCTCGTATGACAGTCCCGCCATCCCGGGAATCAGTCTGGTGAACCTTCACTGTACTCCCTCAATAGCAAGAACGTCCTTCCTCAGATTAGGAGACCAAACCTGAACACACTATTCCAGGTGAGGACTCACCAAGGCCCTGTATAACTGCAGTAAGACCTCCCTACTCCTATACTCAAATCCCCTAGCTATGAAGGCCAACATAACATTTGCCTTCTTCACCGCCTGCTGTACCTGCATTCCAACTTTCAATGACTGATGAACCATGACACCCATGTCTTGTTGCACTGCTCCTTTTCCTAATCTGCCGCCATTCAGATAATAGTCTGCTTTCGTGTTTTTTCCCCCAAAGTGGATAACCTCATATTTATCCACATTATACTGCATCTGCCATGCATTTACCAACTCACCTAACCTGTCCAAGTCGCCCTGCAGCCTCTTAGCATCCTCCTCACAGCTCACACCGCCACCCAGCTTAGTGTCATCTGCAAACTTGGAGATATTACACTCAATTCCTTCATCTAAATCATGAATGTATATTGTAAAGAGCTGGGGTTCCAGCACTGAGCCCTGCGGCACTCCACTAGTCACTGCCTGCCATTCTGAAAAGGACCCGTTTATCCCGACTCTCTGCTTCCTGTCTGCCAACCAGTTCTCTATCCACGTCAGTACATTACACCCAATACCATGTGCTTTGACTTTGCACACCAATCTCTTGTGTGGGACCTTGTCAAAAGCCTTTTGAAAGTCCAAATACACCACATCCACTGGTTCTCCCTTGTCCACTCTACTAGTTACATCATCAAAAAATTCCAGAAGGTTTGTCAAACATGATTTCCCTTTCATAAATCCATGCTGATTTGGACTGATCCTGTCACTGCTTTCCAAATGCGCTGCTTTTCATCTTTAATAAGTGATTCCAACATTTTCCCCACTACTGATGTCAGGCTAACCGGTCTATAATTACCTGTTTTCTCTCTCCCTCCTTTTTTAAACAGTGGTGTTACATTAACTACCCTTAAGTCCATAGGAACTGATCCAGAGTTGATAGACTGTTGGAAAATGATCACCAATGCATCTACTATTTCTATGGCCAATTCCTTAACTACTCTGGGACGCAGGGATTTATCGGCCTTCAATCCCATCAATTTCCCTAACACAATTTCCCGCTTTATAAGGATTTCTTTCAGTTCCTCCTTCTCACTTGACCCTCGGTCCCCTAGTATTTCCGGAAGGTTATTTGTGTCTTCCTTCGTGAAAACAGAACCAAAGTATTTGTTTAACTAGTCCGCCATTTCTTTGTTCCCCATTATAAATTCACCTGAATCTGACTGCAAGGGACCTACGTTTGTTTTCACTAATCTTTTTCTCTTCACATATCTATAGAAACTTTTGCAGTCAGTTTTTATATTCCCAGCAAGCTTCCTCTCGTACTCCATTTCCCCCTCCTAATTAAACCTTTGTCCTCCTCTGCTGTATTACAAAATTCTCCCAGTCCTCAGGTTTGCTGCTTTTTCTGGCCAATTTATATGCCTCTTGCTTGGATTTAGTACTATCCTTAATTTCCCTTGTTAGCCACAGTTGAGCCACCTTCCCTGCTTTATTTTTACTCCAGACAGAGATATACAATTGTTGAAGTTCATCCATGTGATCTTTAAATGTTTGCCATTGCCTATCCACCGTCAACGCTTTAAGTATCACTCGCCAGTCTATTCTAGTCAGTTCACGTCTCATACCATCGAAGTTACCTTTCTCGAAGTTCAGGAACCTAGTCTCTGAATTAACTGTGTCACTCTCCATCTTAATAAAGGAATTCTACCATATTATGGTCACTCTTCCCCAAGGGGCCTCACACAATAAGATTGTTAATTAGTCCGTTCTCATTACACATCACCCAGTCGAGGATGGCCAGCCCTCTAGTTGGTTCCTCGATATATTGGTCTAGAAAACCATCCCTAATACACTCCAGGAAATCCTCCTCCACCGCATTGCTACCAGTTTGGTTTGCCCAGTCAATATGTAGATTAAAGTCACCCATGATAACTGCTGTAACTTTATTGCACACATCCCTAATTTCTTGTTTGATGCTGTCCCCATCCTTATTACCACTGTTTTGGTGGTTTGTACACAACTCTCACTAACGTTTTCTGCCCTTTGGTATTCCGTAGCTCCACACATACAGATTCCACATCATCCAAGCTAATGTTCTTCCTTACTTGCATTAATTTCCTTTTTAACCAGCAATGCCACCCCACCTCATTTTCCTTTCTGTCTATCCTTCCTAAATGTTGAATACCCCTGAATGTTGAGTTCCCAACCTTGGTCACCCTGATGCCAATTACATCATATCCGTTAACTGCTATCTGCGCAGTTAATTCGTCCACCTTATTCCGAATACTCCTCGCATTGAGGCACAGAGCCTTCAGGCTTATCTTCTTAACACCCTTTGCCCCTTTTAGATTTTGCTGTAATGTGGCCCTTTTTGCTTTTTGCCTTGGGTTTCTCTGCCCTCCACTTTTACTTTTCTTCTTTCTATCTTTTGCTTCTTTTGCTTCTGCCCCCATTCTACTTCCCTCTGTCTCCCTGCATAGGTTCCCACCTCCTTGCCATATTAGTTTAACCCCTCCCCAACAGCACGAGCAAACACTCCCCCAGGACATTGGTTCCGGTCCTGCCCAGGTGCAGACCATGCGGTTTGTACTGGTCCCACCTCCCCAGAACCGGTTCCAATGTCCCAACTGGTTCACTAATGTCCTTCATATGAAACACTAATCAGGCTACAGCTAGAGTACTGTGTGTAGTTCTGGTCACCACATTACAGGAAAGATGTGATTGCACTCAAAAATTAATAGAGAGGGAAGATAGATTATGAATTAAAACTAGCAAGAAATATAAAAAGAGTTTTTACAGGTATGTAAAAAGGAAAAGATTGGCTAAGGTAAATGTTGGTCCCTTGGAGGATGAGGTTGGGGAATAAGTATTGGGAAACAGGGAAATGGCAGAGACTTTGAACAAATAGTTTGTATCGATCTTCATGATAGAAGACACTAAAAAAAATCCCAATAAGGTGGACGAATTAATTGCGCAGACAGCAGTTAACGGATATGATGTAATTATCATGAGCGACTTTAATCTACATATTGATTGAGCTAACCAAACAGGTAGCAATGCGGTGGAGGAGTTTATTAGGGATGTTTTTCTCGACCAGTATGTCGAGGAACCAACTAGAGAGCTGACCATCCTAGACTGGGTGATGTGTAATGAGAAGGGATTAATTAGCAATCTTGTTGTGCGAAGCCCCTTGGGGAAGAGTGGGCATAATATGGTAGAATTCTTCATTAAGATGGAGATTGACACAGTTAATTCGGAAACTAGGGTCCTCAACTTAAGGAAAGGTAACTACGACGGTATGAGACTAGAATAGACTGGCAAAGAATACTTAAAGGGTTGACGGTGGATAAGCAATGTCAAACATTTAAAGATCACATGGATGCACTTCAGCAATTGTACATTCCCTGTCTGGAGTAAAAATAAAACGGGGAAGGTGGCTCAACCGTGGCTAACAAGGGAAATTAAGGATAGCGTTAAAACCAAGGAAGAGGCATATAAATTGGCTAGAAAAAGTAACAAACCTGAGGACTGGGAGAAATTTAGAATTCAACAGAGGAGGACTAAGGGTTTAATTAAGAGGGGGAAAATAGAGTACGAGAGTACAGCAGTTAATGGATAGGACAAATAGAAACTTGCAGGGAACATAAAAACTGACTTGCAAAAGCTTCTATAAATATGTGAAGAGAAAAGATTAGTGAAGACAAATGTAGGTCCCTTGCAGTCGGATTGAGGTGATTTATAATGGGGAAGAAAGAAATGGCGGACCAATTGAACAAATACTTCGGTTCTATCTTCACGAAGGAAGACACAAATAACCTTCCAAATGTACTAGGGGACAGTGGGTCTAGTGAGAAGGAGGAACTGAAGGATATCCTTATTAGGTGGGAAATTGTGTTATGGAAATTGATGGGATTGAAGGCCGATAAATCCCCAGGGCCTGGTAGTCTGCATCCCAGAGTACTTAAGGAAGTGGCCCTAGAAATACTGGATGCATTGGTGATCATTTTCCAACAGTCTATCGACTCTGGATCAGCTCCTATGGACTGGAGGGTAGCTAATGTAACACCACTTTTTGAAAAAGGAGGAAGAGAGAAAACCGATAATTATAGACCGGTTAGCCTGACATCAGTAGTGGGGAAAATGTTGGAATCAATCATTAAGGATGAAATAGCAGGGCATTTGGAAAGCAGTGACAGGATCGGTCCAAGTCAGCATAGATTTATGAAAGGGAAATCATGCTTGACGAATCTTCTGGAATTTTTTGATGATGTAACTAGCAGAGTGGACAAGGGAGAACCAGTGGATGTGGTGTATTTGGACTTTCAAAAGGCTTTTGACAAGGTCCCGCACAAGAGATTGGTGTGCAAAGTCAAAGTGCATGGTATTGGAGGTAATGTACTGACGTGGATAGAGAACTGGTTGGCAGACAGGAAGCAGAGAGTCAGGATAAACGGATCCTTTTCAGAATGGCAGGCAGTGACTAGTGGAGTGCCGCAGGGCTCACTGCTGGGAACCCAGCTCTTTACAATATACATTAACGATTTGGATGAAGGAATTGAGTGTAATATCTCCAAGTTTGCAGATGACACTAAACTGGGTGGCCGTGTGAGCTGTGAGGGGAATGCTAAGAGGCTGCAGGGTGACTTGGACAGGTTAGGTGAGTGGGCAAATGCATGGCAAATGCAGTATAATGTGGATAAATGTGAGGTTATCCATTTTTGGGGCAAAAACACGAAGGCAGAATATTATCTGAATGGCGGCAGATTAGGAAAAGGGGAGATGCAACGAGACCTGAGTGTCATGGTTCATTAATCATTGAAGGTTGGCATGCAAGTACAGCAGGTGGTGAATAAGGCAAATGGTATGTTGGCCTTCATAGCTAGGGGATTTGAGTATAGGAGCAGGGAAGTCTTACCTGGAATATTGTCTTCGCTTTTGGTCTCCTAATCTGAGGAAGGACGTTCTTGCTATTGAGGGAGTGCAGCGAGGTTCAGCAGACTTATTCCAGGGATGGCTGGACTGTCATATGAGGAGGGACTGGATCAACTCGGCCTTTATTCACTGGAGTTTCGAAGGATGAGAGGGGATCTCATAGAAACGTATAAGATTCTGACAGGACTGGAGAGGTTAGATGCGGGAAGAATGTTCCTGATGTTGGGGAAGTCCAGAACCAGGGGACATAGTCGAAGGATAAGGGTTCGGCCATTTAGGACTGAGATGAGGAGAAACTTCTTCACTCAGAGAGTTGTTAACCTGTGGAATTCTCTGCCGCAGAGAGTTGTCGATGCCAGTTCATTGGATATATTCAAGAGGGAGTTAGATATGGCCCTTACGGCTAAGGGGATCAAGGGGTATGGAGAGAAAGCAGGAAAGGGGTACTGAGTGAATGATCAGCCATGATCTTCTTGAATGGCGGTGCAGGCTCGAAGGGCCGAATGGCCTACTCCTGCACCTATTTTCTATGTTTCTAATAGATAATCAAGGGGATATAGGTAGGGAGGAACTTAAAACTATCACTATCACTATAGAAGTAGTATTAGGTAAAATAATGGGACTAAAGGTGGACAAGTCCCCTGGACCTGATGGCTTGCATCCTAAAAGAAGTTGCTGCAGAGATAGTGGATGCTTTGGTTGTAATCTACCAAAATTCCCTGGTTTCTGGGGACGTCCCAACGGATTGAAAATCGCGAATTTAACACCCCTATTTAAAAAAGGGGGCAGAAAAAAGCAGGAAACTAGACCAGTTAACCTAACATCTGTCATTATTGGAGTCCATTATCAAGGAAGCAATAGCAGGATTCATTTTGAAAAGCATAATTCAGTCAAGGAGAATCAGCATGGTTTTATGAAGGGGAAATCATGTTTGACAAATTTGCTGGGGTTCTTTGAGGATGTAACGAGCAGGGTGGTTAGGGGAGAACCAGTGGATGTGGTGTATTTGGATTTCCAGAAGACATTCGATAAAGTGCCACATAAAAAGTTACTGCACAAGATAAAAGTTCATGGGGTTGGGGGTAATATATTCGCATGGATAGAGGATTGGCTAACTAACAGAAAACAGAGAGTCGGGATAAATGGGTCATTTTCCGGTTGGCAAACAGTAACTAGTGGGGTGCCACAGCGATCGGTGCTGGGTCCTCAACTATTTACAATCTGTATTAATGACTTGGATGAAGGGACCGAGTGTAATGTAGCCAAGTTTGCTGATGATACAAAGATGGGTGGGAAAGCAAGTTGTGAGGAGGTCACAAAAAATCTGCGAAGGGATATAGACAGGCTAAGTGAGTGACCAAAAATTTGGCAGATGGAGTATAACGTGGAAAAATGTGAGGTTATCCACTTTGCCAGAAAAAATATAAAGGTAAATTATTATTTAAATGAAGAAAAATTACAAAATGCTGCAGTACAGAGGGACTGGGGGTCCTTGTGCATGAAACACAAAAAGTTAGTATGCAGTTACAGCAAGTAATCAGGAAGGCAAATGGAATGTTGGCCTTTATTGCAAAGCGGATAGAGTATAAAAGCAGAGAAGTCCTGCTACAACTGTACAGGGTATTGGTGAGGCCACACCTGGAGTACTGCGTACAGTTTTGATCTCCGTATTTAAGGTAGGATATACTTGCATTGGAGGCTGTTCAGAGAAGGTTCACTAGGTTGATTCCGGAGATGAGGGAGTCGACTTATGAAGATAGGTTGAGTAGGTTGGACATATACTCATCCGAATTCAGAAGAATGAGAGGTGATCTTATTGAAACATATAAGATAATAAGGGGACTCGAGAAGGTGGATGCAGAGAGGATATTTCCACTCATTGGGGAAACTAAAACTAGGAGAAATAGTCTCAGAATAAGGGGCTGCCCATTTAAAACTGAGATGAGGAGGATTTTCTTTCCTGAGGGTTGTAAATCTGTGGAATTCTGTACCCCAGAGAGCTGTGGAGGCTGGGTCATTGAATATATTTAAGGCGGGGATAGACTGATTTTTGAGTGATAAGAGAATAAAGGATTATGGGGAGCGGGCAAGGAAGTGGAGCTGAGTCCATGATCAGATCAACCATGATATTAAATGATGGAGCGGGTTCGAGAGGCCAAATGGCCGCCTCCTGCTCCTATTTCTTATGTTCTTATGCACTAGAGAGGGTACAGGAGAGATTTATGAGGATGTTGTCTGGACTGGAGAATTTTAGCTATGAGAACAGATTGGATAGGCTGGGTTTATTTTCTTTGGAACAGAGGAGGCTGAGGGGAGACCTTATTGACGTGAGGGGCCTAGATAGAGTGGATAGGAAGGACCTATTTCCCTTAGCAGAGGTGTCAACAACCAGGGGGGCATAGATTTAAAGTAATTGGGGGAGGTTTAGAGGGGATATGAAGGGAAGTTTCTTCACCCAAAGGGTTGTGGGGGTCTGGAACTCACTGCCTGAAAGGGTGGTAGAGGCAGAAACCCTCGCCACATTTGAAGTGTCGTAACCTACAGAGCTACGGACCAAGAGCTGGAAAGTGGGATTAGACTGGATAGCTCTTTGTCGGCCGGCTCAGACACGATGGGCCCAAATGGCCTCCTTCCGCACTGTAAATTTCTAAGATGCATGGAAGGCAGCCGGCCCAGCCTACCCGATCAGACCGACACGTTACTCCTGTCTTACACAGGAACAGGAGTGGGCCATTCTGCCCCTTGAGGCTGAGGCAAGGCTCTTCATTCATCACAGCGCTAGTTTTAGTGCGCAGCAAGATCATGAGGATAACTCGGGCAAGACCCATTGTGACCTCACGTGAGATCCACCTGTAAAAGAAAATTCAGCTGAGTGTCAGCCGTGGCTCAGTGTGCAGCACCTCTGTTTTAGAGGTTGTCGGTTCAAGTCCCACTCCAGAGACTTGAGCACAAGACTTGCAGTGCAATACTGATGGAGCAATGCACTGTCGGAGGTACCACCTTTTCAGTGAGGCGTTAAACCAAGAACTCGTGTTCCCTCTCGGGTGCAGGTAAAAGATCCCATGGCACTATTTTAAAAAAGAGCAGGGGAGTTATCCTCGGTGTCCTGGCCAATATTTATCCCTCAATCAACCTAACAAAAACTGATTGTTTGGTCATTATCCAATTGTTCTTTGTGGGAGCTTGCTGTGCGCAGGTTGGCTGCCGTGTTGCCTACATTAAAGCAGCGACTACACTTCACATGGCTCTGGTTGTGGTGGAGTGTAGAATGCTTCAGTGCAAGGGGTGTCGCGGTTGTGTGGGACGGACTGGTTGGGCCGGGTGCTCTTTACCTTTCCGCCATTGTTCATTGTTCGTAGGTTTATATGTAACCTTCAGGGCTGCTGACCGAGGGCCGTGGGGCTCTTTGTCGGCCGGCGCGGACACGATGGGCCGAAATGGCCTCCTCCTGCGCTGTAAATTTCTATGTTTCGATGTAAAGCCCTTTCCGATGTCTGAGGACGTGAAAGGCGCTATATAAATGCAAGTCTTTCTTTTTGCTCATGTTCAAGTAAGAATCACAGCATAGCAGTCAAGAGTGGGAGCCCCGAGTGATGTCTGTTCCTCTCTCGAGCCTGGAGACACTGAGCCCAATCCTCACTGCTACTCTGGTCGAGATCACCTAACTCAGCAAGAAATGAGTGTTGCCAGGGTCTGCATAGCTTAGTATACCACCAACGATGTCTCCTCAAGATCCTTCAAATCCCCTGGGAGGATAGTGTCCTCGCCCGGGCCAACATCCCCAGTATCGAAGCACTGACCACACTCGGATCAGCTTCGTTGGTCAGGCCACATAGAACGCATGCCAGACAAGAGAGACTCCCTGAGCACATGCTCCATGCGGAGCTCCTTCACGGCAAACGAGCCAAAATGGGCAACAGAAACGTTATAAGGACACCCTCAATGCTTCCCTGGTAAAGTGCGACATCACCACTGACACCTGGGAGACCCTGGCCGAAGACCGCCCGAGGTGGAGAAAGTGCATCCGGGAGGGGCGTTGAGCTCTTCGAATCTCAACGTCGAGAGCGTGAAGAGGTCATGCGCAGACAGCGGAAGGAGCGTGCGGCAAACCAGCCCCACCCACCCCTTCCCTCAATGAATGTCTGTCCCACAGGGTCTGTGGCTCTCATATTGGACTGTTCAGCCACCAAAGAACTCACTTCAGGAGTGGAAGCAAGTCTTCCTCGATTCCGAGGGACTGCCTATGATGATGATGAGCTTAGTATATAGAATGTGGTGTCTTTATCCATTTGATAATTCGGGAGCTTTGGATCCCTTCGACATAGTAACAGGAGGAGGCCATTCAGCCCCTCGAGCCTGTTCCACCATTCAGTGAGAACATGGCTGATCTGTGACCTAACTCCATATACCCGCCTTTGCCCCATATCCCTCAATACCCTTAATTAACAAAAATCAATCTCGGATTTAAAATTAACAATTGACCGAGCATCAATTGCCCTTTGCGGAAGAGAGTTCAAAACATCTACCACCCTTTGTGTGTAGAAGTGTTTCCTAATTTCACTCCTCAAAGGTCTGGCTTTAATTTTTACACTGTGCCTACTAATGGTAGCCTCTTCAACCAGCGGAAATAGTTTCTCTATCAGTTCCACTTAATATCATGAAAGTTTTGATGAAATCACCCTTTCACCTTCTAAATTCCAGAGAATATCAGTCTATTTGTGTAATTTAACCCTTGGAATCTGGGTATAATTCTGGTATAAATCAACGCTCCTGTGAGAAGCTGCATTGGACTATCTGTTGAACACTTGTGTGTCCAAAATCTAACACTGGGGCTCAAATTAAGTGAAATATCCAAGTCATGCTCAAACTTTAATAGATGTGACAAATGATTTTTCTTCTTTTCTGCCACTCTTAGGGAATTTGTGTTCAAACATCCTAAATATTCCTCGAGTCTGAGTGTACGGAAGACCAGCGTGATGAAGAAAGGAGGAATCTTTAGTTCCGAGTTCGTAGTGTTCCTCATTCCCTCTCTCCTGATAACTCACCTGTTTATGCTGGGAGTTGGGTACGTCCACGATTAATGTAGAGATTGTCTTGCACATGCGTTGTTATAGTACTTTCACAAAGGTTCACAGAATTCGTCCTTCGATTGTTTCATCACATGGCCACCAGAATTTGACCCACAATTGTTACTCTTAACTATCTGTTACTTTGAGTTATATTGAGTCTACTGTACAGAAACGGGCCATTCGGCCCAACAGGTCTATGCCGGCATTTATGCTCCACACAAACCTCCTCCCTCCCCCCCGCACAGACCCCCTCCCTCCCCCCCTGCACAGACCCCCTCCCTCCCCCGCACAGACCCCCTCCCTCCCCCCCTGCACAGACCCCCTCCCTCTTCCCTCCGTGGTAGCGAGATTCACAATCGCACTACTCTTTTTGGATAAAGAAGTTTCTCCTGGATTCCCTATTGGATTTATTTGTAACTATCTTATATTTATGGCCCTAGTTTTTGAATTACCTACAAGTGGAAACATCTCTAAAGCTACCCGATTGAACCCCTCCATCATTGTAAAGACCTCTCTCCAGTCACGTCTTTTGTAGAGAAAAGAGCCCCAGCCTGTTCAGTCTTTCCTGACAGTTATAACCCCTCAATTCTGGTATCAACCTTGTAAAACCTTTTATGCACATTCTCCAATGCCTCTAGATCCATTTTTATAACTGTACACAGTGCTCCAAATGTGGTCTAACTAAGGCTCTATGTAGGCTTATAGGCTAGTGGTGGTGTAGTGGTTTTGTTACTGGACTAATAATCCAGAGGCCTAGACCAATGATCCAGAGAGGTGAGTTCAAATCCCACCATGGCAACTGGGGAATTTAAATTCAGTTAATTCAATAAATATAAAAAGCTGGTATCAGTAATGGTGACCTTGCTTACCATGAAGCTGTTGTTAAAAACCCATCTGGTTCATTAATGTCCTTTTAGGGAAGGAAATCTGCTGTCCTTACCCGGTCTGGGTTTATGTGACTCCAGACAGCAATGTGGTTGATTCCTAACTGCCCTCTGCCCTAGCAAGCCACTCAAAAAAAAAAAAAAAAAAACAACTACGAAAAGCAATAATATGTGAGAACACCTTCACCACACGGACTGCAGCAGTTCAAGATGGCGGCTCACCACCACCTTCTCAAGGGCAATTAGGGATGGACAATAAATGCCGGCCTTGCTGGCGATGCCCACATCCCGTGAGCCAATTTTAACAAAACAAATGGGATTTAGCGAGACTTAGACTGATTTATTGGTCATAAACCATGAGTTTCTGATCTTCCAGCTCTTTCTCCCCCCCCCCCCCTCTCTTTCCCCCCCCCCCACCACCACTTACACTGTTCGATTCTGATCTGTATTTCTGTATCTCCCACTTTAGAATATACATTGGCAAAAAACTGGCTGCATCATCCGCAAGTACCTTGTAGATCTTCAGCGGGAAGAAGGTGCTGGGATGCTTGACGACGTGCGGAACTTGAGACCGCCCTGTAAACGGATGTCTCCGAAGCCCGATAAAGTTGCAAAGACTCTAAATGTTTTTACCGTAACCTTGCTCCCTGTTTACATGCCCGTCGACTCTTTCCCCCCTCCCTTTTTAAAAAATCTTGGCTTTGTCCTTCCCTCTGTAATTATCTCCACTGTAGCACAAGGCTAGTTCACTTCATGCTACGGTACCGTTCTGATGCCCTTGCACCATCTCCCTCGGAGGCGAACCCGCTCATAAGATCATAACATAAGAAATAGGAGCAGGGGTAGGCTATTTGGCCCCTCGAGCCTGCTCCGCCATTTAACAAGATCATGGCTGATCTGACCTTGGCCTCAACTCCACTTCCCTACCCGCTCCCCATGACCCTTGACTCCGTTCAAAAATCTGCCTATCTCCACCTTAAGTATATTCAATGACCCAGCCTCCACAGCTCTCTGGGGTAGAGAATTCCACAGATTTACGACCCTCAGCGAAGAAATTCCTTCTCATTTCCGTTTTAAATCGGCGATCCCTTATTCTGAAGCTATGGCCCCTAGTTCTAGATTCCCCCCCACGAGGGGAAACATCCGCTCTGCATCCACCTTGTCAAGCCCCCTCAGAATCTTATACGTTTCAATAAGATCACCTCTCATTCTTCTAAACTCCAAGGAGTACAGGCCTAACCTGCTCAACCTTTCCTCAAGACAACCCCTCAGCTCACTTCAGCACATGCTCAAAACTTCCAGGGCCAGTCCACCACCATACCACTAGGCTGCTATGTGTGTCCTTTCCTCAAACAGACGCTACAGGAACATGTTTTCCCCAAACACAGAAATAACATCCAAGGACTGAAAATATCAGTTGGCATCTCTGCTTTAGTCCATCATGACACTGGTCTTATGGGTCTTGTCTTGCCAGGAGCCAGCTTCACTTTTCCCTGAAGCCCGTCATTCCAGAATGCCGGTGACTCGTTTGGAAAACTGTTGTGTTGTCATGGTGACGGCTGGGCACTTGACCAATAATGATATAATGAAGAGACAAACGCAACCAGAGCAAGGGAAAATAATCATAGATTTCGAGCTGAGTCCGGTTAAAAGTGAAACCCGGAAAAACCATCTTTACACAAAGGGTTGTAAGCATATTGGGGGCTGGGAACAACGGTCCATTTAACGGAGAAGCCAGATCTTCGGTGCGCCGCCCTGGCGTAAAATAGGCGTTGAGAATTGGCCGTAAACTGGACGGTTTCTGTAACCAGCGGCCAATCCGCAACGTCGTTTGGGTAACAAGTTCAAAAATCGATCCTCCACCACAGTCAAGCGAGATGCTCAGAACGGGAAGGTGTACCTACCTGGAAATTACCACACAGGAAGGCAAACTCAGGCAGGCTTGTAGTCTTAGAGTGGAGCACGGGCCAGAGAACTGGAGCCTTCTGTGCGATACCCCTATCACTAAATATATTCAAAAAGGAGTTAGATGAGGTCCTTACTACTAGGGGGATCAAGGGGTATGGCGAGAAAGCAGGAATGGGGTACTGAAGTTGCATGTTCAGCCATGAACTCATTGAATGGCGGTGCAGGCTAGAAGGGCCGAATGGCCTACTCCTGCACTTATTTTCTATCACGACCTCACGCTCCCGTCTGGCAAGGCTCCGCTCCGCGCAGGTTGGCCTCTTGTTGAATTTGCTCTGTAGCGAAAAGGCAGGGAATTTAGGACTGTAAGCATAGATAGAGCTGCCGTGGCTATCAAAAATGGTGCATTGTGCTCGATGGGCCAAGCACCTCCAGCCTCATTTAGAAATTCATCAATATGTTACCGTAGAAACGAGGCCTACGTGACGGATTCAGGCACATAAGGGCTTTGAAATTGCGAACGGGGTCACCAAAATCCTGGCCATCAAAATGGAAGCTCAATTTTCCAGTCACACCTACCTCTTCTAACATGGAGGTTTCATTAGCTACTGTAGTTATCCATGAACTTCCATCAAGCAAAGAAAACAGAACGTGATCCCAGCTCCTGCCCTGCCACCCCCCCATCCCTTGCATTCTCCCATCCAGTATTTACCTTGAGCACAAGGTGGCAAGCACCTCTTTTAGGGTGTTTCCATAATCCACAGAAGTTTCCTGCATTTTCTTTTTCTAAAAAAATAAATCTGTACACCAAGGAAAGTTGGGATTCTGCGGGGAAAGTGATGGAGGGAGAAGGGTTATCCGAGTGTCATTGAGATGTTACCCTGCAATGTTCCGGTTTTCAATTGCTGTAAGACCAAACAGGCATGCACAGGGGTAATTGTGAGGTTGTGCTCCCGACGCAGACCCTGGCTAGCCCTGAGACTAGGTCAGGGACAGGCCTACAGGAGCAATTCTGCGACACTGCACTCGACTCGATGCCACACCACTGCAGTGCACACTGCAAGCAAGCCTGGGCACCAGACTTAATCAGATGCTCAGTGTTTGGATGTACCACCTGCCTGAGTTAACAGGTGCCTACCAACCATAAAAAGCAAAGCGAGTTCATGAACTCTACATAGCAAATAATGATAATATTCATTGAGTAGCAGTCCCGCTCAAATCAAAATGTTTTTTTTGTTGCTTTTTTGCGAATAAAGAAGGAAAAATTAGCATTTCTGTATTGCCTTTCACGACCACCAGACTACCCAAAGCGCTTTACGGTCAATGCAGTACTTTTTGAAGTGTAGTCACTGTTGTAATTTAGGAAACACTGCAGCCAATTTGCAAGCTCCCACAAACAGCAATGTGATAATCACCAGATAATGTTTTAGTGATGTTGCTTGGGGGATAAATATTGGCCAGGACAGCGGGGATAACTCCCCTGTGCTCCTTCTTCGAAATAGTGCCATGGGATCTTTTGCGTCCACCTGAGAGGGCAGGCGGGGCCTCGGTTTAACGTCTCATCCGAAAGACGGCACCTCCGACAGTGCAGCACTCCCTCAGCACTCCCTGGGAGTGTCAGCCGAGATTTTTGTGCTCAAGTCTCTGGAGTGAGGCTTGAACTCACAACCTTCTGACTCAGAGGTGGGAGTGCTACCCACTGAGCCACAAAGTATGATTAATATCATTATAATAAATAGACTTGGCCATGAAGCTATTAATGACCATCCCAGTGAGTGAGCTCAAAGATTACCAGATAATTATAGATGAGGAAGGCTCTTTGGTCTATTTTAGTTCATCTATTCAGAGTTACCCTAAGATCATCCTAACTTTTTTGTAAATAGTACTGTGATTTTCACCTCCACTCAGTAGTCTAGTCCATGCGTTGATCACTCTTTGTAGGAACACTTTCTTCAATCAGTCTTAAATTTGCTTTTTACTGCTTTGAACCAGTGTCACCTTGTCCGGCTCCCGTGGTTCAGCTTGAAATAATGTTCTAAATCTGCTTATTTCGAAGCTGCTTGCTTGTTCGTCTCTGCCTGTGTCGTCACCTCTTAGTTTCCACCTTTGAGTGCCCAGGTTTCTCCGGTCAGTCTTTACCAAGGAACGCAGCTCTCTGATGTCCAGAGATCAGTCCTCCTCTGCCTTGCTACCGAGGTGGGAAGCTTTCCCTCGTGTCTCTTTACAAACCGGAGCACCCAATTTAGGAATGAAATCAGGAAGTGCATTTTCCATATGTACATTCAGTGACTGGACTGGGAAAAATTCTAGAGCTGTTCACGGAACAAGGATGTTTGAGCAGAACAGTGGGATCTACATTGTCTACACTCCAATTTTTGCCAATCTGATTAGTGACTGGAATCTTCACTGGACAAAATCCTCGCCATTACGGTGTATAAGAGAGGTCCCACTTTAATTGTTGTTAGTGACTGGAATTAAGTTTTACAATGGAAAGATCTGTAAATATGCTTCAGCTTCTTACCCCCTTGTCTAAAAAGTAATTAAATTTGAGCAATGAAGTCCTTTTGATTATTTCATTTCTCCATGACATAAGAAATAGGAGCAGGAGTAGGCCATACGGCCCCTCGAGCCTGCTCCGCAATTCAATACGATCATGGCTGATCTGATCATGGACTCAGGTCCACTTCCCTGCCCGCTCCCCATAACCCCTTAACCCCTTACTCCCTTATTGGTTAAGAATCTGTCTATCTCTGTCTTAAATATATTCAATGACCCAGCTTCCACAGCTCTTTGGGGCAGCGAATTCCACAGATTTACAACCCTCTGCTAGAAGAAATTCCTCCTCATCTCAGTTTTAAATGGGCGGCCCCTTGTTCTAAGATCGTGCCCCCTAGTTCTAGTCTCCCCCATCAGTGAAAACATCCTCTTTGCATCCACCTTGTCAAGCCCCCTCATAATCTTATACGTTTCAATAAGATCACCTCTCATTCTTCTGAATTCCAACGAGTAGAGGCCCAACCTACTCAACCTTTCCTCATAAGTCAATCCCCTCACCTCCATTGAATTACTCCTGGGCTGTTTCGTGTTTCGCTGGTTCGAGCAGTCTGCATTTAGTCGACCTGTTTCTCATGACCGGATGCTTGTTCTCTTTAGTTTTTAGCCCCATCTCCTGAAGTTATCGCCCTTGCTCCTGAGACTGGACTACGTCAGCAGACTCTTTCACTGGAGGGGGGTCCTTGTAGTTGAGATCAATTGCCTTCTCACTCATAAGAACGTAAGAAATAGCTGGAGTAGGCCATTCAGCCCTTCAAGCCTGCTCTGCCGTTCAATAAGATCATGGCTGATCTTCTACCTCGACTCCAACTTCCAGCACTATTCCCCATAACCCTTGACCTGCCTTGAATATACTCAGCGACTGAGCCTCCAAAGCCCTCTGGGGTAGAGAATTCCAACGATTCACCACCCTCTGAGTGAAGAAATTCCTCCTCATCTCAGTGCTAAATGGCACACCCATTCTTCTGAGATTGTGAACCCTAATTCTAGACCCCCCCAGCCAGGGGAAACATCCTCACACCGTCTGCCCTCAAGCCCCGTAAGAATTTTATCTTTCAAAGAAATCACCTCATTCTTCTAAAGTCCAGGGACTATAGGCCTAGTCTACTCAATCACTATTCATAGGACAATCCCCCATCCCAGGAATCTATCTGGTAAACCTATGTTGCACTCTCTCGGAGGCAAATATATCCTTAAGGAGAGAAAAACTGTACAGACTACTCTAAGTATGGTCTCACCAAGGCCCTATATAGTTACAGTAAGGTTTCTTAACTTTATTACAAAGGGATTGGAGTAGAAGAGTAAACATACCATTTGATTTCCTTATTGCTTGTTGGAGCTGCATGATAACTTACTGTGATTCGTGTACAAGGACACCCAGGTTCCTCTGAACACCAACATTTCTCAGTCATTCAGCATCCATGTACACAATAGGTAACTGAATAGCAGTTCGGACTGAGAACTCTGGCTGATTTTGTTCCCCCTCCCTGGAACAAGGGTGCAGAGGCAATTGTAGTACATACTCCGAACACAGTTCATCTATGGTCATAGAAGCGCAAGGGTAGCAGGCGCATGGGAACACCACCACCTCCAAGATCTCCTCCAACTCTCACACTATCCTGACTTGGAAATATATCGGCGTTCCTTCATAGTTGTTGGGTCAAGGGGTGTGGAGAGAAAGCAGGAATGGGGTACTGAAGTTGCATGATCAGCCATGATCATATTGAATGGTGGTGCAGGCTCAAAGGGCCGAATGGCCTACTCCTGCACCTATTTTCTATGTTTCTAAAATCCTGGAACTTGTATTCATATAGAAAGAAATAAAGACTTGCATTTATATAGTGCCTTTCACGACCCACCGGATGTCTCAAAGCGCTTTACAGCCAATGAAGTACTTTTGGCGTGTAGTCACTGTTGTAATGTGGGAAACGCAGCAGCCAATTTGTGCACAGCAAGCTCCCACAGACAGCAATGTGATGATGAGCAGATAATCTGTTTTTTAATTATGTTGATTGAGGGATAAATATTGGCCCCAGGACACCGGGGATAACTCCGCTGCTCTTCAAAATAGTGCCATGGGATCTTTTGCATCCACCTGAGAGAGCAGACAGGATCTCAGTTTAACGTCTCATCTGAAAGACGGCACCTCCAACAATGCAGCGCTCCAGTGCCAGCCTAGATTAAATGCTCAAGTCTCAGGCGTGGCACTTGAACCCACAACTTTCTGATGCGGAGGCGAGAGTGCTACTAACTGAGCCACGGCTGTTACTTCAATACTCACAGCAGTATGAACCTGACTTGCTACGGACTCTTCTGAGAGATATAATTCTGTGATAATGATAGGGGAAGAAGGGCAAGCACATGGCGATTAGGACCACCGCCCATGTGAAGGATGAACACTAACATGGAATGGTTGGGTCAAATGGCCTATTTTCATGTAATCACTGTGTAAGTCATAGGATCATAGAATGGTTACAGCACGGAAGGCCATTCGGCCCCTCGAGCCCATGCCAACTCTCAGCTAGTCCCACTCCCCCGCCCTTTCCCCGTAGCCCTGCAAATCTTTTTCCTTCAGATACTTATCCAATTCCCTTTTGAAAGATATGTTTGAATCTGCCTCCACCGGTAGCTTCAAACATATAGTGTAACATTGGCCCTTAAAGTCAATGTGGTTGTGGCTGCATTTGCAGGTGGCGGCCAGCGATGGCGCAGCTTTGTTCGTTCATGTATTCAAGTTTAAAAAAGAAAATCACTGAAGTATTTGGTCAACTTCTTATGTTCAGTGAAATACACCTTTCAGGCGGTGCATTCCAGAATCTAACCACTCGCTGCGTAAAAAAGTGTTTTCCTTCGCCGCCTTTGGTTCTTTTGCCAATTTGTGCCCTCTGGTTGTCGACCCTTCTGCCATAGAATCATAGGGGTCAAAATTTCCCCTTCCCTTAAGGCCTGTTACCGCCGGAACTCGGCGGCCACTCTACGGAGAGGAACGCTCGCCGATTTTTCGTGGAATGGCCGCCATTTTGAAAATTGCCCTCCTGCGGTATCCTGGCGGTGACTTGCTCCGCCCCCACCACTCCGCTGCTGCCGATCCATCCTAAGTGCGTCATCAAAGCAAGCACCGCCAATGTTCCCCCACAAGAACGCAAAATTCCGCCTACAAAATCTTGCTGCAACCGCTCGGTGCCAGCGACAGCTTTTTCTGTCGGTGCACTGTGCTTGCAGTGTGTTCAAAATGGCGGTGCGGCCTCCATTAAAAGGGGAGGGCGTACTGCTGCAGCCACCATCTTCATTTTATTTGTTGGCCGACTGCCAGGTTTTGGCCGAGCCGCCAACAGGCAGCCTGGCACCCCCTCTTGAGTGCCAGACCGCTGGCCCTATAAAACCCTCCCTGGTGACCCAGTGGACCGAACGAACAGAATCGCAGAGCTCTCAGCAGCTCTCCCTTTTAAATGAAGGGGAGAGACGTGGTGACGTCTTCAGCGCTACGCTGATGACTGACAGCGGCGGACAATCCCACCTCCGCCCCTCTAGTGTCCGGACTTCCACTCTCCACCGCACTTCCGCCCCCATTATGACCGACTTCCAGGCCGCTGAAAAAAAAAGCCAAAGAGCAGAATTTCACGCAAGAGGCCACCGCATCCACTGCGGTCGGGTAAGTGTTCCCCGTTTCCAGCGGGGGCAATTTCAGCCCCCATAACATTTTGGCCCATCCTGTCCACGCCGGCCAACAGAGCTATCTAGCCTAATCCCACTTTCCAGCTCTGGTACATAGCCATGTAGATTACAGCACTTCAAGTGCATATCCAAGTACTTTTTAAATGTGGTGAGGGTTTCTGCCTCTATCACCCTTTCAGGCAGTGAGTTCCAGACCCACACCACCCTCTGGGTGAAGACATTTCCCCTCAAATCCCCTCTAAACCTCCTACTAATTACTTTAAATCTATGCCCCCTGGTTGTTGAACCCTCTGCTAAGGGGAATAGGTCCTTCTTATCCACTCTATCTAGGCCCCTCATAATTTTATACACCTCAATCAGGTCTCCCCTCAGCCTCCTCTGTTCCAAAGAAAACAACCCCAGCCTATCCAATCGTTCCTCATAGCTAAAATTCTTCAGTCCAGGCACCATCCTCGTAAATCTCCTCTGCACTCACTTTGGTGCAATCTCATCTTTCCTGTAATGTGGTGACCAGAACTGCACGCAGTACTCCAGTTGTGGCCTAACCAGTGTTTTATACATTTCAAGGGCTGGACTTTCCACTATGGTCGCTATTGGCCTTAGTGCTTTTTTTATTTTTCAGGATTGCTGGAATATTGGCCATTTTAAAAACCGCTAGTTTCGCCTTTTTAATTTGGGCGATAGCCCTAGCGATGTGAAATGGGCCTTAGCGATGTATTCAGTCGTGCAAGGCTGGCGTCCATAGCAACGGCCATTCTGCGCATGCGCGTTTTATTTTCAGGCAAAGAACTTTTCCCACAGGGTTTGACAGAGAGAACAGGGGACCTGGTCCCATCAATAACATTATAGAACATTTCTTTTATTCTAGCCCCTGTTGCGATATAAAATAAAATCTATCAGCCAACTGAGGTGAACTCCATTTCCTTCCTCATGGGATGACATACCCTAGTTCTGCTTCTACTTGTACTGTGGACCAGAGGGGGGAGGGGGGGGGGGGGAATCCATGATTTATTAACCCTGACATTACAGCAATGTACTGATTTGTAACTATTTTATTCTCCCATCTCTATTCTGCAGCATGTGATTAGTGATCAATACTGGTTGAGAAATTACAGGCCCCATCACTATTAATCACTATAAATGCCCTTAATTTGTCCTCAATAAATACAAATGTGATTAGATCAAAATGGCCCTTAAAATCGCTCACTAATTGATTCTCCTGACAGCCTTTTACGACAGATCCTCCTTGCAGTGCTGAGTTATTGCAGCTTTCCTTCAGCCTATTTTTGGGCGAGCGATCATTTGGGCCAATTGTGGGCGAAATGCCGAAAGTAGCGGTTGGCCATAATCTGGGCCATAATTGGGCGCAAGTTTCCATTGTGAGCACTATTCTCGGCCTTGCATGAGGATGACGTCATATTCTTTTTTTACAAAGTAGGTTGGGCGATGCAGCTCATTCAGCAGTGCCGAAAGTTGCGCTGGCGATAAATTGGTGATAAGCAGGCACTAGTTTCCACTTTTCAGCAAATATGGGCGACAGCCTTAATCTCAGCTCTGATATGGGCGATAAATGGGCGATGATGTGCCGAAAGTCTAACCCCAAATATAACTTCTCTGCTCTTATATTCTGTGCCATATGTCTTCTTAACCACCTTATCTACCTGGCCTGCTACCTTCAAGGATTTGTGGACATGCACTCCAAGGTCCCTTTGTTCCTCTACACTTCTCAGTATCTTAGACCTTCCCAAATGCATTACCTCACACTTCTCCAGACTGAATTCCATTTGCCACTGTTCTGCCCACCTGACCATTCCATGGATATCTTTCTGCAGTTTTCTTCTTCATTATCAACCACATGTCTGATTTTAGTACCATCTGCAAACTTCTTAATCATACCCCCCCACATTCAAGTCCAAATAATTGATACATACCACAAAAGCAACGGATCTAGCAGTGAGCCCTATGGAACCCCACTGGAAACATCCTTCCAGTCACAAAAAACATCCATCAACCATTACGCTTTGCTTTCTGCCTGTGAGCCAATTTTGAATCCAACTTGCCACTTTGCCCTGGATCCCATGGGTTTTTACTTTCGTGATCAGTCTGCCATGTGGGACCTTATCAAAAGCCTTGCTAAAATCCATGCCGATGGGAATAGTTTCTCTCTATCTACTCTGTCCAGACCCCTCATGATTTTGAACACCTCTATCAAATCTCCTCTCAACCTTCTCTGCTCCAAGGAGAACAACCCCAGCTGACATAAGATATACGGCATAAAAACAGGCCATTTGGCCCAACCAGTCCATGCCGGCGATTATGCTCCACTCGAGCCTCCTCCCATCTTTCCTCATCTAACTCATCTATCAGCATAACCCTCTATTCCTTTCTCCTTCACATGCTTGTCTAGCCTTCCTTTAAAGGCATCAATGTAACTGAAGTCTCTCATTCCTGGAATCATTCTCGTAAATCTTTTCTGCACCTTCTCCAACGAAGTACTTTTTGAAGTAAGACACTGTTGAAATGTAGGAAATGCGGCAGCTAATTTGCGCACAGTAAGCTCCCACAAACAGCAATATGATAAGAACATAATAGAAACATGGAAACATAGATTATAGGTGCAGAAGTAGGCCATTCGGCCCTTCGAGCCTGCACCACCATTCAATATGATCATGGCTGATCATGCAACTTCAGTACCTCATTCCTGCTTTCTCTCCATACCCCTTGATCCCTTTAGCCATAAGGGCCACATCTAACTCCCTTTTGAATAAATCTAACAAACTGGCCTCAACAACTTTCTGTGGTAGAGAATTCCACAGGTTCATAATTCTCTGAGTGAAGAAGTTTCTCCTCATTTCGGTCTTAAATGGATTACCCCTCATCCTTAGACTGTGACCCCTGGTTCTGGACTTCCCCAACATTCGGGAACATTCTTCCTGCATCTAACCTGTCCAGTCCCGTCAGAATGTTATATGTTTCTATGAGATCCCCTCTCATTCTTCTAAATTCCAGTGAATATAAGCCTAGTCGATCCAGTCTTTCTTCCTATGTTAGTCCTGCCATCCTGGGAATCAGTTTGGTGAACCTTTGCTGCACTCCCTCAATAGCAAGGATGTCCTTCCTCAGATTAGGAGACCAAAACTGTATACAATATTCAAGGTGTGGCCTCACCAAGTCCCTGTACAACTGCAGTAAGACCTCCCTGCTCCTATACTGAATTCTCCTTGCTATGAAGGCCAACATGCCATTTGCCTTCTCCACCGCTTGCTGTACCTGCATGCCAACTTTCAATAGCTGATGTACCATGATGCACCTCCCCTCTTACTAATCTGTCACCATTCAGATAATATTCTGCCTTCCTGTCTTTGCCACCAAAGTGGATACCCTCGCATTTATCCACATTATACTGCATCTGCAATGCATTTTCCCACTCATTTAACCTGTCCAAGTCACCCTGCAGCCTCTTAGCATCCTCCTCACAGCTTACACTGTCACCCAGCTTAGTGTCATCTGCAAACTTGGAGATATTACATTCAATTCCTTCATCTAAATCATTAATATACATTGTAAATAGCTGGGGTCCCAACACTGAACCTTGCGGTACCCCATTAGTCACTGCCTGCCATTCTGAAAAGGACCTGTTTATTCCTAATTTTTGCTTCCTGTCTGCCAACCAGTTGTCTATCCACATCAATACATTACCCCCAATACAATGTGCTTTAATTTTGCACACGAATCTCTTGTGTGGGACCTTGTCAACAGCCTTTTGAAAGTCCAAATACACCACATCCTCTAGTACTCCCTTGTCCACTCTACTAGCTACATCCTCAAAAAATTCTAGAAGATTTGTCAAGCATGATTTCCCTTTCATAAATCCATGCTGACTTGGACCGATCCTGTCAAATCTTTCCAAATGTGCTGCTATTACATCTTTAATAATTGATTCCAACATTTTCCCCAGTAACGATATCAGACTAACCGGTCGATAATTCCCTGTTTTCTCTCTCCCTCCTTTTTTTAAAAAGTGGGGTTACATTAGCTACCCTCCAGTCCATAGGAACTGATCCAGAGTCTATAGAAGTTGAAAAATGACCACCAATGCATTCACTATTTCTAGGGCCACTTCTGTAAGTACTCTGGGATGCAGACTATCAGGCCCTGGGGATTTATTGGCCTTCAATCCTATCAATTTCCCTAACACAATTTCCTGACTAATAAGGATTTCCTTCAGTTCCTCCTTCTTGCTAGACCCTCGGTCCCCTAGTATTTCCAGAAGGTTATTTGTGTCTTCCTTCGTGAAGACAGAATCAAAGTATTTGTTCAATTGGTCTGCCATTTCTTTGTTCCTGATTCACCTGATTCTGACTGCAAGGGACCTACATTTGTCTTCACTAATCTTTTTCTCTTCACATATCTATAGAAGCTTTTGCAGTCAGTTGTTATGTTCCCTGCAAGCTTACTCTTATACTCTATTTCCCCCCCCCCTCCTAATTAGACCCTTTGACCTGAATTCTAAAATTCTCCCAGTCCTCAGGTTTGCTTCTTTTTCTGGCCAATTTATATGCCCCTTCCTTGGGAGCAGGAGTAGGCCATTCGGTCCCTCGCCATTTAATAAGATCATGGCTGATCTGATCATGGACTCAGCTCCACTTCTCCGCCCGCTCCCCATAACCCTTTATTCCCTTATCGCTAAAAAAATCTGTCTATCCCCACCTTAAATATATTCAATGACCCAGAGAATTCCACAGATTTACAACCCTCTGAGCAAAGAAATGCCTCCTCACGTCATTGTTGTAAATCTTTTCTGCACCCTCTTTAAGGCCAACACATTCTAGGTCATTTAATGCTTCCTGATGTCCAGTGAAAGTACGCGGTCTATTTGTTCCTGGACAATGCCAGTTATTTCCCATCATATACTTGCATTGGAGGCAGTTTAGAGAAAGTTCACGAGGTTGATTCCTGAGATGAAGGGGTTGAGCAGTTTAGAAGAATGAGAGGTGATCTTATTGAAAGGAGGCTCGACAGGGTAGATGCAGAGAGGATGTTTCCTCTCGTAGAGGAATCTAGAACTAGGGGGCATAGTTTCAGAATAAGGGGTCACCCATTGAAAACGGAGATGAGGAGGAATTTCTTCTCTCGGAGGGTTGTGAATCTTTGGAATTCTCTGCCCCATAGAGCTGTGGAGCTGGGTCATTGAATATATTTAAGGTGGAGGTAGACAGATTGTTGAGCGATCAGGGAGTGAAGGGTTGTGAGGAGTGGGCAGGGAAATGGCTTGAGGCCAAGATCAGTTCAGCCATGGTCTTATTAAATGGCAGAGCAGACTCAAGGAGCCAAATGGCCTACTCCTGCTCCTATTTCTTATGTTCTTGTGTATTTCCATGGTTGCCCTGAACTGAGTGGCTTGTTGGGCCACTTCAGAAGTCATTGGCATCGACCACTTGGGACTGATGGCACATGTGGACCAGAACTCCCTTCTCTGGCAGACTCCCTTCCCTGAAGGACAATAATGGACCAGATACATATTTATGACAATCTGGAAGTCATCATTGTCTTTATTTGTCAGCATCAAAGGCATCTCCTTTCATATTTCCAGCTCTTCCTGTTTTGCTGAAGTCCTTTCAATATTTCCATTCCGGATGACTGGCTGGTGAATTATTCATGCAGTTTAGTTCTGAAATCAAATGAAGAAGAAAAGATTCTCCAAAACAAGTCGATTTTTTTTCATAGAAATGCTGCAATAAATTAATAACAAGAACTTATTGCAAAAAAATGCAAACCAATAAAAAGCCGAAGTTACTTTTAGCTCGTGGGGCAACCTGCTCCAGATGTGAGGCCACTTTAGACTAATCTATAATGCCTGTTGGAGCAATGGCCCAATTTCAAAATTCTCATCCTTGTTTTCAAATCCCTCCATGGCCCTTGCCCCTCCCTATCTCTGTAATCTCCTCCAGACCCACAACCCCCTGGGATATCTGCACTCCTCTAATTCTGCCCTCTTGAGCATCCCTGATTATAATCGCTCCACCATCAGTGCCCGTGCCTTCTGTTGCCTAGGCTCCAAGCTCTGGAACTCCCTCCCTAAACCTCTTCGCCTCTCCACCCCTCATTCCTCCTTCAAGACGCTCCTTAAAACCTACCTCTCTTTGACCAAGCTTTTGGTCACCTGCGCGAATTTCTATTTATGCAGCTTGGTGTCAATATTTTTTATCGCGTAATACTCCTGTGCAACTACGTGAAAGGCGCTATATAAATACAACACGTTGTTGTTGATGAAGAAACGTGGGCCACAGTTTCACTTTAAACCGGCCACAGCACAGCGCCAAACGTCAATCTACCTGTCCAATTGCCGCAGAGACTGAATAATTACTGGCAGCTAAAGAGGACAAACAAACCAATAGGACTTGCAACCACGCTGGGATGAGGGCTCCAGAGTGCAGAGAAATAAAATTCTCTCGCTGAGTGACTGCAACCTAGTTATAGGTCTTTCAGATGAGACGTTATATCGAGGCCCCATCCACTCTCTGGGTGTCCTCAACTAATGTAAAAGCTCTGCTCATTATCACAATACTGTTTGTGCAATGTTGCTGTGCGTAAGTTGTCTGCTGCGTTTCTGGACATTGCATTACACTGCAGAGTACTGATGTTGTGCAAGGTGCTCGGTGTGCAAGTTCTTTCTTTTCTCCCCCGCCTCTCCTGCAGATACCGACTCCTGCAAGTGTACCATTCCACATGCTGTAGCAACCCTCCAATACCTTGCCCAGGTGAGCTTCAACTGCTCGAGTTAGCAGCCTAATTCACGATGTTGGGCATTACAGTGGGGCCCGATCCTCACCTCAACTGGATGCACACAGACACACACATACCCTCTCACACAATCACACACACTCTCACGCTCACACGCACTCTCACGCTCACATGCACTCTCACACACACACACACATGCACACTCTCACGCTCACACACACACTCACACAGGCACACACACTTTCACACACACACGCACACATGCATTCACACACACACACACACACACACACACACACTCTCACAGTCACACATGTAATAGAGCTCCCACTTTACTGCTCCACCTAGTGGACTACTGATGTAATGTAACTACTGATGTAAATAAAATAAAAGGGTCATGTGTCAAAATCACATGATGACAGTTTTCTGTGTAAGAGCCATCTTGCGCGTGTGCTGTGTTAGTGATGCTGCAAGAATATTGACGATGAAGATAGGATTTCTGGATTCCCTCGCTGAAATTTTTATTGGTGGATATTCCAGCCAACCAACTAGAAAACTTTGCGAGGTCCTTTGTTTTGCAGAACAGCCAAAAATCCAAGGTACATTTCAAGCACGCTTGGCTGAACTGTCAACATTGCTATTTTCTTAACTGAAGCAGTCCCCGAGGTGTAAGAAACCCTGAAAAATGTGCTTGCTCCCTTCAAGCCAAAGGACACGCCACTGATGGAGATTATAACCAAGCTAGAACAGCACTACAGACCTGAGCCCCTGGAAATTGCTGAAAGTTATTGTTTTGGAATACAAGACCAATTCATTGACAAGGGTATCAGTGAGTAAATTATAGCTTTCAAAAAACTATCCATTCACTGACTTTTCAAAACTTTCAGGACCGAGTATTGCATGACAGCTTTGTTTGTGGGATGAGAAATGAAGCAATCAGAAGAAAATTGCTGGTAACCCCCAACTTGACTTTTGATTTAGAGTGTCAGACAGCTATGTCGATGGATGTGGCCGACCAATACTCCCAAGAATCTTACGCCATTTTCAGTCATCAGAAAACCGAGGCGAATCGCCTGTAGGTTAAAAGCAAAAGGCAGTTGGGCCCCAAGGTCTCAGAAACTGACCAAGGTAACAGTGCATTGAAGTCATGCTATTGGTGTCTGGGACAACACATTGCTCAAAGTTATCCATATGTGAAGGCAGAGTGTTTCTTCTGCAAGAAAACACGGCATCTTGTGAAGGCATGCCGACTGAAGGCTAAACCAACTTTCAATGTTATAAGCAGAAATCACCAGAGATTACATAGCTTTGAAGATAAGCAACAGCACAAGGAGGTTTTGGAGATACACGTCATCAGGAGCACGAGGGTATCCAACAATGATTTGCGATGTATCGTCATCCACGTAGATGTTTCAGGAACCAGGATACCCATGGAAATTGACACTGGTGCATCCGTGTGAGCGTAGTACTAGAATTGCTGTGCTTTTGGACTGAGAAATCGAAGAGCTGCAAGGCTACTCAGGAGAGCAAATCCCTGTTGTAGGACGTAAGATCATACCGGTGAAATACAAGGATCAGTTTCAGAGCTCGCCTCTCACAGTAGTGGCAAATGACAAGCCTGCCTTGATAGGTATAAATTGGTTGGGATCACTGAAGCTGGATTGGAATGAGATTTTTCGCATGGATATGAAATTTGCATCGAAAGATGATATTATCAAGCAGTATCCGAAGGTGTTCTGTGAAACAGGCCGTCCGATCCTAGGCTTCAAGGCAAGTGTCAGAGTGCAGAAGGATGCAAGCCCAGCTTAGTGTAAGCCACGTCCCATACCATACACACTCAAGGAGAAAGTTGAGCAAGAACTCAAAAGACTAGAAACTGAGAACATTATCTCTAAGGTGGAAGAAGTGAGGTCAAGATGTTTCACAAATACTTGTATGCTCATAACTTTACCATTGTTACTGCCCATAAGCCCCTGACAGCAATCCTCCATCCAAATGTTGGATCCAAATCCAAATAAATGGCAGTTGTTGTTGGATCACAAACTAGGAAAATTTCTGATTACTTATCGTAATACTCCTCATACAACTACTGGTAGAACACAAGCAGAGTTGTTTCTCAAACTATAGCCATGAACCAGGTTCTTGTTGTTAAAGCCAAACCTGGCACAGTCAGCAGAGAGTCATGATAAAGATAGAGTAAGAGAGAGAAGTGTGGAATTGAATCAGAAGGTTAGAATGAATGGCTAAAGTGGTTACCAGGCAGAATACTGAAGCTATGTGGCTCTCGCCTATATTTGGTCAAAATGTTTGATCATAGAAAGGTTAGGTTTGTTCACATTGATCATATTTTACCTACCGATGTGGAAGGAGTTGGAAGTTGGAATGATTCACTTATTTCTGATGAGTCAGATAGTCTTGTTACAAGTAGAGCACCAGTAGCAAATCCGACATCAGATGTACTAGAAACAAGTCCAAGAGAAAGTCAGGATTTAAGTCTGAGTCTGAGTCAGACAGACAAACAGTCTGAAGTTGTAGAGAGTTCAAATGTAGATCAAGGGTTGCCCTTCGAGAAAAACTCTCCTCAGGCTCAGCCGAGAATGAGTCTAAGTTCGACACCAAGTTTGGGAAGTTCTGTTCGAGAGCGAAAGTATCCTCTTCGAAACAGAAAACCAGTGGTGAAGTTTGATTTGTAAATATGGAAAAGTAAGTAAACATCTTTTGTTGTGTATACTATGCAAGTTATGAATGATGATTATTTTGTTATGATTACTTCTTCATTAAGGAGGGAGAAGTATAATAGAATCCCCAGGGCCTGATGGACTGCATCCCAGAGTACTTAAAGAGGTGGCCTTGGAAATAGTGGATGCATTGACAGTCATTTTCCAACATTCCATTGACTCTGGATCAGTTCCTATGGAGTGGAGGGTAGCCAATGTAACCCCACTTTTTAAAAAAGGAGGGAGAGAGAAAACAGGGAATGATAGACCGGTCAGCCTGACATCGGTAGTGGGTAAAATGATGGAATCAATTATTAAGGATGTCATAGCAGTGCATTTGGAAAGAGGTAATATGATAGGTCCAAGTCAGCATGGATTTTTGAAAGGGAAATCATGCTTGACAAATCTTCTGGAATTTTTTGAGGATGTTTCCAGTAGAGTGGACAAGGGAGAACCAGTTGATGTGGTATATTTGGACTTTTAGAAGGCTTTCGACAAGGTCCCACACAAGAGATTAATGTGCAAAGTTAAAGCACATGGGATTGGGGGTAGTGTGCTGACATGGATTGAGAACTGGTTGTCAGACAGGAAGCAAAGAGTAGGAGTAAATGGGTACTTTTCAGAATGGCAGGCAGTGACTAGTGGGGTACCGCAAGGTTCTGTGCTGGGGCCCCAGCTGTTTACACTGTACATTAATGATTTAGACGAGGGGATTAAATGTAATATCTCCAAATTTGCGGATGACACTAAGTTGGGTGGCAGTGTGAGCTGCGAGGAGGATGCTATGAGGCTGCAGAGCGACTTGGATAGGTTAGGTGAGTGGGAAAATGCATGGCAGATGAAGTATAATGTGGATAAATGTGAGGTTATCCACTTTGGTGGTAAAAACAGAGACAGACTATTATCTGAATGGTGACAGATTAGGAAAAGGGGAGGTGCAAAGAGACCTGGGTGTCATGGTACATCAGTCATTGAAGGTTGGCATGCAGGTGCAGCAGGCGGTTAAGAAAGAAAATGGCATGTTGGCCTTCATAGCGAGGGGATTTGAGTACAGGGGCAGGGAGGTGTTGCTACAATTGTACAGGGCCTTGGTGAGGCCACACCTGGAGTATTGTGTGCAGTTTTGGTCTCCTAACCTGAGGAAGGACATTCTTGCTATTGAGGGAGTGCAGCGAAGGTTCACCAGACTGATTCCCGGGATGGCGGGACTGACCTATCAAGAAAGACTGGATCAACTGGGCTTGTATTCACTGGAGTTCAGAAGAATGAGAGGGGACCTCATAGAAAAGTTTAAAATTCTGACAGGGTTAGACAGGTTAGATGCAGGAAGAATGTTCCCAATGTTGGGGAAGTCCAGAACCAGAGAACACAGTCTAAGGATAAGGGGGAAGCCATTTAGGACCGAGATGAGGAGAAACTTCTTCACCCAGAGAGTGGTGAACCTGTGGAATTCTCTACCACAGAAAGTTGTTGAGGCCAATTCACTAAATATATTCAAAAAGGAGTTGGATGAAGTCCTTACTACTAGGGGAATCAACGGGTATGGTGAGAAAGCAGGAATGGGGTACTGAAGTTGCATGTTCAGCCATGAACTCATTGAATGGCGGTGCAGGCTAGAAGGGCCGAATGGCCTACTCCTGCACCTATTTTCTATGTTTTCTATGTCTATGTCTATGTTAACTCCACCTAGTGGACCACTGCTCCGCCTAGTGCACTACTATGGTAATGCAACTACTGACGTAAATAATAAAGGGTCATGTGGCAAAGTCACATGATGACAGGTTTCTGTTTCAGAGCCATCTTGTGTGTGTGCTGTGTTAGTGATGTAGAAAGGATATATCACAACACACGCACTCTCACACACAGACTCTCATTCTCACACACTCACAGACACACATACTCAGACACACACTCACACACAGACACACACACACTCTCACACTCACACACTTACACACTCTTAGACACACACACTCTCACACTCACACATACTCTCACACATACACTCTCACACACACATAAACACTCAGGCACACACACACTCACTCACACACACTCACACACACACTCACACACAGGCACACACACACTCGCACTTACACACAAAAATAACAACTTTCATTTATATAGTGCCTTTAATTTGCAAAACGTCCCAGGGCGCTTCACAGGAGTATTATGACAAAACAAATAAATACATTTGACACCGAGCCACACAAGAAGAAATTACGGAAGATGTCCAAAAGCTTGGTCAAAGAGGTAGGTTTTAAGGAGCGTCTTAAAGGAGGGATGAGGGGTAGAGAGGTGGGAGAGGTTTAGGGAGTGAGAATAAGGATTCGCCGAAAACATCAACAGCAAAAGCATAAACTTTTGGACTTTAAGTTTTGGACATTGCTTTTAACTTGGCTGTTACTGCAGAAGGGCAGACAGCATAACATCGGACAGATCCAAATATGTCCCACAGGAATGCACCTCAGGTGGGCAGGAATGGATCAATGGCTGAAATGGCAGGAAGATGGCTGATGGTGGGAGGAGGGGGTGGGGGGAGGGGGCGCCTTTGACATGTAATGGGAACCTATCAGTGAGAGATCAGGAAGATTGGTCAATGCTCAAGACACAAAGGAAGCTTTACAACCACCCAGACTTGTTGGAGCCCTATTCCCAGAAGAGCCCAGTAACATTTGCTTTTAGTTGTACTGCCTCAGGCGAAGGACAGTTGAACTTTTGGCACGAGAAGAAGCATTTTTGCAGGTATAAGAGAGGCAGTTTTGGCTGCCATCTCTCTCTCTCTCTCCTCTTCTACACTTGCTCGCTTCGTTCAACGCACAAGGACTGAGCACTATGTATGGGACGGAGAGAAGAAACACCATCTCCGAGGAAAGAGAGCCTCGCTAATTCAACTGGGACGCTGACCTTGAGACTGGACTTGAATACCACAGATTGGTACAGAACCAGAAGATACGGCTAATCGGGAGAAGCAGCGAGTAATCCAGAGGGGTAATTGGTGAGCATTTATCCCAGCCCACACATCTTTAAGACCACCGCATAGTGTGAAGGGGTATTGTGTGTCCCAACCAAGCCTTAGGGGTTTAGTGGGGAGGTTTTCCGCAAGGATCATAGGTGTATGCACATTCTGTTGGACAGAGTCAGTGGTGCCTTATCGAACCAAGCAGGGGTGTTTTAGTCGTGGGTACTTCGCATTAGGGGCCTGTTCAGATGGGCCAGTGTTGTGTGTTGTACTGTGTTTGCTTGTTTTATGCCACCAGGTTGTGTTTTACTGGGTACAGGTGTGTGCTTAAACTTGAATAAAAGCATTGTAACGGTTGAGACCGAAAGATCTGGCTGTAACTGTGTATTTCGGTTCACAACTATAATTTTCGGGTCTAGAACTGTTGTAAGGGGGCTGATTCGAAACCACCAATGGCAAAACCACTTACAGGAGTTCCAGAGCTTAGGGCCTAGGCAACAGAAGGCACCAATGGTTGAGCGATTATAATCAGAGATGTTCAAGAGGGCAGAATTAGGGGAGCGCAGACATCTCGAGGGGCTGTGGGGCTGGAGGAGATTATAGAGACAGGGAGGGACGAGGCCATGGAGAGATTTGAAAACAAGGATGAGAATTTTGAAATCGAGGCATTGCTTAACCGGGAGCCAATGTAGGTCAGCGAGCGGGACGTGGTGCAAGTTAGGTCACGGGCTGAAGAGTTTTGGATGACCTCAAGTTTAGGGTAGAAGGTGGGAGGCCAGCCAGGAGTGCATTGGAATAGTCAAGTTTAGAGGTAACAAAGGCATGCTTGTGGGTTTCAGCAGCAGAAAAGTTGAGGCAGGGGCAGAGGCGGGCAATGTTATAGATGTGGAAATAGGCGGTTTTAGTTATGCTGCGGATATGTGGCTGGAAGCTCATTTCAGGGTCAAATATGACACCTAGGTTGTGAACAGTCTGGTTCAGCCTCAGATAGATGCTAGGAAGAGAGATGGAGTCAGTGGCTTGGGAACACAGTTTGTGGTGGGGACCGAAAACAATGGCTTCGGTCTTCCCAATATTTAATTGGAGAAAATTTCTGCTCAACCAGTACTGGATGTCTGACAATTTAGAAACCATGGAGGGGTCGAGAGAAGTGGTGGAGAGGTAGAGCTGTGTATCGTCAGTGTAGATTTGGAAACTGACTCCATGTTTTCGGATGATATCGCCAAGGGGCAACATGTAGATGAGAAATAGGAGGGGGCCAACGATAGATCCTTGGGGGACACCAGAGGTAACGATGTGGGCAGAGAAGCCATTGCAGGTGATTTTCTGGCTATGATTGGATAGCTAAGAATGGAACCAGGCGAGTGCAGCCCCACCCAGCTGGACAACGGTGGAGAGGCGTTGGAGGAGGATGGAGTGGTCAACTGTGTCAATGGCTGCAGACAGGTCCAGAAGGATGAGGAGGGATAGTTTGCCTTTGTCTCAGTCACAAAGGATGTCATTTGTGACTTTGATGAGAGCCATTTCGGTACGGTGGCAGGGGCAGGAACCAGATTGAAGGGATTCAAACATTGAATTCCAGGAAAGATGGGCAGCGAAAACACGTTCAACAACTTTGGAGAGGAAAGGGAGGTTGGAGATGGGGCGGTAGCTAGCAAGAAGAGCGGGGTCAAGGGTTGTTTTTTTGAGGAGAGGAGTGATGACGGCAGATTTGAGGGAGAGGGGAACAGTAGCTGAGGAGAGAGAACCGTTACCAATATCAGACAACATGGGAGCCAGAAAAGGAAGTTGGGTAGTCAGCAGTTGAGTGGGAATAGGGTTGAGAGAGCAGGAAGTGGGTCTCATGGACAAGATGAGCGTGGAGAGGTCAAGAGGGGAAATCAGAGAGAAACTGGAGAAAGATTTGAGTTCAGATACGAGGCAGGTGCGAGGCAGGTGGGAGCCTCAGAGGAAGTTTGCCCCTGTGGGCTAGGGGAAGGAAGGGAACTCACAGAGGCAGCTGATCGGATGGTCTCAATCTTTGAGACAAAGAAGTCCATGAGCTTCTCACACTTGTTGTTGGAGGTGAATGTGGTGGAGACAGAGGAGATGGGTTTAAGGAGACGGTTAGCAGTAGAAAATAGTAGCTGGGGTTATCTTTGCATTCCAGAATGATCCTGGAATAGTAAGCAGCTTTTGTAGACAAGAGTTGGACCCGATAATATTTTATGTGGTCGAGCCAGATCCAACGGTTGATGATGTTATGTATTTAACCCCTTGCAACCTGTATCAACTGACCACCAGAGGACCTACCTGTTGGAGTCCCAAGGGACCCCAGCACCTCTTGGGAGCACGGTATATAAGCAGACCACCCAAAAGGTACCTGCACTCTGGAGTCTTATGAAAGGAGCTAAGGTCACACTTGCTCATTGTTCACAGTACTCAGTTTCATTCTTTATCATGAACGCATCAATTGGCGACGAGGTAACGAACAACAGTGCGAAAATGCAAAGAACAGTTGGTATCCTGGATAAGTTCTCAGAAGGGGATGATTGGGAGGCCTTCGTGGAGAGACTCGACCAATACTTTGTGGCCAACGAGCTGGAAGGGGATGAGAACGCTGCCAAACGAAGGGCGATCCTCCTAACTGTCTGTGGGGCAACAACCTATGGCCACATGAAGGATCTTCTAGCTCCGGTAAAACCAACAGAGAAATCCTATGAAGAATTGTGTACGCTGGTTCAGGAGCACCTAAATCCTAAGAAAAGCTTTTTTATGGCGAGATATTGGTTCTACACGTGACAACGGTCGGAGGACCAGGAAGTGACCAGCTATGTCGCTGAACTAAGGCGCCTCGCAGGACATTGCGAATTTGAGGGATTACTAGAACAAATGCTTCGAGACTTTTTTGTACTGAGCATTCGCCAAGAGGTAATCCTTCGCAAACTGTTGACTGTTGAAACTCAGAATCTAAGCAAAGCCATAACGGTAGCCCAGGCATTTATGTACACTGACAACACCAAACAGATTTTGCAGAGTAAAGAAGTTTCAGCCAGTACTGTGCACAAAGTAACGTCGGTTTCAAGCAGAAATATACATAGAAACATAGAAAATAGATACAGGAGTAGGCCATTCAGCCCTTCGAGCCTGCACCATCATTCAATAAGATCATGGCTGATCATTCACCTCAGTACCCCTTTCCTGCTTTCTCTCCATACCCCTTGATCCCTTTAGTAGTCAGGGCCATATCTAACTCCCTCTTGAATATATCTAACGAACTGGCATCAACAACTCTCTGAGGTAGAGAATTCCACAGGTTAACAAATCTCTGAGTGAAGAAGTTTCTCCTCATTTCGGTCCTAAATGGCTTACCCCTTATACTTAGACTGTGACCCCAGGTTCTGGACTTCCCCAACATCGGGAACATTCTTCCTGCATCTAACCTGTCCAGTCCCATCAGAATTTTATATGTTTCTATGAGATCCCCGCTCATTCCTCTAAACTCCAGGTAATATAGGCTCAGTCGATCCAGTCTCTCCTGATATGTCAATCCTGACATCCCAGGATTCAGTCTGGTGAACCTTCGCTGCACTCGCTCAATAGCAAGAACATCCTTCCTCAGATTAGGAGACCAAAACTGAACACAATATTCCAGGTGAGGCCTCAGCAAGGCCCTGTATAACTGCAGTAAGACCTCCTTGCTCCTATACTTAAATCCCCTAGCTATGAAGGCCAACATGCCATTTGCCTTCTTCACTGCCTGCTGTACCTGCATGCCAACCTTCAATGACTGATGTACCATGACACCCAGGTCTCGCTGCATCTCCTCTTTTCCTAATCTTCCGTCATTCAGATAATATTCTGCCTTCATGTTTTTGCCACCAAAGTGGATAACCTCACATTTATCCACATTATACTGCATCTGCCACTCGTTTGCCCACTCACCTAACCTGTCCAAGTCACCCTGCAGCCTCTTAGAATCCTTCTCACAGCTTACACCGCCACCCAGCTTAATGTCATCTGCAAACTTGGAGATATTATGCTCCATTCCTTCAATACAATAACCTCAATACCATGTGCTTTAATTTTGCACACCAATCTCTTGTGTGGGACCTTATCAAAAGCCTTTTGAAAGTCCAAATACACCGAATCCACTGATTCTCCCTTGTCCACTCTACTAGTTATATCCTCAAAAAATTCTAGAAGATTTGTCAAGCATCATTTCCCTTTCATAAATCCATGCTGACTTGGACCGTTCCTGTCACTGCTTTCCAAATGCGCTGCTATTTCATCTTTAATAATTGATTCCAACATTTACCCCACTACCAATGTCAGGTTAACCGGTCTATAATTCCCTGTTTTCTCTCTCTCTCCTTTTTAAATAAGTGGTGTTACATTAGCTACCCTCCAGTCCATAGGAACTGATCCAGAGTTGATAGACTGTTGGAAAATGATCACCAATGTATCCACTATTTCTAGGGCCACTTCCTTAAATACTCTGGGATGCAGACTCTCAGGCCCTGGGAATTTATCGGCCTTCAATCTCATCAATTTCCCTAACACAATTTCCTGACTAATAGGATTTCCTTCAGTTCCTCCTTCTCGTTAGACCCTCAGTCCCCTAGTATTTCCGGAAGGTTATGTGTGTCTTCCTTTGTGAAGACAGAACCAAAGTATTTGTTTAATTCGTCTGCCAGTTTTTTGTTCCCCATTATAAATTCACCTGATTCTGACTGCAAGGGACTGACATTTGTCTTCACTAATCTTTTTCTCTTCACATATCTATCAAAGCTTTTGCTGTCAGTTTTTATGTTCTCAGCAAGCTTCCTCTCATACTCTATTTTCCCCCTCCTAATTAAACCCTTTGTCCTCCTCTGCTGCATTTTTAATTTCTCACAGTCCTCAGATTTGCTGCTTTTTCTGGCCCATTTTTATGTCTCTTCCTTGGATTTAACATTATCCCTAATTTCCCTTGTTAGCCACGGTTTAGCCACCTTCCCCGTTTTATTTTTACTCCAGACAGGGATGTACAATTGTTGAAGTTTAGCCATGTGATCTTTAAATGTTTGCCATTACCTATCCACTGTCAACCCTTTAAGTATCATTCGCCAGTCTATTCCAGCCAATTCATAGAAACATAGAAAAATAGGTGCAGGAGTAGGCCATTCGGCCCTTCGAGTCTGCACCGCCATTCAATAAGATCATGGCTGATCATTCCTTCAATACCCCTTTCCTGTTTGTCTCCATGCCCTTTGATCCCCTTAACCGTAAGGGCCATATCTAACTCCCTCTTGAATATATCCAGTGAACTGGCATCAACAACTCTCTGCGGCAGGGAATTCCACAGGTTAACAACTCTCTGAGTGAAGAAGTTTCTCCTCATCTCAGTCCTAAATGGCCTACCCCTTATCCTAAGACTATGTCCCCTGGTTCTGGACTTCCCCAACATCGGGAACATTCTTCCCGCATCTAACCTGTCCAGTCCCGTCAGAATCTTATATGTTTCTATGAGATCTCCTCTCATCCTTCTAAACTCCAGTGAATAAAGGCCCAGTTGATCCAGTCTCTCCTCATATGACAGCCCAGCCATCCCTGGAATTAGTCTGGTGAACCTTCGCTGCACTCCCTCAATAGCAAGAACATCCTTCCTCAGACTAGGAGACCAAAACTGAACACAATATTCCAGGTGAGGCCTCACTAAGGCCCTGTACAACTGCAGTAAGACCTCCCTGCTTCTATATTCAAATCCCCTAGCTATGAAGGCCAACATGTCTCATACCATCCAAGTTACCTTTCCTTAAGTTCAGGACCCTAGTTTCCGAATTAACTGTTTCACTCTCCATCTTAATAAAGAATTCTACCATATTATGGTCACCCTTCCCCAAGTGGCCTTGCACAACAAGATTGCTAATTAGTCCTTTCTCATTACACATCACCCAGTCTAGGATGGCCAGCCCTCTCGTTGGTTCCTCGACATATTGGTCTAGAAAACCATCCCTAATACAGTCCAGGAAATCCCCCTCCGCATTGCTACCAGTATGTAGATTAAAGTCGCCCATGATAACTGCTGTACCTTTATTGCACGCATCCCTAATTTCTTGTTTGATGCTGTCCCCAACCTCACTATTACTGTTTGGTGGTCTGTACACAACTCCCACTAGCGTTTTCTGCCCTTTGGTATTCTGCAGCTCTACCCATATCGATTCCACATCATCCAAGCTAATGTCCTTCCTTACTATTGCATTAATTTCGTCTTTAACCAGCAACACTACTCCACCTCCTTTTCCTTTCTGTCTATCCTTCCTGAATGTTGAATACCCCTGGATGTTGAGTTCCCAGCCTTGGTCACCCTGGAGCCATGTGTCTGTAATCCTAATTATATCATATTCGTTAACAGCTGCCTGCGCAGTTAATTCGTTCACCTTATTACAAATACTCCTCGCATTGTGGCACAGAGCCTTCAGGCTTGTCTTTTTAACACACTTTGTCCCTTTAGAATTTTGCTGTAATGTGACCCTTTTTGATTTTTGCCTTGTGTTTCTCTGCCCTCCACTTTTACTTTTCTTCTTTCTATCTTTTGCTTCTGCCCCCATTTTACTTCCCTCTGTCTCCCTGCATAGGTTCCCATTCCCCTGCCATATTAGTTTAACCCCTTCCTAACAGCACTAGCAAACACTCCCCCCAGGACATTGGTTCCAATCCTGCCCAGGTGCAGACAGTCCGGTTTGTACTGGTCCTACCTCCCCCAGAACTGGTTCCAATGTCCCAGGAATTTGAATCCCTCCCTGCTGCACCACTCCTCAAGCCACATATTCATTTTCACTATCCTGCGATTCCTACTCTGATTAGCACGTTGTACTGGTAGCAATCCTGAGATTACTACCTTTGAGGTCCTACTCTTTAATTTAACTCCTAGCTCCCTAAACTCAGCTTGTAGGACCTCATCCAGTTTTTTACCTATATCGTTGATACCTATATGCACCACGACAACTGGCTGTTCACCCTCCCCCTCCAAAATGTGCTGCACCTGCTCCGAGACATGCTTGACCCTTGCACCAGGGAGGCAACATTCCATCCTGGAGTCTCGAGTGCGGCCGCAGAAACACCTATCTATTCCCCTTACAATAGAATTCCCTCTCACTATAGCTCTCCCAATCAATTTCCTTCCCTCCTATGCAGCAGAGCCACCCACGGTGCCATGAACTTGGCTGCTGCTGCCTTCCCCTGATGAGTCATCCCCCACAATAATACCCAAAACTGTGTATCTGTTTTGGAGGGAGATGACCGCATGGGACCCCTGCACTACCTTCCTTCCACTGCTCTTCCTGATGGTCACCCATTCCCTATCTGCCTGTGTAACCTTTACCCGCGGTGTGACTAACTCACTAAGCATGCTATTCACGACATCCTCAGCATCGCAGATGCTCCAGAGTGAACCCATGCACAGTTCCAGTGCTGAAATGCGGTCTGTCAGGTGCTGCAGCTGGATACACTTCCTGCACATGTGGTCGTCAGGGACACTGGAAGCATCCCTGTCTTTGCACATAGCACAGGAGGAGCATGACACGAGTCTGGGCTCTCCTGCCATGACTTAACTCTTAAATTATTTAATTTGGCAACAATGACAAGCTTTCTTACTGCTAAGAACAAGAAAAAAGATAAAGAAAAAGAAAACTACTTACCACTCAACCAGCCAATCACTTACCCTCTTGGCTGTGACGCCACACTTTGATTCATTTTTACTTCTCTCTTACTCTTGACTCCGCTGCCGGCTCTTCCCCACAGGTCCGCCCACTCCCGCTGCTGCCCCCGAGTAGCTCGGACTGGGCCTCGAGCCTTGGGCTTTATTGACGCGCTCTGCTGCCGCCGCTTCCCTCACAGGTCCGCCTGCTCCCGTTGCTGCTCCCGATATGGCAGAACGTACACGCCGGCTGTTGCTGCACGACATTAGATGACCCAGAGTCCACCATCAATCGTTAATGCGAGGCAGTTAACACCTTGTTGGCGTTGTGGGGGTGATCGTCGGCCCCATCAATGCCGCTTCAAGCATTTTGCGTGCAACGGCTGCAGAACAATGGGACACCTCCAGCGAATGTGCAGGCGAGCTGCAAACCCTGCAAACCCTGCAAACCATCACATTGCAGAGGAAGATAGATCCACTGTATATCAGGCTGAATTGGAGACTCATACCGAGGAGGCAGAAATGTACAGGGTACACACATTCACCATGAAATGTCCATCAATAATGTTGAAAGTTGAACTGAACGGAATTCCAGTATCTATGGAATTGGACACGGCGTGCAAGTCAGTCCATTATGAGTAAAAAGGTCTTCGTCAGGCTGTAGGGCAACAAGGCACACAGGCCCAAGCTCAGCCCCATTCATAGATGTAGTCCTTACTACTTGGGGAATCAAGGGGTATGGCGAGAAAGCAGGAATGGGGTACTGAAGTGGCATGTTCAGCCATGAACTCATTGAATGGCGGTGCAGGCTCGAAGGGCCGAATGACCTACTCCTGCACCTATTTTCTATGTTTCTATGTTTCTACACCAAACTAAGGACTTACACCAAGGAACTAATCCCTGTAATTGGCAGTGAAGAAGTCAAAGTCTCCTATGATGGAGCAGTATATGAACTCTCGCTGTGGATTGTGCCAGGGGATGGCCTCACATTGTTTGGCAGAAGCTGGCTGGGAAAAATCCGCTGGAACTGGGACGAGATCTGAGCGCTCTCGTCCGTCGACAATGCCTCAGGTGCCCAGGTTCTGAGCAGGTTTCCATCGTTGTTCGAGCCAGGCATTGGAAGCTTCTCGGGAGTGAAAGTGCAGATCCATTTGGTTCCCGGTACATGACCCACCCACTACAAGGCACGGGCGGCACCAACATATGATGCGTGAGAAAGTGGAAATTGAACTGGATAGGCTGCAGCGAGAAGGCATCATCACGCCGGTGGAATTCAACGACTGGGCCAGTCCGATTGTCCCGGTACTTAAAGGTGACGGCACGGTCAGAATTTGTGGGGACTATAAAGTAACGATTAACCGTTTTTCGCTGCAGGACCAGTGCCCGCTATCCATGGCAGACGATCTATTTGCGACCCTGACTGGAGAGAAGACGTTCACCAAGTTGGACCTGACCTCGGCCTACATGACGCAGGAGCTGGAGGAGTCTTCGAAAGGCCTCACCTGCATCAACACGCACAAAGGTCTGTTTATCTATAACAGATGCCTGTTCGGGATTCGGTCAGCCGCGGCAATCTTCCAACGGAACATGGAGAGCCTGCTAAAGTCGAGTCCTCGCACCGTGGTTTTCCAGGATGACATACTGGTTACATGTTGGGACACCATTGAGCACTTGAAGAATCTGGAAGAGGTTCTTAGTTGGTTGGATCGTGTGGGACTCAGGTTGAAACGTTCGAAATGTGTTTTCCTGCTGCCGGAGGTCGAGTTCTTGGGAAGAAGAATCGCAGCAGACGGCATCAGACCCACCGACGCCAAGACGGAGGCCATCAAGAACGCACCGAGACCACAGAAAGTGACGGACCTGCGCTCGTTCCTGGGACTCCTTAACTATTTCGGTAATTTCCTACCCGGGTTAAGCACCCTGCTAGAAGCCCTACATGTGCTACTGCACAAGGGAGACAACTGGGATTGGGGGAATTCACAAGAGGCTGCCTTTGAGGAAGCCAGGAATCTGTTGTGTTCAAACAAACTGCTTGTCTTGTCTAACCCTTGTAAACGATTAGTGCTAGCTTGCGATGTGTCGTCATACGGGGTAGGGTGTGTGTTACAACAGGCTAATGAATTGGGAATTTTGCAAACGGTCGCTTATGCGTCCAGGAGTTTGTCCAAGGCCGAAAGGGCCTACAGCATGATTGAAAAAGAAGCTCTGGCGTGCGTTTACAGGGTAAAAGAAATGCACCAGTACTTGTTTGGCCTCAAGTTTGAGCTTGAAACTGACCACAAGTCGCTCATATCGCTGTTCACCGAGAGCAAAGGAATTAATACCAATGCCTCTGCCCGCATCCAAAGATGAGCGCTCACGCTGTCGGTATACAACTTTGTAACCCGCCACAGACCGAGCACAAAGAACTGCACTGATGCTCTCAGTCGGCTACCATTGCCCACCACTGGGGTGGAAATGGCACAGCCTGCGGACTTGCTCTTGGTGATGGATGCATTGGAAAACGAAAAGTCACCCGTTATGGCCCGACAGATCAGGACCTGGACCAGCCAGGATCCTTTACTGTCCTTGGTAAAAACTGTGTCCTCCATGGGCGCAAAGCTGAAATGTCCCTGCAGGCGGACTGTCTGATGTGGGGTAATCGCGTGGTCTTGCCCAAGAAAGACAGAGAAACGTTCATTTGTGAACTGCACAGCACCCACCCAGGCATTGTAATGATGAAAGCCATAGCCAGATCCCATGTGTGGTGGCCCGGCATCGACTCAGATTTAGAGTCATGCGTGCGCCAGTGCAACACTTGCTCTCAACTGAGCAATGCACCCAGAGAGGCACCGCTAAGTTTGTGGTCGTGGCCCTCCAAACCGTGGTCGAGGAACCACGTGGACTATGCGGGCCCAATTCTAGGCAAAATGTTCTTGGTTGTCGTGGATGCTTACTCAAAATGGATTGAATCTGCGATAATGTCTGCAAGCACGTCCACGGCCACCATCGAAAGCCTACGAGCCAGGTTTGCCACGCACGGCTTGCCTGATGTCCTAGTCAGCGACAATGAGCAGTGCTTCACCAAGTGCTGAATTCAAGGAATTCATGATCCGCAATGGGATCAAACACGTCACATCTGCCCGTTCAAGCCCGCATCCAATCGCCAGGCAGAACGGGCAGTTCAGACCATCAAGCAAAGTTTGAAACGTGTGTTGGAAGGCTCCCTGCAGACCCGACTGTCCCAAGTGCTGCTCAGCTACCACACCAGACCCCACTCACTCACCGGGGATCACCCAGCCGAGCTGCTCAAGAAAAGAGTGCTCAAAGCAAGGCTCTCTCTGGTCTACCCTGATCTCCATGATCACATGGAGGGCAGGCAGCATCAACAAAGTGTGTACCATGACCGCGCAAATTTGTCACGCGATATTGAGGTCAATGACCCCGTGTTTGTACTCAATTATGGACATGGTCCCAAATGGCTCGCTTGCACGGTCATAGCCAAAGAAGGGAGTAGGGTGTTTCAGGTCAAATTGGCCAATGGACTAACGTGCAGAAAACATTTGGACCAAATCAAATTGCGGTTCACCAATAGCTACGAACAACCCGATGAAGACATCGCCAACTTTGACCCTCCAACACACACACGAGTGGTAACTCACCTCATGGTTGACCACGAAGCCGAACTCAACATCCCCCGCAGCCCGGCAAGGCCGGCTGACCAGCAGCCCAGTGAAAAACTAACCAACTCACCCACACCCGCATTTGTACCGAGACGATCGACAAGGGAGCGAAAAGCCCCAGATCGTCTCACCTTGTAAATAAGTGTACTGTTGACTTCACGGGGGAATGATGTTATGTATTTAACCCCTTGTAACCTGTATTACACCACCAATCTGTTGGAGTCCCAAGGGATCCCAGCATCCCTTGGGAGCACGGTATATAAGCAGACCACCCACGAGGTATCTGCATTCTGGAGTCTTATTAAAGGAGCTAAGGTCACACTTGCTAATTGTTCACAGTACTCAGTTTCATCCTTTATTATGAATGCATCAGTTGGCTAAACCAGTTGTCCGCCACATCCGTTCAAGTCTGCACCCCTTGGACTTGAGGGCATGAAGATGAGGGCTGTAGCAGGGGGAATGGGCAGCGTGGGAGAGAGTAATAGTTTTAAAAGGGACTGGGGCAAAGGTGGTGGTGAGGGTGTAATTGAGCAGATCAGTGGCTGCAGAAATATCATGGTGAATGGAGGGCCAACGGCTGGACTGTTTGAAGTTGATAAGTGGAGTTGTAAGAGAGTTTGGAGAGAGTTTTTTCCAGAGGCGGATGCAGAAGGAAGTAGGGTTGGGTGGGGGAAGGAGGATGTGGGTGGACAGCGATACAAGGAAGTAGTCAGAGATGGCCTTGTCTGTAATTGACACAGGTGGAATAATGAGGTCAGGAGAGATGGCAAGGTCAAGGGTGTGGCCGTGAATATGACTTGGGGAGAGATTAAGGGAGGACAGGAGAGCAGTGAACTCAGAGGAGAGAGAACATAATGAATTGAGATGGAGGTTGAAATCACCGAGGATGGGAAGTCGGTCGGTGCAGAGGCTGATGGAGGTACAGGTTGAACCTCTCTTATCCGGGACTCCCTTATCCGGAACTGCCCCTCGTCCGACACCATTCCCGGCCGTCGGGTGGCACATGTGCAGAACGGGGTCGGTCAAAATCCTACTCACCAATATAACCTTTCTCCTCGATCGGCTGCCTCCTCCTCGTCACCCTGCTGTAACTCCTGCAGCCACAGTCCTCGGGCCGGTCGCTCCTCCCCACAGCGCTCCCTCCGGGGGGTCGGGCCGACGCTTTGAGGCACGCCGGCTCTTCTGGGCCCCTGCACACTGATTGGCTGACAGACTGACAGTAGGTCCAGCCAATCGGCACATACCTACCCCAGCAACAACACTTAAATGCGCACTTCACCCAAACACGTGACCTCCCCTCATCCGCCAAAATCCCTCATTCGGAACAGGCCAGGTCCCAAGGGTGCAGGATAAGGAAGGTTCAACCTGTATTAAAATTTTTATCATACTTGGGTGGGCGGTAGCGAACTCACTCACACTCACACACACTCTCACACTCACACACATACACTCACACACTCACACTCACACACTTTCACACTCACACACATACACTCACACACTCATACATACACACACACACACACACTCACACACACTCTCACACTCACACACATACACTCACACACTCTCACACTCATACACATACACTCACTCACACACTCACACACATACACTCACACACTCTCACACTCATACACATACACTCACTCACACACTGTCACACACACTCACACACACTCTCACACTCACACACACACACTCACACACTCTCACACTCATACACATACACTCACTCACACACTGTCACACACACTCACATACACTCTCACACTCACACACATACACTCACACTCACACATACGCACACAAACTCACACACTCATACTCATACACTCACTCACACACTCTCACACTCATACATACATTCACTCACACACTCACACACATACACTCACACACTCACACATACACACACACTCACACACTCATACACATACACTCACACACTCACACACATACACTCACACACATTCTCACACTCTCACACTCGCACACATCACACATACACTCACACACTCACACACATACTCTCACACACACCCACTCATGCATTCACACACACTCTCACACACTCTCACACACACACTGACTCACACACTCTCTCACTCACACACACACACTCACATACTCTCACACACATACACACTCACACTCACACATACACAGACAAACACTCACACTCACATATACACTCACACAAACTCATTCACAGACACACACACTCACAATCACACACACTAACACACACACACTCACACACTAACACTCACACTCTCTCTCACACACACACACACACTAACACTCACACACTCTCACACACACACATACTAACACTCACACACTCTCACACACACACACTAACACTCACACACACTCTCACACACACACACTCTCACACACTAACACTCACTCTCTCACGCACACACACACTAACACTCACACTCACACATACACACTCACACACATACACTAACACTCACACTCACACACTCTCTCACACACACACTAACACTCACACTCTCACACACACACACACTCACACACACACACACGTCAGGAGGTGACTAGATAGCAACTTGAGAGTGGCAAGTTGCTCAGGATTGGGCTGAACATTACAACAGTAACTACATTTGAAAAAGTATTTTGTTGACTGCAAAGCGCTTTGGGATGTCCTGAGGCCATGAAAGGTGCTATAAAAATGCAAGTTGTTTCTTTTCCTTCTTACAATAAGCACATAAGAAATAGGAACAGGAGAAGGCCATTTGGCCCCTCGAGCCTGCTCCGCCATTCAATAAGATCATGGCTGATCTGATCATGGACTCAGCTCCACTCCCGTCCTGCTCCCCATAACCCTTTATTCCCTTATCACTCAAAAATCTGACTATCTTCGCCTTAAATATATTCAATGTCCCAGCCTCCACAGCTCTCTAGGACAGAGAGTTCCACAGATTTACAACCCTCTGAGAGAAGAAATTTCTCCTCATCTCAGTTTTAAATGGGCGGCCCCTTATTCGAAGCCTATGCCCCCTAGTTTCAGTTTCCCCTATGAGTGGAAATATCCTCTCTGCATCCACCTTGTCGAGCCCCCTCGTTATCTTATATGTTTCAATAACATCCTTCTCATTCTTCTGAACTCCAATGTGTATAGGCCCAACCTACTCAACCTATTCTCATAAGTCAACCCCCTCATCTCTGGAATCAACCTAGTGAACCTTCTCTGAACAGCCTCCAATGCAAGTATATCCTTCCTTAAATATGGAGACCAAAACACAGTACTCCAGGTGTGGCCTCATCAATACCCTGTACAGTTGTAGCAGGACTTCTCTGCTTTTATACTCTATCCCTCTTGCAATAAAGGCCAACATTCCATTTGTCTTCCTGATCACTTTATGTACCTGCATACTAACCTTTTGTGTTTCATGCACAAAGGACCCCCAGGTCCCTCTGTACTGCAGCACTTTGTAATTTTTCTTCATTTAAATTATAATTTGCTTTTCTATTTTTTCTATCAAAGTGGATAACCTCACATTTTCCCACATTATACTCCATCTGCCAAATTTTTGCCCACTCACTTAGCCTGTCTATATCCCTTTGCAGATTTTTTGTGTCCTTCTCACAATTTGCTTTCCCACCCATCTTTGTATCATCAGCAAACTTGGCTACATTACACTCAGTCCCTTCATCCAAGTCATTAATATAGATTGTAAATAGTTGAGGACCCAGCACTGATCCCTGCAGCACCCCACTAATTATTGGTTGCCAACCTGAAAATGACCCATTTATCCCGACTCTCTGTTTTCTGTTAGTTAGCCAATCCTCGATCCATGCTAATATATTACCCCCAACCCCGTTAGCTTTTATCTGGTGCAATAACCTTTTATGTGGCACCTTATCGAATGCCTTCTGGAAATCCAAATACACCACATCCACTGGTTCCCCCTTATCTACCCTACTCGTTACATCCTTAAAGAACTTCAGCAAATTTGTCAAACATGATTTCCCTTTCATAAAACCATGCTGACTCTGTTTGATTGAATCATGCTTGCCCAAATGTCCCGCTACTGCTTCCATAATGGACTCCAGCATTTTCCCAATGACAGATGTTAGTCTAACTGGTCCATAGTTTCCTGCTTTTTGTCTGCTTCCTTTTTTAAATAGGGACGTTACATTTGTGGTTTTCCAATCTGCTGGGACCGCCCCAGAATCCAGGGAATTTTGGTAGATCACAACCAATGCATCCACTATCTCTACAGCCACTTCTCTTAAGACCCTAGGACGTAAGCCATCAGGTCCGGGGACATCGCCTTTAATCCCATTATTTTACCTGGTGCTACTTCATTCGTGATAGTGATTGTATTAAGTTTCTCCCTACCTTTGGCCCCTTGATTATCCCCTACTGGGATGTTTTTAGTGTCTTCTACTGTGAAGACTGATACAAAATATTTGTTCAACGTCTCTGCCATTTCCCTGTTCTCCATTATTAATTCCCCAGTCTCATCCTCCAGGGAACCAATATTTACTCTAGCCACTCTTTTCCTTCATATGTACCTGTAGAAACTCTGACTATTTGTTTTTATATTTCGTGGTAGTTTACTTTCATAATCTATTTTCTCTTTCTTAATCATTTTTTTAGTCATTCTCTGCTGGCTTTTAAAAATTTCCCAACCCCTGGCCTCCCACTAGACTTGGCCACATTGTATTCCCTTATTTCCTTAGTTACCACAGATGATTATCCCTTCTCTTTCAGTCTTTCCTTCTCATTGGGATATATTTTTGTTGCAAGTTATGAAATATCTCCTTAAATGTCTGCCACTGCTCATCAACCGTCCCATTCTTTAGTCTATTTTCCCAGTCCACTTTAGCCAACTCTGCCCTCATACCTTTGTAGTCTCCTTTATATATATGAGATAGCAAATAACCAGAATTCAGAATTCACTTCTGGGAAGTCCTGCTGGATATTGTTGCGGGAATATTTCCATAGATGCAGGCAGGGATGACTGGATTCCGAAGTTCCACAAAATCCCATGCCCGTTGAAAGCATCGCTGAGAAGCATCACAAGGACCACACATCTGTTTCACTGATCAAGTCTGCGAGGAGACACTTTCCACAAGCAACAGAAGCTGAGCCAAACTGGACAAGTGCCAGCCCAAGCAGGCCAAGGGACATCGACTCTGCGGGACTTTGTGGTCTTGTGAGCCAACTATGTCCGTTAGTTTGTTGATATTATTTTATTATGCATACTTCTTAGTTCCTGAGCGAGAGGAGGAAAGCAAGTTATGCTCGTCCCTCGAGACAGATTAACTACAACCGAATGAACAACTTGCATTTCTACAGACCCTTTAATGTGCAAATGGCCCTGAGACGCTTCACGGAGACAGAAGGAAAAATGGACGCTGAGCCTAGGAAGCAGAAATTAGGCAGTGACCAAAAGATTGTTCAGAGCGACCGGTTTTAAAAGCAGCTCTTAAAGGAGGGAAGGAAGGAAGGAAGGAAGAAAGGAAGAAAGAAAGAAAGACTTGCATTTATATAGCGCCTTTCACGATCACCGGACGTCTCAAAGCACTTTACAGCCAATGAAGTATTCTTGAAATGTAGTCACTGTTGTAGTGTGGGAAACGCAGCAGATAACTTGGCAACAGCAAGCTTCCACAAACAGCAAAGTGATAATGACTACATGGTTTGTTATGTTGATTGGGGGATAAATATTAGCCCTGCTCTTCAAAATATTGCCATGGGATCTTTTATGTCCACCTGAGCGAGCAGACGGGAAGGAAGTGGGGGGGTGCAGGGGCATGAGAGGGAAAAGCAGAGACTGGAACCTAAGTGGCTGCAGACACAGCCACCCGTGATGGGGTGAAGGGAGGCCTGGGAGATTGTGTGGGTGGGAGGGTGTAGGACTGGGAAATACAACATATCCTATCATGGACTATAGGGTCGGAGAAACAAAAGGCACTGGGGACCATCTGGCTGGTCATCGGAGGTGGGAACCCTGGCTGATTTTTCCCTCCTGAGCCCACAGATTCTGAGTCCGATTGAGTCCAATTAATTCCCATTGACTGTGTGACACCAAAGATTTGCAAAGTAACTATTTACATTCCCAGTTAATGGAAAAGCTGCTACAACCGCAGATAGTTTTTGGCAGACAAGTGACGGCTTTATCATGTTCATCTGTGGTGAGCTGCTGATGCAGGGAACGGGATGAAATGTTACATGTAGAATCATTATAAAGCACTGCTTTAACTTGTCAGTGGGATTGTGATTGAGAGGCACAATGGGTTTGGTTCATTCTAAGTCCTTCAGTCTCGAAGATTCTCTCTCGCCGTCCCTAGTTTTTGTTAAATTCGTTCCAAGGACGTGGGCGTCACTGGCAAGGCCGGCATTTATTGCCCATCCCTAATTGCCCTTGAGAAGGAGGTGGTGAGCCGCCTTCTTGAACCGCTGCAGTCCGTGTGGTGAAGGTACTTTTACAGTGCTGTTAGGGAGGGGGTCCCAGGATTTTGACCCAGCAACGATGAAGGAACGGCCAATTTATTTCCAAAGTCAGGATGTTGTGTGACTATGAGTGTTGGAGTGTTGCAATCAAATGCCCTTAGAGAAACCGACTCCAATGGGACATATTCCTGGAGGTTTCATCACATGATCTCCCGCTGCAACCAGCCCCGCCCACACACTCCCACCATTAGCCGTCCAACACACCCATCCTCGCGACGCACCGCCTTCCAACGCCATTGGACAGCGAACAGACTCTTTGTTACCTGATTGGATGACACCAGACTGTCAGTCAAACAGCCTTTTTTCCTCCATCTCCAATATTTTTAGTAATAAATGAATGTGTTGAAAGAAAATGAAGAAAAAAACACAATTTTGTTTAAAGCTCCGGTGATGTTTCCCACTAGGTTGTTCGCAGCAATGTCCAGGAGATTAATCTGTAATTCCTGGAGACTCCAACACAATCCCAGAGGGTTGGTGACCCTAAATACCTGACTGACTCACACTGTCTGGGCCCAAACATCAGAAAAGCCAAGGATAAGAAAAGGCCTTTCTGCCCATTATCTCATATGCTCACTCCCCCATTACCGTGTCTGACTCCCCCACTGTACTTGGTTCTACCACCTTGCCTGACAGAGTCTTTCAAATACTGTTGACTCCTTTGAGGTCAAATCATTCTATGGGATCTTTAATATCCACCTGAACTGGTAGAGAGTCCTCGGTTTTAACATCTCCTGCAGAGGACGGCACCTCTGACAACGCAGCACTCCCTCAGTACGGCACTGAAGTGTCAGCCCAGACGCAATAATGTAACTTCTGGCCTGGGCCCTCTGGACAATAATCTATCCGGTGGAACGTATCACCTGAAGCCACCTGATCTTCATTCCATTGATTTCAAAATCACGTAGGTTCTACAAGAGGCAGACGATCGATTTCACTGATCACCACCCAGGCGGCGAAGGCCAAGGATTAGCCCAACGTTTCTCGTCTTTCTCTAGCTTTTTTAGATCGTAGATTACAGAATTTGAACTTTACAGCCTTTCTGCTCAGAGCTGAGAGTCCTGCCACTGAATCAAGTTGACATTTGACTCATTAACGCATTCATTTTGCTGAATTCATTATCCTTTTTTCAAAACCCTCCATGGTCTCACCTCTCCCTAATCTCCTCCAACTGCCCCCCCACCCCGAGAAGTCTGCGCTCCTCTAATTCTGCCCCCGTAAGCATCCCTGGTTATAGTCGCTCAACTATTGGTGGCCGTGCCTTCTGTGGCCTAGCCCCCAAGCTCTGGAACTCCCTGCCTAAACCTCTCTACCTCGCTTTCCTCCTTCAAGACGCTCCTTAAAACCGACCTCTTTGACCAAGCTTTTGGTCACCTGCCCTAATTTCTACTTGTGCAGCTCAGTGTCAATTTTTTAAATCTCATAATACTCCTGTGTTGCGCCTTGGGAAGTTTCACTCTGTTAAAGGCACTATATAAATACAAGTTTTGATGTTGTTGATGTCACACAGCGATAGCTCACCCCAGATGAACAAAGACGATTTTCCGAGTGGCCTCTTTAAAATTTCCTTTCACTAAATGAAGAATGGTCGCTGAAGTGAAGTACCAGGAAGTGTGAGCAGCTATGGTGAAACTGTGCCTCAGTGAGTATCATTGCCGGCCTCCCACCTTCCACTCTCCATAAACTTGAGCTCATCCAAAACTCTGCAGCCCCGTGTCCGAACTCACACCAGGTCCCGTTCACCCATCACCCCTGGGCTCGCTGACCTACATTGGCTCCCGTTCCGGCAAAGCCTCGATTTTAAAATTCTCACGCTTGTTTTCAAATCCCTCCAAGGCCTCGCCCCCTCCTTACCTCTGTGATCTCCTTCAGCCTCACAACCCTCTGAGATCTCTGGGCTCCTCCAATTCTGCCCTCCTGAGCATCCCCGATTTTCATCGGCCAACCAATGATGGCCGTGCCTCAAGCTTCCTAGGCCCTGTGCTCGGGAATTCCTTCCCTAAACCTCTCCGCCTCTCTTACCTCCTTTCAGACCATCCTTAAAACCTAACTCTATGACCGGCTTTTGGCCACCTGTCCTGATATCGCCTGATGGGGCTCGGTGTCAAACTATGTCTGTTAATGCTCCTGTCATTTGCGCCTTTGGTCATTTTACTACTTCAAAGATGCTATATAAATGCAAGTTATTTCAATGTCTGTGGTACTCGAGGGAGCTCAGCACTGTCTCTGTCGCAGCAAGCAATGCATGGGCAGCACCAGGCCCAAATTGTTGTCTTTGGGTAAGGTCCAAATACCAATGCGAGAGATTAGCTGTAGGCAACAGCTGCTACGAGACATGAGAGGGTAAGTGCTATAGCCGCACTCAATTTGGGGAGCATCTGTGACTTCCAGATATGTGCTCCTGCCACGAGGAGCTCTTGTGTCACAGTGACATTTAACCTAGGGATGCCAACATGCGTGCAGTATCTCCCACGACGACATGCAGGCCGTGATCCTTACCAACGGATCCATCACAGACCCAATCGACATCCGGACCAGGGTCAAACAGGGCTGCGTCATCGCCCCAACCTCTTCTCAATCTTCCTCGCTGCTATGCCCCATCTCACAGTTGACAAGCTCCCCGCTGGAGTGGAACTAAACTACAGGAATAGCGGGAAGCTGTTCAACCTTCGCCGTCTCCAGGCCAGGTCCAATGCCACTCCAACCTCTGTCGTTGAGCTACTGTACACGGACGATGCCTGCGTCTGCGCACATACAGAGGCTGAACTCCAGGACATAGTCGACGTATTTACTGAGGCATACGAATGCATGGGCCTTACGCTAAACATCAGTAAGACAAAGGTCCTCCACCAGCCTGTCCTTGCCGCTCAGCACTGCCCCCCAGTCATCAAGATCCATGGCAAGACCCTGGACAACGTGGACCATTTCCCTTACCTCGGGAGCCTCCTATCAACAAGAGCAGGCATTGATGATGAGATCCAACACCGCCTCCAGTGTGCCGCCTGAGGAAAAGAGCGTTTGAAGATCATGCCCTCAAAACTGTCACCAAGCTGACGGTCTACAGGGCCGTAGTAATACCCGCCCTCCTGTATAGCTCAAAGACATGGACCATGTACAGTAGACACCTCAAGTCGCTGGAGAAATACCACCAACAATGTCTCCGCAAGAGCCTTCAAATCCCCTGGGAGGACAGATGCATCAACATTAGCGTCCTCGTCCAGACCAACATCACCAGCATTTGAAGCACTGATCACACTTGATCAGCTCCGCTGGGCAGGCCACATAGTCCGCATGCCAGACACGAGACTCCCAAAGCAAGCGCTCTACTCGGAACTCGTCCACGGCAAACGAGCCAAAGGTGGGCAGAGGAAACGTTACAAGGACACCCTCAAAGCTTCCCTGATAAAGTGCGACATCCCCACTGACACCTGGGAGTCCTTGGCCATAGGCCACCCTCAGTTGAGGTAGTGCATTCGGGAGGGCGCTGAGCTCCTCGAGTATCATCGCCGAGAGCATGCAGAAATCAAGTGCAGGCAGCGGAAAGAGCGTGCGGCAAACTAGTCCCACCCTCCCTTACCCTCAACGACCATCTGTCCCACCTGTGACAGAGACTGTGGTTCTCGTATTGGACTGTACAGCCACCTGAGAACTCATGTTAAGAGTGGAAGCAAGTCTTCCTCGATTCCGAGGGACTGTCTATGATGATGATGCCCTCCTTTCCACTGCTGAACAGCGGGAGGTAATGCAACAGTGTGGAAAGCATTACTCAGTCCCCACATCCCGAGAGGAGCTCAGCCTAGAACAATAACTTGTATTGATACAGCGCCTTTAACGTAGTGAAACAGCCCAACCAAGGCGCTTCACAAGAGTGTTATAAGACAAAGGCTTGACACCGAGCTATATAAGGAGAAATTAGGGCAGGGGACCAAAAACTTGGTTTTAAGGAGCGTCTTAGAGGAGGAAAGAGAGATAGAAAGGCGGAGAGGTTTAGGCAGGGAGTTCCAGAGCTTGGGGCGCAGGCAACAGAAAGCACGGCCACCAATGGCGGAGCGATTATAATCAGGGATGCTCAAGGGGGCAGAATTAGAGGAGCGCAGACATCTCCAGGGGGGTTGTGGGGCTGGAGGAGATGACAGAGAGGGAGGGGCGAGGTCATGGAGGGATTTGAAACAGCAGTTCGGGAGGAGCCACAGGAGTGGGAGCAGGAGATCGAGGCCCATAAAAAGGGCAGCAGCAGTTCGGAGGAGCCAGGAACAAAATGTAAAAAAAAAAATCAAAATCGAAGTGTGACATCACAGCCAAGTGGGTAAGTGATTGGCTGATGGATTGGTGAGTATTTTTCTTTTTCTTTTCAGTTGGAAACTGTTACGTATTGAATAAAGAGTCTGACCAGATACTGTGAGCTCAAAGTAAGGTGTGACCGTAGTCTCCAGAGTTCCTCTCCAGCCTGTGAGGCCTCCTTATGTACAGGTGCTCCCTAGGGATTGTGGGATCCCTTGGGACTCCAGGGGATGAGCGCTCTGCTGGTTAAACAAGGTATTTACAGGTTTACATATATAACAACACTTCCCCCCAAAGTCAACAGTGTAACTATTTACAAGGTGAGTCGATCTGGGGCCTTTCTTTCCCTGGTTGATTGTCTTGGTGTGAAAGCTGGCTTTGGTGAGTTGTTTGTTGGGCCCTCGCTGGGCTGCTGTGCAGCTGGCCTTGCTGGGCTGCCTGGCGCGGTGAGTCCTGCTGGGCTGCTGCGGGTGATGCGTTCTGCTTCATGGTCAACCGCTGGGTTGGAGGGTCAAAAAAGGTAGAGTCTATTGTGGATAGTCCGTGAATCTGAGTTTGGTTTGGTCCAAGTGTTTCCTGTAGGTGAGTCCATTTGAAAGTTTGACCAGAAACACCCTACTCCCCTCTTTGGCCACGACAGTGCCGGGAAGCCACTTAGGACCTTGTCCATAGTTCAACACGAATACAGGATCATTAATCTCAATTTCGCGTAACACATTTGTCCAATCAATATATGTATTCTGTTGAAGCCGCCTGCTCTCTACCTGTTCGTGTAGATCAGGGTGGACTAACGAGAGCCTTGTCTTAAGTACCCTTTCCATGAGCAGTTCAGCGGGGGGATTCCCAGTGAGTGAGTGGGGTCTCATGCGGTAGCAAAGCAGGATTCGGGATAGGCGAGTCTGCAGTGAGCCTTCAGTTACCCTCTTCAAGCCCTGCTTGATTGTTTGCACTGCTCTCTGCCTGACCGTTGGACGCTGGTTTAAACATGGCAGATGTGACATGTTTGATCCCATTATGGGTCATGAACTCTTTGAACTCGGCACTGGTGAAGCACGGCCCATTGTCACTCACAAGGACGTCAGGCAGGCCGTGTGTGGCAAACATGGCCCGCAGGCTTTCAATGGTGGCAGCGGATGTGCTTGCCGACATTATCTCACATTCAATCCATTTGAAGTACGCATCTACAACCACAAGGAACATTTTTCCCAAGAACGGGCCTGCATAGTCGACATGGAGGGCCAAGACCATAAACTTAGTGGTGCCTCCCTGGGTGCATTACTTAACTGTGAACATGTGTTATATTTGTGCACGCAGGACTCTAAGTCCGTATCGATACCGGGCCACCACACGTGGGATCTGGCTTTCGCTTTCATCATTACAATGCCTGGGTGGGTACTGTGGAGATCACAAATGAAGGTGTCCCTGCCCTTTTTGGGCACCACTACCCAATTACCCCATAGGAGGCAGTCTGCCTGTGTAGACATTTCATCTTTGCGCCGTTGGTACAGCTTTATTTCTTCCTGCATCTCTAATGGGACACTAGACCAACTCCCGTGGAGCACACAGTTTTTTACTAAGGACAGTAAGGGGTCCTGGCTTGTCCAGGTTCTAATCTGTCGGGCGGTAACAGGTGATTGCTCATTGTTGAATGCTTCCATTACCATAACTAAATGTGGTGGGCAATGGCAGCCTACTGAGAGCATCGGCACAGTTTTTTGTGCCTGGCCTGTGGCGGATGGCGTAGTTGTATGCGGAAAACATGAGCACTCATCTCTAGATGTGGGCTGATGCATTCGTATTTATCCGCTTACTTTCAGAAACGAGGTATATCAGTGGCTTATGGTCGGTTTCCAATTCAAATTTGAGTCCAAACAAATATTGATACATTTTCTTTACTCCATAAACACATGCTAATGCCTCTTTTTCGATCATGCTGTAGGCTTTCTCAGCCTTAGACAGATTTCTGGATGCATAAGCAACCGGTTGCAATTTCCCAGATTCATTAGCATGTTGCAATACACACCCAACACCGTATGACGACGCATCACATGCTAGTACCAAACGCTTACATGGATCATACAACACAAGCAATTTGTTTGAGCATAACAGTTTTCTAGCTTTTAGAAAGGCATTTTCTTGGCTTTTACTCCATACCCATTCATCTCCTTTACGCAGTAAAGAGTGCAGTGGTTCTAACAGTGTGCTAAGACCAGGCAAGAAGTAGTTCAGGAGTCCAAGAAACGACCGCAGTTCCGTCACGTTCTATGGTCTCGGTGCGTTCTCGATTGCCTCCGTCTGTGAATCGGTGGGCCTGATGCCGTCCGCCATGATTCTTCTCCCCAGGAACTCTACTTCAGGCGCCAGGAAAATGCACTTTGAGTGTTTTAATCTGAGCCCCATGCGATTAAGCCGACTAAGAACCTCCTCCAGGTTCTGCAGGTGCTCGACGGTGTCCCGACCTATAACCAAGATGTCGTCCTGGAAGACCACGGTGCGCGGGATCAACTTCAGCAAGCTTTCCATGATCCTCTGGAATATCGCCGCGGCTGATCGAATCCCAAATGGGCATCTTTTATAAATGAAGAGACCTTTGTGCTTGTTGATGCAGGTGAGGCACTTCGATGATTCCTCCAGCTCCTGCATCATGTAGGCCGAGGTCAAGTCCAGCTTCGTGAACGTTTTCCCTCCCGCCAGCGTCGCAAATAGGTCATCTGCCTTTGGTAGCGGGTATTGATCCTGCAGTGAGAAACGATTGATAGTTACTTTGTAATTACCACAGATTCTGACGGTGCCGTCTTCCTTGAGGACTGGAACAATCGGACTGGCCCACTCGTTGAATTCGATCGGCGAAATGATGCCCTCTCGTTGCTGCTCTCACCTTGTGATGGATGGGTTGTGCCCCCGGAATCAGGTGGATCTGCTCTTTTGCTCCTTGAAACTTCCCGAAGCCTGGTTCGAACAGCGAGGGGAACTTGTTTAGGACCTGCGCACATGAAGTGTCGTCGACGGACGAGAGCGCTCGGACGTTATCCCAGTTCCAGCGTTTCTTCCCCAGCCAGCTCCTGCCGAGCAGCGTGGGGTCAGTACCACCCAGAGTGGTAACTTGTGCACCGCTCCATCGTAGGAGACCTTTACAGTAGCACTGCCGATTATGGGAATCAGTTCCTTTATGTAAGTTCTCAGTTTAGTATGAATGGGAGTCAGGACTGGCCTTGAGGCCTTGCTGCACCACAATTTATCGGAAGTCTTTTTGCTCATAATGGACTGGCTTGCGCCCGTGTCCAGCTCCATTGACACTGGGAGTCCATTTAATTCAACATTCAGCAAATGTGTGCACCCCATATACCTCTGCCTCCTCGGTCAGAGGCTCTGGTTCGTCGTGATCCACCATGGATCTGTCCACCTCTGCAACATGGTGGTTTGCAGATTAGCAGGGTTTGCAGCTCGCCTGCACATGCATTGGAAGTGTGCATTGTTCCATAGTCCTTTCAAATGTATCCTTTGAAGCAGCATGAATGGAAACAATGATCACCCCCAACAGTGCCATTAAAGTGTTAATGGCCTTGTATTCACCACCCTTGATGGTGGACTCTGAGACATCTGTGGATGTGCAACCGCAGGCATGTGAGGCCTGCCCTGTACGATACGATTCGAAAACAACATTACTTTATTCACAGTACTTGCAGCAACACTCGTGTGCTGAGAGATTTGTTTGGTATTGTCACTGGTGGCGATGAATGCCTGGGCTATCACTATGGCTTTACTCAAGGTTGGGGTCTCTACAGTCAAAAGTTTGCAAAGTATTACTTCATGACCAATGCCAAGTACAAAGAAGTCCCTGAGCATGTGCTCCAGGTGTCCTTCAAATTCGCAATGTCCTGCAAGGCGTTTTCGCTTGGCAGTGTAGTTCGCCACTTCCTGGCCTTCAGAACTTTTGTACGTGTAGAACCGCTACCTCGCCATCAGAACGCTTTCCTTCGGGTTTAAATGTTCCCAGACCAATGTGCACAATCATCATAAGACTTCTCTGTGGATTTCGCTGGAGCGAGCAGATTTTTCATGAAGCCATATGTTGATGCCCCGCAAACGGTGAGGAGGATCGCCCTTCATTTGGCAGCGTTCGCTTCTCCTTCCAGCTCGTTGACCACGAAGTATTGGTCGAGTCGCTCCACGAAGGTTTCCAAATCATATCTTCAGGATGCCCACTGTTCTCTGCATGGTTGTAGTGGGGTTCGTCATCTGTATCTCGTCACCAGTTGTTATGTATTGAATAAAGAGTCTGACCAGATACTGTGAGCTCAAAGTAAGGTGTGACTGTAGTCCTTTATTACAGGTCTCCAAAGTGCCTCTCCAGCCTGTGAGGCCTCCTTATGTAAAGGTGCTCCCAAGGGATTGTGGGATTCCTTGGGACTCCAGGGGATGAGCCCTCTGGTGGTTAAACAAGGTATTTACAGGTTTACATTTCTAACAGAAACCTTTGGCATTGTTGCAAGTAGCATCTGCCAGTAAATATATGTGATCTTTATTATCTAAGGAGAGCCAGTTAATTAAATCGGCTGTTTGCTGAGTAGCGACTGGGTGTGTTGAGCTAATTAAGTTCTACTCGATAGTTGCGAGTGTAACTAGAGGGATGGCAGGGCAGCTCAGCCCTGTGGATTGCACATCCTGTGGCATGTGGGAAGTCCCGGGTGCTTCGCGCAGCCAGGGCGACTACGTGTGCAGGAGGTATCTCCAGCTGCACCAACTCGAGCTCCATGTTTTGGAGCCTGAGCGGCGGTAGGTGTCACTGCGGTGCATCCGCGAGACTGAGAACAACGTGGATATCACGTTTCTAGAGGTGGTCACCCCACAGCTTAAGATTGTGCAGGCAGAAAGGGAGTGGGTGACCGCCAGACAGAAGAGGAGGTCTAGGCAAGTAATGCAGGAGTCCCCTGAGTCCATCTTGCTCTCCAACCGGCACTCTGTTCTGAGTACCAGTGGGGGCAATGGAGGCTCTGGGGAGTGCAGCCAGAGCCATGGCACCACGGGTGGCTCAGCTGCACGGGGGGTGGGGGGGAGGAAGAAGAATAGAAGAGCTATAGTGGTAGGGGATTCAATAGTCAGGGGAGCAGACAGGCGTTTCTGCGGCAGCAGACGTGACTCCAGGATGGTATGTTGCCTCCCTGGTGCCAGGGTCAAGAATATCACTGAGCGTCTGAAGGGCATTCAGCGGGGAGAGGGTGAACAGCCAGAGGTCATGGTGCACATCGGTACCAATGACATAGGTAGAAAGAGGAATGAAGTCCTGCAGGAAGAGTTTAGGGAGCTAGGAGAGAGATTAAAAAGCAGGACCTCAAAGGTAGAAATCTCCGGATTACTCCCAGTTCCACGAGCTCGTGAGTACAGAAATAGGAGGATAGATCAGATGAATACGTGGCTGGAAAGATGGTGCAGGCGGGAGGGCTTTAGTTTCCTGAGGCATTGGGACCGCTTCTGGGGGAGATGGGTTGTAAGGTGACCAGGACTGGGAATTAAATATTCAGGGGTACTTGACAATCCGGAAGGACAGACAGAAAAGAAAAGGAGGTGGGGTAGCTCTACTGATAAAGGATGGAATGAATCACTGCAATAGTAAGAAACGATATTGGCTCAAATGATAAGGGTGTTGAAACAGTTTGGGTGGAGATAAGGAATAATAAGGGGAAAAGTCACTGGTGGGCGTAGTCTATAGGCCCCCTAACAGTAGCAACCAGGAGATAGTGGGGGCTTGTAAAAAGGGAACAGCCATAATCATGGATGATTTTAAACTCCATATTGATTGGACAAATCAAATTGGTCAGGGTAGCCTTGAGGAGGAGTTCATAAAGTGCGTAAGGGACGGGTTCCTTGAGCAGTATGTAACGGAACCAACCAGGGGGCAGGCTATCTTAGATCTGGACCTGTGTAATGAGACAGGATTAATAAGCAATCTCCTAGTAAAGGATCCCCTCGGAATGAGTGATTATAGCATGATTGAATTTCAAATTGAGATGGAGGGTGAGAAAGTTGGATCTCTAACCAGCGTACTGAGCTTAAATAAAGGAGACTATGAAGGTATGAGGGCAGAGTTGGGTAAAGTGGACTGGGAAAATAGATTAAAGTGTAGGTCGGTTGATGAACAGTGGTGTACAGTTAAGGAGATATTTCACAACCCTCAAGAAAAATATATTCCAGTGAGGAGGAAAGAATGTAAGAGAAAAGATAGCCATCCGTGGCTAACTAAAGAAATAAAGGGCAGTATCCAATTAAAAACAAGTGCATACAAAGTGGCCAAAACTAGTGGGAGGACAGAAGCCTGGGAAGCTTTTAAAAGCCAGCAAAGAACGACTAAAAAAATGATTAAGAAAGGAAAGATAGACTATGAAAGTAAACTAGCACAAAATATAAAAACAGATAACAAGAATTTCTATAGGTATATAAAAAGGAGAAGGGTGGCTAAAATAAATGTTGGTCCCTTAGAGGACGAGACCGGGGAATTAGTAATGGGGAACATGGAGATGGCACAAACTCTGAACAAATATTTTGTATCAGTCTTTATGGTAGAGGACACTAACAATATTCCCACAGTGGATAGTCAAGAGGCTATAAGGGGGTAGGAACTTAACACAATCACAATCACTAAGGAAGTGGTACTCAGTAAGATAATGGGACTAAAGGCAGATAAATCCCCTGGACCTGATGGCTTGCATCATCGGGTCTTAAGAGAAGTTGTGGCAGAGACAGTAGATGCATTGGTTGTAATTTACCAAAATTCCCTGGATTCTGGGGAGGTCCCAGCAGATTGGAAAACTGCAAATGTAGCGCCCCTATTTAAAAAAGGAGGCAGACAAAAAGCAGGAAACTATAGACCAGTTAGCCTAACATCTGTGGTTGGGAAAATGTTGGAGTCCATTATTTAAAAAAAAGTAGCAGGACATTTGGAAAAGCAAAATTCGGTCAGGCAGAGTCAGCATGGATTTATGAAGGGGAAGTCATGTTTGACAAATTTGTTGGAATTCTTTGAGGATGTAACGAACAGGGTGGATAAAGGGGAACCAGTGGATGTAGTGTATTTGGACTCCCAGAAGGCATTTGACAAGGTGCCACATAAAAGGTTACTGCACAAGACAAAAGTTCATGGGGTTGGGGGTAATATATTAGCATGGATAGAGGAGTGGCTAACTAACAGAGAACAGAGTCAGGATAAATGGTTCATTCTCTGGTTGGAAACCAATAACTAGTGGGGTGCCGCAGGGATCAGTGCTGGGACCCCAAATATTTACAATCTATATTAAAGACTTGTAAGAAAGGACTGAGTGTAACGTAGCCAAGTTTGCTGATGATATAAAGATGGGAGAAAAAGCAATATGTGAGAAGGACACAAAAAATCTGCAAAAGGACAAAGACAGGCTAAGTGAGTGGGCAAAAATTTGGCAGATGGAGTATAATGTTGAAAAGTGTGAGGTCATGCACTTTGGCAGAAAAAATCAAAGAGCAAGTTATTATTTAAATGGAGAAAGATTGCAAAGTGCTGCAGTACAGCGGGACCTGGGGGTACTTGTGCATGAAACAGAAAAGGATAGTATGCAGATAAAGCAAGTGATCAGGAAGGCCAATGGTATCTTGGCCTTTATTGTAAAGGGGATGGAGTATAAAAGCAGGGAAGTCTTGCTATGGCTATACAAGGTAATGGTGAGGCCACACCTGGAATACTGCGTGCAGTTTTGGTTTCCATATTTATGAAAGGATGGCAGGTCAGAGAAGGTTCACTAGGTTGATTCCGGCAATGAGGGGGTTGACTTATGAGGAAAGGTTGAGTAGGTTGGGCCTCTACTCATTGAAATTCAGAAGAATGAGGGGTGAGGGGACTTGACAAGGTAGATGTTTCCACTAATGCGGGAGACTAGAACTAGAGGGCACGATCTTAGAATAATGGGCTGCCCAGTTAAAACAGAGATGAGGAGAAATGTCTTTTCCCAGAGGGTTGTAAATCTGTGGAATTCGCTGTCTCAGAGAGCTGTGGATGCTGGGCCATTGAATAAATTTAAGACAGAAATAGACAGTTTCTTAAATGATAATGGAATAAGGGGCTATGGGGAGCGGGCGGGGAAGTGGAGCTGAGTCCATGATCAGATCAGCCTTGATCTTATTGAATGGTGGAGCAAGCTCGAGGGGCCATTTGGCCTACTCTTGCTCCTATTTCTTATGTTCTTATGAATCGTAGGATGAAAATTTTAAAATCGAGGTGTTGCTTAACCAAAAGTCAATATAGATCAGCAACCACAAGGGTGATGGGTGCAAGTTAGGACACGGGCAGCTGAGTTTTGGGTCATCTCAGGTTTATGAAGGGTAGAATGTGGCAGGCCAGCCAGGAATGCTTTGGAATAGTCAAGTCTAGAGTTAACAAAGGCATGGATGAGGGTTTCAGCAGCTGAGACAGGAGCGGAGATGGATGATGTTAAGGAGGTGGAAATAGGCAGGCTTAGTTATGCTGCAGATATGTGGTCAGAAGCTCATTTCAGGGTCAGATAAGACAGCAATGTTGCGAACAGTCTAGTTCAGCCTCAGACAGATACTTGGTAGAGAGATGGGGTCGGCAGCTAGCGACGGAGTTTGTGGCGGCGACCAAAGACAATGGCTTCTGTCTTCCCAATATTTAATTGTAAAGTAGTCTTATTGCAATCATACAGGGCATTGGTGAGACCGCACCTGGAGTATTGCATAAAGTTTTGCTCTCCTTACCTAAGGAAGGATATACTTGCTGTAAGGGAGTGCAATGAAGGTTCACTAGACTGGTTCTTGGGATGGGGGGATTGTCCTATGAGGAGAGTTTGAATAGACTAGGCCTACATTTCCTATAGTTTGGAAGAATGAGAGGTTATCTAATTGAAACATATAAAATTCTTAAGGGGCTTGACAGGGTTAATGGCGAGAAAATGTTTCCCCAGGCTGGGGAATCTGGAACAAGGGGTCACAGTCTCAGAATAAAGGATGGACCATTTAGGACTGAGATGAGGAGAAATTTCTTCACTGAAAGGGTTGTGAATCTTTGGAATTCTCGACCCCAGAGGGCTGTGGAGGCTCAGTCATTGAAAATATTCAAGACAGAGATCGATACTTTTTTGGAACGGGAATTTAGGCATATAGAGATAGTGCCGGAAAGGTGGAGTTGAGGTAGAAGATCAGCCATGATCTTGTGGAATGGCGGAGCAGGCTCGAGGGACCGAATGGCCTACTCCTGCTCCTATTTCTTATGTTCTTGAGTAAAAGCGAGTGGCCTGGTACAAAAAACTAATCAAAAAGGCTAACAGAGTGTTGGCTTTTATATCAAGGGGATTGGAATACAGAGGGGAGGAAGTGATACTTTAGCTGCACGCAGCCTTGATCAGACCCCATCTGGAGTATAGTTTTCACTTCTGGGCACTGCTCCTCAGGGAGGATGTACTGTCCTTGGAGGGAGCGCAGCACAGATTCACCAGAACGATACCGGCGGGGCTAAAAGGTTTATATTGTGAGCACCAGCTGCAGTTCTGGTCACCACATTACAGGAAAGGTGTGGCTGCACCAGAGATGGTACAGAGGAGATTTACGAGGATGTTGCCTGGACTGGAGAATTTTAGTTATGAGGAAACATAGAAACATTTAGATAATAGGTGCAGGAGGAGGCCATTCGGCCCTTCGAGCCTGCACCACCATTCAATAAGATCATGGCTGATCATTCCCCTCAGTACCCCTTTCCTGCTTTCTCTCCATACCCCTTGATCCCTTTAGCTGTAAGGGCCATATCTAACTCCCTCTTGAATATATTCAATGAACTGGCATCAACAACTCTCTGCGGTAGGGAATTCCACAGCTTAATAACTCTCTGAATGAAGAAGTTTCTCCTCATCTCAGTCCTAAATGGCTTATCCCTTATCCTTAGGCTGTGTTCTCTGGTTCTGGACTTCCCCAACATCGGGAACATTCTTTCTGCATCTAACCTGTCCAGTCCCGTCAGAATTTTATATGTTTCTATGAGTTCCCCTCTAAACTCCTTCTAAACTCCGGTGAATACAAGCCCATTCGATCCAGTCTCTCCTCGTATGTCAGTCCTGCCATCCCGGGAATCAGTCTGGTGAACCTTCACTGCACTCCCTCAAATAGCAAGAATGTCCTTCCTCAGATTAGGAGACCAAAACTGAACACAATATTCCAGGTGAGGCCTCACCAAGGCCCTGTACAACTTCAGTAAGACCTCTCTGCTCTTATACTCAAATCCCGTAGATATGAAGGCCAACGTACAATTTGCCTTCTTCACCGCCTGCTGTACCTACATGCTAACTTTCAATGACTGATGTACCATGAGACCCAGGTCTCGTTGCACCTCCCCTTTTCCTAATCTGCCGCCAATCAGATAATATTCTGCCTTCTTGTTTTTGCCCCCAAAGTGAATAATCTCACATTTATCCACATTATACCATGCATTTGCCCACTCACCTAACCTGTCCAAGTCACCTCCTAGCCTCTTAGCATCCTCCTCACAGCTCACACCGCCACCAGCTCAGTGTCATCTGCAAAGTTGGAGATATTACACTCAATTCTTTCATCTAAATCATTAATATATATTGTAAATAGCTGGGGTCCCAGCACTGAGCCCTGCTGCACCCCACTAGTCACTACCTGCCATTCTGAAAAGGACCGTTTATCCCGACTCTCTGCTTCCTGTCTACCAACCAGTTCTCTATCCACGTCAGTACATTACCCCCAATACCATGTGCTTTAATTTTGCACACCAATCTCTTGTGTGGGACCTTGTCAAAAGCCTTTTGAAAGTCCAAATACACCACATCTACTGGTTCTCCCTTGTCCACTCCACTAGTTACATCCTCAAAAAATTCCAGAAGATTTGTCAAGCATGATTTCCCTTTCATAAATCCATGCTGACTTGGACCGATCCTGTCACTGCTTTCCAAATGCACTGCTATTTCATCTTTAATAATTGATTCCAACATTTTCCCCACAACTGATGTCAGGCTAACCGGTCTATAATTACCCGTTTTCTCTCTCCCTCCCTTTTTAAAAAGTGGTGTTACATTAGCTACCCTCCAGTTCCTCGGAACTGATCCAGAGTCAATAGATAGGCTTTGGAACAAAGGAGCCTGAGGGGAGACCTGATTGCGGTGTATAAAAGAGTGGATAGGAAGAATCTATTTCCCTTAGCAGAGGGGTCAACAACCAGTGGACATAAATTTAAAGTAATTATGAGGAAGTTTAGAGGGGATTTTTCACCCAGAGGGTCTAGAACTCACTGCCTGAAAGGGTGGTAGAGGCAGAAACCCTCATCACATTTAAAAAGTACTTCGTTGTGCACTTGAAGTGCCATAACCTACAGGGCTACGGATCAAGAGCTGGAAAGTGGGATTAGGTGGGATAGCTCTTGGTTAGCCGGCTCGGACATGATGGGCCGAAATGGCCTCCTTCCGTGCTGTAAATTTCTATGATTCTATGATAAGCCTGCCTTGCATTCCCTTGAAATTAGCCGTGATCTCATTGAATTACGGAACAGGCTCGAGGGGCTGAATAGCCTACACCTTGTTCTTACGAAAGTGGAGTGAACTTTGTCAGGCTTTGAACCCCAAAACCTTAGTCTGACGCACAAACAACAAGGCACATGACCTGGGGGGGAAATGCATTAAAACTTCGGCGTGACTGCCGCCATCGACCCGGAAGCTACCGGAAGCTGCGCAGAAGGATTCTGCGGATAACTGTCAGGTCTCAAATTTACAAAAAATAATGTTCACCTCAGCAGGCGGCGGAACAGAGAAGTGCGGAAGCACCTCACTAATAAAGTTCCCTTAAAGTTAGAGATTCCCAATCTACCATCCCCACCACTGTTACAGGAATCTCTGAACGCTTCTTGGTCTCAGAACAGTAATTTGCAAAATATTAACGCTTTTCTTCTTAGGCAGCCCCCTGGAGTCGAGGGTGACTTGCTTCCACACTAATATGAGTTCTCAGGTGACTGACGAGACCAATGCGGGACCCACACTCTCTGTCGCAGATGGGGGCAGATGGTGGCTGGAGGGACGGGTGGGTGGGGAGCTTGGGTTGTCGTACGATCCTGGCTTCTGCGTGCTCCTGGCAAAGTGACTCGAAGTGCTCAGCGCCTTCCCGGACACTTTGAGCGGCCTTGGGCCAGGGATTCCCAGGTGCCGGTGGGAATGTTCTCAAGGAGAATTTGAGGGTGTCCTTGAAGCGTTTCCTCTGCCCACCTGCGGCTCGTTGCCGTGTCGGAGCTCCGAGTCGAGCGCTTGTGTTGAGAGTCCCAGCATCGGGCGTGCGAACGATGTGGCCCGTCCATCGGAGCTGGTCGAGCATGGTCAGTGCTTCGATGCTGGAGATGTTGGCCTGAGCGAGGACGCTGACGTTGGTGCGCCTATCCTGCCAGTGGATTTGTTACATTTTTGCCCGTAGGCAAAATAAGACGGTGCTGGGGCCAAACTATCGCCCACCTGTAAGCTGCCGCTCTGGCCAACCACAATTTCGTGCACAAACAAGCTGGCTCATCCCTGAATAAATCCTGCACTTTGCACAATTAATAAATTCAATTACAAGCGAACAAGGTTTTTTTCTGGTTTCCGATTCTTTATTCCTCATTTTGGGAAGTCCAGTGACCACAAAAATAAAACACTGGAACTGCGCATGCACAACGACTTCTGGCCTCGTTGGCAGCAGTCACATCCTTAAATATTAGGGGTAGTTCGAAGGCAAGCCAAGCAGAACCGTTGCACACAAAGGGCAACAGAGTTTATCGGACAAGGTAGGAAGGACATCGAAGTTGGCAGCAGATAATTTCCGGAGATATTCGAGAGGTAATGGAGTGTTTGCAGAGGGCGAATGGATTGAGTGATACGATGGGATGTGCTGTTGAAATGCATCGATGCAGCTGGACCAATGGTCCTTTTCCTCTCCTTAAACATTCTTGCTGGGAATTTCTTCAAGAGAAATTGTCGGTTCAGATGGAAGATTCCGGAATGACGCGTTAGCGAGCGGTCTTTTGCGTCAAGCATTCGGCGGGAGCAGCCGCTCTCGGTAAATTCCGGCCCCTGTTTACTCGTCTTCCGTCTGAGGCAGAACCAGGCTGTTCGCAACCTCGGTGTCATACTTGACTTTGAAATGAGTTTCCGACCACATATCCGCAGCATAACGAAGACCGCCTATTTCCGCCTCAGCAACATCGCCCGTCTCCGCCCCTGCCTCAGCTCATCCGCTGCTGAAGCCCTCATCCATGCATTTGTTACCTCTAGACTTGACTATTTCAATGCACTCCTGGCTGGCCTCCCATATTCTACCCTACGTAAACTGGGGGTGATCTAAAACTCAGCATGTCCCGCTCACCCATCACCCCCTGTGCTCGCTGACCGACACTGGCTCCCAGTTAGCAACGCCTTGATTTCAAAATTCTCATCCTTATTTTCAAATCCCTCCATGGCCTCACCCCTCTCTATCTCTGTAATCTCCTCCAGCCTCACAACCCCCCCCCCGAGATGTTTGCGCTCCTCTAATTCTGCTCTGATTATAATCGCTCAACTATTGGTAGCCTATTGGTTGCCTGGGCCCCAAGCTCTGGAACTCCCTGCCTAAACCTCTCCACCTCTCTTTCCTCCTTCAAGACGCTCCTTAAAACTTACCTCTTTTGGTCACCTGTCCTAATGCTTTTAATCTCATAATACTCCTGTGAAGTGTCTTGGGAGGTTTCACTATGCTATAAAAATGCAAGGTGTTTTTGTTGTTTGCAAGGAAGGCCAAGCAGTGGTAAGTCGCACTGCTGCCCTCTGCTGGAGGCATCCTCCTTTTGCACCTTCCTTTTATTTTTCAAAGAGGCCGAACATTTTTTTTAAGCTGAGTAATTTATAGAGGTTTTCAAAATGATGAGGGGTTTTGATTCGAGGGAGTGAGGAGAAACTGTTTACACTGGAGAAAGGGTCGGTGACCAGAGGACACAGATTTAAGATAATTGGCAAAAGAAATCCAGTGGGCAAACGAGTTGTTGTGATCTGGAAAGCGCTGCCTGAAAAGGGCGATGGAAGCAGGTTCAATGGTAACTTTCAGAAGGGAATTGGATAAATACTTTGAATAAACAATGGGGCTGAAATTGCGGTCGGAGGCTTGCTGCGGGCAATTGCCTCCGACCTAAAACATTTCTACGAATTTACCTGAGGATAAAGGAACGTGAAGCGCGCTCCAGTCCTCCAGGTTCCCACGCAGAAGGTGCAGTCACATGTGAGTGCTCAACCAATCAGCTACAGTGTTCCACAGCTTTCTCATTAATAGCAATGAGAACTCCGTATCTACCAGTTCTCATTGCTATTAATGAGAAAAAAAACAAACACACTGTGCATATATATAATAAAAAATAAAAAGCACACCTCACACAATTAAATTTAATTGAAATTAAAGTTAATAAATATCTTAGCGAAAAACATTTTTACCGAGTTCTTAAGAAGTTTTTGTAATTATGATTAAAAATGAATGTAATGTAGAGTTTGTAAAAATAATGTATTTTAAAAAATTAATTTAACTATATTTTTGTGTTTTTAAACTCTTACACCTGTAAAAGTGGGCTACACACAAAAATTTTGAGGACATTTGCTGGGCAAGATATGGGCAAATCCCGCAATCTTGCCCTTGCAAATGTCCTCGCTCCCGAGATACATTGGATCTGTCAAGCTCCAGCTTGACAGATCGGAAAAGCCGGTTTTCAGCGCGTGCGCATTGTACGCTGAAAACTGGCTTTTGTGATGCCTTCCCGGGTCCGGAGATATGGACCCGGGGAGGCCGGGATTTTCAGGCCACTATCATTCCGGTAAACCTGTGCTGCACCCACTGCAGGGCTATGGGAAAAGAGTAGGACTAATTGGATTACACGTTCAAAGAGCTGGCACAGGCACGATGGGCCAAAAGGTCTCCTTCTGTGCTGTAAGCTTCTATGATTCTAAGGACTGACTGAGTTCCAGTAGCACTCCTGAATTGGGGCATTCCCTATCATATCGAGCAGGCTTGACGGAACAGCTGGTCTTTTTTTTATTTGTTCTTGGGATGTGGGCGTCGCTGGTAAAGCTAGCATTTATTGCCCATCCCTAATTGCCCCTTGAGAAGGTGGTGGTGAGCCACCTTCTTGAACTGCTGCAGTCCGTGTGGTGAAGGTGCTCCCACAGTGCTGTTGGGGACGGAGTTCCGGGACTTTGACCCAGCGATGATGAATGAATGGCCGATATACTTCCAAGTCAGGCTGGTGTGTGACTTGGAGGTGATGGTGTTCCCATGCGCCTGCTGCCCTTGAACTTCTAGGGGGTAGAGGTCATGGGTTTTAGAAGTGCAGTTGAAGAAGTCTTGGCGAGTTGCCGCAGTGCGATGGTACACACTGCAGCCACAGTGCGTCAGTTGTGGAGGGAATGAGTGTTGAAGGTGGTGGATGGGTGCCAATCAAGCGGGCTGCTTTGTCCTGGATGGTGCCGAGCTTCTTGAGTGTTGTTGGAGCTGCATTCATCCAGGCAAGTGGAGAGTATTCCATTACACTCCTGACTTGTGCCTTGTAGATGGTGGAAACTGTTGTGTATCTGCAAAGCATGCACTCCCATGTTCCGCCACCAGGGAGCGCATCCCCTGAAGTCCCAAGGGATCCCAGCATCCCTTGGAGCACTGTATATAAGCTGGCCCCTCAGGCCTGTTCCTCACTTTGGAGGCTGAGGTCACTGTTACTTTAACCTCCCAGTGTGCAGTCTCATCTGTGTTAGGAACACAATAACTGGCGACGAGTATACCAATCCAATGCAAAGATGAAGCAAACTGTGGGCACCCTGGAGAAGTTCTCGGAGGGTAAGGAATGGGAAGCCTATGTCGAATGGTTAGACCAGTACTTTGTAGCCAACGAGCTGGACGGAGAAGGAAGCGCTGCAAAAAGGAGAGCGGGCCTTCTCACGGTCTGCGGGGCACCGACCTACAGCCTCATGAAGAATCTTCTGGCTCCAGTGAAACCCACAGATAAGTCTTATGAGGAGCTGTGTACACTGGTTTGGGAGCATCTTAACCCGAGGGAGAGTGTGCTGATGGTATCGGTTCAACACGTGCCAGCGATCTGAAGGTCAGAAAGTGGCGAGCTATGTCGCCGAGCTAAGGCGACTTGCAGGACAATGTGAGTTTGATGGCTACTTGAAGCAGATGCTCAGAGATTTTTTTGTACTGGGCATTGGCCACAAGACCATCCTACGAAAACTTTTGACTGTAGAGACACCGACCCTCAGTAAGGCCATTGCGATAGCATAGGCGTTTATGTCCACCAGTGATAACACCAAACACATCTCTCAGCACACAAGTGCTAGCAATGTTCATAAATTAACTGGAACTGTGTTTGCGAGCAGAAATGTACAGGGCAGAAACCACGCATCTGCAACTGCCAGCAGGCCTCAGGTGACCCAGATGACTCAGAGTCTGCAACAAAGGATGAATGCAAGGCAATTCACACCTTGTTGGCGTTGTGGAAGCTTCCATTCAGCCTATTCATGCCGCTTCAAAGGGTATGTTTGCAAGAGCTGTGGAACAATGGGGCACCTCCAACGAGCTTGCAGACGAGCTGCAAGCTCTGCAAAACCTGCTAACCACCACGTGGCAGAGGAAGATCGGTCCATGGTGGATCAAAGCAATTTCGAGCCTCAGAGAGAGGAGGCAGATGCTGAAGTACACGGAGTGCACACATGTTCGACGAAATGTCCACCTATAATGCTAAATGTAAAATTGAATGGCTTACTCGTAGCCATGGAACTGGACACTGGCACTAGCCAATCCATCATGAGTAAAAAGATGTTTAAGAGACTGTGGTGCAACAAGGCACTCAGACCAGCCCTGAGCCCCATCCACACGAAATGGAGAATGTAGACCAAAGAGCTCATCACTGTCCTGGGCAGCGCCATGGTCAAGGTCACCTACGAGGGCACGGTGCACGAACTGCCACTCTGAATTATCCTGGGCGATGGGCCCACACTACTTGGAAGGAGCTGGCTGGGCAAAATCCGCTGGAACTGGAATGACATCCGAGCGCTATCACATGTCGATGAGGCCTCATGTACCCAGGTTCTTAACAAATTTCCTTCCCTTTTTGAGCCAGGCATTGGATACTTTTCCGGGGCGAAGGTACAGATCCATTTGATCCCAGATGCACGACCCATTCACCACAAGGTGCGAGCAGTACCTCACATGATGAGGGAGAGAGTGGAAATCGAGCTGGACAGGCTGCAACGTGAGGGCATCATCTCCCCAGTGGAATTCAGCGAGTGGGCCAGCCCGATTGTTCCAGTACTCAAAAGTGATGGCACAGTCAGGATTTGCGGCGATTATAAAGTAACTATTAATCGTTTCTCGTTACAGGACCAATACCCGCTACCTAAGGCAGATGACCTATTTGCGACGCTGGCAGGAGGCAAGACGTTCACCAAGCTTGACCTGACTTCGGCCTACATGACGCAGGAGCTGGCGGAGTCTTCGAAGGGCCTCACCTGCATCAACATGCACAAGGGACTGTTCATCTATAACAGGTGCCCGTTTGGAATTCGGTCGGCTGCAGCGATCTTCCAGAGAAACATAGAAAATAGGTGCAGGAGTAGGCCATTTGGCCCATGGAGAGCCTACTCAAGTCGGTACCACGCACGGTGGTTTTTCAGGATGACATATTGGTCACGGGTCGGGACACCGTCGAGCACCTACAAAACCTGGAGGAGGTCCTCCAGCGACTGGATCGCATAGGGCTGTGACTGAAGAGGTCGAAATGCGTCTTCATGGCAACAGAAGTGGAGTTTTTGGGGAGAAAGATCGCGGCGGATGGCATTCGGCCCACAGACGCCAAGACAGAGGCTATCAGGAACGTGCCCAGGCCATAGAACGTCATGGAGCTGTGGTCGTTCCTGGGACTCCTCAACTATTTTGGTAACTTCCTACCGGGGTTAAGCAACCTCTTAGAGCCCCAACAAGCTGCTTGTATTGTATAACCCGTGTAAAAGACTTGTGCTAGCATGTGGTGCGTCATCGTACGGAGTCGGGTGTGTATTACAACAAGCTAATGTTGCGGGAAAGTTGCAACCTATTGCCTATGCCTCCAGGAGCTTGTCTAAGGCCGAGAGGGCCTACAGCATGATTGCGAAAGAGGCATTAGCGTGTGTGTTCAGAGTAAAGAAAATGCATCAGTACCTGTTTGGCCTCAAATTTGAGCTGGAAACCGATCACAAGCCCCTCATATCCCTGTTCGCTGAAAACAAGGGGATAAATACTAATGCCTCAGCCCGCATACAAAGGTGGGCGCACGCACTATCAGCGTATAACTATACCATCCGCCACAGGCCAGGCACCGAGAACTGTGCGGATGCTCTCAGTCGGCTACCGTTGTCCACCACGGGGGTGGAAATGGCGCAGCCTACAAACTTGTTGATGGTGGCGCAGCCCGCAGACTTGTTGATGGTCATGGAAGCGTTTGAAAATGATAAATCACCTGTCACGGCCCGCCAGATTAGGACTTGGACCAGCCAAGATCCTCTGCTGTCCCGAGTAAAAAGGGACCCTAATTAAGCCGTTCCAGCAGCGAAAGGACAAGCTGTCCATTCAGGCAGACTGCCTGTTGTGGGGTAATCACATAGTGCTACCCAAAAAGGGCAGGGAGACGTTCAACTCGGATCTCCACAGCATACACCCGGGAATAGTAATGATGAAAGCGATAGCCAGATCCCACGTGTGGTGGCCTGGTATCGACTCTGACTGAGAGTCCTGTGTACGGCAATGCAGCGTGAGTACTCAGTTGAGCAACGCGCCCAGAGAGGCACCACTAAGTTTGTGGTCCTGGCCCTCCAGACCATGGTCGAGGATCCATGTCGACTATGCGGGCCCGTTTCTCGGTAAAATTTTCCTGGTGGTGGTGGATGCTTTTTCAAAATGGATTGAATGTGAAATAATGTCGGGAAGCACCGCCACCGCCACCATTGAAAGCCTGAGGGCCATGTTTGCCACCCACGGCCTGCCTTACATACTGGTCAGTGACAACGGGCCATGTTTCACCAGTGCCGAATTTAAAGAATTCATGACCCGCAATGGGATCAAACATGTCACCTCGGCCCCGTTTAAACCAGCCTCCAATGGGCAGGCAGAGCGGGCAGTACAAACAATCAAACAGAGCCTTAAACGAGGCATAGAAGGCTCACTCCAAACCCGCCTGTCCCGAGTACTGCTCAGCTACCGCACGAGACCCCATTTGCTCACAGGGGTGCCCCCGGCTGAGCTACTCATGAAAAGGACACTTAAAACCAGACTCTCACTGGTTCACCCCAACCTGCATGATCAGGTAGAGAGCAGGCAGCAGCAATAAAATGTAAACGATGGTCGCGCCACTGTGTCACGGGAAATTGATCTGAATGACCCTGTGTATGTGCTAAACTATAGACATGGTCCCAAGTGGATCGCGGGCACCGTGATAGCTAAAGAAGGGAGTAGGGTGTTTGTAGTCAAACTGGACAATGGACAAATTTGCAGAAAGCACCTGGACCAAACGAGGCTGCGGTTCACAGACTGCCCTGAACAACCCACAGCAGACACCACCTTTTTCGAGCCCACAACACACACCCAAAGGATCAACGACACCACCCCGGACCAGGAAATTGAATCCATCATGCCCAACAGCCCAGCAAGGCCAGGCTCACCTTGCAGCCCTGCAGGGCCAACAACACGCCAGTCCAGCAAGGGCACAGCCAACACACCAGAACAGACATTTGTACCGAGGCGGTCCACCAGGGAAAGAAAGGCTCCCGACCACCTCATCTTGTAAATAGTTTTCACTTTGACTTTGGTGAGGAGTGATGTTGTGTATCTGTAAAGCATGCACTCCCATGTTCCGCCACCAGTGAGCGCATCCCCTGAAGTCCCAAGGGATCCCAGCATCCCTTGGGAGCACTGTATATAAGCCGGCCCCTAAGGCCTGTTCCTCACTCTGGAGTGTCTTCAAAAAGACTGAGGTCACTTTTACTTTAACCTCGCTGTGTGCAGTCTCATCTGTGTTAGTAACACAATAGAAACAGAGAAACATAGAAAATAGGTGCAGGAGTAGGCCATTCGGCCCTTCGAGCCTGCACCACCATTCAATAAGATCATGGCTGATCATTCCCTCAGTACTCCTTTCCTGCTTTCTCTCCATACCCCTTGATCCCCTTAGTCGTAAGGGCCATATCTAACTCCCTCTTGAATATATCCAATGAACTGGCATTAACAACTGTCTGCGGCAGGTAATTCCACAGGTTAACAACTCTCTGAGTGAAGAAGTTTCTCCTCATCTCAGTCCAAAATGGCCTATCCCTTATCCTAAGACTGTGTCCCCTGGTTCTGGACGTTCCCAACATTGGGAACATTCTTCCTGCATCTAACCTGTCTAAACCCGTCAGAATTTTAAAAGTTTCTATGAGATCTCCTCTCCTCCTTCTAAACTCCAGTGAATAAAGGTCCAGTTGATCCAGTCCCTCCTCATATGACAGTCCAGCCATCCCTGGAATCAGTCTGGTGAACCTTTGCTGCACTCCCTCAATAGCAAGAACGTCCTTCATCAGATTAGGAGACCAAAACTGAACACAATATCCTTGGTGAGGCCTCACCTCGGCCCTGTACAACTGCAGTAAGACCTCCGTGCTCCTCTACTCAAATTCCCTAGCTATGAAGGCCAACAAACCATTTGCCTTCTTCATTGCCTGCTGTACCTGCATGCCAGCTTTCAATGACTGATGAACCATGACACCCAGGTCTTCTGGAACCTCCCCTTTTCCTAATCTGCCGCCATTCAGATAATATTCTGTCTTCGTGTTTTTGCCCCCAAAGTGGATAACCTCACATTTATCCACATTATACTGCATCTGCCATGCATTTGCCCACTCACCTAACCTGTCCGGTGAGTGAGCAAATGCATGGCAGATTGAAGGCCGATAAATCCCCAGGGCCTGATGGACTGCATCCCAGAGTACTTAAGGAGGTGGCCTTGGAAATAGTGGATGCATTGACAGTCATTTTCCAACATTCCATTGACTCTGGATCAGTTCCTATGGAGTGGAGGGTAGCCAATGTAACCCCACTTTTTAAAAAAGGAGGGAGAGAGATAACAGGGAATTATAGACCGGTCAGCCTGACATCGGTAGTGGGTAAAATGATGGAATCAATTATTAAGGATGTCATCGCAGTGCATTTGGAAAGAGGTGATATGATAGGTCCAAGTCAGCATGAATTTGTGAAAGAGAAATCATGCTTGACAAATCTTCTGGAATTTTTTGAGGATGTTTCCAGTAGAGTGGACAAGGGAGAACCAGTTGATGTGGTATATTTGGACTTTCAGAAGGCTTTCGACAAGAGATTAATGTGCAAAGTTAAAGCACATGGGATTGGGGGTAGTGTGCTGACATGGATTGAGAACTGGTTGTCAGACAGGAAGCAAAGAGTAGGAGTAAATGGGGACTTTTCAGAATGGCAGGCAGTGACTAGTGGGGTACCGCAAGGTTCTGTGCTGGGGCCCCAGCTGTTTACACTGTATATTAATGATTTAGACGAGGGGATTAAATGTAGTATCTCCAAATTTGCAGATAACATTAAGTTGGGTGACAGTGTGAGCTGCGAGGAGGATGCTATGAGGCTGCAGAGTGACTTGGATAGGTTAGGTGAGTGGGCAAATGCATGGCAGATGAAGTATAATGTGGATAAATGTGAGGTTATCCACTTTGGTGGTAAAAACAGAGAGACAGACTATTATCTGAATGGTGACAGATTAGGAAAAGGGGAGGTGCAACGAGACCTGGGTGTCATGGTACATCAGTCATTGAAGGTTGGCATGCAGGTACAGCAGGTGGTTAAGAAAGCAAATGGCATGTTGGCCTTCATAGCGAGGGGATTTGAGTACAGGGGCAGGGAGGTGTTGCTACAGTTGTACAGGGCCTTGGTGAGGCCACACCTGGAGTATTGTGTACAGTTTTGGTCTCCTAACCTGAGGAAGGACATTCTTGCTATTGAGGGAGTGCAGCGAAGGTTCACCAGACTGATTCCCGGGATGGCGGGACTGACCTATCAAGAAAGACTGGATCAACTGGGCTCGTATTCACTGGAGTTCAGAAGAATGAGAAGGGACCTCATAGAAATGTTTAAAATTCTGACGGGGTTAGACATGTTAGATGCAGGAAGAATGTTCCCAATGTTGGGGAAGTCCAGAACCAGGGGTCACAGTCTAAGGATAAGGGGTAAGCCATTTAGGACTGAGATGAGGAGGAATTTCTTCACCCAGAGAGTGGTGAACCTGTGGAATTCTCTACCACAGAAAGTTGTTGAGGCCAATTCACTAAATATATTCAAAAAGGAGTTAGATGGAGTCCTTACGACTAGGGGAATCAAGGGGTATGGTGAGAAAGCAGGAATGGGGTACTGAAGTTGCATGTTCAGCCATGAACTCATTGAATGGCGGTGCAGGCTAGAAGGGCCGAATGGCCTACTCCTGCACCTATTTTCTATGTTTCTATGTTTCTATGTCCAAGTCACCCTGCAACCTCTTAGCATCCTCCTCACAGTTCACACCGCCACCCAGTTTAATGTCATCTGCAAACTTGGAGATATTACACTCAATTCCTTCATCTAAATCATTAACGTATATTGTAAAGAGCTGGGGTCCCAGCACTGAGCCCTGCGGCACTCCACTAGTCACTGCCTGCCATTTTGAAAAGGACCCATTTATCCCGACTCTCTGCTTCCTGTCTGCCAACCAGTTCTCTATCCACGTCAGTACATTACCCCCAATACCATGTGCTCTAATTTTGCACACCAATACCATGTGCTTTAATTTTGCACACTAATCTCTTGTGTGGGACCTTGTCAAAAGCCTTTTGAAACTCCAAATATACCACACCCATTGGTTCTCCCTTGTCCACTCTACTAGTTACATCCTCAAAAAATTCCAGAAGATTTGTCAAGCATGATTTCCCTTTCATAAATCCATGCTGACTTGGACCGATCCTGTCACTGCTTTCCAAATGCGCTGCTATTTCATTCTTAATAATTGATTCCAACATTTTCCCTACTACTGATGTCAGGCTAACTGGTCTCTACTTACCAGTTTTCTCTCTCCCTCCCTTTTTAAAAAGTGGTGTTACTTTAGCTACCCTCCAGTCCATAGGAACTGATCCAGAGTCGATAGACTGTTGGAAAATTATCACCAATGCATCCACTATTTCTAGGGCCACTTCCTTAAGTACTCTGGGATGCTGCCTATCAGGCCCCGGGGATTTATCGGCCTTCAATTTCCCGAACACAATTTCCTACCTAATAAGGATATCCTTCAGTTCCTCCTTCTCACTAGACCCTCGGTCCCCTAGTATATCCGGAAGGTTATTTGTGTCTTCCTTCGTGAAGACAGAACCAAAGTATTTGTTCAATTGGTCTGCCATTTCTTTGTTCCCCATTATAATTTCACCTGGATCCAACTGCAAGGAACCTACGTTTGTCTTCACTAATCTTTTTCTCTTCACATATCTATAGAAGCTTTTGCAGTCAGTTTTTATGTTCCTGACAAACTTCCTCTCGTACTTTATTTCTCCCTCTTAATTAAACCCTTAATTAAAGGCGTTGGGGAGTCAGGAGGTGACAAACTTATCACAGAATACCCAGCCTCTGACCTGCTCTTGTAGCCACAGTATTTATGTGGTTGCTCCAGTTAACTGTTTGGTCAATGGTGATCCCCAGGATGTTGATAGTGGGGGATTCGGTGATGGTAATGCCATTGATTATCAAGGGGAAGTGGTTAGCCTCTCTCTTGGAAATGGTCATTGCCTGGCACTTGTGTCGCGCAAATGTTTTCCTGACGGTACGTTCATAATTAAACGGATCAATGAGCTGCGAGGAGGATGCTATGAGGCTGCAGAGTGACTTGGATAGGTTAGGTGAGTGGGCAAATGAATGGCAGATGAAGTATAATGTGGATAAATGTGAGGTTATCCACTTTGGTGGTAAAAACAGAGAGACAGACTATTATCTGCATGGTGACAGATTAGGAAAAGGGGAGGTGCAACGAGACCTGGGTGTCATGGTACATCAGTCATTGAAGGTTGGCATGCAAGTCCAGCAGGCGGTTAAGAAAGCAAATGGCATGTTGGTCTTCATATCGAGGGGATTTGAGTACAGGGACAGGGAGGTGTTACTACAGTTGTACAGGGCCTTGGTGAGGCCACACCTGGAATATTGTGTACAGTTTTGGTCTCCTAACTTGAGGAAGGACATTCTTGCTATTGAGGGAGTGCAGCGAAGGTTCACCAGACTGATTCCCGGGATGGCGGGACTGACATATCAAGAAAGACTGGATCAACTGGGCTTGTATTCACTGGAGTTCAGAAGAATGAGAGGGGATCTCATAGAAACAGTTAAAATTCTGATGGGTTTAGACAGGTTCGATGGAGGAAGAATGTTCCCAATGTTGGGGAAATCCAGAACCAGGGGTCACAGTCTAAGAATAAGGGGTAAGCCATTTAGGACCGAGATGAGGAGAAACTTTTTCACCCAGAGAGTGGTGAACCTGTGGAATTCTCTCCCACAGAAAGTTGTTGAGGCCAATTCACTAAATATATTCAAAAAGGAGTTAGATGTAGTCCTTACAACTAGAGGGATCAAGGGGTATGGTGAGAAAGCAGGAATGGGGTACTGAAGTTGCATGTTCAGCCATGAACTCATTGAATGGCGGTGCAGGCTCGAAGGGCCGAATGGCCTACTCCTGCACCTATTTTCTATGTTTCTATGTTTCAACCCTATTCACAGTGTGAGCCGTGGCTCAATGAGCAGTGCGCTCACCTCTGAGTCTGAAGGTCGTGGGTTCAAGTCTCACTCCAGTAGGAGTACAAAAATCTAGGCGGATACTCCCAGTGCAGTACTTAGAGAGCGCTACACTGTCATTGATGCCGTCTTTCGGCTGAGACGTTAAACCGAGGCGTTAAATGGAGCACAGCGCCCTACCTAATGTCCTCAACCAATTCATCTGAAAGAGATGAAGTAATCATTCAACTTAGTGTTGTGTGTGGGATCTTGCCATGTGTAGAAAAGCTGCCATAGTTTGCCTGGATAACAGCAGTCAATGCACTCAAAAGATAGAATTACAACATGAAAACAGCTGGTTTGCCCCCAAAGCCTCCCTGATAAATTGCAACATCCCCACCGACACCTGGGAATCCCTGGCCCAAGACCGCCCTAAGTGCAGGAAGAGCATCTGGGAGGGCGCTGAGCACCTCGAGTCTCGTCGCCGAGAGCATGCAGAAAACAAGCGCAGGCAGCGGAAGGAGCGTGCGGCAAACCAGACTCCCCACCCACCCTTTCCTTCAACCACTGTCTGTCCCACCTGTGACAGAGACTGTAATTCCCGTATTGGACTGTACAGTCACCTGAGAACTCACATTTTGAGTGGAAGCAAGTCTTCCTCGATTTCGAGGGACTGCCCATGACGATTCCAGATTTATTTAAACAACTGTATTTAAATTCCAGCTTCCATGGTGATGCTTGGAGCTGAGGCCAGGGTCAGATCAGCCATGATCTTATTGAATGGCGGAGCAGGCTCGAGGGGCCAAATGGCCTACTCCTCCTCATGTTCTTGGCCTTCAAACGAGCAGCATTCTTAATCCCAGGCGCCTGCCTTGATCCCATAGAACTGCACAGGAAGAAATTTGTTGTACGTGATGTGCAGTGAAACACAGGGTACGGTAGCATAGTGGTGAGGTTACTAGACTAGTAATCCACAGGCCTAGACTAATGATTCGGTGACGTGAGTTCAAATCCCATCATGGCAGCTGGGGAATTTAAAATCAGTTAATTAAATAAATCTGGAATCATCATAGGCAGTCCCTCGAAATCGAGGAAGACTTGCTTCCACTCGAGCAGTGCGTTCTCAGGTGACTGAACAGTCTAATACAGGAATTACAGTCTCTGTCACAGGTGGGGCAGACAGGAAAGGGTGGGTGGGGAGTCTGGTTTGCCGCTCCTTCTGCTGTCTGCGCTTGGTTTCTGCATGCTCTTGCCGACGAGATGAGACGAGACTCGAGGTGCTCAGCGCCCTCCCGGATGCTCTTCCTCCACTTAGGGCGGTCTTTGGCCAGGGACTCCCAGGTGCCAGTGGGGATGTTGTACTTTATCAATGAGGCTTTGAGGGTGTCCTTATAACGTTTCCTCTGCCCACCTGGGGGAGGAGAGAGAGAGGTGTCGGGCATGTGAGCGATGTGGCCTACCCAACGGAGCTGGTCGAGTGTGGTCAGTGCTTCGATGCTGGGGATGTTGGCCAGTGGATTTGCAGGGCCTTGCGGAGGCAGCGTTGGTGCTACGTCTGCAGTGCTTTGTGATGTCTGCTGTATATGGTCCTCGCCTGTTATCCATACAGGAGGGTGGGTATCACTGCTGCCCTGTTGACCATAAGCTTGGTGCCAGATCCGATATCCTGGTCTTCAAACACTCTCTTCCTCAGGCAACCGAAGGCTGTGCTGGCGCACTGGAGCTAGTGTCCAGTAATGGTGACCATGTAACTACCGGATTGTTGTAAAAACCCATCTGGTTCACTCATGTCATTTAGGGAAGAAAACCTGCCGTCCTGACCCGGTCTGGCCTATATGTGACTCCAGACCCAGAGCAATGTGGTTGACTGCCCTCTGAAATGGCTTAGCAAGCCACCCAATTGCAGTAAACTGCTATGACAAAGTCAGCACTGTGGGAGTACCTTCACCACACGGACTGCAGCGGTTCAAGAAGGCGGCTCACCACCGCCTTCTCAAGGGGCAATTAGGGATGGGCAATAAATGCTGGCCTTGCTCACATCCCATGAAATAAAAAGTTGCCATTGAATGTCAATGGGAGGCGATTGGACTCTCGTTGCTGGAGAAAAGTAAAGCACTTTGGGATGTTCTAAGTTTGTGAAAGGTGCTATATAAATGCAAGTTCTTTCCATTTTTTACAGTGGAAAATGTGAGTCCTACAGTCCTACTGCCAATGGACCATGGGCAATGCCTTTTTATTTCAGATTCCCACGGTTCTCCGTCTCGCAGTATATTGCCGCGTGTCTGCATCGCTCCCTGTGATTAAAGGCTTCAAATAAAGAAGAATGATTGAGTCGCTCTTAACCAAAAAAGAGGTATATTTGTTAACAAATACAATTCTCAGAGCTGTGCGATGAGCGTTTTTACACAAGGCAACAAAAGGGGGAGAGGAGGGGGTTCGCGCTCAGGTCCTGTTGCTAGGTGACATGACGTCCCATTCTACAGGTCTGATGGTCGCTTCTCTGGGCGCTGTGCTGAGGGTTGGCAAAGCTTCTTCGGTCTTTAGAACGTGCGCGGTCAGCTCTGCGGGGGAAAGGCCAGCCGCTTGTTCTTCGGTGGCGGGACGGGCGGCGGGGACTTGATGGGTTTTCCGCCATCCGGTGCCGGCGGAAGCGCGGTCTGCTTGAAAACAAAACACCAAAGTGAAAGTCAACCGAGCATGGTGAGGCGAACGAGCTACGATCAAAACAGGCGAGGTGTGTCACAGAGGCAAAATACCGCGGGTGCTCCCCTCACCCACCCCCGCCCCAGACATGTCCATCCTTGCCGCATCCCGCCTTCCCACAGACCAATCGGGAAGTGAACAGACTCTTCGACAATCGTTCAGATGATGCTTGACTCTTGGCCAAACAGCCCTTTTTCCCCCTGGTGTAATGTATTTGCTTCATGGGTTCTTTGCTTTAGAATTCATAGCAACACATTGCTATTAATGAACTAGTTGGTTTCTTAAAAACGTTTAACAATCACGCTACATATTTACCAGTTCATCCACTAGGCTCCCAACTGTATACCTCATCGTGGATCCCCCTAAACCCAACTGGCTGGGGTTTTATTGAGTCTTGTGAACATCACATGACTGGCTAAGCCACTCACAATGCAGCAGCTCTACAACTATTTTTGGCACAAACCTGTGAGCATCTTCACAGGTGCACAAATTACACCCCCCCCCCCGCCCCGCCCACCATCTCCAATATTTTTTAAAAATAATAAGTGGAAGTGTTGAAAGAAAACGAAAAAAAAACATTTTTTAAAGGCCTGTTGCTTTTTTCTCCCGGGTTTGCTCACAGCCACGTCCAGAAGATTAATCTTCAATCCCCAGAGACTCCAGGCCAATCCTGGAGAGCTGGCAACTCGAGTTGGACCCCTGCTCCTTCCGATTCCGCAAGATGCCGAAGCTTTTGCAAGGTGCTTGGGGCCTTTTTACCAGTGGCCAACCAGCGGTCCATTTAAGGACTACTGGTTAGGCTGGTCAAGACCCCTGGAAACGGACGATTTTGAGCAGCTCGAGCTCGGAATCGGGCTAGCAAACTTAAAGGAGTCCGAATTTGAAATGAGGACCGCGATTATTTCAGGCGACCGCCAGGGCCACCTAAAAAAAAAGTCCCGGCCAATTTAGCGATGCGCCCCCCCCCCCCCCCCACCCTCCCGCCCCCTCCATGAAGAATGACCGTGGGTCTCTGAAGGCAGGCAACCCTCCAGGATTGGCCCGGAGTCTCCAGGAATCAAAGTTTGATCTCCAGAACACGGCTGGGAGGAAAATGTTGGGAGCATTAAAAAAAATGGGGGTGAAGTGAAACTCCGTTGGGCCCCATTTGGGGGCCGGTAACATCCAAGAGGCGGTACAATTTGCACTGGGCGTCCCGCTCGCGAACTTCGATTCACCATTCCCCCAAAAGGAAGCAGAGCACAAAATAATGCGCCCCTCTGCCTTTCTGGTGCGGGTGCGGGCCGGGAGCGGGACACAGCGCTTCGCACTGGGCCGTGTAGCGCTGCCCCGTAGGAGGGGCTCGTCCCCTGAATTAAAGAAATGGGCCCACACTGCAAACGTTGCAGCGAAGAAACGGGCCTCCCTGGACCACCGGGGAGCGGGGGGTGGTTGCCATGCTGTGACAACAGCCCGCCAAGTCAAGCAGAGTGCCAGGCTGACCAATCGCAGCACGGACCTTGCATTGAAAGCGCCAATGGGGCGTTCGGAAAAATCTGTTGTTTTGTTGTTTTTAAATGGCTGCCACTTCCCCTTTAAGTATCGCCCCGCGAGCGGCTGGTAGCCCGGTTCACGTCCTCTGCAGCTGTCGCTGACATCGCCCGGTACGGCTTCGGGAGGGGGGGGGGTTGGGGGAGGGGGCGCTCCCCAATTTGTTACTTGCGGGCGATTACGGGCCACTGAGCACGGTGATGGCGTCATCATCACCGGTGCAGCGGAGCGGGGCGCCAAGGGTTACCGGTGCCACTAAACTCCCGCTGAATTTAACGGGAGTCGTTTGTAGCTCAAACCCTGGGCGAAAATTCGTTTGCCCTCCATTAGCGCCCCCACCTCCCCGCCGGAGGCGCAAACGACCCGAATATCGAGGCCAATGTGCTTTTTCTCTCTTTTCATTTATAGAAATACTGGACATGGAAAAAAAGGCTGCTTGATAGATGCTCAAGAATCATCCAATCGGGTAATAAGGAGCCTGATCGCTTTCCAATTGGGCTGGGAGAGCAGTGTGCCGCAAGGCTGGACATGTCGGGTGACCAGTGGATGGGCCACGGCTACGGGGAGGTCGGAGGTGAGAGGTCATGTGATGAAGCTGCCAGGAATATGTCCAACCAGAGTTGTCAACCCTCAGGCCAATTGTTAAATTGGTTTATTGTTGAACCCATTTTAGGCCCATAAAATAAGTGAGACGATGTCAAGTCTAGACTCCAGGAACTAGAAATTCGGCCTTTTAGTGCCATCGTTAGTGCCAGAGAGGAGCGCTTACAGGGCCGCTAAACACCTCCCACCCTAACACCGCGCTGTCAGCTCCAGCCGCGATTTTCAGCGAAGGTTTAGTGCCGGCGCTGACAGTTTTTGCTGCTCTTGCTAGCCCCGCTCACTCGATGACGTCACCGAATATGCAACGCCCCCGTAGCCCCATGTTTGCTAAATTCAGCTTTACGCCTGCGGTCGCGCCTGGCGCTATGACCAGCCGGGGAAAGCAGTCGGTCCAGCGACGATCCCAGACCGATATTGTCCGGATTGCAAGGTTAGTGCTGAAATTTCAGTTTGTCAACTCCTATTTATTTGTTGCAGTAGTGGGTGAGATTCATTGAAAGTTTCACCAGGACTTTTGTTTCCTCGTCAGGCGCTAGGAATCCGGTATCTCAGCGCTAAACAATTGAGTCGGCATCCTGCGCTATCGCTCCGTTAGCGCCCGAATATCGCACTTTGAGGTGGTAGACATCACCCAGCACTAAAGGTAGCACCCTGGCATCATCGCCGCCTCAAAGCGGGCGGTCCCAAATTTATAACCCCAAAATTTACATTTACATCGGCGGTTTCTGGATGAAATATTCAGCTGGAAACAAGGCCAGAAGTTCATGACAGGAGTACGTGCGGCAGGCACGGAAGATTAATTTAATTCCGTCGCTTTGACTCACCTTACTGGGGGATAGCTCCTTCACCGAGCCCTGGTGGGGCGGAGAGGGCGGAGGATCCACCTGATCCAGACTGAAACTCTCCAGGAGGCTTGGGTTAATCTTCCTGGGCAATGGGGGAGGCCTGGCACTCTTTATCCGCCCACTGAACCCATTGCTGACACCAAACCCCTGACCTGTGGACCAGACAGAGGGCCAAGAGATTAAAAAGAAAAAGACTTGCATTTATATAGAAACATAGAAAATAGGTGCAGGAGTAGACCATTCAGCCCCTCGAGTCTGCACCGCCATTCAATAAGATCATGGCTGATCATTCAACCTCAGTACCCCTTTCCTGCTTTCTCACCATACCCCTTGATCCCTTTGGCCGTAAGGGCCATATCTAACTCCCTTTTGAATATATCTAACGAACTGGCCTCAACAACTTTCTGCGGTCGCGAATTTCACAGGATAACTACTCTCTGAGTGAAGAAGTTTCTTCTCACCTCGATCCTAAATGCCCCACCCCTTATCCTTAGACTATGTCCCCTGGTTCTGGAACTCGCCAGCAACTGGAACACTCTTCCTGCCTCGAACCTGTCCAATCCCGTCAGAATTTTATATGTTTCTATGAGATCCCCTCTCATTCTTTTAAGCTCCAGTGGATACAAGCCCAGTTGATCCAGTCTCTCCTCATATGTCAGTCCTGCCATCCCGCGAATCAGTCTGGTGAACCTTCGCTGTACTCCCTCAACAGCAAGAACATCCTTCCTCAGATTAGGAGACCAAAACTGAACACAATATTCCAGGTGAGGCCTCACCAAGGCACTGTATAACTGCAGTAAGACCTCCCTGCTCCTATACTCAAATCCTCTAGCTATGAAGGCCAACATACCATTTGCCTTCTTCACCACCTGCTGTACTTGCATGCCCACTTTCAATGACTGATGTAACATGACACCCAGGTCTCGTTGCACTTCCCCTTTTCCTAATCTGTCACCATTCAGATAATATTCTGCCTTCCTGTTTTTGCCACCAAAGTGGATAACCTCATATTTATCCACATTATATTGCATTTGCCATGCATTTGCCCACTCACCTAACCTGTCTAAGACACCCTGCAGCCTCTTAGCATCCTCCTCACAGCTCACACCACCACCCAGCTTAGTGTCATCTGCAAACTTGGAGATATTACACTCAATTCCTTCATCTAAATCATTGATGTATATTGTACATAACTGGGGTCCCAGCACTGAGCCCTGCGGCACCCCACTAGTCACTGCCTGCCATGCTGAAAAGGACCCGATTATTCTGACTCTCTGCTTCCTGTCTGCCAACCAGTTCTCTATCCACGTCAATCAATACATTACACCCCAATACCATGTGCTTTAATTTTGCACACTAATCTCTTGTGTGGGATCTTGTCAAAAGCCTTTTGAAAGTCCAAATACACCACATCCACTGGTTCTCCCTTGTCCACTCCACAAGTTACATCCTTAAAAAATTCTAGAAGATTTGTCAAGCATGCTGACTTCGACCGATGCTGTCACTGCTTTTCAAATGCACTGCTATTTCATCTTTAATAATTAATTCCAACATTTTCCCCACCACCAATGTCAGTCTAACCGGTCTATAATTCCCTGTTTTCTCTCTCTCTCCTTTTTAAAAAAGTGGTGTTACATTAGATACCCTCTAGTACATAGGAACTGATCCAGAGTCGATAGACTGATGGAAGTTGATCACCAATGCATCCACTATTTCTTGGGCCACTTTCTTAAGTACTCTGGGATGCAGACTATCAGGCCCTGGGGATTTATCAGCCCTCAATCCCATCAATATCCCTAACACAATTTCCTGACTAATAAGGATTTTCTTCATTTCCTCCTTTCCGCTGGACCCTCGAAGTCCTGCGGTAATCTCCCTCCAAAACAGGTATACTGCTTTGGATATTGTTGGGGGAGGTGGCTCACTAGGGGAAGACAGCAGCAGCCAAGTTCATAGCACCGTGGGTGGCTCTGCTGCACAGGAGGGCAGGAAAAAGAGTGGGAGAACTATAGTGGTACGGGATTCTATTGTAAGGGGGATAGATAGGCGTTTCTGCAGTCGCAACCGAGACTCCAGGATGGTATGTAGCCTCCCTGGTGCAAGGGTCAAGGATGTTTCGGAGCGGCTGCAGGGCATTCTGGAGGGGGAGGGTGAACAGCCAGTTGTCGTGGTGCATATAGGTACCAACGATATAGGTAAAAAGCGGGATGAGGTCCTACAAGCTGAATTTAGGGAGCTAGGAGTTAAATTAAAAAGTAGGACCTCAAAGGTAGTAATCTCAGGATTGCTACCAGTGCCACGTGCTAGTCAGAGTAGAAATAGTAGGAAAGCTAAGGTGAATACGTGGCTTGAGGAGTGGTGCAAGAGGGAGGGATTCAAAATACTGGGATATTAGAACCGATTCTGGGGGAGGTGGGACCAGTACAAACCAGACGATCTGCACCTGGGCAGGACCGGAACCAATGTCCCTTTCCAATATCCAATTCCCTTTTGAAAGCCACGACTGAGTCTCAGTCCACCACCCTTTCAGGCAGTGCATTCCAGATCCTAACCACTCGCTGTGTAAAAAAGTTTATCCTTATACGATCATGGCTGATCCGATCATAGACTCAGGTCCCCGCCCGCTCCCCATAACCCCTTATTCCCTTATCGTTTAAGAAACTGTCTATTTCTGTCTTAAATTTATTCAATGTCCCAGCTTCCACAGCTCTCTGAGGCAGCAAATTCCAAAGATTTACAACCCTCTGAGGGAACAAATTTCTCCTCATCTCAGTTTTAACTGGGCGGCCCCTTATTCTAAGATCATGCCCTCCAGCTCTAGTCTCCCCGATCAGTGGAAACATTCTCTCTGCACCCACCTTGTCAAGCCTCCTCATAATCTTATACGTTTCGATAAGATCACCTCTCATTCTTTTGAATTCCAATGAGTAGAGGCCCAACCTACTCAACCTTTCCTCATAAGTCAACCCCATCATCCCCGGAATCAACCTCGTGAACCTTCTCTGAACTGCCTCCAAAGCAAGTATATCCTTTCGTAAATATGGAAACTAAAACTGCATGCAGTATTCCAGGTGTGGCCTCACCAATACCCTGTATAACTGTAGCAAGACTTCCCTGCTTTTATACTCCATCCCCTTTGCAATAAAGGCCAAGATTCCATTGGTCTTCCTGATCACTTGCTGTACCTACATACTAACCTTTTGTGTTGCATGCACAAGTACCCCCAGGTCCCGCTGTACTGCAGCAATTTGCAATAGTTCTCCATTTAAAAAATAACTTGCTCTTTGATTTTTCTGCCGATAAAGTGCATGACCTCACACTTTCCAACATTACACTCCATCTGCCACATTTTTGTCCACTCACTTAGCCTATGTCCTTTTGTTGATATTTTGTGTCCTCCTCACACATTGCTTTTCCTCCCATCTTTGTATCGTCAGTAAACTTGGCTACGTTACACTCAGTCCCTTCTTCCAAGTCATTAATATAGATTGTAAATAGTTGGTGCCCCAGCACTGATCCCTGTGGCACCCCACTAGTTACTGATCGCCAACCCAGGAATGAACCATTTATCCCGACTCTCTGTTTTCTGTTCGTTACCCAATCCTCTATCCATGCTAATATATTACCTCCAACCCCGTGAACTTTAATCTTGAGCAGTAACCTTTTATGTGGCACCTTGTCAAATGCCTTCTGGGAGTCCAAATACACCACATCCACTGGTTCCCCTTTATCCACCCTGTTCGTTAGATCCTCAAATAATTCCAGCAAATTTGTCAAACATGGCTTCCCCTTCATAAATCCATGCTGACTCTGCCTGACCGAATTTTGCTTTTCCAAATGTCCTGCTACTGCTTCTTTAATAATGGACTCCATCATTTTCCCAACCACAGATGTTAGGCTAACTGGTCTATAGTTTCCTGCTTTTTGTCTGCCTCCTTTTTTGAATAGGGGCATCACATTTGCAGTTTTCCAATCTGCTGGGACCTCCCCAGAATCCAGGGAATTTTGGTAAATTACAACCAATGCATCCATAATCCCTGCCGCTACTTCTCTTAAGACCCTAGGATGCAAGCCATCAGGTCCAGGGGATTTATTTGCCTTTAGTCCCATTATCTCACTGAGTACCACCTCCTTAGTGATTGTGATTGTGTTAAGTTCCTCCCCCGCTATAGCCCCTTGACTATCCACTGTCGGAATATTGTTAGTGGGTCATGTGGAAAAGTCACATGATGACAGTTTCTCAATTAGAGTCATCTTGTGTATGTGTGTGTGCTTCTTAGTGATGCCGCAAGAATATATCACAGGAACACCGCGCGCCACCATTGTAATGCAATGCCCGGCCCCTACCTGTGAGACCCACACTGCTTGCCCTGGCGGGTTTCTCCGGAATGCTTTCCACCATTTTTGTGTCGCTCACGGATTGTGACAACCTCGAAGGCTCCTATAAATAGACAGGAATTAACATCATCAAAGTGTCACCATTGGAAATAATCAACTCAATCGGGCTTCAGCTTAAAGACCCCACCCTCTGATACTTTCCCCAGCAAAGACGTTTTAATACAGTCATAAACAAATTAGAGAATATCGTCAATGCTGTCCTGATGCAGTGCAAAATGTTAGACAACTGCTGCCTGCAGTCCAGTACCATGTCCAAGTGGAGTGGCCATTAAACCCCCTGTTCTGTAGTCATAGGCAGTCCCTCGAAATCGAGGAAGGCTTGCTTCCACTCTAAAAGTAAGTTCTTAGGTGACTGAACAGTCCAATACAGGAATTGCAATCTCTGTCACAGGTGGGACAGATAATGGTTGAAGGAAAGGGTGGGTGGGACTGGTTTGCCGCTCGCTCCTTCCGCTGCCTGCGCTTATTTTCTGCATGTTCTTGGCGATGAGACTCGAGGTGCTCAGCGCCCTCCCGGATGCTCTTCTTCCACTTAGGGCAGTCTTTGGCCAGGGACTCCCAGGTGGCGGTTGGGATGTTGCACTTCATCAAGAAGTCTTTGAGGGTGTCCTTGAAACGTTTCCTCTGCCTCCCTGGAGATCGCCTGCCGTGTCGGAGTTCCAAGGAGAGCGCTTGCTTTGGGAGTCTTGTGTCAAGCCCAACGGAGTCCATTAAACCCCCTGTTCAGTAGTGTGTTCGTACCAACTGTCAACCTCTCTGGCCAGGGCCACAAGTGAAGGAACATTAGCTTCAAGGGGGCCCATATCCTGTATTGTGTTTATGACAATTTACCACAGTTGCCCCTGTCCTGTATTATGATGCGAAGGCCTTAGAGAGGGTGCAGAAAAGATTTCGAGAATGGTTCCAGGGACGAGGGACTTCAGTTACGCGGATAGACTGGAGAAGCCGGGGTTGTTTACCTTAGAGCAGAGAAGGTTGAGAGGAGATTTGACAGAGGTGTTCAAAATCATGAGGGGTCTGGACAGAGTAGATAGAGATAAATTGTTGCCATTGGTGGAAGGGTCGAGAACTAGAGGATGCAGATTTAAGACATTTGGCAGAAGGTTCAAAGGCGACATGAGGAAAATTTTTTTTACGCAGCAAGTGGTTAAGATCTGGAATGCACTGCCTGAAAGGGTGGTGGAGGCAGACTCAATCACGGCTTTCAAAAGGTACTTGGATAAGTCCCTGATGGTAAAACAAATTGCAGGGCTGCGGGGAGTGGGACTAGCTGAGGTGCTCTTGCAGAGAGCCGGCACGGACTCGACGGGCCAAATGGCCTCCTACCGTGCTGTAACCATTCGATGATTTATGAGTTTTCTACAAATAGGGGAGAGAGGGATTTTTTCCGACTAGAATATGATTGCCATGTGGTGAGGTAACGAGCGTTCTCTGACCTCAACAACCTCGGGAGGAGGAGGAGGAGCGGCTACAGATGATCTTTTGGAGCTAAACAGCCCGCTGACCCTGCTCTCCTTTTTGGTGATCTTCTTCTCCTCAACATCTTTCGTCACAACGTCCACAACTTTCTCCTGGGAGCGGGAGGCTTGTTTCCTTGGCAACGGCGGCTCCGCACTGTAAACAACAACAACTTGCATTTATATAGTGCCTTTAAAGACCTCAGGATGTGCTTTGTAGCCAATGAAGTACTTTTTTGGCGTGTAGTCACTGTTACAATGCGGAAAACCCGGCAGCCAATTTGCGCACAGCAAGCTCCCACAAACAGCAATGTGATAATGACCCCCATAATCTATTATAGTGGTGCTGTTTTCAAAAACAGCACCGTGGGACATTTTACATCCATCTGAGAAGACAGATGGGGATGGGTTCTCAGTTTAACTTCTCATCTAAAAAACGGCACCTCTGGCAGCACAGCACACCCTCAGCATTGCACTGGAATGGTTTTTTAATTTATTTGTGGGATGCATGCATCGTTGACAAGGCCAGCGTTTATTGCCCACTCCTAATCACATAGAAACTAGGTGTAGGAGTAGGCCATTTGGCCCTTCGAGCCTGCACCGCCATTCAATAAGATCATGGCTGACCATTCACCTCAGTACCCCTTTCCTGCTTTCTCTCCATACCCCTTGATCTCTTTAGCCGTAAGGGCCATATCGAACTCCCTCTTGAATATATCCAATGAACTGGCATCAACAACGCTCTGCGGTAGGGAATTCCACAGGGTAACAACTCTCTGAGTGAAGAAGTTTCTCCTCATATCCGTCCTAAATGGCCTACCCCTTATCCTAAGACCATGGCCCCTGGTTCTGGACTTCCCCAACATCGGGAACATTCTTCCCGCATCTAACCTGTCCAGTCCACGCCAGCCGACCAAGAGCTACCGAGCCTAATCCCACTCTCCAGCTCTCGGTCCGTAGCCCTGTAGGTTACGGCACTTCAAGTGCACATACTTTTTAAATGTGGTGAGGGTTTGTGCCTCCACCACCCCTTCAAGCTGTGAGTTTGACACCCCCACCACCCTCTGGGAGAAAACATTTCCCCTCAAATCCCCTCTGTTCGTCCTACCGATTACTTTAAATCTATGCCCCCTGGTTGTTGACCCCTCTGCCAAGTGAAACAGGTCCTTCCTAGCCACTCTATCTAGGCCATAAAAGGATGGCGAGTGGTGGCCATGGGCAGCATGAAGGCCCCGAAGTGCGAGGGAACATCAGCGGCAGGTCGGGACCATTAAAGGAACGGCGAGTGGCCCTGGAGCAGTGTGGAGGCGCACCACTTCAGGATACAGCGCGAGCTGGTGCAGGAGGGCGACGGCTATGAAGAGTGACGTAATCAAGATCCAGGTCGTCGATTGGAGCGTGGGCAGATACAGCAGGAGCGGCGAGAGACTGTAGAGGGATGTGATCGGGGCCCAGGGGAGGCGCAAGTTCGGGGCTAGGGCCCCAGGTGCAGCACGGGCCAGCGTGTAGGTCCGTGCAGCAGAGCTGGTCTCCAGTTGTCTTGTGTAATCCTTGCCACTGGACCAAGACCTAGCTCTGTCAAGCCCGTGTGGGTGGCTGGTGTGCAACGGCCAACACACGTTAAAAAAATCCACGCACAGGCATCTTCCACCCTTCAGGATGTAGTTCAGGTCCTTCATTGAAACACCTGTGAACTCATTCTTTTTTTGGTGTGGAAGCAAGTCATCCTCCTTTTGAAGGGACTGCCTATGATGATGATCTAGGCCCCTCATAATTTTATACACCTCAGCCTCCTCTGTTCCAAAGAAAACAGACCCAGCCTATCCAATCTTTCCTCAAAGCTAAAATTCTCCAGTCCTGGCAACATCCTTGTAAATCTCCTCTGTACCCTCTCTCGTGCAATCACATCCTGTAATGTGGTGACCAGAACTGCACGCAGTACTCCAGCTGTGGCCTAACTAGTGTTTTATACAGTTCAAGCACAACCTCTCTGCTCTCGCATTTTATGCCTCGACAAATAAAGGCAAGTATTTCATATGCCTTCTGAACCACCTTATCTACCTGGCCTGCTACCTACAGGTTGGAGACTAAACTTCAAAAGTAACTCTTTGTCCGTGAAATGCTTTGGGACGTGCTGAACATGTGGAAGCAGGTGAATAAATAAGAATTCTTTCTTTACTTACTTGTCCCCAGTGACCCTGGACGTTTCTTTGTCAGAGCTCACGGAACTCAAGGAACTCGAGGAGATCACCGACAGCGGGCGAAAAGTGCGGATCATGGAACGAGGGCGGCTCCCTCCTCCTCCTCCTGCCCCTCCTCCTCGTCTCTCTTCAAAAAATGACTGGAAAAGAATGCCATATCCGAGAGAGATTATTTCACAAATCGTCGCGCGATCTCAGTCCCAAGATGTCAAAACGACTCTTGTTCATTAAAGAAACGGAGGGCTGGAAGGGTCCGAAATAAAACAAGTCGCAACCTAGTTCCTTGTCCGATTGAGTTCATACAACTCACGCTTGGGATTAAATTTGGGAATTTCACCCAAGAAAGTGGACACTAGAACTGTCATCAGAAAGGTTATAACAACAACAACAACAACTTTTATTTATGTAGCACCTTTAACGCAGTAAAACGTCCCAAGGCGCTTCACAGCAGTGTTGCATGACAAAACAAATAAATTTGACACCGAGCCACATCAGAAGAAATTACAGCAGATGACCAAATGCTTGGTCAAAGAAGTAGGTTGTAAGGAATGTCTTAAAGAAGGAAAGAGAGGTAGCGAGGCGGAAAGGTTTAGGGAGCGAGTTCCAGAGCTTGGGGCCCAGGCAGCTGAAGGCACGGCCACCAGTGGTTGAATTTGAGGATCGCAGACATCTCGGGGGGTTGTGAGGCTGAAAGAGATTACAGTGATAGGGAGGGGGCGAGGCCATGGAGGGATTTGTCAATAAGGATGAGAATTTGGAAATCGAGGCATTGCTTAACCGGGAGCCAATATAGGTCAGCGAGCAGAGGGGTGATGGGTGAGCGAGACTTGGTGCGAGTTAGGACACGGGCTGCCGAGTTTTGGATGACCTCAAGTTTACATAGGGACATTTATAGAGAGAGTGGAGAAGGTGCAATTTTTTTTACAAGGATGATACCAGAACTGTGAGGCTATAACGATCAGGAAAGACGAACCAGGCTGGGGCCCTGTTCTCTTGAAAAGGGAAGCCTCTGTTTAAGATTATGAAGCGGTTCGATAGGGTAAACATTGAGAAAATGTTTCCACTTGCGAATGAGTACAAAATTAGGGGCCATAAATAACAAACAGTCACTAAATAATTCCAATGTGGAATTGAGAAGCATCTTCTTTACCCAGAGAGTGGTGAGAATGTGGAGCTTGCTACCACAGGGAGTGGTTGAAGCGAATAGCATAGGGAGAAGCTAGATAAGCACACGAGGGAGAAAGGAATAGAAGGTTACGCAGATTGGGTGAGATGAAGAAGGGTGGGAGGAGGCTCGTGTGGAGCATAAACACCGGCACGGACCTGGTGGGCCGAATGGCCTGTTTCTGGGCTGTAATTTTTATATATTTCTATATAGTTCTATGTCATGCTGATGTAGTTGACAATGACCACCTGAGGGATAGTGATAACGCCTTTAGGGAGAGGATTGCGCTGGTTACTGGGGGTAATTTTAACAAGCATAAAATGGGTGATAGTGAATCGGCAGCCTGCTTTACACCTCTCCCCATTTTCTTTCACATTCAATGGAAATTCCAACCCAGGTCATCCATCCATAACACATAGTTATTCCCAGCACAAGATCCAACCGCTCCTTAATGAATTGTAGGGGTTTTGCCTCCAGTGCCCTTCCCAGAAGCCTATTCCACATACTCATCACTTCCTTAAAAACTTGCTAACATCTGGCCCAACTATGACCTTTGAACCAGTTTGAATCAGTGACCCCCACCCTCTGATCCCCCATCATCAATTATAGAACCATAGAACGGTTCCAGCACCGAAGGAGGCCATTCGGCCCATCGAACCCGTGCCGGCTCTCTGCAAGAGCACTTCAGCTAGTTTCGCTCCCCCGCCCTTTCCCCGTAGCCCTGCAATTTTTATTTTCTTATCCAACTCCCTTTTAAAAGCCGTGATTGAGTCTGCCTCCACCTTTTCAGGCCGTGCATTCCAGATCCTAACCACTCACTGCATAAAAAGGTTTATCCTCATGTCGCCTTTGGTTCTTTTGCCAATCACTTTCAATCTGTGTCCTCTGGTTCTCGACCCGACTGCCAATGGGAACAGTTTCTCTCCGTCTATCTGTCCAGATCCCTCATCATCAACAACAACAACAACTTGCATTTAGATAGCAATATATAATGTTGTAAAACGTCCCAAGGGAATTTGACACTGAGCCACATAAAGCGAAATTAGGGGAGTTGACCAGAGGTAGGTTTTAAGGAGCGTCTTAAAGGAGGAAAGAGAGGTAGCGAGGCGGAGAGGTTTAGGGAGGGAATTCCAGAGCTTGGGGCCTCGGCAGCTGAAGGCACAGCCACCATTGGTGGAGTGAATAACATCAGGGCTGCTCAAGAGGTAAAATTAGAGAAGTGCAGACATCTCAGGGGGAGTGGGTGCAGGGGGTGGGAGTGGAGGGGTTGTGGGGCTGAAGGAGGTTACAGAGATAAAGAAGGTTGAGCTCATGGAGGGAATTTGTAAACAAGGATGAGAATTTTAAAAATCGAGGCGTTGCTTAACCGGAAGCCAATGTAGGTTGGCAAGCACAGGGGTGATGAGCGGGACTTGGTGCGTGGTAGGATACGGGCAGTCGAGATTTGGATGACCTTGAGTTTATTAGAGGGTAGAATGTGGGAGGCCAGCCAGCAGTTTGAATAGTCAAGTCTAGAGGTAACAAAGGCATGGATGAGGGCTTCTGCAGCAGCTGAGCTGAAGCTCCCAGTTAGCCTGAAAGATTCACTCACCAGGTCCCGCACGCCATACTGATTCTCAACCTTCGTTTTCAGTAGAGCGAAACATTCCTCCATCCGATCGTGGAAAGGTTTGAGAACTTCGGTGACCTTCTTCCCATGGACCCTGATCCCCTCTGTCAGCAACGGGATCTTCGAAGGAGAACACAAAAGAATGGCAAACTTTGACAGGCATCCAACTTCCTGCTTACTTTACAGGGTTAGGAACATTGAAAAGTAGAGAAGTTATGTTAAACTTGTGTAGAAACTTGGTTAGACCGCACTTGGAGTTCTGTGCACTGTTTTGGTCTCCATATTATAAAAAGAGTACAGAGGCACTGGAGAAGGTGCAAAAAGATTTGCTCGAATGATACCAGAACTGAGAGATTATAATGATCAGGAAAGATCGAAAAGAGAAGACTGAAGGGTTACATGATAGATTTCTTTAAGATTATGAAATGGTTTGACAGGGTGGATGTAGAGAAGATGTTTCCACTTGTGGAGGAGATCATAAATAGGGGGCCATAAATATAAGATAGTCACAAATAAATCCAATAGGAATTCCGGAGAAACGTCTTCACCCAGAGGTGGTTATAATGTGGAACTCTACCACAGGGAGTGATTGAGGCGAATCGTGCAGATGAGGAAGGATATACTTGCATTGGAGGCTGTTCAGAGCAGGTTCACTAGGTTGATTCCGGAGATGAGGGGTTGACTTATGAGGATAGGTTGAGTATGTTGGGCCTCATTGGAGTTCAGAGAATGAGAGGTGATCTTATTGAAACTTATAAGATAATGAGGGGGCTCGACAAGGTGGATGCAGAGAGGATATTTGCACTCATAGGGGAAACTAAAACTAGGGGACATAGTCTCAGAATAAGGGATCGCCCATTTAAAACAGATGAGGAGGAATTTCTTCTCTCAGAGGGTTGTAAATCTGTGGAATTCTCTGCCCAGAGAGCTGTGGAAGCTGGGTCATTGAATATATTTAAGGCGGAGATAGACATATTTTTGAGCGATAAGGGAGTAAAGGGTTATGGGCAGGGAAGTGGAGCTGAGTCCATGATCAGATCAGCCATGACCTTACTGAATGACGGAGCAGGCTCGAGGGGCCAAATGCCCTGCTCCTGCTCATATTTCTTATGTTTTTATGCTCTCTTATGTTCTTATGAATTCAAGGGGAAGCTGGATAAGCACATGAGGGAGAAGGGAATAGGAGATGTTGATGGGGTTTGATGAAAAGGGTGGGAGGAGGCTCGTGTGGACCATAAACACCAGCACGGACCTGGTGGGCCAAATGGCCTGTTTCTGTGCTGTAAATACTTTGCAATAGGAACAGGAGGAGGCCATTCAGCCCCTCAAGACTGTTTGGCTGTTCAATTAGAGCATTGTTGATTGGTATCCTAACTCCATCTACCTGCCTGGGATCGATATCTCTTAATACCCTTGGTTATCAAAAATCTATCATTAATTATTAACTGAGCGAGCATCTACTGTTTTTTTGTGGGAGAGAGCTCTGCACTACTACCACCCTTTACATGAAAAAGTGTTTCCTAACTTCTTTCCTGGTTTTAAGGTTATGTCTTTTTGGCCTGGACGACCACTAGCGGAAAAAGTTTCCATCTATTCCTTTCAAAATCCTAAAAACATCAATCACATTACCCCTTAACCCTTTATATTCCAGGGGATACAAGTCTAGTTTATGTAATCTCTCCTCATGTTCTAACCATTGGAGAACTGGTAACATTTTGGTGAATCTGTGCTGCAATCCCTCCAAGGCCAATACAGGTTGAACCTCCCTTACCCGGAACCCTCGGGACCGGGCATGTTCCGGATGAGGGATTTTTCCTGGGCGAGGGGTGGTCACATTAAATTGAATGGTACAGGTACTGAGCAAGGGGATATCGGCTTGGGGCTGGGAGTGCGGCAGAGGGATTATGGGCGGGGGGCTGGGGGGGAGCAGTGGATCGCGGGGTCAGGCCAGCGATTGCAGGAGTCGGCAGCGATGAAGGACTTCAATTTGTTCATGTCGGAGTTCTCCGCATGCGTCACCCGGTGGCCGGGAATGATTCTGGGCGAGGGGTGGTTCCGGATAAGTCAGGTTCAACCTGTATTTCCTTCCTAAGGTGTGGTGCCCAGAACTGTACACAGTACTTCGGATGTGGACTAACCGGGGCTCTAGCAAAACTTACTCTTCTTTATACTCTAGCCCTCTGGTTATAAAGTCTATAAACGTTAAAAGTTCAATATTTTCACCGAGATTCATTGCAAGACTTTAACTGATAACTATATTGCTGCTGTCTGTGATGTTGGTCGGATTCTGTACATATCTCAGCACCTAATCATAAGAAGACTAACACTGCACTTCAGAGGGTATAAGGTGACTCCAGGTATCTGCAATTCACGTTCAAGTGTTGGCGAAGGTTCAGTGGGTAGCGCACTTGCCTCTGAGTCAGAAAGTTGTGGGTTCAAGTCCCACTATAGGGACTTGAGCACATAAATCTAGGATGATACTCCAATGCCGTGCAGAGGGAGTGCTGCACTTTCAGATGAGATATTAAACCGAGGCCCTGTCTTCTCTCTCAAGTGGATGTAAAAGATCCCATGGCACTATTTCGAAGAAGAGCAGGGGAGTTATCCCCGGTCTCCTGGCCAATATTTATCACTCAATCAACGTAACAAATAACAGATTATCTGGTCATTATTACATTGCTGTTTGTGGGAGTTTGCTGTGTGTAAATTGGCTGCTGTGTTTCCCACATTACAACAGTGACTACACTCCAAAAGTACTTCATTGGCTGTAAAGCGCTTTGAGATGTCCAGTGGTTGTGAAAGGCATTATAGAAATGCAAGTCTTTCTTTATTTCTGAGGAACTGTTAACAGAGATGGCCGATTTGACAGGAAAAGAGAAGAAATACAATGTGCCCGAACGGCCATTTTTGAGATTATGCAGGTATTGACAAAGTTAATTGAGGTAAATTGCTCACCCTGGCATGAGCCTCAATTTAGAAATTCTCACCCTCATGTTAAAATCCCTCCATAGCCTTCCTATCTCCGAAGTCTCTGCGCACCTCCAATTCTGGGCTCTTGTGCATCCCCGATTTACATCGCTCCATCATTGGCGGCCATACCCTCAGCTGCCTGGGCCCTAAACTCTGGAATTCCCTCCCTAAACCTCTCTGCCTCGCTTTCCTCCTTTAAGTCACTCCTGAAAACCTACCTCATTGTCCGAGCTTTTGGTCACCTGTCCTAACATCGGCTCGGTCTCAAACTTTGCCTGATGAGTCTCCTGTGAAGCACGTTTGGAATGTTTGACTGTGTTAAAAGCGCAAGATAAATGCAAGTCGCTCGAGGTATTGCTGGCCCAGGAGCCAATGTAGGTCAGTGAGCAGAGGGGTGTTGAGTGAACGGGGCTCGGTGCGAGTTGTGACACGGGGCAGCAGAGTTTTGGATGAGCTCAAGTTTACAGAGGGTACGAGGTAGGAGGTCGGCCAGGAGTGCATTGGAATAGTCGAGTCTGAAGGTAACCAAGGCATGGAGGGTGAGGGTTTCATCAGTGGATGAGCTGAGGCAGGGGGCAGAGACGGGTGATATTACTTTCTGGCTCAGAAGCATGAGTGCTATCTCTGATCCAAGCTGGAACTTGAGCTGAGGTCTATATTCGACAGTGAGCCTATCAACTTAGCCAACAATGGAAATTCCTCTGACAACGTTTATATCAGAACCAACTTATCTTCATTTACCTCTGAAGACCCTCCTTGCTGTAAGGAATTGACTGCCATTCTGCTTACCTGCCATGCGATGAGATCCTTTAGTTTATCGACATTGTCCATGTCTTCGGGGTGTCTGCTCATATATTCTTCCGTGAAGAATGCCTAAGGGATGGAAGGATCCGGTTTAAGAATATCAATTGAAAACTTTATTTGCATCCCCTGGCAGCAACACTTCACCACCATGTTACCTCCGCCCATCACAATGGCTCAGGCCCCACAACCACATATCCGCAGCACAATTAAGGCCGCCTATTTCCACCTCCGTAACATCGCCCGTCCCTGCCCTTGCCACAGCTCATCCGCTGCTGAAACCCTCATGCCTACCTTTGTTACCTCTATTCCAACGCTCTCCTGGCTGGCCTCCCACACTCTACCTATGTAAACTTGAGTTCGTCCAAAACGCGGCTGCCCGTGTCCTAACTCGCACCAAGTCCCTGCTCACCCTGTGCTCGCCAACCTACATTGGCTTCTGGTTAAGCAACGCCTTAATTTCAAAATTCTCATCCTTATTTTCATGTTATTATCATCCCTCCATGGCCTCGCCCCTCCCTATCTCTGTAATCGGCTCCAGCCCCACAACCCCCCCGAGATGTCTGCGCTCCTCCAATTCTGCCCTCTTGACCATCCCTGATTATAATCACTCAACAATTGGCGGCCGTGCTTTCTGTTGCCTCGGCCCCTCTGGAACTCCCTGCCTCTCCGCCTCTCTGACCTCCTTTAAGACACTCCTTAAAACCTACCTGTTTGATCAAGCTTTTGGTCACCTGCGCTAATTTCTCCTTACGTGGCTCGGTGTCAAGTTTTTAAATCTCTTAAAGTCCTGTGAAGCGCCTTGGGATGTTTCACTACATGAAAGGCGCTATATAAATACAAGTTGTTCTTGTTTGAAATGGAGTGAGTTTTGATTTCACACCCTAGCATAGTGGTTATGTTACTGGACTAGTAATCCACAGGCTTGGAATAATGATCTGGAGAAATTAGTTCATAATCCCACCACCGCAAGCTGGGGAATTTAAATTCAATTAAATAAATCTGGAATAAAAAAATCAGTATCAGTAATGTTGACTGAATTATCGTAAAAACTCATCTGGTTCACTCATGTCCTAAAGGGTTTGGAGTCCTTAAGGACATTGGTGAACCAGATGGGTTTTTACAACAATCTGGGAATCAAGGGACATGGGGATAGTGCAGGAAAGTGGAGTTGAGGTCGAAGATCAGCCATGATCTCATTGAATGGAGGAGCAGGCTCAAGGGGTCGAGTGGCCGACTCCTGCTCCTATTCCTTATATGCTTAGGGAAGGAAATCTGCCGTCCTTATCCAGTCTGGCCTATATGTGACCCCAGATCCACAAGTTGCCCTCTGAAACGACCTAGCAAGCCATTCACTTGTAGAAGGCAGATCACAATCCATCATCTCAAGGGAAATTAGGGATGGGCAATAAATGCTGGCCTTGCTGGCAATGTCCACCTCCTGCGAAAGAACAAATACTACCTGCTCTTTCCCCACAGCCCTGCAAAATTTTCCTTTTCAGTATTTATCCAATTTCCCTTTAGAAAGTTACTATTGAATCTGCTTCCACCTACCTTTCAGGCAGCGTGTTCCCGATTACAACTACTCGCTGTGTGAAAAATGTTTCCTCATCTCCCCTCTGTTATTTTACTCATTATTTTAAATGCGTGTCCTCTGCTTAGAAACATAGAAAATAGGTGCAGGAGTAGGCCATTCAGCCCTTCGAGCCTGCACCACCATTCAATATGAGCATGGCTGATCATGCAACTTCAGTACCCCACTCCTGCTTTCTCTCCATACCCCTTGATCCCTTTAGGCGTAAGGGCCACATCTAACTCCCTTTTGAATATATCTAACGAACTGGCCTCAACAACTTTCTGTGGTAGAGAATTCCACAGGTTCACAGTTCTCTGAGTGGAAACAGTTTCTCCTTATTTACTCTGTCAAAATCCCTTCATAATTTTGAACACCTATATTAAATCTCCCCTTAACCTTCCCTGCTCTAAGGGAAACAACCCCAGCTTCAACAATCTCGCCACCTAACTGAAGTCTCTCATCCCTGGTACCATTCTACTAAACCTCCTCCGCACCCTCTCCAAGGCCTTGATATCCTTCCAAAAGTGTGGTGCCCAGAATTGGACACACTACTCCAGCTGGGGCCTAACCAATGATTTGAAAAGATTTGGTGTAACGTCTTTACTTTTGGCCAATATTTATCCCTCATCCAACATCACTGAACAAAAAACAGATGATCTGGGCCATTATCACATTGCTGTTTGTGGGAGCTTGCTGGGCACAAGTTGGCTGCCGCGTTTCCTACATTACAACAGTGACTGCACTCCAAAAGTACTTCATTGGCTGCAAAATGCCTTAGGACGTCGTGAGGTAGTGAGAGGCGCTGTACAAGTTTGTTCTTTCTCTCTTTTCTCTATTCTTACTGCATTAGTGACGAGCTCACCGTTTCGTATTTGGCAAATCCGCCCATGACCGCAGGGTCCACAATTCCGTTCAGAAGCATGGAGAGAGGGTTGATGGAAAGGTTGTGGTCGCTGTGGTGTTGGTTGATCATGGCCAATATCTTATCATTGCTGGTCTGCATCGTTTCGATGGCGTTCTCCAGGGGGCTTATGCAGGTCTGAAGAACACAAAAAGACCACAAATTAACTCAACATGAAAGCAAGGGGCCCCCCCGGGTAAATTGTCAATGTGGAGGACAAAGTGAATGAAGCAGAAGGACGACTCGGGAGGACTGGTGAAATTGGCTTTACTCAGGCGTTGTCCGAGGCGAAAAGGGGGTCCCATCACGTCAGGTGTCTGCCTCCTCAGTGTCAGCCGTGGCTCAGTGGGCAGCACACTTGCCTCTGAGTCAGAAAGTTGTGGGTTCAAGTCCCACTCCAGGAACTTGAGCACATAAATCTAGGCTGCCACTCCCGGTGCAGTTCTGCACTGTCAGAGGTGCCGATTTTCAGATGAGATGTTAAACCGGGGCCCTGTCTGCTCTCTGAGGTGGACATAAAAGATCATGTGGCACTATTTTGAAGAAGAGCAGGGGAGTTATCCCCGGTGTCCTGGCCAATATTTATCCCTCAGTACACATACAGAAACAGATTATCTGTTTGTGGGAGCTTGCTTGTGGGCAAATTGGCTGCTGTGTTTTCAACAATACAACAGTGACTGCATCCAAAAGTACTTCATTAGCTGTAAAGCGCTTTGATACGACCGTCCGGTCCGGTGGTTGTGAAAGGTGCTATATAAATCCATTTATTTCTTTGTGCATCCTCGGGCTCCCGCGAGACCTGGCTTTCAGTGGGCTAAGGCCCAGTATTGCGATGTTGGCATGAGCTGGTGTGGGGGGAGGGGGGTCACCTGAAGGTATCTGCCCCACAGACCTGTGCCAGATCTTCCTCACGTGTAGATCCAAAGACTCAAGGTTTTTTACCATTTTCCTCATGCACCCTTCCCCAGCTGACACTTTGCAACAGCCTGGGCGGGGGAGTGGGAAGGGATGGAGAGTGGCGTGGGGGGGGTGGGGGGGTTCCTGGTGCTGATCTTCCAGTAGCACCTCACCCACCACAACGACCGAGAGCGCAACAGCAGGCCGCTCACTCGTGCAACTGTGCTGTGATTTAGGTACATAGGAAAGAATATAGGGCTGGACTTTCGGTTCTGCTCATTTCTGGGCGGTAATGGCGGCGGGGCGGCAACGTTTGCGCCCGGGAAAAGTTTGCGCCTCAGTCAGCAAAATTCGTCAGCTGGGACCTGAGTGTGGGGCGGAGCGCTAAGGGAGGCGTTGCACACCTCTCTTAAGGCACTAGGCCGGCTGAGTATGCGAAACTCCCGAGCTAAACAGCCGGCCTCAGAGTGCTCTGAGAGAGGCCTTGGGGGAGTGGGAGTGGGGGGGGGGGGGCGAGAAAAAAGAAACCTGCATAAAAAAACACCCAAATCATTCCCAATAAACAACTCACGCCACCACAACATAAATCGCAATAAGAAACAATGACGCTTACCTGAGGTAGACATTACTTATCTCACTGCGGCTGCTACAGCTCGGACCGCCCGCTTTCACAGGCGGTCCCAGCAGGGGGCGCCCTACGGGGCGCTACGGATCAGGAAGGGAGCCAAAAATCGAGTCGGTGTCGCAACCAGGGGCACTGAACATCGGCTTGCCTCTTCCGGGCGTTAACGCTCCGCGCCCCGTCGAAACTGGCCCCAAAAATCCCCGGCGTTGGAAGTTGTCCGCACGCCCGGAAGTACTCACCGCCACCATTGCCACCCCTCTGGGGCACTGAACATCGGCTTGCCTCTTCCGGGCGTTAACGCTCCGCGCCCCGTCGAAACTGGCCCCAAAAATCCCCGGCGTTGGAAGTTGTCCGCACGCCCGGAAGTACTCACCGCCACCATTGCCACCCCTCTGGGGCGCGAACAGGGGCGGCAGAAGAACGAAAATCCAGTCCCTTGTGATCACGGCGTTGCTGGACAGGGAGCCAATGTCAGTCAGCGAGCACAGGATATTGGGGAACTCTACTCCTCAAAGTTTAAAGGTGAATGGCTAATGGGGTGTGGTGGTGGGGGGGGGGGGGCGGCAGGTTTGCATCTAGGGTTCCCCCGGACCAAGCAAGTAACCCAGGGGAGGCAAAATAGGGGCAGCTGCTTCTTCTCCGGTTCAGCGTGCCTCTGCGGGAAATCTACCCCAAGGGGAAGGGGGCTCCTGATGGCTTCTATGGTGCTGACCAGTGCGGTACCGACCCCTATGCACCAGTTGTACGGCAGCATTATTGCTTATGTTACTGGACTAATAATCCAGAGGCCTGGTCTAATGTTCCGGAGACATGGATTCAAATCCCAACACGGCAGATGGGGAGTTTTAATTCAGTTAATTAAATGAATCCAGAATAAAAAGTTAGTGTTAATAATGGTCACCATGAAACTGCTGGATGATATTAAAAATCCCATCTGGTTCACTGATGCCCCTTAGGAAAGGAAATCTGCGGTCCTTACCCGGGCTGGCCTATACGTGACTCCAGTCCCACCCCTAACAAGCCAAGAAAGAAAAAAGAAAGAAAAAGAAAAACATTTTCGATGCAACGGGGAAAGGACGGGGTAATGGGACTGGCTGAGGTGCTCTTGCAGAGAGCCAGCACGGGCTCGACAGGCCGAATGGCCTCCTTCTGTGCTGTAACCGTTCTATGATTCTAAGGCGGCTTAGCACCACTTTTTCAAGGGCGATTGGGGATGGGCAATAAATGCTGGGCCTTGCCAGTGACGCCTAGAGTACTGCGTACAGTTTTGGTCTCCGTATTTAAGGAAGGTTATACATTGGAGGATGTTCAGAGAAGGTTCACTAGGTTGATTCCGGAGATGAGGGGGTTGTCTTATAAAGGTGGGTTGAGTAGGTTGGGACTATACACATTGGAGTTCAGAAAAATGAGAGGTGATCTTATCGAAATATTTAAGATAATGAGGGGGCTCGACAAGGTGGATGCAGAGAGGATATTTCCACTCAAAGGGGAAACTAGAACTATGGGGCATAGTCTCAGAATAAGGGGCCACCCACTTAAAACTGAGATGAGGAGGAATTTCTTCTCTCGGAGGTTTGTAAATCGATGGAATTCTCTGCCCCAGAGAGCTGTGGAGGCTGGGTCATTGAATATATTTAAGGCGGAGATAGACAGATTTTTGAGCAATAAGGGAAACAAGGGCTATGGGGAGCGGGCAGGGAAGTGGAGCTGAGTCCATGATCAGATCAGCCATGATCTTATTGAATGGCGGAGCAGGCTCGAGGGGCCAAATGGCCTACTCCTGCTCCTATTTCTTATGTTCTTATGTTATGTGACGCCCACATTCCATAAACGAATAAAAAAAAAAGGAGGGGACCAGATTCTATGACTCGTGTTTCCCTGTCCTGGGAAGGAGAAAAATAATCAGCCACAGTTCCTGCTCCCGATCACTGCTCAGTGACCCCCTGATAGGAAGGATGGACATCAGAGGAGGAGAGGACCGTGACATTGGTGAATGTCACAGTTGGATAGCCCACTGATACCCACTGCCTAGGATCACCTGTGGGGCATGACCGCTTGGCCGAGGTGCCAGAGGTCATGTGGAATTGTACAGCAGCATTCTGGGACAGGAGGAATCATGCGGGTGGGTGAGGAAGGCTAGGTCGGAGGGGAGTGATGGGAGTGGGGGGGGGCGGGGGCAGGGAGAAAACTGTGACTAAATTGTTAAAAAAGATGATCAAATGGGACTGAAGATGCTGAGATTCGAACAGAAATACTTAGCAGGTCAGACAGCATCTGACGATGACGACAAAAGGAGAGGTAACGGGGCAAGTTAAGAAACCATAGATGAGCGTTTTTCCTCAAACAAGGAATCCCCTCTATCCTGGTTGACATGCTCCTTAAAACCCACCTCTTTGACCCGTCCCAGTATCTCCTTATTTGGCTCGGCATCAAATTTTATTTGAAAACTGCTCCTGTGAAGCGCCTTGGGACATTTTACTACGTTGAAGGTGCTATATAAACGCAAGTTGTTGTTGTTGTTACTGATTACTCACCAGCGACATTTGTATAGCTTCGAACCAGCGGAGAATGCCGGGCATCTTGTACGCGGTAGTAAACGTGGTCCTTTCAATCCACATGGACTGTGTGAAAGAGAAGAGCGTCATGGCATCAATACATCGATCCTCGATCGTTCCGAATCGGTGGGGCACTTCCAACATGGAAGAGCCCCCAACTCTCACAGGTACTGCCACAGGTTTTTTTTATTTTAATCTTCTGCCTCACTCTCTTGATCTCTCTCCCTCTACCTCACCTAAAACTACCTCTTCCTCTATCCTACTCTTTACAGTCAGAGTTGCGTGCTACGAATATTATGAACAGGAGGAGGTCATTCAGCCCCTCGAGCCTGTTCCGCCTTTCAATTAGATCATGGGTGATCTGTATCTCGATTCGATTTACCCGCTTTTGCTCCGTATCCCTTGATACTCTTACGCAACAAGAATCTGTCGATCTCGGTCTTGAAAGGTCCAATTGCCCCCAGGTATCTGCAGCCTTTTCGGAGCGAGGTCCAGATTTCTACTGCCTTTATGTGAAAAAGTGCTTCCTGCTTTCCCTTCTAAATGGACAAATTCAAATTTTAGGCCCCCTCGTTCTTGATTTCCCCCACAAGAGGAAACTGTTTCTCTGTACCTATCCTATCAAATCCCTTTACCATTTAAACATCTTGATCAGATCACTCCTCAATGTTCTGTGGAACATAGAAACAGGAGGAGGCCATTCAGCCCCTCGAGCCTGTTTCGCCATTCAATGAGATCAAGGCTGATCTGTGACCTAACTCCATATACACTGCCTTTGCCCCATATCCCTTAATACCTTTGGTTAACAGAAAGCGATCAATCTCCGATTTAGAATTAACAATTGATCGAGCATCAATTGCCATTAGCAGAAGAGAGTTCCAAACTCCTACCACCCTTTGTGTGTAGAAATATTTCCTAATTTCACTCCTGAAAGGTCTGTCTCTAATTATTAGAATATGCCCCCTAGCTCTAGAATCCCCAACCAGCAGAAATAGTTTGTCTCGATCAACCCTATCTGTTCCCCTTAATATCCAGAAAACTTAGATCAAATCACCCCTTAACCTTCTAAACTCTAGGGAATACAACCCTAATTTGTGTAATCTCTCCTTGTAATTTAACCCTTGGAGTCCCGGTATTATTCTGATAAATCTATGCTGCACTCCCTCCAAGGCCAATCTATCCTTCCTCCGATATGATGCCCAGAACTGCTCACAGTGCTCCAGGTGTGGTCTGGCCAGGGTTTTGTATAACTTCTACCCCCTGTGCTCAAGTCCTGCACTGTGGGATTCACGTACCTGGTTCCATTTTGGTAACCAACACCCAGTCACAAAGCCGTACATTTTGATGCCAGCTGTCTCTCAACATGGCTCGAAAGCCAGTCGCTCGCAGGAGCGTGAGAGCAGCCTAGGGCAGCTCTAGAATTCTCAACCTGGCCTAATTCTACAGCTGGATAGGAGTGGAGTCGGGGAGGGTGGCAGAGGCGGCAGTGAGGGGGGGGAGTTGGTGATGGCTAAAGTTCTACGGTTCGTTTTAGCACAGACCTTAAGAACCTCAGTCACTCATACCTCCACATTGTAAGAAACAGAAGCTAGCTGAAGAAAATAGAGTTCTATTTTAAAATATAACAAATGTGCACAATTAAGAAGCGTCTTGAAGGAGGAGAGTGAGTCGAGAGGTGGAGGTTTAGGCAGGGAGTTCCAGAGCTTGGGGCCCAGGCAACAGGAGGCACGGCCACCAATGGTTGAGTGTTTAAAAATCAGGAATACTCAAGAGGGCAGAATTAGAGGAGCACAGATATCCCAGGGGGTTGTGGGGCTTAAGGAGATTACAGAGCTAGGGAGCGGTGAGACCATGGAGGGATTTGAAAACAAGGATGAGAATTTTTAAATTGAGGCGTTGCTTAACCGGGAGTCAATGTAGGTCAGCGAGCACAGGGTTGATGGGTGAGCGGGACTTAGGAAATGAGGAGCCGAGTTTTGGATCAGCTCAAGTTTACATAGGATAGAACGTGGGTTACGTTGTTACATTTTGTTTTTAATTTTGAGGCTAGAGGTAACAAAGACATGGATGAGGGTTTCAGTAGCAGATGAGCTGAGGCAAGTGCAGAGACGGGCGATGTTACGGAGGTGGAAATAGATATACGCTGCGGATATGTGGTTGGAAGCTTATTTCAGGGTCAAGCATGACACCAAGGTTGCGAACAGTCTGGTTCAGCCTCAGTGAGGGTGTCCTTGAAACGCTTCCTCTGCCCACCTGGGGCTCGCTTGCCGTGTAGGAGTTCTGAGTAGAGTGCTTCCTTTGGGAGTGTTGTGTCAGGCATGCAAACCATGTGGTCCGCCCAATGGAGCTGGTCAAGTGTGGTCAGTGCTTCAATGCTGGGGATGTTGGCTTGATCGAGAACACTGACGTTGGTACGTCTATCCTCCCAGTGGATTTGCAGGATCTTGCGGTGGCAGCGCTGGTGGTACTTCTCCAGTGCTTTGAAATGTCTGCTGTATATGGTCCACATCTCTGAGCAATGCAGGAGGGCGGGTATCACAACTGCCCTGTAGACCATAAGCTTGGTTTCTGGTCTTCAAACACTCTCTTCCTCAGGCGACCGAAGGCTGCACTGGCACACTGGAGGCGGTGTTGGACCTCAACATCGAAGTCTGCCCTTGCTGATAGCAGGCTCCCGAGGTATGGAAAATGATCCACGTTGTCCAAGGCCACGCCGTGGATTTTGATGACTGGGGGGGCAGTGCTGTGTGGCGGGGTCTGGTTGGTGGAGGACCTTGTCTTACGGATGTTTAATATAAGGCCCATGCTTTCGAATGCCTCGGTGAAGATGTTGATGATGGCTTGGAGTTCGAGCTCTGAATGTGCACTGACGCAAGCGTGATCCACCTACTGTAGTTCGATGACAGAGGATGGGACGACCTTGGGTCTAGCCTGGAGGCGACGAAGGTTCAACAGGTTCCCATTGGTTCGATAGCTTTGTTCTACTCCAGTGGAGAGTTTGTTGAGAGTAAGATGGAGCATTGCAGCAAGGAAGATCGAGAAGAGCGTTGGCGCGATGATGCAGCCCTGCTTGACCCCGGTCTGGACGAGGATTGGGTCTGTGGTGGATCCATTGGTCAGGATCACGGGTGCATGTCGTCATGGAGCAGGCGAAGGATGGTGACAAAATTCTATGGGCAGCCGAAACGGAGGAGGACGCTCCATAGACCCTCGCGGTTGACAGTGTCAAAGGCCTTTGTGAGGTCAAAGAAGGCCATGTACCAGGGTTGGTGCTGTTCCCTGCATTTCTCTTGTAGTTGTCGCGCGGTGAAAATCATGTCCGTTGTACCCCTTAGTGGACAGAATCCGCATTGTGACTCTGGGAGGAGCTCTTCAGCCACAGGGAGAAGACGGTTGAGGAGGATTCTTGCGATGACTTTCCCAGTGGTCGACAGCAGGGAGATTCCTCTGTAGTTGCTGCAGTCGGACTTGTCCCCTTTTTTGGTCATGATTACCGTATCTCTGAGATCTCCTGGCATGCTCTCCTCCTTCCAGATAAGAGAGATGAGGTAATGCATTCATGCCAATAGTGCTTCTCCTCCATACTTTAGTGCATCAGCGGGGATTCCATCTGCTCCTGATGCCTTATTGTTCTTGAGCTAATGGATGGCCTTTTCTACCTCGTGCAGGGCTGGGGTTTTGCTGAGATAGTGGTGGGTAACATGCTGCGGGATGGAGTCGAGGTCACTATGTCGAAGGCAGAGTCTCGGTTAAGGAGATCTTCGAAGTGTTCCTTCCAGCGGGCCCTGGCGACCTTGGTGTCCTTAATGAGTGCCTCCCCGTTATTGGCCAGCAGTGGGATGGGGCCTTGGGTGCTTGGGCCATAGGTGGACTTGACTGTGTTGAAGAATCCTTGCATGTCATGGCTGTCGGCCAGCTGCTGGATCTCCTGTACTTTCTCCACCCACCATCTATTTTTTAGGTCGCGGGTTTTTTGTTGGACCTCGGCCTTCAGCCACCTGTAGAGCTGCTTTGATGCTTCCGAGTTCAGACATGCCTTGCGCTTGCAGCTTATTAGCTCCTGGATCTCCTGGTTGTTCTCGTCAAACCAGTCTTGGTGTTTCCTAGTTGAGTGACCGAGCGTCTCTTCGCAGGCACTGGTTATGGAGGCCTTGAGGACAGACCAGGCACTGTGGGCACTCTGCGTCTCGGGGTCATTGAAGGTCGCCAGGTTGGCAGTGAGGTGCTGGCTACATAGGGCTTTCTTAACTGGGTCTTTGAGTGCCCCGGCATTGATTTTTCTGCAGCATTGTTTCTGTTGCCGTCGCTGCTTTGGGGCTATATTGTTGTTGATGATGGAGCGGATTAGGTGGTGGTCCATCATAATCACCATGCTACCGTATCCTGTGCTTTTGAGGAGATTCCTGTTCCGCTTATGGAAATTTCACACGTAAATAGAATCCCCATAAGCATGATAGAAATCCTTCTTTGTCATTGGTTGGACTGGCCCACGTGAACCGAGTGAGGCTTGCAAACCCTGTGCGTCCCTGGGATACATGAGCCTTTACGCAGACCCAGGAGCGCAAGCCTTCAAAGGACCGCAGCAATCAGGAAGGTGCAGAGTTTCCTTGTGGACCGGAGGTGCTTGCCCGCGGCAAACCTCCGATTGCAATTACCACCCCATTGACCTCTTCTATTATCTGAGCCCAATCAATCAGTGCTGGAAAAAAAGAGTGAATCTTTAAGCTGCAGTAGTAAGACTGTGCCACAGGGTGGCGCACCCGCCCTGTTGCATCAGACTGAAAGCGTTGGTGAATTGTTCAGAATCAAGCAGATCCTGCTTCCGAATTTTTATCGTTAATGCTCATGCAGAATTGTCTGTGCTTCGCCTTCGCGTCTATCATCATCATAATAAGCAGTCCCTCGAAGTCGAGGAAGACTTGTTTCCACACTAAAATTGAGTTTGCAGGTGACTGGACAGTCCAATACAGGAATTACAGTCTCTGTCACAGGTGGGACAGACAGCGGTTGAAGGAAAGGGAGGGTAGGGGGTCTGGTTTTCCGCACGCTCCTTCCGCTGCCTGCGCTTGTTTTCTGCATGCTCTCGGCGACGAGACTCAAGGTTCTCAGCGCCCTCCCCGGAGCTCTTCCTCCACTTAGGGCGGTGTTTTACCAGAGATTCCCAGGTGTCGGTGGGGATGTTGCACTTTATCAAGGAGGCTTTGAGGGTGTCCTTGAAATGTTTCCTCTGCCCACCTGCGGCTCGCTTGTCGTGTAGGAGTTCCGAGTAGAGCGCTTGCTTTGGGAGTCTTGTGTCGGGCATGCAGTCATTGTGGCCCTGCCCAACGGAGCTGGTCGAGTGTGGTCAGTGCTTCGATGCTGGGAATGTTGGCCTGAGAACACTGACGTTGGTGCGTCAACAGTGGTACTGATTCTCACAGGCTCTGGGTAGCGTGCTGAGTCACTCTTCGATGACATCAGGGATTCATCAGAAGCCTCGGCGTGTCTGACCAAGCTCGCGAGCAATTCAGTTCTTACGTTGAGTAGGCGGAGGTGTTTTTTCGGGCAAATCACATTTTTGAGGCAAAAAATGCAGATGAGAATGTTCAAGCTCAAAATAAAGTAATCTGTGAACAGAAGAAAGCAATTTTTCTAATGGAGATCAGCCCAGATGTCCACGGAACATCGACAAACCTACTCGCACCAGGGAAAGCAAAGGATGCGTTGTTTGAAGACATTGTTGAGAAACTCGTGGACCATTTCGACCCAAAACCATTAGAAATAGCAGAGAGCTATAAGTTTGGTACTAGAAACCAAAAACAAAGAGAAACCATCAGTGACAATATTGTAGTTCTTAGAACCTGTCTTTGCATTGTAACTTCGGCACAGTTTTGGATTGTGCGTTGCGAGATAAGTGTGTGTGTGGACTGGGGGATGAGCACACACAGTCCCAGATACTGAACACTCCAAACCCAGCGTTTGAAATAGCATGAAAAATAGCCCTATCTATGGAGATGGTGACTAAGAATGCTAGGGAGCTCCATCCAACTCAAGTGACCAGTGCAGCTGAGGTCCACAGTCACAAAGCCACCGCCAAACCTAAAGCTGTGAGGCCGAGTCAAAAGCATGTCGGTGAGAGCAGTTCAGTGAATTGTTATCACTACAATGGAAATCACACACCACAGTCCTGCCAACACAGAAACTCAAAGCGTTTTCACTGCTAGAAGCAAGGCTATATTTCAACAGATAGATCTAAACAAGAAGTAAGAACCATTCTAGTGGCAATACAAAGCAGCGACAAGAAAAGGGAGGAGTTCACAATATTGAAGTGAACACAACACAAAATTGAAGAACTAGGCAGCTACAGTATCTATGCTACCAACGGCAACGCTAGCAATCGTGAGATAAGCTTCTGTACAAAACCTTTGATTATTGATATGTGTATCGGCATGGTGGCAGACTGCTCCATCATGAGTAAGGACACATATGAGAGTAATTTTAATCAAGTACCACTTACAAAGAGTATCATAGAGTTAAAAACTTACTCTGCAGAAATCCTAGAGACATGTGGACAAATGGAATGTACACTTCAACACAATGGCCAGTCGGTGAAGATGTCTATTAATGTAGCGAAGTACAACAACTGGTTGAGAAAATTGAAACTGGACTGGAAAAACGTCTTCAGCATGGAACACAAGAACATAAGAAATAGGAGCAGGAGTAGGAGTCGAGCCTGCTCTGCCATTCAATAAGATCATGGTTGATCTGATCATGGGCTCAGGTATAAAGTCCTCCCCTAAAATCTTCCAGGCTATGATGGATAAGAATTTGCAAGGGGTTCCAATTTGCTTATTCAATCAAGACGCTGTGCTGATCGCAACAAGCAGCGAGGAAGAAAATTTAGAAGTTCTAGATAGAGTGTTTCAAAGATCGAATGTCCATAAAGGCAAATTGAAAAGGAGCAAATGTGCTTTTGTGCAGCCAGGGGTTGTGTACCTTGGTCTGAAAGTTGATGCAAGTGGCTTGCAAGCAGTGAAGGAAAAGGTTGATGCTCTCATCAATACTCCAAAGCCACAGAATGTGACTGAATTAAGATCTTTCCTTGGAATGGTCCAATACCACACACGTTTCTGACCTGAGTTAGCGACCATGTTAGCTCCATTGCACGAACTCCTCAATAAGGATGTCCAGTGGAAGTGGACGAAAGCACAACTGGTAGCTTACAATGCTTGTAAGAGAAGTCTTACTCGCAATGCTCTACTTGTGCACTGACACAGAGTGTGAGCTTAAGTTAGCGTGTGAGGCTTCCAGCTATGAAGTAGGATCTGTCATAAGCCAAGTAATAGAGGTAGGCCAGGAGAAATCAATCGCGTTCGCATCGCCAACCCTCACACCGAGCGAAGGAAACTATGAGCAAAATGAAAAGGAAGCACTCGCCATAGAGTTTGGAATCAAAAATTTCCAAAAGTTCCTGATCAGCAGATAGTTTACCCTGATAACCGATCACAAACCACTCCCAGCAATACTGGGGCCCAAATCTGCCAACCCTGCAATGGCTGCATCAAGAACGCAACGTTGGGCAGTGTTGTTGTCACAATAGAACTATGTGGGACCTGATTAACTATTGTGGGACCTGATTAATTTATAATTATCGAGTAGCTGTGTGCTGTGTACGTGCTCACTAACAACGGAAAAGGTTGCAGCGTGGTTGGGGCCAAAGCACAGTCACATGGTTCAGCGCTGTTCTGACCAGATAACAGGAACATGCTGCAAAACAGTGAACGGCAGGAGGAAGGGGCATGATGTGGTAATCACATCATGACCAAGGCAATTGCTATATGCAATGGGCAGCTGGGTCATAACCAGCGGCCAGTCCAGAGTCGACAAACTGACCCCAATAACAGCAGGGGGGCCAATCAGGGAATGGGAAAACCCCACGTTCGCGACTATAACTGAAGCTGTAACACACGGTAGAGTGCGCTTTATTCTTAGTAACTGCAAGATGTAACTGAGCCAATAAAGTTTGCCTGGATACTACCACCGGACTCGAGTCTCGTCAAATGCTAAGAATATAAGAGACCCTACAGACTACAAGATTGAATATTGCACTTCAAAGCAAAATGCAATCGCAGACGGCTTGTCCAGGTTGCCACACAAGGACTCATGCGTTGGGAGCGAAGGTGCGATTTTCATGCTAGGTGCAGTTGACCAAGATTTTCCCGTGAATGCAACCAAGATTAGACTCAAAAGGAGTCAGTACTGATGAAATTGTATGACCTTGGGCTGGATTTCCCCGTCCTTTGCGCCTCGGGTTTCGCCCCGGAGCGGTGTGGAAGGCGGCGTTCAGGTCTCCAGTGCCCCGCTGCGATCCTCCAGTCGGGTTTTGCGGTGGCGCCGAGCTGCACCGATGGGAAGATCTGTGTCGGGTGTACACCGCCTCCCTTAGCGCTGCGCCCCCTGACGCAGGGCCCCGGTGCCCAAACTTCCTTACCAAAGCCCAAACTATTCCCGGCTGGTAACTTTCCCGCCCCGAAAACAGAAAAGCCTAAATTCCAGCCCCTTGAATGGATCACTAATCAGTATCTGGACACAGAGTTGAAACCATTTCATAATCTTCGTACTGAATTGTCTTGTGAGCAAGGTTGTATCAAGTGGGGGAACAGAGTGGTGGCACCTATTTCTTTGAGAGATAGAATTCTGGCCGAACTTCATACTGAACATCCAGGGATCGTCATGAAATCAATTACAAGAAGCTTTATTTACTGGCCTGGATTGGACAGCGATCTTGAATCACTTGTCAGCAAATACAGCGTTTGCCACAATTGCAGAAACAAACCACCCAAAACTCCACGACAACCCTAGTCATGGCCAAGTAGACCTTTTCAGGGAGTTCATGTAGATTTCTGTGAGAAAGCAAATAATTATTTCCTCGTACTTGTGGATAGTCACTCAAAGTGGATTGAAGTGAAACACATGGCTTCAGACACGTCTGAGATAGAAACAGGATCATCTTTGAGTTTGAAACAAAAAAAAAACCAGCCAAAATATTGGTTCAACACCATAACCTTCTGCAAGATCAGGAAGGCTCCATAACCTGTTATTAAAATGGATTTGTAGTTCATTTAAACGTTTTACTATGTAGTGCATGTAAAACTGGGAAAGGTGTGCCCATAGTTTTGTTATATTTGAGAGGGGAATACATACACTTTTTTTTAATGGGGAAAGCAGTGTTACATGGGATTACATAGGATATACGGCACAGAAACAGGCCATTCGGCCCAACCAGTCCATGCTCCACTCGAGCCTCCTCCCATCTTTCCTCATCTAAATCTATCAGCGTAACCCTCTGTTCCCTTCTCCCCCATGTGCTTGTCTAGCCACCCCTTAAATGCATCTATGCTATTTGCTTCAACCACTCCTGTGGTAGCGAGTTCCACATTCTCGCCAAGTTTCTTCTGAATTCCCTATTGGAATTCTTGGTGACTATCTTATATTGATGGCCTCTAGTTATGCTCTTCCCCACACAAGTCGAGACATTCTCTTTGTCAAAACCTTTCATAATTTTAAAGACCTCTATTAGGTCACCCTTCAGCCTTCTTTCTTCCATGAAAAAAGAGGCCCAGCCTATTCATTCTTTCCTGATATGTGTACCCTCACATTGTGGGTATCAGCTGATAATTCTGGTATCAGTGCACTGTATAATCACATGGTTTGGTCTGAGCTATGCTCAGTTCGCTCTGGCCTAGTCAAGGAAGCACATGGATCAGCAACTCATCGTGTCTCTGTCCTTCATTTGTCCTGCCCAGGTTTATTCCAATGAGCAGGGCTGGCGGTGAAGAGGTTAATGCTGAGGCCCTCACTCTCAAACTAATTAGCGGCACTCCAGCAGGTGCTAGAATGACGTTTCCCGGCGCTGGGGAAATAGCACCGATTGAAAATTAGCAGCATTCACAGGAGTGCAATTTAATTAGAGGGAGCGACGTCAGAGAGCATCATGTTTTTGACAAAAGGCTGACGTACATCAAAGTGTTTGATCAGCATAACTGCAGCATGAGCTCTGTTCTCCTAATGAGCTCAGTTGACGCCGCAGAGAACAGACAAAGTAGCTGTGAAGGTTACACATCAGACACATTCCGGCCTCCTTACTCCAGGCAGGCGAAGTAACGTAAGCAGCCACCCTCAACTTCCCCTCTCTTCCGATGAAAGGATCGGAATATCACATAGCCAAGGAGTCGGGGCCCTATTCACTGCTTGATACGGTAAAGCGCGGCCCAGATAGATTGAGGAAGTGAGGTGTTCAAGCCCCATTCCTGAGGTTCGAGCGCACAATCCAGGCCGACACTCCCAGTGCAGTGCTGAGGGAGCGCTGCACTGTCAGAGGTCCCGTCTGCTCTCTCAGTTGGACGTAAAAGATCCCATAGCACTATTTCGAAGAAGAGCATGGGAGTTATCCCCAGTGTCCTGACCAATATTTATCCCTCAATCAACAACATTAAAACCAGATTCATCATCACAGGCAATCCCTCAGAGCTGAGGGTGAGTTGCTTCCACTCTAAAAGTGAGTCCTCAGGTGACTGGAGAGTCCAATGCAGGACCTATTGTCTCCATCACAGGTGGGGCAGAGAGTGGTTGAAGAAAAGGGGGGTGGGGTGGGGAGCCTGGCTTGACGCACGCTCCTTCCGCTGTCTACGCTTGTTTTTTGCTTGTTCTTGGCGATGGGACTCGAGGTGCTCAGCGCATTCCTTGGATGCTCTTACATTACACTCAGTACCTTCATCCAAGTCATTAATACAGATTGTAAATAGTTGAGGCCCCAGCATCGATCCCTGCGGCACCCCACTAGTTACTGTTTGTCAAGCGGAAAATGAGCCATTTGTCCCGACTCTCTGTTTTTGGATAGATAAATAGAGGCGGCTAAGAAATCTTTTATCACATTACACACAAAGCAAATAATGATTGGCTCCAATGAACTCCACCCGGTTTATGATCCAGAGATTTACTTCAATGGATAAAGAGGCACTTACAGCAAATTCATTCTCAGGGTCCTTCGGCCCTCTCCTGGTCGGTCGGGAGTAGCTGAACTTCATGACGTTATTAGCCTTGAAGAAGCTGATGGGTGAAAGGGATGAAAAAAAAATGGTTAGCGGAAGGAAGGAGATGTTGCTGAAGGTTTCATCTTGAAGCAGAATTGCCTCTCCTCGGTTTTCTCACCACTTGTTTCTGGAGTGGTGGTGGCCGCTGAGAGCTCCCCTCAGCACTGACCTTGAGCAGGGGGAAGTGAAAATACTCATGATGGAGATGGGGGGAAGGGGGGTGGGGAGGGGGAGGACATTGTGGGCAAATTCCCGTAGCTCCCGCTCCATCACCATAACTTTGGCAGAAATCCCGTTGGGATCCCTGGAGACTCTCCAAAAATAGCTCCGGATAAATCCCAGTCCACAACCAGTGTGGGTTTTCACCAGATATCTTTATTATTTATTCATTCTCAGGATAAGGGTAGCGCTGGCAAGGCCGGCATTTATGGCTGAGCGGTTTGGTACTGAGTTTCATGCAAGACCCACTTCAGAGGGTAGTTAGGGGTCAACCATGTTGTTGAGGACTGAAGTCACGTGTGTTGTGTTCATGCTCTGTTTGGTTGTTGCAGGACACTAGACAGCCATTAGAACCCTGCGGGAGCTATTCACGGTTGCTGTAAATATTCTGGTTCATGCTGGTTTTGGGACACCATTTTGGGAGTTGCTATAAAGGACACAGTTAGTTACTTAGTCTGTTTATTTACGTACACAACAATGTGTAGGCCCAGACCAGGTAAGGACGGGTAAGCTTCCCTTCCCTTAAGGGCATCAGCGACCCAGTTGGGTTTTTACAGCAATCTAACAGCTTCATGGTCACTTTTACTGAGGCTAGCTAGCTATTTCCCGATTAAAAAAAAAATCAATTTAAATTCTGCATGGGATTTGAACTCACGTCCTCTGGATTATTAGTCCAGGGACTCTAAAATGACTGGTCCACCAGAACAGAAGCAGATTTGATAAGGTGGAACAGGCAGTATGTGACAGGGTAACAGGACCAGCAGGCACAGGCATGACTGGGCAGTAGTTGATTGGCGCCCATCAATGCTGAGATCAGAGACTAGGCAGGACATCAGGAAATTAACTGATGAATCACAGCGGCAGCATGAGACATTTTGCAATTTATCGGATGTGGGTATTGTTCTCAATGTCAGTGTTTTAATTGCCCATTCCTTTGGTACAACTGAGAGCACTTAAGAGTTCAGAGTCAACCATATTGCTGTGGGTCTGCAGACACATCAAGGCACAGACAAGGTAAGGACGGCAGATTTCCTTTCTTGAAGGGCATTAGTGAGCCCGATGCACTTTTAACCGCACCAATAATCAACATTACTGATTTATTTAATTCACTGAATTTACATTCCTCTAGCTGCTGTGGTGAGATTTCAACTCACGTCTCAGGTTTATTAATCTACGCCTCTGGGTTACTCCAGTAACTTAACCACTGTGCTACCGTTCCCATTGCTCACAGCACACATGATTTTCCTCAGCTTTCTCATTAGGGTGCTGAGGAAGCAAGGGCTGAGCGTGGGATGTTATTTCCTGGGAGGGGTGGGGGGGTGGAGGGGTATGGACATCAGTAACATTTACAGCATGAATTTCAAAGTCCCTGCCAAACTGGGCTCCCCACAGAGGAGCCTATTTTGACTCCCCCCCCCACCCCTGTCCCATTCCCAAGAGCTTTGGAGGGGGGGTGGTTTCAGTTGAAATATTCCCTCCAGTTATCGGCTGCAACACTGGCTTTTACTGGGATATAACGGCGTGAGGGCTGGCCACATCCCCAATGGCCACTGTGACGATTGGTTGTCGGGCCTATTGTAGTGTGCCCATGTCGGGTTGCTTGGTCAGAAGTCTCGGGCGCGCGGCGGCCCCAAACCGCCTTTAATGGGATCGCTGGAGGCCACCAAAACAAGTAAAAAAAAGTTTTTTTTCCCGTCCGACCCAACGCGACAACCGTGGCGGGGGGGGGGGGGGGGGGGGGGGGTGGTGTTGTCAGCGCCCGGAGAGCTCGTGCCCGGTACCCGCCCGTACTCCCGCAGCCTTCCGCCACCGGTGGGCGCCGCGGGGAACGGACGGGCTGGAAATTGGGTTGCAGCCCGTTTGGGCCGATAATGTCGCACGGGGGCGCGGATGTTATCGCCAGGCTCTGCACAATTCCAGAGGGCACGAACTTGCGGTTTGGCGCTCCGGGAGGGAAGTGGAGAGCTCAAGCGCCACCACTTCCCTTGGAACATTAAAGGGAGCGAGAGGGGCGATAGCGGCAGAGCGCGGAGCAATGTTTCGTGCAGTGCTGCCCGGATTCACAGGCTCCTACCCTCCCTTAAAGTGAAGGGGCAATGCTGAGGTGATTGGAAGTAGGCCGCGAATGGTGGCCGATGACACTTGTGATCCATGACGATCAGCCCCTAACAGACTGCAGGGCTGATCAATTGCGGCATTGGAAAAATTCAAAAAGCAGCGCAGTGGGGCAGTTGAAATGATCTTTTTCGGATCTACCTGACCACCACTGCCTTTAAGTATTGCTCCCCAAGCGGCCGGCCGAGGTAACCATGCCTCCTGCAGCTGCCGTTGTTAACACCCGGCGATGCTGCAGGGGGCGGGAGTGAATATCACATCCGGGGCGGTAACGGGATGCTGCGCACCGGATGATGTCACGATTTATGAGACATAGGAGAGCGAGGCGGTAAAGTGTAGCGCCGGCACTAAACCGCGTGGAAGTTCACGGGAGCCGGTGATTTCGCCACGACCAGTCGGTAAGCCGTTAGCACCCGTTATCGCCCCAGAGGCGCAAATGAGAGGCGCAAAGGAGGCCAATTTCTCCCCCCCTGGTGTGTTGGGCTGACACCGGGAGCACCGTTACCATTTTGTTTTATAAGTTTCCATTTTCTCCTTTTTTTTGCGGTTCTCTTTTTATCAGAACGTTTCCCTTAAAAATAAAAGGGGTCGTGTTTAAAACATAGAAAATAGGTGCAGGAGTAGGCCATTCGGCCCTTCGAGCCTGCACCGCCATTCAATCAGTTCTTGGCGGAACATGCAACTTCAGTACCCCATTCCTGCTTTCTCGCCATACCCCTTGATCCCCCTAGTAGTAAGGACTACATCTAACTCCTTTTTGAATATATTTAGTGAATTGGCCCCAACAACTTTCTGTGGTAGAGAATTCCACAGGTTCACCACTCTCTGGGTGAAGAAGTTTCTCCTCATCTCGGTCCTAAATGGCTTACCCCTTATCCTTAGACTGTGACCCCTGGTTCTGGACTTCCCCAACATTGGGAACATTCTTCCTGCATCTAACCTGTCTAAACCTGTCAGAATTTTAAACGTTTCTATGACTTTCAGTCGATATTGATGACACGGGCAACCTCAGAGTCTTCTTGTCGGTCTTTAGACACCGGCGCAAAGACCTTGCTCCACTTTCTATATTGGTTCCGGGATATTGCCCATTCCAGGAGGTTACATGGCTGCATAAGGAGGGGGGCACTGAGGGAGGGGGCCGGGGGGGGGGCAGCGGTTTGTAGGATGCGTCTAGTCATGATGCTCCAGTTGGTTGTTCCCTGGCCATCAGACGTTTGTCTACGACACTGTCCTTTGGATGGATTTCCGTCCTGAGATGCCTGAGATTGAATTCCCAGGATGTGGGCGTCGCTGGCAAGGCTGGCATTTATTGCCCATCCCTTGAGAAGGTGTTGGTGAGCCGCCTTCTTGAACCGCTGCAGTACATGAGCTGAGGGTGCTCCCATAGTGATTAACGCGTCAGCCGCAGCCGAGAAACTTACTCCACAATCTGTTCCGGAACATTCTTGTTGTGAAATTGCACTTGTTCGGCCTGGACCGGCTGCACGATGAAACACTGAACGACTGTGGGTTGCAGTAAAGGAAGGGAACCACAAGGGGGCAACATTGTCTTGGGTACACCGAAGGAAATGGGGGTGGGGTTGGGAAAAAGACAAGTCAAAAGAGTGAGGATTCCCCCGCCGCCCCCCCACCGTTAGGAAGAGGCTATCGGGCCGGCACAGCTCCGGTATCTGAGGTATATTCAAGGTATGTTCAGGTTTCAGCCGTAGCACAGTGGATAGCATACGCTCCTCTGAGGCAGAAGGCTGTGGGTTCAAGTCCTGCTCCAGGAACTTGAGCACATAAACCTAGGCTGACACTCTCGCTGGGACACAGCCCCGTGAGGGCTGGTCTATCGGTGCTGAGGGAGTGCTGCACTGTCGGAGGTGCCCTCCTTTCCAATGGGACCCTAAATTGCTCTCTCGGATGGATGGAAAAAAGCCACAGCACTATTTTGAAGAAGAGTAGGGGCCTATAACTCCAGTACAGTGTCAAGCCAGGTTTCACAAGTGCACAGGGTGCCCAGTAGATTTTAGGGGAACTTTTTAAGCTTAGTGTAAAGCCTCTGTTGTCCTGGCCAAAATTTATCTTTCGGATGAGACGTTAAACCAAGGCCCTGCCTGCCCTCTCAGCTGGATGTAAAAGATCCCATGATACCATTTCGAAGCAGAGCAGGGGAGATATCCCCGATGTCCTGGCCAATATTGCCTGGTCATTATCACATTGCTGTTTGTGGGAGTTTGCTGTGAGCAAGTTGGCTGCCGCATTTCCTACATTACAACAGTGACTGCACTCCAAAAGTACTTCATTAGCTGTAAAGTGCTTTGGTCGCTTTGGACAGCAGTGACGACACTCCACAAAGTTGGCTGTAAAGCACTTTGGGGCATCCTGAGGTTGTCAATTGCACTGTATAAATGCCAGACCAACATCCCCAACATCGAAGCACTGACCGCACTCGATCAGCTCCGCTGGGCGGGTCACATTGTTCGCATGCCTGACACAAGACTCCCAAAGCAAGCGCTCTACTCGGAACTACTTCACGGAAAATGAGCCAAAGGTGGGCAGAGGAAACGTTTCAAGGACACCCTCAAAGCCTCCCTGATAAATTGCAACATCCCCATTGACACCTGGGAGTCCCTGGCCAAAGACCGCCCTAAGTGGAGGAAGAACATCTGGGAGGGCGCTGAGCACCTCGAGTCTCGTCGCCGAGAGCATGCAGAAAACAAGCACAGGCAGCGGAAGGAGCGTGCGGCAAACCAGACTCCCCACCCACCCTTTCCTTCAACCACTGTCTGTCCCACCTGTGACAGGGACTGTAATTCCTGTATTAGACTGTTCAGTCACCTGAGAACTCAATTTTAGAGTGGAAGCAAGTCTTCCTCGATTCCGAGAGACTGCCTTTTCTCTCTCTATCTATATCATACGAGCAGTTTGGAGACTGGGAGCCCCATACTAAGCTCCTGTCTGTTGAAATCCTTCTTCTCGTAGTGTAGGCAATATGTTTACAAAGAGCCCCTAAAATCTACTGAATGCCCTGTGCACTTGTGAAATCTGGCTTGAAATTGAAAAAAGAAAGACCTGGATTTATATAGCGCCTTTTACGACCACCGGACGACGCAAAAATGATTTACAGCCAATGAAATACTTTTTAGAGAGTAGTCAATGTTGTAGTGTAGGAAACGCGGCAGCCAATTTACGCACAGCAAGCTCCCACAAACAGTAATTTGATAATGAATCAGATAATCTCTTTTTAGTGATGTTGGTTGAGGGATAAATATTGGCCAGGACATCGGGGAGAGCTCGCCAGTTCTTCTTTGAAATAGTGCCACCTGAGAGAGCATACGGGGCCTCGTTTAATGTCTAATCCGAAAGACAACACCTCCGACAGTGCAGCACTCCCTCAGCACTGCACTGGGAGAGTCAGCTTAGATTTATTGCTCAAATACGCTGTGCTGGAGTTATACTTCTTGACTGGTGTGCGTTGGCCTTTGCGGGGGAGTCTTGCACCAGCTGGCTTCAGTGCGTTAACAGTCGGAGCAGAACCAGAGGACACGACCCGCGCTTGAAGAGGGCTTAAATTCAAAACTAATCTTCGGAACCAATATTTCAATGAACGAGTGGTCAATCTGTGAAACAGGCTCCTGAGGGAGACAATGGAAGTCTTTCAAAGCAGTTATTATCGAGTGATTCAATTGCAAATTAGATAGATTTCTTTCAGAAATTAACATTTTGAGACAATATTTAATCATTTGGGACATGACTTGTGGTGAGTGTAGTGTGCTTGGGAGGAACAGGGGACTATGGACCTGTGGTTCCTAAAGCTCTCCACCACTGGAGGTTTCCCTCTCCTCATGTCTGGGTCTGTTGTAGATTCATTGGTTAGAGATTGATTGCTGTGATTTGCCAACAACTCCATTATCGTTGATGTTATCTATATAAAGGTGTAAATTAGGCGACAATGTTTCCAGTGGCGGAAGGGTCGGGAGTCAAAGGACACAGATTCAATGTGACTGGCAAAAGTACCAGAAGCGGCATTAGAAAACATTTTTTACGCAGCGAGTTGTGATCTGGAACACGCTGCCTAAAAGGGCAGTGGAAGCAGATTCAACAGCAACCTTCAAAAGGAAATTGGATGAATACCTAAAGGGAAAACATTTTCAGGGCTGCGTGGAAAAAGCAGGGAGGGGAGTGGGACTAATTGGATAGCTCTTTCAGAGAGCCGGCACAGGCACGATGGGCCGAATGGCCTCCTTCTCTGCTGTATCAATGTATGATTCTATAAGGACTTCCAGAAAGGGTATTTGATTATTGGCAAACATGAGATCGCACGGAATTGAGGGTTGCCTTCTGACTGGGGTTGGAAATTGGTTGGGAGGTAGGAAACAGAGAGTGGAGATAAAGGGTAGGTACTCAGGTTGGCGGTATATGACGAGTGGTATTTCTCAGGGACCTACTCTGAGGCCCCCCGACCTGCGAGAGAACACCTCGGGTCGGGCCATAAAAGAGCTGGAGCATTCCACTACAACTTCTAGTGCAAGCTGACACAAATGGGTGACATCATCAGGACCCAGGTCACTGTTTGGAGCATGGGCAGGAGCATCATAAGAACATAAGAACACAAGAAATAGGAGCAGGAGTAGGCCATACGGCCCCTTGAACCTGCTCCGCCATTCAATAAGATCATGGCTGATCTGATCATGGACTCAGCTCCACTTCCCCACCCGCTCCCCATAACCCCTTATCCCCTTGTCGTTTAAGAAACTGTCTTATTATTCAATGTCCCAGCTTCCACAGCTGAGGCAGCAAATTCCACAGTTTTACAACCCTCTGAGAGAAGAAATTTCTCCTCATCTCTGTTTTAAATGGGCAGCCCCTTATTCTAAGATCTTGCCCCCTAGTTCTAGTCTCCCCCATCAGTGGAAACATCCTCTCTGCATCCACCTTGTCAAGCCCCCTCATAATCTTATACGTTTTGATAAGATCACCTCTAATTCTTCTGAATTCAAATGAGTAGAGGCTCAACCCACATCAGCGGGGTCCTGGTAAAGCAGAGGAGCGGGAAGGTTGTGGCAAAGGTGCGGTGAGTGATCGAGGCGAAGGAGCGTTGAGGGATCGTAACTGAAATTTGGTGGGTGATCGTGGCGGTGGTTCAGCGAATGTTTGGTGCGGAGGTGCGGTGGGAGATTGTGGCAGAGGTGCGGCAAATAAGGGTTTGGGGCCCAGAGGAGGCGAGGGCCAGGGGCAGCACGGGCCAGCCCACACTGCGATATGTGCGCGCACTAGGTCCGTACAGCAGAGCAGGTCTCCAGTCATCCTGGTTAACCCTTGCCACTGGACCAAGACCTAGTTCTGTCAAGCCCGTGTGGTGGCTGGTGTGCAACGGTCACCCCATGTTAAAAAAATGCACGCACAGGCATCTTCCACCCCCTCAACTGGAGTTCAGGTCCTTCATTGAAACATCTGTGAACTCATGTGGAAGCAAGTCATCCTCGTTTGAGGGAACGCCTATGATGACTCTGAGGCCTCAATACTTCACAACTTTTATTAATGACTTGGATGAAGGAATAGTGAGTTGCATATCCAGGTTTTCAGATCACACTAAATTAGGAGGGACAGGAGGTTGAAAAAGGGACATAGACAGATTAAAGGAATGGGCAAAACTATGGCAGATGGAGTTTAACGTGGGCACGTGCGAGGTCATCCATTTTGGACCTTGTAAAGATAAATCGGAGTATTTTCTAAGTGTTGAGAAACTAGGAATTGTGGAGGAACAGAAGGATTTGGCAGTCCAAATTCCCCGATCATTGAAAGCTACTGGATTTCATTTTCCTGCATGTTATTGCAGAGAATGACACCCCGTCCTCCTCCCTCACCCACCTCCCGGGCCACTCTCTGTGCACATCTACTCATCTGCACGCTCGGCTGAAAGGATACACTGCCGGGGAGAGTTCTTGATCTCGTCTCCAGGGGGCGATGTTGTCTTCATCACCTCCGCGTTTGGGAAATGGGTCAGCAGCATCTGCTCGAAATCCTCCCGTCGTTCGTACTCCTTCCCCCGGTGAATGAAGACCTTGTTCTGAAAGGGAAGCAGACACACGGGTGTGGTTAGGTGGGGGTGAAGAGACCCAGGTCCTGGGGCGAGCCTCATCACTTGTGCGTGTGTCCGAGGAACCGCTGCGTTGCCGCTAACCCTGACTGGATAGAGTGCTGCTTTAAGCGAGATTTGCTGAAAGGATTTGTAAACAAGGATGAGAATTTTGAAATCGAGATGTTGCTCAACCGGGAGCTAATGCAGGTCAGCGAGCACATCCCCAGTATTAAAGCATTGACCACATTCGATCAGCTTCGCTGGGCAGGCCACATAGTTCGCATGCCAGACACGAGACTCCCTAAGCAATTGCTCTATGCGGAGCTCCTTCACGGCAAACGAGCCAAAGGTGGGCAGCGGAAACGTTATAAGGACACCCTCAAAGCCTCCCTGGTAAAGTGCGACATCACCACTGACACCTGGGAGACCCTGGCCGAAGACTGCCCTAGGTGAGAAGGTGCATCCGGGAAGGCGTTGAGCTCTTCGAATCTCAACGCCGCGAGAGTGAAGGGGTCAGGCGCAGGCAGCGGAAGGAGCATGCGACAAATCAGTCCCACCCCCCCCCCCCCCTTCCCCTGATGAATGTCTATCCCGCCTGTGACAGGGTCTGTGGCTCTTGTATTGGACTGTTCAACCACCAAAGGACTCACTTTAGGAGTGGAAGCAAGTCTTCATCGATTCCGAGGGACTGCCTATGATGATGATGACGATGGGTGAGCAGGACTTGGTGCGAGTTAGGACACAGGCAGCCAAGTTTTGGGTGACCTCAAGTTTATGTAGGGTAGCACATGGGAGGCCAGCCAGGAGTGCGTTGGAATAGTCAAGTCTAGAGGTAACAACGGCATGGATGAGGGCTTCAGCAGCAGATAAGCTGAGGCAGGGGAAGAGTCAGGCGATGTTACGGAGGTGGAAATAGGCGGTCTTAGTTATGCAATCGGATGTGTGGCTGGAAGCTCATTTCAGGGTCAAGTATGACACCTAGGCTGCGAACATCTGGTTCAGCCTCAGACAGATGCTAGGGAGAGGGATAGAGTCAGTGGCGAGGCACAATTTGTGGCAGGACCAAAGACAATGGCTTGCGTCTCCCCGATATTTAAGTGGTGAGGTGAGGCTAGGAATGGAAATTGTGCCTCGTGATGTGTGCAGATTGTTGATAGGTGAGGGATTGGTGCGTTGAGCATGTGTGCGAGGCTAGTGCTGCAGTTGGTAGGAGACGGTTTTTGAAGATGCATTCACTAACCTTCACCAGTGTTCTGAGGTCATGAAGCTTCTTTGGGCACTGGGGCCAGGTGGTGGGGGTGACGCTGCTGGCAGCGATGGCCTCGGTAATGTTCTTTCTGGGGGGGCCTCCTAGTCCCTGTGGGTAGAGGGTGTGTTTTGCAGTGTTGACCCCCCCCTGCACAAAGCTGGAGTGCTGCGTGCGAGACACTGGGTACCCCTTCCCTGGCTTCCTGAGCCATTTGTGTTTGTGCTGAAGCAGTTTGCGCATTGCTTTGAGGATTGGAAAGGAATTCAGCTGAATAATCACATTTGGGACTTCTTGTTAATGTTAAAAAAAAAATTGAAAGGCAGTAAGAGCTGAAAACGTATTTTTTGTCACTGCATTTTAACTTGTAATAGTTCTGAGTGCATGGCCCCTTTCATTCATAATCCTTTTAATTGCCCACAATTCCTTGCGAGTTCTACAGCCTCGCTCCCAGAGGCGGTGCGAAGGTAGAACGCCGTTTCCTGGCGGGGACTTGGCCTCGGAGGTCTCCACTACCGCCACCAGGAGGGCGTTACATAGAAGGTTAATGCAACGCCACCAATCTCTGGCCCCCCACTCACCCCTCCCCCCTCTCCCCCGCCCCACCCAGATGAATTTATTCTCCTTAGCTGTGCGGCTACTTTCAGTGGACGGTAACGCAATGGCTGCTTTTCTGGCTGAAACGGATTTCGAGCCTGTAGACCCATTAGTCTAACATCTGCAGTGGAGAAGTTATTGGAATCTATAATTAAGGTCAGTGTGACTGAGCACTTAGAGAAATATGAGCTGATTAGAAAGAGAAAAATATGGATTTGTAAAGGGTAGGTCATGTCTAACAAACCTAATTGAATTTTGAGGAAGCAATTAAAGTAGTAGGCAGGGGAATGTCTGCGGATGTAGTTTATACACACTTCCAGAAGGCACTTGATCAGGTTCCACACGAGAGACTTTCAGCTAAAATTAAAGCTCACGGAAGTGAAGGCAAATTATTGACCCAGTTAGGGGATTGCTTAGGCAGTAGAAGTCAGAGAGTAGGGATAACGGGGGAGAAATTTGCATGGTTTGCCCCAGTTTCGCCCCATGAGGCTTCCGCGGGCGACGTCAGCGCCAGTCTCGCAGATCGCGAACCGCGCCACACTCCGCTCGTGGGATGAAATTTAATGGGGAGGCGCACGCCGCCATTTGGTCCTCTCGGTCCGACTTACCGGTCCGGCTTTACGTTACTTTTTTTTCCCGCGGGATCCGTGCCACGATGGTTGCAGCCCGTTTCTGTACTGCATCCCCGGTGGTCAATGGAGACCCCTCGCCCCACTGCAGATCGCACAGCGTACCCTCCCCTGTAACGGAACGGGAGGGCCCTGTGCTCGCGTCAGCGCTACGTGGAGAGGCCGCGTAGCGCTGCAACATTCACAGCAGTACCGCCCTCAAGAGGACGTTGAGCGACCAACGTTGAGCTCCACTTCCTCTCGTGGGCGGTAACCCCAATTTCGCTGCCGGGGCGGGACTTCTGCACCGGGTGCAGAAAGTCCTACCTTGCCAAGATTACTAGCTCCAAATGGGGCTTTATGCAATTTTGCCCCAAATGGGTCTTTACTCGCCTTGGAAGGAAGTGACTTGTGATGTCCCACAAGGATCTGTGCTGGGGCCTCAATTATTGACCATATTTATTAACGCAATAGAGAGCCATATATCCAAGTATTTTTTTATTTGTTCCTGGGATGTGGGCGTCGCTGGCAAGGCCAGCATTTATTGCCCTTCCCTAATTGCCCTTGAGAAGGTGGTGGTGAGTCACCTTCTTGAACCGCTGCAGTCCGTGTGGTGATGATACTCCACAGTGCTGTTATGGAGGGAGGTCCAGGATTCTGACCCAGTAAGATGAAGGAATGGTGCTATACATCCAAGTTAGGATGGTGTGTGACTTGGAAGGGAACTTGGAGGTTAGACCGTGGATAACAAGGGACATTAAGGAGTGTTAAATCCAAGGAAGAGGCATATAAATTGGACAGAAAAAGCAGCAAACCTGAGGACTGGGAGAAATTTAGAATTCAGCAGAGGAGGACAAAGGGTTTAATTAGGAGGGGAAAAATAGAGTATAAGAGTAACTTGCAGGGAACATAAAAACTGACTGTAAAAGCTTCTATAGATATGTGAAGAGAAAAAGATTAGTGAAGACAAACGTAGGTCCTTTGCAGACAGAATCAGGTGAATTTATAATGGGGAACAAAGAAATGGCAGACCAAGTGAACAAATACTTTGGTTCTGTCTTCACTAAGGAAGACACAAATAACATTCCGCAAATACTAGGGTACCGAGGATCGAGCGAGAAGGAGGAACTGAAATAAATCCTTATTAGTCAGGAAATTGTGTTAGGGAAATTGATAGGATTGAAGGTCGCTAAATCCCCAGGTCCTGATAGTCTGCATCCCAGAGTACTTAAGGAAGTGGCCCTGGAAATAGTGGATGCATTGGTGGTCATTTTCCAACATTCTATAGACTCTGGATTAGTTCCTATGGATTGGAGGGTAGCTAATGTAAACCCACTTTTTAAAAAAAGGAGGGAGAGAGAAAACAAGGAATTATCGACCGGTTAGCCTGACATCGGTACTGGGAAAAATGTTGGAATCAATTATTAAAGATGTAATAGCAGCACATTTGGAAAACATTGACAGGATCGGTCCAAGTCAGCATGGATTTATGAAAGGGAAATCATGCATGACAAATCTTCTAGAATTTTTTGAGGATGTAACTAGTAGAGTGGACAAGGGAGTACTAGAGGATGTGGTGTATTTGAACTTTCAAAAGGCTTTTGACAAGGTCCCACACAAGAGATTAGTGTGCAAAATTAAAGCACATGGCATTGGGGGTAATGTATTGACGTGGATAGAGAACTGGTTGGCAGACAGGAAGCAAAGAGTAGGAATAAACGGGTCCTTTTCAGAATGGTAGGCAGTGACTAGTGGGGTACCGCAAGGTTCAGTGTTGGGACCTCAGCTATTTACAATATACATTAATGATTTAGACAGAGGAATTGAATGTAATATCTCCAAGTTTGCAGATGACACTAAGCTGGGTGGCAGTGTGAGCTGTGAGGAGGATGCTAAGAGGCTGCAGGGTGACTTGGACAGGTGAGTGGGCAAATTCATGGCAGCTGCAGTATAATGTAGATAAATGTGAGGTTATCCAGTTTGGTGGCCAAAACAGGAAGGCAGAATATTATCTGAATGGTGACAGATTAGGAAAAGGGGAGGTGCAGCGAGACCTGGGTGTCATGGTACATCAGTCATTGAAAGTTGGCATGTAGGTACAGCAGGCGGTGAAGAAGGCAAATGGCATGTTGGCCTTCATAACGAGAGGATTTGATATTGGGACAGGAAGGTTTTACTGCGGTTGTACAGGGCCTTGGTGAAACCACACCTTGAGTATTGTGTGCAGTTTTGGTTTCCCAATCTGAGGAAGGACATTCTTGCTATTGAAGGAGTGCAGCGAAGGTTCACCAGACTGATTCCCGGGATGGCAGGACTGACATATGAAGAAAGACTGGATCGACTAGGCTTATACTCACTGGAATTTAGAAGAATGAGAGGGCATCTCACAGAAACATATAAAATTCTGACGGGATTGGACAGGTTAGATGCAGGAAGAATGTTCCCGATGTTGGGGAAGTTCAGGACCAGGGGTCACAGTCTAAGGATTTAGGACCGAGATGAGGAGAAACTTCTTCACTCAGAGAATTGTGAACCTGTGGAATTTTCTACCACAGAAAATTGTGAAGGCCAGTTCGTTAGATATATTCAAAAGGGAGTTAGATGTGGCCCTTATGGCTAAAGGGATCAAGGGGTAGGGAGAAAAAGCAGGAATGGGATACTGAAGTTGCATGATCAGCCATGATCATATTGAATGAATCTGCAAAGGAATATAAACAGGCTAAGTGAGTGGGCAAACATTTGGCAGATGGAGTATAATCTGGGAAAGTGTGAGGTTTTTAGCAGGAAAATAAAAAAGCAAATTATTGTTTAAATGGAGAGAAACTACAAAGTGCTGCAGTAGAGGGACCTGGGGGTCTTTGTGCATGAAACACAAAAAGTTAGTATGCAGGTACAGCAAGTGATCAGGAAGGCAAATGGAATGTTGGCCTTTATTGCAAGGGGGGCTAGAGTATAAAAGCAGAGAGGTCCTGCTACAACTGTACAGGGTATTGGTGAGGCCACACCTGGAGTACTGCGTACAGTTTTGGTCTCCTTATTTAAGGAAGGATATACTTGCATTGGAGGCTGTTCAAAAAAGGTTCACTCGGTTGATTCCAGAGATGAAGGGGTTGACGTATGAAGAACGGATGAACAGGTTGGGCCTATACTCATTGGAGTTTAGAAGAATGAGGTGATCTTATTGAAACATATAAAATACTGAGGGGGCCCGACAATGTAGATGCAGAGGGGATATTGCCATTCATGGGGGAATCTAGAACTAGGGGGCATAGTCTCAGAATAAGGGGTCGCCCATTTAGAACTGAGATGAGGAGGAATTTCTTCTATCAGAGGGTTGTACGTGGAATCGTCTGCCCCAGAGAGCTGTGGAGGCTGGGTCATTGAATAAATTTAAGGTAGAGATAGATTTCTGCGTGATAAGGGAATGAAGGGTTATGGGGAGTGAGCAGAGAAGTGGAGCTGAACCCAAGATCAGATCAGCCATGATCTTATTAAATGGCGGACCAGACTCGAGGGTCCTAATGGCCTACTCCTGCTCCTATTTGTTATGTTCTTACTCCGACGCACTCCTGGCTGGCCACCCACGTTCTACCCTATGTAAACTAGAGGTGATCCAAAACTCTGCTGCCCGTATCCTAACTCGCATCAAGTCCCGCTCACCCATTACCCCTGGGCTCGCTGACCTACATTGGCTCCCGGTTAAGCAACGCCTCGATTTCAAAATTCTCATCCTTATTTTCAAATCCCTCCAAGGCCTCACCCCTCCTATCGCTATAATCTCCTCCAGCCTTACAACCCCCCACCCCCCCACCCCGAGATGTCTGCGCTCATCTAATTCTGCCCTCTTGAGCATCCCTGATTATAATCGTTCCACCATCGGTGGCTGTGCCTTCTGTTGCCTTGGTCCCAAGCTCTGGAACTCCCCGGCTAAACCTCTCGACCTCTCTTTCCTCCTTCAAGACGCTCATTAAAACCTACCTCTTTGGCCAAGCTTTTGGTCACCTGCTCTAATTTCTCCTATGCGGCTCGGTATCAAATTTTTATCTCACAACATTCCTGTGAAGCGCCTTGGGACATTTCACTCCATTAAAGGTGCTATATAAATACAAGTTGTTGTTGTTTTCACGGCAGAATTAGGGTTCAATAGGCCGTGGTTAACTCGCGTCCTTTGATTTCTTTTCTCGGCTTCAAAGAAAACTTGCTGGTAAAACTCCTTGGATGCCTGTCATCAAACAGCTTTAGATTCCTTTATCTCTTAAGCATTTCACACGCATGCATCAACCTTTTCATTTGCCCAACAGCTTATTACGAGAGAGAGAAAAAAAAATCCCAGATCAGCTCCTTTTTCTTTTCAAACTCCTGGTTTTGAGTCGGGGGATTAATGCTTGGGGTTTTTGTGCATTCAGAAGGCTGATACTATCAGAAAAATATCATTACTCAAAGATAGCGCTTGAAAAATCCATTAACAAACTGATGTTTCATTTGAATTTAAATATACCTCTTCATTTTTCTTATTTCTAAAAGGACCTGAGATGCTTGTGTGACGACAGTCTCAATCCATCTCCAAGGCTCATTTATATTCCATCCGATCGGTGACTGCAGTTTCTTTGCTTTCTATTATCTTTTTCCCTTTACAATCTGTTTCCCATTTCCTCATTTCCCGCCCCCTTCGAACCTCATTCATTGAATAGAATCATAGAATAGTGCAGCACGGAAGGAGGCCATTCGGCCCATCGAGTCTGCGCCGGCTCTATCGAAGAGCGATCCAGTTAGTCCCACTGCCCCCGCTCGTTCCCCACATCCCAGCAATTTTTTCTCCTTGAAGTATTTATCCAATTCCGATTGTAAAGGCTACTGTTGAGTAAGCAGCCATCATCCTATCAGACAGTGCATTCCAAATCCTAACCACTCGTAGCGTAAAATAAAGTTTTCCCTCATGTCGTGTCTGGTTCTTTTGCTAATCACCTTAAATCTCTGCCCTCTTATCGACCCTTCGGCCACTGGAAACAGTTTTTTCTTTATTTCATCTATCTAAACCCTTCATGATTTTAAACACCTCCATCAAATCTCCTCTTGGTGTCAGCTGTGGCTCAGTGGGTAGCAGTCTCGCCTCTGAGTCAGAAGATTGTGAGCACCAAAATAATCCAGGCTGACACTCCGAGTGCAGTGCTGAGGGAGTGCTGCACTGTCGCCGTCTTTCAGATGAGACGTTAAACCGAGGCCCGTTCTGCTCTCTCAGATGGACATAAAAGATCCCATGGCACAATTTCGAAGAAGAGCAAGGGAGTTATCCCCATTGTCCTAGCCAATTTTTATCACTCAATCAACATCAGATTATCTAGTCATTATCACATTGCTGTGCGCAAATTGGCTGCCGCGTTTCCCACATTACAACAGTGACTACACTCCAAAAGTACTTCATTGATTGTAAAGCACTTTGAGACGTCCAGTGGTCGTGAAAGGCGCTATACAGATCCAAGTATTCCTTTTTTTTCTTTCTTAGCCTTCTCTGCTCTATGGAGAACAACCCCAGCTTTTCCAGTCTATCCACAAAACAGTTGACTATTCTCCATATGCAGGTCCAAAAAGTGAGTTTGAGCTGGTTATTTGCCGGAAAATGCTGGTGTTACCTGTTCTCACCAACACTCACAGGCAGATTTTCCAGTAGTTCACATACACTTGTCTTTGAAGCCGGCAGGATAAGCTGATCAGGCTGTTCAAAAAGCATAAGAGATCCTTGGCGACATAGAGTACTAAAGTGTAGAAGTTAAGTTCAACCGTTATAAATCACTGGATAGGCCTCAGCTGGAGTATTGTGTCCAATTCTGGGCATCACACTTTTAGGAAGGATGTCAAGGCCTCAGTAAGGGTTCAGAGGAGGTACCAGGGATGAGGGACTTCAGTTATGGAGAGACTTGGAGGAGCGGAGATTGTTCTCCTGAGAGCAGATAAGGTTAAATGGAGATTTAATACAGGTGTTCAAAATGATCAGGGGTGTTGACAAAGCAGATGGGGAGAAACTGTATCCTTTGGCAGGAGGATCGGTAACCGGAGAACACAGATTTAAGATAATTGCCAAAAAAGCCAGGGCGGAGATGAGGAAGAATGGTTGTCCTCAGCGAGTTGTTGTGATCTGGAACGCGCTGCCTGAAAGGGCGGTGGGAGCAGATTCAACAGTAACTTTCAAAAGGTAATTGGATAAATACTTGAAGGGGATAAATGTGTAGGGCTATGGGGAAAGGACAGGGGCGGGGGGGGGGGGGGGAGGGGACTAATTGAATAGCTCTTTCAGTGAGCCGGCACAGACGATGGGCCGAATGGTCACATTCTGTGCCATTTGATTCTATAATTCTAGCCACCAGATGACAATCAACGGTCGTAATCCTGACTGTTTTTTGTTGCCCAGAAGACAATAAGAAAGACTTGGATTTATATAGCGCCTTTCATGACCACCAGGCACCTCAAAGCACTTTACAGCCCATGAGGTGCTTTTGGAACGTAGTCATTGTTGTAATGTGGGAAACGCAGCAACCAATTTGTGCACAGCTAGCTCCCACAAACAGCAATGTGATAATGAGCAGGCAATCTGTTTTTTTGATATGTTGATTGAGGGATAAATATTGGCCAGGAAACCAGGGCTAATTCCCCTGTTCTTATTCGAAATAGTGCTACGGGATCATTTTCATCCACTTGAGAGAGCAGACAGGACTTTGGTTTAATGTTTCATCTGAAAGACGACACCTCCAACAGTGCAGTGCTCCCTCAGCACTGCACTGGAGTGTCAGCCTAGATTTTTGTGCTCAAGTTGGATCTGAACCCACAACTTTATGACTCCAAGGCAAGTGTGCTACCCACTGAGCCACAGCTGACATTCTATAAAGGTACTATGTAAATGTAGTTGTTTCCAATGATGATGGTATCGATTAGCATTGGCCAATTCAGAAGCTGCTTCAGCTTGACATGCACAATTGGCCCTGATTTTTATTGGCGACATTCTTTGATTGGCAGATGTAAAGCCACCTCGCTCCGCCCAGCAGTGCCGCCTGCCCCAGAACTCCTCCCTAGGGAATGGTAGCATACTGGTTATGTTACTGGACGAGTAATCCAGAGACTTGGACGAATGATCTGGAGTTCAAATCCCACCATGGCAGCTGGGTTTACATTCAGTTCATTAAATAAATCTGGAATGAAAAGCTAGCATCAGCAATGGTGACCATGAAACTATCGTTTTGTGATTAAAAACCCATCTGGTTCACTAATGTCCTTGAGGGAAGGAAATCTGCTGTCCTTACCCGGTCTGGCTTTTACGTGACTCCAGACCCAGAGCAATGTGGTTGACTCTTAAACGCCTTCTGAGAATGGCCTCGCTAGTCACTTAGTTGTTCAAGGGTCAATTAGGGATGGACAATAAATGCTGGCCTTGCCAGCGACGCCCACATCCGAGAACTAATGTTAAAAAAAATTGACAGGAGCACTTAAGTGGAACTTTGTGAGGCCACAGAAGATACAAACCTGGTATCAGTGAAAAAGAAATGTGACCATGAAGCTATCGGATTAGCCTAAAAACTCCAACTGCTAATGCCTGTTAGGGAAGAAAACCTCCTGCCCTTACTAGGTATGGCCTACATGTGACCCCAGTCCCACACCAGCATAGTTGATTCCCAAGTGCCCTCTGAAGTGGACAAGCTAGCCACTCAGTTGTAGAAAATCAGGGCAACTAGGAATGGGCAATAAATGCTGGCCTTGTGAGCGATGCCTCACACCCAGGTAATGAATAAAGAATAAAGGCATACGGGGAAGATCGACTAAAAAAAGAATGGATTTTGTTACGTCAAGCGCTCGTTTTCTGATCTTAGAAATTCTTGTGTGTTATATGCCCTTGACAGTTATGGGGTGCAGGATTATCAAAGCATATAATTAATAATGGGGAACAGATATTTTATATCGGTCTTCATGGTAGAAGACATTAAAAGCATCCCAATAATAGATAATTAAGGGGCTATAGGGAGGGAGGAACTTAATACAATCACTATCACTAAAGAAGTAGTACTTGGTAAAATAATGGAACTAAAGGCGGGCAAGCCCCCTGGACCTGATGGCTTGCATCCGAGAGTCCTAAAAGAAGTAGCTGTAGAGATAGTGGATGCAATGGTTGCAATCTACCAAAAAAATCCGATTCTGGGGAGGTCCCAGTGGATTGGAAAATCGCAAATGCAACGCCCCTGTTTAAAAATGGAAGCAGACAGAAAGCAGGAAACTATAGACCAGTTAGCCTAACATCTGTCGTTGGTAAAATGCTGGAGTCCATTATTAAGGAAGCAGTAGCAGGACATTTGGAAAAGCATAATTCAATCAAACAGAGTCAGCATGGTTTTATGAAGGGTAAATCATGTTTGACAAATTTACTGGAGTTCTTTGGGGATGTAACGAGAGGGTGGATAACGGTGAACCAGTGGAGGTGGTGTATTTGGATTTCCAGAAGGCATTCGATAAGGTGCCACATAAAAGGTTACTGCACAAGATAAAATTTAATGGGGTTGGGAGTAATATATTAGCATGGATAGAGGATTGGCTAACTAACAGAAAACAGAGAGTGGGGATAAATGGGTCATTTTCCGGTTGGTGAACAGTAACTAGTGGGGTGCTGCAGGGATCGGTGCTGGGGCCTCAACTATTTACAATCTATATTAATGACTTGGATCAAAGGACCGAGTGTAATGTAGCCAAGTTTGCTGATGATACAAAGATGGGTAGGAAAGCAAATTGTGAGGAGCACACAAAAAATACGCGAAGGGATATAGACAGGCTAGGTGAATGGGCAAAAATTTGGCAGATGGAGTATAATGTGGGAAAATGTGAAAGAGGTTATCCACTTTGGCAGAAATAACAGAAAAGCAAATTATAATTTAAATGGAGAAACATTACAAAGTGCTTCAATACAGAGGGACCTGGGGGTCTTTGTGCATGAAACACAAAAAGTTAGTATGCAGGTACAGCAAGTGATCAGGAAGGCAAATGGAATGTTGGCCTTTATTGCAAGGGGGATAGAGTATAAAAGCAGAGAAGTCCTGCTACAACTCTACAGGGTATTGGTGAGGTAACACCTGAGTACTGCGTACAGTTTTGGTCTCCTTATTTAAGAAAGGATATTCTTGCATTGGAGGCTGTTCAGAGAAAGTTCACTAGGTTGATTCCAGAGATGAGGGGGTTGACTTATGAAGATAGGTTGAGTAGGTTGGGCCTATACTCATTGGAGTTCAGAAGAATGAGAGGTGATCTTATCGAAATGTATAAGATTATGAGGGGGCTCGATAAGTTGGATGCAGAGAGGATATTTCCACTCATAGGGGAAACTAAAACTAGGGGACATAGTCTCAGAATAAGGAGCCACCCATTTAAAACTGAGATGAGGAGGAATTTCTTCTCTCGGCGGGTTGTAAATCTGTGGAATTCTCTGCCCCGAGAGCTGTGGAGGCTGGGTCATTGAATATATTTAAGGTGGAGATAGAAAGTTTTTGAGCGATAAGGGAGTAAAGGGATATGGGGAGCGGGCAGGGAAATGGAGCCGAGTCCATGATCAGATCAGCCATGATCTTATTAAATGGTGGAGCAGGCTCGAGGGGTCAAATGACCCATCATGATTGTGCCCATCTTTTTGCAACAGCAATCCAAAACAAAGCCCACTGCGGAGATCACTCCCCAGAGCCCTGTAGCTTGCTCTGCTTCAACCATTCCCAGTCTCATAGCATCCCAAACTTCAAAGATTTCCGCATAAAGCAATTTATTTTTACTTATTTCTTCATGCTTCTAGTTAAATTCATAACCTCTCATTGCAGACTCCCCAATCAAGACAAATATTGTTTCCCTATTCACTCCATCAAAACACTTTACAATTTAAAAACTTCAGAAAATCTCCTCTTAGACTCTCTGCTCCAGTGGAAATAGCCTTAGTATCACTCATAATTGTCATAAGTCGCATTTATATAATGCCTTTTACAACCCCAGGATGTCTCAAAGCACTTTACAGCAAATTAAGTACTCCTGAAGCGTAATCATTGCTGTAATGTAGGAAATGCGACAGTCAATTTGCGCACAGTAAGGTTCCACAATCAGCAATGTGATAATGACCAGATAATCTGTTTTGGTGATATTGATTGAGTGAGAAATATTGGCCAGGACACCAGGGATAACGCCCCTGCTCATCTTCGAAATAGTGCAATGGGATCTTTTAAGTCCACTCGAGAGACCAGACGGAGGTCTAGGTTTATCGTCTCATCCGAAAGACAGCACCTCCGAGACCCTCAGCACTGACACTGGAGTGGCAGCCTAAATGTTCATGCTCAAATATCTGGGGTGGGTCTTGAGCCCACAACCTTCAGACTCACAGGCAAGAGTGCTATCTACTGAGCCACACCTGACACTTAACCCCGGTATCACCCTGGTGAATCTTATGTTCTCTATGGTTGTAATGTCCTTTCTATAGTGGGACACCCATAAACGGCACATGGGACAGTAACTGTGGCCGAACCAATCATTTGAGTAAATTCCATTCCTTCTTCACTGTCGTACTCTATTCTGCTATTTATGAAATTCAAAATACTGTTGGACTTTTTTATGGCTATATATTCTTGAATTCATGCTTCCAGGGAATTCTGTATTAAATCCCCGATCTCTCTGTTCATCCACACCTTCCATGAAGTGAATCCTCCCATTCCTTGTTTTTTCCTCCCAAAATGTATCACCTCACCTTCATTTACATCAAACTGCACCAGACACCCATCTGCCCATTCTTCGAACCTGTCTGCCTTATTCCTGAAGTCTTTCTCCGTCCTCCTCACGCTTTGCCAAACTCCCAACATCTCCGTCATCAGCAAATTTCAGCATTGTGTTTCCTGTACCCAAGTCCCAATCATTCACAATGTACCGAGGACAAAAGGGGGCCTAGCACTGACCACTGGAGTACATCACTTCCAGCCCTACTCCAATCTCTCCTGATGGCTACAAGAGCAGGTCAGAGGCTGGGTATCCTGTGGCGAGTGTCTCACCTCCTGAACCCCCAAAGCCTTTCCACCATCTACAAGGCACAAGTCAGGAGTATGATGGAATACGCTTCACGTGCCTGGATGAGTGCAGCTCCAACAACACTCAAGAAGCTCGACACCATCCAGGACACAGCAGCCCGCTTGATTGGCACCCCATCCACCACCTTAAACATTCACTCCCTCCACCACCGGCGCACCGTGGCTGCAGTGTGTACCATCTACAAGATGCACTGCAGCAACTCGCCAAGGCTTCTTCAGCAGCACCTCGCAAACCCACAATCTCTACTGCCTAGAAGGACAAGGGCAGCAGCAGATGCATGGGAACACCATCACCTCCAAATTCTCTCCAAGTCACACACCATCCTGACTTGGAAATATGTCGCCGTTCCTTCATTGTCGCCGGGTCACAATCCTTGACCTCCTTCCCTAACAGCACTGTGGGAGTACCTTCACCACACGGACTGCAGCGGTTCAGGAAGGCGGCTCACCACCACCTTCTCAAGGGCATTTAGGGATGGGCAATAAATGCCGGCTTTGCCAGCGACACCCACATCACATGAACCAATAAAAAAAAGCATTTACCTTAACTCTGTTTCCTGCCCATCACCCAATGTTCTATCCATCCTGCTACATTTCCCCTTACACCATACACCCAAAGCCTTCTATCAAGCGTCTTGGGAGATTCTAAAATGTATCTAACTTTTGTGCCAATTTCTTTTTATAAGACTGCAATTACTGCTAAAAGATATGAGTGTTACTGCTCATCAGAGTTTGTACGGCTCAGCTAAGCTAACTGCTGCATCCTAATATCGCGAAGCAATGTCACGGGTCAAGCTGAGATAACAGCTACAAAACTGGACTTGCAAAGACAGCGCAAAAGACACCCTTTAGATTAAATATAGGATATTCACATGAAGAATGAATGTTCAAAACTCTTGCATCAGCTACAGGTGCCACGCTATGATTGGATAAGCAAAGTTTGTTGTAATGGGCACAGAGGAATATAAGGAGACTGTTTAACCTGAGATACACAGATGTCGAGCAAACACACTTGCAGTGGTAGATACGTGCTGGCCAGCTGAGCCTAACATCATCATCATAGGCAGTCCCTTGGAGTCGAGGATGACTTACTTCCACACTAGGAATGAGTTCTCGGGTGACTGAAGAGTCCAATGCGGGACCTACAGTCTCTGTCACAGGTGGGGCAGACGGTGGTTGAAGGAACAGGTGCGTGGGGTGTCTGGATTGCCGCGCGCTCCTTCCACTGTCGACGCTTGGCTTCAGCACGCTCTCGGCGAAGAGACTCAAGGTGTTCAGCGCCTTCCCGGATGCTTTTCCTCCACTTTGGGCGGCCTTGGGCCAGGGATTCCCAGGTGTCAGTGGGGATTTTAAATTTTTTCAAGGAGGCTTTAAGGATGTCCTTGAAACGTTTCCTCTACCCATCTGGGGCTTGCTTGCCGTGTTGGAGCTCCGAGTAGAGCGCTTGTTTTGGGAGTCTCGTGTTAGGCATGCGGACAATGTGGCCCGCCCAATGGAGCTGATCGAGCGTGGTCAATGCCTCGATGCTGGGGATGTTGGCCTGAGCGAGGACACTGACGTTGGTGCGCCTGTCCTGCCAATGGATTTGCAGGATCTTGCGGAAGCAGCGTTGGTGGTACTTCCCCAGTTTTTGAGGTGTCTGCCTCAACTCCACTTCCCTGTCCGCTCCCCATAACCCTTCACTCCCCTATAGTTCAAAAATCTGTCTATCTCCACCTTAAATATATTCAATGACCCAGCCTCCACAGCCCTCTGGGACAGAGAATTCCAAACAGTCACAACCCTCTGAGTGAAGAAATTCCTCCTCATCTCTGCCTTAAATGGCTGACCCCTTATCCTGAGACTGTGCCCTCTGGTTCTAGACACTCCAACCAGGGGGAAACAACCTCTCAGAATCGACCCTGTCAATCCCTTTTCAGAATCTTGTATGTTTCTATGAGATCACCTCTCATTCTTCTAAACTCCAGAGATTATAGGTCCTTTCTACACAATCTCTCATCATAAGACCTCTCAACCTGGAAGTGAACGGGTTTGGAAGTGGTTTGAGGTCGCGGTTCTGAGTTTTAACACTTTATCATCCCACCCGCCTCCCAACGCAACCGTTTGTAGTGGTTACCATTCAGTAGGGTATTTGATCGCAGCACTCCCAACAGCTGTTCTTAATTCATAGTATTATAGAATCATAGTTGAGGATAACTAACAAGGAGAGAGAATCTACTGACTGAGCCAAACCCATTGTGCCTCTCAATCACAGAACCACTGACAAGCTGAAGCAGTGCTTCATAATGACTCTACATGTAACATTTCATCCCATTCCCTGCATCAGCGGCTCACCTCAGATGAACATGATAAAGCCGTCACTTGTCTGCCAAGAACTGTCTGCAGTTGCATCAGCCTTTCCATTAACTGGGAAGGTAAATAGTTACTTTGCAAATCTTCGGTATCGTGCAGTCAATAGTAATTAATTAGACTCAGAATCCCTGGGCTAAGGTGGGAACGCGCAGCCAGGGATCCTGTGTCTGATGACTATGTGGGGACCAGCCAGATGCAACACAGGGTTTCTTCTTTCCAGCCCTAAAAATTACAATATGCCCAACCAGGGAATCTCCCGACTGGAAAGCTATTGGGCGAGGACCGGATATCCTTCAACTGTGATTCCCCCATGGCGGAATGTTGTTCTGACCCTCATTGCTTTGGCCCACACATGAGCAGTGACCAACCTGGGTCAGATATCATTGAGCTGCCAACACCCGTCGAACCATAATCCAGGGGTGTCAGCCAGCACACTCGCCTCTGAGTCAGAAGGTTGCGGGTTCCATAGGCTGATGTAGCCTGAGTGAATGACTGAGCTGGACTCTGTACCTAAAGCACTGACTGTGGAATGGTTATGCAGGAAGATTTTGCAAGGGAAAAATGGCAATTTTTATTGTGACAGCTGAATGCGCTTCCCGTTCGGGAGCAAAAATCAGTGAGGAGTCATTTCAGGAACAAATAGCAACTCATGATTTCTTACCACATCTCGTGATTTTTAAGAGTTTGTCTCATGATTTATGAAATGGTGGGATTGGCATTACTGAGAAGATCAGCTATGATCTTATTGAATGGCGGAGCAGGCTCAAAGGCCAAAAGGCCTATTCCTGCTCCTATTTCTTACGTTCTTAAGTACACCCTCCAGTGCAGTACATAGAAACATAGAAACATAGAAAATAGGTGCAGGAGTAGGCCATACAACCCTTCTAGCCTGCACCGCCATTCAATGAGTTCATGGCTGAACATGCACTTCAGGACCCCCTTCCTGCTTTCTCGCCATACCCCTTGATCCCCCGAGTAGTAAGGATTTCATCTAACTCCCTTTTGAATATATTTAGTGAATTGGCCTCAACTACTTTCTGTGGTAGAGAATTCCACAGGTTCACCACTCTCTGGGTGAAGAAGTTTCTCCTCATCTCGGTCCTAAATGGCTTACCCCTTAGACTGTGACCCCTGGTTCTGGACTTCCCCAACATTGGGAACATTCTTCCTGCATCTAACCTGTCTAAACCTGTCAGAATTTTAAACGTTTCTATGAGGTCCCCTCTCATTCTTCTGAACTCCAGTGAATACAAGCCCAGTTGATCCAGTCTTTCTTGATAGGTCAGTCCCACCATCCCGGGAATCAGTCTGGTGAATCTTCGCTGCACTCCCTCAATAGCAAGAATGTCCTTCCTCAAGTTAGGAGACCAAAACTGTACACAATACTCCAGGTGTGGCCTCACCAAGGCCCTGTACAACTGTAGCAACACCTCCCTGCCCCTGTACTCAAATCCCCTCGCTATGAAGGCCAACATGCCATTTGCTTTCTTAACCGCCTGCTGTACCTGCATGCCAACCTTCAATGACTGATGTACCATGACACCCAGGTCTCGTTGCACCTCCCCTTTTCCTAATCTGTCACCATTCAGATAATAGTCTGTCTCTCTGTTTTTACCACCAAAGTGGATAACCTCACATTTATCCACATTATACTTCATCTGCCATGCATTTGCCCACTCACCTAACCTATCCAAGTCACTCTGCAGCCTCATAGCATCCTCCTCGCAGCTCACACTGCCACCCAACTTAGTGTCATCCGCAAATTTGGAGATACTACATTTAATCTCCTCGTCTAAATCATCATGTAGTGTTGCACTGTTGGTGGTGCCGTCTTTTGGGTGAGACATTAAACCGAGGCCCCACCTGCTCTCTCAGGTAAAAGATCACATGGAAGTATTTCGAAGATTAGCAGGGGCGTTATCCCCGGTGTCCTGGCCAATATTTATCCCTTAATCAACATCACTAAAAGCAGATTATGAGGTCATTATCACATTGCTGTTTGTGGGAGCTTGCTGTGTGCAAATTGGCTGCCACGATTCCTACATTATAATTGTGACTACACTTCAAAAAGTACTTCATTGGCTATAAAGTCATGTGATCGTGAAAGGCAATATATAAATGCAAGACTTTATTTTTTTTCTGAGTCAGAAGGTTGTAGGTTCAAGTCTCACGCCAGAGCCTTGAGTACATAATCCAGGCTGACATTCCCTCCAGTGCAGTACCAAGACAGTCTTTTGGATGAGACGTTAAACCGAGGCCCCATCTGCTCTCTCAGATGGATGTAAGAGCCCCCTTGGCACGATTTCGAAGAAGAGCGGGGGAGTTCATCCTGGTGTCTTGGCCAATATTTATCCCTCAACCGACGTCACGAAAAAACAGATTATTATCATTTTGCTGTTTGTGGGAACTTGCTGTGCTCAAATTGGCTATTGCATTTCCAACATTTCAACAGTGACTACACTTTAAAAACACTACATTGGCTGTAAAGTGATGTGAGACATCCTGAGATTGTGACAGATGCTATATTCTTTCTTTTCTTCTTTCTTTCTTTTCTTCTTTCTTTCTGTCTATCTTTCTGTCTTTCTTTCCCATCAATGTTTATCAATAACAAACATTGTTCTGCTAAAAACTTTAGCAATCATCCTCTTAGCTCCATTCACAAGAGCTTATATATACCACGTATTTCTGATGGGCAGAGTTTCTTTCGTTCTTTATTTCTGTTATATCTTCAGATGCTCTAATAATGACTCCACAAGACAATGTATTGTACTTGAACTGTAGTGACCTTAGTCTATTTAATGTAACTCCAGAGTGAGGATCACACCTGGTAGCCTGCCTTTTATGCTAGGCCTGACCCACCTGTACAGGTAACCCACTGCAGTGCCCTTTGGTGGCACACCTTGATATAGTACAAGCAGCAACCATGTAGGATACATGACACTTTATTTCTTTCCTTCCTCTCTCATTAAATAAAAGATTCAAGCAGAAGCATGGAAGGTTTGTTAAAGGCATGGTGCTGGCCCCAGGTCCATGAGGTAATTAGGTGTAACCCCCAGGTCTGGCGAAGAGGCTCAGAATGCAACTCACATCCTCCTTTTTGAACAGCAAATGCTGGAAATACTCAGGCAGCTTCTGTGGAGAGAGAAATAGAGTAAACGTTTCAGCTCGATGACCTTTCATCAGGAACTGGAACCATAACTCTGTTTCTCTCTCCGCAGATGCTGCCTGACCTGCTTAGTGTTTCCAGCATTTTCTGTTTTTATTTCTGATTTCCAGCATACACAGTATTTTTCTTTTGCCCCCTTTTTTGTATCTGAACACGTGCCTGTTATGCTAAGGTAAGGCACAGTTGATTATGATTTGCGATGGAGAAACCCAAGTGTTAAAGCCCATAGTGTAGACACCATGAAAGTTGTAAAGACTGGGAGAGAAGGTAAGACAAATCATGAAGTATTGATGATGGCCCCTAAACTCCAACACCTTTCTTTCAGGAACAACCTGTCTTGTTATTCTCTGAATACTGCAATGGACATTCCTCCTCCAAGCCTTTCTCAGTTGCTGTACCTAAGCTCTGAATATGTTCTCCTAAAAGATATTAATCTCTTTCAGCCTCACAACCCCACAAGATGTTTGCGCTCCTCAAATTCTGTACTTGTGAGCATCCCTGATTATAATCGTTCAATCATTGGCAGCCATGCCTTCAGCTGCCTAGGCCCTAAGCTCTGGAGCTCCCTGCTATTATGTATGCAAACCTCACCAAAGTGTAAGACTTGCCACCAGGGAGCACACCTGTGGGAGACCTAAGGGTCACCTGTGCACCCTGGGCAAGCAGGTATAAAAGGCAATCCATCATGCTGCTTCCTCACTCTGGAGTTACATTAAAGAGCCAAGGTCACAATGATTTGCGCTTCCAAGACAGTCTTGTGGAGTTATTCTGAACATAACAATTGGTGACGAGTTACAGATCACGAACTTTCACGCGGTAATGACTGCCGTTGGTATTCTTGAGAGATTTGTTGAGGGTGATGATTGGGAAGCCTTCGTTGAGCGTCTCGACCAGTACTTTGTGGCCAATGAGCTGGACATGGCTGAGATGGCGGTCAAGCGCAGGGCGATTTTGCTCACCGTATGTGGGTCTTCAATATATGGCCTCCTCAAAAATCTGCTGACACCGGTCAAACCAACGGACAAGACTAACACAGAGCTGTGCACGCTGGATCGGGAACACCTCAAGCTGAAGGAGAGCATCCTAATGGCGAGGTATCGCTTTTACACACACCATCGCTCCGAGGGCCAGAACGTGGCGAGCTTTGTCGCCGACCTAAGATGCCTTGCGGGACAGTGCAAATTTGCCGGATCTTTGGGGAAATGTTGCGGGACTTTTTCATGCTTGGAATCGGCCACAAGGTCATTCTTCGCAAACTGCTGTCTGCCGAATCCCTAGATCTGAGCGAGGCCATCACGATAGCCCAGGCTTTCATTGTCATGTTTGTAACTACAATGTAACACCACTGTATTACTGTATAAACTCAACTTAGATGCACACCTTGACCACAAGGGGTGAACTTGTGGGAGACGCTCCTTACCTGATCACACAGGTATATAAAGGGAGGTCCCACGCAGGGTCATCACTTCTGGAGTCCTGTAATAAAGAGTTAAGGTCACAGAGTGGCCTTATCCCTTGAATGTGCCTCGTGTGGTTTCATGCTGTAGAGTAAGGACCTTACATTTGCGACGGGAAACGGGAATTCACGACCCATGAGAATGGCCACCGGTAGCACAGAGGAACAGTATTGTGTGGGGAAGACTGGGACGATTTTGTCGAGAGGCTTCAACAAAGAAAGAATGGCTGGGGGATGCAGCGGCCGACAAGCGACGGGCTCATCTCCTGACCAGCTGCGGACCAAACACTTACGCGCTCATGAAGGACTTACTGGCACCCGAAAAGCCGACGGACAAAACCTTTGAAGAGCTTAGCGAATTAATCGGGAAGCACCTCAAACCAGCGAGCAGCATACACATGACTTGACACAGATTCTACACCCACCGATGTTGTGAAGGACAGAACATACCGGACTTTGTAGAGGACCTCCGGCGTTTGGCCAGCCTCTAAGTTCACAGACGCCTGCAGGGGGAGATGCTAAGGGACTTCTTTATCGAGGGCATCGGTCATGCGGGAATTTTTTGCAAGTTAATTGAGACCAAGGATTTGACCTTGGAAACAGCAGCGTTGTTAGCTTAAACTTTCATGGCGGGAGAGGAAGAGACGAAAATGATTTACGCGTGCAATTCTGCCTCTAATGCGGCGATGGATCAGGGAGTCATCATTGTCAATGCTACTCAGAGCCCCGCGGGCAGGCAGGGGCAGTCTGACATTTACCAGGCAGCAATAGACCCCAGAGCAGGACCTCAACAGAGACAATGGCAGACTGAACGGACATTCACACCATCACAGTGGACAATGCGGCCCAGGATGGAGCCATTGACACCCACTAATAGGGTACTTAAGAGCAGTCAAAGGGACAGTCAGCGCGGAATTCCTGGCTATAGTCCCTTTGTCCCCAACAATGGAAACTTTAACTCATGTTGGAGATGTGGGGGAAAACACTCAGCCAGATCTTGTAGATTCCAACAGTTTGTCTGCAGAAACTGGAATCTCAGTGGCCATCTAGCTCGAATGTGCAGAAAACCTGCAACCAGACTAATATATGAGGCGGATGGACCAGAAGAGGGTTCTGTGAGGCAGGATGACTTTTGGGGCAAATCGATGGACGCCGAGGTTCAGCGGGTCCATGTGGCGAATATTCACAGTTCATACACCAAAACACCACCAATGATGATGAGGGTTTTGTTGACCAGTATCCCAGTACCCATGGAGCTGGACACTGGGGCCAGCCAGTCACTCATGGGCGTTCAGCAATTTGAGAAGCTATGGCCACTCAAAGCCAGTAGACCCAAATTAGAACGTATTGAGACACAATTACGAACATACACCAAAGAAATCATTCCGGTGCTATGCAGTGCAATGATGGCTATCACACAAAATGGGTTAATGAACCAGCTGCCACTCTGGATTGTCCCGGGCAATGGTCCCACACTGTTGGGGAGGAGCTGGTTAGCCAAGATGAACTGGAAATGGGGGGATGTTCACACAATGTCCTCGGTGGAGCGAAGTTTGTGCTCACAAGTCCTACAACAATTCGAGTCACTATTCTAACCGGGCGTTGGGACTTTTAAAGGCACTAAAGTAGTGATACACATCACCCCAGACGTCAGGCCAGTGCACCAGAGCGGTGCCGTATGTGATGCGGGAAAAAATCGAGAGCAAATTGGACCGGCTGTTGCAAGAGGGCATCATCTCGCCTGTTGAATTCAGCGACTGGGCGAGCCCCATCGTTCCCGTTCTAAAAGCAGATGGCTCTGTCAGGATCTGTGGTGACTACAAGGCCACCATCAAACGGGTGTCCATACAAGACCAATACCCGCTCCCAAGAGCGGAGGACCTTTTTGCCACGCTGGCAGGCGGCAAGCTGTTCACCAAGTTGGACCTCACTTCAGCCTATATGACCCAGGAACTGGCAGATGAATCCAAACTACTGACCACCATCACCACGCACAAGGGACTGTTTGCGTATAACAGGTGCCCGTTTGGCATTCGATCAGCGGCCGCGATTTTTCAACGTAACATGAAAAGCCTGCTTAAATCCATTCCGGGAACGATAGTATTCCAGGACGACATCCTCATCACGGGTCGAGACACCGAGGAACACCTCCACAACCTGGAGGAGGTGCTACGCCGACTGGACCGGGTAGGCCTGTGACTCAAGAAGTCTAAATGCATGTTCTTAGCTCCTGAGGTTGAGTTTCTGGGCAGGAGGGTTGCTGCAGATGGGATTTGGCCCACCGAATCCAAAACAGAGGTGGTTCGACGAGCACCCAGGCCCTGCAACACATCGGAGATGTGTTCATTCCTGGGACTGTTGAACTATTTCGGGAACTTTCTGCCGAACTTGAGCACGTTGTTGGAGCCACTACACGTGCTCCTGTGTAAGGGTTGTGATTGGTTTTGGGGGGACTGTCAGGAACGGGCTTTCGATCGGGCACGAAACCTACTTTGTTCAAACAAGTTGTTGACCCTGTACGACCCCTGTAAATGTTTAGTTCTGACATGTGATGCATCGTCCTATGGGGTTGGGTGCGTGTTGCAGCAGGGTAATGCTGAGGGTCAGCTACAACCTGTGGCTTATGCCTCCAGGTCACTCTCTCCAGCAGTACGGGGCTATGGGATGGTCGAGAAGGAAGCGCTTACATGTGTCTATGGTGTAAAAAAAAATGCATCAGTACCTCTTCGGTAGGAGGTTTGAATTAGAGATGGATCACAAGCCACTCACATCCCTGTTGTCAGACAGCAAGGGTGTCAATGCCAACGCATCAGCTCGCATACAGCGATGGGCCCTCACGCTAGCTGCTTATGACTACTCCATCCGGCACCGGCCCGGCACTGAAAACTGCGCTGACGCGCTCAGCAGGCTTCCACTGGCCATCACTGAGGGGGCAGCTGAGCAAAGCGTTGAGATGATCAAGGCTGTCGATGCCTTTGACAGTGCGGGCTCCCCCATCACAGCCCGCCAGAACAAAATCTGGACAAACAGAGATCCCCTCCTATCCTTGATTAAGAAATGTGTCCTGACTGGGGATTGGCCGTCCGCACACGGAACATGCCCTGAGGAGGTCAGACCGTTCTACAGACGGATGGATGAGCTCTTCATCCAAGCCGACTGCCTACTATGGGGCAGCCGGGTAGTCATGCCCCAGAAGAGCAGGGAGGCATTCATCAGGGAACTCCACAGCGAGCACCCAGGCATTGTGATGATGAAGGCCATTGCCCGGTCACACGTTTGGTGGCCTGGAATTGATTCAGACCTGGAACACTGTGTTCACAGGTGCACGACGTGTGCCCAGCTGCGTTATGTCCTCAGGGAGGTCCCGCTCAGCCCATTGCCCTGGCCCACCAGGCCATGGTCACACATTCACGTTGACTACGCGGACCCGTTCGTGGGGAAGATGTTCCTCATTGTAGTAGATGCGTACTCGAAATGGATCGAGTGCATCATCCTGAATTCATGCACGTCATCCACCACCGTGGAAAGCCTACGTGCGATCTTTGCAACCCATGGCTTGCCGGACATCCTGGTTAGTGATAATGGCCCGTGTTTCACGAACTATGAATTCCGGGAGTTTGTCGGGCAATGGCATCAACCACGTCAGGACTGCGCCATTCAAGCCGGCCTCCAATGGCCTGGCGGAACGGGCAGTCCAAATCATTAAGCAAGGTATGCTCAGGTTTAAGGACCCTCCCTACAATGCCGCCTATCGCGCCTCCTGCTGGTCTATAGATCCCGAACGCATTCGCTCACAGGGGTCCCGCTCACAGAGCTACTCATGAAATGGACACTCAAATCTCGGTTGTCCCTCATCCACCCAGTCCTGACCGACATAGTTGAGGGCAAGCGCAAGTCACAAAACGAGTACCATGACCGTAATTCAAGGGGGAGATGTATCGAAATAAATTATCCTGTATTCGTCCTCAATCATGCCATGGGACCCAAATGGCTTGAGGGTACTCTAATTGGCAAAGTTTGGAATAGGGTCATCATGGTAAAACTCAACAATGGCCAGATATGCCATAAGCATTTGGACCAAGTAAAAAAAAGGTTCAGTATGGACACGGAGGAACCTGAAGAAGACCATGAGATGGAGCTCACAACACCGCCAGCGAACGAGCAATAAGAGCAAACAGAAGAATGCACAGTCCCTGCGGTCAGCCCGGACAGGCCGGAATCACCACAGGTGACAGACACTCATGTCAGTGTCCAACAACCAGAACCCCAGCTGCGGAGCTCCAAGAGGAAGCGTAGACCACCTGAAAGACTAAACCTATGATCCCAGTAGGACTTTGGGGGAGGGAAGGTGATGTCATGTTTGTAACTACAATCTAACACCACTGTATTACTGTATAAACTCAACTTAGATGCACACCTTGACCACAGGGGGTGAACTTGTGGGAGACACTCCTTACCTGATCACACAGGTATAAAAGGGAGGTCCCATGCAGGGTCATCACTTCTGGAGTCCTGTAATAAAGAGTTAAGGTCACAGAGTGGCCTTGTCCTTGGAATGTGCCTCGTGTGGTTTCATGCTGTAGAGTAAGGACCTTACATTCATATCCACGAGTGACAACACGAAACAAATATCTTTGCAACATCGAAGCTCACCGGTAAGTACTGGGCATAAAATAATGCCTTCAGCAGGCAGAACTGTACATAGCAGGGCGTACACGGCTGCAGAGGCCAGGTCTAGGGTGACTCAGAGGCCGCTGTGAGGTGTGAATGTGTATCTATTAACACCATGTTGGCACTGCGAGGGCAGTCATAGATGTCGATTCAAGCACTATGTGTGCAAGAGCTGTGGAACAATGCGGCACCTCCAGCGAATGTGCAAACCACCTGTGACTCACCACGTGGCAGAGTCAGCAGAGGACAAACGATCCAGCGCAGATCACGCTGAACGAGCAGGAGAGGCAACTCAACCTGAGGATGAAGAGGAAGTGTATGGGGTATACACCTTCACCACCAAAAGCCCTCGATAATGCTAAACGTTAAACATAACGGCATTCCAGTCTCCATGGAATTGGACACGGGGGCGAGTCAATCAAGCATGAGCCAGAAAGCTTTTGAGAAACTGTGGGGCAACAAGGCATAGAGGCCAAAACTGAGCCCGATTCACACAACGCTGCGCACTTACACCAAAAAACTCATACCTTTTAACGCAGTGCGGCAGTGAAAGTATCATACGACGAATGGTGCATGATTTATCACTATGGATTGTACCAGGCAATGGCCCAACGCTGTTCGGCAGAAGCTGGCTAGGAAAGATCCCATGGAACTAGGACGACATCAAAGCACTGTCTTCTGTGGATGATGCCTCGTGCGCCCAGGTGCTCAACAAATTCCTGCCGTTATTTGAGCCAGGCATCAGCAACTTCACAGGCGCCAAGGTGTAGATCCATCTTGTTCCTGGGGCACAGCCCATTCATCACAAGGCCTGAGCAGTCCTATATATGATGCGAGAGAAAGTCGAGATTGAGCTGGACGGACTTCAACGAGAGGGAATCATATCGCCAGTCGAGTTCAATGAGCGGGCCAGTCCAATCATGCCAGTGCTAAAGAGCAATGGGACGGTCAGAATCTGCGAGGACTACAAGGTAACGATCAACCGAGTCTCGTTACAGGACCAGTACCCACTACCTAAAGCGGAGGACCTATTCGCAAGGGGGAAAGTCGTTCACCAAGCTAAATCTAACCTCTGCTTACATGACACAGGAGCTGGCTGAACCTTCAAAGAAATTGACTTGCATCAACACGCACAAAGGACTGTTCGTGTACCACAGACGCCCCTTTGGGATTCGCTCGGTTGCGGCCATCTTCCAGAGGAGCATGGAGAGTCTGCTGAAATCGGTTCCATGCACCGTGGTGCTCCAAGATGACATCTTGATCACCGATCGCAACACCACTGAACACTTGCACAACCTGGAAGAGGTTCTAAAGCGACTGGACAGAGTGAGACTCAGGTTGAAACGCTCCAAGTGTGTCTTCCTGGCGCCAGAGGTCGAATTTCTGGGGAGAAAGATTGCGGCGGATGGCATCAGATCCACGGACTGCAAGACGGAGGCCATCAAGAATGCACCCAGACCACAGAATGTGACGGAGCTGCGTTCGTTCCTGGGACTCCTCAACTATTTTCGTAACTTTCTACTGGAGTTGAGCACTTTGCTGGAACCCTTGCATTTATTGCTACGCAAGGGTGATGACTGGGTTTGGGGTAAATCTCAAGAGATAGCCTTTAATAAGGCCAGAAAACTGCTATGCTCTAACAAGTTACTTGTATTGCATGACCCATGTAAACGTTTAGTACTAGCTTGTGATCCGTCATCGTATGGGGTCAGTTGTGTGTTACTGCGAGCAAATGTGTCAGGCAAACTGCAACTGGTTGTGTTAGATATGTATACTTGTATTTACTCTGTACAGCCACCAGAGGGCTCATCCCCTGGAGTCCCAAGGGATCCCATAATCCCTTGGGAGCACAGATATTTAAGGAGGCTTCACAGGTTGGCGAGGCACTCTGGAGACCTGCAATAAAAGACTAAGGTCACACTTTACTTTGAGCTCACAGTGTTCAGTCTGACTCTTTCTCCATACACAACCGGTTGCATATGCGTCCAGAAGTTTATCCAAGGCTGAAAGAGCCTTCAGTATGGTTGAGAAAGAAGTGTTAGCATGTGTATACGGGGTTAAGAAAATGCACCAATACCGATTTGGTCTCCGGTTCGAGCTCGAAACTGATCACAAACCGCTTACTTCACTGCTCTCAGAAAGAATTGTTAATGAGGAGAGCACTCAAAATCAGACTCTCCTTAGTCCACCCGAAACTCAATGATCATGTAGAAACACAGCGGCACCGGCATAACGCATACCACGATCGCGCGGCTGTATCGCGTGACATTGAGGTTAATGATCCTGTGTTTGTTCTCAATTACAGTCATGGTCCCAAATGGATTGCTGGCACGGTTTTAGCCAAGGAGGGGAATAGAGTGTTTGTTGTTAAACTGTTGAATGGGCAAACGTGCAGAAAGCACTTGGATCAGACCAAACTGTGATTCACTGACAGCGAAGTCGATTGCTGGTTGGGTGTGTGTTGGTGGATCATAGATGGTAAAGTCTTCTACCATCTATGATCCGCCAACACACACCCAACCAGCAATCGACCTCGCTGTCAACCACGAGGATGAACCCACCATGCCCGACAGTCCAATCAGACCAGCCACACTGCCGTGCAGCAATGATCTGACCAACTCACCCAGGCCAGGACTTCAACTCAGGCGATCAACTCTGGGAACGCAGAGCACCAGATCGCCTCAACCTGTAAATAACTTGTACATAAGACTTTTGGGGGGTGGGCGGGGGGTGGGAATGATGTTATGTATGCAAACCTCACCAATGTGTAAGACTTGCTACCAGGGGGGCACACCTGTGGGAGACCTAAGGGTCACCTGTGCACCCGGGGCAAGCAGGTATAAAAGACAATCCACCATGCTGCTTCCTCACTTTGGAGTTACATTAAAGAGACCAAGGTCACAATGGTTTGAGCTTACAACACAGTCTTGTGGAGTTATTCTGAACATAACACCTGCCTAAACCTTTCCACCTCTCTTCCTCTCTTTCCTCCTTTAGGATGCTCCTTAAAATCTACGTCTTTCACTAAGCATTTGGTCATCTGCCGTAATTTCTTCTGATGTGGTTCGGTGTCAAATTTATCTGTTTTGTCTTATAACACATCTGTGAAGCGCCTTCGGACATTTTACTAAAGGTGCTGTATAAATAAAAGTTGTTGTTGTTGCATGAACGTCCTCCTACCCACCTCTTCATTATGCTGAAATCAAGACACTTAAAAAAAAATTCATTCATGGGATGTGGGTGTCACTGACAAGGCCAGCATTTACTACCCATCCCTAATTGCCGTGGTGGTGAGCCGCCTTCTTGAACCGCTGCAGTCCGTGTGGTGCAGGTGCTCCCACAATGCTGTTAGGGAGGAAGTTCCAGGACTTAGGATTTTGCACTAGTCCTTATCCTGACTCATTCCCCATGACATCAAAGCATGGAATTCTTTACCTCCCTCAACCTTCTCTTTTTCCTAAAGTCTAGCGGCTTTTGACAGAAAGAAGGGACGTTGCATTTATACAAGGCGTTGACATAACCTTATTGTGTGCTCAATGTACTACTTTTGAAGTGAAGTCGCTGTTGTAGAGACAAACGTGTCAGCCAATTTGAGCATAGCAAGATTCCACAAACAGCTGATGTGTTTACGGTGGTTGAGGGATGAATTGTGGCCAGGAATCCAGGACAACCCCCTACTCCTTCCAATTGTATCGTTGGATCTGTGACATCTATTGGTAGACAGAAGCATTGGTTTAAGGATGACACCTCTATAGTCAGCTTTGATCATGAAGTCAGAGCCCCCCACCAGCCCCGATAGGGGGCACAAATCCACTTCTAGAATTGAGATTGCAACCAACAAAACCAAGCAGGCACGCTTTGACGAAAAAGGCCCCATCCCCCCTTCAGACTTTCCTTCAACTTTCTGTTTCTTGATCTCGAGCTCTTCGATTGAATAGCAAACATCTTCAGAATGAATTACATCAGGGACTCTGCATACAGACTGCTGTAACTGTGCCCAGAGCATGGAAAATAATTAATGACCGTGCACTTCAGCTTGAAGTGATGATGAATTTGAAATTTGAAAAATATTTTTTTTCGTCTCAACTCATTATTCGAATTCTTGCTCATTCAATAAGTTGGAGCTGTCAAGAGGGCTCAGTCAGTAATTTAGGGAATGGGAAGATTGGCGTTAAAGCCTGTAAATTGTCGGAAGAAGGGAAGATTAAACTCGACAGTCTTGAAGCCCTGAGAAAGAATGAGTTGGAGCAGGGATCAGGACAATGAGTCTTGATTACAATACCATGAAACGTTGGGGAGGAGAAAAAGCATGTCTGCTGGAGTCTTTTGGAGATGACTAGCTTCAGAGGATCAGTGGCCAGAGAGCTATCAATAAAATAAAGAGAATAAAGATTGTGATGAAAGCACGACCTGAAAGAAATATTGCCTGTCCAATGACAGGAGTATTATTGCATCCTGCCCTGTAGTAGGAATGGTTTCAAATGAACATAAGAACATAAGAAGTAGGAGCAGGGGTAGGCCATTTGGCCCCTCGAGCCTGCTCCGCCATTCAATATGATCATGGCTGATATGATCTTGGCCTCAACTCCACTTCCCCCATAACCCTTGACTCCCTAATCTTTCAAAAATCTGTCTATCTCCACATTAAATTTATTCAATGACCCAGCCTCCACAGCTCTCTGGGGTAGAGAATTCCAAAGATTCACGACCCTCTGATAGAAGAAATTCTTCCTCATTTCCGTTTTAAATGGGCAGCCCCTTAATCTGAAACTATGCCCCTCGTTCTAGATTCCCCCACGAGGGGAAACATCCTCTCTGCATCCAATCTGTCAAGCCCCCTCAGAATCTTATATATTTCAATAAGAACCAAAGGTGTAGTTCTCATTCCTTAGTCTATCATATTAATTGGCTCCCTGGATTTGGATAAATTGTTCCTTAGGTCGGATTAATTGTTTTGTGGAGGCACTGAATCAAAATTATATTCACTATCCCCAAAATAAGAGTTTTGACTTGCATTTCCCACTATTTCAATATTGTACCGTCTCCCATGAGCTTAAGTCCTCTTACTGGCCTTTTGTGGATTACTGCCTCTCTTCATCCCATTATAGCAATTGTGGATCAGTCACTTCCGAGTCAGGAGGTGTGTGGGTTCAAGCCCCACTCCAGAGACTCGAGCACAAAAATCTAGGCTGACACTCCCAGTTCAGTGCTTGAGGGAGTGCTGCACTGTCTTTCGGATGAGATGTTAAACCGAGGCCCCCTCTGCCCTCTCAGGGAGCTCCAAAAGATCCCACGGCAATATTTCAAAGGGAAGTTATCCCCGGTGTCCTGGCCAATATCTATCCTTCAATCAATATCACTAAAGTCAGATTATCTGGGTCATTGTCACATTGCTGTTTGTGGGAGCTTGCTGTGCGCAAATTGGCTGCCGCGTTTGCCACATTACAACATTGACTGCACTCCAAAAGTACCTCATGGTCTGTAAAGTACTTTGGGATTTCCAGTGGATGTAAAAGGTGCAATATAAATGCAAGAGTTTCTTTCTTTATTGGTGATAAGGTCTGCAAACGTGACCGGTCGCCTGTCACTTGAATTCTCTTCTCCACTCCCAGTCTGATCTCTATGTCCTCGCCCCTCCTACACTATTCCAATGAAGCTTAACACAAGCAAAATACTCTTGTTTCGTTACTTGTCCAATGACCATCTCCTTTTGCTTTGTACTATCATCCCTTTTGTCATGTAATCACACCTGCCTTCCACCCTATCACAGACCTTCCCTTTTGTTTTTTCCTCCCCTCCCCCCTTTCCCTGCACTTGCTTAAAAACCTGTTACATCTCTAACTTTTTCCAGTGCTAACGAAGGGTCACCGACCTGAATCGTTAACTCTGTTTTTCTGTCCACAGATGCTGCCTGACCTGCTGAGTGTTTCCAGCAATTTCTGTTTTTATACCGAGGATAACTCCCCTGCTATTCTTCGAAATAGTGCCGTGGGATCTTTTACGTCCACCTTAGAGGGCAGACGGGGCCTCGGTTTAACGTCTCATCCGAAAGCTTAGCCAAACTCTTTAGGACTCCCTCAACCCGGCAAGCTCTCTACTTATTTCTCCGTTTAAAAACCTACGCAGAAGCCACTTTTCGTGGCCAAGGTTTAGGCCACGTTTTATAATCTGTCCCACATAGCTCAATGTCCTGTCCCAATAGCAATAACTTGTATTTATATAGCGCATTTAATGGAGTAAAACACCCCAGGCCACCTCACTGGAACGTAGTCAGACAACAATTGACACTGAATCAAAGAGGTAGGTTTTAAGAGGGTGGGGGGTCTTAAAAGAGAAGATAGAGGTGGAGTAGCAGAGGTTTGCAACAACAGCAACCAGTTGTACTTATATAGCACCTTAAATTTAGTGAAACATCCCATGGCGCTTCACAGGATTATTATGCGATAGAAGATTTGACACTGAGCCGCATAAGGAGAAATTAAGGCAGGTGACCACAAGCTTGGTCAAAGAGGTAGGTTTTAAGTAGAGTCTTGAAGGAGGAGAGAGAGGTAGAGAGGTGGCGAGGTTTAGGGAGGGAGTTCCAGAGCTTAGGGCCTAGGCAACATAAGGCATGGCCACCAATGGTTGAGCGATTATAATCAGGGATGCTCAAGAGGGCAGAATTAGAGGAGCGCAGACATCTCGGGGGGAGGGGGTGGGGGGGACGGGGGGGTTGTGGGGCTGGAGGAGATTACAGAGTTTAGGGAGAGAATTCCAGAGCTTAGGGCCTAGACAGCTGAAGGCAAGGCTGCCAATAGTGGTGTGAATGAAGTGGTGGTGTGGTGGGGGGGGGGGTCGCGAGGGGAAGTGGATAAGAAGCCAGAATTAGAGGAGTGCACAGCTCTCGGAGGGTTGTGGGGCTGGAGGTGGTTCCAGAGATAGGGAGGAGGAGGCCATGGAAGAATTCGATACAAAGGGATGACAATTTAAAAATTGAGTCGCTCGGGGACCGGGAGACAATGTAGGTCAGCACAGGAGTGATGGGTGAACGGGACTTGGTGCGAGTTAGGACACGTGCTGCCGAGTTTTGGATCACTTCAAGTTTATGGAAGGTGGAAGACAGGAGGCAGGCCAGGAGAGCATTGGAATAGTTGAGTCCGGAGGGGACAAAATCATCGGTTTATTTGATTGTGAAAAGCATTGGGACATTTCCTACATTAAGTGTACGCTGAGGCTGTACATGCGGCTTCACAAGTTGATCTATGGGTCGTCTCTTGAAATCGGGATGACTGGTGTGGGGACTGCTATTATTCACCGCCTTCCCTACTACTTCAGCCATCCTTGATTTTTTTTCTGGCCCGTTCTTTATGCAAATTTGTAATGTGCGCAGAATTTCCTTAGTACCTGATTTAATTATTTTTCATCAATTTTTAAAATTATGTGCAAGGCTACTCGTAGCACGAATTGATGCTGCTTTTACATAAAGGGGAGAAATTGGACCCAGGAGATAACATCTGTCCTTCGATTAGAACACAGCTCAATTTCAGCCTACCACAAACAATTTTGCAATATTGAAGAGGGAGTCCCACGAGGAGGACACTTCTAGACGGCAATCTCTCAATCAGAAGTCCTTAAAAAGGAAACCTCATCATCTGGACCTTTCAACGGATGAATGTCTCCATTAGGACCACTTGACAAGAACAAATTATATATAGATGGCACTTTTATTGTCAGTGGCACAGTTGGTAGCACTCTCGCCTTTGAGTCAGAGATTATGGCTACATTCCTAATCAAGAGACATGAGCACAAAATCTAGGCCCCGTCTGCCCCCCTCATGTGGACGTAAAAGATTCTAGTGACACGATTTCGAAGAAATGCAGGGGAGTTCTCCCCGGGGATAATCAAGGGGCTATCGGGAGGGAGGTACTTAATACAATCACTATCACTAAAGAAGTAGTACTCGGTAACATAATCGGACTAGTCCCCTGGACCTGATGGCTTGCATCTTAGGGTCTTAAAAGAAGTGGCTGCAGAGATAGTGGATGCATTGGTTGTAATCTACCAAAATTCCCTGGATTCTGGGGAGGTCCCAGCGGATTGGAAAACTGCAAATGTAACGCCCCTATTTAAAAAGGGAGGCATCCAGCAAGCAGGAAACTATAGACTGGTTAGCATAGGTGCAGGAGTAGGCCATTCGGCCCTTCGAGCCTGCACCACCATTCAATAAGATCATGGCTGATCATGCAACTTCAGTACCCCATTCCTGCTTTCTCTCCCTAACCCTTGATCCCTTTACATCCTCAAAAATTCCAGAAGATTTGTCAAGCATGATTTCCCTTTCATAAATCCATGTTGACTTGGACCGATCCTGTCACTGCTTTCCAAATGCGCTGTTACTTCATCTTTAAAAATTGATTCCAACATTTTCCCCAATACTGATGTCAGGCTAACCGGTCTATAATTACCTGTTTTCTCTCTCCCTCCTTTTTTAAAAAGTGGTGTTACATTAGCTATTCTCCAGTCCATAGGAACTGATCCAGAGTCGATAGACTGTTGGAAAATGATCACCAATGCATCCACAATTTCTAGGGCCACTTTCTTAAGTACTCTGGGATGCAGACTATCAGGCCCCGGGGATTTATCGGCCTTCAATCCCATCAATCTCCCTGACACAATTTCCCGCCTAATAAGGATATCCTTCAGTTCCTCCTTCTCACTAGACCCTCGGTCCCCTAGTATTTCCGGAAGGTTATTTGTGTCTTCCTTCGTGAAGACAGAACCAAAGTATTTGTTCAACTGGTCTGCCATTTCTTTGTTCCCCATTATAAATTCACCTGAATCTGACTGCAAGGGACCTACGTTTGTCTTCACTAATCTTTTTGGCTTTTGCAGTCAGTTTTTATGTTCCCGGAAAGCTTACTCTCATACTCTATTTCCCCCCTCCTAATTAAACCCTTTGTCCTCCTCCTAAATTTCTCCCAGTCCTCAGGTTTTCTGGCCAATTGATATGCCTCTTCCTTGGATTTAACACTATCCTTAATTAGCCTAACATCTGTCGTTGGTAAAATGCGGAAGTCCATTATTAAGGAAGCACTAGCAGGACATTTGGAAAAGCATAATTCAATCTAGCAGAGTCAGCATGGTTTAAGGAAGAGAAATCATGTTTGACAAATTTGCTTAAGTTCTTTGAGGCTGTAACGAGCTGGGAACCAATGGATGTGGTGTATTTGGATTTCCAGAAGGCATTCGATAAGGTGTCACATAAAAGGTTACTGCGCAATATAAAGGTTCATGAGGTTGGGGGTAATATATTAGCATGGATAGAGGATTGGCTAACTAACAGAAAACAAAGAGTCGGGATAAACGGGTAATTTTCCGGTTGGCGAACAGTAACTAGCGGGTGCCACAGGAACGGTGCTGGGGCCTCAAGTATTTACAATCTATGGGCTGGACTTTCCACTTTTGTGCAGATCGCCCAAAAATGGGCGTTATTTCCAGCATTGGCGGTTAATATGAGTTTTGAGGTCACCGGATTAGCGGCCATTTTCAAAACCCCAACTTTCCACTTTATAAAATGGGCGTTGCCGCGAGCGATGTGAAATGGGCATTAGTGTTCGTTTTTTTGACCTTCTGCCGTAAACTGTCAGCATCCATGGCAACGGTCGTTTCCCGCGTTTCAGGAGGTCAATATATGCGCAGAAGAGGAGAGAGAGAGAGGGAGCAGAGAGGAACTGAAAACGTGTGTGGGTGTGTTGTGTGGTTGTTTGGATGTTGTGGGAGGTAGGAGGAAGACTTACCAGCAGCAGAAATAATTGAGTGTTCACTCGGAGTTTTGGGGAAAAAAATGTCGTTAAAGTGGAAGGGATGGAGGAGGCGACACAGCACGCTGTGGAGACTGAGGATGCTGGCGAAAGCAGTGAGGTGGGAGAGGAACTATTGGGAGGCGAAAACGAGCTCGGAGATTTTCCGATGCCTTCCTCCTGCAAGAGGTGGAATCATGCTGAGGTCAATTGACCCAGGGTGGCATTTGAAGCCCACCCCAAAGGTTTACCAGAAGATATGGGCCGACATAGCCGAGGTGTCTCATCGGCGATGAACGAGGTGCGTGAGGGCAACCAGTGCCGCAAGCAATGGAATGACCTTGTCGGATCCGCCTGAGTAAGTATTACATTTATTTACATATATTGTAAGTGCAATGAATGATTAAAATCAGATGTGAATTCTTGCACTTATACTGAGAAGGTTTTACTCAAAGTCTGCGTTGATGGTGTACGTCTTCAGGTAAAGAATGATCATTTTTGTAATAATCATGATTACATCTGTCGGTCATGTGCTGTATCAATCTCTGTGACAGTACCGAGCAATGATCTCACGCAATGATGTCGTGCTGGTGTTATCTTTTACAGAAGAAGCTTTCGAAGAATAAGGCCGAGCAGCGGCAAACGGGTGGCGGGCCACCAATCATCAGCGAGCTCACCGAGGAACGGGTGCTGGCACTATTGAGGAGCCACTCCCGGTCGGCCATGCAATCAGCAGCAGAACCTGATGTGATGTCACGTAAGTAAAGTATACACCATTGTGTCATGTTTAAGTCAATAGATGCCACACCCACTCATATCCGAACAATTACATATGATCGATGATTCATAAAAGTGTTCTCTAAATAATGATGGCCTCATGAAAATCATTGTAGTGCATAATTTGGTCATGGTCATGAAATGTGATGTCTGTGATGATATTATCTGAATGGTGACAGATTAGGAAAAGGGGAGGTGCAAAGAGACCTGGGTGTCATGGTACATCAGTCATTGAAGGTTGACATGCATGTGCAGCAGGCGGTTAAGAAAGCAAATGGCATGTTGGCCTTCATAGCAAGGGGATTTGAGTACAGGGGCAGGGAGGTGTTGCTACAGTTGTACAGGGCATTGGTGAGGCCACACCTGGAGTATTGTGTACAGTTTTGGTCTCCTAACCTGAGGAAGGACATTGTTGCTATTGAGGGAGTGCAGCGAAGGTTCACCAGACTGATTCCCGGGATGGCGGGACTGACCTATCAAGAAAGACTGGATCAACTGGGCTTGTATTCACTGGAGTTCAGAAGAATGAGAGGGGACCTCATAGAAACATATAAAATTCTGACGGGTTTAGACAGGTTAGATGCAGGAAGAATGTTCCCAATGTTGGGGAAGTCCAGAACCAGGGGTCACAGTCTAAGGATAAGGGGTAAGCCATTTAGGACCGAGATGCGGAGGAACTTCTTCACCCAGAGAGTGGTGAACCTGTGGAATTCTCTACCACAGAAAGTTGTTGAGGCCAATTCACTAAATATATTCAAAAAGGAGTTAGATGAGGTCCTTACTGCTAGGGGGATCAAGGGGTATGGCGAGAAAGCAGGAATGGGGTACTGAAGTTGAATGTTCAGCCATGAACTCATTGAATGGCGGTGCAGGCTAGAAGGGCCGAATGGCCTACTCCTGCACCTATTTTCTATGTTTCTATGTTTCTATGTTTCTATGTTGATAGCTTTGGTGCTTTTGTCGTGCATATGCTGTGTGTAGCGCTGGAATCACCTTGTGACCCTAGCACCCACTTCTCCTCCAATAACCCCATTTACGTTTTGTAGCTCAGCCAGCAGCGCGGCCCCAGGCGACACCACCGAGCCAAGAAGCTGCGGGTCTGGTGCCGGACTCGCCGGACAATCGTCCATTTGGTGCTGAGGAGCTCCGATTATCCCCCTTGGAGCTGCAGGGTGCCTTCTCCGCGGATGACAGTGCGGACTTCGAGGAGCCTGCATCTCCAATCTCCATAATCCATTTGACACCAATTACATCGAGTGATTCTGTGGCCATGCCCTCCTCCACCGTGGAGGTAGCGGGCCCAAGTACCTTGCCGCAGGGCACCCGAGGTGTCTCCATTACGCCGCTGACCACGCGGAGGTTCGACGCAGCAGGTCTGCTCCATGTGCGGCAGATCTGGGCGGGGACATGGTACACTTGTCCAGGAGGAGTTGTATTGGTCACAACATTTTTATGTTGTGGTTGCTATTTTGTTGGGAGGTTTGGGGGAAGGGGGGATACCTTGTTTTTTTGCATTTGTGTTCTATGATTATGAAGTTTTGTTTGAAATGTGAACACTTTTATGAATGATATAAATGTTATCTATTTGTTGTGGGGTGGGGTGGGGTGGTTTTTTACAGTTATTATGATTTTATACAAATGTTCTCATTAAATGTTTTTTATTTCACATAAACTTGTTGCACGTTGTCTCACATAAGACCGCTTCTCCCTTTGAGTGCGTGGGGTGTAAGTTCTCGTCCCCCTCTCAGTCTGCCACCTCATTGATTGGGTACATAATGCTCTTGAATATACCTTCTGCCATCTCTAGTCTGCAGCATGTGCGTAGTCATCAAGACAGGCTGAGAAATTACAGGCCCCATTACAATAACAATCAGTATTAAACCTATTGTTCACAAACAATAAATTTACTGTCTAAAACACCTAAAATAAATTCAAATCGTCCACAGTATGATAAGATGATTGTTCAAATGTTCAAATCACCTTAAAAGAACTGCACAGTACATCAAAGCTCCCCAGAACTTGAAGCAGCCTTTTGTATGAACCGACCTCCGATTTACAACATGGCGTCCATACCGCTGGGTTTATTTTCAGGTGAGGGCAACTTTTTCTCACAGTTCTTTTTGGTGAGCGATATTTTCGGTGATATGTGACCGAGGTGCCGAAAGTCACGCTCGCCGACATTATGGGCGTTAGTTTCGCCCATTCTGATCTTTACGGCAAAAAAAAGTGAGCGGATGGTATTATTAAGTGAGTTTCCATTTTGTTGCTAAATGGGCGATATATGGGCATTATACCTCATCTCAGATGAAGGGACCGAGTGTAATTTAGCCAAGTTTGCTGATGATACAAAGATGGGTGGGAAAGCAAATTGTGAGGACACAAAAAATCTGCAAAGGAATATAGTCAGGCTAAGTGACTGGGCAAAAATTTGGCAGATGGAGTATAATGTCGGAAAATGTGAGGTTATCCACTTTGGCAGAAATAATAGAAAAGCAAATTATAATTTAAATGGAGAAAAATTGCAAAGTACTTTGGTAGAGAGGGACCTGGGGGTCCTTGTGCATGAAACACAAAATGTTAGTATACAGGTACAGCAAGTAATAAGGAAGGCAAATGGAATGTTGGCCTTTATTGCAAGGGGGGGATAGAGTATAAAAGCAGAGAAGTCCTGCTACAACTGTACAGGGTATTGGTGAGGCCACACCTGGAGTACTGCGTACAGTTTTGGTCTCCATATTTAAGGAAGGATATACTTGTATTGGAGGCTGTTCAGAGAAGGTTCACTAGGTTGATTCTGGAGATGAGTGAGGTTGACTTATGAGGATAGGTTGAATTGGTTGGGCCTATACTCATTGGAGTTCAGAAGAATGAGAGGTGATCTTATCGAAACATATAAGATAATGAGAGGGCTCGACAAGGTGGATGCAGAGAGGATATTTCCACTCATAGGTGAAACTAAAACTAGGGGGCATAGTCTCAGAATAAAGGGCCACCTATTTAAAACTGAGATAAGGAGGAATTTCTTCGCTCAGAGGGTTGTAAATCTGTGGAATTCTCTGCCCCAGAGAGCTGTGGAGACTGGGTCATTGAATATATTTGAGGCGGAGATAGTCAGATTATTGAGCGAGAAGGGAGTAAAGGGTTATGAAGAGCGGGCAGGGAAGTGGAGCTGAATCCATGATCAGATCAGCCATGATCTTATTAAAGCAGGCTCAAGGGGTCAATTCTTGTGTTCTTGTGTGCAGGACAATAATTATCCCTCAACCAACATCACTAAAAAACAGATTGTTATTGTTACATATGTACACTTGTATTTACTCTGTACAGCCACCAGAGGGCTCATCTCCTGGAGTCCCAAGGGATCCCATAATCCCCTAGGAGCACAGGTATTTAAGGAGACGTCACAGGTTGGAGAGGCACTCTGGAGACCTGCAATAAAAGACTAAGGTCACACTTTACTTTGAGCTCACAGTGTTCAGTCTGACTCTTTCTCCATACACAACAGTTATGGCATTGCTGGGGCCTTGGTTGTGCATAAATTGACTGCCGCGTTTCCTATATTATAAGAGTGACTACACTTCAAAAAGTACTTTGTTGTCTGTAAAGCGCTTTAGGGGGGTAAATGGTCATGAAAGGCACTATATAAATGCAAGTCTTTCTTTCTTTAATGTAGCCGGCGATTATGTCATTGCGGTGCACGACAACCCCTTAGCCTGACTTCTTCTTCTGTTGTGTCGTCAGGGCTACCATCATGCACTCCGGAGGCCATCCAAGGCTCAGCAGCGTGTGCAATGGCCCTCCTCTTTAACCGAAGGGGAGGGGCGTTAAAATGCGCGATGTGGAGCAGCCACATAGCGCTGACCAGCGTGCCCCAGTAGAGCTCCCGGAACCCGCCCAAGAGGAAGTGGAGCGCGCGACTTCCTCTGAGGAGTAGTAACTGAAATTTCGCGGCAGGGCGGTTACTGCCCCCAATCGGGGTCCAGGGAATTTCTCCCCCAGTGAATTTTACCACTTTGATCTCTTGCGACTTGAGCACGAAATCTAGGCTGAACCTCCCAGAGGGGCAGAATGTGGGAATGCTGCACTGTCGGAGGGACAGTACAGAGGGAGCACTGCACTGTTGGAGGGGCAGTACTGAGGGAGTGCTGCACTGTTGGAGGGGCAGTACTGAGGGAGTGCTGCACTGTTGGAGGGGCAGTACTGAGGGAGCGCCGCACTGTCGGAGGGGCAGTACTGAGGGAGTGCCATACTGTTGGAGGGGCATGTACTGAGGGAGCACTGCACTGTCGGAGGGGTAGTACTGAGGGAGTGCCGCACTGTCGGAGGGGCAGTACTGAGGGAGCGCTGCACTGTCAGAGAGGCATGTACTGAGGGAGTGCTGCACTGTCAGAGGGGCATGTACTGAGGGAGTGCTGCACTGTCAGAGGGGCATGTACTGAGGGAGTGCTGCACTGTTGGAGGGGCAGTACTGAGGGCGTGCTGCAGTGTTGGAGGGGCAGTACTGAGGGAATGCTACACTGTCGGAGGGGCAGTACTGAGGGAATGCTGCATTGTCTAAGGGGCAGTACTGAGGGAGTGCTGCACTGTCGGAGGGGCAGTACTGAGGGAGCGCTGCACTGTCGGAGGTGCCATCATTTGGATAAAACGTTAAACCGAGGCTCCTTCCACAGACCACCTATTATTTGATTTAGGATGGAGACTATCCAATTTCAATAATCTCCCAAAGAAATTGAATAATCACAAATAAACCTCCCAGAATAAAACCCAAAGTTAATTGAGGTTATTGAACTAGCATTACAATTAGTCATCATTGACCTATTGCTTTTCACAGGTGTTAATTACAATCCCTGTCAGCCAGCACTCTATTATTGGCCGCGACCGCGAAATTCGGCACGTTAGCGCCGTTTGGAGAACAAAATGGTGGCCCAATCCACTCTGTTCACCCTCTTGATAATGACGATAGCGCAGGCGAGACATGTGTACGCCGGAAATAGGAAGAGTAGACAGATAGTGACATCAGTCAGCGTGTGATGCTGAGTTGACGCACTGCCTGCCATTTTGGACGGTCGCCGTTCCATTAAACGCCCGCTCCTAAACATGCATTCAGCTGCACAAGGATCTCCCCCCACCAGCATTACTTAAATATAGAAACATAGAAAATAGGTGCAGGAGTAGGTCATTCGGTCCTTCGAGCCATTCAATATGATCATGGCTGATCATGCAAGCTCAGTACCCCACTCCTGCCTTCTCTCCATACCCCCTGATCTCTTTAGCCGTAAGGGCCACATCTAACTCCCTTTTGAATATGTCCAACTGGACTCAACAACTTTCTGTGGCAGAGAATTCCACAGGTTCACAATTCTCTGAGTTAAAAAGTTTCTCCTCATCTCGGTCCTATATGGTTTACCTCTTATCTTTAGACTGTGACCCCTGGCTCTGGACTTCCCCAACATCGGGAACATTCTTCCTGCATTTAACCTGTCCAGTCCCGTCAGAATTTTATAAGTTTCTATGAGATCTTCTAAATTCCAGTGAGTATAAGCCTGGCCAATCCAGTCTTTCCTCATATGTCAGTCCTGCCATCCCTGAAATCAGTCTGGTGAACCTTTGCTGCACTCCCTCAATACCAAGCACGTCCTTCCTCAGATTAGGAGACCAAAACTACACACAATACTCAAGGTGTAGTCTCACCAAGGTCCTGTACAACTGCAGTAAGTCCTCCCTGCTCCTATACTCAATTCCCCTCGCTATGAAGGCCAGCATGCCATTTGCTTTCTTCACCGCCTGTTGTACCTGAATGCCTACCTTCAATGACTGATGTACCATGAAGTAAAGGGATACATAAAGACAGATTTTTGAGCGATAAGGGAATAAAGGGTTATGGGGAGCAGGCAGGGAAGTGGAGCTGAGAACATGATCAGATCAGCCATGATCTTATTGAATGGCAGAGCGGGCTCGAGGAGCCAGGTGGCCAACTCCTGCTCCTATTTCTTATGTTCTTATGGATATGTCCAACTTGCAGGTAAGCTGATTATTTCTCTTGTACTGGCTCATGCAGGGTTTGTATGAATACTGGGTTGCTGCAGGACATTTAGAACGTGGGTAAAGTGTGCAGCGGGTGATACTGGATGTTGGGAAGGCGGTGGTTGCTACTGGAAGGCCCCCTTGATCCCAGCCCCTTCTCACGCTGCAGCACAACAGGGAGATGGAGCTGAGCCAGCAAAGAAGACAAGCTGCTCACAGAGAGGGAGTAGCAGGAGGGCGAGGAGTGCTCGCAGCAGTAGGCCGCACCCACCTCAGATCTTCAGGGAGCTCTTCTTCCACTGGCACATGAGCCAGAAGCAGTGTGTTTGCCGGCTCCGCTTCACCCAGGAGGTAGTCACAGAACTCTGCCGCCTCTTGGAATCAGACCTGCGGCCTCCGAGCAAGGCAGCGACGGATCTGCCGGTGACCCCCAAAGGTGACCGTGGTCCAGAATATTTTCACCAGAGTGGAACAGGCAACATAGCTCGCATATCACAGTTCGCCATCCATCGTTGCATCCGGGAGGCCACAGAGACTCTGTACTCTAGGAAAGGGGTCTTCATTGCCCTCCCTCTAAACAGGGGGAAGCAGGAGGAGCGTGCAGGAGGGCTTTGCCAGGATATCAGGCTTCCCCATGATGCAGGGCGCCATCAGCTGCTCACATGTGGCTTTTCAGGCGCCACATATAAAACCATAGAAATTTACAGCGCCGAAGGAGGTTATTTTGGCCCATCGTATCCGCGCCGGCCGACAAAGAGCTACACGGCCCTCACTCAGCAGCCCTGAAGGTTACATATACACCTATGAACAATGAACAATGGCAGAAAGGTAAAGAGCACCCAGCCCAACCAGTCAGCCCCACACAACTGCAACACCCCTTGCACCAAAACATTCTACACTCCACCCCAACCGGAGCCATGTGATCCCCTGGGAGGGGCAAAAACCAGATAAAAACCCGGGCCAATTAGGGAAAAAGAAAATCTGGGAAAATCCTCTCAATATCAATGCTGAGATGCACCGTAACCACAAAGGGTACCACTTGCTTAACGTGCAGTCGGTGTACGACCAGCTATGCTGGCAATGAAGTGCTTCTATGAGAAAGCACCTCCCCTTTCAGAAGTGCAGACAGCCTTTCATTCTGCAGGCAATCTTTTAAATAGAGATCACATTTCCCACAAAATTGGTCCCCTGCTGGGCACTGAGCCAACCAGAGTGCGTCCAGTGCTGGGCTCATCAGTTTAATCAGGTTAATTAGCAGAAAGCACGAATTTCCAATTACTTTCAATGAGTGAGAGCAGATCGCACATCACGATCCCTGCACCCGTTTTCGGGCCTTATCCAATTTAGATACTTTTATCTCTAACCAATTTAGACATCTTTTATCTTATGTTAATCCAGCTCCCTCACACTGTCACTCAGTAACCCCTCCCCCCAGCGCCCTATGTTACTGACTGCATCTGTACTGATGTTAATCCAGCTCCCTCACACTGTCACTCAGTAACTCCTCTCCCCCCAGCATCCTGTATGACTGACTGTATCTCTATTTTTCTGTTTTAAATTGTCTGGACCTCTTTAACAATGTCTGCTTCTTTCTCCAATATATCTGGTGTGAACACTTCACTCATATTTCTGCCCCTCAATGTTACTGCGTGATTGTAAACAAATTAAATTGGTTATGGAGACCAGAATTGAATCTCGAAAGCCCTGTATTTAAAAGACTTTACAAATTCAAATCAAACTGTCTCATTACAACTTCACCATTTTAATAAATCAAGCACTTACATCGACATGGAGAATTTTTTCATTAATATTTTTTAGTCGACTCAATATTTGATGGACCTTCTTGTTTGAACACCAAGGGATATGCAATTAAGGTGGATAAAATGGAGTTTAGAGACAGTCAGCCATGATCTAATTGAATAGGTTTAAGGGGCTGATTGGCCTACTCCTGTTCCTATGGAGTTCTGAATTTCTATGCTGATATTTGGAGAATTGACCCTGAGCAGGACTAGTGTAGAGTCCTGTCCCCTCAGTACAGATTCACACGAGGCATGTAGTGAAGTCAAGGTCACTCTGGACCTGCACCTTTATTTCACAGCTCTGGAATGCTGCACTTGCCTGAGACCTGTCCTTATACACCTGTCTCTTGCAAGTGCATCCCTGGTGGTAAGGTATGCTGGTGGTTATAGGTCATATCTTATTACAGTCATATATAGCATGTTAGGATGCAGTTATATAATAATAATGTAAGATACATTACATCACCATCCCCCAGGGTCTTATTGTCTTTATAGGTTCAGTCTCTCAGGTGGTCGACACTCTCGCGTGGAGCGTCTGAGTTGTGGTTCAGTTGTTTGCCTTGGTGTCTGTTTTTCTTTGGGTGTGGTTGCTGGTATCTCGCCTGAGCTGTCTGTTTTGATTGCCCTTTCCTCAGGTTGTTCCCTCTGTCTGTCCACCAGGTGTGGTGCGAGTTCCACATTGTAGTCTGCCTCTGGTTCCGCAGTGTTATTGGTAATCTGTTTTTGACTTGGTCTACATGCCTCCGGCAGGTTTGGCCATTGTCCATTTGTACTACCAGTAGCCTGTTTCCTTCCTTGCCCGTTACTGTCCCTGCAAGCCATTTGGGACCCCTGCCCTAGTTTAGTACAAACACTTTGTCCCCTATCTCATTCCATCTCCCCCTCGAATTTCTGTCATGGTACTCAGTCAGCTTATGGCGCTTTGCCTCAACGATTTCGTGCATGTCTGAGAGGGTTAATGAGAGCCTTGTTTTTAAAGTCCTTTTCATCAACAGTTGCGCGGTGGGGGGAATCCCAGTCAGTGAGTGCGGACGAGATCTGTATGCTAGCAGCAGTCGCGACAGGCGACCCTGCAGCGTGGGACCTTGGATTTTAAGCATGCCTTGTTTAATGATTTGCACTGCTCTCTCCGCCTGGCCATTGGAGGCCGGCTTGAACGGTGCCGTCTTGTCGTGATTTATGCCGTGGTCAATTAAAAAGTCTTGGAATTCTGCGCTGATGAAGCACGGACCATTGTCACTGACCAATATGTCAGGGATTCCGTGCGTTGCTCCCCAGAGTGGTGGAGGTTGTGCTCGAGTTTAAAATGGTGCATTCGATCCACTTTGAAAATGCATCTACAACTACAAGGAACATTTTGCCCATGAATGGGCCTGCATAGTCTACGTGCACCCGTGACCACAGTTTGGTAGGCCAGGGCCAGGGGCTCAGTGGAGCTTCCCTGGGGGCATTGCTGAGTTGGGCACAAATGGTGCACCTTCGGACGCAGAGCTCCAAGTCCGCGTCAATACCAGGCCACCAGACGTGGGATCTGGCTATGGCCTTCATGAGAACGATCCCCGGGTGCTCGCGGTGGAGCTCCCGGACAAATGCCTCTCTGCCTCGCAGAGGCATGACTACTCGGCTGCCCCACATCAGGCAGTCTGCTTGTAGTGATAGCTCATGCATGCGCCTGTGAAAGGGTTTTAATTCCTCGGGGCAGGCACCGCGAGCCTCTGCCCAGTCACTGGTTAGGACATATCTTTTTACTAAGGATAACGTGGGGTTGCTGGCCGTCCAGGCTCTGATTTGGCGAGCCGTCATGGGCGAACCTGTGGACTCAAAGGCATTGATTGCCATGACTATCTCACAGTCCTGTTCGTCAGACCCTTCCGTGGTCGCCAGGGGTAGCCTGCTGAGCGCGTCGGCACAGTTGTCTGTTCCTTATGGTATAGTCGTAGGACGCCAGCATGAGTGCCCACCGTTGAATTCGCGCCGAGGCGTTGGCGTTTATTGCCTTGCTCTCGGATAGTAGGGACGTGAGGGGCTTGTGGTTGGTTTCTAATGCGAACTTGGCCCCGAAAAGGTATTGGTGCATCTTTTTGACACCGTACACACATGCGAGCGCCTCCTTCTCTACCATTCCATACCCGCGCTCCGCCCGCGAAAGTGACCTGGAGGTATAAGCTATGGGTTGTAATTTGCCCGCACTATTGACATGTTGTAAAACGCACCCGACCCCATACGCTGACGCATCACATGTGAGAACTAGCTTTTTACCTGGGTCAAAGAAAGTCAAAACACTGTTGGAACACAGAAGGTTGTGTGCCTTATTGAAGGCGCGTTCCTGGACGTCCCCCCAAAACCAATCGCTCCCCTTCCTGAGTAGCACGTGGAGAGGCTCCAGGAACGTGTTTAAGTTCTGCATAAAGTTCCCAAAGTAATTGAGTAGCCCGAGAAAGGCGCGCAGTTCTGAGACATTCCGGGGCCTGGGTGCCAGGCGAATTGCTTCTGTTTTGGACTCCATTGAGCGGATTCCATCAGCGGCAATTTTTCTGCCCAAAAGTTCAACCTCGGGTGCGAGAAACAGGCACTTGGATTTCTTGACTCGCAGGCCTACCCGATCCAACCGCTTTAGTACTTCTTCCAAATTACGGAGATGGGAGTCGGTGTCCCTGCCCGTGATAAGTATGTCGTCTTGAAATACAACTTTCCCCAGGATGGACTTGAGCAGACTCTCCATGTTGCGCTGGAATATGGCAGCTGCCGACCTGATGCCGAATGGGCATCGATTGTACATGAAAAGGCCTCGATGTGTGTTGATGGTGGTGAGTAGCTTGGATTCCTCGGTCAATTCTTGCATCATATACGCAGATGTGAGATCTAATTTTGAGAAAAGTTTACCTCCAGGCAATGTGGCAGCGGGTACTGGTCCTGTAGGGAGACTCTGTTTATGGTAGATTTGTAGTCCCCACAGATTCGTACGGATCCATCCCAAAGCGCTTTACAGACAATGAAGTACTTTTTTGGAGTGTAGTCCCTGTTGTAATGTGGGAAACGCAGCAGCCAATTTGCGCACAGCAAGCTTCCACAAACAGCAATGTGATAATGACCAGATTATCTGTTTCAGTGATGTTGATTGAAAGATAAATATTGGCCAGGACACCGGAGATAACTCACCCGCTCTTCTTTGAAATAGTGCCTTGGGATCTTTTACATCCACAGCACAGACTAGGCCTCGGTTTGACATCTCATCCGAGAGACAGCACCTGCGACAGTGTCAGCCTAGATTTACTGTGCCTCAAGTCTCTGGAGTGGGACTTGAACCCACAACCTTCTGACCCACTGAGCCATAGCTGACAAATGGGTCCTAATTCAGAGCTACTAACTCAGGCTAACTTTGGGATAACGTGTGGGAAATGGAAGAAATCAATGATGCTCTTCTGAGAGTGGCACTGAGGCACATTGCAGACGGTGGGGTTGCAAGGCTGACGAGCATCTGATGAATGTTATACCTGACCTTGGAGTTCTTTCTAGCTGACTGTGCGGTTCAAAATGGCCCTCGGCCCTCTTGTCGATTTACCGAGATTCACAAAATAAAACATTTTTAAAACTAATGTAAGTTTGGGCTCAATGACTGACCAATCTGACTGCAATTCCCAAATGAAAGCTGATAAGTACTCTCCAGAGATTGTTTATTCATACACACACTGGTTTCAAACAACTACCAATTGAGCCAATCTGTCTTTATTAGTCTTGTAGAAGAATCCAAACACAGCTAGTTATTATCTCTTGATTAACCTGATGTTTGCTTTTAACATCCACAGCGACTGCATGCCAATTGGCTTTGACAGGTTTGATGGGCTGTAAATTAGGTTGCAGCCTGAGCTCATGTTGCATGTTCTCGGGATGCGGTGGCTGGGGGGGAATGTGAGTCGGCAGTTAGAAAAGCAAAATACCGCGGATGTTGGGCATCTGAAATAGAAACCAAAAACACTGGAAATACCGAGCAGGGTCACTGACGAAAGGTCATCGCCCTGAAACTTTGTTTCTCGCTCCACAGACACTGCCTGACCTGCTGAGTGTTTTCTGTGAGTGGACAGTTGCCAGGTCAGCTTCTGTTTTGTGGTGAGAGGTGACAGATACCTTTGAGAGCTGTCAGAGGAGTGATGTGTGTATTTGTGTGTGTGTGTGTTTGTGTGGGTGAGTGTGTGTTTGTGGATGTGTGTGTTTGTCTGTGTTTGTGTGTGAGTGTGAGAGTGTGCGTGTGTGTGTGTGTGCGTGTTTTTATGGGTGAGTGTGTTTGTTTATGTGTGTTTCTGTGTGCATTAGACATAATAACTGGCGACGAGAATACGGACTTTCACGCGATTATGGCTACCTTTGACACACTAAAAGACTTTGCAGAGGGTGATGATTGGGATGCCTTCACGAAAAGGCTCGAGCAATATTTCGTGGCAAATGACCTAGCAGGGGAGATGGACACATTGGCAGAGAAGCACAAGTCTATACTGCTGACCAGTTGTGGGCCCGAGGTCTACCGCCTCGTCAGGGACTTGCTGGCACCCAAGAAGGCCAAGGATAAGACATACGATGAGCTGACTGAACTAATTCGCGACCAACTAAAACCAAAAGAGAGCATCCTTACGTCCGGGCACAGATTCTACACTCACCGCAGACCTGAGGGCCAGGAGATTGCAAAATATGCTGCCGACCTCAGGAGACTTGTGGCCCCGTGTGATTTTGGCACGTACCTCAACGAAGCATTGCGAGACATCTTCATTATGGGAATTGGCCACGAGGGCCTCCTTCACAAGCTATTATCTGCTGACACCACAGTCAACCTGCAGAAGGCCATCAGCATCAGTCAGGTGTTCATGACCTCGACCTCCAGCACCAAGCAAATTATTCATCCTGTGGACTCAAACCCGGCAAGTACTGTACACAGAATGGTGCCTTTTACAGGCAAGACTGTAGAATGTGGCTCTGCCCAGGGCAGAGAGCACAGACATCAGGGTTCCAGAACTCAGAGTCCGTCGAGGGGTGCTAATCGAGTAGCACCATGCTGGCGTTGTGGAGGAAACCATAGGGCTCACCAGTGTCGGTTTGCTGAGTATGTATGCAAAGCCTGTAACACGAAGGGCCACCTCCAGCGTATGTAATAAAGAAATACGACTCACCGTCTAGCGGAGGAGTTGGTAGATGACTTTGGATCCAGCGGGGAGTATGATGATTTGGCCAGAGAGGCAGCTCAGCCCCAAGAAGAAGTGTATGGAGTGTCTACCTGCACCATCGATTGCCCTCCAGTGAAGATGAAAGTCGAGATAAACAGCGTTCCAGGCTTCATGGAAGTCGACATAGGAGCAAACCAGTCAGTGATGAGCCAGGATGTCTTTGAGAGACTATGGAACGAAAAATGATCCGAGCTGGTTCCAGTACAGGTAAGGTTGAGCACCTACACCACGGAGCTGATCCCAGTCCTTGGTAGTGCGGATGTAAGTGTAATCCATAATGGCGTGGTGAACAAGTTACCTCTGTGGATTGTTGTAGGTGATGGTCCAACGCTATTCGGAAGAAAGTGGATGGGGAAGATCCAGTGCAAATTCGAAGACCTCTTTACTCCAGCAATCGATGTCCCCCGTGCTCAGAGGCAGAGCAAAACCTTACCTTCGCTTGGGCCAGGCACCAGAGAACAGACCAGTACAGCATCTGAGGCATAGACTATCCATCATGATTACGTGGCAGTGATCCGGCCGGAACAACCTAAAAGTACCTTCCCGGCTCTAGTGGCAGGACTCCTGGGGAGGAAGATTGAATTCACTGGCGCTCTTCCAGCTTTTGTGGCAGAATCGTGGGAGAGAAGGATCAAGGCAGTCGACCGAGAGGACAGAGGCAAGATGGCGTCCCTGATGCAGCGAGGGGTAGCATGGCTGAAAAGAAAGATGGCCGCGACAATACCACAAGGTGCAACATTGAAGGACCAACACGTGGTGTCTAACAATGGATTTGATTGGAGTAAAGCCAGCAGGGTTCTCTTAAAGGAGACCTGCAACCAACTGAACTTAAAGAGACATTATATGCATGGCAATCAATGTAACGAACCGATTAAGATTGTAAACAAAATGTTGTTGCGAGATGTCGGTACTATTCCTAATGTAAAGGACAAAATGTTGTTGCGAGATGTTGGGAATAGAGTGTCTCCAAAAGTAGCAAGTGAGCGAATTCAGGAGGAAAAAGGCACTGATCCTGATGCCCTGCCCCAGGTGTCCCCACAAGTTATAGGCCAGCGACCTCAGGAGGGTTACGGCACTGATCCTGATACCCTGCCCCAGGTCTATCCCACACTGCAGGCACTCGATGGCACTATTCGCAATGGACCTGGAAACGAAAACGGCGCCAATACGCGAAGTTGATCACCGTTCCCCACCACCCGGTGGAGACGGCAGAGCCCCCAGACCCAGACGCTACCTCCGCCACGTCCGGGAGCGAAAGGTCAGAACCAACGAGTTCCCCAGCAGGACCTGGAACAGTTCCCAACACCGTTAGAGAGCAGGCAGAAGATTCTGCAGCCCTCAAAGGAGGACAGGGAGGCTACACACATCTGTAGCTCTGCCCACCACTAGGCAACGGCAAAGGCCCTGAATCCTGACAAGGTGAGCGAACCAAGCCATCAGACGACTAGGACCCTGTCCGGTTGCTCTGGAACCAGCGTCCTCGCATACCTGTACTGCTACCTCAGTACATGACTGAACTATGAATGCAATCTACCGAATCCTGGTGCACGACCGTAAAACGTTAACGAATGTAAGTCACTGAATCAAGGTGTCACGATGCAAACTGTGTTTTTTCTTCCTTTTTTTGTACTTGCACTGTGTCTGATCCTGTATGTTAATGTAACGGGCCAGCTGCATGATCTCGCTGTGGGGAGTGGAGCAGGGGGGGCTGGGGGGGGACGGGGGAAATGGATGTATGTAGCCATGGACACACACATGGATCACACCCAGAACCCACTGGAACCTCCACTGCATCATCGAACCATCCAAACTGATAACCACTACCCAACGTTGTGGCAGAAGGACTTGGGGGTTAACAGGAAGAGAGCCAAGCCAAAGTACAGCCAAGGTGCAAGGACTATTGGCAACTTAAGTCTGGGGAGAGCTAAGCCAGAGCACATAGTGCAAAGGTAATTGGCACAAAGAACTTGGGGGCGAGTGATGTAATATACGCAGACTATGGAGGTGCTCTCTGTGTAGTCACTGTGTGGTTGCATAAGATGGAGACTTGTTTACCTGATGTAATAAGGTTTACACTGTGTATATACTATGCTGGCACCACTAGAGGGTGCAACTGGTGGAGACCTGGTGGCAGGGGCTGTATAAAAGGGTAGCCACCATGTGGCTGCCTCACTCTGGAGTTACGAATAAAGGACCAAGGTCACTACAGTTTGAGTACAACACATTGCCTCGTGGAGTCATTCATAAGTACATTACAAACATAATAATCTGTGTGTGTGTTTGATCTGTGTGTGTGTGTGTGTGATCTGTATTTGTATGTGTGATCTGAATGTGTGTGTGTTATCATATGTGAGTGTATGATCTGTGTGTGTGTGTGTCTGTGTGATCTGTATGTGTGTGTCTGTGTGATCAGTATGTGTGTGATCTATATGTGTGTGTGTGTAAGATCTGTATGTGTGTGTATGATCTGTGTGTGTGTCTGTGTGATTGGTATATATGTGTATGATCTGTATGTGTGTATATGATCTGTGTGTGTGTGTGTGTCTGTGTGATCTGTATGTGTGTGTATGATCTGTATGTGTGTGTATGATCTGTGTGTGTGTGTGTGTGTCTGTGTGATCTGTATGTGTGTGTATAATCTGTATGTGTGTGTATGATCTGTGTGTGTGTGTGATCTGTATGTGTGTGTATGATCTGTGTGTGTGTGTGTGTGTGTGTATGTGTCTGTGTGATCTGTATGTGTGTGTATGATCTGTATGTGTGTGTATGATCTGTATGTGTGTGTATGATCTGTGTGTGTGTGTGTGATCTGTATGTGTGTGTATGATCTGTATGTGTGTGTATGATCTGTATGTATGTGTATGATCTGTGTGTGTATGTGTGATCTGTGTGAGTGCGTGCAAAATGCATCATATGCACACAACCTCTAGCAAGGAACAGAAACAAACTGAAACTATCCCTGGGACAAAATACTCTTAGGGGCCGAAATTGATCAAAATTAACATTCCTCTGCAACATCCATCAGTGCCACTTTCGACATGGCCTGGAGCGGGCAGGAGGGGAGAGCCGCCGGAACCACCCGCTGACGTCAGCCGAGCTCCCATATTGATGCGGGCGGGAGCCGGCGCCAGAACGGGGGTGAAACGCTGTGAGGAGGCTGGTCTGTCCCCGAGGGTAAGTATGAAGAGCCTGAAAAAATGGGTAGTGAACATTTTATATATGTTTTTTCCACAGCGACGTACCTGGATGGGGTCCCCTGAAGGTCTTCTGATAGTTTTTTAAAATTTTTTCCGGATTTTATTATCCGGCTGTTCAACCCTCAATGGGCCGGACTCCATCCTCGGCTGTACTTGGGCAGCAAGCGCCTCTGCAGCTGAGAATGAGATCTCCCTCCCGCTGATGCCCAGATTGGCAGCATACGTCTTCCATTTTCCGCCCACCGACCTTCGAGGGACCTCGGTGATGAATACCTCGGCGGCCATTGGCGGCACTTTGGGCGGACGGAGGCCTTGACCAAATTCGGCCCCAAAACCTTTATTTCAAAATGGAAGGCTCAAAAACAAAAGAATTCTACAGTGTCTTTTATGGCCTCTGGACGTACGAAAGCGATTTACAGCCAATGGAGTACTTTTTGAAGTGTAGTCACTGTTGTAATGTGGAAAATACGGATGTCTATCTGTGTCCTCAGCTCATCTGCCTTATTTACTAGACTCCTTGCATTGTGGGCCGCCCCAACCTGTGTGAGAACACCACCGCAGGTTGGGGCTATAAATAGAGCTGGAGCGCCGGGCCCTTGACCGTTGTGGGCGAAGGTGCGGCAAATGAGGGTACGGGGCCCAGAAGAGCCGAGGGCCCAGGGGTAGCACGGGCCAGCCCACACTGCGATATGTGCGCGCACTAGGTCCATGCAGCAGAGCAGGTCTCCAGTCGTCCTGGTTCAACCCTTGCCACTGGATAAAGGCCTAGCTCTGTCGAACCCGTGTGGTGGCTGATGTGCAACGGTCACCACACGTTAACAAATTCCACGCACAGGCATCTTCCACCCCCTCAACTCGAGTTCAGGACTGGAACTTCGGGTTCATCAGTGAAACATCTGTGAACTCTTGTGGAAGCAAGTCATCCTTGTTCGAGGGACCGCCTATGATGATGATGGTGGGAAACACGGCATTCAATTTGCATACAGCCAGCTCCCATAAACAGCAATGTGATAATGACCAGATCACCTGTTTCAGTGATGTTGATTGAGGGATGAATATTGGCCAGGGCAGGGAGAAAAAGTCGTTCAATGAACCAGTCTACTCTTCAACAGACTATGTACAATCCACCCTGTTGTAGACTCAAATTCAATCATTTTGAAGGCCAGTTTTCCCAAACTCTTATGTCAAGCACAGTAACAGGAAAACTTGCCTTCAGGTGATTGTTACTGTGCGCGCATAGAGTACAATCGCAGAAAGAAAGACTTGCGCTTAAGTAGCGTCTTCGACACCTCTCGGCTTGCTTCCTCCAATGTTCCGCTCGCTGTACTCCCAATCTCCAGCTTACAAGCCACAGTAGCTTCCCCGTTCAGCACGGTGTTAAAATAGCGCTGTTAAAATAGGTAATCGGGCCCCGATCTGCAGATGTCAATGAGAACCCCGCCGGCTTTACAGCACAGAAACAGGCCATTCGGCCCAACAGGTCCGTGCTGGCGTTTATGCTCCACTTGAGCCCCCTCTTCCCCTATTCATCTCACCCTATCAGGACATCCTTCTATTCCTTTCTCCCTCATGTTCCTCCCGCTTCCCCCTTAAATGCACCAATGCTATTCGCCTCTACTACTCCTTGTGGTTGCGCATTCCTTTGAGTGGACAATGGCTTAGCCGCCCATCCAAAAGCCTCAGTCAAAATAGTGGTTGGCGGGATCCCAGTGTGTGATAGGCAGATGAGCAACCTGAGTGATTTTCACTGCCGATCTGGCTTGTTTCCGTGGGGCAGGTAGGCTTCTCGCCCAGTTAAATGGGTGGGATAGAGCCTATTATGAACTCTGTCCACCCATTTAATCTTCTTCCACAGCCTGTGTACAATCAGGGGAGTGGGATTAATTGGATAGCCCTAGCAAAGAGCTGGCACAGGCATGGTGGGTTGAATGGCCTCCTTCTGCGCTGCAGCAATCTATCACTCTATGACTCTGCCTTATCATGGACTCTTCTCGCCCATTGCCTAAAGAAACACTCTCTGGCCACCCTTATATTACTCAACTCTGGCCTTTTCGCCTCCACAGACAACGTGACCCCACCACCACAATCATAGCAGCGCTCGCTGTAAATAATTTCATTGGACATCCATCCAGTGTCGAGTCTCCCCTTTTAATCACTGTTTGCTTTGCCGATGCATTCTATCGTCCTGCTTATTGTCCAAATGATTAGTTGTATCTTTCTTAACGAGGTTCCTAATGGATGAATGAGTCTGTGTGTGTGTGTGTATATAGAGAGAGCACGTTCACTTTGTAAAATGAATGTGCAAAATAGAAAATCACTAGATTTATGAGGCATTACAATATGTAATTAAGCCAAAGTCCATCTGATTTGTAGCTTCATAGAATCATAGAATAGTAAGAAAGACTTGGATTTATATATCGCCTTTCACGATCCAGGACGTCTCAAAGAGCCAATGAAGTATAGTCACTATTGTGATGTGGGAAACAAGGCAGCCAATTTATGCACAGCAAGCTCCCACAAACAGCAATGTGATAATGAGCAGATAATCTGTTTTTGTTATGTTGAATGAGGGATAAATATTGGCTAGGACACCAGGGATAACTTCCCCTGCTCTTCTTCGAAATAGTGCCACGGGATTTTTTACATCCATCTTAGAGAGCAGACGGGGCCTCGGTTTAACATCTCATCTGAAAGACGGCACCTCTGACAGTGCAGCACTCCCTCAGCACTGCACTGGGAGTGTCAGCCTAGATTTATGTGCTCAGGGCGCTGGAGTGGGACTTGAACCCACAACCTTCTGACTCAGAGCCGAGTGTGCTACCCACTGAGCCACAGGATAGTACAACACAGTACAGTACAGAAGGGGACCATTCGCCCATCGAGTCTGCACTAGCAGTTTCGAAGATCAAACCAGTTAGTCCCACTGCCCCGCTCTTTCCCCATATCTCTGCATTTTTTTGCCTTCAAGTATTTTCCAATTTCCTTTTGAAGGCTCTGTATCCACCACTTTATCAGGCAGTGCATTCCAAATCCTAAACACTTGTTGCATAAAAAAAATTATCCTCATGTCGTCTCTGGTTCACCTTAAATTTTTGTACCACAGTTATCGACCCTACAGCCATTGGAAACAGATTTCTTTATTTATTCTATCTGATCCCTTCATGGTTTTAAACACCTCGATCAAATCTCCTCTAAGGAGAACAACTCCAGCTTCTCCAGTCTATCCACATAACTGTAATCCCTCAACCCTGGAACCATTCTAGTCAATCTCTTCAGTACCCTTTCCAAAGCTCCACACCCTTCCTAAAGTGTAGTGTGCAGAATTGGACACTTTACTCCAGCTGAGGCCAAACAAGTGTTTTATATAGGTTATGAGCACAGGGACACAGTCTCAGAATAAGAGGTCGGCCATATGGGACTGAGATGAGGAGAAATTTCTTCACCCAAAGGGTGGTGAATCTTTGGAATTCTCTACCGCAGGGAGCTGTGGATGCTCAGTCGTTGAGTATATTCAAGACAGAGGTCGAAAGTTTTGGTGAATGAAGGGATATGGGTTTAGTGTGGGAAGGTGGAGTTGAGGTGGAAGATCAGCCATAATCTTGTTGAATAGCGGAGCAGACTCGAAGGGCCAAATAGAATCATAGAATGGTTACAGCACGGAAGAAGGTCCTTCGGTAGGTCGAGCCCGTGCTGACTCTCAGTTAGTCTCACTCCCCTGCTCTTACTCCAGCTCCTACTTCTTATGTTCTTATGTTTTTATGATAACTTTCTGGCTTTGGTACTCACTGCCTCTATTTATAAAGCCCAGGATCCCATGTTTTATTAACTGCTTTGTAAACCTGTCCTGTCACCTTCAAACATTTGTTCACAGACATACATTCATGTAAGTCCTGTTAACGGAAATTGTTCATCGCACACCAAAATGATAAGTGCTCAATTCTCTCTCCTTGCTTTATTTTTCCAACTTTTCTTCTGAAAAATAAGATGCAAGGAACAGTTTGCAATTCGAGTGAAAGAAATAATCCATTTTTCAACAAAAGGTTCTGGAGCTTCCTGTGAAGCTCGGTTGGTGAGGACACTGTCCAGCGTAGGACTAAACCATAAGTCTAGCAAGATCCCATGATCAATCCTTGGTCTGTGCTAAATTAGATGATCACAGCCAGGGTGACAGTAAAGATTCCGCAATAAGGTACATAGGAACAGGAGCAGGCCATTCAGCTCCTTGAGCTCGATCCGCCAGTCAATTAGAATTGTGGCTGATCTGTATCTTAACTCCATCCACCCGCCTTGGTTCCGTATCCCTTAATACGCTTACCGAACAAAAATCTGTCGATCTCAGTTTTGAAAGGTCCCATTGAACCCCAGCCTCAACAACCTTTTGGAGGAGAGAGTTCCATATTTCCACTACCCTTTGTGAGAAGAAGTGCTTCCTGATATCACCGCTGAAAGGCCTAGCTCCCTTGTTCTGGACTTCCCACTAGAAGAAATAGTTTCTCTCCATCTACCCTCAGTGCCTTAGTGACCCTGGGATAAGATGGAGCTGGATCTGTAGAGCATTAATTCATCTAATGTCCAAATCCTCTATTCTCTCCTCTTCCTGCGTGTAATCCCATGTACATTCTACAACGGGTTAGTGTCACACAAAACACATGTCTGACCTGGGTCTCCTATACCGTTTGCACACATTCTTGCAGATGAATATATTATCTAAAGTTTAAGATTCTCTGGAGAAATCTGTACAGGGCGTTGGTGAGACCACACCTGCAGTACTGCGTACAGTTTTGTTCTCCTTATTTAAGGAGGGGTATACTTGCATTGGAGGCAGTTCAGAGAAGGTTCACTAAGTTGATTCCGGAGATGAAGGGGTTATCTTATGAAGAAAGGTTGAACAGTTGGGCCTATACTCATTGGAGTTTAGAAAAATGACAGATGATCTTATTGAAATTCTGAGGGGGCTTGACGGGGTAGACGCAGAGAGGATGTTTCCCCTCGTGGAGAATCTAGAACTAGGAGGCACAATTTATGAATAAGGAAATGAGGAGGAATTTCTTATCTCAGAGGGTCGTGAATCTTTGGAATTCTCTACCCCAGAGAGCTATGGAGGCTGGGTCATTGAATATATTTAAGGTGGGAATAGACAGATTTTTGAACGATAAGGGAGTCAAGGGTTATTGGGAGCAGGCGGGGAAGTGGAATTCAGGCCAAGATCAGATCAGCCATAATCTTACTGAATGGTGGAGCAGGCTCGAGGGGCCAAATGGCCCACTCCTGCTCCTATTTCTTATGTTATGTCCAAGACTGCCTCCAGGGTACCAGTGCAGCCTTCCGTCACCTGAGGAAAAGAGCTTTTGAAGACCGGGACCTCAAATATGGCACCAAGCTTATAGTCTATAGGGCTGTAATGATACTTGTCCTCCTATATGGCTCAGAGACATGGACCATATACAGTAGACACCTCAAAGCGCTGGAGAAGTACCACTAGCGCTGCCTCCGCAAGATCCTGCAAATTCACTGGGAGGATAGTCGCACCAACATCAGTGTTCTCGCTCAGGCCAATATCCCCAGCATCGAAGCACTGACCACACTCGACCAGCTCCATGGGGCGGGCCACATTGTTCGCATGCCCGACATGAGACTCCCAAAGCAAGCGCTCTACTTGGAACTCCTACACGACAAGCGAGCCCCAGGTGGGCAGAGGAAACATTTCAAGGACACCCTCAAAGCTTCCTTGATAAAGTACACCATCCCCACCGGCCCCTGGGAATCCCTGGCCCAAGACCAACCTAAGTGGAGGAAGAGCATCCGGGAGGGCGCCGAGAACCTCGAGTCTCGTCACCGAGAGCATGTAGAAACCAAGCGCAGGCAGCGGAAAGAGCATGCAGCAAACCAGACTCCCCACCCACCCTTTCCTTCAACCACTGTCTGTCCCACCTGTGACAGAGACTGTAATTCCCCTATTGGACTGTTCATTCACCTGAGAACTCACTTTTAGAGTAGAAGCAAGTCTTCCTCGATTTTGATGATAATGATATGTTCTTTGTAAATCTCAAATCCATCTATCAGTATTTGCCCCAAGGTAATTGTTCTTCAAACCTCTGATCCATATAGCAGTGTGTTAAAAAGGCTAGCACTTTTCAGATGATACTTTTACGATGTTTGGTACATCTTGTTAACAGTTGAAACTTGTCATTGGCCATATTCACCTCATTTTTTTAAATATCATGTGGTCCATGTGATCACCTGGACTGGCTTCAATTGACTGAGGGGGGAGAAGAGGAATTTTCCAGTGTATTTCTTCCCTTATTGGTTCTGGCTTTTTCTCTGTTTTTGTTGCCTCTACCAGGATATTGCATGGCTGCAGAGGCATGCTTTGGGTGGGTGGGTGGGTGGAGGTGAGAAGAGGGGTAGGTGGGGGAGGAAAGGAAAAAAGGACTTGCACTTTTACTGCTATAATGTGGGAAACGCGGCAGCCAAATTGCGCCCAGCAAGGTCCCCCAAACAGCAATGTGATAATGACGAGATAATCTGTTATTATTATGTTGATTGAGGGATAAATATTGGTCAGGACACCAGGGATAATTCAACTGCTCTTCTTCAAAATAGTGCCGTGGGATCTTTTATATCCACCTGAGAGAGCAGACGGGGCTTTCGGTTTAACGTCTCATCTGAAAGACGGTACCCTCCGACAGTGCAGCTGGAGTACTGAGGGAGCGTTAGTCTAGATTTACATGCTCAAGTCTCTGGAGTGGGATCTGAGCCCACAACCTTCTGATTCAGAGGCAAGTGTGCTACCCACTGAGCCACAGCTGACACCAGCAGGGAGGTGTGGGTGTAGGAAGAAATGTTTAGCCATGATGGTCCGGCTATCACGGTGTGCTGGACCAGCTTGTCTTTTCCTGCCCCTTTGTATGTTCATATGAAAACTGAGCTTGGCACTCCTCTAAGATACGTTGATCCATTTGAGCTACATTCAGTTCTCCCCCTCCCTTCCCGCCCCCACCACCCAGACTCTCTGGCCGTACTGCTAGAGTTTCCTTTATGGTCAACAAGAACAACAATAAAAACTCTTTATTGCACAACAAGGGATAGAAGAAGAAACCCTCAGCACAGGGTAGGCTTACACTGCTCAGTTTCTTGAAGCTTGCTGTGTACAAAATAGTTGCTTCACTTGCCTATAAGGCAAAAGGTTTTTGTACTTCAAAGTAATTTATTTATCATGAAGCACTCTGAGAGAGGTGACGATAAATCAGAAAATCATAGACATTTACAGCACGGAAGGAGGCCATTTTGGCCCATCGTGTCTGCGCCGACCGATAAAGAGCTACCCAGCCTAATCCCACTTTCCAGCTCTTGGTCCGTAGCCCTAAGGTCCTCTTACAACAACTTGCATTTATATTGTGCCTAAAACAATATTATAAATCCTTCTGGACTCAACATCGAGTTCAACAATTTCAAACCATAACCTCTGCCCCTATTTTTTTTTTCTGTCTTTTTCTCTTTTCCACGGCAGCTGTTGATAATTCTGCCATCTCCATTTACACACGATCTAGACTCATCTTTTGTCTCTTAATCTCTTCTGCCTTCCATCCTTTTGTTCCTGCACCCCGTCACCCCACCCCCGCCTTTTCCCAGCCTCAACACTTGCTTAAAAACCTCTTATAGCTCCAACTTTTTCCAGTTCTAACGAAGGGTCATCGACCTGAAACGTTAACGATGTTTTTCTCTCTGCACAGATGCTGCCTGACCTGCTGAGTATTCCCAACATTTTCTGCTTTTATTTTATAAATCTTTTGTTTATTCAATATTCCTGAAGTTTCCCGTAGCACAGAATCAAAAAGCGCAGAAGGAGGTAATTCGGTCATCATGCCTGTACCAAAATCTTAAACAGAATCATTGCGAAATACCCTCCCATCCAAGGCAAGTATCACTTTGGTACGGAATGTTTTTATATTTTTTCCCCAAATGGTACAGCACTCGGATCTTAGCTACTGCAACAAACACAATTTATTTGTATAAAAACTAACCAAACTGCTCCTTGTCTGGTTATGGGTGAAGATGCAGGGATAAATATACTAAATCCAGTGAAATTCCCATCTCTGTACAAAAAGTGACTCTTACCTCCATTTCCTCTTTTGAACACAGCAGTTTTATGGAAATACGTATCAGAACAATTAGCGTTATAATTGTTCTTTGCAGCTAACATTGAAGACTATCCCAGGTATCTGCTGCCCATACACTCTTCTCTTTGAAAGAGCTATCCAATTAATCCACTTCCCTGCTCTTTCCTCATGACCTAGCAATTTTTTCCTTTTCCAGTATATATCCAATTCCCTTTTGAAGGTTACGACTAAACCTGCTTCCATCACTCTTTCAGACAGTGCGTTCCAAACTGGTTTTTTGTTTAGTATAAATCCTGATTTTATTGCTACTTTCCATCTTTCCATTTTGTTAGAATGAAAAAGGGTCAGGTGCAAATAAACAATGATAAAATCTTCAATATTTTCAGAACAATTTAACTCCTTAATTGAGATCAGATTGATTTTAAAGTACCTCAGTGGCAGCACTTGCGGTTTCGAGTCAACCGTGGCTCAGTGGGTAGAACACATACCTCTGAGTCAAAAGGTTATAGCTTCAAGTCCAACTCCATAGACTTAACATAAGAACATAAGAATTAGGAACAGAAGTAGGCCATCTAGCCCCTCTAGCCTGCTCCGCCATTCAACAAGATCATGGCTGATCTGGCCGTGGACTCAGCTCCACTCACCCGCCCTCTCCCCGTAACCCTTAATTCCCTTATTAGTTAAAAATCTATCTATCTGTGACTTGAGTACATTCAATGGGCAGAGAATTCTACAGATTCGCAACCCTCTGGGAGAAGAAATTCCTCAAAATACGGGGGAGCCAATTTAAAACCGAGTTGAGAAGGAATTTCTTCTCCCAGAGGGTTGTGAATCTGTGGAATTCTCTGCCCTAGGAAGCAGTTGAGGCTAGCTCATTGAATGTATTCAAGTCACAGATAGATAGATTTTTAACCAATAAGGGAATTAAGGGTTAACTGTATATTGTAAACAGTTGTGGTCCCAGCACCGATCCCTGTGGCACACCACTAACCACCGATTTCCAACCCAAAAAGGACCCATTTATCCCGACTCTCTGCTTTCTGTTCACCAGCCAATTCTCTATCCATGCTAATACATTTCCTCTGACTCCGCATACCCTTATCTTCTGCACGCGTACCCTTATCCTCTGCACTTGAGCACAAAATCCAGGCTTGACTCTCCCAGTTCAGTGCTGAGGGCGCGCTGCACTGTCGGAGGTGCCGTCTTTCAGATGAGACGTTCAACCGAAGCCCATTGTACATGAAACACTCAGGTGGATGTAAACAATCCCATGGGACTATTTGAAGAATAGCAGGGGACGTCTCCCCAGTGCCCTGGCCAACCTTTATCTTTCAACCAACATCAATTAAAAAAAACACAGTCATTATCTTACTGCTGTCTGGAGGACCTTGCTGTAAGCCAATTGGCTGCCACGTTTCCTATATTACAACAGTGACTATACTTCAAAAAAGTACCTCTTTGACTGCAAAGTGCTTTGAGACATCCTGAGGCCATGAAAGAACATAAGAAATAGAAATAGGAGCAGGAGTAGGCCATTTGTCCCTCGAGCCTCCTCCGCCATTCAATAAGATCATGGCTGGTCTGATCTTGGCCTCAACTCCACTTCTCCATAACCCTTGACTCCCCTATCATTCCAGAATCTGTCTATCTGAGCCTTGAATATATTCAATGACCCAGCTTCCACCGCTCTCTGGGGTAGAGAATTCCAAAGATTCACGACCCTCTGAGAGAAGAAATTCCTCCTCATCTCCGTCTTAAATGGGCGGCCCCTTATTCTGAAACTATGCCCCGAAAGGCGCCATACTGCAGAGTTTCAGGACTTTACTCAAAGAAACTAGTTGTGTCCAACGTTCACGTTAAGCTGCGTGGCCGAACAGAGGTCTGGAGGTCCCGCACAGGCGGCTTGCCGGCTTCTAAATGGAAATAAACGTGCATGCGTGATAATGTGAATGGGCCACGCAGCCCCTTAAAGAGGCTGCGCATGCAGAAAAAATTAGTGGGAATATTGGTTGTGTGAACCCTACTGGGAGTAAGAGAGAGACAGAGAGAGACAGAGAGAGGGTGCAACAGTGAGAGAGGCCTAAATGATCTTTTCACCTTTCAACTTTCTCAGGTACTGATGTACCCACAACAGAAACAAGAGAGGATGATAGCGAATTCTTCCTGAAATCGTAGGCGAGTGGGTAAAGATGAGAGAACGCTCTATACTGAAAATTCTGTGCTCGGTATTCTCATTTAGCACAGAATCAATGATGGAGAATTGGAAGTCTCATTACATTTGAATCCAAAAGGGGCCATCAGTCTCTCATCCTCCATCACAGCATTGGATGCAGTTTCTAAAAGCAAAAGGCGTGTCTCTCCGTGAATTATAACACAAAACAATCCTTCACTCGCCAGAAAAATAGAGCACAATTCTAGTGCGAAAATATAACAGTGTCCTTACCCGGATGAAGGTTGGGAAAGCTAGGCCATAGTAGCCAATTGCGAAGTAGTCTGGCTTGGGCCTCAGAACTTTCATGATGTTTTCATAGAACTTGGCTTGGCGTTGCTGTGAAATTCAGAACAAAGTAAGATTAATGTGTGAGAAACATGCTGGACCCCATTTGTTAAGGTTCTTTTTTTTTCCCATTTAGCATCTTCTCAGCTTTATACTGCTGACTGTCAATGTTCTCCTCTCCTCCCCCTCATTCGGCCTGGCATACTGCTCCATGGCTGCTGGCCAAACTCTGGCACTGAACCCAACAGACTGTTAGTTTGTGCATTGGTTGCAGGAGCCATTCTGTCCTCACTCGATCCTGACCCATGCTCCCTTCTCCATCCAGCAGGAGGCGCTGAATAGCTCTCTGGAACAGGCCAATCATTTCCTTTTTCTGGCCAATGCTCTTGGCCGCAATCGTATCTGCCTTGCCAACTGCGCCTCTTGAGTCAGAAGGCTGTGGGTTCAAGTCCCACTCCAGAGACCTGAGCACAACATTTAAGCTGACACTCCCAGTGTAGTGCTGAGGGGTGGGCTATGCGAAGAGGTGTGACATTTTTGGATGAGACGTTAAACCGAGGTCCCGTCTGCTCTCACACGTGGATGTAAAAGATCGCATGGCACTATTTTGAAGAAGAGCAGGGGAGTTCTCCCCAGCGCCCTGACCAATATTTATCCCTGAACTAACATCACTACAACAGATTATCTGGTCATTCATTATCACATCGCTGTTTGTGGGAGCTTGCTGTACACAAATTGGCTGCTGGGTTTCCTACATTATAACAGTAACTACACTTCAGAAGTACTTCATTGCTGTAAAGCGCATTGGGGCATCCTGAGTTTGAGTAATGCGCTATATAAATGCAAGTTCTTTCTTTGGGCTTTGGTGAGATCACACCTGGAGTGCTGCATCCAGTTCATTGGATATATTCATTGGATATATTCAAGAGGGAGTTAGATATGGCCCTTACGGCTAAAGGGATCAAGGAGTATGGAGAGAAAGCAGAAAGGGGTACTGAGGTGAATGATCAGCCATGATCTTATTGAATGGTGGTGCAGGCTCGAAGGGCAAAATGGCCTACTCCTGCACCTATTTTCTATGTTTCTATGTTTTGGTCTCCTTACCATAGGAATTATAAACTTGCCTGAGAGGGAGTGCAATGAAACTTCAGTAGATTGATTCCTGCGATGAGAGGGCTATCCTACTCGGAGAGATTGAGCAGAGTAGGCCAATGCTCTCTGGAGTTTAGAAGAATGAGAGGTGATCCCATTGAAACGCAGAACATTCTTAGAGGGCTTCTCAGGGTATATGCTGAGAGGTTGTTTCCCCTGGAGAGTCTAGAACCAGGGGTCAAAGTCTCAGGATAAGGGGTCGGCCATTTCAGATTGAGATGAGGAGAAATTACTTCACTCAGAAGGGTGTGAATCTTTGTAATTTTCGACCTCAGAGGGTTGTGGATGCTCAGTCATTGAGTATATTCAAGACTGAGATCGCTAGATTTTTGAGCCATAAGACGATATGGGGATTGGGCGGTAAAGCAGAGTTGAGTTTAAAAACGTATTGAATGGTGGAGTAGGCTCGGGGGGCCGTAGGGCTTACTCCTGCTCCTATTTCTTATGTTCTTATGTTCTTTATGAATTTCAAACAGGATCAGCCAGTGACCAAGACATTCAAGCATATATAACATTGAGCTGGTGGGGCTTTGAGGGCCTGATTACCAGATCCCAGGAGACGTGCGTGCCCCAAGGGCTGTTGTTTGGTTACCCATCACTGGACGAGTAGGTTAAGGGAACAGCAACCAGAAGGGATTGCGTCTTGATCGCTGGTGTGAGTTGGCTTACCTCGGCTTAGCTCTGCAGCCCTGGGCTAGAGATGCGGAACTCCTACTACATAAGAACATAAGAAATAGGAGCAGGAGCAGGCCATTCGGCCCCTCGAGCCTTCTCCTAATAAGTTCATGGCTGATTTGATCATGGACTCAGCTCCACTTCCCTGCCCGCTCCCCATAACCCTTCACTCACTTATCGTTCAAAAATGTATCTAACTCCATCTTGAATATATTCAATGACCCTGCCCCCACAGCTCTCTGAGACAGAGAATTCCACAGATTTACGACCCTCTGAGAGAAGAAATTGCTCCTCAACTCAGTTATAAATGGGTGATCCTTTATTCTGAGACGATGCCTCCTAGTTTTAGTTTCCTCTATGAGCGGAAATATTCTCTCTGCATCTAACATGTTGAGCCCTCTCATTATCTTATATGATTCAATAAGATCACCTCCCATTCTTATAAACTCCAATGAGTACCGGCCCAACCTACTCAACCTCTCTTCATAAGTCAACCCCCTCATCTCCGGAATCAACCTAGTGAACCTTCTCTGAACAGCCTCCAATGCAAGTATATCCTTCCTTAAATACAGAGACCAAAACTGTACGCAGTACTCCAGGTGTGGCCTCACCAATACCCTGTACAGTTGTAGCATTCTTGTTCTTTATTGCTAACCGCTGCTTAGGAAAGCATATGGCTGTGGACAGCAGATGAAGTCAAAATCCGACTCAGCAGTGACTCTCTCTGAGGTCAAAGAGCCTGGCCGTCCGCAATGCATTGTAACTATGTTACTGAATTCATAACCCAGAGGCTTGGACTAATGATTCGGCGACGTGAGCTCTAGTCCCACCACGGCAGCTGGGGAATTTAAATTCAATAAATTAAATAAATCTGGAATTAAAAAGCTAGTATAAGTAATGGTGACCGTGAAACTACCGGATTGTCCTAAAAAAACCTATGTAGTTTACTACTGTCCTTTAGGGAAGGAAATCTGATGTCCTTACCTGGTCTGGGCCTATATGTGACTCCAGACCCACAGTAATCACCAACTAGTGTTTAATACTGATTACACCTCACATTAAAAATATGTTAATAAAAAAAATTACCACATTAAACTAATTGGGCACGTGATTTATTCTGATTTACTTAATTATCCTCTGAAATGGCCCAGCAAGCCACTCAGTTGTATTCAAGAAGTCGGCTCACCGCCACCTTCTCGAGGGAAATTAGGGATTAGGCAATAAATGCTAGCCTTGCTGATGACGCCCACATCCTGTGAATGAATAAAAAAACTCAACAGTTTAGGCATGGCAACTCAGAATCATAGCACCCAAATTTGCCCAAGAGTTGCTCCGTTTTTTTTGGAGCAACTTGATTTTTCTGGAGTATCTTAAAAATCCCCATTCTGCACATTTAATTTGCGCCACTGTAAGTGAGTTAGTTAGGATTTTTTTTAGTTTAGTTTTTTTTTCCAAAAGGGGACGTTTTGGCCATTTAAGCCAGTTTGGACAGCTAATAGTTGCTCCAAAATAACTTAGGCCAGCGTATGTGGCCACTTGTGGCTGCACAGAAAACCCTTGCGGAGAGTTAAGAAATCAGCGCAGGTTAGTACATTCTAAAGCACCAAGACTTACAAAACACTAAACTGTCATGTATCTTACATTATTATATATAACTGTATCCTAACATGCTATACATGACTGTAATAAGATATGACCTGCAACCACCAGCACACCTTACCACCAGGGGTGCACTTGCAAGAGACAGGTATATAAGGACAGGTCTCAGGCAAGGGCAGCATTCCAGAGCTGTGAAATAAAGGTGCAGGTCCAGAGTGACCTTGACTTCACTACATGCCTCGTGTGAATCTGTACTGAGGGAACAGGACTTTACAGTGGCGACGAATTACGGGATTACAGAATCCATAGAATGGCGAACAACGGATCAGATGAAAAGTACAATGCTGGAGACAATTGGGAAGACTTTATAGAGAGGTTCCAGCAAAGCTTTGTAACCAAAGACTGGTTAGGAGATGACAAAGCAGACAAGAGAAGAGCCCATCTCTTGACCAGCTGTAATGAAGGATTTGTTGGCACCCGAGAAACCAGCAAGCAAGTCGTTTGAAGAATTGAGCACACTGGTAAGAGACCACCTGAAGCCAGCGAGCAGCCTACACATGGCCAGACACAGGTTCTACAACTACAGACGCTGTGTGGGCCAGAGCATACCCGACTTCGTGGCGGAACTTCGGAGGTTGGCTAGTTTATGTGAGTTCTCCGACGGATTGAGGAAATGCTGAGAGACTTTTCATTGAAGGAATAGGCCACGCGGGCATATTCCGAAAGGTCATAGAGACTAAGAACCTGACCTTACAGGCAGCAACACTGGTTGCACAGACATTCTTGGCAGGGGAAGAAGAAACGAGGTTGATTTACAATGCGGGTACGACAACGAACGAAATATCGGAACAAGGAGTTCACAGCATGAAACGAGCTGCTACCCCCACACACAGACAAAAGCGGGAGAGCAGGCCCTCGACAGTAGGCAGTGGCGCCAGAAGCCATCAAGGGCCACAGGAACGGCCGTTCACACCTCATCAACCCACAATGCGAGAAATCAACTACAAACTGAGAGCAGCTCAAGAGAGATCAGCCAGACGCAGCTCATTCTTTGGAAACAATGGAAGCGGTCTGTGCTGGATGTGTGGGGGTGGGCACTCATCAAGGGAATGTCGATTTCAGCAGGCTGTTTGCAGAAATTGTGAAAATACAGGGCATTTGGTCCGCATGTGCAAAGAAAAGGCAGCTCGGCTGGTATACGAATCGGATGGGTCGGAAGGCGGACCAGAAGATGGTGGGGACAGTACCCGGGACACCGATGTGCAGCGGGTCAACTCGATCAATGGCCACTGCTCCAACAACAGGACGCCTCCTATAATGATGAGAGTCCTACTCAACAGGATACCTGTCAACATGGAGCTGGATACGGGAGCGAGTCAATCTCTCATGGGCGCTCAACAATTTGAAGAACTGTGGCCGCATAAAAGAGACAGACCAAAACTCACAAGGGTCGACTCCACACTAAGGACCTATATCAAAGAAATCGTATCAGTCCTCAGCAGCGCCATGCTCTCTGTCACACACAAAGGGACAGTGAACCGACTTCCCCTGTGGATTGTCCTCGGAGACCCCCCAGCACTGCTGGGGAGAAGCTGGCTGGCAAAACTAAACTGGAAATGGGATGATGTCCATGCCATGTCGTTAGAGGAACGGACCTCCTGCTCAACAGTTATAAAGCGATTTGAACATCTCTTTCAGCCAGATGTGGGCACTTTCAAAGGGGCCAAAGTCAAAATCTACATCACACAGGATGCTCGACTGGTCTATCACAAGGCCAGAGCTGTATCCTATGTGATGAGGGAAAAGATTGAACACGAACTAGACAGTTTCTGCGGGAAGGCATTATATCACCTGTGTAATTTAGCGACTGGGTAAGTCCCATCGTCCCAGTCATGAAGCCTGATGCATCCGTATGAATCTGTGGGGACTACAAATCTACCATAAACAGGGTCTCCCTACAGGACCAGTACCCGCTGCCCAGAGCGGAGGACTTATTTGCCACATTGGCTGGAGGTAAACTTTTCTCAAAACTAGACCTCACATCTGCCTTTATGACGCAAGAATTGACCGAGGAATCCAAGCTACTCACCACCATCAACACACACCGAGGCCTTTTCATGTACAATCGATGCCCATTCGGCATCAGGTCGGCAGCTGCCATATTCCAGCGCAACATGGAGAGTCTGCTCAAGTTCATCCCGGGTACGGTTGTATTTAAAGACGACATACTTATCACAGGCAGGGACACCGACTCCCATCTCCAAAATTTGGAGGAAGTACTAAAGCGGTTGGATCGGGTCGGCCTACGAATTAAGAAATCCAAGTGCCTGTTTCTCGCACCCGAGGTTGAATTCTTGGGCAGAAGGATTGCCGCTGATGGAATCCGCCCAACGCAGTCCAAAACAGAAGTAATTCGCCTGGCACCCAGGCCCCGGAATGTCTCAGAACTGCGTGCCTTTCTCGGGCTACTCAATTACTTTGGGAACTTTATGCAGAACTTAAGCACGCTGCTGGAGCCTCTCCACGTGCTACTCAGGAAGGGGTGCGATTGGTTTTGGGGGGAAGCCCAGGAATGCGCCTTCAATAAGGCATGCAACCATCTGTGTTCCAACAGTGTTTTGACTTTCTTTGATCCAGGTAAAAAGCTAGTTCTCACATGCGATGCGTCAGCGTATGGGGCGCTTGCGTTTTACAACATGTCAATATTGCGGGCAAATTACAACCCATAGCTTATGCCTCCAGGTCACTTTCGTGGGTGGAGCGCGGGTACGGAATTGTAGAGAAGGAGGCGCTCGCGTGCGTATACGGTGTCAAAAAGATGCACCAATACCTTTTCGGGGCCAAGTTCGCATAAGAAACTGACCACAAGCCCCTCACGTCCCTCCTATCCGAGAGCAAGGCAATAAATGCCAACGCCTCAGCGTGAATTCAACGGTGGGCACTCATGCTGGAGTCCTACGACTATACCATAAGGCACAGACCAGGCACAGACAACTGTGCCGACGCGCTCAGCAGGCGACCCATGGCGACCATGGAAGGGTCTGACGAACAGGACTGTGAGATAGTCATGGCAATCAATGCCTTTGAGTCCACAGGTTCACCCATGACGGCTCGCCAAATCAGAGCCTGGATGGCCAGCGACCCCACGTTATCCTTAGTAAAAAGATGTGTCCTAACCGGTGACTGGGCAAAGGCTCACGATGCCTGCCCCGAGGAATTCAAACCTTTTCACAGTCGCATGCATGATCTATCACTACAAGCGGACTGCCTGATGTGGGGCAGCCAACTAGTCATGCCTCTGCAAGTCAGAGAGGCATTTGTCCGGGAGCTCCACCGCGAGCACCCGGGGATCGTTCTCATGAAGGCCATAGCCAGCTCCCACGTCTGGTGGCCTAGTATTGACGCGGACTTGGAGCTCTGTGTCTGACGGTGCACCATTTGTGCCCAACTCAGCAATGCCCCCAGGGAGGCTCCACTGAGCCCCTGGCCCTGGCCTACCAAACCGTGGTCGCGGGTGCACGTAGATTATACGGGCCCATTCATGGGCAAAATGTTCCTCGTAGTTGTAGATGCATTTTCAAAGTGGATCGAATGCAGCATTTTAAACTCGAGCACAACCTCCACCACTGTGGAGAGCCTCGCAACCATGTTTGCAACGCACGGAATCCCTGACATATTGGTCAGTGACAATGGTCCGTGCTTCACCAGCGCAGAATTCCAAGATTTTATAATTGACCACGGCATAAATCACGTCAAGACGGCACCGTCCAAACCGGCCTCCAACGGCCAGGTGGAGAGAGCAGTGCAAATCATTAAACAAGGCATGCTTAAAATCCAAGGTCCCACGCTGCAGGGTCACCTGTCGCGACTGCTGCTGGCATACAGATCTCGTCCGCACTCACTGACTGGGATCCCCCCCACGCAACTGTTGATGAAAAGGACTTTAAAAACAAGGCTCTCATTAATCCTCCCAGACATGCACGAAATCGTTGAGGCAAAGCGCCGTAAGCTGACTGAGTACCATGACAGAAATTCGAGGGGGAGATGGGATGAGATAGGTGACAAAGTGTTTGTACTAAACTATGGCAGGGGTCTATGCGAGAGCGTAGACCACCTAAGAGATTGAACCTATAAAGACAATAAGACCTTGGGGGATGGTGATATCATGTATCTTATATTATTATATATAACTGTATCCTAACATGCTATACATGACTGTAATAAGATATGACCTGTAACCACCAGCATACCTTACCACCAGGGGTGCACTTGCAAGAGACAGGTATCTAAGGACAGGTCTCAGGCAAGTGCAGCATTCCAGAGCTGTGAAATAAAGGTGCAGGTCCAGAGTGACCTTGACTTCACTATATGCCTCATGTGAATCTGTACTGAGGGGACAGGACTTTACATAAACAAAGCACAAAAAGCATTCAATAACAAATAAAAAATAGAAGGAAGTGGAGAAGACCTGCACCTAAAGCACTAAGGCTTACAAAGTTTTAAGGAAAGATGAAAAGAAAATAAAGGAACTCTGCAAACACACAATCACAGTAGTTTAAACAACACAAGCAGCTACTTACATGTACAGGGCTTTTGCACATTTTTACAGATCTCCTTCACAATCATTTCTTTACCTGTACAGGGATCTTCCTAAAACAAATTAAGCCGAGCGATGTTTCCGTCTCTGTAAGTAATTGGCTCCAAAGGCTCTATGCCAAGGCACTCCAAAAAGATGTGTAAAATAGAAACAACCTCCCCATATTTTTGCCAGAAACAAGTTAGCACAGCAGGTTTCCATCTGCTCAAAAGCTCTTGGGCTGGTGTGGGAGACCATTCGGCCAGGAACAGGGGCAGCGAACATCGGGTCCTGCCTTTGGCCAGGGATAGGGCGGCGAGCATCAGGTCCCGCTCAAAGCCTGCAGGACGCGCTGGGAGGGCGAGGAGCTACTGCGCATGCGCACAGACTCCACTGCGCATGTGGACAGCTGTCGGCACTGTTTTCGGCGCAGGGTTGTAGCTCCGCCCCCCCCACTCTACTATATACACCGTGCCAGGATCCGGGACACACAGCAGAGCCGCCAGAATCGTGAGTAACTTTTTTGGCGCCATTTTGAGCGTGCAAAGTTGGCGCATCTCGGGTGAGTGCGTCGGAAAAAGGGGTTGGAGAAATTTGGGCCAGTCGAATCTAACAGTATCGAAAGAAGGCCATTCAGGCCATCACGCCTGTGCTGGCTCTTTGAAATACCTATCAAACTTAATCCCACACCCCAGCTCGCTCCTCATAACCCTGCAAATTAGTCCTCTTCAAGTACATGTCCACTTAACTTTTGAAAGTTCCTGTGGAATCTGATTCCACCACCCTTTTAGGTCGTGTGTTCCACATTTTAACAACCCCCCCGTTTGAAGAAATTTCCCCTCTCGTTTTTTTGCCAATTAATTTAAATCTATGACCTCTGGTTTTCGACCCACTTGCCAGTGGTAACAGTTTCTCCCTATGTCCTCTATCAAAACCCTTCAGAATTTTGAACACCTTGATTAGGTCTCTCCTTTAATCTTCTCTGCTCCAAGGAGAACAATTCCAGCTCCTCCAATCTGTCCACATAACTTAAGTCCCTCATCCCTGGTGCCATCCTGGTAAATCTCCTCCGCACCCTAAAAACATAAGAAATAGGAGCAGGAGTCGGCCATTTGGCCCCTCGAGCCTGCTCCGCCATTCAACAAGATCATGGCTGATCTGATCATGGACTCAGCTCCACTTCCCTGCCCGCTCCCCATAACCCTTTATTTCCTTATCGCTCAAACATCTGTCTATCTCTGCCTTAAATATATTCAATGACCCAGCCTCCACAGCTCTCTGGGGCAGAGAATTCCACAGATTTACAACCCTCCGAGAGAAGAAGTTTCTCCTCATCTCAGTTTTAAATGGGCGGCCCCTTATTCTAAGACTATGTCCCCTCGTTTTAATTTTTCTAAGGCCTTGACATCCTTCCTAAAGTGTGGTACTCAGGATTGGATGCAATATTCCAGCTGAGGTCTAACTAGAGATTTGTGTGACTTTCTTGGTTTTGTATTCAATGGGCCTATTTACAAAGCCAAGAATCCCATACCTTTCTCAACAGTGGGCCCAGGAAGAGTTAGCACCTTTCGGAAATGAGGCAATGAAGACAGTCGGGATAAAAAAAAATTAATCAGATGGAATGATAGAAGTAATCCCACTCCCCAATACAGAAACCTCCCTGACCAAGGCTGCTGCAAGAATGGCAGTTGATTAATACTGAGACAGTATTGAGCTGCTCGTGCGAAAAGGCCTCACAGCTGAATGGCTTTCGCCATTAACCTTTCAACTTTACCTAAGGCCTGTCATTGCTTACTGCCCCTTTAATCATTTACCCCCCCCTCGCCCTCCCCCCACCCTGGATTAGACGAAAAGGCAGCAGAGGGTTAAAGACTAATTGCCTGAACGGAAAATGGGCATCGTCAATCATCATTAACTTATCATAATCAATGCAAGCTCGCATTTACTCACCAGGGTCGTGCTCAGTAGCTCATAATCAAAGACCTCCATTTCGTACTGTTCTGCCAGCTCCTTGCAGAGATGAATGGCTTCCTCCCACATCTGTTCACAGCAAGCAGGAAATAATTAGTGTGATATGCTGAACTGAACAAGGGAGAACCAGTTGATGTGGTGTATTTGGACTTTCAGAAGGCTTTCGACAAGGTCCCACTCAAGAGCCAAGTTAAAGCACATGGGATTGGGAGTAATGTGCTGACGTGGATTGAGAACTGGTTGGCAGACAGGAAGCAAAGAGTAGGAGTAAATGGGTACTTTACAGAATGGCAGGCAGTGACTAGTGGGGTACCGCAAGGTTCTGTGCTGGGGCCCCAGTTGTTTACATTGTACATTAATGATTTAGACGAGGGGATTAAATGTAGTATCTCCAAATTTGACGATGACACTAAGTTGGGTGGCAGTGTGAGCTGCGAGGAGGATGCTATGAGGCTGCAGAGTGACTTGGAAAGGTTAGGTGAGTGGGCAAATGCATGGCAGATGAAGTATAATGTGGATAAATGCGAGGTTATCCACTTTGGTGGTAAAAACAGAGAGACAGACTATTATCTAAATGGTGACAGATTAGGAAAAGGGGAGGTGCAACGAGACCTGGGTGTCATGGTACATCAGTCATTGAAGGTTGGCATGCAGGTACAACAGGCGGTTAAGAAAGCAAATGGCATGTTGGCCTTCATAGCGAGGGGATTTGAGTACAGGGGCAGGGAAGTGTTACTACAGTTGTACAGGGCTTTGGTGAGGCCACACCTGGAGTATTGTGTACAGTTTTGGTCTCCTAACTTGAGGAAGGACATTCTTGCTATTGAGAGAGTGCAGTGAAGGTTCACCAGACTGATTCCCGGGATGGCAGGACTGACATATCAAGAAAAACTGGATCAACTGGGCTTGTATTCACTGGAGTTCAGAAGAATGAGAGGGGATCTCATGGAAACGTTTAAAATTCTGATGGGTTTAGACAGGTTAGATGCAGGAAGAATGTTCCCAATGTTGGGGAAGTCCAGAACCAGGGGTCACAGTCTAAGGATAACGGGTAAGCCATTTAGGACCGAGAAGAGGAGAAACCTCTTCACCCAGAGAGTGGTGAACCTGTGGAATTCTCTACCACAGAAAGTTGTTGAGGCCAATTCACTAAAGATATTCAAAAAGGAGTTAGATGTAGTCCTTACTACTCGGGGGATCAAGGGGTATGGCGAGAAAGCAGGAATGGGGTACTGAAGTTGCATGTTCAGCTATGAACTCATTGAATGGCGGTGCAGGCTAGAAGGGCCGAATGTTTCTATGTTTCTATGTTTCTGTCTGAGCTGTCTTGTATAATGTCAATGCAATTTATTCTTTCTGAGGGGCTTTGCATGCCAATCCTTGCGCCCTCCTGCAGTAATAACTTCGGAATAGGAGCAGGCCATTCAGCCCCCTGTGCCATCATTCAATTAGGTCACGGCTCAGCTGCATCTCAACTCCGTTTGCCTACTTTTGTTACCTCAGGACTTGACTATTCCAGTGCACGCCCTAGACGGCCCTCCCATGTTCCACCCTCCGTCCACTTGAGGCCATCCAAGACTCTGCCGGCCCTGTCCTAACGCGCACCAAGTCCCGCTCACACATCACCCTGCAGTTTAGAAGAATGAGAGGTGGGAGGCTGGATTTTCGGCCCCTGTTCGCGCGCCGGAGGGGTGGCAACGGTGGCGGTTACCACATCCGGGCGGGTGGCCAGATTCCAGCGCCCCGCCCCTAACCCTAACCGCCACGGTTTTTGGGGCTGGTTTCGACGGGGCGGGGAGCATTACCACCTGGAAGAGGCGAGCCGCTGTGCAATGTCCCTGGTTGCAACACCGGCTTGATTTTTGGCTCCTATCCGATCCGTAAGCTCCGTAGAGCACCCTGCTGGGCCCGTCTGTGAAAGTGGGCGGTCCGACCGATACCGGCTGCAGTGAGGTAAGTAATGTCCACCTGAGGTAACTGTGATTGTTTTTATATTTTAATTCTTCCGCGATTTATGTTGTGGTAGCGTGGGCTATGTATTGGGAATGTTTTGGGTGTTTCTTTTATATTTTCGCCCCCCCCCCCCAGGCCTCTCTTACAGTGCTCTGAGGCCGGCTGTTTAGCTCGGGAGTTTCACTTGCTCGGATGGCCTCGTGCCCGAAGAGAGGGGTACAGCGCCTCCCTCAGCGCTCCGCCCAGCTGACGAATTTTGCTGGCTGAGGCTCAAACTGTTCCCGGGCACAAACTTTACCGCCCCACCGCCATTACCGCCCCGAAATGAGCAAAGCCAAACATCCACCCATGGTCTCATTAAAACATGTAAAATGCTGAGGGGAATTGACAGGATAAATGCTGAGAGATTGTTTCCGCTGCCTGGAGAGTTTAGAACCAGGGGGCATTGTCTCAGGCTGAGAGGCTGGCCTTTTAAGACTGAGATGAGGAGGAATTCCTTCTCTCAGGGGGCTGTGAATCTTTGGAATTCACTGCCCCAAAGGGCTGTGGATGCTCAGTCTTCGAGTAGATTTTTGGACTCCAGAGGAATCAAGGGATATGGGGATAGGGCAGCAAAGTGGAGTTGAGATCAAAGTTCAGCCATGATCTTATTGAATGGCGGAGCAGGCTCGAGGGGCCAAATGTCCTGCTCCTGCTCCTAGTTCTTATGTTCACCCCTGTGCTCATTGACCTACATTGCCTCCTGGCTAGGCAACACTTCAATTTTAAAATTCTCATCATTATCTTTAAATCCCTCCATGGCCTGTCCCCTCCCTGTCTCTGTATTCTTCTCCAGCCCCACAAACCTCCGAGATATCGGTGCTCCGCTAATTCTGGCCTGTTGAGCACCCTGGATTTCAATCACTCCACCATTGTGCCTTCAGCTGCCTGAGACCCAAGCTCTGGAATTCCCTCCCTAAACCTCTCCACCACCCTACCTCTCTCTCCTTCTTTAAGATGCTCCTTAAGAAGATAAGAAATAGGAGCAGGAGTAGGCCATTCGGCCCCTTGAGCCTGCTCCGCCATTCAATAAGATCATGGCTGAACCTTAGCTCTATGACCAAACTTTTGGTCATGTGTCCCAATATTTGGCAAATGTTATCTGTAGACACTCCTGTGAAGCGCCTTGGGATGTTTCACTCCAATAAAGGCGCTATATAAATACAAGGTGTTGTTGTTGTTGATCCATAATCCCTCAATCCCCTTACCTAACAAGAGTCTAGCGATCTTCAAGCTTCAATTGACCCCCAGCATCCACAGCTTTTTTGGAGAGAGAATTTCGGATTTCCACACGTGAGACAAAGTGCTTGCTGATTTCGCTCCTAGTGGTCTAGCACGAAAGTTATTGGCTTTGTGATGGGGTAAATAGATAATAGGTGCCATCTACCAACTCACACAAGGGGTCATATGAGTGCCTCGATAGTCGGCAAGATTTTTGACTTGATGCACTAGGCTGGACATTTCTTAACTCAACGTCCACCCAAATGGACGTCCAGCAGGGGAGGCTGGGGAATGCTAAGGAACAAGAGATCAGTTTGAATTCTTCCGCCCTAATCCAAGGACATGGAACAACAACAACAGCAACAACTTTTTGTATTTATATAGCACCTTTTACAAAGTGAAACGCCCCAAGGCGCTTCACAGGAGTATTGTGAGACAAAAAAAATTGACACCGAGCCACATAAGGAGAAATTAGGGCAGGTGACCAAAAGCTAAGGAGCTTTTTGAAGGAGGAAAGAGAGGTAGCGAGGCGCAGAGGTTTAGGGAGGGAGTTCCAGACCTTAGGGCCTAGGCAGCTGAAGTTAAAATTAACCCCATCATGTGATCACCACCAGCAGAAGGACTGCAGTGGTTCAAGAAAAAGGCCCATCACTACCTCCACAAGTTAATGAATTATATATTACACGAGGGGTAGTCAAACACTTCAGCGGATTTCATCCTGGCTTTTGAGTGCATGGGCACAGCAGTTCCACCAAGGCACGTCATTGATGAACAATTGTGTCAAACGACAATGTCTGGGTATTGAGTTGCAGTGACAGGATATCCAAGTGACAGTGTCTGGGTATGAACATAAGAAATACGAACATAAGAATTAGGAGCAGGAGTAGGCCATTTTGTCCCTCGAGCCTGCTCTGCCATTCAATAAGATCATGGCTGATCTTCTATCTCAACTCCACTTTCCTGCACTATCCCCATATCCCTTGATTCCCTTAATATCCAAAAATCTATTGATCGCTGTCTTGAATACACTCAAAGACTGAGACTCCAAAGCCCTCTGGCGCAGCGGATTCCAAAGATTCACCACCCGTTGAATGAAGAAATTTCTCCTCATCTCAGTCCTAAATGGCGGACCCCTTATTCTGAGACAGAGATCCCCTGGTTCTAGACACCGCAGCCAGAGGAAACATCCTCCCTGCATCTACCCTGTCAAGCTCTATAAAAATGTTAAACGTTTTCAATGAGATCAGCTCTCATTCTTCTAAACATGAGAGAATATAGGCTTAGTCTACTCAAACTCTCCTCATAGGACAATTTCCCCCATCCCAGGACTCAGTCTGGTGAACCTTCATTGCACTCCCTCTATGGCAAGTATATCCTTCCTTAGTTAAGGTGACCAATAGTGCCTGGGGATTGAGACAGTAGCTGGATACCAAGTGAGAGTATCTGGGAATCGAGTGATAATTTCCACAAGCTCAGCGGGGAATCAGTGCATCTCTTCTCCGTACAGAAAATAAGGAAGCAGTATGCCTGCAGAATACGGTCCTTGACAGTTCGAATTAATTCCACTTCACAGCCTTCAAGGGGGGCTCGCTTGTTTCCGACAAAACTCGTGCTGGGATGAATCGGAGCAATTTAAATCCATGGCTTGATATTCTCGCAGCACTCCACTTCAGACCTCTTTTGTCCGCTTCCCCCGGTATCTCGTTCAGCCACTTCCAGCTGCAGCTATCCAGTCATTTTTAATTTGATGTTTCTTTCTTTATTTTCTCCTGAAGGCCTCATCTCGCTCCCCCACCCCCCCCACACACCTCACCCCGCCCTCCCACACAACCATCTCTGTAACCTCCGCCAGACCCGACAACCCTCCGCGATCTCTGCGCTCCTACCATTCTGCCTTCTCTTTAGTATCCCTGCTTTTGATTGCAGTCCCATTGGTGGCCGTACCTTCAGCTGCCAAGGCCGTAAGCTCTGGAATTCCCTCCCTAAACCTCTCCGCTTCTCTCTCCTACTTTAAGACGCTTCTTAAAACCTACAGACTGGGTTTTCGGCTTTGTTCATTTCGCGGCGGTAATGACAGCAGGGCGGGAAGATTTGCGCCCAGGAATAGTTTGCAACTCATTTAGCAAAATTGGGCAGTCGATTCTGAGCGAGGCATGGGGAGAAAAAAAAACCTGAAAACATTCCTAATCCATAGCCCAAGTCACTGCAACATAAGTCACAAAAAATAAAATAAAAACTAATCACACTTACCTGAGGTGGACACTACTTACCTCACTGTCCGCTTTCACAGGCAGTCCAACCAGGGGGCGCTCTATGGAGTGCTACGGATCGGGCGGGAGGCAAAAATCGAGCCGGTGTCGCAACCAGGAGCATTGCACACCGGCTCGCCTCTTCCGGGCGGTCGGTAATGCTCCGCGCCCCACCAAAACCGGCCTCAAAAACCCCGGCGGGGCGCTGGGCGTCCACCCGATAAAGCTTACCGCCGCCATTGCTGCCCCCTCCGGGGCCAAAACAGAGGCAGCAACAAGCCGAAAATCCAGCTCTACCTCTTTGGCCAAGCTTTTAGTCACCTGTCCTAATATCTGGCCGAGTGTCAAACTTTGTCCACAAATGTTTGTGACGTGTCTTGGGACGTTGGCACCATATTGATGCTAGTTGCATTTGTTGACGTAGGGTTGTACAATTGAAGTCTGCCTCTGATACCTCTTCCAAACTCTTCACCGGTCAGGCCAGACGGCAAGGTAGCAGATTGGTCTTCAGGTGGACATTGGACAGGCGGAGCCCGCCTGATGCCCTCAGTGGGAGGTCCGAGTGATGCTAATGGCCGCGCTTCACATGCTTAATGCTGGCGATCTGTGGGCGCTCGATGCTGGGGGGTACGGCGGGAGGGGCGTGGGGTGGGGTGGGGTGAGGAGGTTAGTGGGCTATCCAGCAGGGCTCTTTCGCCAAGCCTAGCCAGAGGTTCAATGTTAAAGAAGGATGGGCTGGATGGGAGGTGGGGGAGGGAAGGGGAGAAGAGGGTTACGAACAGAGGTGGGCAGGAGCTGAGGAATCTATCTGGCTTGAGAGGATGGTCTGCAGTGGCACCTTTAAGGAAGGCCATCGCCTAATACCAGTGGGTGGAGTGTGCACGGAGTAGGCTTCGCCCACATCTGCCTCAAACTTCCAGGACGCAGTCCTACGTATGTCACGGGACCCTGACTTCAGCCGGCTCCTGTCCTGAGACGGGCACCTAGGTCACCCGTGTGAAGGCCCCAATGGCAATTGCGGCGGGCGGATCAGAGAGCGGGAATGGGTAGGGTAAGTTGAGCACCTCCATTTCCCGAGAGCACAATCACGATTATTCCCACTGAGCGATCGGCCTCGCGCACGGCCTCCGAATGTCGGGGGATTATTTGATCCAGGGCTGCGGAGGGGCATCAGAATCAGGCCAGAATTATTCAATAGGGCTGGCATACCAGGCGGCGTGGGGGGGGAGGCGGCCATAATGGCGGGAAATTAGTCGCCGGTTTTGCGGGGGTCGCGGAGCAGCACCGCCCAGGAGCGTCGAGCCGGTGTGGAACGCCGCCAGTTCCGACCGTGCTTCGGTTTTACTTAGAAACATAGAATATAGGTGCAGGAGTAGGTCATTCAGTCCTTCGAGCCTGCACCACCATTCAATATGATCATGACAGATCATGCAACTTCAGTACCCCATTCCTGCTTTCTCTCCATACCCCTTGGTCCCTTTAGCTGTGAGGGCCACATCTAACTCCCTTTTGAATATATCTAACGAACTGGCCTCAACAACTTTCTGTGGTAGAGAATTCCACAGGTTCACAACTCTCTGAGTGAAGAAGTTTCTCCTCATCTCAGTCCTAAATGGCTTATCCCTTATCCTTAGATTGTGACCCCTGTTTCTGGACTTCCCCAACATCAGGAACATTCTTCCTGCATCTAACCTGTCCAATCCTGTCAGAATTTCTATGCGATTCCCTCTCATTCTTCTAAATTCCAGTGAACATAAGCCTAGTCGATCCAGTCTTTCTTCATATGTCAGTCCTGCCATCCCGGGAATCAGTCTGATGAACCTTCGTTGCACTCCCTTAATTGCAAAAATGTCCTTTCTCAGATTAGGAGACCAAAAATGCACACAATACTCAAGGTGTGGTCTCACCAAGGCCCTGTACAACTGCAGTAAGACCTCCCTGCTCCTATACTCAAATCACCTCGCTATGAAGGCCAGCATGCCATTTGCTTTCTTTACTGCCTGCTGTACCTGCATGCCTACCTTCAATGACTGATCTACCATGACACCCAGGTCTTGTTGCACCTCCCCTTTTACTAATCTGTCACCATTCAGATAATAATCTGCCTTCCTGTTTTTGCCACCAAAGTGGATGACCTCACATTTATCCACATTATACTGCGTCTGCCATGCATTTGCCCATTCACCTAACCTGTTCAAGTCCCCCTGCAGCCTCCTAACATCCTCCTCACAGCTCGCACTGCCACCCAGCTTAGTGTCATCTGCAAACTTGGAGATATTACAATCAATTCCTTCATCCAAATCATTAATGTATATTGTAAATAGCTGGGGTCCCAGCACTGAACCCTGCAGCACCCCACTAGTCACTGCCTGCCATTCTGAAAAGGACCCGTTTATTCCCACTCTTTGTTTCCTGCCTGCAAACCAGTTCTCTATCCACGTCAATATATTACCCCCAATATCATGTGCCTTAATTTTGCACACTAATCTCTTGTGTGGGACCTTGTCAAAAGCCTTCTAAAAGTCCAAATACACCACAGTCACTAGTTCTCCCTTATCCACTCTACTAGTTACATCCTCAAAAAACTCTAGAAGATTTGTCAAGCATGATTTCCCTTTCATAAATCCATGCTGACTTGGACCGATTCTGTCACTGCTTTCCAAATGCGCTGCTATTGCATCTTTAGTAATTGATTCCAGCATTTTCCCCACCACCGATGTCAGGCTAACCGGTCTATAAATCCCTGTTTTCTCTCTCCCTCCTTTTTTAAAAAGTGGGGTTACATTAGCTACCCTCCAAACCATAGAAACTGAACCAGGGTCCATGGAATGTTGGAAAATGACCACCAATGCATCTACTATTTCTAGGGCCACTTCCTTCAGTACTCTGGGATGCAAACTATCAGGCCCTGGGGATTTATCGGCGTTCAGTCCCTTCAATTTCCCTAACACCATTTCCTGACTAATAAGGATTTCCCTCAGTTCCCCCTTCTCGCTAGACCCTCGGTCCCCTAGTATTTTCGGGAGGTTATTCGTGTCTTCCTTAGATAGAACCAAAGTATTTGTTCAATTGATCTGCCATTTCCTTGTTCCCCATTATGAATTCACCTGATTCTGACTGCAAGGGACCTATATTAATCTTCAGTCATCTTTTTCTCTTCATACCTATAGAAGCTTTTGCAGTCAGTTTTTATGTTCCCTGCAAGCTTACTCTCATACTCCATTTTCCCCCTCCTAATTAAACCCTTTGTCCTCCTCCGCTGAATTCTAAATTTCTCTCAATCCTCAGGTTTGCTGCTTTTTCTGGCCAATTTATATGCCTCTTCCTTGTATTTAACACTATTCTTAATTTCCCTTGTTAGCCACGGTTGAGCCACAGTCCCTTTTATATTCTTTTGCCACACAGGAATGTACAATTGTTGTAGTTCATCCATGTGATCTTTAAATGTCTGCCATTGCCTATCCACAGCCAACCCTGAAGTATCATTCTTCAGTCTATCCTAGCCAATTCACGTCTCATACCATCGAAGTTTCCTTTCTTTAAGTTCTGAATTAACACTGTCACTCTCCATCTTAATGAAGAATTCTACCATATTATGGTCACTCTTCCCCACGACCAGATTGCTTATTAATCCTCTCTCGTTACACAAGTTTTGAAGCTGTCCTGGCGGCGGTGAGTGAAGTAAGTAATGAATGAGGAAAATGTGATTGTTTTTATTTTTTTCTTGCAATTTATCCGAATGTGGGGTGGGCAAGGTAATTGGGGAATGTTTTTTGTGTGTTTTGTGACAATTTTTTTTTCTTCAAGCAAGGTCTCTCTCAGGGCGCTCCGACACCGGCTGTTTAGCTCATGACTTTCAGTTGCTCAGCTGGCCTAGCACCTCATTCAATGCCTCCCTTAGTGCTCCACCCCACACTCAGGGCCCAGCTGATGAATTTTGTGACTGAGGACACAAACCATTTCCCGCTATCATTTCCGCCCCGAAATGACCAGAACCAAAAAGCCAGCCCAAAAAACGCTGATCAGGAGTGGGAATCCTGGGCTGATTTCTCCCCTCTCTAGGCTGTTGAGGCCACGATACCTTGGCTGAGAATCAAATATGGCCTATAACATAAAGCGCAGAAGCAGCCATTCGGCCCATTGTGTCAGTGCTGGCTCTCTGAACGAGCGATCCAATCCCCTGCTCTTTCCCCATAGCCCTTCATTATTTTCTTTTTGTGTATATACCCAATCACCTTTTGAAAGTTACTATTGAATCACCCATTCCAGAGCATAACAACCCGCTGCGTACAAATCTTTTTAATCCTTATCTCCCCTCTGATTCTTTTCCCAAATTATCTTCAACCCTCTTCAGGTTACTGACCCTCCTGCCAGTGGAAACAATTTCACCTTTGTATACTCTATCAGAATGTTGAACACCTCTATTAAATCTCCCCACTCTGCTCTGAGGAAAACAAAACCCCAGCTTCTCCAGCCTCCCCACATAACTGACGTCCCTCATCCCTGGTGCCAATCAAATAAATCTCCTCTGCACCTCTCCAAGGCCTTGACATTCTTCCTAAAGCGTGGTGCCCAGAATTGGCCACAATACTCCAGCTGAGGCCTAACTAGTGATTTATAAAGGTTTAGCATAACTTCCTTGCTTTTGTACTCTATGCCTCAGTTTATAAAGCCAAAGATCCCGTATGCTTTTTCTAACAGACTCCTCAACTTGTCCTGCCATCTTCAAAGATTTGTGTACATACACCCCTAGTTCTTTCAGTTCCTGCACCTCATTTAAAATTGTACTATTTCGTTCATATCTCCTCATTCTTCTGACCAGAATCACTTCACCCTTCTCTGCATTAATCTTCTGCGTATCCTCCCATACATTGCCTGTACCGACTAAAGCACTGGCCTGTGCTAATTCAATAAAGCTTAATATAACAAACACATCTTCAATCTTCAGAAAAAAAATCACACCACTCTAACCATTAATTAGCAAAATCAAGAAAACACTGTGTTCCAGCCAGTTGATAAATACTTGACATAATCGCTTATCACGCCTTATTAAAATTGTAACAAGCAGGTTATAAAACACTTAAGTGTGGACTGCTCTGACATGGCGTTGCAGCCGCAAGGACTAGATTATCTTTTTCCTTCTCTCCGGAAATTTCTATTTAAGATACTATCATCAGACCTGTCACCAAGTTCATCAGGGGCCTACACGCAAAGAAGCTGCACCTTCTGTCACGGTTAAACAAGTTGCTCTCTTCTGAGTGCCTTCAGAGGGGACCGCACCTGCGGAAAGTGGATTGCAGGGCGCAAAGTCTGATCGATGGGATTCGGCGCTTGAGAACGCAAGAGAGGAGGCTCTTCCGGGTCTGCCCCATGCCCTGCAGCAGACAGCGGGCAGAAGGGAGTGCAAGGCTCTGATTGTCCTAAAATTCAAGCCATCTGACGAATCTGGGCCCAGGAAAATCTTCACCCAATTAAATCTTTTTTTAGAAAAGGGATTAAGGCTGCTAGGCCCAACAGGCCCCGTCTACAACCCAACCGCCCCCCTCCCCGAGATGTCTGTGCTCCTCTAATTCTGCCTTATGGAGCATCCCTGATTATAATCGCTCAACCATTGGTGGCCGTGCCTTCTGTTGCCTAGGCCCCAAGCTCTGGAACTCCCTGCCTAAACCTCTCCGCCTCTCTTTCCTCCTTCAAGACGCTCCTTAAAACCACCCTCATTACCTGCGCTAATTTCTACTTATGCGGCTCGGTGTCAAAATGTTTTATCTCATAATACTCCTGTGAAGTACCTTGGGACATTTCATTACGTTAAAGGCGCTATATAAATACAAGTTGTTGTTGTTTCGATGAGGGGCTCCAGTGGTGTGGAGAGGTAAGAGAAGCTGCGATTGCACTCCTTAGCGCACAGAAGGTTATTTTAATAGAGGTGTTCCAAATCATGAACGGTTTTGAGTAAATAAGGAGGAACTGTTTCCACTGGCAGGAGGGTCAGTAACCACAGGACACAGATTTAAGGCAGTTGGCAAAAGAACCAGAGGGGAGATGAGGAGAATTGTTTTTTACGCAGCGAATTATTGTGATCTGAGGCGCGCTGCCTGAAAGGGAGGTGGAAGCAGATTCAATAGTAACTTTCAAAAAGGAATTGGATAAATACTTGAAAAGGAAAAAGAAAAAAATCATGGCTGTGGGTGATTAGCAAGGGGAGTGGGACGAATTGGAGAGCTCACAGAGCCGGCACAGGCATGATGGACTGAATGGCCTCCTGCGTTGTGTGATTCTATGATAATAGGCAAAAAGCCCTGAGGACAAATCCTGGTCCTGAGGTTCGATTTGTTCTGCTTTCCTCCCCTTTGCCGAATACTGTGCCTTGAGGTCACCACCATAGGCCGTCCCTCGGAGTCGAGGATGACTTGCTGCCACACTAAAACAGGTGACTCAAGACCCCAATGCAGGACCCACAGTCTCTGTCACAGGTGGGGCAGACGGTGGTTGAAGGAACAGGTGGGTGGGGGGGCCTGGGTTGCTGCGCGCTCCTTCCGCTATCTGCGCTTGGCTTCAGCTTGCTCTCGGCGAAGAGACTCAAGGTGTTCGGCGCCTTCCCGGATGCTTTTCCTCCAATTTGGGCGGCCTTGGGCCAGGGATTTCCCAGGTGTCAGTGGGGATGTTACATTTTTTCAAGGAGGCTTAGAGGATGTCCTTGAAACGTGTCCTCTGCCCACCTGGGGCTCATTTGCCGTGTGGGAGTTCCGAGTAGAGCGCATGTTTTGGGAGTCTCTTGTCAGGCATGCGAACAATGTGGCATAGAAACATAGAAAATAGGTCCAGGAGTAGGCCATTCGGTCCTTCAAGCCTGCACCACCATTCAATAAGATCATCCACCTCAGTACCCCTTTCCTGCTTTCTCTCCATACCCCTTGAACCCTTTAGCCGTAAGGGCCATATCCACCTCCCTCTTGAATATATCCAATGAACTGGCATCAACAACTCTCTGCGGTAGAGAATTCCACAGGTTAACAATTCTCTGAGTGAAGGAGTTTCTCCTCATCTCGGCCCTAGATGGCCTACCCCTTATCCTTAGACTGTGTCCCCTGTTTCTGGACATCCCCAACATCGGGAACATTCTTCCTGCATCTAACCTGTCCAGTCCCGTCAGGGAGTTCCAGAGCTTAGGGCTTAGGCAACAGAAGGCACGGCCGCCAATGGTGGGGGGAAGAAAATCTGGGATGCACAAGGGGCCAGAATCAGAGGAGCACAGATATCTGAGGGTTTTAGACAATGTTCCCTTAAGCTGCGCCTTGTTCTGCGTGGCTTGTTTCTTTTAATGCCCAGTCCCTTTAAAATTCTATACTGCACGATATTTGCAATGGAAAAGCCGGTGAGCGACCTGCGCAGGACCTTGCAGGTGGCTGCAAGGCTTCGCGGCTGTGCAGCTTAGGGGGAACATTGATTGCAGGGCTAGAGGCGGTTGCAGAGACAGGGAGGGGCGAGGCCATGGAGGGATTACAAAACAAGGACGAGAATTTTAAAATAGAAGGGGCGGGTCACGGCCTCCCATTCTCCTGCCTAAGACGTCCCATGTACATAAGAACATAAGAAATAGGAGCAGGAGTAGGCCATTTGGCCCCTTGAGCCTGCTCCACCATTCAATAAGATAATGGCTGCTCAAATCTTGGGCTCAGCTCCACTTACCCACCCGCTCCCCATAACCCTTGACTCCCCTGTGTTTCAATATTTGTCTACATTCAATGACCCAGCCTCCACAGCTCTCTGGGGCAGAGAATTCCAAAGATTCACCACTCTCTGGGAGAAGAAATTCCTCCTCATCTCCGTTTTAAATGGGCGATCCCTTATTCTGAAGCTGTGCCCCCTAGTTCTAGATTCCCCCACGAGGGGAAGCATGCTCTCTACGTCTACCTTGTCAAGCCCCCGCAGAAACTTTTATGTTCAATAAGATCACCTCTCAATCTTCTAAACTCCAATGTGTATAGGCACGACCTGCTCAACCTTTCTTCATAAGACAACCCCATCATCTCAGGAATGAACCGAGTGAACCTTCTCTGAACTGCCTCCAATGCAAGTATATCCCTCCTTAAATAAATACGCTCCCCACCAATCACATAGCCCACGCTTATGATGGTTAACCGTAGCTGCCACCGAAGAGGTGAATTATAGAGGAGCCGCTTACAACGTATTGAACGTGATGACTATTTCAGGCTGGCCCATTAAGGCACGATTGCCTTAATACTCTGCACTTACCATTTTGAAAGTTCTGATAAGCAATTGCTTTGTGCCTCTGTTGTTGATTATGTGCATGTATTAGCCAAGGTCTTTCAAACTCCTTTGAGGAGGAATTGCAAACCTAAATATAGACGTTGAATGCGCATCCTCTTAAGTTAAAGAAGAAAGACTTGCATTTATAGAGCTTCTTTCATGACCACCGGACGTCCCAAAGTGCTTCACAGCCAGTGAAGCACTTTTTTGAAGTGTGGTCTGTTATGTATGTATGTGGATTTATTCTGAACATAACATGGTCACTGTTGTCTTCTTTTTCTTAGGCGGACCCTCGTATTGAGGATGACCCGCTTCCACACCAAAAGGGAAAGAGTTCACAGGTGTTTCAATCAAGTACCTGATATTCCAGGTCCCGAACTACATGTTGAAGGGTGGAAGATGCCTGTACGTGGATTTTAAATGTGTGGTGGCCGTTGCACACCAGCCACCACACGGGCTTGACAGAGCTAGGTCTTGGTCCAGTGGCAAGGATTAACGAAGATGACTGGAGACCAGCTCTGCTGCACGGACCTAGTGCACACACATATTGCAATGTGGGCTGGCCCGTGCTGCCCCTGGGCTGCGTAACTCTTGGCTCTCCTGAGCCCGATCACGTCGCTTTGCAATCTCTCGCCTCTCCTATCAAACACCTCATGAGTATCAGCACCTATATCAAATCTCCTCTTAACCTTCTTTCCTCTAAGGAGAACAACCCCAGCTCCTCTTGTTTCTCCACATAACTGAAGTACAGCAAGGAGAAATACGCTAAATTAAATATTTATAAAATAAAGTGCAACAGTTGCGCATTTAACATTTTGTGGACCCTGATTACAACTTGCCTGAAGGCGGAAGTTGATGTTTTTTTTATGTAACCCCTTATTCTCTTGAAATAAGCATGGATCTGGAATAAGCTTTACAGAGTGTCAAATAACGCAAGGGAAATAATTGCTTTGTGTTGTCGACAAGAGTGTTAAATGCATGTTAAATAGTGGCATTTTTATTCAGTTAACTATTCATTTCTCCTTTTAATCTAAGATACATCTAGATGCTAAACCTTTATAAAACACTGGTTAGGCCTCAGCTGGAGTATTGTGTTAAATTCTGCGCACCTCACTTTCAGAGGTTTGTCAAGAGGGGGTGCAGAAGAGATTTACTAGAATGGTATCAGGGGTCACTGTTGCAATGTGGGAAAAGCAGCAGCCAATTTGCTCCCACAAAGAGCAATGTGATACTGACCAAATAATCTGTTTCAAAATTATGTTGATTGAGAGATAAATATTGGCCAGGACACCGGGGATAACTCTCCTGCTCTTCTTCCAATAGTGCCATGGGATGTTTTACATGCACCTGAGAGAGCAGACGGTTTAACATCTCATCCGAAAGACGGCATCTCCAACACTGCAGCAGGCGCTCCCTCAGCACTGCACTCAGACGGTGTCATAGAAACAGAAACATAGAAAATAGGTGCAGGAGTAGGCCATTCGGCCCTTCTAGCCTGCACCGCCATTCAATGAGTTCATGGCTGAACATGCAACTTCAGTACCCCATTCCTGCTTTATCGCCAAACCCTTTGATCCCCTAGTAGTAAGGACTTCATCTAACTCCTTTTTGAATATATTTAGTGAATTGGACTCAACAACTTTCTGTGGTAGAGAATTCCACAGGTTCACCACTCTCTGGGTGAAGAAGTTTCTCCTCATCTCGGTCCTAAATGGCTTACCCCTTATCCTTAGACTGTGTCTCCTGGTTCTGGACTTCCCCAACATTGGGAACATTCTTCCTGCATCTAACCTGTCTAAACACATCAGAATTTTAAACGTTTCTATGAGGTCCCCTCTCATTCTTCTGAACTCCAGTGACTATAAGCCCAGTTGATCCAGTCATTCTTGATAGGTCAGTCCCGCCATCCCGGGAATCAGTCTGGTGAACCTTCGCTGCACTCCCTCAATAGCAAGAATGTCCTTCCTCAGGTAAGGAGACCAAAACTGTACACAATACTCCAGGTGTGGCCTCACCAAGGCCCTGTACAACTGTAGCAACACCTCCCTGCCCCTGTACTCAAATCCCCTCGCTATGAAGGCCAACATGCCATTTGCTTTCTTAACCGCCTGCTGTACCTGCATGCCAACCTTCAATGACTGATGTACCATGACACCCAGGTCTCGTTGCACCTCCCCTTTTCCTAATCTGTCACCATTCAGATAATAGTCTGTCTCTCTGTTTTTACAACCAAAGTGGATAACCTCACATTTATCCACATTATACTTCATCTGCCATGCATTTGCCCACTCACCTAATCTATCCAAGTCACTCTGCAGCCTCATAGCATCCTCCTCGCAGCTCACACTGCCACCCAACTTAGTGTCATCCGCAAATTTGGAGATACTATATTTAATCCCCTTGTCTAAACCATTAATGTACAGTGTAAACAGCTGGGGCCCCAGCACAGAACCTTGCGGTACTCCACTAGTCACTATCTGCCATTCTGAAAAGTACCCATTTACTCCTACTCTTTGCTTCCTGTCTGACAACCAGTTCTCAATCCATATCAGCACACTACCCCCAATCCCAAGTGCTTTAACTTTGCACATTAATCTCTTGTGTGGGACCTTGTCGAAAGCCTTCTGAAAGTCCAAATATACCACATCAACTGGTTCTCCCTTGTCCACTCTACTGGAAACATCCTCAAAAAATTCCAGAAGATTTGTCAAGCATGATTTCCCTTTCACAAATCCATGCTGACTTGGACCTATCATGTCACCTCTTTCCAAATGCACTGCTATGACATCCTTAATAATTGATTCCATCATTTTACCCACTACCGATGTCAGACTGACCGGTCTATAATTCCCTGTTTTCTCTCTCCCTCCGTTTTTAAAAAGTGGGGTTACATTGGCTACCCTCCACTCGATAGGAACTGATCGAGAGTCTATGCAATGTTAAAAAATGACTGTCAATGCATCCGCTATTTCCAAGGCCACCTCCTTAAGTACTCTGGGATGCAGTCCATCAGGCCCTGGGGATTTATCGGCCTTCAATCCCATCAATTTCCCCAACACAATTGCCCGACTAATAAGGATTTCCCTCAGTTCCTCCTCCTTACTAGACCCTCTGACCCATTTTATATCCGGAAGGTTGTTTGTGTCCTCCTTAGTGAATACCGAACCAAAGTACTTGTTAAATTGGTCCGCCATTTCTTTGTTCCCCGTTATGATTTCGCCTGATTCTGACTGCAGGTGACCTACGTTTGTCTTTACTAACCTTTTTCTCTTTACATAGTTATAGAAACTTTTGCAATCCGTCTTAATGTTCCCTGCAAGCTTCTTCTCGTACTCCATTTTCCCTGCCCTAATCAAACCCTTTGTCCTCCTCTGCTGAGTTCTAAATTTCTCCCAGTCCCCGGGTTCGCTGCTATTTCTGGCCAATTTGTATGCCACTTCCTTGGCTTTAATACTATCCCTGATTTCCCTTGATAGCCCCAGTTGAGCCACCTTCCCTTTTTTATTTTTACGCCAGACAGGAATGTACAATTGTTGTAGTTCATCCATGCGGTCTCTAAATGTCTGCCATTGCCCATCCACAGTCAACCCCTTAAATATCCTTCGCCAATCTATCCTAGCCAATTCACGCCTCATACCTTCAAAGTTACCCTTCTTTAAGTTCTGGACCATGGTCTCTGAATTAACTGTTTCAATTCTCCATCCTAATGCAGAATTCCACCATATTATGGTCACTCTTCTCCAAGGGGCCTCGCACAACAAGATTGCTAATTAATCCTCTCTCATTACACAACACCCAGTCTAAGATGGCCTCCCCCCTAGTTGGTTCCTCGACATATTGGTCTAGAAAACCATCCCTTATGCATTCCAGGAAATCCTCCTCCACCGTATTGCTTCCAGTTTGGTTAGCCCAATCTATGTGCATATTAAAGTCACCCATTATAACTGCTGCACCTTTATTGCATGCACCCCTAATTTCCTGTTTGATGCCCTCCCCAACATCACTACTACTGTTTGGAGGTCTGTACACAACTCCCACTAACGTTTTTTGCCCTTTGGTGTTCTGCAGCTCTACCCATATAGATTCCACATCATCCAAGCTAATGTCCTTCCAAACTATTGCATTAATCTCCTCCTTAACCAGCAATGCTACCCCACCTCCTTTTCCTTTTATTCTATCCTTCCTGAATGTTGAATACCCCTGGATGTGGAGTTCCCAGCCCTGATCATCCTGGAGCCACGTCTCTGTAATCCCAATCACATCATATTTGTTAACATCTATTTGCACAGTTAATTCATCCACCTTATTATGGATACTCCTTGCATTAAGACACAAAGCCTTCAGGCTTGTTTTTTTAACACCCTTTGTCCTTTTAGAATTTTGCTGCCCTTTTTGTTCTTTGCCTTGGGTTTCTCTGCCCTCCACTTTTCCTCATCTCCTTTCTGTCTTTTGCTTTTGTCTCCTTTTTGTTTCCCTCTGTCTCCCTGTATTGGTTCCCATCCCCCTGCCATATTACTTTAACTCCTCCCCAACAGCACTAACAAACACTCCCCCTAGGACATTGGTTCCGGTCCTGCCCAGGTGCAGACTGTCCGGTTTGTACTGGTCCCACCTCCCCCAGAACCGGTTCCAATGCCCCAGGAATTTGAATCCCTCCCTGCTGCACCACTGCTCAAGCCACGTATTCATCTGCGCTATCCTGTGATTCCTACTCTGCCTCGATTTTTGTGCTCAAGTCTAGGAGTGGGACTTGAACCTACAACCTTCTGACTCAGAGGCGAGTGTTTTACCCACTGACTAAGTTCAGAAGTACTGCTTGTATCATCCACCGCTTATCGCGAATGGCGTTAACGACAACACGTGCGCTGTAAGCGACGGGAACTGTCCGATCGCTGTGCTGGTAACTCCTGTCTGGTTCGGAAGCCATACCAAAGAAGGCATTTTATGAACTACCGACCAGAGGAAACCTGGCCACCTTTGCTTACTGCGTATAAGAGCAGAGAAGTTCTTCCCCAGTATCCTGATCAATATTTAACCCTCAACCAACATCACAAATTATTTGGTCATTATCACATTGCTGTTTGTTGGAGCTTGTTATGCGCAAATAGGGGTTTCCTACAGTGACTACACGTCTAAAGTATTTCTTTGGTTGTAAACGCTTTAAGAGGTCCTGAGGGTGTGAAAGGCGCTATATAAATGCAAGTCTTTTCTTTTTCTTAATCGGTATCTGGAGAAAAATCGTATCTTGGGATGCCGAGTTAATGGTGGCCCAGAATTAGCAGAGAGTTGATTTGTGCTGCAGGTCTTACCTTGCCCTTGTCAAAGTATTCAATGATTTTGTTGTACAGATTCTCCTTCAGGTGCCGCTGTGTCTGAGAACCGTGGAAATCCTGGATGTGCGAAGCAAATTGATCATCTGCCCACTAGGTCACAAAAGAAAGAAGCAGAGAATCAATAAATAAAGGGCCTGGAAATTGGGGTCGGAGGCATACCTCCGGAGAATGTCTCCGACTTGCGAAACATTTACAAATTTACCTCTAGTTATCCAGGCTGCGAAGAGTTGTAGTCTCGGGCATTCAGGCATACGGCAGTGTAAAGGCCCATGGAGCCCAGGCGGTTCGGAAGCATCCCTGGGATCACAAGGGCCTGCTCCTCCAATGAAAAAGGAGGATTCCATTGCAATCATTTATGAAGGGAATCCCCTAATAAAATGCAATGGAATCCCCAAATAATTGTACAATGTACATGAGTCTAATAATTCTAAATGTACTGAATTGAAATTTTATTCATAAGCCCCTTCATTGCACTAACCTCAATATAACATTACATTTGTTGATAATTAATTTTAAACATCTTGATCCAGGCCAATATTTGTATCAACTCATTTGAAGCATATGTATATCATTTTGGATTTTTAAATGTTTTATTTAAGCCTTATATATATACCCTTACACTGATGAAGGCAGGCCCTATGCCTACTGTTACCAGCCATTTGAGTTGTGTGGGCACTTGCTGGGCAGTTGTTGGGAAAACAGCACAAATCTTCGCCAGCAATACTCATTTTTCAGTTGGTTCGGCTGATCCGTCAAGGCATACCTTCCGGGGCCTTTCAAGGAGAATATGCTGGAGCACTCTGAGAGGAAGCCATTGAAGACAGTGCAATTTCAGGGCCAGTGAGTCTATAAATTAACGTCTCATTTGTCTGGTTTACTACTGAAGGCCATGGTCCGCAATCAAGACCTCTTTCAAAGGGGGAACATTGGTGATTAAATCTCTGGAACTCCCCCCAGCCTGCCTCCAAATACTTAATCCTCTCCGCTTGTCTCTTTTCCAGACCCCATCTAGAGTTACTATGTTCAGTTCTGGGCACGCACCTCAGGAATGATTGTTGGCCCTGGAGGGTATGCACCCGTAGATTTATCAGTATGATACCTGGGCTGAGTTATGAGGACAGGTTGCATAAGTTTGGCTTGTATTCCCTTGAGTTGTATTCTCTTGAGTCCCGCCAGAAACGCCATTCCCTAGCCACTGACTCCATCCCTCTCCCCAACCCCTTGGGCTGAGGCTGAGCGAGACTGTTCGCAACCTTGGTGTCATATTTGACCCTGAAATGAGCTTTCGACCACATATTCGCAGCATAAGTAAGACCGCCTATTTCCACCTCCGTAACATCGCCAATCTTTGCCCTTACCTCAGCTCATCCGCTGCTGAAGCCCTCATCCATACCTTTGTTACCTCTAGACTTGATTATTGATTATTCCAACGCACTCCTGGCTGGCCTCCCACATTCTACCCAATGTAAACTAGAGGTGATCCAAAACACTGGCTGCCCGTGTCCTAACTCGCACCAAGTCCCACTCACCCAGCACCCCTGTGCTCGCCGATCTACATTGGCTCCCGGTTAAGCAACACCTCGATTTCAAAATTCTCATCTTTATTTTCAAATCCCTCTATGCCCTCACCCCTCCCTAGCTCTGTAATCTCCTCCAGCTCCACAACTACTCCGGAGATGTCTGCCCTCCTCTAATTCTGCCCTCCTGAGCATCCCGGATTGTAATCGCTCAACTATTGGTGGCCGTGCCTTCTGTTGTCTCGGCCCCAAGCTCTGAAACTCCCTCCCTAAACCTCTCCACCTCTCTTTCCTCCTTCAAGATGCTCCTTGAAACATACCTCTTTCACCAAGCTTTTGGGCACCTGCACTAATTTCTCCTTATGCGGCTCGGTGTTACATTTTTATTGTTACATTAATATTCCTGTGTAGCGCCTTGAAATATTTCACTATATTAAAGATGCAATATAAATACATGTGGTTGTTTGTGGTTGTTTAAATTGGGCAAAGTTATAAAATGCATACATATTTTCACCAGATAAATCTGCTTAAAAACTCAGTTGAAAATAACTGAATGTAATAACAGGGAGTGGAATCAGATATCAATTACAGTAGATACATTTATTTCATTGCCAACAGTTCCCATGTAGTCTAACCCAAATAAATACTTTTAAATTAGTTTTTACTTTGCCACACATCCTGAGGGAAATTAAAGCCACATCTTGATGATTAATGTGTAAGTTTGTACAGTTATGTTCCCCCCCTAAAATTCACCTGTAATCCAATTTATCAATATTCGACTGAGCTCTGAGGTACTTTGATGAAATATTTGAACTGAGTTGAAACGATTATTTTTTTTTGCTAACCTCATTAATTCTATTCCCTTTGAACAGCTCACTGACAATCCAGAGCAGATTGAACACGTCTGTACTGTCGGCAGTTTGAGTGAGGCCCCATAACAATGCTCATGCTTGTGGTGAGAGTCAAAATTAAAAAGGATATTACGAATGCTAAGGGAGAGCACGAGAAATTCTTGGCCAGTAAAATTAAGGAAAACCCTAAGATGTTCTATAAATATATTAAGAGTAAGAGGGTAACTAAAGAAAGGGTAGGGCCTATTAGAGACCATGAGGGTAATCTTTGTGTGAAGGTGGAAGATGTTGGTCGTGTTCTTAATGAATACTTTGCATCTGTTATCACAAAGGAAAGGAGTAATGCAGATACTGCTATCGAGGAGGAGTGTGGTATTCTGGATGAAATAAATATAGTGAAAGAGGAAGTATTAAGGGGTTTAGCAGCTTTGAAGGTAGATAAGTCCCCAGGCCGGATGAAATGCATCCCAGGCTATCGAGCGAAGTAAAGGAGGAAATAGTAGAGGCCTTGACTATCATTTTCCAGTCCTCTTTAGATCTGGGCATGGTGCTGGAGGATTGGAGGACTGCTAATGTCGTTCCCTTGTTTAAGAAGGGGAAAAGGGATAGGCCGAGTAATTACAGGCCTGTCATCCTAACCTCAGTGGTGGGAAAATTATTGGAAAAAATCCTGAAAGACAGGATAAATCTGCATTTGGAAAGGCAAGGATTAATTAGGGACAGTCAGCACAGATTTGTTAAGGGAAGATCGTGTTTGACTAACCTGATTGAATTTTTTGAGGAGGTAACCAAGAGGATCGATGAGGGTAGTGCGTACAATGTAGTATATATGGACTTTAGCAAGGCTTTTGATAAGGTCCCACATGGTAGACTGGTCATGAAGGTTAAAGCCCATGGGATACAGGGCAAAGTGGCAAGTTGGATCCAAAATTGGCTTGGATTTAGGAAGCAAAGCATAATGATTGATGGATATTTTTGTGACTGGAAGGATGTTTCCAGTGGGGTTCCGCAGGGCTCAGTACTGGGTCCCTTGCTTTTTGTGGTATAGAAACATAGAAAATAGGTGCAGGAGCAGGCCATTCGGCCCTTCGAGCCTGCTCCGCCATTCAACATGATCATGGCTGATCATGCAACCTCAGTACCCGACCTCTGCCTTCTCCCCATATCCCCTGATCCCTTTAGCCATAAGGGCCACATCTAACTCCCTTTTGAATATGTCCAATGAACTGGACTCAACAACTTTCTTGGCAGAGAATATCATCGGTTCACAATTCTCTGGGTGAAAAAGTTTCGCCTCATCTCGGTCCTATATGGCTTACCCCTTATCTTTAGACTGTGACCTCTGGTTCTGGACTTCCCCAACATTCTACCTGCATCTAACTTGTCCAGTCCTGTCAGAATTTTATAAGTTTCTAGGAGATCCCCTCTCATTCTTCTAAATTCCAGTGAGTATAAGCCTAGCCGATCCAGTCTTTCCTCATATGTCAGTCCTGCCATCCAGGGAATTAGTCTGGTGAACCTTCGCTGCACTCCCTCAATAGCAAGCACGTGAATTTATAATGGGGAACAAAGAAATGGCAGACAAATTGAACAAATACTTTGGTTCTGTCTTCACTAAGGAAGACACGAATAACCTCCCGAAAATATTAGGGGACCGAGTGTCTAGCGAGAAGGGGGAACTGAGGGAAATCCTTATCAGTCAGGAAATGGTGTTAGGGAAATTGAAGAAACTGAAGGCCGATAAATCCCCAGGGCCTGATAGTCTGCATCCCAGAGTACTTAAGGAAATGGCCCTAGAAATAGTAGATGCATTGGTGGTCATTTTCCAACATTCCATGGACTCTGGATCAGTTTCTATGGATTGGAGGGTAGCTAATGTAACCCCACTTTTTAAAAAAGGAGAGAGAAAACAGGGATTTATAGACCGGTTAGCCTGACATCGGTGGTGGGGAAAATGCTGGAATCAATTATTAAAGATGTAATAGCAGCGCATCTGGAAAGTAGTGACAGGATTGGTCCAAGTCAGCATGGATTTATGAAAGGGAAATCATGCTTGACAAATCTTCTAGAGTTTTTTGAGGATGTAACTAGTAGAGTGGATAAGGGAGAACCAGTGGATGTGATGAATTTGGACTCTCAAAAGGCTTTTGACAAGGGCCCACACAAGAGATTAGTGTGCACATGCTATTGGGGGTAATAAGAACATAATGCATAAGAATTAGGAACAGGAGTAGGCCATCTAGCCCCTCGAGCCTGCTCCGCCATTCAAAAAGATCATGGCTGATCTGGCTGTGGACTCAGCTCCACTTACCCGCCCGCTCCCCATAACCCTTAATTCCCTTATTGGTTAAAAATCTATCTATCTGTGATTTGAATACATTCAATCAGCTAGCCTCAACTGCTTCCTTGGGCAGAGAATTCCACAGATTCACAACCCTCTGGGAGAAGAAATTCCTTCTCATCTCAGTTTTAAATTGGCTCCCCCGTATTTTGAGGCTGTGCCCCCTAGTTCTAGCCTCCCCGACCAGTGGAAACAACCTCTCTGCCTCTATCTTGTCTATCCCTTTCATTATTTTAAATGTTTCTATAAGATCACCCCTCATCCTTCTGAACTCCAACGAGTAAAGACACAGTCTACTCAATCTATCATCATAAGGTAACCCCCTCATCTCCGGAATCAAGCTAGTGAATCGTCTGTACTCCCTCCAAGGCTAGTATATCCTTCCTTAAGTAAGGTGACCAAAACTGCATGCAGTACTCCAGGTGCAGCCTCACCAATACGCTATACAGTTGCAGCAGGACCTCCCTGCTTTTGTACTCCATCCCTCTCGCAATGAAGGCCAACCTTCCATTCGCTTTCCTGATTACCTGCTGCACCTGCAAACTAACCTTTTGGGATTCATGCACAAGGACCCCCAGGTCCCTCTGCACCTCAGCATGTTGTAATTTCTCCCCATTCAAATAATATTCCCTTTTACTGTTTTTTTTCCCAAGGTGGATGACCTCACACTTTCCGACATTGTATTCCATCTGCCAAACCTTAGCCCATTCGCTTAACCTATTCAAATCTCTTTGCAGCCTCTCTGTGTCCTCTACACAACCCGCTTTCCCACTAATCTTAGTGTCATCTGCAAATGTTGTTACACTACACTCTGTCCCCTCTTCCAGGTCATCTATGTTTCTTGTAAACAGTTGTGGTCCCAGCACCGATCCCTGTGGCACAAGGACCCACAATGAGCCGAAAAGGACCCATTTATCCCGACTCTCTGCTTTCTGTTAGCCAGCCAATTCTCGATCCATGCTAATACATTTCCTCTGACTCCGCGTACCTTTATCTTCTGCAGTAACCTTTTGTGTGGCACCTTATCGAATGCCTTCTGGAAATCTAAATATACCTCTATCCACCATGCTCGTTATATCCTCAAAGAATTCCAGTAAATTAGTTAAACATGATTTCCCCTTCATGAATCCATGTTGTGTCTGCTTGATTGCACTATTCCTATCTAGATATCCCGCCATTTCTTCCTTCATGATAGCTTCAAGCATTTTCCCCACTACAGATGTTAAACTAACCGGCCTATAGTTACCTGCCTTTTGTCTGCCCCCTTTTTTAAACAGAGGCATTACATTTGCTCTTTTCGAATCCGCTGGAACCTCCCCAGAGTCCAGAGAATTTTGGTAGATTATAACGAATGCATCTGCTATAACTTCTGCCATCTCTTTTAATACACTGGGATGCATTTCATCAGGACCAGGTGACTTGTCTACCTTGAGTCCCATTAGCCTGTCCAGCACTACCCCCCTAGTGATAGTGATTATCTCAAGGTCCTCCCTTCCCACATTCCCTTGACCAGCAATTTGTCGGCCGGCGCGGACACAATGGGCCGAAATGGCCTCCTTCTGCGCTGTAAATTTCTATGTTTCTATGTTTTTCTAAGCCTTGGAGTCAGAAAGTCGTGAGTTCAGGTCCCACAATGTGGTTGACTCTCTTAACTGCCCGCTGAAATAGCCTAGCAAGCCACTCAAGTTGCATCAAACACCTGACAAAAAGATATAATAAAGACTTCTAGATTTTCGGCCTCGTTGCTTCCTCTGCTTTTGCCCCGGAGGGTGGCAATGGCGGCGGTGAGCACTTCCGGGCGGGCGGCCAGCTTCTAGCGCCCCGCCGGGGTTTTCAGGGCCGGTCCCGGCAGGGCACGGAGCATTATCGCCCGGAAGAGGCGAACCAGTGTGCAACGCCCCTGGTTGCGACACAGACTCGCTTTTAGGCTGCCGCCCAACCCGTAGCACTCTGTAGAGCGCCCCCTGCTGGGACTGCCCGTGAAAGTGGGCGATCCGAACTGTAGCGGCTGCAGTGAGGTGAGTAATGCCAACCTCAGGTAAGTGTGATTGCTTTTTTTTTGCGATTTATGTTATGGTGGCGTGGGTTATTTATTAGGGATGTTTTTGGAGGATTTTTTTCCCCCCAGGCCTCTCACAGAGTGCTCCCGAGCCGGCTGTTTAGCTCAGGATTTTCGCATGCTCAGCCGGCCTAGCGCCCTAAGAGAGGTGAACAACACCTCCCTTGGTGGTCTGCCCCACATTCAGGACCCAGCTGCCCAATTTTGCTGACTGAGGTGCAATCTGTTCCCGGGCGCAAACTTTATCGCCCCGCCGCCATTACCGCCCCGAAATGAGCATCCGTTGCAGCGCAGTGTGTCCTGCATCGCGATTTTCAGTGATCTGCGTGTCTGTACCCCTAGATCCCTTTGCTCCTCTACCACGTTAATACTCTTGATTTCGAAGGACGAGTGGTCTCCTTATTCTTCCTACCAAAATGTACCACCTTGTGCTTGTCTATACCAAAAAGCATTTGTGAATCTACGTAGCAGGATTCCAACCTTAAACGAGTAAGGAAGTCTTGCAACAATTGTACAGGGCTTTGGTGTGACCACACCTAGAGTACTGTGCAGTTTTGGTCCCTTATCTAAGGAAGGATATACTTGCCTTGGAGACGGTGCAATAAAGGTTCACTAGACTGATTCCTGGGATGAGAGGGTTGTCCTATGAGAGATTGTGCAGAATGGGCCTATACTCTCTGGAATTTAGAAGAATGAGAGGTGATCTCATTGAAACATGCAAGATTCTGAAGGGGATTGACAGGATAGATGCTGAGAGGATGTTTCCCCTGGCTGGAGAGTCTAGAGCTAGGGGTCAGTCTCAGGATAAAGGGTCGGACATTTAAGACTGAGGTGATGAGGATTTTTTTCACTCAGAGGGTTGTTAATCTTTGGAATTCTCTGCCCCAAAGGGTTGTGGATGCTCAGTTGTTGAGTATATTCAAGGCTGAGATCGATAGATTTTTGGACTCTAGAGGAATCGAGGGATGGGGATCGGGCGGGAAAGTGTTGCGATCGAAGATCAGCCACAATCTTACTGAATGGTGGAGCAGGCTTGAGGGGCCGTATAGCCTACTCCTGCTCCTTATTTCTATGTTCCTTATGGATTTTTATGACAATCCGGTCGTCATCTGGCCACCATTACTGATGCTAGCTTTTGATTCCAGATTTATTTAATTAACTGAATTTAAATTCCACACCAGCCATTTTTGGATTTGAACTCGCGTCTCCTCTGGGTTACACGTCCAGTAACATGACCACTATGGTACCATTCCCATAGCAGAAGGTGAACTGGATAGACAGATTTTTGGGTAGCAAGGGAATAAAGGGTTATGGGGAGAGGGCAGGGAACTGGAGCTGAGTCCATGATCAGATCAGCCATGACCTTGTTAAATGACAGAGCAAGCTCGAGAGGCCAGGTGGCCTGCTTCTGCTCCTATTTCTTATATTCTTATGACCTTGGGTCTTTCTTTATCTTGCAATTCCCATGCTGTTATGTGCATTGAGTGCTGGTGGAGTTCTGTCACGGTCTTGCAGTTCAGTGAGAGAAGGCAAGAGAAATCTTTTGAGCGATAAGGGAGTCAAGGGTTATGGGAAGCGGGCAGGGAAATGGAGTTGAGGCCAGGATCAGATCCGCCACGACCTCACTGAATGGCGGAGCAGGCTCGAAGGGCCGTATGGCCTACTCCTGCTCCTATTTCTTATGTTCTTACGTTCTTAAAAACAAATTGTAATTGTGTTCTGTGTTTTTTATCCCTTCCTTTTTCCCCTCTATTTGTTTACCAAATGACAATGTGAAGTCTCTCTTGGCCTTGCTCTGTCACCGCATCAGTACACTGATGTGCACTAAGCTGAGCTGACAGTCTGAAGCGTGGAAAGCAAATTAGAACTGAAAAGGTCAAAGCTTAGCTCTCACTGTGACTGACGTGTACAAGAAGCAACGATTAGTTTGACTCGTTCCTTCGATCAAAGCATAAATATTATTTCAAAAGTAAGATTTGTATGAAGAGCCGGGGGAGGAGTGTGGGAAGGATGGGAAGGTGAAAGGTCAGAATTGCACAACCTTCCTTTCTCAGCATTTGTTCGTCCTTTCTCTCCTCCAGACATCCTGACTCCTCCCATCTGATTCATAGGGCTGGATTTTCAGAGTTTCTCCGTTTTTGGGCGAAAACGTAAGCGCGACGTGAAAATGACCGCTTTTGTTGCGTTACCAATTTAAGGCCTAACTTTCGGCACCTATGGTCCGCACCTGGAGCGCAGCGCAAAGGAAGGCGTTGCACAATTATTCAGGGCGCAAAAAAGGGGCACGGCCGGGAGTGCTACAAGAGAGGCCTTGGGAAGTGGGTGGGGGACGGGGGGGGGGGGTGGGGGGGGGGTAATTCAAAAAAAACATTCAAAATATATTATCAAGGCCTTTACCCAGCAAATCATTGCAAAAAAATAAATTCAAAAAAACTTTAAACTTTTTTTCAGGCTTTCCAACTTACCTCCGCCGGCAGGTCTGCTCTGCTAGGTTTTACCTGGCGGCCTTCAGAGCGCGGCGTACGGGTTGGGAGAGTGCCAAAACTCGGACGGTAATGCAATCCGAGTCATTACACACCCGGTGCAGCTCTCCCCAGCGGTGCTTCCCATCGCCGCCGCAAATAAGGAGCCGAGGATCGCGACCGGGCTTAGTGACCAGGTTTTCGCCGCGGAGGGTCAAAACGCGCCGATAAAACCCAGTCGCAAACCACCCGAAAATCCAGCCGATAGATTCATAGAATAGATTCATAGAAATTTACAGCACGGAAGGAGGCCATTTTGGCCCATCGTATCCATGCCAGCCGACCAAGAGGTGTCCAGCCTAATCCCGCTTTCCAGCTCTTGGTCCGTAGCCCTGTCGGCACTTTAAATGCATATCCTAGTATTTTTAAAATATGGTGAGGGTTTCTGTATCTACCACCCTTTCAGGCAATGAGTTCCAGTTCCAGGCACTCCAAGGTCCCTTTGTTCCGCTACACTTTTCAGTGTCGTACCATTTATTGTGTTTCCCTCGCCTTGTTAGACCTCCCCAAATGCATTACCTCACACTTCTCCGGATTGAACTCCATTTGCCACTGTTCTGCCCACCTGACCAGTTCATTGATATCATCCTGCAGTCACAGCTTTCTTCTTCATTATCAACCACACAGCCTATTTTAGTGTCATCTGCAAACTTCTTAATCATACCCCTTACATTTAAGTCCAAGTTATATATATATATATATGCCACAAAAAGCAAGGGGCCAGCACTGAACCGTGCAGAACCCCACTGGATACAGCCTTATAGTCACAAAAACACCCATCAACCAATACCCTTTGCTTCCTGCCTCTGAGCCACTTTTGGATCCAACTTGCCACTTTGCCCTGGATCCCATGGGCTTTTGTTTTCGTGACCATTCTGCCATGTGGGATCTTATCAAAAGCTTTGCAAAAATCCATATACACTACTTCATACGCACTGCCCTCATCGACCCTCCTGGTTACCTCCTCGAAAAATTAAATCAAGTTAGTCAGACATTCCTGGGATGGGGGAATTGTCGTCTGAGGAGAGATTGAGTCGACTCGGCCTATATTCTCTGAGTTTGAAAGAATGAGACGTGATCTAATTGAGAGGGTAGATGCTGAGAAGTTGTTCCCTCTGGCTGCAGAGTCTCGAATAAGGGATCACAGTCTCAGTATAAGGGTTCTGCCATTAGGACTGAGATGTGTAGAAATTTCTTCACTCAAAGGTTTGTGAATCTTTGGAATTCTCTACCCCAGAGGGCTGTGGAGACTCAGTCGTTGATTATATTCAAGGCAGAGATCGATAGATTTTTGGATATTTAGGGAATCAAAGGAAATGGGGATAGTGCGGGAAGTTGGCGTGAGGTAGATCAGCCATGATCTTATTGAATATCATGGCCAAAAGGCGTCCTCCTGCCCCTATTTCTTATGTTTTTAATATTTTTTAAATTATATTTAATTAACCAAAATTTTTCAAACTCTGTGAAGAGGTCCCGATTTTATTTTAGCAAACACAGAGTGATGTTAACCCGTTCAATTCAAGGCACCGTGGTGTATGGTGTTACCAATGTTAGCAAAGCTGAACAATGAAAACCCCTACCACAGTGCCAACTACAAGTCTTCTTCTTCTTAGGCCGTTCCTTGGCATTGAGAAATAACAGGCATTGCAGGTACATGTGGACACTTTTAGAATGGGATAATCCCGAGGACCAGGTGGACATAGGAACTTTCAACTGATTTTTGAATCGAATGTTGTGACCTGCCTACTGTTCTTAATATATCATATTTTGTGCTGAACATTATATTTTGCACCTCTAAACATACAGGGAGCAAGGAATTTTTTTTTTAAGGTGATTGGTTAGTATCGTTAATTTGCTGAGAAATAGCTATTTTCTATGTTCCATATTCATGATCAATTTGATTAAATTACTTCAGTGGCAAAGAAATACTCCGTTTAATCACATTTAGCAAATGTATATGCTTAATTGAAAGAGAGAAAGAACAGGAGAGTGAAAGAGAGACTGATTGTGAGAGAGAGAATGAGAGGGAGAGGGAGAGTGAGGGAGAGTGAGAGAGCAAGAGAGAATGAGGGAGAGTTTGAGAGAGAATAAGATAGTGAGAGAGGGAGAGAGTGAACGTAAGAGAGGAGAGAGTCAGAGAGAAAGAGTGAGAGAGAGAAAGAGAAAGTGAGAGAGGGAGGGAGTGTGAGAGAGAGAACAAGTGAGAGGCAGAGAGAGAGAGTTAGAGAGTGAGAGCGAGAGGGGCAGAAAGTGAGAGAAAAAGAGAAAACGGGTGTGTGAGAGCGTGGGAGAGAGAGTGTGTGTGAGAGAGAACAAGAGAGTGAGAGAGAGTGATAGAGTGAAAGAGAAAGAGAGTAAGAGAACAAGAGAGAGAGAGAGAGAGATTGAGAGAGATAGAGTGAGAAGAGAGTGAGAGGGAGAGAGAGAGAATGAGTGAGAAGAGAATGTGAGACACCGCACATACAAGAAACGAACAAATGCTAGAACGAGTATTTATTCGATCAGGCTAATTCATACTGATAGGCCAGAGGGCGTCATTCTCCCCGGACATAAGCCCTGGCCCTTCACCTTGGTCTGCCAATAACATTTACCCTTAAATGCTATCAAGTTCCCAATTTTGGGGATAATCAAACAGACTTCATGATTAGCTCACTCTGATTTTTTTAAAAAGCAGAGAAAAGAAAGATAAACATTTTTTTTTAAGTTGCTCATTCCATTGAGGTGATTGGTGAAGATGAAACTCTGGCAGATATAGGGGGAAAAATTCCCCAGCGTCCCAATTGGGGCGGTAACCGGCTGAGGCGGGACTTGCTGCATCCGGCATGGAGGTCCCGCCCCGGCAGTGAAATTGCGGTTACTGCCCCTCAGAGGAAGTGGAGTGCAATCTCGCGTGCTCCATTCCCTGTTGGGGCGGATCCCGGGGCGATGCTGGGGCACGATCGGCAGTGCTACACGGACGGTCCACATAGCGCTGACGCGGTTCAACGCCCTTCCCCTTCCGTTAGAGGGAAGGGGCCGCCACGCACTTTGCCGGGCCTCTGATGGTCTCCACCAGGATGGCGTGCCGAGCCGCAGCCCGGCACATAAAAGGGAATGTCGGGGCTGCACGATGGCGGCACGGACCACACAAGGGGAGAAGTCGGGCCGACCGGCGAGGTGGAAAAAAACGGCACAGGGCACTCCCGACCTCCTTGTTAACTTCTGCCCCGCAAGCGGATGTCGCTCCGGAGGGCTCTCGGGGCGCAGGGCAATGTCCGGCATGGGGCGGAATGTGGTCAGCGCGTGGCGCTCAGGGGTCACCGTGCACAGCGATGATGTCGCACGGTGGCTTGGGGCACTATTAGCGTGATATGGCGCTACTATGGCAACACCTCCGCGAACTCCCGTGCAATTTCACGGGAGCTGGTAACCCCCCCTCGCCCCACCAGACAAAAAGTGCTTCCCGTCCCGATAGAGCTGTGGAGGCTGGGTCATTGAATATATTTAGGGTGGAGATAGACAGATTTTTGAATGATTGAGGAGTGAAGGGTTATGGGGAGTAGGCGGGGAAGTGGAGTTGAGGCTAAGATCAAATCAGCCATGATCTTATTGAATGGCGGAGCAGGCTCGAGGGGCCAAATGGCCTACTCCTGCACCTATTTCTTATGAGTTGGGCAGTTTCAATCTAGTAACCACAGGCCCACAGTACTAACCGGCCATCTCATTTCCAGAGGCCACCAGATAGCTTGCATCATAGGCAGTCCCTCGGAATTGAGGAAGACTTGCTTCCATTCTTAAAATGAGTCCTTAGGTGGCTGAACAGTCCAATACGAGAACCACAGTCCCTGTCACAGGTGGGACAGATAGTCGTTGAGGGAAAGGGGAGGGTGGGACAGATTTGCCGCACGCTCTTTCTGCTGCCTGCGCTTGATTTCTGCATGCTCTCGGTGGTGAAACTCGAGGTGCTCAGCGCCCTCCTGGATGCACTTCCTCCACTTAGGGCAATCTTTGGCCAGGGACTCCCAGGTGTCACTGGGGATGCTGCACTTTATCAGGAAGGCTTTGAGGGTGTCCCTGTAGCGTTTTCTCTGCCCACCTTTGGCTCGTTTGCCATGAAGGAGTTCCGAGTAGAGCGCTTGCTTTGGGAGTCTCGTGTGTGGCATGCGCATGATATGGCCTGCCCAGCGGAGCTGATCAAGTGTGGTCAGTGCTTCAATGCTGGGGATGTTGGCCTAATGTTGGTGCGTCTGTCCTGCCAGGGGATTTGTAGGATCTTGTGGAGATTGGTGGTATTTCTCCAGCGACTTGAGGTGTCAACTGTACATGGTCCATGTCTCTGAGCCATACAGGAGGGCCTGTAGAGCATGAGCTTGGTAGCAGTTTTGAGGTCCTGCTCTTTAAACACTCTTTTCCTCAGACGGCCGAAGGCTGCACTGGCGCACTAGAGGCAGTGTTGAACTCGTCGTCAAAGTCTGCTCTTAAGAGGCTCCTGAGGTATGGGAAATGGACCATGTTGTTCAGGGCTGCGCCGTGGATCTTGATGACTGGGGGCAGTGCTGTGCGGCAGGGATAGGCTGGTGGAGGACCTTTGTCTTAAGTAAGGCCCATGCTTTCGTATGCCTCAGTACATACGTTGACTATGTCCTGGAGTTCAGCCTCTGTATGAGCGCAGACGCAGGCGTCGTCCGCGTACTGTAGCTCGACGAGGTTGGGGTGGTCTGGGACCTGGCCTGGAGACGGCGAAGGTTGAACAGGTTCCCACTGGTTCTGTAGTTTAGTTCCACTCCAGCGGGGAGCTTGTTGACTGTGAGGTGGAGCATGGCGGCGAGGAAGATTGAGAAGAGGGTTGGGATGATGATGCAGCTCTGTTTGACTCTGGCCCGGATGTGGATTGGGTCTGTAGTGGATCTGTTGGTAAGGATCACGGCCTGCATGTCGTCGTGGAGCAGGCGGAGGATGGTGACGAACTTTGATGATGATGATGATGATGATGCACTGCAGCAACTCGCCAAGGCTTCTTCGGCAGCACCTCCCAAACCCGCGACCTCTACCAACGAGAAGGACAAGGGCAGCAGGCGCATGGGAACACCATCGCCTCCACGTTCCCCTCCAAGTCACACACCATCCTGACTTGGAAATATAGCGCCGTTCCTTCATTGTCGCTGGGTTAAAAACCTCGAACTCTCTACCTAACAGTGTTGTGGAGCACCTTCACTACATGGACTGCAGCGATTCAAGAAGAAGGCGCACGACCACCTGCTCAAATGGCCACGAGAGATGGCCATGCTAGCGATGCTCACATCCAGATAATGAATAATAAAATAAGAAGGTCCTAGTTTGGTGATTTCAGCTGGGGTGCCAGGTGCACTTAACTGGGCTGCATTGTGATGATGTGGGCGGGGAAGTCAGCCTGGGTTCCCACCTCAGTTTGCTATCTTACTGAAAGGTGCGAGTGTATAGATGTCGGGTGACAACAGGATTGAGAACAGCTGGGATGGTCCCCCTTGCCACGGTTAAACAAATTGTTGAGACGCACTAACTCAGCTGTCGACTCTGAGACAGAAGGCTGTGGGCTCAAGCCGCACTCCAGGGACTTGAGCACAGAAATCTAGTGCTGAGGGAGCACTGCACTGTCGGAGGTGCCGTCTTTCGGATGAGACTGAAACCAAAACCCCCATCTGCTCTCTCAGGTGGATGTAAAAGATCCCATGGCACTACTTCAAAGAAGAGCAGGGGAGTTATCCCTGGTGTCCTGGGCCAATATTTATCCCTCAAACAACATAACAAAAACAGATTATCTGATCATTATCATATTGCTGTTGTGGGAGCTTGCTGTGCGCAAATTGGCTGCCACGTTTCCCACAGTACAACAGTGACTACACTTCAAAAAGTACTTCATTGGCTGTAAAGTCCAGTGGTTGTGAAAGCCGCTACATAAATGCAAGGCGTTCTTTTTTTGTTATTTCAGCTCGGACTTGAAGAACGGGACCTGGGGCTGAGTTGCCAGAGGGTTTCTCCATCGTCGAGTCAGCACTTTCAAGAGGAGCGGTGGGGTAGCTTTGGGGGCAAATAAAAGGCAACAAAAGTGCCAAAAAGCAATACTTGTGGCAAACTACAGGCCTGAAAGCGTTAAACCTCTTCAGGAAAGTAGTCTTGTAAAGAAGGAAACTCAACATCTTTCCATAAAGGTAACCTCTTGGCCCCTGCCGTCCTAGTTGCAATTCGAAATAATTAACATAGTGATTTTATTCATTGATCTGAAGGAGAAGGAATGGGAATCAGTAATCATCCTTGACTCATGGCCTGGTGGAGCTAACAGCTCTCCTTATCTGGCTCTCACCTCTCCTGTACCCTTCCCAAATGCAGCACCCAACAAAACATGCAAGTTTTGCAGATACCTTCTCTCAGCCAATAAAAGGAAATGCACGTCTCATTTAAAGATGCAGGATGCACTTATGAGTCATTCAGCGAATCTCTGATAGCGGGACTTTCACTGCCATGGAGGACACTCTGCAATTTCTGGGCTGGATTTTCGAGTCTTCTGCGCTCCGTTTTCCGCCCTGGAGCGGCGGCAATGGTGGCGGTGAGGTGTTCTGGCCGGGCGGTCATCCTCCAGCGCCCCGCAGCAATCCTCGGTTGCAGGTTAGCGGCGGCGCGGAGCAGCACTGCCCAGAAGAGCTGCGTCCAACGTGCAATGCCCCTGGTTGCGACACCGGCGCGAGTTTTGTCTCTTATGCCCCGCACTGAACGCCTGGGAAATCAGTCCGGTCCAACCATCCCCAACAGCGAAGAGGTATGTAATGGACTCCTGAGGTAAGTCTGATTGTTTTTTCTCGTAATTATTTTTGCTTCTTGTGCTGTGGCGGAGTGGGGCAATGGTTTGGGAATTTTTTGTGGGGGTTTTTAATGTTTATTTCCCCCTTTGGCGCCTCTCGGAGCACTCCCCAGCCCTGGTCTTTAGCTCGGGAGTTTCCCATCCTAATGCCCTAAGAGGTGTACAATGCCCCTGACTCAGGGCCTAGCTGCCCAAACTCACCTACTGAGGTGCAAACTGTTCCTGGGCGCAAACTTTACTGCCCATTGTCGCCCCAAAAACATTAAAGCCAAAAATCCAGCCTGCGTGGGCATACCTGTTTCTCAACAAAGCAAAATAAGGTGGGGAACAGACGAGGCCACTGATGTCTATCTGTCTGGCCCAAGGTTCAACCATTAGCCAAGTGTACCCTACTTCATTATAGTCCTCGGCTGCTTCTTTTGCAAGACAGCTATTAGTCTTCCCCCCTTTCAATTTGGTGACACCATCCACCGCCACTGTCTCTCTGCCTGTCACATGACCAACAACTTGCATTTATATAGCGCCTTTAACATAATAAAACATCCCATGGCACTTCGCAAGTGCGTTATCAAACAAAAATTGACACAGAGCCAGGTAGTAGGTCAGATGACCAAAAGCTTGGTCAAAGAGGTAAATTTTTAAGGAGCTCCTTAAAGGAGGAAAGAGAGGTGGAGAGGCAGAGAGGTTTAGGGAGGGAGTTCTAGAGCTTAGGGCCTTGGCAGCTGAAGGCACGGCCACCGATGGTGAGGCGAAGGGAGTGGGAGTGGGTGCGCATAGGCCAAAATTGGAGGAGCACAGAGATCTCGGAGGGTTACTGGAGGAGGTTAAGAGATGGGGAGGGAGCCAATGAAGGGATTTGAATTCAAGGCGTTGCTGGACTGGGATCAGCACACTCAACCCCTCTTACAATGTTAGCTTCGCTCAGTTGGCAGCATTCTCGCCTTTAAATCATAAAATTGTGGGTTCAAGCCCCACTGCAGAATTTGAATACACATTCCAGGCTGAGGCTCTAGTGAATCTGTACGAAACATTAAACCAAGGCGCTGTCTGCCGGTTTAGGCGCATGTGTAAGGCACTGTTTCGAAGAGCAGAGAGATTTCTACTGATGACCTGGATAGCATCCCTTCCTCAACCAGTATCAGTAATGTAAATTCCTGCACACGCACACACACACACACAGAACAAAGACAGCAGGATACAAGACTGCTGCGGTGATACTGAAGCTGTTTAATGCACCGGTCAGATTAGGGTCATGCAGACTGATGATGGATGCAAAGAGAAGCCACAAGAAAGGAAAGGGAAGGCTTTGATTTCTATAGCACCTTTCACAACCAACGGACATCTCAAAGCGCTTTACAGCCAATGAGTGTAGTCGCTGTTGCAATATGGGAAATGGAAGGGGAATGAGTTGTGAGAAAATATTAAAATGAAGCTTAATCTACATGCTACAATGAAGGTGACTAAGGGGTTTTGAGGGACACAAGTTGAAGTACGCAAAATATTAATATTAAAATATTAAAGTCGCGTATAAACATTACTTTAAAATAAGTTCAGATATTAGGACCAGAAATCATCAATACAAATTAGTGAAAAGTCAACTTAGATCAGGTGTCAGAAGCAAATTGTTTGCAATAGGAGTGAGGACCTTCTCGTCAGTGGTTGCGATGCAGACACCAGGGCTGTTGGAACCACATTTGGACGCTAAGATGGAAGTAGAAATCTGGAATTCTCTACCCACAAAAGGCTAAGGGAAGGTGGGACATTTGGACCTTTCAATACTGAGACCGATAGACTATTGTTAGATGAGGGGATCAAGGAGTGTGGAGCTAAGGCCAGAAAATGGAGTTGAGGTACAGATAAGCCATGATCTAATTCAATAGCAGAGCACGCCCAAGGGGCTGAACTACGTAGAGTACAAGACGCAGAAGCAGGTCATTTGGCCCAACTAGTCTGTGCTGGTGCTAATGCTCCACACGAGGCTCCTACCGTTCCATCTGCCTCATCTCAGCCTTTCAGCCTATCTCTCTATTTCCTTTTCTCTCATATACTCGTCTAGTTTCCTTCTAAAAGCATCTAAGCTATTTGCCTCAATCTCTTCCTGTGGTAGCGAGTTCTACATTCTAACCCTTCTCTGAGTAAAGACATTTCTCCTTATTTCCCTATTGGATTTATTAGTGATGACCCAGTCCAAGGAGGTTATGCTTGAACTGCATAAAACGCTGGTGAGGTCACAGCTGGAGTACTGTGTGCAGTTCTGGTCACCACATTACAAGAAAGATGTGATTGCACTGGAAAGGGTGCAGAGGAGAATGTTGCTTGGACTGGAGGATTTTGGCTATGAGGAAAGATTGGAGATGCTGGGTCTGTTTTCTTTGGAACAGAGGAGGCTAAGGGAAGACCTGATTGAAGTGTATAAAATTATGAGGGGCCTGGATAGAGTGGATAGGATAAACCTGTTTCCCTTGGCAGAGAGGTCAACAACCAGGGGGCTTCGATTTAAAGTAATTGGGTTTAGAGGGGAAATTTCTTTAACCAGAGAGTGGTGGGGGTCTGGAACTCACTGCCTGAAAGGGTGGTAGAGGCAGAAACCCTCACCACATTTAAAAAGTACCTGGATGTGCATTGAAGTGCCGTAACTTACAGGGCTCCGGATCAAGAGCGGGACAGTGGGATTGGGCTGGATAGTGCTTGGTCGGCCGGCGCGGACACTATGGGCCGAAATGGACTCCTTCCGTGCTGTAAATTTTTATGATTCTATGTACCCATGGAAGAGTTTGGATATTGGGGAATGAGGTTTGGTGGGTCAAATGGTCTCTTCGCGTCCTTGGCTTTTCTGGTGTTCTAAGCCTGATGTTAGGTGAGGATAGAATCGAGATTGGGTGTGGTGACCCTTAAGATGGGCTGATGTCCCCATTCACTACACCCCATTGTGAATCAATGCCTTTATTTGAAGAGCAGAGATGGAGGTTGATGGGAAAAATATAAACATTCTGCATTTACTTCAGCAACATTCACGACTCCCCTCCCAGCCCCACCAGTCAAACACATTTAGAATCATCATAGAATCAAACAGCACAGGAAGTGGCCATTCGACCCAGAGAGCGATCCAATTAGTCCCACTTCCCAGTGCTTTCCCCACATTACAACAGTGGCCATACTTCAAAAAGCAGTTCATTGGCTGTAAAGCGCTTTGAGACGTTCAGTGATCGTGAAAAGTGCTATATCAATCAAGTCTTTCTTTCCTTTTTTACAGATGCCCTCCGAGATCTCTGCATTCCTCCAATTCTGGCCTCTTGTGCATTTCCAGATTTTAATCGCTACCCCATTGGTGGCTGTGCCTTCAGCTGCTGGGACCTAAGCACTAGTATTTCCTTCTTAAACCTCTCCGCCTCTCTACTTCTCTCTCCTCCTTTAAGACAACCTACCTCTTTGACCAAGCTTTTTGCCATCTGCCCTCATAACCTCTCGGTGTCAGGTTTTTTTTGATAACGCGCCTGTGAGGCACTTTGGGATGTTTTTACTATGTTAAAGGCACTATATAGATACAAATAATAGTTGTTGTTATAGCCCTGCAAATTTTTCCTTTTCAAGTTTATATTCAATTCCCTAATTGAAAGTTACTATTGAATCTGCTTCCACCCACTTTCAGGCAGCACGTTCCCTCTGATTCTTTTCCCAATTAACTTGAATAATATCCTTTGATTACAGACCCTCCCGCCATTGGAAACAGTTTCTCCATGTTTAATCTATCAAAACCTTTCATAATGAGCTGCTGTACTGCCGACACCTGAGATAACGGCCCAACATCAGATTTATGTGCTATGCTAGCATAGTGGTTACGTTAAGAGTCCTCTTCAACCGTCTTCTCCCCGTGGCCGAGGAGCTCCTCCCGGAGTCACAGTGCGGATTTCGTCCCCTCCGGGGCACAACGGACATGATTTTTGCAGCGCGACAGCTGCAGGAAAAATGCAAGGAACAGCGCCAGTCCTTATACATGGCCTTCTTCGATCTTACAAAGGCCTTTGACACTATCAACTGCAAGGGTCTATGGAGCGTCCTCCTCCGTTTCCTTTTTAAAAAAGGAGGGAGAGAGAAAACAGGGAATTATAGATCGGTCAGCCTGACCTCAGTAGTGGGTAAAATGATGGAATCACTTATTAAGGATGTCATAGCAGCGCATTTGGAAAGAGGTGACATAATAGGTCCAAGTCAGCATGGATTTGTGAAAGGGAAATCATGCTTGACAAATCTTCTGGAATTTTTTGAGGATGTTTCCAGTAGAGTGGACAAGGGAGAACCAGTTGATGTGGTATATTTGGACTTTCAAAAGGCTTTCGACAAGGTCCCACACAGGAGATTAATGTGCAAAGTTAAAGCACATGGGATTGGGGGTAAGTGCTGACATGGATTGAGAACTGGTTGTCAGACAGGAAGCAAAGAGTAGGAGTAAATGGGTACTTTTCAGAATGGCAGGCAGTGACTAGTGGGGTACCGCAAGGTTCTGTGCTGGGGCCCCAGCTGCTTACACTGTACATTAATGATTTAGACAAGGGGATTAAATGTAGTATCTCCAAATTTGCGGATGACACTAAGTTGGAGGATGCTATGAGGCTGCAGAGTGACTTGGATAGGTTAGGTGAGTGGGCAAATGCATGGCAGATGAAGTATAATGTGGATAAATGTGAGGTTATCCACTTTGGTGGTAAAAACAGAGAGACAGACTATTATCTGAATGGTGACAGATTAGGAAAAGGGGAGGTGCAACGAGACCTGGGTGTCATGGTACATCAGTCATTGAAGGTTGGCATGCAGGAACAGCAGGCGGTTAAGAAAGCAAATGGCATGTTGGCCTTCATAGCGAGGGGATTTGAGTACAGGGACAGGGAGGTGTTGCTACAGTTGTACAGGGCCTTGGTGAGGCCACACCTGGAGTATTGTGTACAGTTTTGGTCTCCTAACTTGAGGAAGGACATTCTTGCTATTGAGGGAGTGCAGCGAAGGTTCACCAGACTGATTCCCGGGATGGCGGGACTGACCTATCAAGAAAGACTGGATCAACTGGGCTTGTATTCACTGGAGTTCAGAAGAATGAGAGGGGACCTCATAGAAACGTTTAGAATTCTGACGGGTTTAGACAGGTTAGATGCAGGAAGAATGTTCCCAATGTTGGGGAAGTCCAGAACCAGGGGTCACAGTCTAAGGATAAGGGGTAAGCCATTTAGGACCGAGATGAGGAGAAACGTCTTCACCCAGAGATTGGTGAGCCTGTGGAATTCTCTACCATAGAAAGTTGTTCAGGCCAATTCACTAAATATATTCAAAAAGGAGTTAGATGAAGTCCTTACTACTAGGGGGATCAAGGGGTATGGTGAGAAAGCAGGAATGGGGTACTGAAGTTGCATGTTCAGCCATGAATTCATTGAATGGCGATGCAGGCTAGAAGGGCCGAATGGCCTACTCCTATGTTTCTATGTTTCAGATGCCCCCAAAAGTACGTCACCATACTCCGCCTGCTCCATGACGACATGCAGGCCTTGATCCTTACCAACGGATCCATCACAGACCCAATTCATGTTCGGACCGGGGTCAAGCAGGGCTGCGTCATCGCCCCAACCCTCTTCTCAATCTTCCTCGCTGCCATGCTCCACCTCACAGTCGACAAGCTCCCCACTGGAGTGGAGCTAAACTACAGAACCAGTGGGAAGCTGTTCAACCTTCGCCGTCTCCAGGCCAGGCCCAAGACCACTCCAACCTCTGTTGTCGAGCTACTGTATGCGGATGACGCCTGCGTCTGTGCACACACAGAGGCTGAACTTTAGGACATAATCGACGTATTTACTGAGGCGTATGAAATCATGGACCTTATGCTAAACATTAGTAAGACAAAGGACCTACACCAGCCTGTCCTCACCACACAGCACTGCCCCCCAAACATCAAGATCCACAGCGTGGCCCTGGACAACATGGACCACTTCCCCTATCTCGGGAGCCTAATATCAACAAGAGCAGGCTTTGATGATGAGATCCAACACCGCCTCCAGCGCGCCAGTGCAGCCTTCGGCCGCCTGAGGAAAAGAGTGTTTGAAGACCAGTCCATCAAAATTGTCAACAAGTTCATGGTCTACAAGGCCGTAGTAATACCCGCCCTCCTGTATGGCTCAGAGATGAGGACCATGTACAGTAGACACCTCAAGCAGCTGGAGAAATACCACCAGCAATGTCTCCCCAAGATCCTGCAAATCCCCTGGGAGGACAGACGCACCAACATTAACGTCCTCGACCAGGCCAGCATCCCCAGCATTGAAGCACTGATCACACTTGATCAGCTCCGCTGGGCAGGCCACAAAGGTCGCATGCCAGACACGAGACTCCCAAAGCAAGCGCTCTACTCGGAACTCGTCCACGGCAAACGAGCCAAAGGTGGGCAGAGGAAACGTTACAAGGACACCCTCAAAGCCTCCCTGATAAAGTGCGACATCCCCACTGACACCTGGGAGTCCTTGGCCATAGACCACCCTAAGTGGAGGAAGTGCATCCGGGAGGGCGCTTTCATCGCCGAGAGCATGCAGAAATCAAGCGCAGGCAGCGGAAGGAGTGTGTGGAAAACCAGTCCCACACACCCTTTCCCTCAACGACTATCAGTCCCACCGGCGATAGAAACTGTGGTTCTCGCATTGGACTGTACAGCCACCTAAGAACTCATGCTAAGAGTGGAAGCATGTCTTCCTCGATCCCGAGGGACTGCCTATGATGATGATGATGGGATATGTTACTGGGCTAGCAATCCAGAGGCTTGGCCTAATAATCCGGAGATGTAAGTTCAAATCCCACCACGGAATTTAACTTCAGTTAATTAAATAAATCTGAAATTAAAAAACTAGTATTAGTAATGATGACCATGAAACTACTGAATTGTCATAAAAACCCATCTGGTGCACTAATGCCCTTTAAGGAAGGAAATTTGGCCTATATGTGACTCCAGACCCAGTGGTTAAGTAGTTGACTCTTAACTGTTCTCTCAAATGGCCTAGTCACTCAGTTGTACCAAACTGCTACAACAAATCAGCACTGTGGGAGTACCTTCACCACAATCTGCAGCAGTTCAATATGGTGGCTCACCACCACCTTCTCGAGGGCAATTAAGAATGGGCAATAAATGCTGGCCTTGCCAGCGATGCCCACATCCCATGAATGGATAAATTTAAACAAATGCTTCGTCTCGAGGTGTTTTGGTTGTTACCTTCAGTAGCTTGGCATGTAGGAGCAGTGTGTAGGCCGCCTCCGTGAAATTCTCGTAGAAGATGTGTAAATCTCGGAGTTTATACAAGTACCTGAGAGAGAGGGAGGTAGACAGGAGAAAGCTGGTCAGATGCTACACAGTGTAATTGATTTTAATGTAATGTTTTGGTCCAATACATATCCACCTAAAGTCAGGAGTATTTTGTTAAGAACAAAGAAATTCTATTTGGCTTAATAGGCCTGACCTTTTATTCATAGATTAATCCCACCTCATGCCTCCTCACCTTAGAATTACATAGAAATATATAGAATATACGGTATTAGAATTACATAGAAATATATAGAATATACGGTATAGGAACAGGGGCCAACTTGCTCAACCAGTTCATTCTGGCGTTTATGCTCTACTCGCTTATCTAACTCTGTCAGCATAACCCTCTATTCCTTTCTCCCTCATATGCTTGTCTAGCCTGCCCTTAAATCAGCCTATACTATTCGCTTCAACCACTCCCTGTGGTAACGAGTTCCACATTCTCACCATTCTCTGGATAAAGAAGTTTCTTTGAATTCCCTGTTTGATTTCTGGTGACTATCTTATATTGATGGCCCCTAGTTTTGCGGTTCCTCACAACTGGAAACATTCTCTCCGTGTCTGCTGCGTCAAAACCTTTCATAAGTTTAAAGACTTCTATTAGGTCACCCCACAGTCTTCGCTTCGCAACAGAAAAGAGACTCAGTCTGTTAAACCTTTCTTGATAGGTATAACCTCGCAATTCTATCATCCTTGTAAATCTTTATTTTTTTGCACGCTCTCCAGTACCCACATCCCTTCTCTCTTCAGAAGTACTTCTAGTTGTCCCTTAAATCCATATATGAGTCATCATGTTGTGAGGTGAGGTGCCTAGCCTGGAGAATTGGTCAGTTCCAACAGCTCCCCTGCAGAAGAACATTTTGTGACAACTGTCCTAAACCTGCCCTTCACAGCTTTCAGCTTGCAAAGTATCAGGATAAGGGGTCGGCTATTTAGGACTGAGATGAGGAGAAATTTCTTCACTCAAGAGGATGGTGAATCTTTGGAATTCTCTACCCCAGGGGACTGTGGAGGCTCAGTCATTGAGTATAATTCAAGACAGAGATCGATAGATTTTTGAATATTAAAGGAATCAAGGGATGGAGACAGTGCAGGAAAGTGGAGTTGAGATAGAGGATCAGCCATTGAATAGTGCAGCAGGCTTGAGAAGCCGAATAGCCTACTCCTAATTCTTATGTTCTTATCAATAAGTACCTAAGAACATAAGAAATAGGAGCAGGAGTAGGCCAATTGGCCCCTCAAGCCTGCTCCGCCATTCAATAAGATCATGGCTGATCCGATTATGGACTCAGTTCCACTTCCCTGCCCGCTCCCCATAACCCTTTACTCCCTTATCGCTCAAAAATCTGTCTATCTCCGCCTTAAATATATTCAATGACCCAGCCTCCACAGCTCTCTGGGGCAGAGAATTCCACAGATTTACAACCCTCTGAGAGAAGAAATTCCTCCTCATCTCAGTTTTATCATGCTCTGCTGCCGAGGTGTATTTACAAATATTGCTCTTGGTTCAACTTCTCTTACATACCTCAACAAATGTCACTTTTCCTACCTGTGAATATTCACTATCTAACCGCACCGATGAGGACTAGCCGCGGCTGTGAGGTGCCGGAGTTAACAGTGCCCGTGGACCTGTGTCCTATTACGGGTTGAGTGTATTCAGGAGAAGACAGAGAAAAATAACACAACAAACCCCGATGTACTGTAATGACAGAATCTCCTGTTTATCATTAATATTATAGTAGTGTCACCGCAAGCATCAATTCGGTAATATAATCAAACACACGAGTGACAGTAATTGTAGGATGTCCTTGGTAAATGCCCGTGGGTCCTCATTAACATCATAAAATCTTTTAGATGGCACAATATGAATTTTAATTCACTGACAATGCATAAGTTTCTGTTCGTGACCTGCTGCAGTCAGCAAACAAAATCAAGGAGTGACCTTCCCCCATTAATTGTTTGTTCTGACAGTCAACATCAGTAATCAGTCAATTTTGTGTTAGCAGATGTTTAACACGACGGCTGTTACTAATGAAATTAAAACCGTAGCGATGTTCAGTTTGATGAAGAGCAGGGCTTCAGGAGATCGGCATCATGTTCAGCAGACTAAAGGCAGTTCACTGCTTCTGAGGGATCGCTCCCTCTCTCTCTGCTCCTCCTTCACTCTCAGAGAGGATAAGCGGTAAGAACATTACACAATTTTAAAGCAAGACTTGACTTTCTTTAGCATCTTTCACGAGCACCGGACGTCTCAAAGCGCTTTACAGCCAATGAAGGACTTTTGGAGTGTAGTCACTGTTGTAATGTGGGACAGTTGGCCATAAACTTAAGCACAGCAAGCTCCCACAAACAGCAATGCGATAATGACTAGATAACCTGCATTTGTTATGTTGATTGAGGGATAAATATTAGCCAGGACACCAGGGATAACTCCCCTGCTCTTCTTCAAAATAATGCCATGGGATCTTTTACACCCACCCGAGAGAGCAGACAGGGGCCTCGGTTTAACGTCCATTCGAAAGATAGCACCTCCTACAGTGCAGCACTCCCTCCGCACGGCACTGGAGTGTCGGCCTCGTCTGCTTAAGTCTCTGGAATGGGACTTCAACCCACAACATTCTGACTCTGAGGCGAGAGTGCTCCCCATTGAGCAACGGCTGACACTGCAGAAAAAGGCTGCCAGACCCAGTAAACCTATCTTTTAACCTTATTTCAGGAGAGGGGACAGTTAAATGTCCCCCATCATTGCTAGATGTGTCAGCTTTGGCACTGTGGTATTGCTCTCGCCTCTAAGTCAGAAGGTTCAAGCCCCACTCCTGCTAATATGTCCTTACTATACAGTATAAATGCACACATAAGAATTAGGAACAGGAGTAGGCCATCTAGCCCCTCGAACCTGCTCAAACGAGGCCCATACTTGAGAGAAGGTCACTCTGTGACCAGTAACCTTTATTAGCCAGCATTGAAGTGATGAAGGTGGATGGAGTTTCCCCTTTTATACCTGAAAGTCCAGGTTAGGAGTTTCTCCCACAAGTTCACCACCTAGTGGTCAATGTTCTCACGGTGTATAACTTTGGTCAGTTTATACATGGGTTACAATGACAGTTAAATACATGACATCACCTCCTCCCCAAAGTCTTATTGGGATCACAGGTTAAGTCTCTCTGGTGGTTTATGCTCCCTTGTAGAGCGCCTGAGTTGGGGCTCCGGTTGTTTGGCGCTGGCCTGAGTGTCTGCTGTTTGCGGTGCCTCAGGCCTGTCCGGACTGCCCACAGTGACTGGGCTCTCCTCCACTTGGTTCTGGTGTTCGGTCACCTTTGGAGGAGTGAACGCTACATCATGTTCTTCCTCTGCTTCTTCTATGGGGTTGCTGAACCTCCTTTTTGTTTGATCCACGTGTTTGCGGCAGATTTGTCCATTGGTAAGTTTAACCAGAATCCTATTCCGCTCTTTGGCAATCACATTTAGGCCCTGTAGCGTAGTTGAGGACAAAGACATGGACATTGACATCAATACATCGCGCCCTCGCATTCTCGTTGTGGTAGTCACATTGTGACCGGCGCCTGCTCTCAATAATTTCTTTCATGGTGGGTTGTATAAGGGATAACCTGGTTTTGAGCATCCTTTTCATTAGCAGCTCTGCGGGTGGGACCCCTGTGAGCGAGTGTGGTCGGGATCTATTGGCCAACAGGAGGCGTGATAAGTGGTTTTGTAGGGAATCCCCTTGGATTCTGAGCATCCCCTGTTTGATTATCTGCATTGCTCGTTCCACCTGGCTGTTTGAGGCCGGCTTGGACGGTGCCGTTCTGACATGGTTGATACCATTTCCTGCCATGAAGTCCAACAATGCTTGTAAAGCACGGGCCATTGTCGCTGACCAATACAGCCGGTAGACCATGGGCGGCGAACATTGCCCGTAGACTTTCTACCGTGGCAGAGGATGTGCTTGAATTGAGAATGTCACACTTGATCCATTTGGATTAAGCGTCTACTACAACCAAACACATTTTTCCCATGAAAGGACCTGCGTAGTCCACATGGATGCGTGACCATGGCTTGGCGGGCCAGGACCAGGGGCTAAGGGGGGCTTCCCTGTGGGCATGGCCCAGCTGGGCACACGTGTTGCACCTGCGAATACAAAGTTCCAGGTCTGCATCTATCCCTGGCCACCAAATGTGTGACCTAGCAATTGCCTTCATCATGACAATGCCCGGGTGCTCATTGTGGAGTTCTCTGATGAACATCTCTCTGCCCAACTGGGGCATGACTATTTGGTTTCCCCATAGTAGGCAATCGGCCTGAATCGAGAGTTCATCCATGCGCCTGTGAAATGGTTTGAATTCCTCAGGGCATGCCCCGTACGTGGCTGCCCGGTCCCCATTCAGGACACATTTCTTGACTGAAGACAATAGCGGGTCTCTATTTGTCCAGACTTTGATCTGACGGGCTGTCACCGGTGAGCCTTCGCTTTCGAAAGCTTCAACAGCCATGACCATCACAGCAGCATGCTCAGTTGCACCCTCGGTGGTGGCTAGTGGGAGCCTGCCGAGTGCATCGGCACAGTTTTCAGTGTCCGGTCTGTGCCGAATTGTATAGTCATAGACGTGAGTGCCCACCTCTGTATGCGGGCCAATGCATTTGCGTTTATGACCTTGTTGTCGGCCAAAAGGGACATTAGGGGTTTGTGATCTGTCTCAAGCACAAATTTCCTGCCAAACAGGTACTGGTGCATTTATTTTTACAGCATATACACATGCAAGCGCTTCCTTTGCTACCATCCCGTAGCCCCGTTCTGCCTGAGACAGACTTCTGGAGACAGAAGCTACCGGCTGTAACTGACCCTTGGCATTCACATGCTGCAACACACACCCGACACCATAGGACGACGCATCGCACGTTAAAACGAGTTTCTTACATGGGTCATATAGCGTTAACAGATTGTTTGAGCATAACAAATTGCGTGCTCTATCAAAAGCCCTTTCCTGGCTGTCCCCCCAGATCCATTTGCGACCTTTGTGTAGGAGCACGTGTAGCGGCTCTAACAGCGTGCTCAATTTGGGAAGAAAGTAACCAAAATAGTTCAGGAGCCCCAGGAACAAACGCAGCTCCGTCGTGTTACGGGGTCTGGGTGCTCTCTGGATTGCTTCCGTTTTTGAACCAGCAGGTCTGATCCCGTCTGCTGCTACCCTCATCCCCAGGAATTCTACCTCTGAGCTAGGGAGACGCACTTCGCCTTTTTCAGTCGCAGACCTACCTGGTCCAGTCTGCGTAGCACCTCCTCCAGGTTGTGGAGGTGTTCTTCTGTATCACAACCCGTGATGAGAATGTCGTCTTGAAAAACCACTGTCCTTGGAATCGACTTGAGGAGGCTTTCCATATTTCGTTGGAAGATCGCGGCGGCCGAACAAATCCCAAACGGACATCTGTTGTACTCAAACAACCCCTTATGTGTCGTGATGGTGGTCAGCTTCTTCGACTTACTCGCTAGCTCCTGGGTCATGTAAGCTGAGGTCAGGCTCAATTTTGAAAAAGGTTTGCCACTGGATAGTGTCGCAAAGAGGTCCTCCGCTCTCGGTAGCGGGTACTGGTCTTGGAGTGATACCCGATTGATGCTGACCTTGTAATCACCACATATCCTGACCGACCCATCCGTCTTGAGAATTGGCACAATCGGGCTCGCCCAGTCACTGAATTCGACTGGCGAGATGATGCCTTCCCTCAGTAGGTGGTCCAATTCGTCTTCTATCTTTTCCCGTATCACGTACGGCACCGCTCTGGCCTTGTGGTGTACTGGCCTGGCGTCCGGATTTATGTGAATCACTACCTTGGTCCTCATGAAGTGCCAATGCCGGGTTGAAATAGTGAGTCAAATTTGTCCAGGACCTGTGAGCATGATATTCGCTCCACAGAGGAAATTGCATTGACATCACCCCATTTTCAGTTCATGACAGCCAGCCAACTCCTCCCCAGCAGTGCGGGACCGTCCCCTGGGACAATCCAGAGTGGCAACCTGTTTTCCGAATCTTTGTGGGTCATGACTACTGTGGCGCTGCCTAGCACCGGAATGATCTCCTTTGTATATGTCCGTAGCTTTGCCTCAATTGGCAATAATTTGGCCTCCTGGCCTTGGACGCCCACAACATGTCGAACTGTTTGATACTCATCAGGGACTGGCTGGCCCCTGTGTCTAGCTCCATTGATACTGGGATGCCATTGAGGAACTCTTTCATCATTATCGGTGGCGTCCTGGTGTGTGAACTGTATATGTGCTCCACATGAACACGCTAAACTTCAACTTCCAGCGATTTCCCCCAGTGTCCATTTGGCCTCGTAGGGCTTACATCGTCCCCGTCCTCCTCGTACATCAACCTGGCTGCAGGCTTCCTGCACATACGTGCCAAGTGACCGCTGACATTGCAGTTTCTGCAGGTATATTGCTGATACCTGCAAGCTCTGGCTATGGGTTTGCCTCCACACCTCCAACATGAGCCGTTGTTAAACAAAAGGTCCATTACCAGTCGATCGTCTCTGACTGTCTCTGTAACTGTCCTTAAGTGCACCATTAACATGTGTTGATGGCCCCATTACTGGCCACATTGTCCATTACGATGGCATGAATCGCCGTTCAGCTAGCCATTGTCTCTGTTGAAATCCCCCTTTGGGTTTGACTACATGCTGGGGCATGTCTGATTGCCCTTGTCTGCCTAGAGAACTGTGTGCCGTGTTAACAATGTTGACTCCCTGGTCGTTTGCCGCATTTGAGCCAAGATTTTTGTCATACATCATTCTGGTCTCTTCCTCCCCTGAGATAAATGTCTGGGCTATCAGAGCCGCCACTTCCAAGGTCAAGTCTTTGGTCTCAATCAGTTTCCTGAAAACCCCAGCGTGCCCGATGCCCTCAATAAAAAAGTCCCGCAGCATCTCCGCTCTGCATGCATCTGGGAACTTACTTAGGCTCGCCAGTCGCCAGAGGTCTGGAACGCTTTGCCCTTCTCGTCACCGGTGCATGTAAAACCGGTGTCTCGCCATGTGCATGCTGCTCGCCGGTTTAAAGTGTTCCCCGATCAACTTACTGAGCTCTTCGAACGTCTTGTCCGCCGGCTTCTCTGGCATGAGAAGGTCCTTCATCAGGGAGTACATCCTGGATCCACAAACCGTCAGGAGATGAGCCCTGCGTTTGTCGACCGAATCCTGTCCCAACCATTCCTTAGTGACGAAACTTTGCTGTAGTCTCTCACTAAAATCGTCCCAATCATCACCAACACAGTACCTCTCTTCTGTGCTGCTAGTGGCCATGCTCGCGTGGTTTAAATCCTAGTTTCTCGGCGCCAATAATATGTCCTTGCTACAGTATAAATGCACACGAGGCCCATACTTAAGAGAAGGTCACTCTGTGACCAGTAACCTTTATTAGCCAGCACTGAAGTGATGAAGGTGGGTGGAGCTTCCCCTTTTATACCTGAAAGTCCAGGTTAGGAGTGTCTCCCACAAGCTCACCACCTAGTGGTCAATGTTCTCACGGTGTACAACTTAGGTCAGTTTATACATGGGTTACAATTACAGTTAAATACATGACAACTGCGATTTAAATGCATAATGTAGGCTGACACTTCTGTGCAGTACTGAGGGAGCGCTGCACTGTTGGAGGTGCAGTCTTTCAAATGCGATGTTAAACCTAAGACCCATCTGCCCTCTCAGGTGGATGTAAAAGATCCCATGGCACCAATGTTCCCTGTAATTATTTTTAGCGCCGGTTGCCCCATTTAAGAGGCCACGCAGGCCGTTGAAAGTAGCGCACATGCGTGGTTTTTGCATTGAAAAACCGGTTGCGAGGGATCCCTGGAGCGCGATGCGGCAGTGCAGCTTACAGGGAACATTGCACAGCAGTATTTTCGGATGAGACGTTAAATCGAGGACCCGTCTGCCCTCTCAGGTGGATGTAAAAGATTCCATGGCAGTATTTTGAAGAAGAGCAGGGAGTTCTCCCCGGTGTCCTGGCCAATATTTATCCCTCAACCAACATAACAAAATAAAACGCAGGTTATCTGGTCATCCTCTCACTGCTGTTTGTGGGAGCTTGATGTGCGCAAATTGGCTGCCCCGCTTCTTACATTACAACAGTGACTACACTTCTAAAGCTTCATCGGCAGTAAAGCTTCGGGACATTCCGAGGTCGTGATAGGCGATATGTAAATGTAAGCCTTTCTTTTTTCTCTTTATTGGCCGTTGTTGAGGGACAATTCTTCGGTCGCTGGTACCTCATCAGAAGTGGTCACTCTTCACCTTTGAGTCTAGAAGGTGGGTGTTGGCAAGCTATTTCAGCATGGGGGAAGATGGGTGGGGAGGCTTGAGTGCCAAGTTAGATCATGCCCTCACTCAACACAAACATAATCTGAGCTGCCTCTCTGCATGTTTCGAGGTCCCACTGGGTTCATAAGAACATAAGAAATAGGAGCAGGAGTAGGCCATTCGGCCCCTCGAGCCTGCTCCGCCATTCAATAAGATCATCGCTGATCTGATCTTGGACTCAACTCCGCTTCCCTGCCAGTTCAACAAACTGTGGGCTCAACAAACTGAGCTTTCAGGGTTAGACGCTTGTCAGCGAGAGGCTTATCTACCCTCACACATGAGGCTAGATCTCGACTTTGTGCGGACTGTGCAAAACGGGCGATAGCGAGCTAGGAGAGATGGACAAAAGAGGGTGCCGACGTGCACTATCACCCGCTTTACCCTGTCACACAAAGTCAAGTTCTACGCCCTAGGGTCTGTAAGATTTTCTTTCCCTTTCAAAGATGAGTTTTCCTCACAGAAACACAGGAACGGGAGAAGGACATGTCACCCTTTGAGCCTGTTGGGAACATAGGTTCATAGGACATACGAACAGGGGAAGGACATTTCACCCTTCCCGATGAGGAAGTAAAGCCCTGACCTGTAACCCCCCCCAAAAGAAACTGTACAGCTGTTTGCCTCAATGCATACAGCCGACGCAGAAATGAAATGAGTAGTGCAGTGCCCACAGTTCTGTAATATAAATGCGGAATAAAAGGTTGAGAACATGCTCTCGGCCATCTGTTTCTAAGCAACAAGGATGGCTGATAATCAATATTACAAAACGGAGGGTTCACTCATTCTGTGCTGGGCCCATCGCCTTGCTAAAGGCCACTTCCAGTAAATGCAGAAAATCTTTCGAGGAAAGATAGCATCTTGTTGAAGCCCCACTCGGAAGATTATGCACATCATCCAGGCTGAGACTCCCAGTGCAGTTCTGAGGGAGCGCTGCATTGTCGGAAGTGTCGTCTTTCAGATGCGATGTTAAACCGAGGATCTCTCAAGGGGGGGGGGCGTAAAAGATCCCATGGAACTATTTTGAAGAAGAGCAGGGCAGGTCTCCCCAGTGTTCTGACCAATATTTATTCCTCAACCAACATCACTAAAAATAATGGCCCTGAATTTCCGGTCGGAGGCGTACGAGAAGAGTAGAAAGAGAGACTTGCATTTATATTGCGCCTTTCACGACCACCGGACATCTCAAAGCGCTTTACAGCCAATTAAGTACTTTTTGAGATGTAGTCACTGTTATAGTGTAGGAAAGGAGGCAGCCAAGTTGTGCACCGCAAGCTCTCACAAACAGCAATGGTTTGATCATTGGTTTTTAATGATATTGGTATCTTTGTTCCATTTTCCTGCTGTGGTTCCGTATCCCTTAATACCCTTGCCTAACAAAAATCTATCAATCTCAGTTTTTACATTTTTGATTGACCTCCAACCGTAGCTTTTTGGGGGCGAGAGTTCCAGATTCCCACTATCCTTTGTGTGAAGAAATGGTTCCTGACATCATCCCTGAACGGCCTAGCTCTAATTTTATAGTTATGCCCCCTTGTTATGGACTCCCCCACCAGAGGAAATAGTTTCTCTCTATCTACCCTATCATATCATTTTATCATGTTAAAGCACCTCAATTAGATCACCCCTTAAACAAAGAATTACAAAGTATTTACGACACAGAAACACGCCATTGAGCCCAACCTGTCCATGCCGGTGTTTATGCTCCACACGAGTCTCCTCCCACCCCACTTCATCTCATCCTATCAGCATATCCTTCTATTCTTTTCTCCCCATTCTAGCTTCCCTTTGAATGTATCTGTGCAATTTGCCTCAATGACTTCTTGTGGTAGCAAGTTCCACATTCTCACCACTCTGCCTAAATGATCTCCTGATTTGCCTATTGTATTTTTAGTGACTATGATCCCTAGTTCTGCTCTCACTCTGAAGTGGAAACGTCTTCTCTACATCCAACCTATCAAACCCTTTCATAATTTTAAAGATCTCTGTCACCCCTCAGTCTTCTCTTTTCTAGAGACAGGAGACGTAGCCTGTTCAACCTTTCCTAATAGGTATAACCTCTCAGTTTGAATCATAGAATGGTTACAGCATGGAAGAAGGCCATTTGGCCTGTCGAGCCCATGCCGGCTCTCTGCAAGAGCACCTCAGCTAGTCCCACACACCCCTGCCCTTTCCCATAGACCTGCAACTTTTTTTCTTTCAGGCAGTGCATTCCAGATCCTAACCACTCGCTGCATAAAAAAATAAATTATTTTACCAATCACCTTAAATCTGTGTCCTCTGGTTCTCGATCCTTCTGCCAATCGAACAAATTCTCTCTCTCTACTCTGTCTAGACCCCTCATGATTTTGAACACCTCTATCAAATCTTCTCTCAATCTTTTCTGCTCTAAGGAGAACAACCCCAGCTTCTCCAGTCTATTCACGTAACTGAAGAGCCTCATCCCTGGAACTATTCTTGTAAATCTTTTCTGCACGCTCTCTGAGGGCTTTCCTTAATTAATCCACACTTGTCCAAGTGACTGTTAATTTTGTCTCTGAATATTGTTTCCAAAAGCTTTCCCATTAATGAGGTTAAACTGAATGATCTATAGTTGCTGGGTTTATCATTTCACCCTTTTTTGAACAAATGTGTAACATTTGCAATTCTCCAGTCCTCGAGCACCACCCCCGTTTCTAAGCATGATTGGAAGATTATGGCCAGTAACTCTGCGATTTCTTCCTTCACTTCTCTCAGCGTCTTAGGATGGTCCTAGTGACTTATTTCATCATCATCATCACAGGCAGTCCCTCGAAATCGAGGAAGACTTGCTTTCACTCTAAAAGTGAGTTCTTAGGCGACTGAACAGTCCAATACGAGAATTACAGTCTTTGTCACAGGTGGGACAGACAGTGGTTGAAGGAAAGGGTGGGTGGGGAGCCTGGTTTGCCGCACGCTCCTTCCGCTGCCTGCGCTTGATTTCTGCATGCTCTCGGCGACGAGACTCGAGGCGCTCAGCGCCCTCCCAGATGCTCTTCCTCCACTTTGGGTGGTCTTGGGCCAGATATTCCTCGGTGCCGGTGGGGATGTTACACTTTAACAAGGAGGCTTTGAGGGTGTCATTGAAGTGTTTCTTCTGCCCAACTAGGGCTTGCTTGCCGTTTGGGGGTTCCGAGTAGAGCGCTTGCTTAGGGAATCTCCTGTCGGGCATGCAGGCGATATGGCCCACCTAACGGAGCTGGTCGAGTGTGGTCAGTGCTTCGATGATGGGTATGTTGGCTTGGGAGAGAACACTGACGCTGGTGCATCTATCTTCCCAGTGGATTTTCAGAGCTGGTGCTACTTCTCTAGCACTTTGAGGTGTCTGCTGTATATAGTCCACATCTCTGAGCCATACAGGACGGCAGGAATTACTACTGCCCTGTAGACCATAAGCTTGGTGACAGATTTGAGGTCCTGGTTTTTAACAGTCTGTTCCTCAGGTGACCGAAGGCTGCACTGGCACACTGGAGGCTGTGTTGGACCTCATCATCGATGTCGGCCCTTGCTGATAGCAGACTCCCGAGGTATGGAAAATGGCTCACATTGTCCAAGGCTGAGCCGTGGATTTTGACAACTACAAGGGAAATGCAGGGAACAGCACCAACCCTTGTACAAGGCCTTCTTTGACCTCACAAAGGCCTTTGACACTATCAACCGTGAGGGATTATGGAGCGTCCTCCTCTGTTTCGGCTGCCCCCAAAGGTTTGTCACCATCCTCCGCCTACTCCACGATGACATGCAAGCCGTGATCCTGGCCAATGGATCCACCACAGACCCATCCATGTCCGGACTGGGGTCAAGCAGGGCTGCGTCATCACACCGACGCTCTTCTCAATCTTCCTCGCTGCAATGCTCTATCTCACTATTAACAAGCTCCTCGCTGGAGTGGAACTAAGCTTTAGAACCAGTGGGAACCTGTTCAACCGTCGTCACCTCCAGGCTAGATCCAAGGTCGTCCCATCCTCTGTCATCGAACGACAGCATGCAGACGATGCTTGCATCTGTGCACATACAGAGGACGAACTCCAAGCCATCGTCAACTCCCTCACCGAGAAATACAAAAGCATGGGCCTTACGCTAAACATCCGGAAGACAAAGGTCCTCCACCAACCTGACCCCGCCACATAGCACTGCCCCCCAGTCATGACTTATCTACTTTAAGTACTGCCAGCCTTTCTAGTACCTCATCTTTATCAATTCTTAACCCATTCAATATCTCTATCTCCCCCTTCATTATGTCCATGGCAGCATCTTCCTCCTTGGTGAAGACAAATGCAAAGTACTCATTTAGTACCTCAGCCATTCCCTCTGCCTCCATGCATAGCTCTCCTTTTAACATAGAAACATAGAAAATAGGTGCAGGAGCAGGCCATTCGGCCCTTTGAGCCTGATCCACCATTCAATAAGATCATGGCTGATCAAGTTTAAATTAATGCAAAATTGTCTGGCATTTTGACAAATCTCAGCCTGAAAACAAACTGAATTACGGCATACATTATGGAGGTGAAATTCCTGTAGCAAAAATGCAAAATGTTTGTTTTTCTCTGAAAAAAATCAATTCATTAAATAAATTGTGGGAATGCACAAGTTGAAATTTGTGATTCGCAAGTATGGTGATTTTGCTAGCAGATTAAACAACAGGCCCTCTTCTGCTTTCCATTATGAGATGGATTTCACCCCATGACGTCTTATGAACTTATTGATATACATACATCGTAAAAAACACAATTAATTGTTCAGTCCCTAATCTTCCCCACCCATCCGCTTCCTGCCCTTTTACTATTTAGATGCCTATAGAAGACTTTTGGATTATTTTTTATGTTAGCTGCCATTCTATTCTCATAAACTCTCTTTGACCTTCTTACTTTCTTTTTCATTTCTCCTCTGAACTTTCTATATTTAGCCTGATTCTCCGATGTATTCTCGACCTGACATCTGTCAGATGCACTCTTTTTCTGCTTCGTCGTACTCTCTATTTGGTATCATTCTAGTAATCCTCCATACTCGAGGCACTATAAGCCTAGTCTGTACAACCTTCTGGAGGAACACTTCCCTGCCGTGTGAAGCGAGCAAAACTGGACGCAGGTCCATCTGGTCCAGCCGTACATAAATGGCCTTGCCGTCCATTTGGATGGAGAGTTCCACGCACCTGTAGCCTAGCAAAATAGCCGGCCTAGTCTACTCAATCTCTCCTGATAGGACAATCCCCCCCATCCCAGGAATCAGTCTGGTGAACCTTCGTTGAACTCCCCCAATGGCAAGTATATCCTTCCTTAGGTAAGGAGACTCAAACTATACGCAATACTCCAGGTGTGGTCTCACCAGAAAGAGTAAGACGTCTTTACTCTTATACTCAAATCCTCTTGTAATAAAGACCAACATACCATTTGCTTTCTTAATTGCTTGCTGTACCTGCATGTTAACTTTCAGTGATTTGTGTACAAGGACACCCAGGTCCCTCTGAACACCAACATTTCCCAGTCTCTCACCATTTAAAAAATACTCTGCTTTCCTATTTTTCCTACCAAAGTGGATAACTTCACATTTCTCCACATTATATTCCATTTGCCATGTTCTTGCCCACTCACTTAGCCTGTCTTTATCCCTTTGAAGCCTCTTTGTATCCTCCTCACAACTTGGATCATAAGCAAACTTGGATATATTATATTTGGTCCCCTCATCCAAATCATTGATATAAATTGTGAATAGCTGGGACCCAAGCACCGATCCTTGCGGTACCCCGCTAGTTACAGCCTACCAACCTGAAAATGACCCGTTTATTCCTACTCTGTTTTCTGTCCGTTAACCAATCCTCAATCCATGCTAGTATATTACTCCCAATCCCATGAGCCCAAATTTTTGTTCAATAACCTCTTTGCATGATGAAAAGCTCTATTTACGCGAGTGGTTAGACTTTGGAATGGATACTGATTTAATAATAACCGTCAAAAGAGAATTAGATAAATATTTGAAGGAGAAGAAATTGCAGGGATATGGGGAAAGAGCGGGGCCTTGGACGAACTGGATTGCTCTTCAAAACAGCTGGTGCAGGCTCAATGGGCCAAATGGGCTCCTTCTGTGCTGTATTATTCTATGATTGATGCTCGGAAATGTCTCTATGTCGGGAGTTAAAATCTCAGCGGGCCTCATCCTGCGAGTTTCTCGCCCGCCCCCACACCTCCCTGCGTCCACCCCGCCCCTCCCTCACTCCCTCCCCTTCCCGCTTCTCTCCGACACCCACCGCTCGCCCGCCACTCCTCAACCCCAATCTGCCCCTGCCCCTCTCTGACTCCAACCATCCCTTGCATCCGCTCCACCCCTGTCCCGGTCCAGCCCTGCCCCACATCCCTCCCCCATCCAAATCTCCCCCGTCCCACGTTCCAATCGAGGCCTTAGCAGGTTTCAATGAAATGAGCTTGCTTGTTATTTTAATGGCGATGTTAAATATACATGGATAAAGGGCTCAACTAAAACAGTAGATGAAGGACCGTGTTAAGTCTTTGAGCGGGTCACGTGTGCGTACCCTAATAACGCGCAAGGACAAAACGTGAGCCTGCCAATGGATGAACGACACTGCATCTCCACAACCCATTTAATACAAAAAAACACGCTTCGTTTAAAGCAGTGGTTTTCCTTCCCCTGGGATTAGGAGGAAAGAATATTATATCAATGATATGTAACACACGTAAATCCCCAGAGCGTCTCATGCATAAGGCACTGGAATGTGAGAGTCTCTATGTAGATCTAAAAAAAAATCATAATTGTAAATTTTCAGAGACCATCTGGTGCTGTAAGCGCAAGCCATTGCCTCATTATCCTCTGCCAGCACAGCTTGCCAATACTCTCCACTGTTTGCAAAATGACAAAATACTTAGCATGAGGGATAAATGCCAAGAGTCTCCAGGGTCCTCGAGATCCAACAAATCCGTCTAGCTGAATGCCTGACCCCAATCCTGCAGTGAGGGACGTGAGACTACCTGAACTACCAGGTGACAGACAAGGTCCATTGCCTCTTTTAAGGAAAAAATGAGAAAAAAAAACACATTTGAAGCTGAAGAAGGCACAGAGCGATGGAGAGAGAACAAAGCAATGTGGTTAGGTTTGCATTGCTCTGGCAGTTAGCTGGTGCGTACACGATAGGCCGAATGGCCTCCATCTCCGCCGTTGTCACAGTTTGCTTTTTAAAATTCATTCCCGGGCGTCGTTGGCCATGCTTTTATTGTTGCCCATTGTCGTATAAGATTCAGAGGGGGCATGACAGGGCAGATGCAGAGAGGATGTTTCCCCTCGTGGGGGAATCTAGAACTAGTTTCAGAATAAGGAGTCTCCATTTAAAACGGAGATGAGGAAGAATTCTTCTCTCCAGGGGTTGTGAATCTGTGGAATTCTCTACCCCAGAGAGCTGTGGAGACTGGGTCATTGAATATATTTAAGGTGGAGATAGATGGATTTTTTAAGGAGAAGAGAGTCAAGAGTTACGGGGAGAGGGCAGGGAAGTGGAGTTGAGGCCAAGATCAGATCAGCCATGATCTTATTGAATGGCAGAGCAGGCTCGAGGGGCCAGATGCCTACTCCTGCTTCTTATAGAAACATAGAAACATAGAAAATAGGTGCAGGAGTAGGCCATTCGGCCCTTCGAGCCTGCACCACCATTCAATAGGATCATGGCTGATCATTCCCTCAGTACCCCTTTCCTGCTTTCTCTCCATACCCCTTGATCCCCGTAGCCGTAAGGGCCATATCTATCTTCTTCTTGAATATATCCAATGAACTGGCATCAACAACTCTCTGCGGCAGGGAATTCCACAGGTTAACAACTCTCTGAGTGAAGAAGTTTCCCTTCATCTCAGTCCTTACCCTAATACTGTGTCCCCTGGTTCTGGACTTCCCCAGCATCGGGAACATTCTACCCGCATCTAACCTGTCAAGTCCCGTCAGAATCTTATATGTTTCTATGAAATTCCCTCTCATCCTTCTAAACTCCAATGTATAAAGGCCCAGTTGATCCAGTTTCTCCTCATTTGTCAGTCCTGCCATCCCGGGAATCAGTCTGGTGAACCTTTGCTGCACTCCCTCAATAGCAAGAACGTCCTTCCTCAGATTAGGAGACCAAAACTGAACACAATATTCCAGGTGAGGCATAACCAAGGTCCTGTACAATTGCAGTAAGACCTCCCTGCTCCTGTACTCAAATCCCCTAGCTATGAAGGCCAACATACCATTTGCCTTCTTCACCGCCTGCTGTTCCTGTAAGCCAATTTTCAAAAACTGATGAACCATGATACCCAGATCTCGTTGCACCTCCTCTTTTCCTAATCTGCCGCCATTCAGATAATATTCTGTCTTCGCGTTTTTGCTCCCAAAGTGGATAACTTCACATTTATCCACTTTCGCCTCTCTGCAAGGGACATACGTTTGTCTTCACTAATCTTTTTCTCTTCACATATCTATAGAACATTTTGCAGTCAGTTTTTATGTTCCCGGCAAGCTTCTTCTCATACTTCATTTTCCCCCTCTTAATTAAACCCTTTGTCCTCCTCTGCTGAATTCTAAATTTCTCCCAGTCCTCAGGTTTGCTGCTTTTTCTGGCCAATTTATATGCCTCTTCCTTGGATTTAACACTATCCTTAATTTCCTTTGTTAGCCACGGTTGAGCCACCTTCCCCGTTTTATTTTTACTCCAGACAGGGATGTGCAATTTCTGAAGTTCATCCATGTGATCTTTAAATGTTTGCCATTGCCTATCCACTGTCAACCCTTTAAGTATCATTTGCCAGTCTATTCTAGCCAATTCACACCTCAAACCATCAAAGTTACCTTTCCTTAAGTTCAGGACCCTAGTTTCTGAATTAACTGCGTCACTCTCAGCCATGATCTTATTGAATGGCGGAGCAGGCTCAAGGGGCTAGTTGGCCTACTCCTGTTCCTAATTCTTATGTTCTCTCCATCTTAATAAAGAATTCTACCATGTTATGGTCACTCTTCCCCAAGGGGCCTCACACATCAAGATTGCTAATTAGTCCTTTCTCATTACACTTCACCCAGTCTAGGATGACCGGTTCCCTAGTTGATTCTTCGACATATTCGTCTAGAAAGCCATTCCTAATACGCTCCAAGAAATCCTCCTCCACCACATTGCTACCAGTTTGGTTCGCCCAATCATTATATAGATTAAAGTCACCCATGATAACTGTTGTACCTTTATTGCATGCGTCACTAATTTCTTGTTTGATGTTGAGAAGGTGGTGGTGGGCATTGTTCTTGAACTGCTGCAGTCCGTGTGGCGATGGTGCTACTAAGTCGCGCGTTTCAGTGATAATGAAGGAATTACGTATAGCCAGTACTTAGAAGTGTACTAAGCAGTGAGCAAGGTAGTTTTTTTACTTATTTGTTCATGGGATGTGGGCGTCACTGGCAAGACCAGCATTTATTACCCATCCCTAATTGCTCTTGAGAAAGTGGTAGTGAGTCACCTTCTTGAGTCCATATGGTGAAGGTACTTTGTCGTAGCGGTTTGGTATAACTGAGTGGCTTACTGGGCCAATGCCAGAGGGCAGTTAAGAGTCAACCACAATCACATATCAGCTAGACTGGGTAAGAATGGCAGATTAGGGCATTAGTGAACCTGATGGGGTTTTATGACAATCTGATAGTTTCATGGTCACCGTTACTGATACTAGCTTTTTAATCTAGATTTATTTAACTAACTGAATTTAATTCCACAGCTGCTGTGGTGGGATTTGAATGCATGTCTCCGGATCATTAGTCCAGGCCTGTAAATTACTAGTCTAGTTACATAACCACTGTGCTATCGCACCCCTGTAATAGACTACAAGAGACATAGACAGGCTGGTGGAATGGGTGGAAACAAGGCAGATGAAATTCAATGCAGAGAAGTGTGAGGTGATACCTTTCGATAGGAAGAATGCGGAGAGATCATACATACCAAATGGTACAATTTTAAAGGGTTGAAGAACAGTGAGACCTGGGGCTTTATTGTGCACAAATCTTTGCAGGAGGCAGGACAGGTTAACAAAGCAGTTAATAAATCATACGGTATCCTGGGCTTTATAAATAGAGGCATGGAGTACAAAAGCCAGGAAGTTATGCTAAACCTATATAAAACTAGTTCGACTCCACTGGAGTATTTTTCGAATTCTGGGCACCACATTTTAGGAAGGACGTGGAGACTTTGGAGAGGACAAGGGTTGGAGAAGCTGGGGTTGTTCTCTTTGAAGTAGGGAAGGCTAAGAGGAGATTTAATAGAAGTGTTTAAAATCATGAAGGATTCAGATAGAGTAAATAAACAGAAACAGTTTCCAATGGCTGAAGGGCTGATAACCAGACACAGATTTAAGATGATTGGCAAAAGAACCAGAGGCGACACGAGGAAAATCTTTTTCACGCAACGAGTGGTTCGGATTTGGAATAGGGTGGTGGAGGATATTCAATAGTAGCCTTCAAAAGGGAATTCGATAAATACTTGTAGAAAAATTTTCAAGGATATGGAGAAAGAGCAGGAGAGTGGGATTAATTGGATTGCTCTTTGAAAGAGCCAGTGTAGACTTGAAGGGCCGAATGGCCTGCTTCTCCGGTGTACTATTCTATGATACTTTGATTCTATATTTGCAAGAAGGATGGTGTTTCACTTGGAGGGGATCTTGGAGGTGTTGGTGCTCCCCATGCTGCTTGCTACTCTTGTCCTTCTAGGTGGTAGAGGTCGCGGGTTTGGGAGGTGCTGTCGAAGAAGCCCTGGCCAGTTGCTGCGGTGCATCTTATGGATGGTACACACGGCAGACACGGTGCGCCGATGGTGCAGGGAGTGAATGTTGAAGGTGGTGGGTGGGGTGCCAAACAAACGGACTGCTTTGTCCTGGATGGCGTGGAGCATCTTGAGTGTTGTTGGAGCTGCACCCACCCAGGCAAGTGGAAACTCCTGGTTTGTTTATTGCAGCAGGCAGAGAGGTTGTGGCGGCAAAGCAAGGCCTCCCACAGGTTTAATGTATTTGGTCACTCTCATAGTTGGACCTTATGCCATTATCATCCGGAGTGTACCTGCACTATAAACAACAGCATAACCTGGGTATTGTCATGGAGTATATCATCTGCTCTGTTGTGTATGGAGAAATTTAAATAGGGGGCACGGTAGCATAGTGGATCTGTTACAGGACTAGTAATCCCGAGGCCTGGATTAATGATCCAGGGAAATGGGATTGAATCCCACTACAGAATTTAACTTCAGTTAATTAAATAAATCTTGAATAGAAAGCTATTATCGTAAAAACTGGTTCCCCAGTGCCTGTAAAGGAAGGAAATCTTCTGTCCTTACCTGGTCTGGCCTATATGTGACTCCAGACCCACAGCAATGTATTTGACTCTTAACTTCCTTCTGAAATGGCCTAACAAGCCACTCAGTTGCATAAGGCAGCTCGCCACCACTTTCTTGAGGATAATTAGAGAAGGGCAATAAATGTTGCCCATGCCAGCGACACTCACATGCCATGAACCAATTTAAATAAACGCTCTATCAAGATGATGCATAGCCTTTGAACAAGTACTTCACTTGGATGGACATGACACAGTTTCACATTGAGAATATACGTTTACCTATAATCCCTGACTTTGTTAAGCAATGGTTAAGCAATGCCTCGATTTCAAAATTCACATCCTTATTTTCAAAGCCCTCATGGCCTCAGCTCATCCACTGCTGAAGACCTCATCCACACCTTTGTTACCTCCAGTCTTGACTACTCCAACGCACTCCTGGCTGGTCTCCCACATTCTACCCTACGTAAAAGTGAAGTGATCCAAAACTCGGCTACACCAAGTCCCACTCACCCATCACCCCTATGCTTGGTGACCTACATGGGCTTCTGGTTAAGCAATGCCTCGATTTCAAAGTTCTCATCCTTATTTTCATGTTATTATAATCCCTCCAAGGCCTCACCCCTCCCTTTCTCTGTAATCACCTCCAGCCCCACGACTCCCCGAGATGTCTGCACTCCTCTAATTCTGCCCTCTTGAGCATCCCTGATTATAATCGCTTAACCATTGGTGGCCGTGCCTTCTGTTGCCGAGGCCCCAACTCTGGAACTCCCTGCCTAAACCTCTCCGCCTCTCTACCTCTCTTTCCTCCTTCAAGATGATACTTTTTACTTATGCGGCTCGGTGTCAAATGTTTATCGCATAATGCTCCTGTGAAGCGCCTTGGGACGTTTCACTACATTAAAGGCGCTATATAAATACAAGTTGTTGGTGTTGTAAATATAATTATAAAAGGACAAAGAGTGTTGAAAAAACAAGCCTGAAAGCTCTATGTCTCAATGCGAGGAGCAGTCGTAATAAGGTGGATGAATTAACTGCGCAGATAGCTGTTAACGGATATGATGTAACTGGGATTACGGAGACATTGCTCCAGGGTGACCAAGGCTGGGAACTCAACATCCAGGGGTATTCAATATTTAGGAAGGATAGACAGAAAGAAAAAGGAGGTGGGTTAGCATTGCTAGTTAAAGAGGAGATTAACGCAATAGTAAGGAAGGACATTAGCTTGGATGATGTGGAATCTGTATGGGTGGAGCTGCGGGAGAAATCGCTAGTGGGAGTTGTGTACAGACCACCAAACAGTGGCAGTGAGGTTGGGGATGGCATCAAACAGGAAATTAGGGATGCGTGCAATAAAGGTACAGCAGTTATCAGGGGTGACTTTAATCTACATATAGATTGGGCTAACCAAACTGGTAGCAATACGGTGGAGGAGGATTTCCTGGAGTGTATAAGGGATGGTTTTCTAGACCAATATGTCGAGGAACCAACTAGAGAGCAGGCCATCCTAGACTGGATCCTGTGCAATGAGAGAGGATTAATTGGCAATCTTGTTGTGCAAGGCCCCTTGGGGAAGAGTAACCATAATATGGTAGAATTCTTCATTAAGATGGATAATGACACAGTTAATTCAGAGACTAGGTTCCTGAACTTAAAGAAAGGTAACTTCGATGGTATGAAACATGAATTGGCTAGGATAGACTGGCGAATGATACTTAAAGGGTTGACAGTGGATAGGCAATGGCAGACATTTAAAGAACTTCAACAATTGTACATCCCTGTCTGGCGTTAAAATAAAACGGGGAAGGTGGCTCAACCGTGGCTAACAAGAGAAATTAGGGATAGTGTTAAATCCAAGGAAGAGGCATATAAATTGGCCAGAAAAAGCAGCAAACCTGGGGACTGGGAGAAATTGAGAATTCAGCAGAGGAGGACAAAGGGTTTAATTAGGAGGGGGAACACAGAGTATGAGAGGAAATTTGCAGGGAACATAAAAACTGACTGCAAAAGCTTCTATAGATATGTGAAAAGAAAACGATTAGTGAAGACAAATGTAGGTCCCTTGCATTCAGAATCAGGTGAACTTATAATGGGGAACAAAGGAATGGCAGACCAACTGAACAAATACTTTGGTTCTGTCTTCACTAAGGAAAACACAAATAACCTTCCGGAAATACTAGGGGACCGAGGGTCTAGCGAGAAGGAGGAACTGAAGAAAATCCTTATTGGGTGGGAAATTGTGTTCGGGAAATTGATGGGATTGAAGGCCGATAAATCCCCAGGGTCTGAAAGTCTGCATCCCAGACTTAAGGAACTGGCCCTAGAAATAGTGGATGCATTGGTGGTCATTTTCCAACATTCTAAAGACTCTAGATCAGTTCCTATGGACTGGAGGGTAGCTAATGTAACCCCACTTTTTAAAAAAAGAGAAAGAGAAAACAGGGAATTACAAACGGGTTAGCCTGACGTTGGTAGTGGGGAAAATGTTGGAATCAATTATTAAAGACGTAACAGCAACGCATTTGGAAAGCAGTGACAGGATCGGTCCAAGTCAGCATGGATATATGAAAGGGAAATTATGCTTGACAAATCTAGAATTTTTTGAGGATGTAACTAGTAGAGTGGACAAGGGAGAACCAGTGGATGTGGTGTATTTGGACTTTCAAAAGGCATTTGACAAGGTCCCACACAAGAGATTAGTGTGCAAAATCAAAGCACATGGTGTTGTATTGACGTGGATAGAGAACTGGGTGGCAGACAGGAAGCAAAGAATAGGAATAAATGGGTCCTTTTCAGAATGGCAGGCAGTGACTAGTGGCATACCGCAGGGTTCAGTGCTGGGACCCCAGCTATTTACAATGTACATTAATGATTTTGATAGGGAATTGAGTGTAATATCTCCAAGTTTGCAGATGACACTAAGCTGGGTGGTGGTGTGAGCTGTGAGGAGGACACTAAAAGGCTCCAGGGTGACTTGGACAGGTTAGGTAGTGGGCAAATGCATGGCAGATGCAGTATAATGTAGATAAATGTGAGGTTATCCACTTTGGTGGCAAAAACAGGGAAGCAGAATATTATCTGAATGGTGACAGATTAGGAAAAGGAGAGGTGCAACGAGACCTGGGTGTCATGGTACATCAGTCATTGAAAGTTGGCATGCAGGTACAGCAGGCAGTGAAGAATGCAAATGATGTTGGCCTTCATAGCGAGAGGATTTGAGTTTAGGAGCAGGGAGGTCTTACTGCAGTTGTACAGGGTCTTGGTGAGACCACACCTTGAGTATTGTGTGCAGTTTTGGTCTCCTTATCTGAGGAAGGACATTCTTGCTATTGAGGGAATGATTCCAGGGATGGCAGGACTGACATATGAAGAAAGACTGGATCGACTGGGCTTATATTCACTGGAATTTAGAAGAATGAGAGGGGATCTCATAGAAACATGTAACATTCTGACGGGATTGGACAGGTTAGATGCAGGAAGAATGTTCCCGATGTTCGGGAAGTCCAGATCCAGGGGTCACAGTCTAAGGATGAAGGGTAAGCCATTTAGGACCGAGATGAGGAGAAACTTCTTCACTCAGAGATTGGTGAACCTGTGGAATTCTCTACCACAGAAAGTTGTTGATGCCAGTTCGTTAGATATATTCAAAAGGGAGTTAGATGTGGCCCTTCCAGCTAAAGGGATCAAGGGGTATGGAGAGAAAGCAGGAATGAGGTACTGAAGTTGCATGATCAGCCATGATCATATTGAATGGCTTTGCAGGCTCGAAGGGCCGAATGGCCTACTCCTGCACCTATTTTCTATGTTTCTATGTAAATGTAGAAAGATGTAAGTCACTTTATCTTGAACCACAGGTCAAAGAAAAAGTAACACTTAAACTAAATTTAACCTTTGAGGCCTGGCTGACTAGGCTACAAAGTACTTGACCGCTGCCTGCCAAAATTCACACACAGGTTTTGACTGAAGCTACTTCTTTCTGAACTGCTGCATGTTAGACTGTGAGCTGTTGTCTCTACCCACCTAAGCTGCCTGTCACAGAGGCTCCAGCCAATCAAACACAGCCCCCTTTATTCAGCAGACTTTTAAATGAGTCAAAAGGTCATCGGTTCAAGTCCCACCCCAAAGACTAGGCTGACACGCCAGTGCAGTGCTGAGGGTGTACTGTACTGTCAGAGGTGCCGTCTTTTAGATGAGACTTTAAACCGAGGCCCAGCCTTCTATCTCAGGTGAACGTTAATTGTCCCACAGCCACTATTTCGAAGAAGAGCAGGGGAGTTATCCCCGGGTGTTCTGGCCAATATTTCCCCCTCAATCAACATCACTAAAATGTAGATTATCTGGACATTATCACATTGCTGTTTGTGGGAGCTTGCTGTGCGCAAATTGGCTGCCGCGTTTCCTACATTACAACAGTGACTGCACTTCAAAAATAACTTAATTGACTGTAAAGCGCTCTGAGACGTCCTGAGGTCGTGATAGGCGCTATATAAATGCAAGTCTTTCTTTCTATGTCATTGCATTGGCTTCAAGGGTTGAGGAGGGTTGCAATAGTCTGCCTGGCTACACCCTCCGTTTTGTGAATGGAATAGAGCCTCTCCTCAGATAATCACAATGGCCCTCCTGTGGGACAATGGAAGCATTTCTGACAATCGATGACATGTTTCGATTGTAAACACTGGCTCCTCCTGGGCTGATGAACTAGTCAACACTTCAAAGCAGCATTGTGTGGGCCAAAAAACAACTCACATATTGAGGAAAATCTAATAGACAAACTCTTCTTTTTCTGAGGCAGTCCCCTCGGAGTCGAGGATGACTTTCTTCCACACTAATACGAGTTCTCAGATGACTGATGCGAGACCTACAGTCTCTGTCACAGGGGGGCAGAGGGTGGTTGGAGGGACGGGTGGGTGGGGTGGTTATAGGCTCCTTCCGCTGTCTGCGCTTGCCTTCCACGTGCTCTCGGCGATGTGACTCGAGGTGCTCAGCGCCCTCCCGGATGCTCTTCCTCCACTTTGTGCAGTCTTGGGCCAGGGATTCCCAGATGCCGGTGGGGATGTTGCACTTTTTCAAGGAGGCTTTGAGGGTGCCCTTGAAGCGTTTCCTCTGTCAACCTGGAGCTCGTTTGCCATGTCGGAGCTCTGAGTAGCGCGCTTGTTTTGGGAGTCTAGTATCAGGCATGCTGACGATGTGGCCTGCCCAACGGAGCGGATAGAGACAAACTGGCTGTTTCATAGAATTACATACAGCTTTACAGCTCAGAAACAGGCCATTTGGTCCAACATGTCTATGTCAGTGTTTATGCTCCACACGAGCCTTCTCCCATCCTACTTCATCTCATCCTGTCACCATATCCTTCTATTCCTTTCTCCCTTGTCTACTTATCTCGCTTCCTCCTAAAGGCATCTAGGCTAACGCCACTCCATGCGGTAGCGAGTTCCACAATCTGACCACTCTCTCAGTAAAGAAGTTTGGCCGATGGCATTCTGTCAAAAAAAAGATGCAGCCTTGTGAATTAACTCCTTACATGCCGAAGTTAGCATTAGAAGATGAGTCATTAAAACAACTCAACACAGGCAAAAATCCATTCTGCCACTGCTTTAAATGTCTGTGGTTAAATTCTAAACCATAGAATCATAGAGGTTTACGGCACAGAAGACCATTCGGCCCATCGTGTCCGCGCTGGCCGAAAAAGAGCTATCCAGCCTAATCCCACTTTCCAGCTCTTGGTCCGTAGCCCTGTAAGTTATGGCACTTCAAGTGCACATCCAAGTACTTTTTAAATAGGATGAGGGTTTCTGCCTCTATCACCCTTTCAGCAGTGAGTTCCAGACCCCCACCACCCTCTGGGTGAAACGATTTCTCCTCCCTGTAAACCTCCTATCAATTACTTTAAATCTATGCCTGCTGGTTACTGACCTCTCTGTTAAGTGGAAATAGGTCCTTCCTGCCTACTCTATCTAGGCTCCTCAAAAATGAAGGACGGGGAAAATGGGAATTGATGCTGACGATTCTATCACTGATGGGCCCATGGCGACATTAATAAATCTGTTTCAGTTAGGGAGAGAATCGGGAGCTCGGGTGGAGGTGGGGAAGTCCATGGCGTAAGGAATTGTGCATGAACTAATCAACACTTCAAAGCAGCATTGTGTGGGCCAAAAAAACAACTCATATTGAGGAAAATCTAATAGACAAACTCTTCTTTTTCTGAGGCAGTCCCCTCAGAGTCGAGGATGACTTGCTTCCACACTAATACGAGTTCTCAGGTGACTGATGAGACCAATGCGGGACCTACAGTCTCTGTCACAGGTGGGGCAGACGGTGGTTGGAGGGACGGTGGGTGGGGTGCTTGGGTTGTCGTACGCTCCTTCCGCTGTTTGTACTTGGCTTCCGCGTGCTCCCGGCGAAGAGACTCAAAGTGTTCTGAGAGAAGCTCAGAGGAGAAACAACCATTGAAGTAGCAATAAAACTGATTGTCCTACGAGGAGAGATTGAGTAGACTAGGCTTATGTTCCTTAGAGTTTAGAAGAATGAGAGGTATAAAATTCTTAAGGGGCTTGACAGGGTAGATGCTGGGAGAATGTTTCCCCTGGCTAAGGAGTCTGGAACCAGGGCTCACAGTCTCAGAATAAGGGGAGGGGAGGGTTTGAGGGGGTCCAACTGGCCTTTTCTAACCCAAACTCTTTCATGTTTGTAACAGGGATAAGATGCAGAGTCATCTCTCTTCCAAGCCCAATGACTAAACAGCAAACACCACCAGACTTGAATCCTGTTCCCATATCTGGGAAAGCTCTGTGAGTATCTCTTTCCCTCCTGGGAAGGTTACTAGCAGAAGCTCATCACAGAATTGCTCATCTCTCGTCACTTCCTGCTTCACAACATTTCTTATCTGCTCCATTTTATAAGAATGTGAGACGTAAGAACTAGGAGCAGGAATAGGTCATTCAAGTCTGTTCCGCCATTCAATGAGATCATGGCTGATCTTTGAACTCAACGCCACTTTCCTGCACTGTCCCCATATCCCTCGATTTCCTTTGTGTCGAAAAACCTATGGATCTCTGTCTTGAATATACTCAACGACTGAGCCTCCATAGCTCACTGGGGGAGAGAATTCCAAAGATTCACCACCCTCTGAGTGAAGAAACTTCTCCTCATCTCAGTCCTAAATGGCCGACCCTTTATTCTGAGACTGTGACCCCTGGTTCTAGACTCCCTAGCCAGGGGAAACATTCTCCCAGCATCTACCCTGTCAAGCCCCTTAAGAATTTTATACGTTTCAGTGCGATCTCCTCTCATTCTTCTAAAGTAAGGAACATAGGCCGAGTCTATTCAATCTCCCCTTGTAGGACAATCAATTTCATTGCTACTTCAATGGTTGTATCTAATCTAAGGTTTTCTTATTGTTCTGTAATTCCCATTCTTTGACAAAGTTGATACCAGAATGTTTACAAGGATGATATCAGAAATGAAATGGTACAACTATCAGGACAGACTGAACATGCTTTTCACTACAAAAGAGAAGACTGGGAAGGGGGGGGCGGGGGGGGTGACCTGATAGGAGCCTTCAAAATTATGAAGGGGTTCGATAGTGCAGACATAGAGAAGATATTTCCACGTTTCCATCTTGTAGACAGATTTTTGAGCGATAAGGGAATAATAATGGGTTATGGGGAGCGGCAGGGAAGTGGAGCTGAGTCCATGATGGGATCAGCCATGAACTTATTAAATGGCGGAGCAGGCTCGAGGGGCCGTATGGCCTACTCCTGCTCCTATTTCTTATGTTCTTATATGTGGGGGAATCCACAACGAGGGCCCATAAATACAAGATAGTCACTAATAAGTCCAACATGGAATTCAGAAGAAACTTCTTTACTCAGAGAGTGGTTAGAATGTGGAACTCGCTACCACATGGCGTGGTTAAGGCAAATAGCTTGGATACATTTAAGAGGAAGTCAGATAAGTACATGAGGGAGAAATGAATAGAAAGGATATGTTGAGTGCGATAATGTAAGCTGGGAGGAGGCCCATGTGGAGCATTAAGATCTGTTTCTGTGCTGTAAAGCTGTATGTGCAAGAATTAGAAATGTGCCATTTACAAGCCTCTGTATCCTCACTGCACTAAAATCAAGACATACTGCTCCATCATTCTTTAAGGATATCAAATTAGTTATCTTTTATGGTGTAATTCCTTACCACCCTCGGAGGATGCAGATGAGTTTTTTGTTTTACGCAGCGAGTTGTTGTGATCTGGAATGCACTGCCTGATTTCAAAAGGGAATTGGATATTTGGAAACATAGAAAATAGGTGCAGGAGTAGGCCATTCGGCCCTTCGAGCCTGCACCAACATTCAATATGATCATGGCTGATCATGAAACTTCAGTACCCCACTCCTACATTCTCTCCATACCCCCTGATCCCTTTAGCCGTAAGGGCTACATCTAACTCCCTCTTGAATATATCCAACAAACTGGCATCAACAACGTTCTGTGGCAGAGAATTCTATAGGTTCACAATTCTCTGGGTGAAAAAGTTTCTCCTCATCTCAGTCCTATATGGATTACCCCTTATCCTTAGACTGTGACCCCTGGTTCTGGACTTCCCCAATATCGGGAACATTTGTCTTGCATCTAAACTGTCCAATGCCGTCAGAATTTTATATGTTTCTATGAGATCCCCTCTCATCCTTCTAAACTCCAGTGAATACAGGCCCAGTCGATCCAGTCTCTCCTCATATGTCAGTCCATCCCTGGAATCAGTCTGGTGAACCTTCGCTGCACTCCCTCAATAACAAGAACGTCCTTCCTCAGATTAGGAGACAAAACTGGCCTCACCAAGGCCCTGTACAACTGCAGTAAGACCTCCCTGCTCCTATACTCAGGGAGGTCTTACTGCAGTTATGAAGGCCAACATACCTTTTGCCTTCTTCACCACCTGCTGTACCTGCATGCCCACTTTCAATGACTATTGTACCATGACACCCAGGTCTAGTTGCACCTCCCCTTTTACTAATCGGCCACCATTCAGATAATATTCTGTCTTCGTATGTTTGACCCCAAAGTGGATAACCTCACATTTATCCACATCATACTGCATCTGCCACACATTTTCCCACTCACCTAACCTGTCCAAGTCACCCTGCAGCCTCTTAGCGTCCTCCTCACAGCTCATAATGCCACCCAGTTTAGTGTCATCTGCAAACTTGGAGATATTACACTCAATCCCTTCATCTAAATCATTAATGTATACAGCACTGAGCCCTGCGGCACGCCACTAGTCACTACCTGCCATTCTGATTTAATTTTTCACACCAATCTCTTGTGTGGGACCTTGTCAAAAGCCTTTTGAAAGTCCAAATACACCACATCCACTGGTTCTCCCTTGTCCACTACTAGTTACATCCTCAAAAGATTCCAGAAGATTTGTCAAGCATGATTTCCCTTTCATTAATCCATGTTGACTTGGATATATCCTGTCACTGCTTTCCAAATGTGCTGCTATTTTATCTTTAATAATTGATTCTAACATTTTCCCTACTACTGATGTCAGACAAACCGGTCTATAATTACCTCTTTTCTCTCTCCCTCCTTTTTTAAAAAGTGGTTTTACATTAGCTACCCTCCAGTCCATAGGAACTGATCCAGAGTCGATAGACTGTTGGAAAATGATCACCAATGCATCCACTATTTCTCGAACCACTTCCTTAACTACTCTGGGATGCAGATTATTAGGCCCCGGGGATTTATCTGCCTTCAATCCCATCAATTTCCTGAACACAGTTTCCCGCCTAATAAGGATATCCTTCAGTTCCTCCTTCTCACCAGACCCTCGGTCCCCTAGTACTTCCGGAAGGTTATTTACTGCTTTTTCTGGCCAATTTAAATGCCTCTTCCTTGGATTTAACACTATCCTTAATTTCCCTTGTTAGCCACGGTTGAGCCACCTTCCCCATTTTATTTTTACTCCAGTCAGGGATGGACAATTGTTGGAAGTTCATCCATGTGATCTTTAAATGTTTGCCATTGCCTATCCACTGTCAACCCTTTAAGTATCATTTGCCAGTATATTCTAGCCAATTCACGTCTCATACCATCAAAGTTACCTTTCCTTAAGTTCAGGACCCTGGTCTCTGAATTAACTGTGTCACTCTCCATCTTAATAAAGAATTCTACAATATTATGGTCACTCCTCCCCTAAGGGCCTCGCAAAACAAGATTGCTAATTAGTCCTTTCTCATTACACATCACCCAGTCTAGGATGGCCAGCCCTCTAGTTGGTTCCTCGACATATTGGTCTAGAAAACCATCCCTAATACACTCCAGGAAATCCCCCTCCACCGTATTGCTACCAGTTTGGTGAGCCCAATCTATATGTACATTAAAGTCACCCATGATAACTGCTGTACCTTTATTGCACACATCCCTAATTTCTTGTTTGATGCTGTCCCCAACCTCACTACTACTGTTTTGTGGTCTGGACACAACTCCCACTTGCGTTTTCTGCCCTTTGGTATTCCGCAGCTCCACCCATACAGATTCCACATCATCCAAGCTAATGTCCTTCCTTACTATTGCATTAATTTCCTCTTTAACCAGCAACACTACCCCACCTCCTTTTCCTTTCTGTCTATCCTTCCTGAATGTTGAATACCCAGCCTTGGTCACCCTGGAGCCATGTCTCCGTGATGCCAATTATATCATATACATTAATTGCTGCCTGTGCAGTTAATTTGTCCACCTTATTCTGAATACTCCTCGCACTGAGGCACACAGCCTTCATGCTTGTCTTTTGAACACACTTTGCCCCTTTATAATTTTGCTGTAATGTGGCCCTTTTTGATTTTTGCCTTGGGTTTCTCTGCCCTCCACTTTTACTTTCCTTCTTTCTATCTTTTGCTTCTGCCCCCATTCTACTTCCCTCTGTCTCCCTGCATAGGTTCTCATCCCCCTGCCATTTAGTTTAACCCCTCCCCAACAGCACTAGCAAACACTCCCCCTTGGATGTTGGTTCCAGTCCTGCCCAGGTGCAGACCGTCCGGTTTGTACTGGTCCCACCTTCCCCAGAACCGGTTCCAATGGCCCAGGAATTTGAATCCCTCCCTTCTGCACCAGTCCTCAAGCCACGTATTCATCTGAGCTATCCTGCGATTCCTACTCTGACTAGCACGTGGCTCTGGTAGCAATCCTGAGATTATACCTTTGAGGTCCGACTTTTTAATTTAACTCCAAGCTCCCTAAATTCGGCTTGTCAAATGAGAACAGCATCAGGGGTCAACTCTAACACCTTTTGAATAGCCCACTGATACTCACTGTCTTGGAATGCACAAGAGGGCTACGGTAGCATAGTGGTTATGTTACTGGACTTGTGATCCAGAGGCCTGGACTAATGATCCAGACACATGAGTTCAAATCTCACTACAGCAGCTGGGGAATTTAAATTCAGTTAATTAAATAAGTCTGGAATTAACAAGCTAGTCTTACTAAAGGTAACCAGGAAAAACCCAACTGGTTCACTGACATCCTTTCGGGAAAGAAATCTGCTGTCATTACCTGGTCTGGCCTGGCCGACATGTGACCCCAGACCCACAATGTGATAGACTCTTAACTACCCTCTGAAATCGCCCAGCAAGCCATTTAGGGTCATAATGGTTTTGTACAACTGTCACCACACAGACTGCAGCGGTTCAAGAAGGTAATTAGGGATGGGCAATAAATGCTGGCCTTGCCAGCGATGCCCACCTCCCAAGAACAAATACATTTTTAAAAAGAACTGGCGTTTATACAGTGCTTTTAACATGGCAAAACATCCCAAGGCGCTTCACAGAAGCGGTATCAGACAAAATTTGATGCAGATATTAGGACTGTTGACAAAAAGCTTGGTCAAAGAGGTAGGTTTTCGGAGTAGAGAAACTGGTAGAGAAGCAGAGAGGTTTAGGGAGGGAATTCCAGACCTTCGGGCCCAGGTGGCTGAAGGCACGGCCGCGATGAAAATTGGAGATGCTTAAGAGGTCGAAATTGGAGGAGCGCAGAGATCTCGGAAGTTTGTAGGGCTGGAGGAGATTCCTAAAAAAGGGAAGGGACGAGGCCTTGGAGACATTTGAAAAGAAGAATGAGAATTTTAAACTCAAGATTGAACGGCTGGATTGAACGGCTGCTTGGGCAAGTAACAGATGGTGGTCAGCACCCTGTGGAACCGCACCACAGATGAGTCAGTGACTTCTGTTGACTTCTGTTGAGAGAAAACCAGAGGGGGCAAATTTTTACAAGAGCACGCATGGCTCTGGATGGATTTCAGATGCAAAGGTGTCTGGCACATTGGGCGTCTGGTCAGCTCCAAGCTGACAGCTGCTGCCTCTTAATCCTTCTCAAATGTTATCTTGGTGAAAATATTATCTGATGGCCGTCGGGGACTGTAGTATTTATTGCTACAAAGTTGTATCAAGGACTCTACTGACAAGAAAGTGTAGCAAGCGTCTGCAACCCAGCACGCACGGAACGCGCCACTTATCCTTCCAAAGCAATAACCGCCGAGCTGAATTGTCGCCACGGTTTTTATCCAATTTCATCTGCCTCACACTTGGGATCGGTGTGCCTGTCTTTTTGACCAGTACTTTGTAGCCAACGAGCTGGACGGAGAAGGAAGCGCTGCAAAAAGGAGAGCGGTCCTCCTCACAGTCTGCCGGGCACCGACATACAGCCTCATGAAGAATCTTCTGGCTCCGGTGAAACCCACAGATAAGTCGTATGAGGAGCTGTGTACACTGGTTCGGGGGAGAGCGTGCTAATGGCGAGGTATCGGTTCTACACGTGCCAGCGATCTGAAGGTCAGGAAGTGGCGAGCTACGTCGCCGAGCTAAGGCGACTTACAGGACAATGTGAGTTTGATGGCTACCTGGAGCAAATGCTCAGAGAATTTGTTGTACTGGGCATTGGCCACAAGACCATCCTACGAAAACTTTTGACTGTAGAGACACCGACCCTCAGTAAGGCCATTGCGATAGCATAGGCGTTTATGTCCACCAGTGATAACACCAAACAAATCTCTCAGCACACAAGTGCTGTGTACTTTAGCATCTGCCTCCTCTCTCTGAGGCTCGAAATTGCTTTGATCCACCATGGACCGATCTTCCTCTGCCACGTGGTGGTTAGCAGGTTTTGCAGAGCTTGCAGCTCGTTTGCAAGCTCATTGGAGGTGCCCCATTGTTCCACAACTCTTGCAAACATACCCTTTGAAGTGGCATGAATTGGCTGAATGCAAGCCTCCACAACGCCAACAAGGTGTGAATTGTCTTGCATTCATCCTTTGTTGGGGACTCTGAGTCATCTGGGTCACCTGAGGCCTGCTGGCAGTTGCAGACTCATGGTTTCTACCCTGTACATTTCTGCTTGCAAACACAGTTCCAGTTAATTTATGAACACATGTGCACACATTTTCAACAAAACGTCAACCTGTAATGCTAAATGTAAAATTAAATGGCTTACCCATAGCCATGGAACTGGACCAATCCATCATGAGTAAAAAGATGTTTGAGAGACTGTGATGCAACAAGGCATTCAGACCAGCCCTGAGCCCCATCCACACGAAATTGAGAACGTACACTAAAGAGCTTATCACTGTCCTGGGCAGCGCCATAGTCAAGGTGCACGAGGGCACGGTGCACGAACTGCCACTCTGAATTGTCCCGGGCAATGGCCCCACACTGCTTGGAAGGACCTGGCTGGGCAAAATCCTCTGGAACTGGGATGACATCCGAGTGCTATCACATGTCGATGAGGCCTCATGTACCCAGGTTCTCAACAAATTTCCTTCCCTTTTTGAGCCAGGCATTGGAAACTTTTCTGCGGCGAAGGTGCGGATCCACTTGGTCCCAGAGGCACAACCCATTCACCACAAGGCGTGAGCAGTACCTCAGATGATGAGGGAGAGAGTATAAATCGAGCTGGACAGGCTGCAACGTGAGGGCATCATCTCTCCAGTGGAATTCAGTGAGTGGGCCAGCCCGATTGTTCCAGTACTCAAACGTGATGGCACGGTCAGGATTTGCAGCGATTATAAAGTAACTATTAATCGTTTCTCGCTGCAGGATCAATACCCGCTACCTAAAGCAGACGACCTATTTGCGACGTTGCCAAGCTGGACCTGACTTCGGCCTACATGACGCAGGAGCTGGAGGAGTCTTCGAAGGGCCTCACCTGCATCAACACGCACAAGGGACTATTAATTTACAACAGATGCCCGTTTGGAATTCGGTCGGCTGCAGCGATCTTCCAGAGAAACATGGAGAGCCTACTCAAGTCGGTGCCACACACAGTGGTCTTTCAGGACGACATATTGGTCACGGGTCGGAACGCCGCCAAGCACCTACAAAACCTGGAGGAGGTCCTCCAGCGACTGGATCGCGTAGGGCTGCGGCTGAAGAGGTCAAAATGCATCTTCATGGCAACAGAAGTGGAGTTTTTGGGGAGAAAGATCGCGGCGGACGGCATTCGGCCCACAGACACCAAGACAGAGGCTATCAGGAATGCGCCCAGGCCACAGAACATCACGGAGCTGCGATCGTTCCTGGGACTCCTCAACTATTTTGGTAACTTCCTACCGGGGTTAAGCATCCTTTTAGAGCCCCTACATGTGTTATTGCGCAAAGGTGAGAACTGGGTATGGGGAATAAACCAAGTAATTGCTTTTGAGAAAGCCAGAAGCATTTTATGCGCCAACAAGCTGCTTGTATTGTATAACCCGTGTAAAAGACTTGTGTTAGCATGTGATGCGTCGTCGTACGGAGTCGGGTATGTATTACAACAAGCTAACGTTGCGGGGAAGTTGCAACCTGTTGCCTATGCTTCCAGGAGCTTGTCTAAGGCCGAGAGAGCCTACAGCATGATTGAGAAAGAGGCATTAGCATGTGTGTTCGGGGTAAAGAAAATGCATCAGTACCTGTTTGGCCTCAAATTTGAGCTGCAAACCGATCACAAGCCCCTCACATCCCTGTTCGCTGAAAACAAGGGGATAAATACCAATGCCTCAGCCCACATACAAAGGTGGGCACTCGCGCTACCAGCGTATAACTATACCATCCGCCACAGGCCAGGCACCGAGAATATGCAGGTACTCTCAGTCGGCTACCATTGCCCACCACGAGGGTGGAAATGGTGCAGCCTGCAAACTTGTTGACGGTGGCGCAGCCCGCAGACTTGTTGATGGTCATGGAAGCGTTTGAAAATGATAAATCACCTGTCACGGCCCACCATATTAGGACTTAGACCAGCCAAGATCCTCTGCTGTCCCTAGTAAAAAACTGTGTACTGCATGGGAGCTGGACCAGCTTCCCCGTTGAAATGCAAGAGCTAATCAAGCCATTCCAGCGGCAAAAGCACGAGCTGTCCATTCAGGCAGACTGCCTGTTATGGGGTAACCGTGTAGTGCTATCAAAAAAGGGCAGGGAGACATTCATTTCGGATCTCCACAGCACACACCCGGGTATAGTAAAGATGAAAGCGATAGCCAGATCCCACGTGTGGTGGCCCGGTATCGACTCTGACTTAGAGTCCTGTGTACGGCAATGAAGCGTATATGCTCAGTTGAGCAATGTGCCCAGAGAGGCACCACTAAGTTTGTGGTCCTGGCCCTCCAGACCATGGTCAAGGATCCATGTCGACTATGCGGGCCCGTTTCTCGGTAAAATGTTCCTGATGGTGGTTGATGCTTTTTCAGAATGGATTGAATGTGAATAATGTCGGGAAGCACTACCACTGCCACCATTGAAAGCCTGAGGGCCATGTTTGCCACCCACGGCCTGCCTGACATACTGGTCAGTGACAACGGGCCATGTTTCACCAGTGCCGAATTTAAAGAATTCATGACCCGCAATGGGATCAAACATGTCACCTCGGCCCCGTTTAAACCAGCCTCCAATAGACGGGCAGAGCGGGCAGTACAAACCATCAAACAGAGCCTTAAACGAGTTACAGAAGGCTCACTCCAAACCCGCCTGTCCTGAGTACTGCTCAGCTACCGCACGAGACCCCACTCGATCACAGGGGTGCCCCCGGCTGAGCTACTCATGAAAAGGACACTTAAAACCAGACTCTCGCTGGTTCACCCCAACCTGCATGATCAGGCGGCAGCAACAAAATGTAAACGATGGTCGCGCCACTGTGTCACGGGAAATTGATCTGAATGACCCTGTATATGTGCTAAACTATGGACATGATCCCAAGTGGATCGCGGGCACGGTGATAGCTAAAGAAGGGTTTAGGGTATTTGTCGTCAAACTAGACAATGGACAAATTTGCAGAAAGCACTGGACCAAATGAGGCTGCGGTTCACAGACTGCCCTGAACAACCCACAGCAGACACCACCTTTTTCGAGCCCACAACACACACCCAAAGGATCAACGACACAACCCCGGACCAGGAAATCGAACCCATCACACCCAACAGCCCAGCAAGACCAGGCTCACCCAGCAGCCCTGCAGGGCCAACAACATGCCAGCCCAGCGAGGGCACAGCCAACACACCAGAACAGATATTTGTACCGAGGCGGTCCACCAGGGAAAGAAAGGCTCCTCTCCGCCTCACCTTGTAAATAGTTTTCACTTTGACTTTGATGGGGGGAGTAATGTTGTGTATCTGCAAAGCATGCACTCCCATGTTCCACCACTAGGGAGCTCATCCCCTGAAGTCCCAAGGGATCCCAGCATCCCTTGGGAGCACTATATATAAGTCGGCCCCTAAAGCCTGTTCCTTACTCTGGAGTGTCTTATTAAAGACTGAGGTCACTGTTACTTTAACCCCGCTGTGTGCAGCCTCATCTGTGTTAGGAACACAATAGAAAGGGTAACAAGTTGGCATCTACGCTGTTTCAGTCCAGGTGGCTGTGCCACCCTGGGGCATTGGGCAAAGGCCAGCTGCTTCTCCACAGGGAAGGGAGGGAGTCACATTGTGGGAAGGAAGAAGTTCTCAAACACCTTAGGACCCTGCTTTGGGAGGCCAGGGCACAACACGATTTAACTGTTTTCTTTCCCATTTACACTGCCCTTCGACTGAAGGGGCTGACTCTTGCTGGTACATGGTTCTACAGGTAGCTGGCATTCTTCCATAGACAGAGAGTGTTAATGGATTATTTTACCATGGGGTGACAGTATCAAAGCCCAGACCAATCGTGTTCATGCCCAGTTTCCATGCACATGCCTTTTTCAGAGGACTCACTGAATAGACAGCAGGAGCAATGGTCCGAATTCACTTTTTAACCCAGCTAATCATTCATTCTCAGGCTTTGGCCGGTATTTATTACCCATCCCGATACAAATCTGAGGGAAGTTAAGGGCAAACTACGTTGATGTGGGCCTGGAGGACACACAAATGAGAAGTTTTCCTTCCATAAAGGACAGTAACGAACCAGTTGGGTTTTTACAATTGAGTAGGTTGGGCCTATATTCTCTGGAATTTAGTAGAATGCGAGATGATCTCATTGAAACATATAAGATACTGAGGGGGATTGACAGGGTAGATGCTGAGAGGTTGTTTCCCCTGGCTGGAGTATCTAGAACTAGGGGGCATAGTCTGAGGATAAGGGGTCGGCCATTTAGGATTGAGATAAAAAGGAATTTCTTCACTCAGAGGGTTGTGAATCTTTGGAATTCTCTGTCCCAGAGGGCTGTGGATGCTCAGTCGTTGAGTATATTCAAGACAGATATCGATAGATTTTTGGATATTAAGAGAATCAAGGGATGTGGGGATAGTGCAGGGAAGTCATTATCATCATAGGCAGTCCCTCGGAATCGAGGAAGACTTGCTTCCACTCTAAAAATGAGTTCTTAGGTGACTGTACAATCCAATAGGAGTACCTGTCACAGGTGGGGCAGACAGTCGTTGAGGGAAGGGGTGGATGGGACTGGTTTGCCGCATGCTCTTTCCGCTGCCTGCGCTTGGTTTCTGCATGCAGGAAAGTGGAGCTGAGGTAGAAGATCAGCCATGATCTTATGGAATGGCGGAACAGGCTCGAGGGGCCGAATGTCCTACTCCTGCTCCAATTCTTATGCTCTTATGTTAGAGCTGTGTAGCCCATGCAATTCAAGTACCGTGCACAGTGATGGTCTCCTGTGTAATGAGACAGGATTAATTTTCCCCTTCCTCTCCTGACCCAAGTTGAGCATGATTGAGGGCAGAGTTGGGTAAAATGGACTGGGAAAATAGATTCAAGTGTAGGACGGTTGATGAACAGTGGTGTACATTTAAGGAGATATTTCACAACTCTCAAGAAAAATATATTCCAGTGAGGAGAAAAGGGTGTAGAGAAAAGATAGCCATCCGTGGCTAACGAAAGAAATAAAGGACGGTATCCAATTAAAAACAAGGGCATACAAAGTGGCCAAAACTAGTTGAAGGACAGAAGACTGGGAAGCTTTTAAAAGCCAGCAAAGAATGACTAAAAAAATGATTAAGAAAGGGAAGATAGATTGTGAAAGTAAACTAGCACGAAATATAAAAACAGATAACAAGAGTTTCTATAGGTATATAAAAAGAAAAAGGGTGGCTAAAGTAAATGTTGGTCCCTTAGAGGACGAGACCGGGGAATTAGTAATGGAGATGGCAGAAACTCTGAACAAGTATCTTGTATCAGTCTTAACAGTATTCCGACAGTGGATAGTCTAAGGGCTATAGCGGGGGAGGAACTTAACACAATCACAATCACTAAAGAGGTGGTACTCAGTAAGATAATGGGACTAAAGGCAGATAAAGCCCCTGGACCTGAGGGCTTGCATCCTCGGGTCTTAAGAGATGTAGCGGCAGGGATTGTAGATGCAGTGGTTGTAATTTACCAAAATTCCCTGGATTCTGGGGAGGTCCCAGCAGATTGGAAAACTGCAAATGTAACTCCCCTATTTAAAAGAGGAGGCAGACAAAAAGCAGGAAACTATAGACCAGTTAGCCTAACATCTGTGGTGGAGAAAATGTTGGAGTCCATTATTAAAGAAGCAGGAGCAGGACATTTGGAAAAGTATAATTCGCTCAGGCACATCATGGATTTATGAAGGGGAAGTCATGTTTGACAAATTTGCTGGCGTTCTTTGAAGATGTAACGAACAGGGTGGATAAAGGGGATCCAGTGGATGTGGTGTATTTGGATTTCCAGAAGGCATTTGACAAGGTGCCACATCAAAGGTTATTGCACAAGATAAAAGTTCACGGGGTTGGGGGTAATATATTAGCATGGATAGAGGATTGGCTAACTAACGGAAAACAGAGAGTCGGGATAAATGGTTCATTCTCTTTTTGGCAATCAGTAACTAGGGGGGGTGCCACTGGGATCAATGCTGGGACCTCAACTATTTACAATCTATATAAACGACTTGGAAGAAGAGACTGCATGTAACATAGCCAAGTTTGCTGATGATACAAAGATGGGAGGAGAAGCAATGTGTGAGGAGGATACAAAAAATCTGCAAAAGGACATAGACAGGCTAAGTGAGTGGGCAAAAATTTGGCAGATGGAGTATAATGTTGGAAAGTGTGAGGTCATGCACTTTGACAGAAAAAACCAAAGAGCAAGTTATTATTAAATTGGAGAAAGATTGCAAAGTGCCACAGTACAGCAGGACCTGGGAGTACTTGTGCATGAAACACAAAATGATAGTATGCAGGTGCAGCAAGTGATCAGGAAGGCCAATGGTATCTTGGCCTTTATTGCAAAGAGGATGGAGTATAAAAGCAGGGAAGTCTTGCTATAGCTATATAAGGTATTGGTGAGGCCGCACTGAAATACTGCGTGCAGTTTTGGTTTCCATATTTATGAAAGAATATACTTGCTTTGGAGGCAGTTCAGAGAAGGTTCACTAGGTTGATTCCGGGGATGAGGGGGTTGACTTATGAGGAAAGGTTGAGTAGGATGGCCTCTACTCATTGGAATTCAGAAGAATGAGAGGTGATCTTATCATAACGTATAAGATTATGAGGGGGCTTGACAAGGTGGATGCAGAGAGGATGTTTCCACTGATAGGGGAGACTAGAACTAGACGGCACCCCATTAGAATAATGGGCTGCCCATTTAAAACAGAGATGAGGAGAAATTTCTTCTCTGAGGATTTTAAATCTGTGGAATTTGCTGCCTCAGAGAGCTGTGGAAGCTGGGACATTGAATAAATTTAAGAGAAATGGACAGTTTCTTAAATGATAAGGGAATAAGGGGTTATGGGGAGCAGGCAGGGAAGTGGAGCTGAATCCATAATCAGATCAGCCATGATCTTATTAAATGACGGAGCAGGCTCGAGGGGACGTATGGCCTACTCCTGCTCCTATTTCTTAATGTTATTATTACAAAAAGGATATAGGAGCACTGGAGAAGGTGCAGAGCTTACAACTCGTTTGGTTGGACAAAAGGTGTAGAGCTTACAAACTGGCAGGAAATGACCAGCTGGTCCATGAAGCCTGCGTCACACATAGTGAAGGCTGGAGCATAATGGCTAAATACTTCTTCCCTGACCCCTGACCATCTCCCTCCCATTCCACCTTCCGCCCCACTCTCCCCTCACCACCATACAATCTCATGGCATTTACAAGGATGATACCAGAAGTTATACCTATCAGGAAAGACTGAAGAGGCTCGGCCTCTGTTCTATCGAAAAGAGAAGGCTGAGAGCTGACCAAAATAGAGTTCTTGAAAATTATGAAAGGGTTCGACAGGCTACACTCAGAGGAGATGTTTCCACTTTTTGGAGAGCCTAAAACTGGGGACCATAAATACAAGGAAGCTGCAAATAAGTCCAATCGGGGAGAGCGGTAACAATGTGGAACTCGCTACCACAGGGACCGGTTGAGGCGAATAGCACGGATGCATTTAAAGGGAAGTTAAATAAATATATGAGGGAGCAAGAAATAGAAGGATATGCTGATGGGAGGAGATGAAGTGGGGCGGGAGGAGGCTCTATCAAGCAGTTGCGTGAATGGCCTGTGCTGTAAATTCAATGTAATTGGATGTAATATCATGTAATTTCATGTAATTTCATGTAATACGATTTAATCCAATGTGATTAGATGTAATTGTATGCAATTACACGGGCCACCTATACACATGAGTCACGCAGATGTCCAATTAGCACCGAGTGCTTTGGGGTGGAGAGAGTCACTAAAGGAGTGCAATTTCTTTCTTATTGAATGCCCAGAGCAGAGCCGTTCCGCCCCCTCACAAACCAGGTGTCATTACGGCGCGAGTTTCCGAATTGCTCATACTGCCGAGTATTTGACAATGTGAAAGCACTCGATTGATTGAAGGTCTGTGTATTTAACACTCACCGTATGTACATTTCCTCTCGATCGATCTCTTTGTAGAAATTCTGCAGAGGGGGGAGAAAAAAACAAATGAGGCGTGAAAAAAGATAGAAAGAAATACTTGCATTTCATGACTACCGGACGTCTCAAAGCACTTTACAGCCAATGAAATACTTTTGGAGTGTAATCACTGTTATAATGTGGGAAACGTGGCAGCCAATTTGCACACAGCAAGCTCCCACGAACAGCAATATGATAATGACCAGATAATCTGCTTTTTTGCTTGAGGGATATATATTTGCCAGGATACTGGGGATACCTAACCTGTTCTTCTTCGAAATAGTGCCATGGGATCTTTTAGATCCATCTGAGAGGGCAGACAGGGCCTTGGTTTAACACCTCAGCCAAAAGACAGCACGTCCAATGGTGCAGCCCCCTCAGCACTGCACTGACGTGTCAGCCTAGATTTATGTGTTTAAGTTCCTGGAATGGGATTTAAACCCACAACCTTCTGTCCCAACAGCGAGTGTGCTACCCACTGAGCCACACATGACACGCAAAGTAAAACAATTCATCAGGGCTATCTCCTTCACAGTGACAAAAACAAATCAAAGTCTGTTTTTGATCTCGTGGGCCCTTGGGATCGGTCCAGTATTTTACAGATCACAGGCCTATATTCTCTAGCGTGTAGAAGAATGAAAGGTGATCTCATTAACACATACAAAATTCTTACAGGGCTTGACAGGGTAAATGCAGGGAAGATGTTTCCCTTAGCTGGAGAGTCTAGAACCAGGGGTCACAGTCTCAGAATGAGGAGTTGGCCATTTAGGACTGAGATGAGGAGAAACTTCTTCACTCAGAGGATGGTGTATCTTTGGAATTCTCTACCCCAGAGGGCTGTGGAGGCTCAGTCATTGAGTTTATTCAGGACAGAGATCGATAGATTTTTGGATATTAAGGGAATCAAGGGATATGAGTATAGTGCAGGAACGTGTAGTTGCAGTAGAAGATCAATGATGATGTTATTGAATGGCGGAGCAGGCTCGAGGGGCCGAATGGCCTACTCCTGTTCCAAATTATTACGTTCTTATGAACTTAGACCATGATTCTGTCCATTTTTCCATAACAAAACTCAAGTCTTGATGAGACCTGAGCACAAAACCTCGGCTGGCACTCCACCCCACTGTTGGAGGTGCCGTCTTTTAGATGAGACATTAAACCACGGCCCTTCCTGCCCTCTCAGGTGGATGTAAAAGGTCCCGTGGATTTGAAAGAAGAGCAGGGGAGTCCTCACCAATGTCCCGGTCAATATTTATCACTCAACATATTAATTATCTGTTTATTTAGATCAATGCTGTTTGTGGGAGCTTGCTGTGCGCAAATTGGCTGCTGAGTTTCCTACATTGCAACAGTTGCTGCACTTCAAAAAGCACTTCATTGGCTGTAAAGTGCTTTGGGATGTCCTGAGGTCGTAAAAGGAGCTCTGTAACTGCATGTGCTTCCGTTTTTTTCTATAAATGAGAACAATTGCATTATAATTAGCAAACTGAGCATCCCCTAGGGATTGGACAAATGTATCCAGTGAGCAGCTGAGTCACATCAGGAAGATCCTAGTTTCGAACTGCAGTCTATGCTCAGCGGGTTGATCCCATCTGTAATGTATGCACCTGTGAGAATACACGGAGCAGCCCCGTTCAATCGGTTTTTAAGCCGGTTCACGGACTCCCAGGCCGCCTGAAATTTCTGCGGTCTGGAAGAGTCCGTATTCCATGTTTTTACTGAATTTGCGAGGTTGCAGCCCCTTTCCCAATATTTGAAGGGGCTGCACTTCAGTCCCACGCTCCTGATCTTTGGGCACCCTATGCGGAGGGGAGCGGGCAGGTCGGAAGGCCTCCTCGTAGGACTGCTCCTGGGCATGGCCAAGGGAACCATCAGCCGGTCCAGGCAGCGGGCGGTCGAGGGGGTCGTTCAGCCCGACTGCCTGTCTCTCTTCCGCGGTTACATCCGAGCCAGGGTGTCCCTGGAGATGGAGCACGCGGTACGCTCACGACCTTCCGCAAGAGGTGGGCGCCGGAGGGACTGGAATGCATCATCACCCCCGGCAACCAAATTTTAATTTGATTTTAATGTCTAAAACGTAATTTGTTTAAGTTGGCAGTTTTACCCCCGCCCCGCCTTGTTTAATTGTGTCGGTTTTAGTACCCCTTTAATAAGGAGGCACTTGATTTATAGTTTCAACTAAAATAGCTGTAGAGCTGTTGAGTTGTGAGTGGCTTAGCCAGTCACGTGATGTGTCTGGACATAGTGGATAGTAAGGACCTATTTCCATTGGTGGAGGGGCCTATTACATAGAAACATAGAAAATAGGTGCAGGAGTAGGCCATTCGGTCCTTCGAGCCTGCACCATCATTCAATAAGATCATGGCTGATCATTCTCTCAATACCCATTTCCTGCTTTCTCTCCATACCCCTTGATACCTTTAGCCATAAGGGCCATATCTACTCCCTCTTGAATATATCCAATGAACTGGCATCAACAACTCTCTGCGGTAGAGAATTCCACAGGTTCACAACTCTCTGAGGGGGCATAGATTTAAGGTGGTTGGTGGAAAGTTTGGAGGGGATTTGAGGGGGGCTTCTTCACACAGATGATTGTGGGGATCTGGAACTTGCTGCCTGGAAGAGTGGTGGATGCAGAAATCCTCACCACTTTTAAGAGATGGTTGGTTGGGCACTTAAAGTGCAGTAACCTGCAGGGTTACAGATCTAGAGCTGGTAATTGGGATTAGACTGGATGACCTTTTGTTCGACGGCACAGATATAATGGTAAGTACTGCAGGGAATAGAATACAGCCAGGGTGATCTCCTGGACTAGTTTTGATCGCCTGGATCGGTTGGAGAGGAATTTTCCCAGATAGTTCCTCCCTAAATTGGCCTGGGTTTTTATCTAGTTTTTGCCTCTCCCAGGAGATCACATGGCTCTGGTTGGGGTGGAGTGTAGAATGTTTCAGTATAAGGGGTGTCGCAGTTGTGTGAGGCGGACTGGTTGGGCTGGGTGCCCTTTGCCTTTCCATCATTGTTCATTGTTCATAAGTTTATATGTAACCTTAAGGGCTGCTGACCAAGGGCCGTACGGCTCTTTGTCGGCCGGCGTGGACACGATGGGCCGAAATGGCCTCCTTCTGCGCTGTAAATTTCTATATTTCTACGATCACAAGACTCAATAAAACCCCAGCCAGTTGGGTTCGGGGAATCCATGCTGAGGCAGGTGGTTGTGAGCCTGGTAGATGAACTGGTAATGTGTCGTGTGATTGTTAAACTTTTTGCTAATAAACCAACTCGTTCTTAATAGCAATGTGTTACCAAGAATTCTTAAGCAAAGAACCCATGAAGCAAATAAATTACAGCCGTCAAGCATGCTACAATCAAGCTCAATGCCTTTGGGTCAGGGTGAGGGCAGAAACAACCCAGGGTTCCTGCTGCTGACTGCAAAGGGCTCGCACCTGCCCACGCATGGGTGTTTGGTACAGAGCAAGGGCCGGGTGGGGCCATCCACAGTCGGATAGCCTCATCGACATTGTTCATCGCAGTAAGAAATGTGGCTGAGGCGCCGACAGATGCCGGTGGTACCCTGTCCCTTTAAGGAGCCGGTGCCTATCGGGGGAGAAAATTGACAAGTAACTTAAAAAATAAAGTCACCAGGCAATTTATCAAACTCTTTGTTCAGGCAATACTTCCTGGGGCTACATTCTGAAATATTTCTGACATCATTTCTTTATTTCAATGCAATTATTCGTCTCCCGTCAGTGCTGGCTCTTTGGCTAAATTCTCCTTAAAAATAAAAGAAACATTTCATTTACTTTCCTTCTCCCCTGACAGCTCAATAACTCTTGGGGGCGAGGGGAGGAGGGGAGTGAGAACAAAATTAAATCCTGATTAGAAGCTGTTGATTGATGACAATCCCAGACCCTGGCACGCAGGATGGATAAAAGCAGCAGTGAAGAGTAATGTTCCCATAGAGGTGATCCAAAACGCAGCTGCCCGTGTCCTAACTCGCACCGTCCCGCTCACCCATCACCCCTGTGCTCGCTGACCTACACTGGCTTCTTATTAAGCAATGCCTCCATTTCAAAATTCTCATCCGTATTTTCAAATCATTCCATGGCCTCGCCCCTCCCTATCTCTGTAATCTCCTCCAGCCTCACAAGCCCCCCCGAGATATCTGCGCTCCTCTAATTCTGCCCTCTTGAGCATCCCTGATTCTAATCGCTCAACTATTGATGGCCGTGCCTCCTGTTGCCTAGGCCCCAAGCTCTGGAACTCCCTTCCTCAGCTCATCGCTGCAGAAGCCCTCATCCATGCCTTTGTTACCTCGAGACTTCACTATTGTAACGCACTCCTGACTGGCCTCTCACATTCTACCCTGTGTAAACGAGAGGCGATCCAAAAACACGGCTGCCCGTGTCCTAACTCGCACCGTCCCGCTCACCCATCGCCCCTGTTCTCGTTGACCTACACTGACTTCCGGTTAAGCAACACCTCCATTTCAAAATTCTCATCCTTATTTTCAAATCACTCCATGGCCTTGCCCCTCCCTATCTCTGTAATCTCCTCCAGCCTCACAAGCCCTCACCGATATGTCTGTGCTCCTCCAATTCTGCCCTCCTGAGCATCCTTGATTATAATCGCTCAACCATTGATGGCCATGCCTTCTGTTGCCTAGGCCCCAAGCTTTGGAATTCCCTGCCTAAACCTCTCTGCCTCTCTTTCCTCCTTCATGACCCTCCTTAAACCTACCTCTTTGACCAAGCTTTTGGCCACCTGCGCTAATTTTTACTCATAAGAACGTAAGAAATAGGAGCAGGATTAGGCCATACGGCCCCTTGAGTCAATAAGATCATGGCTGATCTGATCATGGACTCAGCTCCACTTCCCGCCTGCTCCCCATAACCGCTTATCCCCATATCGTTTATGTGGCTTACGGGTCAATTTTTTAAAATCTCATAATACTCCTGTGAAGCACTTTGAGATGTTTTACTACGTTAAAGGCACTATATAAATACAAGTTGTTGTTCTTAAATTTTCTTTTTGGAGCGATGGCCCTTTAAGGGACTGCGCGACCCACTCAAAATGCCGCGCATGCTCGGTTTTTCTCACGGAAAATCCGGCTTGCGCGGGAAATCCAGACAGTTGCGCCGCCGCGCAGCTCAAAGGGAACACTGGAGATGTTTGTGATGAGCTCACAGAGTCACGATGAGGGGGAATTTTAATGGGCAGCGGGATTCGGGCGGGTTGAACATCAAGGCAACTTCCCCTGACCTCAACAATATGAGGCCAGGCCTATTTTTATTCTGCTTCCACCACTCTTTCAGGCAGAGCACTCCAGATCATAACAACTCGTCACGTAATTTGTTTTCCTCATCTCCCTCTCTGGTTCTTTTGTCCCTCGAGCCTGCTCCTCCATTCAATGAGATCATGGCTGATTTCCTACCTCAACTCTAGGCCCGGGGATTTATTGGCTTTCAGTCTCATTAATTTCTCCACTACTGCTTTTTGTAATATTACCAATTTCTTTCCCTTCCTCATTCTTGCTGGGCCCCTGACACTCCACTACTTCCGGCAGTTTTTCATATCTTCTTCGGTGAAGGCAGACACAAAGTATTTGTTCAATTTCTCTGCCATTTGCTTTTTCTCCTGTCTCAGCCTGTAAGGGACCCACTTTTACTTTCGCTAATCTTTTCCTTTTGACATACCTATCGAAGCTTTGTCTCCTTAGTTACTTTATCAAAACGCTTCAAATAATTTTGAACGCCTCTGTTACATCTCCCTTTAATCTTCTCTGCTCTCAGTAGTAGAACAATCCCAGTTTCTAAGGAGAGCAGAGTCCCATTGCCGAAACGTGCTCCTGTCCTTGAGGTTGGGTGAGCAGAGGATGGGAACCGGCTGCGCTACCTCCGTAGTTAAAATGGGCGAAGTGCTTTTGGGCATATAAATAGGTTTTGGCCTCATGGTGGAGCGGAAGAGGAAAGAGAGAATCAGGTCCCCGTTTAGCTCTCTGGCCGACCGTCTATTCCATCGAAGAGATCGGGCGAAGATCTAAACGAGCCGTTGATTAGCTCTCGCCCGCTTCGTGCTACCAATGGCGAGTCCGATTCAGGCTGCTTCGAATTTAATGGCCGCCGGCAAAGAGAATTCCTTTTTGAAGTTTGACGTGGGAATTAGGAGGAGCAGGAGGCAAGGCAAGTGGCCCGACATTCGTCGTTAGAAAACTGTCGCGCACCATCGCGACAGGCGCCGGCAGCTCGCCTGAATAATGGGCCGAAAATTGCGGTCAGAGGCTTCCTTCGGGCGAATGCCTCCGATCCCCCAAAAAAATCTATGAAAATACCTGGTGGTCCCGGAGGAACATAGGATTGCTGTATGAGGCCTTCATTCACTGTGCAGCGCACAGGAACATATCTTCCACTACGTAAGTCGAGATTGGAATCACGTGGGCCTGGACCACCAATCACTGTGCAGTATTCTCATTGATAAGACTGAGAATTCCGTTTGTACGAGCTCCCATTACTTTCAATGAGAAATCACCCCCCCCCCCCCCCCCCGCAATACACCGAAACACAGCACAATACATTTAAAAAAAACTCACATATTTAAAATTAATTGAAATTAAATGTAATTCAATATTTTAGAAAAAATATGTATTTTTAAATTTTTTTATGTGTTTTAATAGGGTTAAAAATAAACTTTCCTTAATGGACAGGGATTTTAATTTAATAATAAATGATTATATTTAATTTTTCTGTGTTACAAGTGTTACACTGGTAACCGGGCCGAAAAGTTTGAAGGACATTCGCTGGACAAATAGCTCAACCTCTGCCCCGCGAATGTCCTTCCTGCGGGGATGCGTAAAATCTGTCTAAAGAAATTTTGACAGATCGGAAAAGCTGTTTTTTGGCGCATGCGCATCGCGCCCCAAGAACAGGCTTTTGCAAGGTCTCGCCAGGTCCATGTGCAATTTTTGGCCCAATGTTAATTATTCAGGTCCAATTTCAGGTCGGCCTCAGACCTCCCGGTTTTGGGGTGGCAGAGGTGGGGAATGGGTGGTGGGGGGGAGCGGAGGGGGTCGGGGTGGCGAGCTCAATGTGCAGCTTCTAACTTCAGGCCCGAAAATCAGTCCTGCAGGAATTGCCACCTCAAATGAGTTAATACAGGAAACAAATATAGAAACATAGAAATTTACAGCTCAAAAGGAGGCCATTCCGGCCCATCGTGTCCGCGCCGACCGACAATGAGCCACAAGACCCTTGGTCAGCAGCCCAAAAAGTTATACATAAACCTATGAACAATGACGGAAAGGCAAAGAGCACCCAGCCCAACCAATCTGCCTCACCACAACTGTGACACCCCTTACATTAAAACATTCTACACTCCACCCCAACCGGAGCCATGTGATCTTCTGAGAGAGGCAAAAAACTAGATAACCATATACCAATAGATCACAGGTTCTGAGCACTCAACTCTTCTCATCCCCCTCCCGCCCCACACCTAATGATGATGTGGCCTAAATGGAGATAAAATAGTCTCGAGACCCCTCAGACATTGGGATTTTAATTAGCTGTTCCTATCTATAACCTTTGAAGACTTACTTGGCCCTTTTTAATGCACAGTATCGGTCTCAGCAGTCCCATCTTTGTTTGGTGCTAATGATTCATTGAATATAAAGGACTGCAGCGGGCACACACGACTGAAGGGATCAGAGGAGCTAAAGGCTTTAAAGTCTCCTTTGATCCTCCGGAAACTCACTGCTTCATTTCTCTTTCGAAATATAAAACACGCTCGCAAGCCAAGGTTCACTGCCCATTTCCTGGTTGAGAACTACAGCAAGTTTATCAAAAATTCAGTGCATTGCTGAGCATGAAGGACTCTGAGGGATGTACTGAAGAGCTGGCAAAACCATATTTAATAAATAAAGACACCCAGCAATTTAAAAAAAAATAATTTCGAATAATTTGAAGAGGTCTTTTTTAGGTGCCAGCCGTGTCTCAGTGGGTGTCTCTGAGTTTGAAGGTTCAAGTCCCACTCCAGGAACTTGAACACATAAATCTAGTGCAGTGCTGAGGGAGTGCTGCACTGTCAGAGGTGCCGTCTTTCCGATGAGACGTTAAATCAAGACTAGATCTGCCCTCTCTGGTGGACGCAATAGATACCACGGCACTATTTCGAAGAGGATCAGGGGAGTAAACCTCGGCGCCCTGACCGATATTTCTCCCTCATCTAACGTCACTAAAAAGCAGATTATCTGGTCATTATCACATTGCTTTTTGTGGAAGCTTGCTGTGCACAAATTGCCTTCCTACATTAACTACAATGACTACACGTTAAAAAGCACTAGAATTAGGAGCAGGAGTAGGCCACTCGGCCCCTCGAGTCTGCTGCGCCATTCAATCAGATCTTGGATGATCTTCAACCTCAACATTTTCCTGCACTAGCCCCTTGATTCCCTTAATATCCAGACGCACTTTATTGGCTGTAATAAAATCCGGAGGTCATGAAACGTACTAAGTTTCGTTGTTTGGCTTTCAGCGGACCGACAAGCTCCAACATTCACTGGACTACTAAATTGGATGACACATCACCATGAAGCCAACTGATCCCCCGCTAACTAGATGATTATGGATCTGTCAAATGAAACTCTCGACCTTATTGCTGCATGGCACTGCCTCTCTGAAAATAGTAGCAATGGGGTACAAAATGGACGCAGCACTTACATCAACAAACTAGACTTTTCAATTGAGAAATCTACGTTCAGAATCAAGGCTCACAGTGTAGGACACCATCAAAGTTAAAAAGCACAACAGAAACTTAGGTGATACCAAAATTTGGGCTTAAATGAAAGAAAGACTTACATTTATATAGCATCTTTCACCCCCACTGGACGTCTCAAGGTGCTTTACGGCCAATGAAATACTTTTTGGAGTGTAGTCACTGTTGTAACATGGGAAACGCGGCAGCCAATTTGAGCACAGCAAGCTCCCACAAACAGCAGTGTAATAATGACCAGGTAATCTGTTTTTGTTATTTTGGTTGAGGGATAAATATTGGCCAGGACATTGTGTTGTATTAGGTTCTTTGGATAGGAGATTCAAGTCTGGCAAGGTTTTATGGAGAATTAAGAGCTGATGAGGGGAAGAGGAAGTGTCTGGCATGAGGGAAGAAATGAATGTCTTCAAGACAGCTTAAGCAACGATGGGAGATCCAGTTGAGATCAGAGGAGACAGAGGGGACAAGAATATCAACAGATCAAGGACTAGGGCTCATAGCTCAAAGCTAGGTGAGGTGAGAATGATGGCCCTTGATATCAAGGCAGCATTTGACCGAGTATGGCATCAAGGAGCCCTAGTAAAACTGAAGTCAATGGGAATCGGGGTGGGGGGAAACTCTCCACTGGTTGCAGTCATACCGAACACAAAAGAAGATGGTTGTGGTGGTCGGAGGTCAATCATCCCAGCTCCAGGACATCGCTGCAGGAGTTCCTCAGGGCAGTGTCCTAGTCCCAATCATCTTCAGCTGCTTCATCAATGACCTTCCCTCATCATAAGGTCAGAAGTGGGGATATTCGCTGATGATTGCACAGTGTTCAGTTCCATTCACAAATCCTGAGATAATGAAGCAGTTTGTGCCCACATGCAGCAAGACCTTGACAATATTAAGGCTTGGGCTGATAAGCGGCAAGTAACATTCGCACCACACAAATACCAGACAATAAACATCTCCAACCAGAGAGAGTGTAGCCACCTCCCCTTGACATTAACGGGATTGCCATCACCGAATACCCAAACATCAACATCCTGGGGGTCACCATTGACCAGAAACTTAACTGGACTTAGAACGGGTCAGAGGCTGGGTATTCTGCAGCGAGTGTCTCACCTCCTGACACCCCAAAGCCTTTCCACCATCTACAAGGCACAAGTCAGGAGTGTGATGGAATACTCTCCACTTGCAGCTCCAACAACATTCAAAAAACTCGACACCGTCCAGGATAAAGCAGCCCGCTTGATCGGCACCCCATCCACCACCTTAAACATTCACTCCCTCCACCACCGGTGCACCGTGGCTGCAGTGTGTACCATCTACAAGATGCACTGCAGCAACTCGCCAAGGCTTCTTCGACAGCACCTCCCAAACCCGTGATCTCTACCACCTAGAAGGACAAGGGTAGCAGGCGCATGGGAACACCATCACCTCCATGTTTCCCTCCAAGTCACACACCATCCTGACTTGGAAATATATCGCCGTTCCTTGATTGTCGTTGGGTCAAAATCCTGGAACTCCCTCCCTAACAGCACTTTGGGATTACCTTCACCACATGGGACTGCAGCGGCTCAAGAAGGCGGCTCACCACCACCTTCTCAAGGACAGTTAGGGATGGGCAATAAATCTTGTCAGCGATGCCCGCAATCGTGAATGAATAAAAATAAATAGCAGCTAATGCTCGATCTTGCAAAAGAGCGACGAAGAACTGGCATCTTTGAATTATGGAGAAAAAGAACACAAGATCTCCGTTGAAGAGCGTGAAGGGGCAATCAAGAGGTGGTGATTCAACCAGCGTACAGCCAGATGTGTGCACTGAGTGCAAGTGCTTTGAACAATCCCAATTATCTGACTTTTAATGAGGAGCTCATTAATTTTGTCGTTTCGGTCCCAGATTTATCACAGAGCCGGTAGTGCATTTAACATGTCTCATCAACTTGGTGGCAAATGTGATCTTTCAGTTGAGTGGTCTCTGCAGGTTTTCTTGAACTGTTGAATAAACGATTAAGCGGGACCTGATACAAAGCCTTGCAGAGTTTGGAAGGTTATCTGTGTGCACCATTTTGTTTCTGAACAAAGTATATTCATGTTGTTTCTGCTGTAATAAGAATTGATTGAGAAAGAACTTGCCTTTCATGACCTCAGGTCGTCCCAAAGTGCTTTACAGCCAATGAAGTGATTTTTGTAATGTAGTCACTGTTGTAATGTAGGAATAAATGATAAGATCATCTGGGGTTTTTTTTACAGGTGTTGGTTGAGGAATAAATATTGTCCAGATCAGCTGCTCTTCCTCAAAATAGTGCCGTGGACTCTTTTGCGTCCACCCTCGGTTTAATGTCTCATCCGAAAGACAGCACCGCCGACAGTGCAGCACTCCCTCAGCACTGGGAGTGTCAGCCTAGATTTTGTACTCAAGCCTCTGGAATGGGACTTGAACCCACAACCTTCTGATTCAGAGGCGAGAGTGCATCCAATCACCAAAAAGATGATTGGATGGTTCCAAAAGTAGGAGTGTTAACAGGAAATTTCTCAGTGCAGTCCATCAATGTAGGTATCAGCTTGGCTCAGTTGGTATCACTCACCACTGAGTCAGAAGACCACGGGGTCGAATGTGACACCTGACTTGAGCATGAAAGCAGGGCAGCACGGAGGGAGCGCAGCATTGTCAGGAGTGCTGTCCTTATGTTTCAGAACTTTAAACAACTCGAACCTCTGCTTGTTCGAGTGGACATAAAGGATCTCATGACACGGTTTGTGGAGAAGCAGAGAATTTCCGCCCGTGTCCCATTTCTCCATTAAACTACACAGCCAAAAACTGATGAACTGCTAATTGGTCTCATTTCATGGGGCCGTGCTGTGCTCATTTGGCTGTTGCATCTGTCTACCCACATCTCAGTCATTGCACCTCAAAATGGACTTGTCGGTTCTGAATCGGTTTAAGATACAGTCAGGTCGCTATGGAAACGCGCCAAGGAATTCTACACATAGGCAATCACCATTATGGTTCCAGAGGCATTTTAAACCACTTAATTGGTTTGTCAATGTTCTTTGATGTCTACAAAGAAGCTTCAATTCTCGCCCTGACTTGTCAAGATGAAGGCCTCCTCTCCCTCTACCTGAAGGATCCTAATTGAAAAAAGCTTCTGGCAATCTTAGCTGAGTTTTATGGATGTTGTGCATTTGAACCAAAAAAATCTGCCTACCATTGAGCACATATTAGCAACACATTGGCAGCCACACTCAGTTGATTGTTTAAATCAGGTCACTAATCAGGAGATAATTGAAAGCTTTCATTTACATGGAATCAACTTCAGTGAGTCTGAATCAGGAGCCTCACATACATTGAATCATAGAATGGTTACAGCACGGAAGGAGGCCATTCGGCCCGTCGAGTTCGTGCCGGCTCTCTGCACGAGCACTTCAGCTAGTCCCTCTCCCCCACCCTTTCCCCGTAGACCTGCAATTTTTTTTCTTTCAGGTGCTTATCCAGTTCCCTTTTGAAAGCCACGATGGAATCTGCATCCACCACCCAGTCAGTGAATTCCACATCCTAACCACTCGCTGTGTAAAACAGTTTTTCCTCATGTCGCCTTTGGTTCTTCTGCCAATCGCCTTAAATCTGTATCCTCTGGTTCTCGAACCTTCCACCAATGGGAACAGTTTCTCTCTATCTACTCTGTCCAGACCCCTCATGATTTTGAACACCTCGATCAAATCTCCTCTCAACCCTATCCGCTCTAAGGAGAACAATCCCAGCTTCTCCACGTAACTGTAGTCCCTCATCCGTGGAACTATTCTCGTAAATGGGTACAGTTTTGGTTTCCATATTTACGGAAGGATATATTTGCTCTGGAGGCAGTTCTGAGAAGGTTCACGAGGTTGAGTCCAGGGATGAGGGGGTTGACTTATGAGGAAAGGTTGAGTAGGTTGGGGCTCTACTCATTGGAGTTCAGAAGAATGAGAGGTGATCTTATCGAAAGGTCTAAGATTATGAGGGGGCTTGACATAGTGGATGCAGAGAGGATGTTTCCACTGATGGGGGGATTTGAACGAGGGGGCATAATCTTAGAATAAGGAGCCGCCCATTTAAAACTGAGATGAGGAGGAATTTCTTCTCTCAGAGGGTTGTAGATCTGTGGAATTCGTTGCCTCAGAGAGCTGTGGAAGCTGGGATATGGAATAAATTTAAGATAGAGATAGACAGTTTCTTAATTGATAAGGGAATAAAGGGGTTATGGAGAGCAGGCAAGGAAGTGGACTGGAGTCCATGATCGGATCAGCCATGATCTTATTGAATGATGGAGCAGGCTCGAGGGGTCATATGGCCTACTCCTACTCCGATTTCTTATGTTCTTAAATCTTTTTTGCGGGATTCCTTATGCCTTTATGGCTGAATATAACACTGACTGTAATATGGAGAATAACAACTTGCATTTATGTAGTGCCGTTATCACAGTAAAATGTCCCAAGGCGTTTCACAGGAGTGGAATCAAACAAAACATGACAACAGAGCCAAAGAAGCAGATATGAGGACAGGTGACCAAGAGCTTGATTAAAGAGGGTCTAAAAGGGGGAGCGAGAGGTGGAGAGGTTGAGGGAGGGAATTCTAGAGCTTCGAGCCCAGATGCTTGAAGGCACTGCCGCCAATGGTGGGGTGAAGGGAGTGGGGGATGGACAAGAACTGGAGGAGCACCGAGATCTCAGCGGGTGGTTGGGCTGGAGCAGGTTACTGAGATAGGGAGGGGCGAGGCCTTGGAAGGATCTGATCATTTTTAATTCGAGGCAATCAGGCAGCCAGATGGATGGGCCAAAGTGTGAAATGGGAATGTGTCAAAAGGAATGTTCTTCTGAAATTCAAATTAAAGGGCATTATTGAGTCAAAGGTGAAGAATTTCACTCTATATCTGGTCTTTCTGATATCTGCTCTGGAAACACCATGGGGGTGAATTTCCTTGGGACTCCAGAAGTTCAGTGGAGATCCCGTTTACGTGCGTAATCATGGTTATGGCTAAATTTCCATTAGAGGTTTGGCGGTGGAGCGGGAGAGTACCTGGGGAAATTCACCCTCCCCCATTACATACAAATTCCCCGCCAAGTCACACACCAGATTTACTTTAGACCCTGTTTTTCTAATATCTGTTCACTGCCACTTTGGGTGTTGCTACAGTAATGTAGTGATAATGTCATTGGACCAATAATCCAAAGGCATGGAATAATCCAGAGAATTTGAGTTCAAATCCCACTGCAGTGGTTTGAGAATTTAACTTGAGGTTAAAACAAACCTGGAAATAAAAAGCTAGTCGTAGTAAAAGTGACCATGAAGCTGTTGAATTGTTGTTACAACCCAACCGGTTCCCTAATGTCCTTTAGGGGAGGAAACCTGCCATCCATACCCGCTCTGGGCCTACATGTGACTCCAGTCCAACTGCAGCAGTGTAAGGACTACAGTCTAGAGCAATTAAGGAAGTGCAATAAGTGCTGGCCTTGCCGGTGACACCCACATCCTGAGAAAGGAAATTTTTTTTTTTAAATGGCCTCCACAATTTTCACCTTTTTACAGCCATTTGCCAAAGAAGAAAAAACTGGTCTGGAACTCTCTTCCCCGCAAGAACCTGTTGAGGCTTGGGGGTCAATTGAAAATTTCAAAACTGAGATTGCACGATTCTTTGGGGGTGAGGATATTAAGGGATATGGAACCAAGGTAGGTAAATGGAGTTCAGCTGCAGATCAGCCATGATCTCATAGAATGGCGGAACAAGCCCAAGAAGCTCAGTGGCCCCAAGCTCATTGATTCACACCAGCTGTCCCTTCTCTCCGCCGCCTACCCTCAGAGTAATTTTGCTCAGTTCTTCAAAAAGAGGAGCTATTCTCTTCATCAAGATGTGATTGCGCTAGAGAGGGTACAGAGAAGATTTACAAGGATGTTGCCTGGACTGGAGAATTTTAGCTATGAGAAAAGATTGGATAGGCTGGGGTTGTTTTCTTTAGAACAGAGGAGGCTGAGAGGAGACCTTACTGAGGTGTATAAAATTATGAGGGGCCTGGACAGAGGGGATAGGAAGGACCTATTTTCCTTAGCATAGAGGTCAACAACCAGTGGCCATAGATTTAAAGTAATTGCTAGGAGATTTAGAGGGGATTTGAGGAGAAATGTTTTCATCCAGAGGGTGGTGGGGGTCTGGAACTCACTGCCTGAAAGGGTGGTAGAGGCAGAAACTCTCATCGCATTTTAAAAGTACCTGGATGTGCACCTGAAGTGCCATAACCTACAGGGCTACAGACCAAGAGCTGGAAAGTGGGATTAGGCTGGATAGCTCTTGGTCAGCCGGCATGGAAACGATGGGCCAAAATGGCTTCCTTCCATGCTGTAAATTTCTATGATTCTGTGACTGGTCCCTTCATCAGGCTCTTTTTCCCACAATGTTGCCCTGACAGTTTTTCTTCACAGATATTGACCACCTTGCTGTGCATTTCCAGAACTTTCTGTTGTTATTTCAGTTGTTGATATGCTCTCTATTCCGGGAGCGTTTAACGTTGACAGTGACTGTGTAAATGCTAATGTTTTTTTCCTCCTCTCTCTCTCTCTCTCTCTCTCCATTTCCCATCACTGATATCTCTCAACTTAATGAGCATAAACTTCAACTCAGTATTTAAAATAAATCATTTTTAATTGTTATCAGAAAAAGGCTAGCAGAACAAATATGGTAATAAGCAATAAATGCCAGAGTGATTCATCCTGAACTCTGCATTAATGAATTACAAAAATAAATGCTTTGGCAGGTTCCATGCTGGATCAGGAAATCCGGCAGCAAACTAAACTGTTTACTATTCGAATATAAATAAAGGATTTTGTAGTTTATACAAAATCAGTTCCTCAAGTGGTACTGAATATTTGAACACAGCTCCCATGTCAGAGGTCATGCATGTTCGAAATAAAAGCATATGGGCTCGAATGCTCCCATTAATTTTTTTTTGGGGTGCGGTGTACGCAGGCCTCTTTAATGTAGCGCATGCGCTGTTATACTCATCGAAAAGCCAGCGAGCAGGCTGCGCAGGAGGTCAAGAGAGCTGCCCTGCCACACAGCTTGAAGGGAACACTGACGGCCTCCTAGTTATTACAAATAGGGTATCGAGAATAGAATCCATAGAATCATAGAAATTTACAGCACGGAAGGAGGCCATTTCAGCCCATCGTGTCCACGCTGGCCGACCAAGAGCTATCCAGCCTAATCCCACTTTCCAGCTCTAGGTCCATAGCCCTGTAGGTTACGGCACTTCAAGTGCACATCCAGGTACTTTTAAACGTTGTGAGGGTTTCTGCCTCTACCACCCTTTCAGGCAGTAGGTTCCAGACCTCCACCACCCTCTGGGTGAAGAAATTTCCCCATATATCTCCTCTAAACTGCCCCTAATTACTTTAAATCTATGCCCCCTGGTTGTTGATCCCCTCTGCCAAAGGAAACAGATCCTCCCTATCCACTCTATCCAGGCCCATAATGTTATACACCTCAATCAGGTCTCCCCTCAGCCTCCTCTGTTCGAAAGAAAACAGACCCAGCATCTCCAAACTTTCCTCACAGCCAAAATTCTCCAGTCCAGGTAACATTCTTGTAAATCTCCTCTGCACCCTTTCCAGTGCAATCACATCTTTCCTGTAATGTGGTGACCAGAACTGCACGCAGTACTCCAGCTGCAGCATGAAAGATGGGAATCTATAGCTATGAGTCGTGACAAGATATTGGGACTGTTTTCCATCTGGAGTACTGCGTTCAGTTCTGGGCACCACACCACAGGAAATATATACTGGCCTTGGAGGGGGAACTGAGCAGATTCACCAGAATGATACCGGGGGCTAAAAGTATTAAATTATGGGCCAAAAATCATGATCTCAATGGGCGCCAATGATGTGCACACCTGTAGAGGCCCCACAAGTGCCTGTTCTCAGTGTGTGATGCGCATGCACAGAAATCTGGCTCTTGCGAACGGTCATAATTTCTTTTGACAGTTCCAACGCCTCCCCGGGAGAAGGGCCTTCGCGGGCGGAGATTTGGGCTATTTGCCCAACTCTTGCCCAGCGAATGTCCTTCAAACTCTTCCGCTTGGTAAAAGCAAGCGTAAGGCCTGCATTTACACACAAAAGAGTTTAAAAAAAATAGAAAAATAAAATGTAAAAAATAGAAACCCTCATCGCATTTACAAAGTATTTAGATATGCACTTGAACATAAGAACATAAGTAATTGGAACAGGAGTAGGCCATACGGCCCCTCGAGCCTGCTCCGCCATTCAATAAGATCATGGCTGATCTGATCATGGACACAGCTCCACTTCTCTGCCCTTAAGTTTTAAGAAACTGTCTATTTCTGTTTTAAATTTATTCAATGTCCCAGCTTCTCTCTGAGGCAGCGAATTTCACAGATTTACAACCCTCTGAGAGAAGAAATTTCTCCTCATCTCTGTTTTAAATGGGCGGCCCCTTACTCTAAGATTGTGCCCTCTAGTTCTAGTTTCCATCAGTGGAAACATCCTCTCTGCATCCATCTTGTCAAGCCCCCTCATAATCTTATATGTTTTGAGAAGATCACCTCTCATTCTTCTGAACTCCAATGAGTAGAGGCCCAACCTACTCAACCTTTCCTCATAAGTCAACCCCCTCATCCCCGAAATCAACCTAGTGAACCTTCTCTGAACTGCCTCCAAAGCAAGTATATCCTTTTGTAAATATGGAAACCAAAATTGCACACAGTATTCCAGGTGCGGCCTCACCAATACTTTATATAGCTGTAGCAAGACTTCCCTGCTTTTATATTCCATCCCCTTTGCAATAAAGGCCAAAATACCATTGGCCTTCCTGATCACTTGCTGTACCTGCAAACTATCCTTTTGTATTTCATGCACAAGTACCCCCAGGTCCTGCTGTACTGCAGCACTTTGCAATCTTTCTCCATTTAAATAATAACTTGCTCTTTGATTTTTTTTCTGCCAAAGTGCATGACCTCACATTTTCCCACATTATACTCCACCTGCCAAAAGTTTGCCTGTCTATGTTCTTTTTCAGATTTTTTGTGTCCTCCTCTCACATTGCTTTTCCTCCCATCTTTGTATCGTCAGCAAACTTGGTTACATTACATTCAGTCCCTTCTTCCAAGTCATTAATATAGATTGTAAATAGTTGGGGTCCCAGCACTGATCCATGCGGCACCCCACTAGTTACTGGTTGCTAACCAGAGAATGAACCATTCATCTTGACTCTCTGTTTTCTGTTAGTTAGCCAATCCTCTATCCATGCTAATATATAACCCCCAAGCCCGTGAACTTTTATCTTATGCAGTAACCTTTTATGTGGCACCTCGTCAAATTCCTTCTGGAAGTCCAAATACACCACATCCACTGGTTCCCCTGTATCCACCCTGTTTGTTACATCCTCAAAGAACTCCAGCAAATTTGTCGAACATGACTTCCCATGAACTGTCGTGGGATTAGTCTGGATAGCACTTTTTTGGCCGGCACAGACATAGATGGGCCTCGTTCTGTGCTATAAACTTCTATGATTCTATGAAAACCTCTCCTAATATCTCCTTATGTGGCTCGGTGTCAAATTTCTTTTGATGACGCTCCTGTGAAGCGCCTTGGGACATTTGAACAATGTTAAAGGTGCTACATAAATACCTGTGCAAGGTTTTTTTGTTGCAAACTGTAAAATAATTTTTTTGGGGGGTGTATTTGGCTTTCGTCAGACTGAAGGATGTCAGCATTGTGGAGTCAACGTTGAGCGTTTCCAGGTACAGCACGGACAGGGAGAGAAAACCCGGGAGGTGAAATCTGACTTGGGCAGAGGCTCAAAACGGGCATGATCGCTTTTGCCACCTGCTATGCGACACACCGGGTCTCCGTCCCATGTCCAATGTCAGCCCTTACCTCCATTTCCAGTCTCATGACCTCTGAGGAGAATGCGACTCTCTGCCAAATATGGGGCTCACGCCCAACTGGAAATATGTTGAATGACCTAACCCATTTCAGAAAAGGCTACATTTTGCTGGAGGTACTCTGCACCAGGACCGCGGGTCAGAGACAACTGGTACTGACGGGAAGAGTAAAAACCTTAAGAGTAATTCAAGAGTCAACAATAGCAAGTCGCATTCATATAGCACCTTTAACGTAGTAAAATGTCACAGGAGCGTTATAAGACAAAATGTGACTCCGAGCCACGTAAGGGGATATTGGGGCAGATAAACTTGGTCAAAGATGTAGGTTTTAAGGAATGTCTTAAAGGAGGAATGAGAGGTCGAGAGGCGGAGAGTTTTAGGCAGGGAGTTCCAGAGCTTAGGGCTTTGACAGCTCAAGGCACAGTCACCAATGGTGGAGTAATTAAAATCAGGGATGCTCAAAAAGCCAGAATTAGAGAAGCACAGACATCTTGGGGGGTTGTAGGACTGGAGGAGATTACAGAGGTAGGGAGTGGCAAGGGCATGGAGGGATTTGAACACAAGAATGAGAATTTTAAATCAATTTGATGTCGTAGGTTTTTCTTTTGGATTGATGAGCTAAGATGGCTGATTGATCTCGTGTCTGTATTTATCTTGTGATCGTATGACTCACCTATCCTAAGTAGTAATGCATTGTGTAAATGCAGCATAGACAAATAATTTCTTGCCACGATATAAGAACATAGGATAAGAACATAAGAAACAGGAGCAGGAATAGGCCATTCGGCCCCTCGAGCCTGCTCCACCATTTAGTAAGATAATGGCTGATCAACTACCTCAACTCCCCTTCCTCGCCCGATCTCCACATCCCTTGATTCCCCTAGACTCCAAAAATCTAACTATCTCAGCCTTAAATATATTCAAAGACTCAGCATGCACAGTCCTCTGGGACAGCAAATTCCAAAGATTCACAACCCTCTGAGAGAAGAAATGCCTCCTCATCTCTGCCTTAAATGTCCGACTCCTTATCCTGAGACAATACCCCCTAGTTCTAGACTCTCCAGCCAGGGGAAACAACCTCTCAGCATCTACCCTGTCAATCCCCTTTAGAATATTTTATGTTTCAATGAGATCACTTCTCATTCTTCTAAACTCCAGAGAATATAGGCCCATTTTACACAATCTCTCCTCATAGGACAACCCTCTCATCCCAGGAATCAATCTAGTGAACCTCTGTTGTGCCACCTCCAAGGCAAGTATATCCTTCCTTAGATAAGGAGACCAAAACTGTGCACAGTACTCCAGGTGTGGTCTCACCAAGGCCCTGTACAATTGTAGCAAGACTTAGTTACCCTTATACTCCACCTCCCTTGTAATAAAGGACAACATGCCATTTGCCTTCCTTATTGTTTGCTGTACCTGCATGCTAGCTTTCTGTATTTCTTGCACAAGAACACCCAAATCTCTCTGAACACCAACATTTAAAAGTTTATCACCATTTAAAAAGTATTCTGTTTTGCTGTTCTTCCTTCCAAAGTGAATACGCTCACATTTCCCCACATTATACTCCATCTGCCACCTTACTGCCCACTCACTTAGTCTATCTGTATCCCTTTGCAGACACTTTGTATTCTCCTCACAGCTTACTGTCCCACCTAGCTTTATATCATCAGAAATCTTTGATACATTACATTTGGTCCCTTCATCTAGGTCATTAATATAGATTGTAAATAGCTGAGGCCCAAGCATTGATCCTTGCGGCATCCCACTAGTTACAGCGTTTAACATTATTCCCTGTTTTCTATTTGTTAACCAATCCCCTATTCTTGCTAATACATTATCTCCAATCCCTTGAGCCCTTATTTTGTGTAATAATCTTTTATTTGGCATCTTGTCGAATGCTTTTTGGAAATCCAAATATATTACATCCACTGGTTTCCCTTTATCTATCCTGGTAGTTACATCCTCAAAAAACTAATAAATTTGTCAAACATGATTTCCCTTTCATAAAACCATGCTGACTCTGCCTAATCATGTTATAATTTTCTAAATGCCCTGATACCACTTCCTTAACAAAGGATTCCAGCATTTTCCCAGCGACTAATGCCAGGCTAACTGGCCTGTAGTTCCCTGTTTTCTCTCTCCCTCCTTTTTTGAACAGCAGCGTTACATTTGCTACCTTCCAATCCGCTGGGACCGTTCTAGAATCTGGGGAATTTTGAAAGATCAAAATCAATGAATCCACGATCTCTGCAGCCTTCTCTTTTAGAACCATAGAATGTAGGCCATCAGGTTCAGGTGATTTGTTGGCTTTTAGTCTCATTAGTTTCTCTACTTATATTAATTACATTAAATTCCTCATCATCATTAAACCCTTGGTTCCCCGCTATTTTAAGTATGCTTTTTGCGTCTTCTACTATGAAATCAGATACAAAATATTTGTTTAACGTTTCTACAATTTCCTTATTCCCCATAATAAATTCTCCTGCCTCAGTTTCTAAGGGACCAACGTTTACTTTTGCTACTCTCTTCCTTTTTACATCCACGAACTTGCCTCTCCGTATCTGTAATCTATTTCAGCCTCACAACCCGACAAGATGTCTGTGCTCCGCAAATTCTGGCCTCTTGAATGTCCCTCATTATAACTGCTCAACCATTGGTGGCCGTGCCTTCAGCTGCCTGGGGCCCAAGCTCTGGAACTCCCTCCCTAAACCTCTCCGCCTCTCTACCTCTCTTTCCTCCTTTAAGATGCTCCTGAAAACCTACCTCTTCAACCAAGCGTTTGGTCATCTGCTGTAATCTCTTCTTATGTAGCTCGGGGTCAAATTTATCTGTTTTGTCATGTAACACTGCTGTGAAGTGCCTTGGAACGTTTTACTACGTTAATGGTGCTATATAAATAACAGTTGTTGTTGTTGTTATAGAAGCTCTTACAATCTGTTTTTATATTTCTTGCTAGTTTTCTCTCATAGTCTATTTTTTCCCTTTTGATCAATTTTTTGTCATCCTTTGCTGGTTTCTGAAACTCTCCCAATCCTCAGGTTTACTACTATTCTTCGCAACATTATTAGCATCTTCTTTCAATCTAATGCTTTCCTTTACTTCTTTAGTTAGCCACAGATGGATCACTTTTTCTGTTGAGATTTTGTTTCTCAATATATGGAATGTATTTTTGTTGAGGATTATGAAATATTTGCAATATATGAAAGCCTTGTGTGAGAAGAGTGCTAATTCGGGTTTGACTCCATAATTTATTGCAAGGGGGATAGAATATAAAAGCAGAGAAGTCCTGCTACAACTGTACAGGGTATTGGTGAGGCCACACCTGGAGTACTGCGTACAGTTTTGGTCTCTGTATTTAAGGAAGGATATACTTGCATTAGAGGCTGTTCAGAGAAGGTTCACTAGGTTGATTACGGAGATGAGGCGGTTGACTTATGAGGATAGGTTGAGTAGGTTGGGCCTATACACATTGGAGTTCAAAAGAATGAGAAGTGATCTTATTGAAACATAAGATAATAGGGGGCTCGACAAGGTGGATGCAGAGAGAATATTTCCACTCATAGCGGAAACTAAAACTAGGGGACAAAGTCTTAGAATAAGGGACTGTCCAGTTAAAACTGAGATGAGGAGAAATTTCTTCTCTCAGAGGGCTGTGATTTTGTGGAATTCTCTGCCCCAGACAGCTGTGGAGGCTGGATCAGTGAATATGTTTAAGGCAGTGATAGACAGATTTTACAGCGATAAGGGAGCAAAGGGTTATGGGGAGCGGGCAGGGAAGTGGAGCTGAGTCCATGATCAGATCAGCCATGATCTTATTGAATGGCGGAGCAGACTCGAGGGGCCAAATGGCCTACTTCTGCTCCTATTTCTTATGTTCTTATGACATCCTTAACTTACCAACAGATTCACGGTGCAACACATGCTGTAGGCCTGGTTTTCATCATTCATTACATTCCTGTAGTCCAGCAGTCTTTCCAATAAGCCGGTTACCAGGGCAACAAAGGTTTCACCTTGCTTGGCCAGATATGGATATTTTCTGCAGTGGTTCAATAAGCTGAAGAAAAAAATGAAAAAGAAATTACATGATAAATTGTACCTTTTCCAAAGAATCAGAACGTAACATGTCAGCTGATAGTCACAGACAATGCATCTGCCTCTCCACAACTGATGACTAAGATGTGTTTGAGAGAAGCCTGGGTCAGTGGGTGAGATTTGGAATCCATTGCTTGTCAATTATATATTTTTTAAATGGTGAGAAACTATTAAATGCTGGTGTTCAGAAAGTAAGCATGCAGCTACAGCAAGCAATTCGGAATACACTTGGTATGTTGGCCTTTATTGCAAAGGGGTTGGAGTACAAAAGTAAGGAAGTCTTGCTACAGTTGGATAGGGCTTTGATGCGACCACACCTGGAGTACTGTGCACAGCTTTGGTCTCCACACCAAAGGAAGGATATCCTTACTTTATCAGGGGTGCAAGGAAAGTTCACTGGATTGATTCCTGGGGTGAAAGGGTTGTACTCTGAGGAGAGATTGAGCAGAACGGGCCTATACTCTCTGGAATTGAGAAGAATGGGAGGTGAACTCATTGAAACATATAAGGTTTCAGAGGGCTTGATAGTGTAGATGCTGAGGGACTGTTTCCCCTGGCTGGAGAGTCTAACACTTGGGGCCATAGACTCAGGATAAGGGGTCGGCCAATTAGGATTGAGAGGAGGAGAAATTTCTTGACTCAGAAGGTGGTGAATCTTTGGAATTCTTTACTCCAGAGGGCTGTGGATGCTCAGATGTTGAGTATATTTAAGACTCAGATGGATAGATTTTTGAATTCTAGGGATTGAAGGGATATGGGGAAAGTGCAGGAAAGTGGAGTTGAGATAGAAGATCAGCATGATCTCGTTGAATGGTGAAGCAGGCTCAGAAGGCCGTATGGTCGACTCCAGCTTCTATTTCTTATGTTCCCATGATGGTCGCACAAATAAAATATACATGAACATTTCAACTCTTATTTCTTTCCGGTGCTGTTTCTAAGTACACTATATCTGTTATCTCCGCAAAAATGATTCCCACACAAATTGTTTTCCCTTTTCTACCCTGGCTAATGGACTTTCACATGTCTAACACATGCAAGTTTGGAAAAGCAAAGGTTTGCATTGATGTAGTACTTTATCACCTTGCTCAGGAAAAGCTCGAAATGTTTTTCATACACTGAATTACGTTCAACTAACCAGGTCTAATTTAAAAAGAAAAAAAAAGTTGCATTTCTATAGTACCTTTCATGAATTCAGGATGTCCGCATGCGCTTTATAGCCAATGGAGTACTTTTTGAAGCATAGACACTGTTGTAATGTAGGAAACACGGCAGCCAATTGGTGCACAGCAAGCTCCCACAAACAGCAAGGTGAGCATCCAGACCAATGCCCAGAACTTGCACCCTGCCTGGCACTGTTCTAAACAGCTCTCAATTAAGGGGGTCGATACAGTTTTTTAGCGGGAGGGATGGGATGGGGGTTCAGTCAGCTTGCCGGTCCTGAAACTTACCAGCGGAACTCGCATGCGCCCTTCACAAGGGTGGATTTGCCTTATCTCACTGATTATACGCTGGGTTTCCGATCTGAAGGCACGGAGTGCGAATTCTGGACTTAGCGATTCTCCACCCAACCTCCCCTCTACCCCATCGGCCTAACATTCGCCTTGTGAAGGCAGACGGAGTTTCTGTCCCTTACGAGTCAAATTGGAACCGGCAGAAATGGCAAGGGACCCGAACCAGAGGTGAAGTTAGATCCTCTTATGTATCTTCTGGGGCCGTGCTTTCATGTGTCTATGTTTCAAGGGGGATGGGGTATAAAAGCAGATAAGTCCTGCTGCAACTGTACAGGGTATTGGTGAGGCCACACCTGGAGTACTGTGTGCAGTTTTGGTCTCCGTATTTAAGGAAGGATATACTTGCATTGGAGGCTGTTCAGAGAAGGTTCACGAGGTTGATTCCTGAGATGAAGGGGTTGACTTATGAAGAAAGGTTTGGCCTATACTCTTGGAGTTTAGAAGAATGAGTGGTATTCTTATTGAAACATATAAGATACTGAGGGGGCTCAACAAGGTAGATGCAGAGAAGATGATTCCACTCATGAGAGAATTTAGAACTAGGGGGCATAGTTTAAGAATAAGGGGCTGACACTGAAAACTGAGATGAGGAGGAATTTCTTCTCTCAGAGGGTTGTAAATCTGTGGAATTCTCTGCCTCAGAGAGCTGTGGAGGATGGGTCATTGAATATATTTAAGGCGGAGGTAGACAGATTTTTGAACGATAATGGATTAAAGGGTTATGGGGAGCGGGCAGGGAAGTGGAGTTGAGGCGCAGTAAGCCAAGGTGGCCAGGTTTCCTCTGGTCGGTAGTTCATAAAATACCTTCTTTTGTACGGCTTCCGAACCAGACAGGAGTTACCTGCACGGCGATCAGACAGTTCCCGTCACTTACAGCGCATGTGTTGTCATTAACGCCATTCGCTATAAGCGGTGGATGATACAACCAGTACTTCTGAACTTAGTCAGTGGGTAACACACTTGCCTCTGAGTCAGAAGGTCGTGGGTTCACAGCCCACTCCTAGACTTGAGCACTAAAATCTAGGTTGACAGTGCTGAGAGAGCACTCCGCTGCACTGTCGGAGGTGCCGTCTTTCGGATGAGACGTTAAACCGAGACCCCATCTGCTCTCTCAGGTGTATGTAAACGATCCCATGGCACTATTGGAAGAAGAGCAGGGGAGTTATCCCCGGTGTCCTGGCCAATATTTATCCCTCAATCAACATAACTGAAACAGATTATCTGGTCAGTATCACATTGCTCTTTGTGGGAGCAAATTTCCCACATTGCATCAGTGACCCCTGATACCATTCTAGTAAATCTCTTCTGCACCCCCTCTAAGGCCTTGACAATCTTCCGAAAGTGAGGTGCTCATAATTTAAATCAATACTCCAGCTGAGGCCTAACCAGTGTTTTATAAACATAGAAACATAGAAAAAAGGTGCAGGAGTAGGCCATTCAGCCCTTCAAGCCATTCAATAAGATCATGGCTGATCATTCCTTCAGTACCCCTTTCCTGCTTTCTCTTTATACCCCTTAATCCCCTTAACCGTAACGGCCATATCTAACTCCCTCTTGAATATATCCAACGAACTCTGCGGTAGGGAATTCCACAGGTCAACAACTTCTAAATGGCCTATCCCTTATCCTAAGATTATGTCCCCTGGTTCTGGACTTCCCCAATATCGAGAACATTCTTCCCACATCTAACCTGTCCAGTCCCGTCAGAATCTTATATGTTTTTATGAGATCCCCTCTCATCCTTTTAAACTCCAGTGAATAAAAGCCCAGTTGATCCAGTCTCTCCTCATGACAGCCCAGCCATCCCTGGAATCAGTCTGGTGAACCTTCGCTGCACTCCCTCAATAGCAAGAACGTCCTTCCTCAGATTAGGAGACCAAAACTGAACACAATATTCCAGGTGAGGCCTTACTAAGACCCTGTATAACTGCAGTAAGACCTCCTTGCTCCTATATTCAAATCCCCTAACTATGAAGGCCAACATACCATTTGCCTTCTTTACCGCCTGCTGTACCTGCGTGCCCACTTTCAGTGATTGATGAACCATGACACCCAGGTCTCATTGCATCTCCCCTTTTTCTAGTCTGCCGCCATTCAGATAATATTCTGCCTTCATGTTTTTGCCCCCAAAATGGATAACCTCACATTTATCCACATTATACTGCATCTGCCATGCATTTGCCCACTCACCTAATCTGTCCAAGTCACCCTGCAGCCTCTTAGCGTCCTCCTCACAGCTCACACCGTCACCCAGTTTAGTGTCATCCGCTAACTTGGAGATATTACAGTCTATTCCTTCATCCAAATCGTTAAGGTATATTGTAAAGAGCTGGGGTCCCAGCACTGAGCCCTGCGGCACCCCACTAGTAACTGCCTGCCATTCTGAAAAGGACCCGTTTATCCCGACTCTCTACTTCCTGTCTGCCAACCAGTTCTCTATCCATGTCAGTACATTACCCCCAATACCATACACTTTGATTTTGTACACCAATCTCTTGTGCGGTACCTTGTCAAAAGCTTTTTGAAAGTCCAAATACACCACATCCACTTCTCCCTAGTTACATCCTCAAAAAATTCCAGAAGATTCGTCAAGCATGATTTCCCTTTCATAAATCCATGCTGACTCGGTCCGATCCTGTCACTGCTTTCCAAATGGGCTGCTATTTCATCCTTAATGATTGAGTCCAACATTTTCCCCACTACTGATATCAGGCTAACCGGTCTATAATTACCCGCTTTCTCTCTCCCTCCTTTTTTAAAAATTGGCGTTACATTAGCTATCCTCCAGTCCATAGGAACTGATCCAGAGTCGATAGATTGTTGGAAAATGATCACCAATGCATCCACTATTTCTAGGGCCACTTCCTTAAGTACTCTGGGATGCAGACTATCAGGACCCGGGGATTTATCGGCCTTTAATCCCATCAATTTCTCTAACACAATTTCCCGCCTAATAAGGATATCTTTCAGTTCCTCATTCTCACTAGACCCACTGTCCCTTAGTACATTCGAAAGGTTATTTGTATCTTCCTTTGTGAAGACAGAACCGAAGTATTGGTTCAATTGGTCTGCCATTTCTGTGTTCCCCATTATAAATTCACCTGAATCCGACTGCAAGGGACCTCCGTTTGTCTTTACTAATCTTTTTCTTTTCACATATTTATAGAAGCTTTTGCAGTCAGTTTTTATGTTCCCGGCAAGCTCCCTCTTGTACTCTATTTTCCCCTTCTTAATTAAACCCTTAATCCTCCTCTGTTGAATTCTAAATTTCTCCCAGTCCTCAGCTTTGTTGCTTTTTCTAGCCAATTTATATGCCTCTTCCTTGGTTTTAACACTATCCTTAATTTCCCTTGTTAGCCATGGTTGAGCCACATTCCCAGTTTTATTTTTACTCCAGACAGGGATGTACAATTGCTGAAGTTCATCCATGTGATCTTTAAATGTTTGCCATTGCTTATCCACCGTCAACCCTTTAAGTATCCTCTGCCAGTCTATTCTAGCCAATTCACACCTCATACCGTCGAAGTTACCTTTCCTTAAGTTCAGGACCCTACTTTCCGAATTAACTTTGTCACTCTCCATCTTAATAAGGAATTATGGTCACTTTTCCCCAAAGGGCCTCGCACAACAAGATTGCTAATTAGTCCCTTCTCATTACACATCACCCAGTCTAGGATGGCCAGCTCCCTGGTTGGTTCCTCGACATATTGGTCTCGAAAACCATCCCTAATACACTCCAGGTTTAGCATCTAGATGTACCTTAGATTAAAAGGAGAAATGCATAGTTAACTGAATAAAAATGCCACTATTTAACATGCATTTAACACTCTTGTAGACAATACAAAGCAATTATTTCCCTTGCGTTATTTGACACGATGTAAAGCTTAATCCAGATCCATGCTTATTTCAAGGGAATAAGGGGTTACATAAAAAAACATGCATGCACATCAACTTCCGCCTTCAGGCAAGTTGTAATCAGGGTCCACAAAATGTTAAATGTGCAACTGTTGCACTTTATTTTATAAATATTTAATTTCGCGTATTTCTCCTTGCTGTACTTCAGTTATGTGGAGAAACAAGAGGAGCTGGGGTTGTTCTCCTTAGAGGAAAGAAGGTTAAGAGGAGATTTGATATAGGTGCTGATACTCATGAGGCATTTGATAGAAGGATAGAAGGAGAGGCGAGAGATTGCAGAGCGACGTGAACGGGCTCAGGAGAGCCAAGAGTTACGCGGCCCAGGGGCAGCACGGGCCAGCCCACATTACAATATGTGTTTGCACTAGGTCCGTGCAGCAGAGCTGGTCTCCAGTTGTCTTGGTTAATCCTCGCCACTGGACCAAGACCTAGCTCTGTCAAGCCCATGTGGTGGTTGGTGTGCAACGGCCACCACAGATTTAAAAAATCCATGCACAAGCATCTTCCACCCTTCAACATGTAGTTCGGGACCTTGGAATATCAAGTCCTTCATTGAAACACCTGTGAACTCATCCCTTTTTGGCGTGGAAGCAAATCATCCTCGATACAAGGGACCACCTAAGAAGAAGACAACAGTGACCACACTTCAAAAAAGTGCTTCACACCAAGGCGCTATATAAATGCAAGTCTTTCTTCTTCAACTTAAGAAGATGCATATGCCAGGAAATAAAAAATGTCCCCGAGAAGTCATTTTAATAAGCACCTATTGATAGTGGCTAGAGACAAGCAAAGAGTCTTTCTTGAAGGAAATGGCACCAAAATGATTTTGCTATAAGAGGCTCCGTGCCCAAGCCATTCAACATCTATATTTATGTTTGCAATTCCTCCTCAAAGAAGTTTGAAAGGCCGTAGCTAATACATGCACGTAATCAGCAACAGAGGCACAAAGCAATTGTCTATCAGAGCTTTCAAAATGGTAAGTATAAAAGATTAAGGCAATCGCACCTTAACGGGCCCGCCCAAAATAGTCATCACGTTCAGTACGTTGTAAGTGGCTCCTTTATAATTCACCTCTCAGGTGGCAGCTACGGTTAACCGCCCGGTACAGACAGTTGCCGGTCATAAGCGTAGATTGTGTGATTGGTGGGGAACATATTTATTTAAGGAGGGATATACTTGCATTGGAGGTAGTCCAGAGAAGGTTCACTGGGTTCATTCCTGAGATGGCGGGGTTGTCTTATGAAGAAAGGTTGAGCAGGTTGGGCCGATACACATTGGAGTTTAGAAGATTGAGAGGTGATCTTATTGAAACATATAAGTTTCTGCAGGGGATTGACAAGGTAGATGCAGAGAGGGGTCGCCCATTGAAAATGGAGATGAGGAGGAATTTCTTCTCCCAGAGGCTCGTGAATCTGTGGAATCCTCTGCCCCAGAGAGCTGTGGCGGCTGGGTCATTGAATATCGACAATCTTTGAAATAGAGGGGAGTGAAGGGTTATGGGAAGTGGCCGGGTAAGAGGAGCTGAACCCAAGATCAAATCAGCCATGATCTTATTGAATGGCGGAGCAGGCTCGAGGGGCCAAATGGCCTACTCCTGCTCCTATTTCTTATGTTCTTATGTAACAAATCCTTCTGTTCAAGGGCAGCCTCATCTTCCTAAAAATACCAGATCAACCTTCAGAGTTTCCTCACACATCACTACAAAATTTGCTGCAAATATCACTCACTGGACCATGTGTAAAACAATGATCAGATGCCTCCGCAGGAAGCAGAGCTGCTACGATTAATTACCTCACCAAGCACACATGCTTCCCTTTTATTTCGGCCGACAATATTCTTTATCTTCTTGTGGCCTTCACCGAGGTTGAAGAGACTCTCTTTGTGACACAGTGTGAAAAAAATAATACAAGCCCTATTATGTCTGTGATGTACTTTTGAATGACTCCACGAGACAAAGGTCACATGTTGTACTCAAACTGTAGTGACCTTGGTCCTTTATTCCAAACTCCAGAGTGAGGCACAAGCATGGTGTGCAGCCTTTTATACTGGGCCCTGCCAGCAGGGCAGGAAACCCTGGTCTCCACCAGTTGCACCCTCTAGTGGTGCCAGCATGTATATACACAGTGTAAACCTTATTGATAGTACATCAGGTAAACAAGTCTCCATCTTATGCAACCACACAGTGACTACACAGAGAGTACATCCATAGTCTGCATATACATCACTCTCCCCTAAGTTCTTTGTGCCAATTACCTTTGCACTATGTGCTCTGGCTTAGCTCTCTCCAGACTTAAGAGCCAATAGCCCTTGCACCTTGGTTGTACTTTGGCTTGGCTCTCTCCCTGTTAACCCCAAGTCCTTTTGCCACAACGTTGGGTGGTGGTTACCAGATTGGATGGTTCGATGATGCAGTGGAGGTTCCAGTGGGTTCTGGGTGTGATCCATGTGTGTGTCCATGGCTACATACATCCATTTCACCCCCCGCCCCCCACAGTGAGATTATGCAGCTGGCCCATTACATTACATTAACATACAGGATTGGACAAAGCTAAAGTACAAAGAAAGGAAGAAAAACATTTTTTTTCACAGTTTGTATCGTGACACCTTGGTTCAGTGACTTACATTCGTTATGTTTTATGGTCGTGCGCCAGGATTGGGTAGATGGCATTCATTGTTCAGTCATGGTCAGTACTGAGGTAGCAGTACAGGTATGCAAGGACGCTAGTTCTAGAGCAACCGGATTGGATCCTAGTTGTCTGATGGCGGCGCTGCACCCACTGCTAGCGATGTGAGCTTGGTTCGCTCACCTAGGATCCATTGCCTAGTGGTGGGCAGAGCCACAGATATGTGTGGCCTCCCTGTCCTCCTTTGAGGGCTGCAGAGTCTTCTGCCAGCTGTCTAATGGTGTTGGGAACCTGGCTGTTCCAGGTCCTGTTTGGGGAACTCGTTTGGTTCTGACCTTTCGCTCCCGGACATGGCCGAGGTAGTGACTGGGGGTTTGGTGGCTGCGTCATCTCTACCCGGGTGGTGGACAACAGCGGCCGACTGTACGTATTGGCGTCGTTTTCATTTCCGGGTCCGTGGTGAATAGTGCCATCGGGTGTGCCTTCAGTGTGGGATAGACCTAGGGCAGGATATCAGGATCAGTGCCTTCACCCTCCTGAGGGCGCTCGCTTGCTACTTTTGGGTTCACTCTATTCCTGACATCTAGCAACATTTTGTTCTTTACATTAGGAATAGTACCAACAATTCACAATAAACATTTTGTACACAATCTTAATCAGTGTGTTACATTGATTGCCATGCATACAATGTCTCCTTGCGTTCAGTTGGTTGCAGGTCTCCTTTAAGAGAACCATGCTGGCTTTACCCCAATCAAATCCTTTGTTCGACACCACGTGTTGGTCCCTCAGTGTTGCACCTTGTGCTTTTGCCACAGCCATCTTTTTTCTCAGCCACGCTGCCCCTCGCTGAATCAGGGACGCCATCTTGCCTCTGTCCTCGAGGTTGACTGTCTTGATCATTCTCTCCCGCGATTCTGCCACAAAAGCTGGAAGAGGGCCTATGAATTCGATCTTCCTCCCCAGGAGTCCTGCCACTGAAGCCGGGAAGGTACTGTTAGGTTGTTCCGGTCAGATCATTGCCATGCAGTCGTGATGGACGGTCTGTACCTCAGGTGCTGCGCTGGTCTGTTCTCTGCTGCCTGGCCCAAGCGAAGGTGAGGTTTTGCTCTGCCTCTGAGCACGGGGGACATCGATTGCTGGAGTGAAGAGGTCTTCCCATTTCCACCGGATCTTCCCCATCCACCTTCTTCCAAGTAGCGTTGGACAGAGGTAACTTGTGCACCACGTCATTATGGATTACACTTACATCCACACTACCAAGGACTGGGATCAGCTCCGTGGTGTAGGTGCGCAACTTTTCCTGTACTGGAACCAGCTCGAGTCATTTTTCGTTCCATAGCCTCTCAAAGGCATCCTGGTTCATCACTGACTGGCTCGCTCCCGTGTCCACTTCCATGAAGGCCAGAACGCTGTTTATTTCGACTTCCATCTTCACTGGAGGACAATCGATGGTGCACTCCATACACTTCTTGGGCTGAGCTGCCTCTCTGGCCAAATCATCATACTCCCCACTGGATTCAAAGTCATCCTCTGCTAGACGGAGTCGTATTTCTTTCACACATACACTGGAGGTGGCCCTTCATGTTACAGGATTTGCATACGTACTCAGCAAACTGACACTGGTGAGTCCTATGGTTTCCTCCGCAACGCCAGCATGGTGCTACTCGATTAGCACCCCTCGGCGGACTCTGAGTTCTGGAACCCTGAGGTCTGTGCTCTCTGCCCTGGGCAGAGCCATGTTCTGCAGTCTTGCCTGTAAAAAGCACCATTCTGTGTTTAGTACTTGCCGGGTTTGAGTCCACGGGATGAAAAATTTGCTTGGTGCTGCAGGTCGAGGTCACGAACGCCTGACTGATGCTGATGGCCTTCTGCAGGTTGACTGTGGTGTCGGCAGATAATAGCTTGTGAAGGAGGTCCTCGTGGCCAATTCCTATAACGATGATGTCTCGCAATGCTTCGTTGAGGTGCGTGCCGAAATCATATGGTGCCGCAAGTCTCCTGAAGTCTGCAGCATATTTTGCAATCTCCTGGCCCTCAGGTCTGCGGTGAGTGTAGAATCTGTGTCTGGCCATGAAGATGCTCTCTTTTGGTTTTAGTTGGTTGCGAATTAGTTCAGTCAGCTCATCGTATGTCTTATCCTTGGCCTTCTTGGGTGCCAGCAAGTCCCTGACGAGACGATAGTATACTGTTCAGCAGTACAGCCTTGCGCTTCTCCGTCGATGTGTCCGTCTCCCCTGCCAGGTCGTTTGCCACGAAATATAGCTCGAGCTTTTCCGTGAAGCATCCCAATCATCACCCTCTGCAGTCTTTTAGTGTGCCAAAGGTAGCCATAATCGCATGAAAGTCCATGTTCTCGTCGCCAGTTATTATGTCTGTGATGTACTTATGAATGACTCCACGAGGCAAAGGCAATGTGTTGTACTCAAACTGCAGTGACGTTGGTCCTTTAATCCAAACTCCAGAGTGAGGCATAAGCATGGTGTGCAGCCTTTTATGCAGGGCCCTGCCACCAGGGCAGGAAACCCCGGTCTCCACCAGTTGCACCCTCTAGTAGTGCCAGCATGTATACACACAGTGTAAACCTTATTGAAAGTACATCAGGTAAACAAGTCTCCATCTTATGCAACCACACAGTGACTACACAGAGAGTACATCCATAGTCTGCATATACAACAAGCCCGTTTTCCATTGGCAACATGCAGTGTCTTTTAGAACACGAGAAACCTTGCTGATAGCTCAAGACATAAAGTGTAGGGGACATCACCACATCAACGCTCGTGGATCTCCTCGGAGGTGCTCCTTCACCACTGCCATAACTTTGTTTGACGGGTGTAAATGGGATTTCCGCCACAATTCGACAACAAAAACTTGTAATTATATAGCTCGCGCCAAGTCCCGCTACCCATCACCTGTGCTCACTGAACTACATGGGCTTCAGGTTAAGCAACGCCTCGATTTCAAAATTCTCACCCTTGTTTTCAAATCCCTCTATTGCCTTGCCCCCTCCCTAGCTCTGTAATCTCCTCCAGCCCCACAACCCCCACGAGATGTCTGCGCTCCTCTAATTCTGCCCTCTTAAGCATCCGTGATTATAATCGCTCAACCATCGGTGGCCGTGCCTTCTGTTGCCTGGGCCCCAAGCTCTGGAACTCCCTGCCTAAACCTCTCCTCCTCTCTACCTCTCTTTCCTCCTTCAAGACGCTCCTTAAAACCTACCTGTTTGACCAAGCTTTTGCTCACCTGCGCTAATTTCTACTTATGCAGCTCGGTGTCACATTTTTTTATCTGATAATAGTCCTGTGAAGTGCCTTGGGACGTTTCACTATGTTAAAGGTATTATATAAATATAAATTGTTGTTGTTTTTGTCAACGTAGTAAAATGTCCCACTGCATTTCACAGGAGCGATTAACAGACCGGGCACCGGGCCACATAAAGAAATATTTGGTTAGGTAGGTTGTAAGGAGCGTCTCAAAGGAGGACGGAGAGAGGTGCAGTGGTTTTGTGATGGAGTTCCAGAGCGTAGGCTCCAGTCAGCTGAAAGCATGGATGCAAATGGTGGAGTGAAGGAAATTGGGGATGCTCAAGAGGCCATAATTGGAGAACTGCAGAGATTGCGGAGGGTTGTAGGTGCTGGAGGAGGTTTCAGAGATAGGGGTGCAAGGCCGTGGAGCAATTTGAAAACAAGGATGAGGATTTTAACATTGAAGAGTTCACTGATTTCTCTGTTCTTTCTACAGGGAAGACTGACACGGCTGTGTTTGCTACATTTTCTGTTTTTGAATGCATTCTGTCATGCGCGTGTCCTAACTCACACCAAGTCCCACTCACCCATCACCCGTGATCGCTGACCTGCACTGGCTCCCGGTTAAGCAAACCCGCGATGTCAAAATTCTCATCTTTGTTCACAAATCTCTCCATGGTCTTGTCCCTCCTTATCTCTGTAATCTCCTCCAGCCTCAGAACCATCCGAGATATCTGCGCTCCTCTAATTCTGGCCTCTTGCGCATCCCTGATAATAATCGCTCAACCATTGGTGGCCGTGCCTTCTGTTACCTAGGCCATAATCTCTGGAATACCTTCCCTTAACCTCCCCGCCTCTCTACCTCTCTTTCCTCCTTCAAGACGCTCTATAAAACATAACTCTTTGACCAAGCTGTTGGTCACCTGCCCTAATATCTCCTTCTACGGCTCGGTCAAATTTTGTTTGGTGACGCTCCTGTGAAGCACCTTGGGATGTTTTACTTCATTAAAGGCGCTATATAGATAGAAGATGTTGTTGTTGGACATCGAGTGGCTGGCTGTGATGGCACCTGTATTTCTTTTGTGAAGGAGAATCATGCCTTTCAACTCTGTAGACAAGTATACACAGCTGAACTATGAATGGACCAGCATATCATGTGCTTGAATGACATCCTTCTATTTTAACATAGATGTTAACCTATTTCACAGAACCTGAGAGCAGAGCTGAAGGCCATTCGGCCCATCGTCCCTGTGCCAGTTCTCTAAAAAAGTTGTCCAATTAGTCCCACTCCCCCAGCTCTGAATTTTGTTCCTTTTCAAGTGTTTATCCCATTCCCTTTTGAAAGTTACTATTGAATCTGCTTCCACCACCCTTTCAAGCAGCGTGTTCCCGATCACAACAACCGCTGTGTCAGAAACAATTCTCCTCATCTCCTCTATTGCTAATTACCTTAAATCTGTGTCCTCTGGTTCCCGACCCTCCTGCCAGTAAAAACAGCTTCTCCCTACATGCTCTATCAAAACCCGATATAATTTGAACACCTCTATTAAATCTCCCCTTAACCTTCTACGGTCTGTGAACAATCCCAGCTTCTCTAGTCTCTCCACTTTATTTACTTAGTTAACGGTTCTCTAAAAGAATCAAACAAAGGAATGATTAAAGTGTCCATCTTCCAATATTGCCAACAGTCATTTCTAACTTTGGGTTCTTTAAGGTTGGAGAGTTAAGGACTAGGGGACATAGTCTCAGCATAAAGGCTCGGCCATTTCAGACTGAGATGAGGAGACATTTCCTCACTCAGAGGGTTGTAAATCTTTGGAATTCACTACCCCAGAGGGCTGTGGATGCTCAGTCATTCAGTATTTAGAAACATAGAAATTTACAGCGCAGAAGGAGGCCATTTCGGCCCATTGTGTCCGTGCCGGCCGACAAAGAGCCGCATGGCCCTCGGTCAGCAGCCTGAAGGATACAGATAAACCTATGAACAACGGCGGAAAGATAAAGAGCACCCAGCCTAACCAGTCCACCTCATACAACTGCGACCCCTTGCACCACAACATTCTACATTCCACCCCAACCGGAGCCATGTGATCTCCTGGGAGAGGCAAAAAACATAAAAACTTAGGCCAATCGGGGAAAACAAATCTGGGAAAATTCCTCTCCGACCCATCCAGGCGATCAAAACTAGTCCAGGAGATCACCCTGGATGTATTAGATTTCCTGCAGTAATTATCATTGTATTCAAGACTGAGATCGATAGATTGGGCACGAAGGGAATCAAGGAATATGGGGATAGGGTGGAGAATTGGTGTTGAGGTCGAAGATCAGCCATGATCTTATTGAATGGTGGAGCAGACTCGAGGGGTCGTATGGCCTACTTCTGTTCCTACTTCTTATTTTCTTAAGCATAGCCTTGCGTGACTTTGTATAAATAAAGGCAAAGCCGGCAAAGGTTGCAGCCTGCCAAAGGCTTGAAAATTGCGTTCAATATCTTTAACTCTCAGGTCGGGCTTCATTGTAGACTGCTTCAAGGAAATTAGGCATTGTATCAAGGACTTGCATGAGTTATTAATCTCTCATAACATGAGAATGCTAATGACCAGAGCGGCAGGAAGGGATGATACACACAAAGTTATTGTTAATATTGAACTGAAAACTCGAAGATTCAAGACTAGAGGAATTTACACACACAACTGAAGACAGGAATAAGACAGACATTCAATATATCAGCTCAGGCCACAGTGAGTCAGAAAAACTTTAACCAATCCAAATGCATAAAAGTTTAGAAAAATACAACCCACCAGTTTGCAAGTAACTCCAAAGCGTTTGCCCCCTCCAGCTCTCAACCTTCAGAATTTCCTTCCCTGCTGAATCCTTTTGAGATCTGTTTGAAGTTCCTCTCTAACCCACTAGTCAGCTCTTCGAGCATTCTATCTCATTTCCTTTGTTTGAAGTTTAAGCAAAACTTTTTTGCCAAACAGAAACTTAATTTAGGTCAGTTTAAGAATTCCTGCTCTTTTCCTCTTCCACTATCTCATGATCTTTTGTTCCTTATCCTAATTCTGATGCTAGTGCCACAAGCAATCCCATCATCCCCTGCAGTCCTCTACTCCAGCACCTTAGCCAAGGGGTCATTCTTTATGTCATCATCATAGGCAGTCCCTCGAATTCAAGGAAGACTTGCTTTCATTCTAAAAGTGAGTTCTCAGGTGACTGTACAGTCCAATACAGGAATTACAGTCTCTGTCACAGGTGGGACAGACAGTGGTTGAAGGAAAGGGTGGGGGGGAGTCTGGTTTGCCGCACGCTCCTTCCACTGCCTGCGCTTGTTTTCTACATGCTCTTGGCGACGAGACTCAGCACCCTCCCGGATGCTCTTCCTCCACTTAGGGCAGTCTTTGGCCAGGGATTCCCAGTGGGGATGTTGCACTTTATAAAGAAGGATCTGAGGGTGTCCTTGAAATGGTTCCTCTGCCCACCTGGGGCTCGCTTGCCGTGTAGGAGTTCCGAGTAGAGCACTTGCTTTGGGAGTCTTGCTTCGGGCATGCGAACAATGTGGCCCACCCAACAAAGACAGAGACAGAGACTGTAATTCCCGTATTGGACTGTACAGTCACCTGAGAACTCACTTTTAGAATGAAAGTAAGTCTTCCTTGAATTCGAGGGACTGCCTATGATGATGACATAAAGAACGATCCCTTGGCTAAGGTGCTGGAGTCGGGCATGCGAACAATGTGGCCCACCCAACAAAGCTGGTCGAGTGTGGTCAGTGCTTCAACGCTGGGGATGTTGGCCTGATCGAGAACACTGACGTTGGTGCATCTATCCTCCCAGGGGATTTTCAGGATCTTGCGGAGACATCGTTGGTGGTATTTCTCCAGCGATTTGAGGTGTCTACTGTATCTAGTCCACGTCTCTGAGCTATACAGGAGGGCAGGTTTCACTGCAGCCCTGTAAACCACGAGCTTGATGCCAGATTTGAGGACCTAATCTTTGAACACTCTCTTCCTCAGGCGAACGAAGGCTGTGCTGGTGCACTGGAGGCAGTGTTGAACCTCGCCGTCGATGTCTGCCCTTGCTGCTATGGAAAGTTGTCCAAGGCTGCGCCATGGATCTTGATGACTGGGGGACAATGCTGTGTGGCGGAAACACCAGGGCTGATTTGATGAGAATGACCAGGAGATCCAAGAGCTAATAAATCATTTTTTATGTACGAGCACAGGCAGTGACCCTGGGAGCCAGCGACCTGACCCTACTCTCAACCAATGTGGTAGAAGTTGGGAGACTTCCAATCAGCCGTGGTTCAGTAGGTAGCCCTCTTGCCACTGAGTAAGACAGTCATGGTTCAAGTCCTGCCCCAGAGACTTGAGTACATATTCCAGGCTGATACTCCCATTTCAGTACTGAGGGAGTGCTGCACTGTCTTTTGGATGAGACGTCAAACCAAGGTCTAGTCTGCTGTCTCAAGTGGACATAAAAGATCCTATTTTGAAGAAGAGAAATTGAGTAGAGTGGGCTTCTACTCTCTAGTGTTTAGAAGAAAGAGAGGTGATCTCATTGAAGCATATAAGATTCTGAGGGGGCTTGACAGGGTAGATTCTGAGAGGTTGTTTGCCTCGGCTGGAGTGTCTACAACCAGGGGTCATAGTCTCAGGATAAGGGGGTCTGCCATCTAAGACTGAGATGAGGAAGAATTTCTTCACTCAGAGGATTGTGAATCTTTGGAATTCTCAGCCCCAGAGGGCTGTGGATGCTGAGTCGTTGAGTATATTCAAGGCTGAGACTGATAGATTTTAGGACTCTAGGTGAATCAAGGCATATTTATTGGGCAGAAAAGTGGAATTGTGGTCGAAGATCGGCCATGATCGTATTGAATGATGGAGTAGGCTTGTGGGGCCATATGGCCTGCTCCTGCTACTAATTCTTATGTTCTTATAAGAGCAAGGAGGTTGTCCCCATCGTCCTGGCAAATATTTATCTCTCAACCAACATCATTAAAAATTAGATTATCTGGTCGTGATCTCATTGCTGTTTGTGGGAGCTTGCTGTACACAAATTGCCTGCCGTGTTTCCTACATTACAACAGTGACTACACTTCAGGTTGTGAAAGGCGCAATATAAATGGGGGGTGGGGGGAGTGTATAATAGCCAGATGTTTTACAACATCATATTGGACTAATATATGACACAAATGGTTAACGAATCTCTATGAGTTGGGTGATGCTGAGTTCAGACACAAATGGTTAATTCATCTACATGTGGGGAATATAAAGCACCATGTCAAAGGCTTCCATTAATGTATTTGAAACGAGTGAGCATTCTAGGAAGCAGTCGGACCTTTGAAATTGGTTGAATGAGGGGGGAAAAGGATAACTGTTCATGAACCAGTGTTATCATGTTATCAGTGGCTTGCGCCATTTATGTTTAAATGGTTGGAAGTGGGGGCAGAAATAAAGGGGACTAAGTTTACTCATGATACCACACTAGGAGGCGAGGTTACAAAAAAGCAGGGAAGTAGTGAGCCAAATACAATGGGATCTGGATTTGGAAGGTGAGAAATCTGGGCTGACAAGTGGCAAACATCGTTTAATGTGAACAAATGCAAATTGCTGATACTTGGGGAAAGGGAATAAGCAGCACAACACAGGTGAGGGATCTGGGCACACACATTACGTGCAGTGTAGGCAGCAGGAGATAAATCAAACAATATGGGTGGAACGTGTCTCAGGAAATGATGATGAACTTGCACCAAACACTGATCAAGCCTACCTGGAGAACGGTATAGGGAGTTCCCCAGACAGTTCTGGTCCCTGTTTGGAGGGTATAGCTGAGGGCAACTAAACTGATTCCATGGGCTTGAGAGCTGAGGTTTAGACTGGGATTGAGGAGGGTGGGGTCCAGTGGTGGATTAACCATAGGGCGGATGGGGCTGCAGCCCTAGGCCCACCAAAGAACATAGGCCCACCAAATAAATGTAGGAAAAAAAATATAAGGCCTCCCAAACAGGTTGAATAGAATCGACAATCAGAGAGAAAAAACAAGACCGAGGAAAATAGATTCAATTGTTTATACCTATATACAGAAGTACCTATATACACAATGTACCAATATACAGAATAGAATATGTACTAGCCTGTTTTATTTCACATGTTATTGAGAAAAATTTGCTTATAAGAACATAAGAAATAGAAGCAGGAGTAGGCCACCTGGCCCCTCGAGCCTGCTCCACCATTCAATAAGAACATGGCTGATCTGATCATGGACTCAGCTCCACTTCCCTGCCCACTCCCCTTAACCCATTAGTCCCTTATCACGCAAAAATCTGTCTATCTCCGCCTTAATAGATTCAATGACCCAGTCTCCACAGCTATCTGAGGCAGAGAATTCCATAGATTTACAACTCTCAGAGAAGAAATTTCTCTCATCTCAGTTTTAAATGGGTGGCCCCTTATTCTGAGACTATGTCCCATAGTTTTAATTTTCCCTATGAGTGGAAATATCCTCTCTGAATCCACCTTGTCGAGCCCCCTCATTATCTTATATGTTTTGATAAGATCATCCTCTCATTCTTATGAACTCCAATGAGTAGAGGCCCAACCTACTCAACCTATCCTCACAAGTCAACCCCACTCATCTCCGGAAACAACCGAGTGAACCTTCTCTGAACAGCCTCCAATGCAAGTACATCCTTTTATATCCAAGTATATAAATGTATAGGAATCTGGTATTGCAATGTTACCAGAACCAGAATGTATACCGACTTGATATAGAATCTATGCTTTCATTGTTGAATATACTAGCCTATGTTTTTATACTCAGAATCAGAATCATATGCATAATGTAATGAACATGAACAATCATAACTATAGGCCCATTTCTTATCAGTTTTCCCCAGGCCCACCAGGCCCTTAATTCGGCCCTGGTGGGGTCTTCTTCACATGTTCAAGATTCTAAGGGGTCTTGCTAAACTGGAACCCAATAATATACTTGATGAACAACAATGAAGCTGAGAAGAGGGAAGGTGAACAGAGAGTTTAAACTGAACTGGAGCAATTTTGACTGTGCATTAGTGTAGACGTAGAGAAAATGTTTCCACATGCCGGCAAGTCCAATTTTGGGGCCATCAAAATGACTTACACATTCAGTGTGCAAATCCGGAGAAATGTCTTCTCCAGAGAGTGCTGAGAATGTGGAACGCTAGCCCACGGAGCAGTTGAGGAAGATAGCAGATGCACGTGAGGGAGAAAGGAATAGAAGTACAGGTTGTACCTTTCCAGTCCGGCACCCGGTGCCAGACCAGAGAATTTTCCGGGCCATGGGAGGTCACACCGATCCGAGCGTTGTCAGCAGTACCCTAGATATGCTGGTGCTGCTGACAACGACCCACCGCATTCTGCGCATGCGCTGCGCGGAAGCCAACTGCGCAGCACTTCTCAGGCCCAGCTTTGGCGCCTCAGTCAGCCACCACGCTCCTTGCTCCCTCTCCGCGCCAAGGAGGGAACACCGGAGGCAGCGGGGAGAAGAGGAGCAGCCAGCCCCAAGACACAGCGCAGGTCGCGACTGCGCCCCCCCCGCACCGGGATTGATGCCAGACCAGGGATGTTACTGGAGCAAAGAGTCCCGGACTGGAGAGGTACAACCTGTTTATGCAGATAGGGTGCGATGAAGTAAAGTAGGAGGAGGCTTGTGTGGAACATCAACACCGACATGGACCAGTTGGGTTGAATGGCATGTTTATGTGCTGTAAATTCGATGTATTGTAAGTCCCTTTCAGATTCACAGCAGTAATTTTATAATTGTTGGAAACTTGTGAGGTGGGAGTGCAAATTCATAAAATTAAGTTTTATTCCTCTTCTCTCAGATTTTAAAACTCGAGCTTGGCATGTCCAAAGCAGTACATTCTCCCAATGTCCAGAAGAACATTCCTCCCTCAAGCGATACCACCATGAAGAAACATTAATTTGTTCTATGTTGTTTCTAGCTGTACCCAGTATAATGGAGATGTGGCCAGACTCCCAGAGAAGGACGTTAATTTGAGGGCAACTGGCTCCCTCATGAATGTAATGTCTGTAGCTCCACACTGTGGACTCCTGTGTTACTGCAGCCAGTGCTGTTAATAATAAACAGACCAGGTCACCTGACAGGGGACTTATAAAACCTTCTGCCATCTTAGGCTGTGTGTGTGCTGTGTGCTCCTTAGAAATATCACAAATGGTGGCAAGAATGGGATTAATCGGATAAAATAAAGCTGAAATTTTTGTTGGTGAACGATTCAGCCAGCCAACAGAGAGACTTTGGGAGCTTCTCTGTTTTGATTAACAGCTACAAATCCGAGGTAAATTACACACACACTTGTTTGAACTGCCAGAGTCCAGAATGGCTGTGCCTGTGGGAGTAATAGGATATTTTGGGGAATTTCAACGCAACCGTGAAAGTTTCAAAGCATATGTGGATCGACTAGAAATGCTTTTCGCGGCAAATAATATCAGCGAAATCCCCGATAATGAAAACAATAACCGGGCGGTGTTGGAACGAAAAAGAGCAATTTTCTTAACTGAGGCAGGGTCCGAGTTGTATGAAACGCTGATAAATTTGCTTGTGCCTGACAAGCCAAGGGTTGCAACTCTGAAACAGATTCTAACTAAGTTAGAACAGCACTTTGCTGAAAGTTATCGTCTCGGAATATGAAATCAGAAGGCCAAAGAAAATATCAGTGAGTACATTGTAGCATTAAAAAAGCTGTAATTTCGGGGACTTTCAGGACCGAGCATTGAGTGACCGCTTTGTTTGTGGGATGAAAAATGATGCGATCAGAAGAAAGTTATTGACAACACCTAACTTGACTTTTGATTTAGCTTATCAGACAGCTATGTCAATGAGCATGGCTGACCAATATTCCCGAGAGTTTCATACTATTTTAAGTCATCAGACAACCGAGGTGAATCGACTGCAGGTTCAAAGTAAAAGGCGGTGGGGCCCCAAAGTCTCAGAAACTGGAAATGGTAACAAAGCATTGAAGTCCTGTTATTGGTGCCTGGGACAACACATTGCCTTCACATATGGACAACTTTGAGCAGAGTGTTTCTTCTGAAGGAAAACTGGACAGACTACATAGCATGGAAGAAAAACAACAGAACGAGGAGATGTTCAAGCTAAACGTCATCAGGAGCACAAGGTTAATGGACAGCAATTCGAAAAGCATCATAATCCACATAGATGTTGCAGGATTCAAGATACCCATGGAAATCGACATTGGTACAACCGTGAGTGAAATACCGGAGTCGCTACTGCTCGACAAATTGCGTGATTTCCCACTGGAGAAATTCAAGATAGAGCTGCGAGGCTACTTGTGAGAGAAAATTCCTGTGGTAGGTCGTATCACCGTACCGGTGAAATACAAGGATCAAATACAGAGCTTGCCTCTAATAGTAGTGGCAGGAGACGAGCCTGCCTTACTAGGAAAACATTGGTTGGGATCACTGAAACTGGATTGGAGTGAGATTTTTCGTGTTGAAACGAGATTTGCGTCAAAGGATGATGTCATCAAGAAGTATCCGAAGGTGTTCTGCGAAACGGGCAATCCAATCCAAGGCTTCAAGGCGAGTGTCAGGGTACAGAAGGACGCTAGATCGGTTTATTGCAAGCCACATTCCGTACCATATGCACTCAAGGAGAAAGTTGAGCAAGAACTCAAAAGACTAGAAACTGAGAACATTATTTCGAAGATAGATCGATGTAATTGTGCTACACCCATTGTTGTTGAACCTAAGTCCGATGGTAAGGTAAGATTGTGTGGTGATTATAAAGTAACCGTAAACCAGATTCTCGAGGGTAATGTCCCCAATACACTGCCAAATATAGAAGATTTGTTCACAACACTGACAGGTGGTCAGATCTTCTCAAAGTTGGATCTTACGAATGCCTACTTACAGCTTGAACTAGATGAGAAGTCCAAGTCATGCTTGACTATAAATACTCATCTAGGCCTATATCAATTTAATAGGCTACCGTTTGGAGTGTCTTCTGCCCTGCCATATTCCAAGGGGTGATGAACCAGATTTTGCAAGGTATTGAAGGGGTAGTATGTTATTTGGATGACATACTAATTTCAGAACCAAATAGGCAAATTCATAACATATTGAATGAAGTCCTCAAACGGCTAGAGAAGCACAGAATACGAGTGTCTGCTCGTAAGTGTGAGTTATTTAAAAACTCCGTTGAGTCCTTAGGGTACAGAGTCGACAAAGATGGTTTACATCCAACCAAGGTAAAGCTGGATGCAATCAGAAATGCTCCCACTCCCAAGAATGGCACTGAACTTCGATCACTTTTGGGTCTTTTGAACTATTATGGGAAGTTCCTACCAAATTTGGCTACAATATTATATCCACTGAATAAACTATTGAAAAAACAGGTCCATTGGAAGTAGTTAGAGGAATGCGATACAGTATTCAAGGAGTGTAAAAGCAAATTGGTAGAGAGCACCATGTTAGTTCACTATGACATATCTAAGAAGATCAACCTAGCATGTGAAGCCTTTCCGTATGGAGTGGGGGCAGTGATCTCTCATATATCACGTAATGGGGAGGAGAGACCAATTGCTGTTGCTTCATGCACTCTCAGTGCCAGTGAGAGTAATTATGCGGAAAGCTTTGGCATTAATTTTAGGGGTCAAGAAGTTCCACAAATACTTGTATGGTCATAAGTTTACCATCGTTACGGACCATAAGCCCCTGACACCATTCCTCCATCCAAAGTCCCCCTTTCCAACATTAGCTGCAGTCCGAATGCAGAGATGGGCTTTGATTTTGTCAGCATAAACATATGATATTGAATACAGATGATCAGCTGATCACAGTAATGCTGATGCTATGTCTAGATTGCCTTCTCCATCACAAGTTACACCCAATAGGGAAAAAATGTTTTATTTTTCAAACATTGATGAACTGCCAATCACAGCTGAAGAGATTGGTAGAGCAACTAAACGTGACCCAGTTATGTCAAAGGTGTTTGATTATATTACAAATGGATGGCCAAACTAGGTAATAGACAAAGATATTCATCCATTCTTCATTCGTAGGAATGAATTATCAGTCGACAAAGGTTGTATCATATGGGGTGCAAGAGTGGTTATACCAAATAAATTCAGGTCCAAATTATTAGGAGACCTCCATGACCAGCACCTGGGAATGTGCTTGACCAAGATTTTGCACACAGTTACTTATGGTGGCCATGTCTTGATATAGAGTACATCATCAGTCAGTGTACGGCATGCCAATCGGTAAGCAAGCAACCACCATCAGTACCATTACAGCCATGGAAATGGCCTCCCAGGGTGTGACAAAGGCTACATATCGATTTTGCTGAGTTAGAAGGACAACAATTGTTCATTGTGATTGATAGCCGTTCGAAGTGGGTTGAGGTGTTTCCAATGTGGAAAATAACAACAAGTAAAACATTAGATATTTGCAAAGTTTATTTTCTTCATTTGGCACCCCCAAAAGAAATTGTTTCTGATAATGGACCACAATTTCGTTCAGAAGAATTTGTACAGTTGACGAGCAAAAAGCGTACCACCCTGCTTCAAATGGTGCAGCAGAGCAAATGCGCCCTCATCAAACAGATGTTGGCTCCAAATTCAAAGAAACGACTGTTGTCATTGGACCACAAATTGACTAATTTTCTAATTACGTATCGTAATACTCTTCACACAACTATTAGTAGAACACCAGCATAGTTGTTTCTCAAACGACAGCCACAAACCAGATTCTCGTTGTTAAAACCAAACTTGGCACAGTCCATAGAAGAGACACAATTAAGACAGAAAAAGAATCATGATAGAGATAGAGTAAAAGAGAGAAAGTCAGAATTTAAGTCTGAGTCCGAGTCAGGGAAACAAACGGTCTGAAGTTAGAGAGAGCTCAAATAGAAATCAAGGGCATCCATTGGAGAAAAACTTTCCTCAGGATCAGCCTCGAATGAGTTTAAATTCAACACCATGTTTGAAAGGTTCTGTTCGAGAGTGAAGGTATCCTCTTCGAAACAGAAAACAAGTGGTTAAGCTTGATATGTAAATATGGCAAAATAAGTCCATATCTTTTGTTATGTATAACCATGCAAGTTATGTAATGATGATAGTTTGTTATAATAACTTCTTCATTAAGGAGGGAGAAGTGTAATGTCTGTAGTTCCACACTGTGGACTCCTGTGTTACTGCAGCCAGTGCTGTTAATAATAAACAGACAAGGTCACCTGACAGGTGACTTCTGGAATCATCTGCCATCTTAGGCTGTGTGTGCTGTGTGCTCTCTAGAAATATCACAAAGAAGAAGATATTTAAATTCTCATCTTTGTTTCCAAATCCCTCCACTGCCTCACCCCTCCATATCTCTGCAACCTCCGACAGCCCTACAATCCTCCGAGATCTCTGGGCTCCTCCAATTCTAGCCTCTTGCACATCACCAATTTTCATCACTCCATCATTGGTGGCCCTGCTAGGCTGTAAACTCTGGAAATCCCTCCCTAATCCTCTCCGCCTCTCTCCTCCTTTAAGACGGTCCTTTTAAAATACCTTTTTGAACAAGCCTGAACTAATATCTCCTTTTGTGACTCGGTGCCAAATTTTGTTTGCTGACACTCATGTTTACTATGTTTAAGGTGCTACATAAATGCAAGTTGTTGTTGTTGAAGCTGATATTGGTTGTGAAGAGGGATTACAAGTATTAATAAGACTAAATGATTATTTTTTTCCGGGGGAAATAAGGTTCCTTAAAGTTACCAACAGATAAGCATTGGGGGAGTCCAGGATAGAATAATCCTACATGGGCACTGAGTGGAGTATTTTTTTATTCGTTCCTTGGATATGGGTGTCGCTGGTAAGGCCAGCATTTATTACCAATCCCTAATTGCCCTCGAGAAGGTGGTGGTGAACTGCCTTCTTGAACCGTAGAGAGCAGTTAACAGTCAACCATATTGCTGTGAGTCTGGAGTCACATATAAAGGAAAGTCTTGCATTTAGATAGCACCTTTCATGACCACTGGATATCTCAAAGCACTTTACAGCCAATGAAGTACTTTTGGAGTGTAGTCACTGTTGTGACAAACAGCAATGTGATAATGACCAGATAATCTGTTTTTTTGTTATGTTGATTGATTGATAAATATTGGCAAGGACACTGGAGATAACTCCCCTACTCTTCTTCGAAATAGTGCCATGGAATCTTTTACGTCCACCTGAGAGGGCAGACTCGGTTTAACATCTCAGCTGAAAAACAGCACCTCCGACAGTGCAGCACTCCCTCAGCACTGCATTGCGAGTGTCAGCCTAGATTTTTATGCTCAAGTCCATGAACCTACAACCTTCTGACTCAAAGGCAAGAGTGCTATCCACTGAGCCACAGCAGGCCAGATCAGGTAAGGAGAGCAGATTTCCTTCCCTAAAGGACATTAGTGAAGCAGTTAGGTTTTTACGACAATCCGGTAATTTCATGGTCATTATTACTGACACTAGCTTTTTATTCCAGATTTATTTAATTAACTGAATTTAAATTCCCCAGCTGTCGTGGCGAGATTTGAATTCATATCTCTGGATCATTAGAAACATAGAAACATAGAAATTAGGTGCAGGAGCAGGCCATTCGGCCCTTCGAGCCTGCACCGCCATTCAATAAGATCATGGCTGATCAGTCAACCTCAGTACCCCTTTCCTGCTTTCTCTCCATACCCCTTGATCCCTTTGGCCGTAAGGGCCTTATCTAACTACCTTTTAAATATATCTAAAGGTCTGGCCTCAACAACTTTCTGCGGTCGAGAATCCCACAGGTTAACCACTCTCTGAGTGAAGAAGTTTCTTCTCATCTCGGTCCTAAATGGCTTACCCCTTGTTCTTAGACTGTGACCCCTGGTTCTGGAACTCCCCAACAACGGGAACATTCTTCCTGTCTCTAACCTGTCCAATCCCGTCAGAATTTTATATGTTTCTATGAGATCCCCTCTCATTCTTTTAAACTCCAGTGGATACAAGCCCAGTTGATCCAGTCTCTCCTCATATGTCAGTCCTGCCATCCCGGGAATCAGTCTGGTGAACCTTCGCTGTACTCCCTCAATAGCAAGAGCGTCCTTCCTCAGATTAGGAGACTAAAACTGAACACAATATTCCAGGTGTGGCCTCACTAGGCTCTATACAACTGCAGTATACTCAAATCCTCTAGCTATGAAGGCCAACATGCCATTTGCCATCTTCACCGCCTGCTGCACCTGCATGCCAACCTTAAATGACTGATGTACCATGACACCCAGGTCTCATTGCACCTCCCCTTTTCAAATCTGTTGCCATTCAGATAATAGTCTGTCTTCCTGTTTTTGCCTCCAAAGTGGATAACCTCACATTTATCCACATTATACTGCATCTGCCATGCATTTTCCCACTCACCTAACCTGTCCAAGTCACCCTGCAGCCTCTTAGCATCCTTCTCACAGCTCACACCGCCACCCAGCTTAGTGTCATCTGCAAACTTGGAGATATTACATTCAATTCCTTCATCAAAATCATTGATGTATATTATAAATAGCTGGGGTCCCAGCACTGAGCCCTGCGGCACCCCACTGGTCACTGCCTGCCATTCTGAAAAGGACCCGTTTATCCCGACTCTCTGCTTCCTGTCTGCCAAGCAGTTCTCTATCCACGTTAATACATTATCCCCAATACCATGTGCTTTGATTTTGCACACCAATCTCTTGTGTGGGACCTTGTCAAAAGCCTTTTGAAAGTCCAAATACACCACATCCACTGGTTCTCCCTTGTCCATCCTACTAGTTACATCCTCAAAAAATTCTAGAAGATTTGTCAAGCATGATTTCCCTTTCATAAATCCATGCTGACTTGGACCAATTTTGTCACTGCTTTCCAAATGCGCTGCTATTTCATCATTAGTCCAGGCCTCTGGATTACTAGTCCAGTAATATAGCCACCATGATAGGGATTGATAGGTTGTTGCATATTAAGGGAATCAAGTGATTGTGGGGATAGTGCAGGCAAGTGGCGTTGAGGTAGATCAGCCATGATCTTATTGAATGGCGGAGCAGGCTCGAGGGGCCAAATGGCCCACTCATACTCCTATGTAAAATCTACGGTCATAATAAGTTATTCAGATTCAAAAGGCATCAGACATTTAGGACTGAGATGAGGAGAAACTTCTTCACTCAGAGGGTGGTGAATCTTTGGTATTCTCTACCCCAGATGGCTGCAGAGGCTCAATCTTTTGAGTATATTCAAGAAAGAGGTCGATAGATTTTTAGATATTAAGGGACTCAAGGGACATGGGGATAGTGGAAGAGGTAGAAGATCAGCCATGATCTTACTGAATGACAGAGGCTCGTGGGGCCAAATGGTCTACTACTGCCACTAATTCTTATGTTCTTAAAATGAATTCTGTTGAGATAAGAAAATATGTAAAGACAAGTATTATCAACTTTTTTGCAAGCCTATAAAGGTTAGGTCCCTTTTAAAATAAAAACGCTACTCTTTATAATAGCAACGTTGTCCAATTAAAAATACTCACTCCAGTGGAAAGTTTTTAATTGTTATTTATGCATGTCTGTCAAAATAGTGTTAATAAGGGGACAGAAACAATGACAGAGCTGTATTCTTAACAGCAGTGGTGTTCCCTATCATACAGACTGGGGATTTGTCTCCTGTAAAAGAAGATGCCAGTCCGCTTTTCAACCAGCTTCCTGCTGCTTTTTTAAAAAAAAGAAAGACTTGCATTTATATAGCGCCTTTCACAACCTTAGAAAGTCCCAAAGGGCTGTACAGCCAATGAAGTACTTTTGAAGTGTAGTCATTATTGTAATGTAGAAAAAACAGCAGCCATTTTGCACACAGCAAGCTCCCACAAACAGCAATGTGATAATGACCAGATAATCTATTTTTTAGTCTTGTTGATGGAGGGATAAATATTGGCCAGAACACTGGGGATAACCACCACTTCCTCTTTTCTGAAATAGTGCCGTGGGACCTTTTACGCCCAGCTGAGCGAACAGGCGGGACCTTGGTTTAACATCTTGTCCGAGAGACGGGACCTCTGACACTGCAGCACTCCCTCAGCACTGCACTGGGAGTGTCAGCCTAGATTTCGGTGCTCAAGTCTCTGGAAGGGGACTTGAACCCACAACCTACTTGACTCAGAGACGGGAGTATTACCCACTGAGCTACATCTGACATGGTAATCACAGTCCTAACCCCGACCTCAATGTGAATGAGATAATGCTAGTGTCATGGAATTGCTTCTCCTCATGGCCCCAGAGGCAGAATCCTGGTGGTGGCAGACATAACACTGTTGCCACTGGCTACAGCATGCCACCATTTGCTTTGACAGTGGCAAACATCAGAATTTGTATCTCCTATCCAAGCCCAATCTAGTTTTGGACTGGCTGAAAGTTGGCAACATAGAATTACATAGCATTTATAGCACAGAAACAGGCCATTCATAAGAACATAAGAAATAGGAACAGGAGTAGGCCATTCAGCCCCTCGAGCCTGCTCCGCCATTCAATAAGATCATGGCTGATCTTCTGCCTTAACTTTACTAAAGTAATTTCTTTCAGTTCCTCATTCTCGCTAGACGCTTGGTTCTCCACTATTTCTGGGAGCTTTTTTGCATCTTCTTCCGTGAAGACAAATACAAAGTATTTGTTTACATTTGCTGCCATTTCCTTATTCCCTATTATAATTTCTCCTGTCTCAGCCTGTAAGGGACCCACATTTACTTTCGCTAATCTTTTCCTTTTTACACACCTATAGAAGCTTCATGCGTGCATCCTCCAATCACTCTTCATCTCACCCTATCAGCATATCTGTCAATTCCTTTCTCCCTGATGTACTTATTGGGCTTCCTCTTATATGCATCCATGCTATTCATCTCAACTGCTCCCTGAGGCAGCAAATACCACATTCCAACCACTCTGGTTAAAGAGGTTAGTAACCGAAGGCATACTATTCTCACGGATAACTGATAGCGGTTGTCTCAGTGAGTGACACTGGATATTGGGTCAGAACGTTTTTCACGTGTCCAAGGGGGCTGCCAAAATCAGGTGTTAGGTCCTTGCATATGCTAATAAGGACCTTAAAACCTGTTTGAGCAGCGCTCAGGGGTAGAGAGGGCACGGTAGTGTTTATGTGACTGGACTAGAAATCCAGGGGCCTCGATTAATGATCTGTAGGCATGTGTTCAAATCACACCACGGCAGCTGGGGGAATTAAATTCAGTCAATTAAATAAATCTGGAATAAAAACCTAGTAGGATTAAACTAACAGATTGTTGTAAAAATCCATCTGGTTGACTCATGTCCTTCAGAGAAGGAAATCTGCTGTCCTTACCTGGTCTGGCCTATATGTGACTCCAGACCCACAGGCAACATGGTTGACTCTTAACTGCCCTCTAAAGATGGCCCAGCAAGCCACTCAGTTGTACTAAACAGCACCAAAGTATGCTCACCACATGGACTGCAGCGGTTCAGGAAGGCAGCTCACCACCACCTTCTCGAGGGCAATTAGGTATGGGCAATAAATGCTGGCCTTGCCAGCGATGCTCATATCCCACAAACAAATTTAAAAAAAAAACAATTTGGCCTGCTCCGCTCAGGCTTCACAAACATGGATGCAGCCTAACTAGCGACCTTACACTTTTTAAAGTTTGATGTGGAGCCAGGAGGAGCAGAAGTTCTCCTCGCGACCTTCCAGCACTATCAAGTGGCGCAGGTGACTCCTCAGGACCCGCTGCTCCCGTTCTCCTCCTTCCTCCTCATTGATTTACCTTCTGGCTTCTGCCAGCGAATCCAGCATCCCTGCACCCATCCTTATAAAATGGATGAACTGTCTGTGAAGCTGTGACTGGTGTGGGTAGCTTCCCCAAATAATGCCAATGGGAGCCGAGAAACATAGAAACATAGAGAATAGGAGCAGTAGTAGGCCATTCGGCCCTTGGCCTGCACCGCCATTCAATATGATCGTGGCTGATCCTCTATCTCAACACCATATTCCCACTTTTTCCCCATACCCCTTAATGCCTTAGTGTCTGTTCAGTGACTTGGCCTCCACAGCCTTCTGTGGTAGAGAATTTCACAGGTTCACGACGCTCTGAGTGAAAACATTTCTCCTCATCTCGGTCCTAAATTTCCTACCCCGTTTCCTGAGACTGTGACCCCTTGTTCTAGACGTCCCAGCCAGGGGGAAACTTCCTCCCCGCATCCAGTCTGTCCAACCCCGTCAGAATTTTATATGTTTCAATGAGATCCTCTAAACTCAAATGAATACAGGCCGAGTCGACCCAATCTCTCCTCATACCGACAGTCCTGCCATCCCAGGAATCAGTCTGGTGAACCTTCGCTGCACTCCCTCTATGGCAAGTATATCCTTTCTTAAGTAAGGAGACCAAAACTGCACACAATACTCCAGGTGTGGTCTCACCAAGGCCCTGTATAACTGTACTAAAATCTTCTTGCAATGAAGGCCAACATACCATTTGCCTTCCTAACTGCTTGCTGCACCTGCATGTTTACTTTCAATTTGTGGCTTGCCTGGGGAGCCTCCTCGTTGGGGAGAGCGCACTGCTCAGCACCAGGACTCCATTTCAGGCCCCTGAATACAGACCGAAAATAATTTCTGCCCCCTTTGTGTCCATCTGGCACAGCCGCAAAGTCATTAAAACACACAAACAAGGCCCCAAGCCAAAAAACTCACATCCTTTCAAAGAGCAGCTTGTACTGTTCGTCTCCGCGGCCACCTTCCACTTCATGGTCCAGTTTTTTGATAATTTCATCCTCAAACTAAAAAGCAGAAAAATAAAGAAGAAAAAGTTCAATTCTGATTCATTAATTACAATGTTTAAATATCACACATTACTCAGTCGGTGTCACCAACTGCACAGCAACCAACAACACATTGAGGGGTCATTTTCAACAGTATCTGGCCGTTAATCTGCCAGCATTTTTTTGAAAATGTATTCGTTCACGGGATGTGGGTGTCACTGGCAAGGCCGACATTTATTGCCCATCCCTAATTGCCCCTTGAGAAGGTGGTGGTAAGCCGCCTTCTTGAACCACTGCAGTCCGTGTGGTGATACTTTTTGTAGCGGTTTGATACAACTGAGTGGCTTGCTGGGCCATTTCAGAGAGCAATTAAGAGTCAACCACATTGCTGTGGGACTGGAATCACATATAGGCCCAGACCGGGTAAGGACGGCAGATTTCCTTCCCTAAAGGACATCAATGAACCAGATGGGTTTTTACAAAAATTTGGTAGTTTCATGAACCATTACTAAAAACCAGCTTTTTTTATTATTCCAGATTGACTTACTTAATTGAATTTCAATTCCCCAACTCATTTCTCCAAGTCGCTGGATTACTAGTCCAGTAAAACAACCAATATGCTACCATATTGGTGTGGAGCAACGTGGAGGCCCCGACCTACATAAGAACACCACCCGCAGGTCGGCGCCATAAAAGGAGCGGAGGTGCAGCGGCCCTGGAGCAGCGTGGAGGCATGCAACTTCAGGGAGCAGTGCGAGCTGGTGCAGGAGGACGACGGCAGCGAAGAGTGACGTCATCAAGGTCCAGGTCGGTGATTGGAGCGTGGGCAGGAGCAGCAGGAACGGCGAGAGACTATAGAGGTATGTGATCGGGACCCTGGAGAGGCGCGAGTTCGGGGCCAGGGGCAGCACGGGCCAGCCCACACTGCGATACATGTGTGCGCACTAGATCCGTTCAGCAGAGCGGGTCTCCAGTTAGTCTTGGATAACCCTTGCCACTTGACCAAGACCTAGCTCTGTCGAGCCGTGTGGTGGTTGGTGTGCAATGGCCACCACACGTTAAAAAAATCCACGCACCGGCATCTACCACCTTTCAGGATGTAGTTCAGGACCTGGAATATTAGGTCTTTCATTGAAACACCTGTGAACTCATCCTTTTTTGGCGTGGAAGCAAGTCATTCTCGTTTCGAGGGACTGCCTATGATGATGATGATGATGCTACCGCTCTCAATGTCAGCCGTGGTTCAGTGAGTAACACCCTCACCTCTGAGTCAGATCTGAGTGAGTTCACGTTCCATTCCAAAGACTTGAGCACAAAATCTAGATAACACCTGCAGGGCAGTTCTGAGGGAGAGCTGCACTGTCAGAGGTACCATCTTTTGGATGAGATGTTAAACCAAGTCTGGCCCCTCAGGTGGATGTTAAAGATCGCACGGCACTATTTTGAAGACAAGCAGGAGAGTTCTCCCCGGTGTCCTGGCCAATATGTGTCCCTCAACCAAGATCACTAAAACAGATTATCGAATCATTAGCACGCTGCATTTTTCGGGGAGCTTGCTGTGCACAAATTGGCCGCGTTTCCTCCGTTCAAACCGTGACTACACTTCAAAAGTGAATTGGCTGCAAAGCGCTTTGTGACATCCTGAGGTCGTGAGGGGTGTGAGAGAAATGCAAATTCCTTCTTTCTTTCACTCTTCTCGCTCTCCCTTTCCAATTCAAACTGGCAAACGATTCCCCCTTCCCCGCCCTCCTTGCTCCTGTTTGATGCTAGGACGTGTTTGTGGTGGGAGCTGAAGGTGACAGAATCACAGAATCATAGAAATTTAGGGCACACAAGGAGGCCATTCGACCCATAGTGTCAGAGGTGGCTGACAAAAAGCCATGCAGCCTAATCTCCTTTTCCAGTTCTTGGTCCGTAGCCCTGTAGTTCACGGCACCTTTAGTGCACATCCAAGTACTTTTTAAATGTGGTGAGGTTTTCTGCCGCTACCACACTTTCAGGCAGTGAGTTCCAGACCCCCACAGCTGTCTGAGTGTTTCTTCATCTCCCCTCTAATCCTTCTACCAACTATTTTAAATCTATGCCCCCTGGTTATTGACCCCTCTGCTAAGGGAAATAGGTCCTTCCTATCCACTCGATCTCGCCCCCTCATAATTTTATACATCTCAATTAAATCTCCCCTCAGCCTCCTCCATTCCGAGGAAAACAATCCCAGCCTATCCAATCTTTCCTCGTAGCTAAAGTTATTCAGTCCTGGCAAGATCCTGGTAAATCTCCTCTGCACCCTTTCAATCTTCAATCTTCAATTTTCAACCTTCCCAACGTTCAGCTGGAGAACTTTGTGGCACCTCCACGACTGAAACGGGCAGGTGTGTTTTGGAGGATATTGCCGCCCCATCAACAGAGCCGGCGGAGGGCCCGCTCGCAATGCACCATGTCGATTGCGGCGAGAAGCGGCAGTGGATCTCTTCCGGCGGTCATACGGTGCTTCCCGGCGGGCTCGCTTCTTATTGGCTGCCAGACGGCCGAAGCTCAGTCCAACCTGCTCTCTCCGACAGACTGGTAGCTTTTCCTGTGACCTTCCAAGGACAGTGGTGTTATAGAGCTCCACCTGGTGGACTACTGATGTATTAACAATAACCATGTTAACCGCGAGGGACCATGGAGCCTGCTCCACGGCGACATGCAGGCCGTGATCCTGATCCTGACCAACGGATCCACCACAGACCCGATCCACTTCCGGACCAGGGGTCAAGCAGGGCTGCGTCATCGCGCCAACCCTCTTCTCGATCTTCCTCGCTGCAATGCTCCACCTCACATTCAACAAGCTCCCCGCTGGAGTGGAACTAAACTATAGATCCAGTGGGAACCTGTTCACCTTCGTTGTCTCCAGGCCAGATCCAAGGTTGTCCCATCCTCTGTCGTTGAGCTGCAGTACGCGGGCGAGGCTTGCGTCTGCGCACATTCAGAGGCTGAACTCCAAGTCATAGTCAGCATCTTCACCGAGGCGTACGAAAGCATGGGCCTTACACTAAACATCCGTAAAACAAAGGGCCTTCACCAACCTGATGCCGCCACATAGCACTGCCTCCCGGTGATCAAGATCCACGGTGCGGCCCTGGACAATGTGGACCACTTTCCATACCTCGGGAGCTTATTATCAGCAAGGGCAGACATTGACGACGAGGTTCAATACCGCCTCCAGTGGGCCAGCGCAGCCTTCGACCGCCTGAGGAAAAGAGAGTTCAAAGGCCAGGCCCTCAAATCTGGCACCATGCTCATGGTCTACAGGGCTGTAGTAATACCCGCCCTTCTGTATGGCTCAGAGATCTGGACCATACACAGTAGACACCTCAAATCGCTGCAGAAATACCACCGACGATGTCTCCGCAAGATCCTGCAAATCCCCTGGGAGGACAGATGCACCAATGTTAGCGTCCTCGACCAGGCCAACATCCCCAGCATCGAAGCACTGACCACACTCGACCAGCTCCGTTAGGCGGGCCATGTTGTTCGCATGCCCGACACAAGACTCCCAAAGCAAGCGCTCTACTCGGAACTTCTACAGAGCAAGCGAGCCCCAGGAGGGCAGAGGAAACATTTCAAGGACACCCTCAAAACCTCCTTGATAAAGTGCAACATCCCCACTGGCACCTGGGAGTCCCTGGCCCAAGACCACCTTAAGTGGGGGAAGAGCATCCGGGAGGGTGCTGAGCACCTCGAGTCTCATTGCCGAGAGCGCGCAGAAACCAAACGCAGATAGCGGAAGGAGCGTGCGGCAAACCAGACTCCCCACCCACCCTTTCCTTCAACCACTGTCTGTCCCACCTGTGACAGAGACTGTAATTCCTGTATTGGACTGTTCAGTCACCTGAGAATTCACTTTTGGAGTGGAAGCAAGTCTTCCTCGATTTCGAGGGACTGCCTATGATGATGTATTAACAATAAAAGATCATGTGGGAATGTCACATGATGACAGTTTCTGTTCAGGAGCCATCTTGTGAGGTGTTAGGTAGCTGTATAAATATATCACAAGAGTGCGTTGTCCCAAAAAGCCATTGCTGCTCGCTCTGCCAGACTCCAGGAGATATCATCAGTAAATGGGTCCCTTTCAACCCGACAGCCCACTAATGAGAACACATGGAAATACCAATACACCTCCACTGGTTCCAGAAATTATATTTGCAAATGTAAATCAATAATGAGCGAGGCCAATTAACATTTAAATTAAGCAGCTACGAGTTCCTTCAGACGTGCCTGTGATATTTATTCCTCTAATTGGTCACCTGAATGGCACTGAGACGCAAAGCCTTTTGCAGATGCAGCTGGGACATTGCTGTAATTTCTTTTAATAGGACGGCTAATTAAATCCACTAGTCTCTTTAGTGCTTGTCAGTCTCCTTGTAGTGTTTGATTTCTGTGTTTCCCCATGAATATACACAAGATATGATTTGCTAGGTAAGGGCTTGTCAGGGTTATCCTTGATCAGCTGAGCTGAGGAAATATAAACTAAAGAGTACAATCCTAAAGGGGGTGCATGAGCAAAGAGACCGAGGGCACAAATATGTGCACAAATCATTAAAGGTGGCAGGACAGGTTGAGTAAGCAGTTAAAAAAGCTTATAGGATCCTGGGGTTTGTGAATGGAGGTACAGAGTATGAAACACTGGTGCTGTCTCAACTGGAGTATTGTGTCCAATTCTGGGCACCGCACTTTAGAAAGGATGTGAAGACCTTGGAGAGGGTGCAGATGAGATTTACGAGAATGGTTCCAAGGATGTGGGACTTAAGTTACATTAATGGACTAGAGAAGCTGGGTTGTTCTCCTTAGAGCAGAGAAGGTTGAGAGGAGATTTGATCGAGCTGCTCAAAATCATGAGGGGTCTGGACAGAGTAGATGAAGAGAAACAGTTCCCATTGGCGGAAGGGTCAAGAAGCAGAGGACACAGATTTAAGGTGACTGGCAAAAGAACCAAATGCAATATAAGAATAAACTTTGTTATGCAGTGAGTGGTTAGGATCTGGAATGCGCTGCCTGAAAGGGTGGTGGAGGCAGACTCAATCATGGCTTTCAAAAGTGAATTGGATAAGTACCTGAAGGAAAAGGAATTGCAGGGCCACGGGGAAATGGCAGGGAGTGGGACTAGCTGAAGTGCTCGTGCAGAGAGCCGGCACAGACTCGACGGGCCGAATGGCCTCCTTCCATGCTGTAACCATTCTATGAGCTAAAGAAGGAAACAATTTAGTAACTTTGAAGTGTGAACCAGTGGGTTTAAACGATTGGATATGTCCTGATTTTGTGGACAGGACATACCGTGAGCAATGTATCTGCTTTGTTGGGTGAATGCCAGTGCTGTAGCTGTGCTGGAAGATGTAGCTGGAACAGCTTGGTGAGAGCAGCAGTTAGCTCTGGACCTCAAGTCTTCAGCACTACAGCCGGGATGTTGTCAAGGCCCATGGCTTTTGCTGCATCCCAGGGGTACAGTAGCATAGTGGTTATGTTACTCGACTAGTAATCCAGATGCCTGGGCTACTAATCTGGTAACCATGTGTTCAAATCCCACCATGGCAGCTGGGGGAATTTGAATTCAGTTATTTTAACAAATCTGGAATTAAAAATAAAAAGCTAGCATCAGTAATGGTGACTATTACTGTATTGTTGTAAAAACCCATCTGTTTCACTAATGTCCTTGAGGGAAGGAAATCTGCCGTCCTTTCCTGGCCTGGACTATATGTGACTCCAGATCCAGAGCAATGTGGTTGACTCTTAACTGCCCTCTGAAATGGCCCAGCAAGCCATTGTACGAAACCGCCAAGACCAAGTCAGCACTGTGGGAGTACGTTTACTACACGGGACTGCAGCGGTTCAAGAAGGCGGCTCACCACCCCAACCTTCACGAGGGCAATTAGGAATGGGCAATAAATGTCAGCCCTGCCAGATGTCCACACCCCATAAACGAATAAAGTTAGAAAAAAATCCAGTGCCCTCAGCTTTTTGATATCTTGTGGAGTAAATCAAATTATCTGAAGACTGTGTGTGTTGAGTCCAAATCCAATCTTGGTCGATGGTTGGTCCGCCGGGTTTTAACCCGATTGTAATATATGTGCCTGTGAGAATGCTCACAGGTTTGTAGAGCTGTTGAGCAAGGTGGCCATCAGCCGGTCCAGGCAGCGGGCGGTCGAGGGGGTCGTTCAGCCCGACTGCCTGCCTCTCTTCCGCATTAACATCCGAGCCAGGGTGTCCCTGGAGATGGAACACGCGGGTGTCCACCGATACGCTCGCGGCCTTCCGCGAGAGGTGGGCGCCGGAGGGACTGGAGTGCATCATCGCCCCCAGCAACCAAATTTTAATTTGATTTTAAATGTTTCAAAGTTTAATTTGTTTTATTGCTGGGTTTTAGTGTCCCCCTCCCCTTTTATAGGGGGCACTTGTATAATTTGTGGTTTTAGTGCCAAAAAACCTACAAAAAAAAACCCACAAAAAAAAAACACAAAAAAAACCACAAAAAAAAAACAAAAACAAGAAAAAGGCACTGTAAACTGTTGGAGTGCACCCCCCACTTTAATAAGGGGGCACTTGATTTAATGTTTATTGTTCTCTCTCAAAAGAGTTGTCGAGCTGTTGAGCAAGATGGCTGTAATGTCTGTAGGCTTGTAATGTTTGTAGCTCCAAACTGTGGATGTGGACGTATTGTGTACTGCAAGTGCAGGGTTAATAATTAAACAGAACCAGGCAGATTTCCGGTGGCTTCCGAGAGAGCTGCCTGCCATGTAGGAAGCTGTGTGTGCTTGTGCTCTGTGAATATATCACATTTGGCAACAAGGATGGGATTTTTCGGATGATTTAAAGCTTAAATTTTGTTGGGGAAGGATTCAGCCAGCCGACAGAGAGACTTTGGAAGGTTCTGTCTTTGGAAAAAGCTACAAAAATCCGAGGTAAAATATAGCACACGGCGTGAACAGCTAGAGATTAAAATGGCAGGTGTACTGGGACATTTGGGGGAATATCGACACGACCGGGAACGTTTTAAAGAGTATGTGGCTCAGCCAGAAATGTATTTCTCTACAAATAACATAATCGAAGTTCTAGACAATGCAGTCTAGAACCTGGCTGTGTTGGAACGTAAGAAAGCGATCTTCTTATCGGAGGCGGGTCCGGCATTATACGAAACCCTTGTAAATCTGCTTGTGCCTGACGAGCCAAAGGACACAATGCTTAAAGAGATTTTAATGAAGCTGGAGCAGCCCCAAACCATTCGAAATTGCTGAAAGCTATCGTTTCGGGATTAAAAAAAGCTATCGATGCACTGTAATTTTGGAAACTTTCAAGATCAAAATGGAAATTGACACGGGTGCATCCGTGAGTGTAGTACCGGAGTCACTGTACCTCGACAAATTGTGTGATTTCCAACTGGAGAAATCCAAGATAGAGCTGCGAGGCTACTTGGGAGAGAAAATTCCTGTGGTCGGTTGCATCACCGTACCGGTGAAATATAAAGATCAATTTCAGAACTTGCCTCTAATAGTAGTGAAAGGAGACAAGCCTGCCTTACTAGCAAGAAATTGGTTGACCTCACTGAACATAAGAACATAATAATTAGGAACAGGAGTAGGCCATCTAGCCCCTCGAGCCTGCTCCGCCATTCAACAAGATCATGGCTGATCTGGCCGTGGACTCAGCTCCACTTACCCGCCCGCTACCCATAACCCTTAATTCCCTTATTGGTTAAAAATCTATCTATCTGTGATTTGAGTACATTCAATGAGCTAGCCTTGGGCAGAGAATTCCACAGATTCACAACCTTTTGGGAGAAGAAATTCCTTCTCAACTCGGTTTTAAATTGGCTCCCCTGTATTTTGAGGCTGTGCCCCCTACTTCTAGTCTCCCCGACCAGTGGAAACAACCTCTCTGCCTCTATCTTCTCTATCCCTTTCATTATTTTAAATGTTTCTATAAGATCACCCCTCGTCCTTCTGAACGCCAATGAGTAAAGACCCAGTCTACTCAATCTATCATCATAAGGTAACCCCCTCATCTCCGGAATCAGCCTAGTGAATCGTCTCTGTACCCCTTCCAAAGCTAGTATATCCTTCCTTAAGTAAGGTGAACAAAACTGCACGCAGTACTCCAGGTGCGGCCTCACCAATACCCTATACAGTTGCAGCAGGACCTCCCTGCTTTTGTACTCCATCCCTCTCGCAATAAAGGCCAACATTCCATTTGCCTTCCTGATTACCTGCTGCACCTGCAAACTAACTTTTTGGGATTCAAGCTGGATTGGAGTAAGATTTTCTCAAGGAGAAAGTTGAGCAAGAACTCAAAAGACTAGAGACTGACAACATTATTTGTTGTACCTAAGTCCGATGGTAAGGTAAGATTGTGTGGTGATTATAAAGTAACCGTAAACCAGGTTCTAGAGGGTAATGTCCCCAATACACTGCTGAATATAGAAGATTTGTTCACAACATGACAGGTGGTCAGATCTTCTCAAAACTGGATCTTACGAATGCCTACTTACAGCTTGAACTAGATGAGGAGTCCAAGTCATGTTTGACTATAAATACTCATCTAGGCCTATATGTTTGGAGTGTCCTCCGCCCCTGCCATACTCCAAGGGGTGATGAACCAGATTTTGCAAGGTATTGAAGGGGTAGTATGTTATTTGGATGACATACTAATTTCAGCACAAAATAGGCAAATTCAGAATAACATATTGAATGAAGTCCTCAAATGGCTAGAGAAGCACAGAGTACGAGTGTCTGCTCGTAAGTGTGAGTTATTTAAAAACTCAGAGGAGTACTTAGGGTACAGAGTAGACAAAGATGGTTTACATCCAACTATGGAAAAATTGGATGTGATTAGAAATGCACCCACTCCCAGGAATGTCACTGAACTTCGTTCATTCTTGGGTCTTTTGAACTAATATGGGAAGTTCCTACTAAATTTGGCTAAAGTAATACATCCACTGAATGAACTATTGAAAAAACAGGTCCATTGGAAGTGGTCAAAAGGATGCGATATAGCATTCAAGGAGTGTAAAAGCAAATTGGTAGAGAGCACCATGTTAGTTCACTATGACATATCTAAGGAGATTAAAGTAGCATGTGATGCCTCTCCGTATGGAGTTGGGGCAGTAATCTCTCATGTATTAAGTAGTGGGGAGGAGAGACCAATTGCTTTTGTTTCATGCTCTCTCAGTACCAGTAAGAGTAATTATGCGCAAATAGAAAGGGAAGTTTTGGCATTAATTTTTGGGGCCAAGAAGTTCCACAAATACTTGTATGGTCGTAAGTTTACCATCGTTACGGACCATAAGCCCCTAACACAATCCTCCATCCAAAGTCCCCAGTTCCAACATTGGCTGCAGCCCAAATGCAGAGATGGGCTTTGATTTTGTCAGCATATACATATCATATTGAATACAGACGATCAGCTGATCACAGTTATGCTGATGCAATGTGTAGATTGCCTTCCCCATCACAAGTTACACCCGATAGGGAACAAGTGTTTTATTTTTCATACATTGATGAACTGCTAGTCACAGCTGAAGAGATTGGTGGAGCAACCAAACGTGACCCAGTGATGTCAAGGGTGTATGATTATATTGCAAATGGATGGCCAAACCAGGTAACAGAAAAAGATACACATCCATTCTTCATTCGTAGAAATGAATTATCAGTCGATAAAGATTGTATCATGTGGGGTGCAAGAGTGGTTATACCAAATAAATACAGGTTCAAATTATTAGGAGACTTCCATGACCAGCACCTGGGAATGTGCTTGACCAAGGGTTTTGCACGCAGCTATTTATGGTGGCCAGGTCTTGATAAAGATATAGAATACATCGTGAGTCAGTGTACGACATGTCAATCAGTAAGCAAGCAACCACCACCAGTACCATTACAGCCATGGAAATGGCCTTCCAGGGTGTGGCAAAGGCTACATATTGATTTTGGTGAGTTAGAAAGACAACAATTGTTCATTGTGATTGATAGCCATTCGAAGTGGGTTGAGGTGTTTCCAATGTGGAAAATAACAACAAGTAAAACATTGGACATTTTACGAAAATTATTTTCTTCATTTGGCCTCCCTGAAGAGATTGTTTCAGATAATGGACCACAATTTCGTTCAGAAGAATTTGCACAATTCACAAGCAAAAATGGTGTGAAACATACCAAGGTTCCACCATACCATCCTGCTTCGAATGGTGCAGCAGAGTGCAATATACAATTTGTAAAACGTGCCCTCATAAAACAAATGTTAGATCCAAATCCAAGGAAACGACAGTTGTCATTGGATTACAAATTGGCTAATTTTTTGATTACATATTGAAATACTCCTCATACAACTACTGGTAGAACACCAACACCAGCAGAGTTGTTTCTCAAATGACAGCCACAAACCAGATTCTCGTTGTTAAAGCCAAATTTGGCACAGTCCGTAGAAGAGACACAATTAAGACAGAAAGAGAATCATGATAGAGGTAGAGTAAAAGAGAGAAGTGTGAAATTAAACCAGAAGGTGAGAGTGAAGAACCATCACCATAAATGGTTAAAGTGGTTACCAGGAAGTGTGGTGAAGATATGTGGTCCTCGCACATATTTGGTAAGGATGTTTGATAATGGACAGGTTAGATTTGTTCATATTGATCATATTTTACCTACAGACATGGAAGGAGTTGAAGGTGGGAATGATTCAATTATTTCTGACTCATCAGATAGTTTTGATACACCAGTAGCATATCCTAAATCCAATGTACTGGAAACAAATCCAGAAGAGAATCAGAATGAAAGTCTAAGTCCGAGTCAGGAAAACAAAGAGCCTGAAAACATTCCTGAGGATGAGCCTCGAATGAGTTTAGATTCAACACCATGTTTGGAAAGTTCTGTTCGAGAGTGAAGGTATCCTCTTGGAAACAGAAAACAAGTGGTAAAGTTAAATTTGTAAATATGGAAAAAAATAAGTTTATATCCTGTGTTACGTATAAACATGAAAGTTATGTATGATGTTTGTTATAATAACTTCTTCATTAAGGAGGGAGAAGTGTAATGTCTGTAAGCTTGTAATGTTTGTAGCTCCACATTGTGGATGTGGACGTAGTGTGTACTGCAAGTGCAGGGTTAATAATTGAACAGAACCGGGCAAATTTCCGGAGGCTTCCGAGAGAGTTGCCTGCCATGTAGCAAGCTGTGTGTGCTTGTGCTCTGTGAATATATCACAGTGGCCATTAACTGGTCCGGGCAGCGGGCCATCGAGGGGGTCGTTCAGCCCGACTGCCAGCCTCTCTTCCGTGGTTACGTTCGCGCCAGGTTGTCCCTGGAGATGGAGCATGTGTGTCCACTGGCACGTTCGCGATCTTCCGCAAGCGCTGGGCACTGGAGGGACTGGAATGCATCATTACCCCATGGCAACCAAATTTTAATTTGATTTAAGTTTCGTTAAAGTTTAAATTGTTAATTTGTGGGTTCTCGTACCCTTACCAAAAGGGCGCATTTGATTTTACATTCTACAAAAATAGTTGTAGAGCTGTTGAGTTGTGAGTGGCTTAGCCAGTCACGTGATGTTCACAAGACTTAATAAAACCTCAGCCAGTTGGGTTCAGGGGATCCACGATGAGGCAGGTGGTTGTGAGCCTGGTGGATAAACTGGTAATGTGTGGTGTGATTGTTAAACCTTTGCTAATAAACCAACTAGTTCTTAATATCAATGTGTTGCTACGAATTCTTAAGCGAAGAACCCACAAAGCAAACTTACACATTGTTTTTCCTTGTGGTTTGATATAACTGAATGGCATGCTAGGCCTCTTCAGAGGGCAGTTAAGAGTCAACCACATTGCTGTGGGTCTGGAATCACACAGTCTCAGGATAAGGGGTTGGTCATTTAAGACTGAGATGAGGAGGAATGTCTTCACTCAGAGGGTTGTGAATCTTTGGAATTATCTGCACCTGAGGGCTGTGGATGCTCAGTCAGGCTGAGATCGATAGATCTTGTCTCTAGGGGAATCAAAGGATATGGCCATTTAAAACGATCATGGCAGATTGTCTACCTCAACTCCACTTTCCTGCCCTATCCCCATATCCCTTGAGTCCCTTAACATTCAAAAATCCACCGACCTCTGTCTTGAATGTATTCAAAGACTGAGCCTCCACAGACCTCTGGGGTAGAGAATTCCAAAGATTCACCAGCCTCTGAGTGAAGAAGTTTCTCCCCATCTCAGTCCTAAATAGCTGACTCCTTATTCTGAGACTGTGACCCCTGGTTCTGCGGTCCCAGCCATAGCAAACATTCTCCCTGTTTCAATAAGATCACCTCTCATTCCTCTAAACTTGAGAGAATATAGGTCTAGTCTACTCAATCTCTCCTTATAGGACAATTCCCCCATCATAGGAATCAGCCTGGTGAACCTTTGTTGCACTCCCTCTATGGCAAGTATATCCTTCGTTAGGTAAGGATACAAGGATACAAAGCTACACAATACTCCAGGTACGGTCTCACCAGGGCCCTATATAATTGCAGTGTCAAAGGCCTTTGTGAGGTCAAAGAAGGCCATGTACAAGGGTTGGTGCTGTTCCTTGCATTTCACTTGCAGTTGTCGCGCCATGAAGATCATGTCCGTTGCACCCTTTAGTGGACAGAATCCGCACTGTGATTCCAGGAGCAGCTCCTCAGCCACAGGGAGAAGATGGTTGAGGAGGATTCTAGCGACGACTTTCCCAGTGGCTGACAACAGGGAGATTCCTCTGTAGTTGCCGCAGTCGCACTTGTCCCCTTTTATAAAGATGGTCACGATTATGGCATCTCTGAGATCTCGAAGCATGTACTCCTCTTTCCAGATGAGAGAGATGAGGTCATGCATTCGCGCCAATAGTGCCTCTCCACCATACTTTAGTGCCTCAGCGGGGATTCCATCTGCTCCTGATGCCTCGTTGATCCTGATGCTCGACTCGGAATTCCTACACAGCAAGCGATCCCCGGGTGGGCAGAGGAAATGTTTCAAGGACACCCTCAAAGCCTCCTTGATAAAGTGCAACATCCTGGGAATCCCTGGCCAAAGACTGCCCTAAAGTGGAGGAAGAGCATCTGGGAGGGCGCTGAGCACTCGTCGCCGAGAGCATGCAGAAAACAAGCACAGGCAGCGGAAGGAGCGTGCGGCAAACCAGACTCCCCACCCACCCTTTCCTTCAACGACTGTTTGTCCAACCTGTGACAGAGACTGTAATTCCCGTATTGGACTGTTCAGTCACCTGAGAACTCACTTTTAGAGTGGAAGCAAGTCTTCCTCGATTTCAAGGGACTGCCTATGATGATGATATAATTGCAGTAAGATATCTTTGTCTTATACTCAAATCCTCTTGTAATAATGACCAATATTCAAGTCAGAGATTGTTAGATTTTTGGATATTAACGGACTCAAGGTATACGGGGATAGTGCAGGAAAGTGGAGTTAATGTCGAAGATCAGCCATGATCTTACTGAATGGCGGAGCAGCCTCTTGGCCCAGTGTGTTGTACACGGAGCCTGGGTAAAGAGAATGGGTTAACAGGCTAAGGCCTCTGTTAAGTTGGCAGATGCGTTTCAAACCTTTTACCAATATTGCAAAGCACATATACCAACCCAAAGGAATTTGAGAGAAGTAAATTTTTTTTTAAAAAGATTAAAAAGAGCAATTTTCTTTCTGAATTTTTAAATATGCTAAAACGCCTGTGTGGAAAGTGTTGCTGTTTAATGGAGTAAGCAGTATTAATGAGATGTTGGACTGATCCACATGCTTGTGTGATTAGTAGAGTATTATTTGCATCGGGCAACAAAAGTCATTAATTTGCGAGTTAATTTGCCAATTGTGGCTGCGAACTGTAAAATAACACAATTAATCTTCGACCCTATCCACATTACAGTTAGAGGTGTTGCTGTATTACTGTGGGACTCCCGGCGTTGTGGGATCCACACTGTGGAGCTGAGGCACAAATGGCGCACTGGAGTGCGAGGGCCAGCCTGTTCGTGGAGTAAGAAATGGACTGACAAGTGGAACAGCTGCGGGGTGCAGAGAGTTAATCGCATGCTCGTGACTGAGACTGGAATTCCAAGAATGAACAGGAAAAAAACATGGGCCATCAATCACCATCCACACAGAATGAGTTAGCACCAGATGTTACCTGACACGAACAACCATTGTCCGCACAGAATGAGTTAGCACTAAGTGTTTCCCGAAGGACAGAGACTATTAGATTCAAAGTTGTAGTTGAGAGTTTCTGTTGACAGGGTAAGGGAAAAAGGCGCCAAACATGACTGACTCAACAAGTGGTCAAACAGAATATAAGGAAAGAACAATCGATCCTTGGGACTGCAGTTGGAAGAAGGAGGGAAGATCTGGTCAAGTCAAACCCAGAGGAACTACAATCAGCATGATCTGACCGTTCGTGGGCGATTGTATGTATAAGTTAACGATTATTGTGATTATTGTGTAAAGCCATAGGTTTTTATTTGCGCATAGCTAGTGCTAGTAGGTGATCAATTGCTAATAAAGTTAGAGTTGGCTCAAATTTGTTCTTGTCAGGGTATTCTTCAGTAAGTACCGGGGTCTGAACACCCTTGTAAGAAGGCCAACTCTTAGTATCCAGTCACCAATCATCATTTTCTCTTCACACTGCCGACATTCGAGGGTGGAGGGACATCTGTCCGAGCTGGCGAGAGAGGAACGGCACTGTCACTATCTTTGTGGATCGGCCGAATATTTGGCCTGTTTGAATACATGGAAAGATAGAATGAAGAAAGAAAGACTTGCATTTCTACAGTGCCTTTCATGACCACCGGTGGCCCAAAGCGATTTGCAGTCAGCAAAGTACTTTTTGAAGTGTAATAACTATTGTAGTGTCGGAAACGCATCAGCCAATTTGCGCACAACAAGCTCTCACACACAGCAATGTGATAATGACCAGATCATCTGGTTTTTTTCTGTGATGTTGATTGAAGGATAAATGTTGGCCAGGACACCGTGGATAACTCCTCCTGCTCTTCTTAGAAGTAGTTCCGTGGGATCTTTTACATCCACTCGAGAGGGCAAATGGGGCTTCGGTTTAATATCTCATCCGAAAGTGCCTGTGGCCTGTTGAGATGGACTGTGTTTGGCCTGTGTAGATAGGCTGTGTTTGGCTTGTGTAGATAGGCTGTGTTTGGCCTGTGTAGATAGGCTGTGTTTGGCCTGTGTAGATACGCTGTGCTTGGCCTGTGTAGATAGGCTGTGTTTGGCCTGTGTAGATAGGCTGTGTTTGGCCTGTGTAGATAGACTGTGTAGATAGGCTGTGTTTGGCCTGTGTAGATGGGATGCGTTATACTCTCTCTCTATTGCCTCAACAGCCTTCCTATAGCAAGGAGTCCTAAACTGTTCAATGAACCCCAAATGTGATCTCACTAACATATTATACAGATTCGCCATTTCATCTCAAGTTATACATCGCATTCCTTTTACCATTATACGCAGTATTCCAGTACCTTTTTTTGTTACAGTCATACCCACTTGACCTGCTGCTTTTAATGTCTTGTGAGCTTGAAGCCCCATATCCCTTTGCTCTTCAAACAGCACTCAATTTTCCCCCAAGAAACAGGTGAGAATTTGCATTTACACAGAGCTTAATCAACCGGGAAAAATTGAAAGAAAATGAATTTGAAGTGTTGTTTTGTGAACAAATATGCTGGCCATTCATAGCGTGACAGCATCAGAGCAGGCCATTCAGCCCGTCATATTGACTGGGAATGAATTCCACCTGCCACCTCTTTTATTTCTATTCCATCTTCTCATCATCGAAACATGTATGATTCTGGGAGGGCTTGACAGGGAAGGTGCTGAGAGGTTGTTTCCCCTGGCTGGAACTAGGGAGCACAGTCTCAGGATAAGGGGTCGGCCATTTAGGATTGAGATGAGGAGGAATTTTTTCACTCAGAAGGTGGTGAATCTTTGGAATTCTCTACCCCAGAGGGCTGTGGGGGCCCTCAGTCGTTGAGTCTATTCAAAACAGAGATCGATGGGTTTTTGGACTCCAGGGGAATCAAAGGATGTAAGGATTGGGCGGAAAAGTGGACTTGAGGTCGAAGATCAGCCGTGATCTTATTGAAGGGCGGGGCAGGCTCAAGGGACCGAATGGCCTACTCCTGCCACTAATTCTTATGTTCTCATGTTGAACAGATACAACGTCTGAGCATCCACAGCTCTCTGGGATAGAGAATTCCAAAGATTCACCATCCTCTGAGTGAAGAAACCTCTCCTCATTTCAGTCCTAAATGGCCGACCACTTACTCTGAAACTGTGGTCCCCTAGTTCTAGGCTTCCCTCCAGTGTAAGACCAGTATGTAGCCTGCTACCCATGATCTAACCCAGACTCGGAGAACAACTGAGATAAAGAACTCAAAGCTAATTGGAGTTGCCCTGAGGCCTGCTCAAACTCATAACATTTAGCATTTTGTCAGATAAAGCTTTCATACCATTCATCATTTCTTATCAATATTCCCCGACAGCTTTCTTTGGTTTTGAGTTAGATCATAGCAGACCTGTACCTCAACCCCATTTAAGCCGCCTCTGATCCACACCCCTTGATACCCTAACCTCACAAAATTGCATCCATCGCAGTGTTGAAAGCTCCAAGTGACCCCCCAGCATTTTGGGGGAGAGAGAAATCCAGATTGCTACGAGCCTTTGTGTGAAGACGTGCTTCCTGATTTCACTCGTGAATGACCGAACTCTTATTTTAAGATCCTGTCCTTTTGTTGTGACTGAATAGAGATCTTTAAAACTATGAAAGGTTGTGAGAGAGTAGATACAGAGAGAGTGTTTCCACTTTTGGGGAAGAACATAACTAGAGGCTACCAATATAAGATAGTCACCAAGAAAACCAATAGGGAATTCAGGAGAAACTTCTTTACCCAGAGAGTGGTGAGAATGTGGAACTTGCTACCACAGGGAGTGGTTGAAGCGAATAGCATAGATGCATTTCATACAGTCCAATATGGGAATTGCAGTCTCTGTTATGGGTGGGACAGACAGTGGTTGAAGGAAAGGGTGGGTGGGAAGTCTGGTTTGCCGCACGCTCCTTCTGCTGCCTGCGCTTGGTTTCTGCATGCTCTCGGCGACGAGACTCGAGGTGCTCAGCGCCCTCCCGGATGCTCTTCCTCCACTTAGGGCGGTCTTTGGCCAGGGACTCCCAGGTGTCGGTGGGGATATTGCACTTTATCAAGGAAGCTTTGAGGGTGTCCTTGAAATGTTTCCTCTGCCCACCTGTGGCTCGCTTGCCATGTAGGAGTTCCGAGTCGAGCGTTTGCTTTGGGAGTCTTGTGTCGGGCATGCAGACGATATGGCCCGCCCAACGGAGCTGGTCGTGTGTGGTCAGTGCTTCGATGCTGTGGATGTTGGCCTGATCGAGAATACTGATGGTGCGTCTGTCCTCCCAGAGGAGAAAGGAATAGAGGGTTATACTGACAGATTTTGATGAGGAAAGACGGGAGGAGGCTCAAGTGGAGCATAGACGCCAGCGTGGACAGGTTGGGACGAATAGCCAGTTTTTCTGCCATATATCCTACATAATCCCCTCACCACCAGAGGAAATAGATTCTCTCTGTATCTACCCTGTCGAGTCCCATTTATCATTTTCAACCCTTCGAGCAAATCACCCGTGAACCTTCTAAAGTCAAGGGAGGAATGCCAGCCGGGACATCGGGAGTAGCAATATTAGAAGTGTAAGTTGCTGGGAAGTCACTGAGCAGAGAACACCAAGCTTCCAAACAAATGAGCTGACTTGCGCGGAAACCGCTGTGTCGCAGCGAGTTTACATAAACATGAAATAAGTCAAGCATCAACTTCTATTATGTTCTGCTGAGGTATTAATTTAATTCTTCAGCAATTCAGAGGTGACCTATAATATATTTATGTGTTTATATTTTTCATAAATACCTCATTGAATTTTCTTTATCGGCCCCAAACATTAATAAAACATCTTGAATAGGAGATTAAATCAGACAGACGTTTGTGGAAGGAGTCGATATGCTTTATATATCAACTCACTTCCCTAAACATAAAGCTTTATAAGCGCCCGCTGTTGATATATGTGTAAACTGAAACACACGTTTTAGGGGTGGAGGGACAATATTAAGCTAATACGCCCGACAGGAAACTGATGGGTCAGATATAGCGCCAGCATCACACCCCGCCAATGCCAATGGAAAGTAAAATCAAGTGAGTTGTAAAATGGATAGCGACCGGACAAATCCTGTTAGTTTCTCGCTGTGGGTGTCACGATGCGGATTCCTTCCACTAGGGGGCACAACGGACATGATCTTTACGGCGCGACAATTACAAGAGAAATGCAGGGAACAGCACCAACCCTTGTACATGGCCTTCTTTGATCTTACAAAGGCCTTTGACACTGTTCACCGTGAGGGACTATGGAGCGTCCTCCTCCATTTTGGCTGCCCATAAAAGTTTGTCGTCATCCTCCGCCTGCTCCACAATGACATGCAGGCCGTGAACCTGATCAACGAATCCATAACAGATCCAATCCATGTCCGGACTGGGGTCAAGCAGGGCTGTGTCATCGCGCCAATCCTCTTCTCAATCTTCCGCACTGCAATGCTCCACCTCACACTCAACAAGCTCCCCGCTGGAGTAGAACTAAAGTATAGAACCAATGGGGCAGGATAGGGTAAGATTAACCCCGCAGCTGTAATTTATCCAGGACAAGGGCAGCAGGCACATGGGAACACCATCACCTCCAAGTTCCCCTCCAAGTCATACACCATCCTGACTTGGAAGTATATCGCCGTTCCTTCACCGTCGCTGAGTCAAAATCCTGGAACTCCCTCCCTAACAGCACTGTGGGAGCACCTTCACCACACGGACTGCAGTGGTTCAAGACTGTAGCTTACCACCACCTTCTCAAGGGGCAATTAGAGATGGGCAATAAATGCTGTCCCAGGAACGAATAATGAAAAATGGGGCTCGCATTTCTCAGGTTGTATGCTAATTTATAACGATAAAGAACATTGCATTATGCATAGCACTGCACAAGCAAGCTCCCACAAACAGCAATGTGATAACCAGATAAGCTGTTTTTGGTATGTTGATTGAGGGATAAATATTGGCCAGTGTTATGTATGCAATAAAGGTTCAAACTGAGTACTAAGCAAGGTACGACCTTGCCTGTGCTTTATTTAGTCCCAAAGTGTCTGACTCACAAAATGGCTGGCCTTTTATACCAGAGCAGCACCATGTGTGTGCTGCTCAGTGGCCTCCAACAATGACACCATCTGGTGGCTACAAACAGCATGTACATACATGACAGCCAGGACATCGGGGATAACTCCCCCTGCTTTTATTCAAAATAGTGCCATGGGATATTTTACATCCACCTGAGAGAGCAGACGGGGCCTCGGTTTAACGTCTCATCCAAAAGATGGCACCTCCGACAGTGCCGCACTCCCTCAGCACTGCACTGCACTGTCAGCCTAGATTTTTTTTGTGCTCAAGTCCCTGCAGTGAGACTTGAAAAGGAATCTTCCCGTTCTTGCTAGCGGCCGAGGCCTCGTTTCCTCTGCTCTTCTCTGAGGAAAGGCTACACACCCAAAGCATATCTCTCTGCGAAATGTTGACTGCCCTGCAGTGCGTTTCCAGCACTTTCCCTCTCCGCTTATATGTTGCTGTAAGCAAGGCTTTGCGGCCTGTTCCTTGGGCGACCATTTTGTGTGAAAGAGAAAAGGGATTACTCCCCGGCTTTCTGTGGCAGCAGGAGCTGAGGCCAACTCTAATGGCCCGCTTGCTACACCGAGTTGAGGTCAGCTTAAATTAGTACAGACTCGGGACTTTTGTAAGTCTTTTGTAAGTTCATTTCTTGCAAAGCACATTAAGGTAGCAATAACTAAACATCAAGGGCTCAATTTTCGGCTCTGCTCGTTTCGGGCCGGTAATGGCAGCGGGGCGGTAAAGTTTGTGACTGGGAACATTTTGTGTCTCAGTCAGCAAAATCCATCAGCTGGGCCCTGAGTGTGGGGCAGAGCACTGAGGGAGGCACACCTTTCTTGGGCACTAGGCCGGCTGAGCATGCGAAAATCCTGAGCTATATAGTCGGCCTCGGAGCGGTCTAAGAGGGGGTGGGGGGCGGGGGGGGAGGAACACCCGCTGAAAACAAAACACCAAAAACATTCCCAATAAATAGCTCACGCCACCACAACATAAATCGCAAAAAAAAAAAACAATCACCCTTACCTGAGGTCGACATAACTTACCTCACTGCAGCCGCTATAAGTCGGACCGCCAGCTCTCACAAGCGGTCCCAGCAGGGCGCTCTACACAGCGCTACGGATCAGGCGGGAGCCAAAAGTCGAGCCAGTGTCGCCTCTTTCGGGCGGTAATGCTCCGCGCCCTGTCGAAACCGCCGGAAGTGCTCACTGCCGACATTGCTGTTAACAGCAGACCGAAAATCCAGCCCCCAAAAAATTACTGAAATACTTGCAGACAAACACAGGAAGGAAGAACTGGCCTTTCAATAGCGCCTTTCTTGACCTCAGGATCTTGACCTCCCAAAGCGCTTTACTTTTGAAGTACAATCACTGTTGTAATGTAGGAAACATGACAGCCAGTTTGCGCACAGCAAGCTCCCACAATCAGCCACGTGATAAATAACCAGATTTAATCCCACCCCCACCTCCCCAATGGGTGAATGGCCTTGCTAATTAATACTCATTGTCCAGACGTGTACATTTTGAATGAGTAGAAAGGCTTTCAAGCGACTATGGAACGATACCTCAGTAATAGGTAGCATCTTCAAAATAGGTGTGGGGGGGGGGTGGAGAGGGGGAAACTGGATAGAAAAAAAGAATGGCATGTCAAGATAGTGCCTTTTCCTATAAAGACATAGAGCACAGAAGGAGGCCATTTGGCCCATCGTGCCTGTGACAGCTCTTTCAAAGAGCTGTCCAATTATCCCCATAGCCATGTAAATCTTTTCCTTTCAAGTATTTATCCAATTCCCTTTTGAAAGTTACGATTGAATTTGCTTCCACCACCCTTTCAGGCAGCACATTCCAGATTGCAACAACTCATTGCGATTAACAAAAAGGAACAATTCTCCTCATCTCCCCCACTGGTTCTTTTGCCAAAGACTTCTGTCCAAGGTCTGCGCAGTTAATGTGCACGAGGAGACGCCGCTTACTGTTCTGAAGTCGCCCTTGTACTGGAACTCGCACTGCATCATGTCGAAGAAGATGGGGACAGTAGACTTGCGAAGCTCCACCTCTGGGACGAGGGTCATCTCCAGGATCGGTCCGACCATTCCCGGAATAAAGCGGATCTTGTGCTGGCCTGTGGAGGGACGTAAAAGGTTCAAAGGTCAGAGCCGTGGGATAATTTGCTCATGGCGCCATGTGACTCTGTTTCCACTTGTTAGTGGGGTAGGCGGTGGGGGAGACGGGGTGTCTGATACTAGAACTATCACAGTGACGATGCCCGAACTGAGAGGGTACAACTATTAGGAATGACTGAACATGTGGTAAACAGACAGAAGATGTGGGGGGAAAAGAAAGACTTACATTTATTTGCACTTTCACGACGACCGGACGTCTCAAAGCGCTTTACAGCCAATGAAGTACTTTCGGAGTGTAGTCACTTTTATAATGTGGGAAATGTGCCAACCAACTTGTGCACAGCAAATTCCCACAAATAGAATTACTGAGTGTAAACTGGCTGCCGCATTTCCCACATTGCAACAGTGACTGGACTTCAGAAATGCTTAATTGGCTGTAAAGTGCTTTGTGACATCCTGAGGTCATGAAAGGTGCTACAGAAGTGAAATTCCTTTCTTTCTCTCATACTGTGCTAATATTTCCTTGCATTTGCTGTTACAAAAGCAAAATTACTTCCTTCGTTCTGGCGACTTTTAAATCGTTTATTAATAGTTCATGTAGCATTGCAGCTATATGTTTAATTAATGGTAAAGTAATTCAGAAGTCGCTCGCTCACTTTAAAATGAGTTGGTCATAAATTACCTTCACTTGGAAGTGAATAACAGTAAATTAAATCCATTGATAGTTCTAGTGAAAGTTACAGAATTTAACAACCTAGAGTTAATTGAAAACAGCCACTGAACTGTCTGGTAATTGAGACAAATTGTCTCGGGCCTACTGGCTGGTGAATACCTGATTAAGCCTGAAAAAAATTAAACTGCAAGATAACAGTCATGTTTCAAGAATTTACAGAGGTGGTGCTCAAGGTACAAAATTAGGTCAACCTGGTATGGCCCAAATAGCCAACCTACAGGTTGCTTGAATCTGTAGAGTTGAGTCTCAGAGGGTGAGTTCCAAATGATCTCCTAATTGGTCTGATTTATTTGCGTTTAACGCGTGAATGCTGTAAGGCAGCAGTGATCTTATGCTTCAAAAATGTACAAAGATGGAGCTAAGGCCATAAAATGAGGTGAACTGGGAAAAGCCCAAGCCGCCCAAATGGCTAACCTCAAGGTCACTTGTCTCTGTAGAGTTTGCCTGCCTCAGGTTGGGCCTAGGATCATGAGTTCCAAATGGCCTCCCAACTGTCCTAAGTTGGATTTATTTGTATTTAATAGAAAAATATGAAAGAAACAGATAAGAGCATGCTGAACCGTGATGTTTGAGATTGCCACAAACTGCCAGAACCAGTGGACATAAGTTCATGGTAAAGGTGCATGTACTATAAATTTACACTTGACACTGTCCATGCCGAATTTCTCTATTGCCAAATATTAAATGTTAATTTGTTAAAGAAAGAAAATACAGGTTGAACCTCTCTTATCCGGAACCTGCCCTGTGTCAGATCAGGGATTTTGTTGGACGAGGGATGGTCACGTTAAATTAGATGGTACAGATACTGAGCAAGGGGATATTGGAGCTGGCTGGCTTGGGGCTGGGAGTGCGGCAGAGAGATCATGGAGTGGGGGGGCGGGCGGCGGTGGATCGCGGGATCAGGCCAGCGATTGCGGGAGTCGGCAGCGAGAAAGGACTTCAATTTGTTCAACTTGTTCATGTCGGAGTTCTGCGCATGCGTCACCCGGTGGCCGGGAATGGTGCCAGATATAGGGTGGTGCCGGATAAGGGAGTTCTGGATAAGGGAGGTTCAACCTGTACTTCCATTTACAGAGCCCCTTCATAACCTCCGGACCTCCCAAAGCACTACAGCCAATGAAGTACCTGCTGAAGTGTATTCACTGTTGTAATTATAGGAAATACAGCAGCCAATCTGCACACAGCAAGGTCCCGCAAACGGCAATGAGATAATGACCAGATAATCTAATGTAGTGTGATGTTGGGATAAATATTGGCCAGGACACTGGGGAGAACTCCCCTGCCATTCGTTGAAAACAACACCTTATATTTATATGGCGCCTTTAACATAGTCAAACGTCCCAAGGCGCTTATTATGAAACAAAGAAAAATTTTAAAATAAGTCACCTAAGGAGAAATTAGAGCAGGTGAACAAAAGCTTAGTCAAAGAGTTAAGTTTAAAGAAGCATTTTGAAGGAGGAAAGATAGGTAGAGGGGTGGGAGAGGTTTAGGCAGAGAGTTCCAGACCTTAGGGGCCTAGGCAACAGAAGGCACGGCCACCGATGGTTGAGCGATTATAATCAGGGATGCTCAAGAGGGCAGAATTAGAGGAGCGCAGACATCTCGGGGGCTGTGGGGCTGGAGGAGATTACAGAGATAGGGAGGGACGAGGACCATAGAGGGATTAGAAAACAAAGATGAGAATTTTGAAATTGAGGTGTTGCTTAACTGGGAGCCAATGTAGGTCAGCGAGCACAGGGATGATGAGTGAGCGGGACTTGGTGCAAGTTAGTACACAGGCAGCCGACCTCTAGTTTACGTAGGGTAAAATGTGGGAGGCCAGTCAGGCGTGCATTGGAGTAGTCAAGTCTAGAGGTAACAAAGGCATGGATGAGGGCTTCATCAGCGAATGAACTGAGGCAAGGGCGGAGACGGGCGATGTTATAGAGGTGTAAATAGGCGGTCTTAGTTATGCTACAGATATGTGGTCGGAAGCTCATTTCATATTTGACACCAAGGTTGCAAGCAGTCTGGTTCAGCCTCAGACAGAAGCTGGAGGAGAGGGATGGTGTCAGTGGCGAAGGACCTAATTTGTGGCGGGGACCACAAACGTATCATGTTACTTACATTCATCTGAGAGGTCATCTGAAAGACAGCACCTCCGACAGTGCTGCATTCCCTCAGCACTGCTCTGTGAGTGTCAGCCTCGATTTTGTGCTCAAGTCTCTGGAGTGGGACTTGAACCCACAACCTCCTGAGCCAAAGGTGACGAGTGCTGCCCAGTGAGCCACAGCTGACACCAACATTATGCACCAACTGTGGAACTGAGCTGTACAAAGCAGGACAGATACCGTCTTGGATCACTCCCTCCTGAACCAAACTTCTGTTGGGGAAGGAGAGGGGGGGGTGGGGCGGGGCTTCCATCCTGATGTCACTCAAAAGAGGCCGCCATTTCTTGCCAGTTCCGCCTTACATGCAGCCAGAAGAACGTATGGCTTCATGATGGCGCTTTACTTGATGAATGCGTGGAGCAGTGTGTCCAGGGAGCTACTGGGGACAGAGAGTGCGCAGAAACTTTAGGAACATTTGATGGAATGTGTTGTTGTGCAGAATTCCTTTTTTGGAACATGAATGCGTGGACGTCTCACAGAATCACACCAACACCTGGGAATCCCTGGTCAAAGACCGCCCTAAGTGGAAGAAGAGCATCCGGGAGGGCGCTGAGCACCTCGAGTCTCGTCGCTGAGAGCACGCAGAAATGAAGTGCAGACAGCGGAAGGCAAACTAGACTCCCCACCCACCCTTTCTGTCTGTCCCACCTGTGACAGAAACTGTAATTCCCACATTGGACTGTACAATCACCTGAGAACTCACTTTTAGAGTGGAAGCAAGTCTTCCTTAATTTTGAGGGACTGCCTATGATGATGATTTATAAAGGTTTAGCACACCTTCCTTGCTTTTGTACTCTCTGCGTCAATTTATAAAGCCAAGGATCGAATATGCTGTTTTTTTTAAACAGTCTTAGCAATTTGTCTTGTCACCTTCATAGATTTAGTCCGTAAACGCCCAGGTTCCTAAAGAACATTAGCAAACAAGTTGGATTTTTATGACAATCCAGCAGTTTCATGACCACCAGTGACTGACACTAGCTTTTTATTCCAGATTTATTTAATTAACTGAATTTAAATTCCCCAGCTGCCGTGGTGGGATTTGAACTCATGTCTCCAGATCATTAGTCCAGACCTCTGGATTAGCCCAATAACATTACCACCATGCTACTGTTCATATATTATTAGATTACTCACTCTTTACAACCTTTCCGAGTTTCGAGTTTATGCCGAACATTGCCGCAGGACATTCAATGTGTTGGGTTAGGGTCTGTGATGATTGGAAGTGATGTTGGCATTGAAACATACAAAATTCTTAAGGGCTTGACAGGGTAGATGCAGGGAGGATGTTTCCCCTAGCTGGAGTGTCTAGAACCAGGGGTCACAGTCTCAGGATAAGGGGTCGGCCATTTAGGACTGAGATGAGGAGTAATGTCTTCACTCAGAGGGTTGTGAATCTTTGGAATTCTTTACCCCAGAGGGCTGTGGAGGCTCAGTCGTTGAGTATATTCAAGACAGAGGTCGATAGATTTTTGGATATTAAGGGAATCAAGGGATATGGGGATAGTGCAGGAAAGTGAAGTTCAGGTAGAGGATCAGCCATGATCTTATTGAATGGCTCGAGGTGCCGAATAGCCTACTCCTGCTTCTATTTCTTGCATGTTTATGTTCTTAGCGGGCTGGCTGAGCAGAGCGACCTTTCCCATCTCTGTCGATCCTTATACTCAGCAGCAAATAAAGTGACAACTGTTTCTCATTGCCTCAATTATAAAGAAAGTTTTGCATTTATATAGCGCCGTTCATGATCACCAGATGTCCCAAAGCACTTTACAGCCAATTAAGTGCTTGCTGAAGTGTAGTCACTGTTGTAATGTAGAAAGCGCAGCAGCCATAATGATGGCCAGATAATCTGTTTTTTAGTGATGTTGCTTGAGGGATAAATATTGGCCAGGACACCACTCGTCTGTGAAATAGTGCCACGGGATCTTTTACGTCCACCTGAGAGAGCAGACTAAAGTTTAAAAATCTCATCAAAAAGACATCACCTCTGACAATACAGCGCTCCCTCAGTAGATTTTTGTGCTGTATCTCTGGAGTAAGACTTGAACCCACAGGGGCCGAAATTGGTCATCCGCCCATTTCTCGGCGGCATGCCGGTGGAATGTCGTTTCATACCGCCGGGTACCGCTAGGTACGGAGTGTGCGCGATTTTCACCAGCTTTTTCTCGGCAGCATGCCGAGCGGAGTACAGCCGGCGGTGTGCGGGCGGTGAGCCCTTTTCACTCAGGAACCTTCGGGTCCCGAGTTGTGCGCACGCACATGCTGCTGCGAAGCTCCACACCCCCCCCCCCCCCTCCCCAGCCCGAGAGACACCGACCAGAAGCGACAGAGGCTGCCAGCCTGAGAGCGATGTGCAGGTATGTAGGGGGGAGGGGGAGAAATCGCTGCTGTGAGGGGAGATACCTATGAAGGGGAATCACTGCTTGGGGAGAGACCACTGCTTGGGGGGCGATCGCTACTTGGGGGGAGATCGCTGAAGGGTGGGGGGAGCAGATCGCTGTGAGAGGGGGGGAGAAACTGGGTGCTGGGTGAGATGGGGCGGGGGGGTGGGGGTGAGAGATCAAAACATTTTTTCAGATAAAGATGCATACCGCATAAGATGAAGATCGACTTAAAAACACCTTTTCCAGGGCGGTCTGCAGGGCCGGCGGTATGTCCGTGGTAAGTGATCAATTTGGCAATTTTGGGCGGTATGTGTGCAGGGGCGGACGGTATGCATACCGCCCGGCAGTATGTTGCTGATGAATTTTCCGCTAGGCGTTATGTGGGCAGAATGCAGGTATTTTTCGATCAATTTGGCGATTTTAGGCGGTATGCCGGTGGCCCACGAGCCGTATGTTCACCAATTTCAGGCCCACAACCTTTTGACTCAAGAGGCGAGGGGAGCTACCAACTTTTTTTTATTTGTTCATGGGATGTGTCACTGGCAAGGCTGGCATTTATTGCCCATCCCTAATTGCCTCTTGAGAAGGTGGTGGTGAGCCGCCTTCTTGAACTGCTGCAGTCCGTGTGGTGAAGGTGCTCCCACAGTGCTGTTAGGGAGGGAGATCCAGGATTTTGACCCAGCGACGATGGAACGAAGGAATGGTGATATATTTCCAAGTCAGGATGGTGTGTGTGATTTGGAGGGGAATGTAGAGGTGGTGGAGTTCCCATGCGCCTGCTGCCCTTGTCCTTCTAAGTGGTGGAAGTCGCGGGTTTGGGAGGTTTTGCGAAGAAGCCTTGGTGAGTTGCTGATCCACCGAGCCATTGGCTGACACAGAAACATAGAAATCTGCAGCGCAGAAGGAGGCCATTTCGGCCCATCGTCTCTACACCGGCCAACAAAGAGCCGCACGGCCCTCGGCCAGCACCCCTAAAGGTTACATGTAAACCTATGAACAATGGCGGACAGGTAAAGAGCATCCGGCCCAACCAGTCTGCCCCACACAACTGCGACACCCCTTGCACCGAAACATTCTACATTCCACCCCAACCGGAGCCATGTGGACAGAATTATGGAAACTGAGTTACTAGTTCACCCAGCCAAGGGGTGGGAGTTGGTGGGGGAGGGGAGAATCATGCAATCCGTCTGCAATCACTTCTCTCACATTGATTATTCATTCCAGTCAGCAATAAGGCTTGTTTCTGGCAAGTCTCTCATCCCGTGAGCAGATCGTTAACATTTCCCAGCCCTGGGAGGACAATATTTCTTGCGGACTATGAGAGTTTGCACATTTGCAGTGAATTAAAATGAGGCTGTTGCAAATGACCTTTAAAATCACAAATGGATTTGAGATTTTAAGCTAGTTTGTGTTTTTTTTTAGTTGCAAGAGCCAATTGTCAATTTTAAACGACTGATCCGTGAATATTTTATTTGCACCGCCCCCCCCCCCGATAAGAATTTCACAATCTCAGAGAGGCTACAGGACGGGGAGAGTGAGAATTGAGTGAGAATACGGTGGTGCAGTGCAAGGTGCTTCTCGGAGGTTGACTGTTGAAAGCAGAGTAGAGGGAGTTCCCTCAAGGAGTACTTGCTGCTGACACCATGGGCCTGAAATAGGGAAATACTCAATCCTCTATCATCCCTCGCCTTGATAAGCGCAAGAATTCACAAAAACAGAATTCTCAATGCCTATCTCTGTTGCCACGCGAAGACTTGGCTAATTATCTGTGATACATTTATAAGTCTGCCCGAATGCTGGAACTGCAGTCCAACCTAGCAGTGATGCTGCATATTCATCTCAACCTTAATTAACCTTGGAAGGCATTCTCAACCCTCGTAGATCAGACGATGAGGCCCGTGAGTGGTCTCATCCGCTGATTGAGAGTGGAGACAAATTAAAGGAAAAGAAAAGATTAATGAAGAACAAAGCCCGCCTAAAATATTCAGATGGCATGCGCGGCTTGGAGATGCAAGAAAATCTTTTCTCTCTCTCTCTGCGCATCTGACATCTTCAAGGTCACTGAGGGAAATTTGGGAGAAACAATATTCTTTCGAGGACTGTGCTCAGGTGAATATTTGAATTGCTTCACTCAAAGCTAACCACCCTTGTGAATGAGAGGGCTTATAAAAAGTTTCACCTCATTGTGAATGTAAGGCTCTCTCAATGTCACTCAAGGCTCAGTGCTGGCACTCTCGCCTGGTGTTATGAGCTGAAATGAGCTTTCAACCACATATCCGCAGCATAACTAAGACCGCCTATTTCTACCTCTGCAACATCGCTGCTGCTGAAGTCCTCATCCATGCCTTTGTTACCGCTAGACTTGACTACTCCAACGCACTCCTGGCCAGCATCCCACATTCTACCCTACATAAAATAGAGGTGATCCAAAACTCAGCAGAACGTGTCATAACCCCCACCAAGTCCCGCTCCCCCATCACACCTGTGCTCGCTGACCTACATTTGCTCCCGGTTAAGCAATGGCTCAATTAAAAAATTCTCGTCCTTGTTTACAAATCCCTCCATGGCCTCACCCCTCCCTATCTCTATAATCTCTTCCAGCCCCACAACCCCCGGAGATGTCTGTGCTCCTCTAATCCTGCCCTCTTGAACATCCCTGATTATAATCGCTCAACCATTGATGGCTGTGCCTTAGAATCATAGAATCACAGAAGTTTACAGCAATGGAAGGAGGCCATTTTGACGCATTGTGTCCAGCATGGCTATTCAGCCTATTCCCACTTTCCAGCTCTAGGTCCGTAACCCTGCAGGTTACGGAACTTCAGGTGCACATCCAAGTACTTGTTAAATGTGGTGAGGGTTTCTGCCTCAACCAGCCTTTTGAGGCAGTGAGTTCCAGACCCCCACAACCCTCTGAGTGAAGAAATTTCCCCTTAAATTCCTCTAAACCTTCTACCAATTACTTTAAATTTATGCCCCCTGGTTGTTGACCCCTCTGCTAAGGGAAATAGGCCCTTTATATCTTGGCCCTTTATATCTTGGCCCCTCACAATTTTATACACCTCAATAAGGTCTCCCCTCAGTCTCCTCTGTTCCAATGAAAACAAATCCAGCCTAGCAAATCTGTCCTCATAGCTTAGATTCTCCACTCCCAGCAACATCCTCGTAAATCTCCTCTGTACCCTCCCCAGTGCAATCATGTCCTTCCTGTAATGCGGTGACCAGAACTGCACGCAGTATTCCAGCTGTGGCTTAACCCAGAGCAGTACGGAGGCCCCGACCTGTGTGAGAATGCCAGAGGCAGGTTGGGGCCATAAAAGGAGTGGAGGTGAGCGGCCCGGGAGCAGCGTGGAGGCATGCCACTCCAGGGAGCTGCGCGAGCTGGTGCAGGAGTGCGACGGCAGCCAAGAGTGACGTCATCAAGGTCCAGGTCGGTGATTGGAGCGTGGGAAGTTACAGCAGGAGCGGCGAGAGACTGTAGAGGGATGTGATCGGGGGCCCAGGGGAGGTGCGAGTCCGGGGCCAGGGGCACAGGGGCAGCACGGGCCAGCCCACACTGCGATATATGTGCGCACTCGGTCCGTGCAGCAGAGCTGGTCTCCAGTCGTCTTGGGTAATCCTTGCCACTGGACCAAGACCTAGCTCTCTCAAGCCCGTGTGGTGGCTGGTGTGCAACACCCACCCCACGTTAAAAAAATTCACGCACAGGCATCTTCCACCCTTGAGGATGTAGTTCGGGTCCTTCATTGAAACACCTGTGAACACGTCCTTTTTTGGCGTGGAAGCAAGTCATCCTCGTTTCGAGGAACTGCCATGATTGATTGAACCATTGTTTTATACAGTTCAAGCATAATCCCCCTGCTCTTGTATACTATGCCTCGGCTAATACAGGCACGCATTCCGCCACCTTATCTACCTGGCTTGCTACTTTCAGGGATCTGTGGACATGCACTCCAAGGTCCCTTTGTTCCTCTACATTTCTCAGTATCCTACAATTTAATGTGTATTCCCTTTCTTTGTTAGCCCTCCCAAAATACATTACCTCATGCTTATGTTGCCTCGGTTCCAAGCTCTCCTTAAAACCTACCTCTTTGACCAAGCTTTTGGTCACCTGTGCTAATTTCTACTTATGCGGATCGGTGTCAAATTTTTATCACATCATACTCCTGTGAAGCACCTTGAGACGTTGCATTACGTTATTACTTACCCGACCTTCCATCTCGTGGGGACAGGCAGCCCACCCTGTGCTGGGGGGATGGGAGGTGAGATTGAGGGGACCACGTGCTGATGGGGTGGGGATGTTGCAGAGTGTGAGTTGATTTGTGGGACGTGGGGGGGGAGGTGGGTGGAGGGAAGGAGGGACGGGGTGGGGGGAAGGGGAGGGGGCAGGTGATGGGGAGGAGTCATGTGACGTGCATTGAAGGGGGGGGAGGAGAGACATGCGACGGGGGTGTGTAGGGGTTGAGACGTGCGTGGGTGGTTGGGAGTGAGGGGGGAGATTGTGGGTGGAGATGGGAGACAGGTGGTGGGGGGCGACGGGTGGGGGGGGAAGACAGGTGGAGGGGGGCGACAGATGGGAGATGGGTGACGGGTGGGAGGGGGGAGACGGGGGACGGGTGGAGGGGGGGAGACGGGGGACAAGTGGGGCGGGGGGGGGGGAGTACTGAAGTTGCATGTTCAGCCATGAACTCATTGAATGGCGGTGCAGGCTCGAAGGGCCGAAAGGCCTACTCCTGCACCTATTTTCTATGTTTCTATGTTTCTATGTTAAAGGCGATATATAAATACAAGTTGTTGTTGTTAGACACTGGCAAACTCCTTAGGTTTAAGTCAAAGCTCCAAATCAAAGCTACTAGTTTCTCTTTCTTTCTTTCAGACTCTGAGATCTTTCACTTCATAATCAGTTTACAAAGGCTGTGACCTCGTCCATCTTCCGTAGCGTATCTGCATAACACCAGCCGCTTATTCCGCTCCTATTGTAGTCAGCTGTGGCTCAGGTGGTAGTCTACAAGATGCACCTCAGCAACTCGCCAAGGCTTCTTCGGCAGCACCTCCCAAACCCGCGACCTCTACCACTTAGAAGGACAAGGGCAGCAGGCGCATGGGAACACCAGCACCTCCACGTTCCCCTCCAAGTCACACACCATACTGACTTGGGATATATCGCCGTTCCTTCATCGTCGCTGGGTCAAAATCCTGGAACTCCCTCCCTGACAGCACTGTGGGAGCGCCTTCACCAAATGGGACTGCAGCGGTTCAAGAAGGTGGCTCACCATCACCTTCTCAAGGACGATTAGGGATGGGCAATAAATTTCGGCCTTGTCTGAGACGCCCACATCCCGCAACGAATAGAAAAAAACACTTGCCTCTGAGTTAATAGGTGGTGGGCTCAAGTCCTATTCCAGGGACTTAAGCACATAAATCTAACTTGTGTGCCTCAGATGAGACAGACCGAGACCCCATCTCCCTTAGAATCATTGAATGTTTACAGCACAGAAGAAGGCCATTCGGCCTGTCGAGCCCGTGCTGGCTCTCAGCTAGTCCCACTCCCCCGCCCTTCCCCCATAGCCCTGCAATTTTTTTTCCTTCAGATACTTATCCAACTCCTGTTTTTAAGGATAAAATTGAGTCAACCTCCACCACCCTTTCAGGCAGTGTGCTCCAGATCTTAACCACTCGCTGCATTTTTTCTAACGTCGCCTTTGGTTCTTTTGCCAATTACCTTAAATCTGTGAGGACATAAAAAAATTCCACAGTACTACTTCAAAGAAGAGTAGTGGAGGTCTCCCTGATGTTCTGGCCAATATTTAGCCCGCAACCAATACCTAAAAAATCTATCATCTAGTCATTGCTGTTCATGTGACCTTGCAGTACGCAAATTGGCTGCTGCATTTCCTACATTACAATTGTGGCTACATTTCAAAGGTACTTCATTAGCTGTAAAGTGCCTGAGGTCATGAAGGAGGCTGTATAAATGCCAGGAATAAATATTCTTTCAGTTATTTCAACATTGACTCATTTTATGAGCAGTCATACCTGTAAATCTCAAGTTATGAGTTCAAGGCCCACTCCAAGACTGACTGTATCCAAGGCGTGTTAAACCCTCCGAAATATTGAGATGCTCAAATGCTATGGGAGGTAGATGTTAAAATCTGCCGTGGCTGAATTTTGAAGAATAATGAATCCACAAGTTTCATCTGTGGCTCAAAGTCAGAAGGTTGTGGGTTCAAGTCCCACTCCAGGGACTTGAGCACATAAATCCAGTCTGACACACCAAGGCAGTGCTGAGGGAACGCTGCACTGTCGGAGGTGCTGTTTTACGATGAGATATTAAATCGTGGCCCCATTTGCCCACTCAGGTGGATGTAAAAGATCCCATGGCACTATTTCAAAGAAGAGCAGGGGAGTTATCCCTGGTGTCCCGGGCTAATATTTATCCCTCAATCAACATAACAAAAACAGATTATCTGTCATTATCACATTGCTGTTTGTGGGAGTTGCTGTGTGCAAATTGGTTGCCGCGTTTTCCACATTACAATAACTGTAAATCACTTTGAGGCATCCGGTGATCGTGACAATGCCGGACATGAATGAACTGGTTGTTTATTCATAGATTTGTAGAATCCGCAAAAGCTGATAAATAAATGACCAGCTAATTTAATTTGTTGATCAGCTGCCAGGTGTGTTTGCACTTCAAAAGTCATTCAATTTATGCAAAATGCTTTGAGACATTTCTGTCTGATATGAATCTTGGCTTTGTAAATAGGGGCATTAAATTCAAAAACAAGGAAGTCATGATAAATCTTTACAAATCTCTGGTTAGGCCTCAGCTGGAGTATTGTATCCAATTCTGGGCACCATGCTTTAGAAAGGACGTCAAGGCCCTGGAGAGGCTGCAGAGGTTTACCAGGATGATACTAGGGATGAGGGCTATACTTGCATCGAAGGCAGTTCAGAGAAGGTTCACTAGGTTGATTCCTGAGATGAAGTAGTTATCTTATGAAGAAAGGTTGAGCAGGTTGGGCATTTGCACATTGGAGTTTTGAAGAATGAGGTGATTTTATTGAAACGTATAAGATTTTGAGGGGGCTTGACAGGGTAGATGCAGAGAGTATGTTTCCCCTCGTGGAGGAATCTAGAACTATGGGACCCAAAATAAGGGGTCGCCCATTTAAAACTGTGATGAGGAGGAATTTCTTCTCTCAGAGGGTTGTAAATCTGTGGAATTCTCTGCCCCAGAGAGCTATGGAAGCTGGGTCATTGAATTATGTTTAGAATGTATGTTTGGTGATGGCTCTCAGTTCAGTTTTGTGCCTAGGAGGACGCTGTGATGTTCTGTAACAGAGGGATGGTGTGATGGGGAAGTGGTGAGCAATGGGGATCTGGGGTTTCATTCATTGGAATTGGAGTCTGATGAGCTGCTCACGGACAGCCCATCCAGAGCAGGCATGTGCTGCCTGCCTCCGCCTCCTCTTCCTCCTCCCCTTCCTCCCTCACTTCCTTCTTCTCTTCCTCTTCCTCCTCCTCCTCTGACTCCTCCTCCTCCCTCTTCTTCCTTCTCTTCCTTCTCCTCCATCTCTTCCTCTTCGTCTTCTTCCTCCACTTCTTCCTCCTGAGGTGGTTCCGGAACGCGTAATGGCAAGGATTGCGTACTTTTTGAAGTCATCTAAATATGTGGAGCGAGCGCTGGCTGCGGTAGCATTAATGACCTCCCAAAAATGGCAGCCGCCACGTGACCCACCGGAAGCGGGCGGAAGAAAACTGGCATCATTTCCTCCATCAAAACAGGCCTTAACAACCGGCACCAATTCCTCGAATCACACATCACACCCTCAGTATAAGAATCCCAGTTGAAGAACTGCCTGTTACATTTCCATTATTAATGAGAAGCTGTTTTGGTAACATCTGCAGCCTGGGCAGCTGCGCGATGTATATTTAGCTTGTGAGTATAATCTTTCACGGCATATGTTTTATTCTGTTCCAAACAGATGTGCGAAAATATCCAAGCAACTGAATAAGCAGATAACAGAAGCAAAGAAAGAGAATTATCTATTGCAAACAACATTGTAAAATGCATAGCTCAGTGTGCAGCACTCTCGACTCTGAGTCCGAAAGTTGTACGCTCAAGTCCCACTAGAGATTTGAGTACAAAATCTAAGCTGACACTCCCAGTGCAGTACTGAAGCACTGCTGCACTGTTGATGGTGCCGTCTTTCAGATGAGATGTAAAATCAAGACCCCGTCAGTTCTCTCAGGTGGATGTAAATGATCCCATAGCACTATTTCGAAGAAGAGCAGGAGAGTTCTCCCTGGTGTACTGGCCATAGAATCATAGAAACGTAGAAAATAGGTGCAGGAGTAGGTCATTCGGCCCTTCAAGCCTGCACTACCATTCAATAAGATCATGGCTGATCATTCACCTCAGTACCCGATTCCTGCTTTCTCTCCATACCCCTTGATCCCTTTAGCCGTAAGGGCCATATCGAACTCCCTTTTGAATATATCCAATGAACTGTCAACAACTCTGTAGGGAATTCCACAGGTTAACAACTCTCTGAGTGAAGAAGTTTCTCCTCATCTCAGTCCTAAATGGCTTACCCCTTATCCTTAGACTGTGTCCCCTGGTTCTGGACTTCCCCAGCATCGGGAACATTCTTCCTGCATCTAACCTGTCCAGTCCCGTCAGAATTTTATATGTTTCTATGAGATCCCCTCTCATCCTTCTGAACTCCAGTGAATATAGGCCCAGTCGATCCAGTCTCTCCTCATATATCGGTCCTGCCATCCCGGGAATCAGTCTGGTGAACCTTCCCTGCACTCCCTCAATAGAAAGAACATCCTTCCTCAGATTAGGAGAACAAAACAGAACACAATATTCCAGGTGAGGCCTCACTAAGGCCCTGTACAACTGCAGTAAGACTTCCCTGCTCCGATACTCAAATCCCGTAGTTATGAAGGCCAACATGCCATTTGCTTTCTTCACCGCCTGCTGTACCTGCATGCCAACTTTCAATGACTGATGTACCAGGTCTCATTGCACCTCCCCTTTACTAATCTGCCACCATTCAGATAATATTCTGACTTCGTGTTTTTGCCACCAAAATGGCTAACCTCACACTTATCCACATTATACTGCATCTGTCATGTGTTTGCCCACTCACCTAACCTGTCCAAGTCACCCTGAAGCCTCTTAGCATCCTCCTCACAGCACACACGGCCACCCAGCTTAGTGTCATCTACAAACTTGGAGATATTACACTCAATTCCTTCATCTAAATCATTAATGTATATTGTAAATAGCTGGGGTACCAACACTGAGCCCTGCGGCACCCCACTAGTTACTGCCTGCCATTCTGAGAAGGACCCGTTTATCCCGACTCTCTGCTTCCTGTCGGCCAACCAGTTCTCTATCCACGTCAATACATTACCCCCAATACAATGTGCTTTAAATTTGCACACCAATCTCTTGTGTGGGACCTTGTCAAAAGCCTTTTGAAAGTCCAAATACACCACATCCACTGGTTCTCCCTTGTCCACTCTACCAGTTACATCCTCAAAAAATTCTAGAAGTTTTGTCAAGCATGATTTCCGTTTTATAAATCCATGCTGACTTGGACCGATCCTGTCACTGCTTTCCAAATGTGCTGCTGTTTCATCTTTAATAATTCCAACATTTTCCCCACTATTGATGTCAGGCTAGCCGGTCTATAATTACACGTTTTCTCTCTCCCTCCTTTTTTAAAATGTGGTGTTACATTAGCTACCCTCCAGTCCATAGGAACTGATCCAGAGTCGATAGACTGTTGGAAAATGATCACCAATACATCCACTATTTCTCGGGCTACTTCCTTAAGTACTCTGGGATGCAGACTATCAGGCCCCAGTGATTTATCGGCCTTCAATCCCGTCAATTTCCCTAACACAATTTCCTGCCTAATAAGGATTTCCTTCAGTTCCTCCTTCTCACTAGACCCTCGGTCCCCCAGTATTTCCGGAAGGTTATTTGTGTCTTCCTTCTTGAAGACAGAACCAAAGTATTTGTTTAACTGGTCTGCCATTTCTTTGTTCCCCATTATAAATTCACCTGAATCTGACTGCAAGGGGCCTACGTTTGTCTTCGCTAATCTTTTTCTCTTCACATATCTACAGAAGCTTTTGCAGTCAGTTTTTATGTTCCCAGCAAGCTTCCTCTCATACTCTATTTTCTCCCTCCTAATTAAACCCTTTGTCCTCCTCTGCTGTATTATAAAATTCTCCCAGTCCTCAGGTTTGCTGCTTTTTCTGGCCGATTTATATGCCTCTTCCTTGGATTTCTTAATTTCCCTTGTTCGCCACGGTTGAGCCACCTTCCCCATTTTATTTTTTACTCCAGACAGGGATGGACAATTGTTGAAGTTCATCCATGTGATCTTTAAATGTTTGACATTGCCTATCCAGCGTCAACCCTTTAAGTATCACTCGCCAGTCTATTCTTGCCAATTTATGTCTCATACCATCAAAGTTATCTTTCCTTAAGTTCAGGACCCTAGTCTCTGAATCAACTGTGTCACTCTCCATCTTAATAAAGAATTCTACTATATTATGGTCACTCTTCCCCAAGGGGCCTCGCACAACAAGATTGCTAATTAGTCCGTTCTCATTACACATCACCCAGTCTAGGATGAACAGCCCACAAGTTGGTTCCTCGACATATTGGTCTCGAAAACCATCCCTAATATACAACAGGAAATCCTCCTCCACCGCAATACTACCAGTTTGGTTAAAGTCACCCATGATAACTGCTATACCTTTATTGCATGCATCCCTAATTTCTTGATTGATGCTGTCCCCAACCTCACTACTACAGTTTGTTGGTCTGTACACAACTCCCACGAGCGTTTTCTGCCCTTTGGTATTCCGTAGCTCCACCCATACCGATTCCACATCATCCAAGCTAATGTCTTTCCTTACTATTGCGTTAATTTCCTCTTTACCCAGCAACACCACGTGTCAGAGAATCATAGAATGGTTACAGCACAGAAGGACGCCATTCAGCCCATCGAGGTTGTGTCGGCTCTCTGCAAGAGCACTTCAGCTAGTCCCACTCTCCCGCCCTTTCCCCGTAGTCCTGCAAGTTATTTTCTTTCAGATACTTATCCAATTCCCTTTTGAAAGCCACGAATGAGTCTGCCTGCATCACCCTTTCAAGCTGTGCATTCCAGATCCTAACCACTCTCTGCGGAAAAATGTTTTTCCTCATGTCGCCTTTGGTTCTTTTGCCAATCGTCTTGAATCTGCATCCTCTGGTTCTCAACACTTCTGCCAATGGGAACAGTTTCTCTCTGTCTACTCTGAGTAGATCCCTCATAATTTTGAACACCTCTGTCAAATCTCCTCTGAACCTTCTCTGCTCTAAGGAGAACAACCCCAGCTTCTCCAGTCTATCCACCAAACTGAAGTGCCTCATCCCTGGAATCATTCTTGTCAATCTTTTCTGCACCCTCCCTAATATCTTCACATCCTTCCTAAAAAGTGGTGCCCTGATATGGACAAAATACTCCAGTTGAGGTTGAACCATTGGTTTATAGATGGAAGATGGTTGAGGAGGATTCTTGCGATGACTTTCCCAGTGGCCGACAGCAGGGAGATTCATCTGTAGATGCCGCAGTCACATTTGTCCCCCTTTTTTGAAGATGGACACGATTATGACATCTCTGAGATCTCCTGGTATGCTCTCCTCCTTCCAGATTTGAGAGATGAGGTCATACATTCGTGTCAATAGCGCTTCTCCGCCATACTTTAGTGCCTCAGCGGGGATTCCAACTGCTCCTGATAACTTGTTGCTCTTGAGCTGACGGATGACCTTTTCAACCTCGTGCAGGGCTGGGGTTTTGCTGAGATGGTGGCGGATAGCATGCTATGGGATGGAGTCGAGGACACGTGTGTCGAAGGCAGAGTCTCGGTTAAGGAGATCTTTGAAGTGCTCCTTCCAGTGGCCCCTGACTGCCTCGGTGTCCTTAATGAGTGCCTCCCTGATCTTGGCCAGCAGTGGGGTGGGGCCTTGTGTGTTTGGGCCATAGGTGGACTTATCTGCAGTGCAAGATCCTGAAAATCTCCTGGGAGGGCAGACGCACCAACGTCAGTGTTCTTTATGAGGCCAACATCCCCAGCATCGAAGCAGTGACCACACTCGACCAGCTCCGTTGGGCGGGACACATCGTCCGCATGCCTGACACGAGACTCCCAAAGCAAGCGCTCTACTCGGAACTCCTACATGGCAAGCGAGCCCCAGGTGGGCAGAGGAAACGCTTCAAGGACATCCTCAAAGCCTCCTTGATAAAGTGCAACATCCCTGTCATGTATTCAACTATCATTGTAACCCATGTATAAGCTGACCTAAGTTGTACACTTTGAGAACATTGACCACAAGGGGTGAACTTGTGGGAGACACTCCTAAACTGGACTTTCAGGTATAAAAGGGGAAGCTCCACCCATCTTCATCACTTGAGGTCTTGGTAATAAAGCTAACTGGTCACAGAGTGACCTTCTCTCAAGTATGGGCCTCGTGTGCATTTATACTGTATCGTAAAAACATATCAATCCCCACCGGCACCTGGAAGTCCCTGGCCAAAGACCGCCCTAAATGGAGGAAGACATCCGAGAGGGCACTGAGCACCTCGAGTCTCATCGCTGAGAGCATGCTGAAATCAAGCACAGGCAGCGGAAGGAGCGTGCGGCAAACCAGACTCGCCACCCACCCTTTCCTTCAACCACTGTCTGTCCCACCTGTAACAGAGGGCCCAGTTTCCGCCCCCCCCCCCGTAAAAATGGCATACCTACGTGAGGTGCACCGACTTTCTAGACTAAAAAGGGTGCTGAAAAGATTCCCTCCAATTCTCCCCACTCCTCATGACGTCTTTGGCCTCGGCATGGTGCGGCACAGCCAGTGCGGGGTGGAGCCAGGTCCTGATGCTGAAAACAGTGCTGGGGCCTCTGCACATGCGCGCTCAGGCCGAATGGGCTCCCTCATCGGCGGCCCGCTGCATTCCCGAAGGGAGAACTTCTATTTTTAATTTGTTATTTATTGATTGATTGATTGCTTATTACTTTGGTCTTGGTGCTTTAGGTGCAGGGTTCCTTCGATTTTTTATTTGTTAATTAATTGCTTATTACTTTTTGTACTTTGTTTAGTGCCTTGTAATTCTTGGTGCTCGGTGCAGGTCTTGTCAGCTTCCTTGTATTTTTTATTTGTTATTGAATGCTTATTTTTGTGCTTTTTTTAGTGCTTGGTGCTTTAAATGCACTTATGCTTCTTTAATGTTGTTGTGAAGGTGTTTAGTGCTTTGCAAGGTCCTCTCACTTCCCCTCCCCCCCATCTCTGCCTACCTGCGCTGATTTCTTAATTCACCGCAAGCTTTTTCTGTGCAGATGCAAGTGGCCACATACGTTGGCCTAAGTTAGTTTGGAGTAACTTTTAGCTGTCTAAACTTGCTTAAATGGCCAAAACAAGTGGCTGGTAATGCCCCCTTTTGAAAAAAAACTAAACTAAAAAAAAAACTAACTAACTCACTTGCACTGGAGCAAATTAAATGGGCAGAATTGCGATTTTTAAGATACTCCAAAAAAATCTCGTTGCTTCAAAAAAAAAAACAGAGCAACTCCTGGGGAAACTTGGGCCCAATGACTGTAATTCCCGTATTGAACTGTACAGTCACCTGAGAACTCACTTTTCGAGTGGAAGCAAGTCTTCCTTGATTTCAAGGGACTGCCTGTGATGATGATGATGGGTTTATAAAGGTTAATCATAACTTCCTTGCTTTTGTACTCTATGCTTCTATTTATAAAGCCCAGGATCCCGTATGCAGTCTTTTTAACCGCTTTCTCAACCTATCCTGCCACCTTCAACGATTTGTGCACATATACCTTAAGGACTCTCTGATCATGCACCCCATTTAGAATTTTCCCTTTTAGTTTATATTAACCCCTGAACCAACATTACTGGAAGCGATTATCTGGTCATATCATTTTGGTTTTTGTGAGGCCGTGCTGTGCGCAAATTGACTACCGCAGTTCCAACATTACAAGAGTGATGATGCTTCAAAAATACTTCATTAACTCTATCAAAACCCTTTATAATTTAGAATACCTATATGTCATTACCCCTTAATATTCTCTGTTCTAAGGAGAACTTCATCCTATAGAGAAGTTTATTGGGTAAAATTAAAAGTGGTTTATCCTCACTTCCCGTTGTACAGGACGCCAAGGTAAGGAGAGACACAATGGGATATGAGAAAGGGAACTAGGCAACTCCCACCCCCCATCGCCACAGCATTAATATTGTCCTTGCTGTGTGGGACAGGCAGATGCCAGCGATGTGGCTGCAATGGTGCCCGCAGACGTCAGGTCCAAATAAATAATGCGCTTGTCCAAAGACATAAGAAATAGGAGCAGGTGTAGGCTGTATAAAAGGTTACTGCACAAGATAAAAGTTCACGGGGTTGGGGGTAATATATTAGCATGGATAGAGGATTGGCTAACTGACAGAAAACAGAGAGTCGGAATAAATGGTTCATTCTCTGGTTGGCAACCAATAACTAGTGGGATGCCGCAGGGATCAGTGCTGGGACCCCAACTATTTACAATCTATATTAACGACTTGGAAGAAGGAACTGAATGTAACGTAGCCAAGTTTGCTGATGATACAAAGATGGGAGGAAAAGCAATGTCTGAGGAGGACACAAAAAATCTGCAAAAAGACAGAGACAGGCTGAGTGAGTGGGCAAAAATTTGGCAGATGGAGAATAATGTTGGAAAGTGTGAAGTCATGCAGTTTGGCAGAAAAAAATTCAAGAGCACGTTATTATTTAAATGGAGAAAGATTGCAAAGTGCTGCAGTACAGCGGGACTTGGGGATACTTGTGCATGAAATACAAAAGGTTAGTATGCAGGTACAGCAAGGGATCAGGAAGGCCAATGGAATCTTGGCCTTTATTGCAAAGGGGATGGATTATAAAAGCAGAGAAGTCTTGCTACAGCTATACAGGGTATTGGTGAGGACACACCTGGAATACTGCGTGCAGTTTTGGTTTCCATATTTACAAAAGGATATACTTGCTTTGGAGGCAGTTCAGAGAAGGTTCACTAGGTTGATTCCGGAGATGAGGGGGTTGACTTATGAGGAAAGGTTGAGTAAGTTGGGCCTTCACTCATTGGAATTCAGAAGAATGAGAGGTGATCTTATCGAAACGTATAAGATTATGAGGGGGCTTGACAAGGTGGATGCAGAGAGGATGTTTCCACTGATGGGGGAGACTAGAATTAGAAGGCATGATCTTAGAATAAGGGGCCGGCCATTTAAAACCGAGATGAGGAGAAATTTCTTCTCTCAGAGGGTTGTAAATCTGTGGAATTCGCTGCCTCAGAGAGCTGTGGAAGCAGGGACATTGAATAAATTTAAGACAGAAACAGACAGTTTCTTAACCGATAAGGGGATAAGGGGTTATGGTGAGTGGGCAGGGAGGTGGAGCTGAGTCCATGATCAGATAAACCATGATATGATTGAATAGCGGAGCAGGCTCGAGGGACCGTATGGCCTACTCCTGTTCCTATTTCTTATGTTCTTATGTATTGCCCCTCGAGCCTGCTGTGCCATTCAGTAAGATCATGGCTGATCTTCGACCTCAACTCCACTTTCCCCACCCAATCCCCATATCCCTTGATTCCCTTAGTTCCCAAAAATCTATTGATCTCAATCTTGATTCACTGTCAACTGTGGCTCAGTGGGTAGCACTCTCGCCTCTTAGTCAGAAGGTTGTGGGTTCAAGACTCCAGGGCCTTGAGTACCAAAAGGGCTAGGCTGACACTCCAAGTGCAGTGCTGAGGGAGTGCTGCACTGTCAGAGGTGCCGTCTTTTGGATGAAACGTTAAACCGAGGCCCTGTCTGCTCTCGCAAGTGGACGCAAAAAATCCCATTGCCCTATTCCGAATAAGAGCAGGGGAGTTATCCCCGGTGACCTGAACAATATTTATCCCTCAATCAACATAACGAAAAAACAGATTATCTGGTCATTAGCACATTGCTGTTTGTGGGAGCTTGCTTGTGTGCAAATTGGCTGCCGTGTTTCCTACATTACAAAAGTGACTATACTCCAAAAAGTACTCTATTGGTTGTAAAGAGCTTTGAGATGTCCGGTGGTCGTGAAAGGCGCCAAATAAATCCAAATCTTTCTTTCTTTTTTTGAATCTGCTCAATGATTGAGCAGCCACAGCACTCTGGGGTAGAGAATTCCAAAGATTCACAACCCTCTGAGAGAAGGAATCTCTGCTCATCTCAGTCCTAATTGGCTGACCCTTTATCCTGAGACGATGACCCCCCTAGTTCGAGACTTCAGTCAGGGAAAATAGCCTCACAACATCTACCCTATCAAAACCCTACAGAATTCAGTGGGGTCGTGTCCCTTTGAAATTTGGGGTAACTGTAAGTTAAGAAACTAAACTAAAAATGCCAGACAGAGAAATCCATCATAGAAATAAAGCAGATTGAAGATTTGGGTGAAGTCCTTTCCTGAGGGAAAATGTGAGTCTGTCTGTTCATTTTCAGTTACTGACAGACCTGCTCTTTATTCAAGCACCTTCTGTTATGATTTCAGATGTCCAGAATGGAGATTTTATTTTTATTTAACTTCTGCCCCTGTCAATCTCCATCAGCTCCCCTGTGCATTTGATTCCAAAATCCTGGTCCTTGTTTAGAAATCCCTCCACGGCCTCATCCCACTTGATCAGCAGCGATTTCATCAATGGCCTTCCCTCCATCATAAGGTCAGAAGTGGGGATTCACTGATGATTGCAGAATGTTCAGCTCCATTCGCAACTCCTCAGATTATAAAGCAGCCAATGTCCGCATGCAGCAAGACCTGGACAACATTCAGGCTTGGGCTGATAAGTGGCAAGTAACATTCGCACCACACAGGTGCCAGGCAATGACTATCTTCAACAAGCGAGAATCTAGCTGCTAAATTCAATGGCATTGCCATCGTCGAATCTTCCACCATCAACTCGAGGAACAGCACCTCATCTTTCGTTTAGGCATTTTACAGCCTTCTGGACTCAACATCGATTTAAAAAATTTCAGAGCGTAACCGCTGCCAATCTTTGGCGCCCTTTGCCACCCCCGCCGTGCTGCCCCCCCCTACCCACCCGCACCCCACTCAGAGCCTGTTACTTTCTTTCTTTTTTTCTCCTTGTCTCTAATGGCAGTTGGTCATTATCCCACCATTCACACCCTATCTTGACTAATGTTTTTCTAACTCCGGGCATTACCTTTTGAATTTGGGCCATCATCCCTTTTGTCTCTCTAATCTCTCCTGCCTTCCGCCCTATCACAGACCTTCCCTTTTGTTCTTTCTTCCCCTCCCCCTTTCAGTGCTGGTTAAGAATCTGTTCTTTCCGAACACTCTCCAGTTCTGACGAAGGGTCATCGACCTGAAACGTTAACTCTGCTTCCTCTCCACAGATGAGATTTCCAGCATTTTCTGTTTTAATTCCAGGGAACCACCATTGACCAGAAACCTAACTGGACCAACCACATAAATACCGTGGCTGCAAGAGCAGGTCAGTGGCTGGGAATTTTGGGGAGAGTGACAAATCCTGACCAATGTTCCCCCTAATTTTCTGGGTGCGCAACCCCTTTAAGGGGCTGCATGGCCCATTCACTGAAAAAGCCAGTCCCGGGCGACGCGGGGCGGGCAGAGAACCGTGCGAATGCGTGGCCATGCAGCTTAGAGGGAACGCTTCTCCTGACTCCCCAAAGCCTTTCCACCGTCGACAAGGCACAAGTCAAGAGTGTGATGGAATACTCTCCACTTGCCTGGTGACGGGGCAGCAGCTTCACAGGAGTGTTAGTTATAATACAAAATTTGGCAGCAAGCCACATAAGGAAATATTGGGGCAGGTGACCAAAAGCTTGGTCAAAGGGGTAGATTTTTAAGGAGTGTCTTAAAGGAAGAAAGAGAGGTGGAGAGGCAGAGAGGTTGAGGCAGGGAGTTCCAGAGCTTGGGGTCTAGGCAACAGAAGGCACGGCCAGCAATGGTTGAGCGATTATAATCAGGGATGCTCACGAGGGCAGAATTAGAGGAAAGCAGACATCTCGGGGTGGTGGGGGGGGGTTGTGGGGCTGGAGGAGATTACAGAGTTAGGGAGGGACGAGGGCCATGGAGAGATTTTCAAACAAGAATGAGAATTTAAAGATCAAGGCGTTGCTTTACTGGGAGCCAATGTAGGTCGGCCAGCACAGGGGGTGATGGGTGAACGGACTTGGTGCGAGTTAGGACATGGGTAGCAGAGATTTGGATGACTGAAGTTTACGTAGGGTAGAATGTGGGAGGTCAGCCAGGAGTGCGTTGGAATAGTCAAGTCTAGAGGTAACCAAGGCATGGATGAGGGTTTGAGCGGCAGATGAGCTGAGGCAGTGTTGTGTGATGTTATGGAGTTGATTACCTAACACAAAGCGATAGTATCTTTGAATAATGCTGCATTGCCACCACTGAAAAAAAATGTTTGCTCAAATTTTGTTTCAGTTTCTCAGCCTTTCAGTTCCTGCCATCTGGACAGCCAAGGAAAAGTCGTTTGTTTTCGAGCCTGCTTTGTTTCATTTACATCTCTTTCACCTGGAATGATGGCATTGTGCCACGTCCAGCAGCTGTGGACGATCATCAAACTGACAGGAGGCATCTTTTCTTCAAATTTTGAACGATTATTCTTAAATTTAGCTGAAGGTTAGCTGCCTTATCTCATACTTGATATGCAAAGGGAACTGGTAAGGCATGAGTTGGTTCTGTCATCTATGTTCCACGCTCCTGTTGAAAAGCTCTTGCGTTTACAGTCTTTTTGGAGACAAAGTCCCGTCTTCACACTGAGGACATCCTTTTTTTTCATTCGTTCTGGGAGATGGGCGTCGCCGGCATTTATTGCCCATCCCTAATTGCCCCTTGAGAAGGCAGTGGTGAGCCGCCTTCTTGAACCGCTGCAGTCCGTGTGGTGAAGGTTCTCCCCACAGTGCTGCTGGGAAGGCAGTTCCAGGATTTTGACCCAGCCACGATGAAGGAACGCCGATCTATTTTCAAGTCAGGATAGTGTGTGAGTTGGAGGGGAACTTTCAGGTGGTGGTGTTCCCATGCCCCTCCTGTTCCTGTCCTTCTAGGCGGCAGAGGTCGTGGGTTTGGGAGGTGCTGCCGAGGAAGCCTTGGCGAGTTGCTGCAGTGCCTCTTGTAGCTGGTACACACTGCAGCCACGGTGCGCCGGTGGTGGAGGGAATGAAGGTTTAAGGTGGTGGATGGCGTGCCGATCAAGCGGGCTGCTTTGTCCTGGATGGTGTCAGGCTTCTTCAGTGATGTTGAAGCTGCACTCATCCAGGCGAGTGTATTCCATCACACTCCTGACTTGTGACTCCTCCAGTATAATGTGTAGCACTACCACCTTGTTAAATGGGATAGATTCAGAGCAGATCTAGCAGCTCAAAACTGGGCGTCTGTGAGTCACTGTGGGCCATCAGCAGCAGGAGAATTATATTTCACCACAGTCTGTAAACTCACAACCTGGCATATCCCTCTCTCTGCATTACCATTAAACCAGGGGACCCACCCTGGTTCAATGAGGAGTGCAGAAGAGAATGCCCGGAGCAGCACCAGGAATACCTAAAAATGAGGTGTCAACCTGGAGAAGCTGCAACACAGGACTACACGCATGCTAAGCAGCGGAAGCTGCATGCTTTAGACAGAGCTAACCAATCCCACAGCCAACATATCAGATTACAGCTCTGCAGTCTTGTCACATCCAGTCGTGATAGGTGGTGGATAAGTAAACAACTAACGGGAGCAGGAGGCTCCATGAATATTCCCATCCTCAATAATGGTGGAGCCTAGCATGCGAGTGAAAAAGGCAAGGCTGAAGCATTTACAACCATCTTCAGCCTGAAGAGCCCAGTGGATGATCCATATTGACCTCCTCCTGAGGTCCTCACCATTACAGATGACAGTCTTCAGCCAATTCGATTCACATCACGTGATATCAAGAAACAGCTGAACGCACTGGATACAGCAAAGGCTAAGGGTTCCGACAATATCCCAGCTGTCGTACTGAAGACCTGTGCTCCAGAATTAGCTGTGCCTATATCCAAGATGTTCCAGCATAGCTGCAACACTGGCAACATCCCAACAAAGTTGAAAATTGCCCAGGTATGTCCTGTCCACAAAAAGTAGGATAAAGCCAATCCAGCCAAATACCGCTCCATCAGTCTACTCCCAATCCTCAGTAAAGTGATGGATGGTGTCGTCGACAGTGATATCAAGCAGCACTTACTCACCAATAACCTGCTCACTGATGCTTAGTTTGGGTTCCGCCAGGACCACTCAGCTCCAGACCTCATTACAGCCTTGGACAAAAGAGCTTAATTCCAGAGGTGAGGTGAGAGTGACTGCCCTTGTGACCGAGTGTGGCATTAAGGAGCCCTGGTAAAACTGAAGTCAATGGGAATCGGGGGGGAAAACTCTCCGCTGGCTGGAGTCATACCTGCGAAGATGGTCGTGGTGGTTGGAGGTCAATCATCCCAGCCCCAGGACATCGCTGCAGGAGTTCGTCGGGGCTGTGTCCTAGACCCAACCATCTTCAGCTGCTTCATCAATGGCCTTCACTCCATTTTAGTTTCAGAAGTGGGGATATTTGCTAATGATTGCACAGTGTTCAGTTCCTTTCGCAATTCCTCAGATGATGAAGCAGTCTATGTCCGCATGCAGCAAAACCTGGACAATATTCAGGCTTGGGTTGATAAGTGGCAAGTAACATTCGTACCACACAGCTGCCAGGCAATGACCATCTCCAACAAGACAGAGTCTAACGCCATTGGCCAGAAACTCATCTGGAGCTTCCACATCAATGCCATGGCTATAGAGCAGGTCAGAGGCTGGGTATTCTGTGGCAAGTGGCTCACCTCCTGACTCCCCAAAGCCTCTCCACCACCTACAAAGCACAAGTCAGGTGTGTGATGGAATTCTCTCCACTTGTTTGGACAAATGCAGCTATAAGAACATTGAAGAAGCTCAACACCATCCAGGATAAAACAGCTTGCTCGATTAGCAGCCTATCCGCCATCTTCAATATCTATCGTGGTGCACCATGGCTGCAGTGCATACTATCTGCAGGATGCACTGCAGCAATTCACTGAGGCTTCGACAGCGCCCCTGCAAACCCACAACTTCTAGCACAAGTGCAACAGGCGCATGGGAACACCATCACCTCCAAGCTCCCCTCCAAGTCACACGCAATCCTGACTTGGACATATATCGGCCGTTCATTCATCATCGTTCGGTCAAAATTCTGGAACTCCATACCGAACAGCACTGTGGGAGCACCGTCACCACATGGACTGCCGAGGTTCAAGAAGAAGGCAGCTCACCACCACCTTCTCAAGGGCAATTAGGGACGGGCAATAAATGACAAATCCCGAGTATGAATTTAAAAAAAATATATCGTTCCTTTCACGATCTGAAGACAACCCAAAGCACTTCACAGCCAATGAAGTACTTTTGGGTTTTTAGCAATGTAGGCAAAAGCAGCAACCAATTTGTGCACAGCAAGCTCCCACAAACAACAATGTGATAAATGACCAGATCATCCGGTTTAGTGAAGTCGGTCGAGGGATGAATGCGGGAGCGGGGGAATTGACTCGGGAGCCACAGGATGGCGGTGACCTGAAGGAACTGTCCCCGCCCTAACCTGAGCTGTGGGCAAAGGCTGCGGCAGCCAATGCCAGTGTCTGGAGGGAGAGGCAAGGCCGGGGCTGGGAAGGCCCCAGGACTCCATGCGGGGCCTGGGTGCGGGTTGGGGAGGTGGGGCCCTCTAGAGTTCTCACCACAGTCAGTTTACAAAGCTAACCTTGGCCTCTCCTGCCCATTTGGCACCTCCTGCCGTGGTTCTGAGGGGGCTTGACAGGGTAGATGCAGAGAGGATGTTTCCCGTCATGGGGGGATCTAGAACAAGGAGGCATAGTTTCAGAATAAGGGGTCGCCCATTTAAAACGGAAATGAGGAGGAATTACTTCTCTCAGAGGGTCGTGAATCTTTGGAATTCTCTGCCCCAGAGAGCTGTAGCTGGGTCATTGCATATATTTAAGGTGGAGATAGACAGATTTTTGAACGATAAGGGAGTGAAGGGTTGTGGGGAGAGGGCGGGGAAGTGGAGTTCAGGCCAAGATCAGATCAGCCATGATCTTATTGAATAGTGAAGCAGGCTTCACCGTGCTCCTATTTCTTATGTTCTGCTGTCGGGTTCGGCTCAGTGCAGACTTCCGCCCCCCTCCCCCGCCCCGACCTGCCACCAACACAACATTAGGTCACATTGCAGCACCGATGACTGCGACATTTAAATGTAAAGTAAGCCCATTGGCTTGCCTGTCGCCGGAGCCTCAGACAACTTGAATGTCAGCGAAGATGAAACAGTACGTCTACCCGGCCTAATTTTAACCCCACCTACGTCCACCATTCGCGCTGGATGAAGGAGGGGCGCGGGGGGTGCGTGGTTAAAGCGAGGCTTCTGAGTGGAACGACCCTTCAAAAAACAACAGTGACCACACTTCAAAAGTACTTAATTGGCTGTAAGGCGCTTTGGGACGTCGGGTGGTGGGTGAAAGACACTATACAAATGCAAGTCTTTCTTTCTCCTTTAAAATATCTGTAATGTATGTACAATAGGTCTGCCCAACACCAGGGGGCACTACCATCGGAGGTCTTAGAGTCATAGGTACACTTGTGCTGGGCCCGGTATATAACCTGAACTTCACCTTTGTATCTTCACTTCTGGAAGCCATTAAAGACTGACCAGGTTACACCTAGTCACTGGCTCACAGTACGGAGTTCATTGTATCATTTCATAAACCACAGGTGACGAGGTAAATACGAATCCACACAAAAGTATGGCGAGCACAGCACGATCGAGTACTGTTGGAATTCTTGACAGATTCAATGAGGGAGAGAATTGGGGAGATTTCACAGATCGTCTCGACCTGTATTTCGTGGCAAACGACCTAAACCAAGACGAGGATGCAGAGAAGCGCAGGGCAGTTCTTCTCACCGTCTGTGGCCCCAAGAATCTGCTCTCACCCATTCTTCCTACAGAAAAGGATTACAAAGAACTGTGTGCTCTAGTTCAGGAACACCTTAAACCCAGGGAAGGAATCCTCATATCCAGATATTGCTTCTATACACACCAGGATGTAGCGTCATTTATTGCTGACCTGAGATGACTTGCAGGGCCTTGCAAATTTAGGCCTGTGTTGGAAGACATGCTACGTGATTTTTTCATGATCGGGGTCAACCATGAGGCGATCTTAAGTAAGCTGCTGGCTGCGGAGATGCCGGACCTCACCAAGGTCATCACCATCGACCAGGCTTGCATGTCCACGCAGAAAAGCACGAAGCAGATATCGTCGCGACAAAACAGGAACTCCACGGCAAGTACTGTGTACAAAATTGCATCGTCGGCTGGCAGAGCTGCACATGGCAGGGCCTACTCGACTGTGTCTGCAAAACTAGGAGCCGCTCAAAGTTCGCTATCGAGGGCCTACTCGACTGCGTATGCGAGAACAGGAGCCGCTCAAAGCCCGCCATCGGGCGCAAATCCGAGCTCAAAGTGGCGTTGTGGGGGCAATCATCGGCCCCATCAGTGCCGCTTCAGGCAGCATGAATGCAGAGGGTGTGCGAAGATGGGGCATCTTCAGCGGACGTGTCCGCAGCGGAACAAGTGAGCTGCGACACACCACGTGGATGATGATCAATCCAGCGTGGATCTGGCAATGCAGCCCGAGGCATTTGAGAGCTCCGAGGAGGAAGTGTATAGCGTAGGTGTGTTCCTAACAAAGAGCCAACCGATAATGATGGAGGTAAAATTAAACGGCGTGCCAGTATCCATGGAATTAGACATGGGTGCGAGTCAATCGAGCATTAAACAAGAAATAAGGGATGTGTGCAATAAAGGTACAGCAGTAATCATGGGCAACTTTAATCTACATATTGATTGGGCTAACCTAACTGGTAGCAATGCGGTGGAGGAGGATTTCCTGGAGTGTATTAGGGATGGTTTTCTCGACCAATATGTCGAGGAACCAACCAGAGAGCTGGCCATCCTAGACTGGGTGATTTGTAATGAGAAGGGACTAATTAGCAATCTTGTTGTGTGAGGCCCCTTGGGGAAGAGTGACCATAATATGGTAGCATTCTTTATCAAGATGGAGAGTGACAAATTTAATTCAGAAACTAGGGTCCTGAACTTAAGGAAAGGTAACTTTGATGGTATGAGGCGCGAATTGGCTAGAATAGACTGGCAAATGATACTTAAAGTGTTGACGGTGGATAGGCAATGGCAAACCTTTAAAGATCACATGGACGAACTTCAACAATTGTGCATCCCTGTTTGGAGTAAAAATAATAAGGGAACGGTGGCTCAACCGTGGCTAACAAGGGAAATTAAGGATAGTGTTAAATCCAAATAAGAGGCATTTAAATTGGCTAGAAAAAGTAGCAAGCCGGAGGACTGGAAGAAATTTAGAATACAGCAGAGGAGGACAAAGGGTTTAATTAAGAGGGGGAAAATAGAGTACGAGAGGAAGCTTGCGGAAACATAAAAAATGACTGCAAAAGCTTCCATAGATATTTGAAGAGAAAAAGATTAGTGAAGACAAACGTAGGTCCCTTGCAGTCAGATTCGGGTGAATTTATAATGGGGAACAAAGAAATGGCAGACCAATTGAACAAATACTTTGGTTCTGTCTTCACAAAGGAAGACACAAATAACCTTCCGGATGTACTAGGGGATCGAAGGTCTAGTGAGTAGGAGGTACTGAAGGATATCCTTATTAGGCAGGAAATTGTGTTAGGGAAATTGACGGGATTGAAGGCCGATAAATCCCCAGGGCTTGATAGTCTGAATTCCAGCGTACTTAAGGAAGTGGCCCTAGAAATAGTGGACGCATTGGTGATAATTTTCCAACAGTCTATCGACTCTGGATCAGTTCCTATGGACTGGAGGGTTGCTAATGTAACACCACTTTTTTAAAAAGGAGGGAGAGAGAAAACGGGTAATTATAGATTGGTTAGCCTGACATCAGTAGTGGGGAAAATGTTGGAATCAATCATTAAGGATGAAACAGCAGCGCATTTGGAAAGCAGTGATAGGATTAGTCCAAGTCAGCATGGATTTATGAAGGGGAAATCATGCTTGAAAAATCTTCTATAATTTTTTGAGGATGTAACTAGTGGAGTGGACAGGGGAGAACCAGTGGATGTGGTGTATTTGGACATTCAAAAGGCTTTTCACAAGGTCCCACACAAGAGATTGGTGTGCAAAATCAAAGCACATGGTATTGGGGGTAATATACTGATGTGGATAGAGAACTGGTTGGCAGACAGGAAGCAGAGAGTCGGGATTAACGGGTCCTTTTCAGAATGGCAGGCAGTGACTAGTGGAGTACCGCAGGGCTCAGTGCTGGGTCCCCAGCTCTTTACAATATATATTAATGATTTAGATGATGTAATTGAGTGTAATATCTCCAAGTTTGCAGATGACACTAAACTGGGTGGTAGTGTGAGCTGTGAGGAGGATGCTAAGAGGCTGCAGGGTGACTTGACAGGTTAGGTGAGTGGGAAAATGCATGGCAGATGCAGTATAATGTGGATAAAAGTGAGGTTATCCACTTTGGGGGCAAAAACACGAAGGCAGAATATTTTGTGAATGGCGGCAGATTAGGAAAAGGGGAGGTGCAGCGAGACCTGGGTGTCATGGTTCATCAGTCATTGAAGGTTGGCATGCAGGTACAACAGGAGGTGAAGAAGGCAAATGGTATGTTGGCCTTCATAGCAAGGGAATTTGAGTATAGGAGCAGGGAAGTCTTACTGCAGTTGTACAGGGCTTTGGTGAGGCCCCACCTGGAATATTGTGTTCAGTTTTGGTCTCCTAATCTGAGGAAGGACGTTCTTGCTATTGAGGGAGTGCAGCTAAGGTTCACCAGACTGATTCCAGGGATGGCTGGGCTGACATATGAGGAGAGACTGGATCAACTGGGTCTTTATACACTGGAGTTTAGAAGGATAAGAGGGGATCTCATAGAAACATATAAGATTCTGATGGGACTGGACAGGTTAGATGCAGGAAGAATGTTCCCGATGTTGGGGAAGTCCAGAACCAGGGGACACAGTCTTAGGATAAGGGGCAAGCCATTTAGGACTGAGTTGAGGAGAAACTTCTTCACTCAGAGAGTTGTTAACCTGTGGAATTCCCTGCCGCAGAGTTGTTGATGCCAGTTCATTGGATATATTCAAGAGGGAGTTAGATATGGCCCTTGCGGCTAAAGGGATCAAGCGGTATGGAGTGAAAGCAGGAACGGGGTACTAAAGGAATGATCAGCCATGATCTTGTTGAATGGTGGTGCAGGCTCGAAGGACCGGATGGCCTACTCCTGCACCTATTTTCTATGTTTCTATGAGCCAGAGGACTTTCGAAAAGCTGTGGGAGACCAAGGCAGAGAGACCCAAGCTGAGTCCGATAAATGCGAAGTTGCATACCTACATCAAAGAGCTCATACCAGTGATCCATAGTGCAGCAGTAAGAGTGTCGTACGAGGGAGCAGTTCATGATCTACCGTTATGGATTATCCCGGGCAACGGCCCATCGTTATTCTGCAGGAATTGGCTTGAGAAAATAAATGGAAATGGTACAATATCAAAGCTTTGTCATCAGCGGATGATGATTTGTGTGCTCAAGTGCTGAGTAAATTTCCCTCACTGTTTGAACCGGGAATTGGCAGCTTCACGGGAGCCAAGGTGCAGACGCAAGGCCCATCCATCACAAAGCCAGGGCGGTCCTGTATATGATGAGAGAAAAGCTCGAATTGGACAGGCTACAACGCGAGGGGGTCATCTCATCAGTCGAATTTAATGAATTGGCCAGTCCCATTGTTCCGGTGTTAAAGAGCGATTTGTGGAGGCTACAAGGTCATAATCAGCTGAGTTTCGAAACGAGATCAGTACCCGCTACCGAAAGCTGATGATCTGTTTGCAATGCTAGCCGGGGGAAAATCGTTCACCAAATTGGACCTAATGTCGGCCTACGTGACAGGAACTGGTTGAATCATCAAAGAAACTTACGTGCATCAACACGCTCAAAGGACTGTTTATTTACAACAGGTGCCCTTTTGGCATTCGTTTGGCAGCAGCCATATTTCAGAGAAACATGGAGAGCCTATTGAAATCCGTCCCAAGGACCGTGGTATTCCAAGACGACATCCTAGTCACAGGTCATGACACCGCCGAGCACCTGCCCAATCTGGAACAGGTTTTGCGTCGTTTGGACAAAGTGGGACTCAGGCTGAAATGTTCGAAGTGCGTTTTCATGGCACCAGAGGTCGAATTCCTTGGACAATAGATCGCTGCAGATGGAATCAGGCCTACAGACGCGAAAACAGAGGCCATCAAAAATGCGCACAGGCCCCAGAATGTGACAGAGCTGCGTTCATTCCTAGGTCTTCTCAACTACTTCGGTAACTTATTACCCAAATTGAGCACAGTATTAGAGCCTTTGCACAAGCTGCTCAGGAAAGGTGAACTTCAAAACAGAGCCTTTGAGAAGGCTAGAAATCTGTTGTGTTCCCACAAGCTACTTGTACTGTATGACCCATGCAAGCGTCTAGTTTTGACCTGTGATGCATCGTCCTATGGGGTCGGCTGCGCCCTCCAGCAAGCCAATGAGTCAGGCAAACTACAATCAATTGCATATACGTCTCGAAGCCTGTCCAAGGCGGTAAGAGTCTACGGCATGGTAGAGAAAGAGGCTTTAGTATGTGTTTATGGGGTAAAAACAATGCACCAGTACCTGTTTGGACTACGCTTCGAACTGGAAACTGATCACAAGCCGCTTATATTGCTGTTCTTGGAACATAAAGGTATCAATACCAATGCGTCATCCCGCATCCAGAGGTGGGCGCTGACATTGTCTGCCTATGATTATGTCATTCGCCATAGACCAGACACCGACAACCGGAGGTGGAAACGCCAATGCCCGCAGAGCTACTCATGGTCATGGATGCCTTTGAGAGTGAAGGGTCGCCTGTCACTGCTCAACAAGTTAAGACCTGGACCAGCCAGGATCCGACCCTATCAGTGTAAAACATTGTGTTCTTAACGGGGACTGGTCGACCATCCCAAAGGAAATGGATGATGAAAGCAAACCGTACAGCCGTCGCAAAGATGAGCTTTCCATCCAGTCTGACTGTTTACTGTGGGGCAATTGTGTTGTAATACTCAAGAAAGGCAGGGCGAGATTTGTACGGGAGTTACATAGTGCGCATCCCGGTATTGTCATGAACAAGGTCAATGCCAGGTCCCATGTTTGGTGGCCTGGCATTGACTCGGACTTACAGAGTCATGCGTGCATCAGTGCAGCACTTGCATGTAGTTAAGCAATGCCCCAAAGGAAGCTCCGCTCAATCTGTGGTCATGGCCATCCAAACCACAGTCCAGAATCCACATCGACTTTGTGGGCCCCTTCCTCGGTAAAATGTTTTCTGTGGTGGTGGATGCATACTCCAAGTGGATAGAATGTGTGATCAAGTCATTCAGCACTTCCACTGCCACCATTGAGAATCTGAGAGCCATGTTTGCCACACATGGTCTGCCAGACATCATTGTCAGCGACAACGGACCATGTTTCACGAGCCTGGAGTTTCAAGAGTTCATGAAACGCAACGGCATAAAACACGTGAGGTCAGCCCCGTTCAAACCCGCGTCCAATGGTCAACCGAGAGGGCAGTTCAAACCATCAAGCAGAGCCTGAAACGCGTAACTCACGGTTCCTTGCAGACACACCTGTCACGCATACTGCTCAGTTACAAGACAAGGCCATACACGCTCACCAGGGTCCCACCTGTGGAACTATTGATAAAGAGAGGCCTCAAAACCAGGCTCTCTCTAGTCCATCCTGACCTTAACGATCATGTCGAAACACGACATCAATGCCAGCAGTGGTATCACGACAGCGCCGCAGTGTCTCGCGACATATCTGTAAATGACCCAATGTATGTACTTAACCAAGGTCAAGGGCCCAAGTGGCTCCCGGGCAATGGTATGGATAAGGAGGGTAACCGGGTGTATATGGTTAAGCTCAAGAATGGGCAGATGTGCAGGAGGCACATTGATCAAATCAAGCTAAGACACAGTGACGAACCGGAACAGTTGGAAGAAGACATCGCGAGCTTAGACGACCAACCAACTCACGTCCAGCCATCAGAAGAGCCCACTGTGGTCAACGCCCAGCCCCAGGTTGTGAGAGACTCGGAAAGCACTTGGATTGTACTGAGACGGTCAACCAGGGAGCGAAGGGCTCCGGACCGTCTGAACCTGTAATATGGACTTGTGCCAATGATGTAATGTATGTACATAAGGTCTGCCTTACACCAGGGGACACTACCGTCGGAGGCCCTAGGGTCATAGGTACACTCGTGCTGGGCCCGGTATATAACCTGAACTTCACCTTTATATCTTCACTTCTGGAAGCCATTAAAGACTGATCAGGTTACACCTAGTCACTGGCTCACAGTACAGAGTTCATTGTATAATTTCATACACCACAATATCAAAACAACGGAAGGCCAATACAAAAAACATCTCTTCTCCTCGTCCTCTCCTATCAGCCGTCTTCAGTCGTAAACCACAGTAATTGCTGTCTTTCTGAAGCAAAATGAGAAACAATCTGCGAGGATCTGCAATCTTTAACCGCACAATTTGCTTTTGTTCCTTATTTGTACATTTTGAACTTATCAAAGTTTGGCGTCTCCAAGTAAACTGTGCAATCAGTAAACAATTTGTCTGTGTGCATTCAGTATCTCTCCACTGTCACACAAATGCCTTCCCATTGATTGCCGAAATCATCATAAATATTTGTCCATTGTACACCAACCAACACGAAAATAATTGCACCTCCTATTTCAGGCCAATTTTGGCACAAATTGTAGAAAAAAGCACCAGAAAGGCCCCCATACCATCATAAACACTCGAAGAAAACTGACTCGCAAAGCGTGCACACGACATTTATTGTGTCAATCCTGCACAGCTCTTTGTTTTTCAAGTATGTTATTTGGAAAACAGTAATGATAACTTGCGTCACTTCTTGAATGCTGCAGCGACAGGCTGGTTAAAGGGGATCTAGCTGCCTTCAGGAGAAAGAGGCTTTGGCCGAGAGAAAATATGTTGTTTTGGGAAGAAAGGCAGAGCCAAAAAATAGTTCATTTTTACCGTTCCCGAGACACTGACTCCATCCCTCTCCCCAACTTTCTTCTGAGGCTGAACCAGACTGTTCGCAACCCTGGTGTCATATTTGACCCTGAAATGATCTTTCGACCACATATCCACAGCATAACTAAGACCGCCTGTTTCCACCTGCGTAACATTGCCTGTCTCTGCCCCTGCCTCAGCTTATCCGCTGCTGAAGCCCTCATCCATGCCTTTATTACCTCTAGACTTGACTATTCCAACACACTCCTGGCTGGCCTCCCACATTCTACCCAACGTAAACTAGAAGTGATACAAAACTCGGCAGCCCGTGTCCTAACTCGCACCAAGTCCCGCTCGTCCATCACCCCCTGTACTCACCGACTTACATTGGCACCCGGTTAAGCAACGCCTCGATTTCAAAATTCTCATTCTTTTTTTCAAATCCCTCCATGGCCTTGCCCTATCTCTGTAATCTTCTCCAGCCTCACGACCCCCGAGATGTCTGCGCTTCTCTAATTCTTCCCTCGTAGCATCCCTTATTATAATCATTGGTGGCCATGCCTTCTGTTGTCTAGGCTCCAAGCTCTGGAACTCCCTGCCAAACCTCTCTGCCTCTCTACCTCTCTTTCCTCCTTCCAGATTAAGGTCGAAAAGGTTTGGGGGGGGTTGCTGGAAAGACTTGCATTTATATAGCGCCTATCACAGGATGTCCCAAAGTGCTTTACAGCCAATGATGTACTTTTTCAAGTGCAGTCACTGTTGTAATGTGGGAAATTCAATTTCCGCACAGCGAGCTCCCACAAACATTAGGTGATAATGACCCGATTATCTGTTTTAGTGGTGTTGAATGAGGGATAAATATTGGCCAGGACACCGGGGATAAATCCCCCTGCACTTCTTCAAAATAACGCCATGGGATCTTTTATGTCCACTTACAAGAGCAGACAGGGCCTTGGTTTAAAGTCTCATCCGAAAGACGGCACCTCCGACAGTGCAGCACTCCCTCAGCACTGCACTGGAGTGTCAGCCTAGATTTTTGTGCTTAAGTCACTGGAGTGGGACTTGAACCCCCAATCTGCTGACCCATAGGTAAGTGCTACCCACTGAGCCACAGTTAACACAGCTGAGTAACCTGCTGAGTTTGAAGGTGAGAAGACTTTTCTTAGCCACATTAGATTCTTGCTTCCCCAAGTTGAAGGTGTTAACAGCTCTCAAAGGCATAAGCAAAAATATTCATCTTCTCTCAAAGCAAATCCTCAACCCCAGAAACGATTTGATTGGTAACAAGTAACCAATCCTTTAATGCAGCCCCAATAGAGAAATAACTTCAAATATTTTGTCCTACATTTTCAGTCTTACTATCGTCCTTCATTCTCAGTGCCTTATTTCACTGATGCCCTCTCCTGGTTTCAAATTCCACACATGCTTCTCATGGAACATATTTCTACTCATTATTGACCAAGGCAACAGCTCGTGGGAAAAGAAAAAAAATTAGAATATCACCTTGAGAATAAAAGCTCCAAAGCTTGCTCTAGGATTTAATTCGAGTTTTTTGGCTCTGGGTCAGGACTGAGGGGCCCATTAACAGTTGGCAGATGGTGGCTGTCTGCTGCTCTGATACATTGGACCTGAAATTTCTCTTGCAGCCGATTGGGGGTGGTAACCAACTCCAGGCGGGACGTCCTGTGGCTGGCGCGCAAGTCTCGCCCCCGGCCACGAAATTGCGATTAACGCCCTTCACAGGAAGTGGAGCACAATCTCACGTGATCCACTTCCTGTTGGCGCAGGTTCCAGGGGCGCTACTCGGGCGTGTTCATCAACAGCCCCAGCACTGACCACACTCGACCAGCTCCGTTAGGTGGGCCACATTGTCCGAATGCCCGACACAAGACTCCCAAAGCAAGCGCTCTACTCGGAACTCCTACATGGCAAGTGAGCCCCAGGTGGGCAGAGGAAACGTTACAAGGACACCCTCAAAGCCTCCTTGATAAAGTGCAACATTCCCACTGACACCTGGGAACCCCTGACCCAAGACCGCCCCAAGTGGAGGAAGAGCATCCGGGAGGGCGCTGAGCACTTTGAATCTCGTCGCCGAGAGCATGCAGAAATCAAGCGCAGGCAGCGGAAGGAGCGTGTGGCAAACCAGACTCCCCACCCACCCTTTCCTTCAACCGCAGTCTGTCCCACCTGTGACAGGGACTGTAATTCCCATATTGGACTGTACAGTCACCTGAGAACTCACTTTTAGAGTGGAAGCAAGTCTTCCTCGACTTCGAGGGACTGCCTATGGTGCTGATGATGTTTCCAGTGCTCCCTTCAACTTTCTCTCATTTTTTGGGTGGTCCAGCTGACCTCCCCGTCAGACGCTAGGATGCCACTTTCCTAGCGTCAGAACTTCAATATCCCTGCATCGCTAATGCCCTGTAGCACCCTAAGTGTAGTGTAAAACACTTCCCTTAGCACTCCAGTCCCCTATTCGGGCGCCAATAGTGAATATCCCAGCGGTAAACATCGTCCGGCACTAAAATTAGCGACCTGGCGGTGTCACCGCCTCTAACTGGGCTATAACTAATTTTTTAGCCCTAATTTTTTTTAATAACCCTTTGATTTTTTTTATCCCCAGTTGCTGTACCCAAGAGATTGATCTTTAATTCCAGGACAATCCTGGAGGGTTGCCAACTATTGTCGGAGCCTCGGAACGACAACCTACCTCAGAATCAAGGGTGCAGAAAAGATTTATGAGACTGGTACCAGGGATGAGGGACTTCAGTTACATTGATAAACTGGAGAAGCCGGGGTTGTTCTCCTTGCAGCAGAGAAGGTTGAGAGGAGATTTGATCGAGGTGTTCAAAATCATGAGGGGTCTGGAGAGAGTAGATAGAGGAAAACTGTTTCCATTGGTGGAAGGGTCAAGAACCAGAGGACACAGTTTCAAGGTGATTGGCGGAAGCCAACATGAGGAAAAACGTTTTTACGCAGTGACTGGTTAGAATCTGGAATGCACCGCCTGAAAAGGTGATGGAGGCGGATTCAATCGTGGCTTTCAAAAGAGAATTGGATAAGTACCTGAAGGAAATAAATTTGCAGGGCTACGGGGAAAGGGCAGGGGAGTGGGACTAGCTGAAGTGCTCCTACAGAGAGCCGGCACGGGCTCGACGGGCCGAATGGCCTCCTTCTGTGCAATAACCATTCTATGATTCTATAACTGAGCCAAGCTCTCATTGACATTTAACATTACTATGCTTGTAACTCCAGCATTCAATTTATTAAAAAGAAAACACTCATCTTTTGTGCTAAAATAAGCTAAATTGAATCCTGCAATTCCAGCAAAACAATCAAAAGTTACATCTCGATAATGTTCCCAGTTTTATGTTCCATCAGAGCTCCGTGCAAAGAGTATTTTAAGGACTTTGCTTTTGGAAATTCCTAAAAAACTTGCAGCTGTCATATGTTCCTGCATATCCAAAGGCCATAATCACCGACACAGACTTATTTGAATAAAGCTTGTTTGACTTGCATTTATATAGCGCCTTTCACCACCACCGGACGTCTCAAAGCCAGCCAATGAAGTACTTTTGAAGTGTAGGCACTGTTGTAATGTGGGAAACATATAAATGCAAGTTGATGTTGTTGGTCCTGCCATTGCTAAAATGAGCTATGGCAGAATAGGCTTGCCTTGTTCTCCTTGGTGCCAGCCTTCACCCTTCATCCCCTTTGAACAGGTTTAAGTAAAGCCTCCAGAGAGGCCGGCATTGACCTCATGATTCTATGCTGGTGGTCAAATGCTATTTACACACTGAGCACAGAAGTCTCTTCCATAAGAACATAAGAACTAGGGAGCAGTAGACTTTTCGGCTCCTCGAGCCTGCTCCGCCATTCAATAAGATCATGGCTGATCTTCTACCTCAACTCCATTTTCCTGCACTATCCCCATATCCCTTGATTCCCTTAATATCTAAAAATCTATCGATCTCTGTCTTGAATATACTCATGACTGAGCCTTCAAGGCAAAAATCAAAAAGGGCCACATTGCAGCAAAATTCTAAAAGGGTAAAGTGTCTTAAAAAGACAAGCCTCAATGCGAGGAGTATTCGTAATAAGGTGGACGAATTAACTGCATAGGCAGCAATGAATGAATATGATATAATTGGCATCACGGAGACATGGCTCCAGGGTGGCCAAGCCTCGGAACTTAACATCCAGGGGTATTCAACATTCAGGAAGGATAGACAGAAAGGAAAAGGAGATGGGGTAGTGTTGCCGGTTAAAGAGGAAATTAACGCAATAGTAAGGAAGGACATTAGCTTGGATGATGTGGAATCTCTATGGGTGGAGCTGCGGTATACCAAAAGGCAGAAAACGCTAGTGGGGGTTGTGTACAGACCACCAAACAGTAATAGTGAGGTTGGGGACAGCATCAAACAAGAAATTAGGGATGTGTGCAATAAAGGTACAGCAGTTATCATGGGTGACTTCAATCTACATATTGATTGGGCTAACCAAACTGGTAGCAATACGGTGGAGGAGGATTTCCTGGAGTGTATTAGAGATGGTTTTCTGGACCAACATGTCGAGGAACCAACTAGAGGGCTGGCCATCCTAGACTGGGTAATGTTTAATGAGAAAGGACTAATTAGCAATCTTGTTGTGTGAGGCCCTTTGGGGAAGAGTGACCATAATATGTTAGAATTCTTTATTAAGATGGAGAGTGACACAGTTAATTCAGAGACTAGGGTCCTGAACTTAAGGAAAGGTAACTTCGATGGTTTGAGACGTGAATTGGCTAGAATTGACTGGCAAATGATACTTAGAGGGTTGACAGTGGATAGGCAATGGCAAACATTTGAAGATCACATGGATGAACTTCAACAATTGTACATCCTTGTCTGGAGTAAAAATAAAACGGGGAAAGTGGCTCAACCGTGGCTAACAAGGGAAATTAAGGATAGTGTTAAATCCAAGGAAGAGGCATATAAATTGGCCAGAAAAAACAGCAAACCTGAGGACTGGGAGAAATTTAGAATTCAGCAGAGGAGGACAAAGGGTTTAATTAGGAGCGGGGAAATAAGAGTATGAGAGGAAGCTTGCCAGGAACATAAAAACTGACTGCAAAAGCTTCTATAGATATGTGAAGAGAAAAAGATTAGTGAAGACAAACGTAGGTCCCTTGCAGTCAGATTGAGGTGAATTTTTAATGGGGAACAAGGAAATGACAGACCAGTTGAACAAATACTTTGGTTCTGTCTTCACAAAGGAAGACACAAATAACCTTCCAGAAGTACTAGGGGACTGAGAGTCTAGTGAGAAGGAGGAACTGAAGGAAATCCTTATTAGACGGGAAACTGTGTAGGGAAATTGATGGGATTGAAGACTGATAAATCCCCGGGGCCTGATAGTCTGCATCCCAGAGTACTTAAGGAAGTGGCCCTAGAAATAGTGGATGCATTGGTGATCATTTTCCAACAGTCTATTGACTCTGGATCAGTTCCTATGGACTGGAGAATAGCTAATGTAACACTTTTTAAAAAAGGAGGGAGGGAGAAAATGGGTAATTATAGACCTAGTGTCAATAGTGGGGAAAATGTTGGAATCAATTATTAAAGATGAAGTAACAGCGCATTTGGAAAGCAGTGACAGGATCGGCCCAAGTCAGCATGGATTTATGAAAGGGAAATCATGCTTGACAAATCTTCTCGAATTTTTTGAGGATGTAACGAGTAGAGTGGACAAGGGAGAACCAGTGGATGTAGTGTATTTGGACTTTCAAAAGGCTTTTGACAAGGTCTCACACAAGAGATTGGTGTGCAAAATTAAAGCACATGGTATTGGAGGTAATTATTGATGTGGATAGAGAACTCGTTGGCAGACAGGAAGCAGAGAGTCGGGATAAACAGGTCCTTTTCAGCATGGCAGGCAGTGACTAGTGGGGTGCCGCAGGGTTCAGTGCTGGGTCCCCAGCTATTACAAAATACATTAATGATTTGGATGAAGGCATTGAGTGTAATATCTCCAAGTTTGCAGATGACACTAAGCTGGGTGGCGGTGTGAGCTGTGAGGAGGACGCTAAGAGTCTGCAGGGTGACTTGGACAGTTTAGGTGAGTGGGCAAATGCATGGCAGATGGGGTATAATGTGGATAAATGTGAAGTTATCCACTTTGGGGGCAAAAACACGAAGGCAGAGTATTATCTGAATGGCGGCAGATTAGGAAAAGGAGAGATGCAACGAGATCTGGCTATCATGGTACATCAGTCATTGAAAATTGGCAGGCAGGTACAGCAGGCGGTGAAGAAGGCAAATGATATGTTGGCCTTCATAGCTAGGGATTTTGAGTTTCGGAGCAGGGAGGTCTTACTGCAGTTGTACAGGGCCTTGGTGAGGTCTCACCTGGAATATTGTGTTCAGTTTTGGTTCCTAATCTGAGGAAGACGTTCTTGCTATTGAGGGAGTGCAGCGAAGGTTAACCAGAATGATTCCCGGGATGGCTGGACTGACATATGAGGAGAGACTGGATCGACTGGGCCTTTATTCACTGGAGTTTAGAAGGATAATAGGGGATCTCATCGAAACATATAAGATTTTGACGGGACTGGACAGGTTAGATGCAGGAAGAATGTTCCCGATGTTGGGGAAGTCCAGAACTAGGGGACACAGTCTAAGGATAAGGGGTAAGCCATTTAGGACTGAGAAAAGGAGAAACTTCTTCACTCAACAGAGTTGTTAACCTGTGGAATTCCATTCCGCAGAGAGTTGTTGATGTCAGTTCGTTGGATATATTCAAGAGGGAGTTAGATATGGCCCTTACGGCTAAAGGGATCAAGGGGTATGGAGTGAAAACAGGAAAGGGGTACTGAGGTGAATGATCAGCCATGATCTTATTGAATGGTGGTGCAGGCTTGAAGGGCCGAATGGCCTACTCCTGCACCTATTTTCTATGTTTCTATGTTTCACAGCCCTCTGGGGTAGGGAACTCCAAAGATTCACCACCCTCTGAGTGAAGAAGTTTCTCCTCATCTCAGTGCTAAATGACCGACCCCTTATTCTGAGATTCCAGGCCTTATAAGGCACAATATTGTGATATGAGTATCTTCACCACAAGGACTGCAGCGGTTCAAGAAGGCGGCTCACCACCACCTTCTCAAGGGCCATTAGAGTTGCGCCATAAATGCCAGTCTTGCCAGCGACGCCCACATCCTATGAACAAACAACAAACAAAACAATTCTGGTGAATCTACGCTGCACTCCTTCCAAGGCCAATATATTCTTTCTAAGGTGCGGTGTCCAAAACTTGCACACAGTACTCCAGATGTGGTCTAACGACAGAACACAAAGGTGTAGGATGATGCATTAAACCGAGGGCCTGTCAGCCCTCACAGGTGGATGCTGATAAAACCTGGAGTTAGAACTCCAACTGCAAGATGCTGAGCTGCCATTGTCATGGCAACATGGCCACAGCCTGGACTACAATAGCCAGTGGTTCTGCAGAATTGTGTTGCTTTATCATGTTGTTGCTTTGGTCGATGGCAAAAGTGATGAAGTTGTTGAGGCGGTTGAATAATACATTTGTAATTTCCGTGATGCCTGCGTGGGCAGAAAAACTGGCTCGCACTGCACATTTCTCCAAAGTTAAACTGGAAGGAGCCGATAAATCGTGCGGATTTTGACAGCCACAGGCAGTGCCGAACTCATGTGAAATGTTGTGCGGAGATCTTCATGATGGAACAGCTGTGTCACAGTATGCCCAGGGAAGCTACAAAAATATAGGCTGACACTCCAGTGCAGTGCTGAGGGAGCGCTGCCCTGTCAGAGTTGCTGTCTTTTGGATGAGACGTTAAACCGAGGGCCCTGACTGCTCTCTCAGGTGGACGTAAAAGATCCCACGGCCACTATTTTGAAGAAGAGCAGGGGGGTTCTCCCCGGTGTCCTGGGCCAATATTTATCCCTCAACTGACATTACTGAAACAGATTATCCTGTCATTATCACCTTGCTAGTTTGTGGGAGCTTGCTGTGCATAAATTGGCTGCCGCTTTTCCAGCATTACAACAGTGACGACACTCCAAAAGAGCTTCATTGGCTGTAAGAAAGGCGCTATATAAATGCAAGTCTTTCTTTCAGCTCCTCTCTATCGCCATTACTCGGTGGTTGTGCCCAATAATGGTCAACCTGTGGATGAACAGACATGCCCTCTGACAGCAGGAGCAACCCCTGAGAATCAGAGAATGGTTACAGCATGGAAGAAGGCCTATTTAAGAAAGGATATACTTGCATTGGAGGCTGTTCAGAGAAGATTCACTAGGTTGATTCCAGAGATGAGGGGGTTGACTTATGAAGATACGTTGAGTAGGTTGGGCCTATACTCATTGGAGTTCAGAAGAATGAGAGGTAATCTTATCGAAACATATAAAATAATGAGAGAGCTCGACAAGGTGGATGCAGAGAGGATATTTCCACTCATAGGGAAAACTAAAACTCGGGGACATAGTCTCAGAATAAGGGGCCGCCCATTTAAAACTGAGATGAGGAAGAATTTTTCTCTCAGAGGGTTGTAAATCTGTGGAATTCTCTGCCCCAGAGAGCTGTGGAGGCTGGGTCACTGAATATATTTAAGGAGGAGATAGACAGATTATTGAGCAATAAGGGAATAAAGGGTTATGGGGAGCGGGTAGGGAAGCGGAGCTGAGTGCATGATCAGATTAGCCATGATCTTATTGAATAGTGAAGCAGGCTTGAGGGGTCAAATGGCCTACACCTGCTCCTATTCCTTATGGCCTTATGTAAGGCCATTTGGCCCATCGAGCTCGTGCCGGTATTTATTTAATGAACTGAATTTAAATTCGCTCAAGAGAATTAGTCCATTCCTCTGGATTACTAGTCCAATAACATAACCACTATGCTACCATACACCCGAATGTTACCAGGGCCCCAAGGGTTAAATTACGAGGAAGGATTACATAAACTAGGCTTGCATTCCCTGGAATATGAAAGGTTACCCAGGGCCGTGTGGCTCAGACACAATGGGCCGAAAAGGCCTCCTCCTGTGCTATGTTAAGGGATGATTTGCTTGAGTTTTTAGAATTTTGCAAAGAATTGACAGGGTAGTTCGAGAGAAATGTTTTCCGCTGGTGGGGGAGTCTCGGGCAAGATGAATGAATTGTTAAAATCAAAGCCAGGCCAATTGGGAAAGAAATTTGGAAACACTTCTTCATGCGAAAGCTGGTCGAAGTGTGGACCTCTCGCCCACAAATGCAGTCAATGTTAGCTCAATCAATAATTATCGCAGATCGATAGATTTTGGCGAGGTAAGGGTATAAATGAATATGGCAGGTGAATGGAGTAACGGTACAGATCAACCGTGATCTCATTGAAAGGTGGTGGAGAAGGCTCGAGGGGCTGAATGGCCTGCGCCTATTCCTATGTTCTTACGGGGCTATGCTGCTAGCATGGCTTGGAGAATAGGAGCTGTAGTCTCACCTCCGACCCCGAGTTCCCGTCTAGCATGGCGTAACCTCACAAAATAATGTCTGTCTGAATTATAGAATCGTACAGCACAGAAGCGGGCCATTCAGCCCATCATGACTGTGCCAGCTGTTGAAAGAGCATTCCAATTAGTTCCACTCTCTCACCCTTTCTCCATCGCCTTGCAAATTTCTCCTTTTCAAGTATTTATCCAATTCCCCTTCAGAAAGTTTCTATTGAATCTGCTTCCATTGCCCTTTCAGGCAGCAAATTGCAGATTATAACAACTTATTGCGGAAAAAAATTATTGCGGAAAAAAAATTCTTCTCATCTTCCACCTGGCTCTTTTGCCAATTGTCTTAAATCTGTGTTCTCTGGTTACTGGCTCTCCTGCCAGAGGAAGCAGTTTCTCCCTGTCTACTCTATCAAATCCCTTTGCAATTTTGAACAGCTCTACTCAATCTCCCCTTCAGCTACTATATCCAAAGGAGAGAAAGACTTGCATTTAGATAGCACCTTTCATGACCTCAGGATGTCCCAAAGCACTTTACAGCCACTGAAGTACTTTTGAAATGTAGTCAGTGCTGTAATGTAGAAAACACGGCAGCCAATTTGCGCACAGCAAGCTTGCAATGTAATAATGACCAGATAATCTGTTTTTAGTGACGCTGGTTGAGGGGTAAATATTGGCCAGGACACCAGGGAGAACTCTCCTACTCTTCTTCAAAATAGGGGCTATGGGATCTTTTGCGTCCACCTGTGGGAACAAACGGGGCCTCAGTTTAACATCTCGATCCCAGCTTCTCCAGTCTCTCCGCATAACTGAAGTCCCTCATCCTTGGTGCGATTCTGACAAATCTCCTCTTCACCCTCTCCAAGGCCTTGACATCCTTCCTAAGTTCCTTCACATGGACAGCGGCCTTTGACTCTTTTTTTGTGTTCCGAATCAAACTCCGTTCACATTCCTCCCACGGCAGCCTGAGCTAACTGAACATATCTTCTACTTTGTCGAGCATTACGATCTGAATGAATCTCTGGATGCAACTAAATTCAAGGCAAAGTTATTTTCTCCCTGTCCAGTCAGACGTGTCACTCAGTTCAATGCCAATGGGGCTCTGGGCCCAGGCTGCTCGACAAGATAGGCAGAGTCCAATTTAAAATGGGAGATTCTGTCCTCTTATCCTTGTGCATGCCAGACTTAGCGCTGCAGCTTAAAGAACAAGGGGGAAGATACAGCTGCTGCCTTCCATCTTCTCTCCGCCTCGGTGACTTCTGAAAACAGGCCAGGTCAATTCCACGCTCTGGCTGTGCGCTTAAAGGTGTACCTGTCCCCGTGAAAAGTAGCTCACAAACCTTTTACTGGGCAAGAGTGGAATTATTGCACAGGGAGGTAAAAGTCCCCAGTCACAAAGCACTGTAAACACAATATTTTAATGTGTTCATCCATGCCTTCCATGCCTTTGTTACCTCTAGACTTGACTATTGCAAAGCACTGGAATACTCTCCACTTGCCTGGATGAGTGCAGCTCCAACCACATTCAAGAAGCTCAACACCATCCAGGACAAAGCTTAATTGGCACCCCATCCACCACCTTAAACATTCACTCCTTACAACACCGATGCACCGTGGCTGCAGTGTGTACCATCTACAAGATGCACTGCAACAACTCACGAAGGCTTCTTCAGCAGCACCTCCAAAATCCGTGACCTTTACCACCTAAAAAGACAAGGGCAGCAGGCACATGGGAACACCACCACCTCCACGTTCCCCTCCAAGTCACACACTATCCTGACTTGGAAACATATCGCCGTTCCTTCATCGTCGCTGGGTCAAAATCCTGGAACTCCCTCCCTAACAGCACTGTGGGAGCACCTTCACCTCACAGACTGCAGCGGTTCAAGAAGGCGGCTCACCACCACCTTCTCAAGGGGCAATTAGGGATGGTCAATAAATGCTGGCCTTGCCAGCGATACCCACATCCAATGAAGAAAAAAAAAACTTCTGACTGGCCTCCCAGATTCTACCCTAGGTAACTAGAGGTGATCCAAAACTCGGCTGCCCGTGTCCTAACTTGCACCAACTCCTGTTCACCCATCACACCTGTGCTCGCTGACCTACAGTGGCTTCTGGTTAAGCAACGCCTCGATTTCAAAATTCTCATCCTGGTTTTCAAATCCCTCCATGGCCCTCGCCCCGCCCTATCTCTGTAATCTCCTCCAGCCTCACAACATCCTACGATGTCTGCGCTCCTCTAATTCTGCCCTCTTGAGCATCCCTGATTATAATCGCTCAACCATTGGTGGCCGTGCCTTCTGTTGCCTGGGCCCCAAGCTCTGGAACTCGCTGCCTAAACCTCTCTACCTCTCTACCTCTCTTTCCTCCTTCAAGACGCTCCTTAAAACCTAACTCTTTCACCTGCCCTAATTTCTGCTTATGCGGCTCGGTGTCAAATCTTTTGTCTCATAATACTCTGTGAAGTGCCTTAGGACGTTTCACTATGTTAAAAGCGCTATATAAATAAAAGTTGTTGTTGCTATTGTTGTTGTTCACAAAGATGCTACCCCGCCGTGGAGTAGTGCTCTCATGCAGCGTGGAGGCCCCGACCTGCGGAAGAACACCAGCGGCAGGTCGGGGCCATAAAAGGTGAGCAGCCCTGGGAGCAGCGTGAGCTCGTGCAGGAGGGCGATGGCAGGGAAGAGGGCGATTGGATTGGACGTCACCATAATCCAGGTCACTGATTCGAGCATGGGCAGGTTGCAGCAGGAGCGGCAAGGTCAGGGTGCAAGAGCAGCGAGTGATCGGGGCCCAAGAGAGATGAGAGCCCAGGGGCAGCACGGCCCAGCCCACACTGCGATATGTGTATGCAGTAGGTCCGTGCAGCAGAGCAGGTCTCCAGTCGTCTTGGTTAACCTCGCCACTGGACTAAGACCTAGCTCTGTCAAGCCTGTGTGGTGGCTGGTATGCAACGGCCACCACACATTAAAAAAATCCACGCACAGGCATCTTCCATCCTTCAATATGCTGTTCAGGACCAAGAATATTAGGTCCTTCATTGAAACACCTGTGAACTTATCCTTTTTTGGTGTGGAAGCAAGTCATCCTCGATATGAGGGAATGTCTAAGAAGAAGAAACCCCACAGTGACTAAACTAACTTCTACCTGGTGTTTGAAAACAAATCGTGTGTGAAAATATCATCATGGATAATGTATGTCTGGAATGCTACCATTTTGTTGACCCTATCTTCCCCCAAATGATGCGTTGCTGATTAAATGTGGTACAATTCCACTACAACAACTTGCGTTTATATTAACGCCCCCAAGGCGTTTCACGGGGACTTTTCCAGACAATATCTGGCAATGAGTCACCTAAGGCGATATTAGGACAGGGTGACCAAAGCTTGATCAGAGAGGCATATTTTAAGGAGCGACTTATAGGCAAGAGAGAGGTAGAGAAGCAGTAAAGTTTCGGGAGGGAATTACTGAGCCTGGGTCCTAGGCAGCTGAAGGCACGGCCACTTTACAAGGTTGGTCATTAGCTGTAAAGTTATTTTGGGCTGAGTTTGCAGGACAGGTTCACTGACTTGAAGTGGAGTCACTGTTGTAATGTAGAAAACGTGGCAGCCAATTTACACACAGCAAGGTCCCACATACAACAATGTCATAATGACCAGATAATCTGTTTTTAGCGATGTTGGTTGAGGGATAAATATTGGCCAGGACACCGGAGAGAACTCCGTGCAAACTTTCAGGTCCACCTGAGAGGGCAGACGGGCCTTGGTTTTACGTCTCATCTGAATGATGGCACCTCTGACGGCATGGTGAACGCTCAGTACGGCACTGGGAGTGTCAGCCTAGAGCGCTGTGTGCAGTTCTGGTCACCACATTACAGGAAAGATGTGACTGCACTAGAGAGGGTACAGAGGAGATACACAAGGATGTTGCTTGGACTGGAGAATTCTAGCTATGAGGAAAGATTGGATAGGCTGGGGTTGTTTTGTTTGGAACAGAGGAGGCTGAGGGGAGACCCTACTGAGGTGTATAAAATTAACAGGAGCCTAGATTGGGTGGATCGGATGGACCGATTTACTTTAGCAGAGAGGGCAACAACCAGGGGGCATAGATTTAAAGTAATTGGTAGAATGATTAGAGGGGATCTGAGGGGATTCTTTTTCACTCAGAGGGTGGTGAGGGTCTGGAACTCTCTTCCTGAAAGGGTGGGAGAGGCAGAAATCCTCACCACATTTAAAAAGTACTTGGATATGCACTTGAAGTGCCGTAACCTTCAGGGCTACAGACCAAGAGCTGGAAAGTGGGATTCGGCTGGATAGCTCTTTGTTGGCCGGCACAGACATGATGGGCTGAAATTGCCTCCTTCTGTGCTGTAATTCTATGATTATGGGCTCGAAAGATAAATTTAGGACACTACTTCAAGGTAAACCATGCCTATAGAATGAGGAGATATTGGCTAAAACTGGGAATGGCTTGCGTCACTTGTGGCTCAGTGGGTAGCACACTCACCTCTGGATTAGAAGATTGGGGGTTCAAATCTCACTCCATGGAACTTGAACACAACAAATTCTAGGCTGACACTCCAGTGCACTGTTGGAGGTGCTGTTTTTAAGATGAAATGTTAAACTGAGGCCCTATCTGCTTTCTCAAGTGGACATAAAAGATCTCAAGGCAATATTTTGAAGAAGAGCAAGGGAATTATCCCTTGTTTCCTGAGCCAATATTTATCCCTAAATCAACATAACAAAAAAACAGATTATCTGGTCATTATACGAACATAAGAAATGGGGGCAGGAGTAGGCCAGACGGCCCCTCGAGCCTGCTCCACCATTCAATAAAATTATGGCTGGGCTGATCTGATCATGGACTCAGCTCCACTTCCCTGTCCACTCCCTATAACCCCTTATCCCTTTATCGTTTAAGAAACTGCCTATTTCTGCCTTAAATTTATTCAATGTCCCAGCTTCCACAGCTATCTCAGGCAGTGAATTCCACACCCTGAGAGAAGAAATTTCTCCTAATTTCTGTTTTAAATGGATGGCCCCTTATTCTAAGATAATGCCCTCTAGTTCTAGTCTCCCCCATCAGTGGAAACATCCTCTCTGCATCCACCTTGTCAAGCCCCCTCATAATCTTATACGTTTCGTTAAGATCACCTCTCATTCTTCTGAATTCCAATGAGTAGAGGCCCTACCTACTCAACCTTTCCTCATAAGTCAACACCCCTATCCCCGGAATCAACCTAGTGAACCTTCTCTGAACTACCTCCAAAGCAAGTATATCCTTGCTTAAATATGGAAACCAAAACTGCATGCAGTATTCCAGGTGTGGCCTCACCAATACCTTATATAGCTGTAGCAAGACTTCCCTGCTTTTATACTCCATCCCCTTTGCAATGAAGGCCAAGATACCATTGTCCTTCCTGATCATTTGCTGTACCTGCATACTATCCTTTTGTGGGAGCTTGCTTGTATGCAAATTGGTGCTGTGTTTCCCACATTACAACAGTGACTACACCCCAAAAGTACTTCATTGGCTGTAAAGTGTTGTAAGGTGGCCTGAGGTCGTGAAAGGTGCTATATAAATGCAAGTATTTCTATATGGGCCAGGTATCAGCAAAAACTTCTTTATGCAGATGGATCAACACTTGGAAGAGTTTTACAGATCCTAATGGAAGTATTCATTCCAGAATGAGTTGGATGGCACGATAATGACCAAAGATAGGCTGAACGGACTCCCTAGTCTCTACTTACTTTGTGATTGGGTGAGGCATCAGAGAGCTACTGCTGCCCCTGGAAGCGTATCACAATACCCTTTGGAGCAGCGGGTCTGATCATTCTACCACAGCTGATGAATGGGTCTGGGATTGTGCCATAACATTGAAATATCCTACATTTCACCATACCAGGTGTCAGTGTGGCTCTTGCCTGAGTCATAAACTTGTGAGTTCAAGCCCCGCTTCAGGACTTGCATCGGTAAACTCGGCCGAAACTTCCAGTGCAGTACTGAGGGAGTGCTGCCTTGCTGGGGGTCTCACTCTTTGGATAAAATGTTAAACTCTGCGTGATCAAAATTCCGTGGTGCTGTAGAAAGAAAGGTAGGGAGTACACCTGAATTCTTGGCCGATGGTTCAAAATCTGGACTAATTTTCTGTTTGCAGGACTTTGAGTTTGCCCTTGCAACAGTGACTGGAAAAAGCAATTCATTGGTTTTGTAGCAGTTCACAACACTCTAAGGATGTAAAGCATGAAATAACTGCAACTTCCAAGACAACAAAATAAAGGTTCCAGTGATTTATAATCTGGGTAGAAAGATTGGGTATAGAACAATGCAGAGACTGAGAGAGAGCAATGAGCAAAAGGGGTAGTGATGGGACTAGACCGAGAGAAAGAAAGAACTTGCATTTATATAGCGCCTTTCACGGCCTCTGGATGTCCCAAATCGCCTTACAGCCCATGAAGTAATTTTTGGAAATGTCATCATCATAGGTAGTCCCTCGGAATCGAGGAAGACTTGCTTCCACTCCCGAAGTGAGTTCTTTGATGGCTGAACAGTCCAATACGAGAGCCACAGATTCTGTCACAGGTGGGACAGATAGTCGTTGAGGGAAGGGGTGGGTGGGACTGGTTTGCAGCATGCTCTTTCCGCTGCCTGCGCTTGATTTATGCATGCTCTCGGCGTTGAGACCCGAGGTGCTCAGCGCCCTCGGAAGTGTAGTCACTGTTGTAATGTTGAACACTGTGGAGCAGCAAGATCGAGGGAAGAACTGAAAGTTCAAAAAAATGATGCTCTTCAAGCATGGCTGCCCTGCTCAAACTGCTGACAGATTGACTGGCAATGATCACATTGCTATATGTGGGAGCTTGCTGTGCGGCAATTGGCTTCCACGTTTCTTACATTACGCAGTGACTACACTCCCCCCAAAAAGTACTTCATTAGTTGCAAGACACTTTTAGACTTCCTTGAGGTGGTGAAAGGCGCTATAGAAATACCAGTTGTATTTCTTTTACCTCACCGGCCTGAGTCGATATCAAGCCATTGAGAGCGCAGAGGGGTGGAGAAATTTGTTTGGCCACAATTGGACAGAGCAAATAAAGAGAAACTGTTTCCAATGGCCGAACCGTCGTTAACCAGCGGGCACAGATTTAAGGCAAAAGAAACAGAGGCGACATGAGGAAAACCCTTTACACAACGCGTGGTTAGGATTTGGAACGCGCTGCCTGATAGGGTGGTGGATGTAGATTCAATAGTAGCCTTCAAAAAGGGAATTGGATCAATACTTGAAGGAGAAAGAATTGCAGCAATACGGGGAAAGAGCGGGAAGGAGCGGGACTAACTGGATTGCTCTTCGAAAGAGACAGCGCGGACTCGATGGGCCGAATGGCCTCCTTCTATGCTATACCATTCTATGATTCTATGATTGCGCAGGACCACATCAGGCTGGGTGTCATGGACAAGTGGAGGGCAGGGAAGGTTTAAAAAAATTCCAAGCTTCGAACTACCTGCCTGGTTTTACAGTGTTGTCGTTGCTAACTGACACTGATTCTGTTTGACCGTTCTTTGTCAACTACAGATATATTTCAAAAGAAAATGTATCAGCTATCCCTTCAGGTAGCGAGCTGTAAGTTTACTCATTTAAGTGTAAAATGAATGCGGTCTATTCATTTTAAATGTACAGGTTAGCGGAGCTAATATCTCCCTTCTGCATAGATACTGGATAATAAGACTCCCTTTACTTTCCCCTGCAGTCCATTCAAGTCTTGGAATCCTTGCCTGATTCTTATTTAGATGACTTATCTCAATTTTTTCAGGATTATATATTCTCTTTTTATTAAAAAAATAGATCTGCAGTCGCCCCGAGGCGAGGCCATTGTTTGGTTAACAACATTCGTATTCACGGTGCATTTGCCACTGAACAATCAGAGTGAGAAACACATTGCTGTGTGCCATTGTGTTAAAGTATCAAGTGGGAATAGGTCAGTAAATGGCTTCGTTGCACCGCTGTGTGCAGAATGACTTATCAAATTTACCAGCTGGTTGTAAGCTACTGAACCACACAACTAGGGACACTGGGGGGCAGGTGATAGAGGAGCAAGTGCCACGTTTCCACATCCTCGACGATGGCGAGATTATTCAGGCGCTGATCAGCAGGTATGAAGACAGGATTTTGTCGCAACTCCCTATCTCATGGCCTTGCTCTGCACGCATCCGCGCAGCCTACTGAGCGGAAATAATATTAACCTGCAAATTGGAAAGTGCGCTCTATTGAATGTATGCAAGCTGCATCCGGTCCGGCAAAGCCTCGATTTTAAAATTCTCATCTGTGTTTTCAAATCCCTCTCTATCTCTTTAACACCTCCAACCCCCACAATCCTCCGAGATCCAATTGTGGCCTCTTGTGCATCCCTGATGGTAATCGCTCCACCACTGGTGGCCTTGCCTTCTGTTGCCGAGGCCCTAAGCTCAGGATTCCCTCCCTAAATCTCTCCGCCTCTCTCTCCTCTTTTAAAACAGTCCTGAATACCTACCTCTTTAACCAAGCTTTTGGTCACCTGTTCGAATTATTCGGCTCGGTGTCAAATTTTAACATTCCTGTGAAGCATCTTGGGATGTTTTACGACATGAAGTATGCTATATAAATGCAAGTGGTTGTTGCTGTTACAGCTGGATAGGAGGCTATTGCATAGAATCGAACTGCACAGAAGTAGACCATTCGGCCCATCATACCTGCACCGGCTCTTTGAAAGAGCAGTCCAATTTAGTCCCACACCCAGCATTCTCCCCATAACCCTGAAAATTAGTCTTCAAAGTTCCCACATTACAACAGTGACTGCACTCCAAAAACACTTCATTGGCTGCAAAGCGCTTTGAGACGTCCGATGGCCGTGAAAGGCGCTAAATAAATGCAATTCTTTCTTCAAATACATGTCCAATTGCCTTTTGAAAGTTTTAATGGAATCTGATGCCATCATCCTTTCAAGTAGTGCATTCCCACATCCTAAAAACTCTCTTTGTGAAGAAATATCTTCTAATTTTCCCTCGTGCTTTTGCCAATAATTTAAATCTATGACCTCTGGTTACCGACCCAGAATGACTTCCTACTTGTTCTGTTAAAAGCTCTCATAATTTTGAATACCTCTGTTAGGACTCCCCTTAATTTTCTCTGTTCTGAGGAGAACAATCCCAGCTTCTCCAATCTCTCCATATAACTGAAATCGCTCAATCCTGGTACCATCCTGGTAAATCTCCTCTGCGCCTTCCCCAGGGCATTGCCATCCCTCCCACAGTATGGAATCCAGAATTGTACAGCTGAGGCCTAAACAGTGATTTCTGTGCCTCAGTGGGTCGCACTCTCGCTTCTGAGTCAGAAGGTTGTGGGTTCAAATACCACTCCAGGGACTTGAGCGCAAAAAAATCTAAGCTGACACTTCAGTGTAGTATCGAGTGAGTGCTGCACTATCGGAGGTGCCGTCTTTCAGATGATGTTAAACTGAGGCCCCATTTGCTCTCTCAAGTGGACATAAAAGATTTCATGGCACTATTTCGAAGAAGAACAGGGGAGTTATCCCCGGTGTCCTGGCCAATATTTATCCCTCAATCAACATAACAAAAAAACAGATTATATGGTTATTATCACATTGCTGTTTTTGGGAGCTTGCTTGTGTGCAAATTGGCTGCTGCGTTTCCCACATTACAACAGTAACTGCACTCCCAAAGTACATCACTGGCTGTAAAGCGCTTTGAGACGTCCATGTGGTCATAAAAGGTGCTATATAAATCCAAGTCTTTCTTTCTAAAAGTTTAGAACGTCTTCCTTATTTTTGTATTCAATGCCCCTATTTACAAAGCCAAGTATCCCGTAAGCTTTCTTAACTGCCTTAAAACTTGCTCAGTCATCTTCAAATGTATATGTATCCTCAGGTCCCTCTGTCCTTGCACCCCACTTAATTTAGATTACCGAATCACTCCACCAGCGATTTCTGCCGGGTAAGGTTATGCGTTTGCCTGTTGGTCATCGACCCATGACCTTCCTCGCTGCCATGCTCCACCTCACAGTCAACAAGCTCCCCGCTGGAACGTAACTAAACTACAGAACCAGTGGGAAGCTGTTCAATCTTGGCTGTCTCCAGGCCAGGTCCAAGGCCACCACAACCTCTGTCGTCAAGCTACAGTATGCGGATGACGCCTGCGTCTGCGCACATTCAGAGGACATAGTCGGCGTATTTACTGAGGCGTACGAAAGCATGGCCCTTATGCTAAGCATCCGGAAGAGAAAGGTCCTTCACCAGCCTGTCTTTGCCGCACAGCACTGCCCCCCAGTCATCAAGATCCTGGACAACATGGACCATTTCCCATACCTCGGGAGCCTCATCAACAAAAGCAGACATTAATGAGGAGATTCAACACCGCCTCCAGCGCAGCCTTCGGCCGCCTGAGGAAAAGAGTGCTTGAAGATCAGTCCCTCAAATCTACCACCAAGCTCATGGTCTGCAGGGCTGTAGTAATACCCGCCCTCCTGTATGGCTCAGAGACATGGACCATGTATAGTAGACACCTCAAGTCGCTGGAGAAATACCACCAACGATGCCTCCGCAAGATCCTACAAATCCCCTGGGAGGACAGACGCACAACATTACTGTCCTTGACCAGGCCAACATCTCCAGCATTGTAGCACTGACCACACTTGATCAGTTCTGCTGGGCAGGCCACATTATCCGCATGCCAGACACGAGACTCCCAAAGCAAGCGCTCTACTTGGAACTCATTCGTGGCAAACGAGCCAAAGGTGGTCAGAGGAAACGTTACAAGCACAACCTCAAAGCCTCCCTGATAAAGTGAAACATTCCCACTGACACCTGGGAGTCCCTGGCCAAAGATCGCCTTAAGAAGAGGAAGTGTATCCGGGAGCATGCAGAAATCAAGCGCAGGCAGCGGAAAGAGCGTGCGGCAAACCAGTCCCACCCTCCCTTACCCTCAACGAATGTATGTCCCATCTGTGGCAGGGACTGTGGCTCTCGTATTGGACTGTTCAGCCACCTAAGGACTCATTCTAAGAGTGGAAGCAAGTCTTCCTCGATTCCGAGGGACTGCCTATGGTGATGATCTAAACGTCACGCCTGACAGTAGATGATCATGGCTGAATATTTCACTCAACATCCAGACAAGCTCACCTCCTGGATAGAGGTGTTGCATAGCGATCAGGTGTAGCAATATTGGCTGATGTTTTTCTGCCCACCTCCCTGCCCCGTTTCAACCCACCACCCTACCTACACCTCCCCCTCGCCCACCCTACATCACTCCCACTCGGGCCTAGGAAGTCTGAGGGCCTGTTCTGGAGCCTCTGTTGCTCTCAGTGCAGAGGCCAGCTACAACAGCAGGGGCTGAACATTAAAAGCGAGGGAATGCAGCTTTGCGGGTTTAATTTTAAACTGGAGACCCTGTTGGTGAGCCTCAGTGCAACTCTGGATGACTGGAGTGCCCTTTATATTACAGAGTGGGAGCTTTGTTTATGTTCTCAATAACACTCTCTCTCTCTCTTTCCTACACACTCTCTCTCTCTCTCTTTCCCCTACACCCTCTCTCTCCACTACACACCCTCTCCCTCTCTCTCTCTTTGCCCTACACCCTCTCTCTCTCTCCCCGACACACCCTCTCCCTCACTCTCTCCCCTACACCCTCTCTCTCTCTCTCTCTTACACACCCACTCCCTCTCTCTCTCCCCTACACACTCTCTCTCGTTTTCCCCTACACCCTCTCTCTCCCCTACACACCCACTCCCTCTCTCTCTCTCCCCTACACCCTCTCTCTCACTCGCTCTCTCTCTGCCCTCAGTGAAAACTGCCTGACTTAAAAGAAAATTCCATCCTTATAAACATGAACAAGGGAGAAAATACCCAGACAGGCATCAGCCATGGCTGAGTGCAACCTTCGGTCGCCTGAGGAAGAGAGTATTTGAAGACCAGGATCTCAAACACGGCACCAAGCTCATGGTCTACAGAGCAGTAGTGATACCTGCCCTTCTATATGCTTCAGAGACATAGACTATATACATCAGGCACCGCAAAGCGCTGGAGAAGTACCATCAACACTGACTCCGCAAGATCCTGCAAACCCATTAGCAGGATAGGCGCACCAATGTTAGTGTTCTCACCCAGGCCAACATCCCCAGCATCGAAGCACTGACCACACTCGACCAGCTCCGTTAGGCGGGCCACGTCGTCCATATGCCTGATACGAGACTCCCAAAGCAAGCGCTCTACTCAGAACTCCTACACGGCAAGCGAGCCCCAGGTGGGCAGAGGAAACGCTTTAAAGACACCCTCAAAACCTCCTTGAACAAGTGCAACATCCTCATTGACACCTGGGAATCCCTGGCCCAAGAACGCCCAAAGTGGAGGAAAAGCATCCGGGAGGGCGCTGAGCACCTCGAGTCTCCTCGTCGAGAGTAAGCTGAAGCCAAGCTTAAACAGCAGAAGGAGCTCATGGAAACCCAAGCACCCTACCCACCCGTTCTTTCAACCACCATCTGCCCCATCTGTGACAAGAGACTGTAGGTCCCGCACCTGAGAACTCATTTTTAGCGTGGAAACAAGTCCTCCTCGACTCCGAGGGACTGCCTAAGAGAGAGCAGCACTCTCATCTCAGAGTCAGGAGATCGTGGGTTCAAGTCCCACTGCAGTAACAAGGACGAAATCCAGGCTGACACCCCAGTGTAGCCCTGAGGGAGTGTTATATTTTTGGAGTTGTTGTCTTTTGATGTTAAAGCAATGCCCTGTCTGCTCTCTCAGGTGAAGGTTAAAGATCCTACGGCACTATTCGAAGAATAGTAGGGGAAGTCACCCTGGTGTCCTGGCCAATATTTGTCCATCGACTAACGTCACTTAAAATACATTATCTGGTCATTATCAGATTGTTGTTCATGGATCTTTCTTTGCGTAAATTGACTGTTCCGTCACAACAGTGCCTATACTTCTAAAGTACTTCATTGGCCGAAAAGTGCTTTGGGATGTCCTGACGTGAACAGTGCTACATAAATGTAAGTCTTTCTTTTTTTAACATCTTTGGAACTGAAGGACAAAAAGTGAATGCAAGAGATCAGAAGAGGGAAGGAAACAGATGGAGGTTGAGGGTGGAAGGTAGGGGGAAAATAGTGACAAAATCCAGAGCCTTACCAAGATTATACCACATGTCACGGATTGCAGCCCCGATGGTGCCTCTCATATCTCCATATCTACAGAATATAGGAAGATAACTGTTAGTGTTATCTGCGAAGGACTCAGGTCTTTCAAAGCACAATCATTTCTTCCACGTGACGAAGCCCTGAGTTTTTGATTGCAAAATATAACTGTGTAAGATATCTTATTCTTATATACATATAGACATAGGATTAGGATTTGGTTCAATCTTATATGATTACGGTTTTTAGTTTGTTTGACATATTAATGGCTTGTAGATTTGTAACCTCACTAGAAATAATGAAATGGTTAAGTTGTTCATTCCCAGGATGCTTCAGGGAATAGATCACATTTAGAAAGGAAGTTCTTTGTCAGCGAGGTCAACCTTTTGTTAGCAAGGAGGGTATTGAGATAGAAAACAGCACAATGGGCCCAAGTGGGCCTGGACTAATGATTGCCCCCCCCCTGCTGTTACTGGGGTCAGTTTGTCGACTCCGGACTGGCTGCTGGTTATGACCCAGCTGTCCATTGCGGATAGCAATCGCCTTGGTCATGATGTGATTACCACATCATGCCCCTTCCTCCTGCTGTTCACTGTTTCGCAGCATGTTCCTGTTATCTGGTTGGAACAGCGCTTAACCCAGTGACTGTGCTTTGGCCCCAACCACGCTGCAACCTTTTCCATTGTTAGTGAGCACGTACACAGCACACAGCTACTCTATAATTATAAATTCATCAGGTCCCAGTTAATCAGGTCCCACAATAGTTAATCAGGTCACACACTCCCCACCCACCCTTTCCTTCAACCACTGTCTGTCCCACCTGTGACAGAGACTGTAATTCCCGTATTGGACTGTTCAGTCACCTGAGAACTCACTTTTAGAGTGGAAACAAGTCTTCCTCGATTCCGAGGGACCGCCTATGATGATGACGTTTTGGCATGTTTCAGATATCCAGCTGAACAAAACTCATCATCACGAGTTTCTAACTAAAAGACCAATTGCGTTCACTTTGCCACTAATACAAGAGAGGCGTTACTTCCCTGTATAACGTTTACCATTTCCCATACCTCGGGAGCCATTGACGACGAGATCCAACACTGCTGCCAGTGCAGCCTTCGGCCGCCTGAGGAAAAGAGTGTGTGAAGACCAGGCCCTCATAACTGCCACCAAGCTCATGGTCTACAGGGCTGTAGTAATACCCGGCCTCCTGTATGACTCAGAGACATGGACCATGTACAGTAGACACCTCAAGTCACTGGAGACATACCACCAACGATGTCTCTGCGAGATCCTACAAATCCCCTGGGAGGACAGACGCACCAACATCAGCGTCCTCGTCCAGGCCAACATCCCCAGCATTGAAGCACTGACCACACTCGATCAGCTCCGCTGGGCAGGCCACATTGTTCACATGCCTGACACAAGACTCCCAAAGCAAGTGCTCTACTCGGAACTCCTTCATGGCAAACAAGCCAAAGGTGGGCAGAGGAAACGTTACAAGGACAACCACCGACACCTGGGAGTCTCTGGCCAAAGACCACTCTAAGTGGAGGAAGTGCATCCGGGAGGGCGCTGAGCACCTCGAGTCTCAACGACGAGAGCATGCAGAAATCAAGCGCAGTCTGCGGAAAGAACGTGCAGCAAACCAGTTCCACCCACCCCTTTCCTCAACGACTATCTGCCCCACCTGTGACAGAGTCTGTGGCTCTCGTATTGGACTGTTCAGCCACCTAAGAACTCACTTCAGGAGTGGAAGCAAGTCTTCCTCGATTCCGAGGGACTGCCTACGATGATAATGATTATAAGAGAAGCATTACTTCAATGGCTCTCAGTTATTTCTGTGGTTTCAATGAACGGAATATCCAAACATGATCCAACTGACACTTCCTTCCAATCTTTCTTGCAAATATTAAATAGGTTTATTACTGGGAAATATCAGGAGCAGCCAGTAATGAGTTGCAAAATGAGTCAGACAGAGATGGATCTTCTCAGTGACAGAAAACATGCAGGTAAACACATTGTGCTTTCACTCAATAAATCTGGACTCAAATCCAATCCAGATGGAGAAGGTCCCTTCAGCCTCTTTGTTGCAGGATCTTAAAACAAAACGAGTTCCGTCAGTCTCAATCCAATTACAGCAGGCACAAGTCCATAACACAAAAAGTACCCTCGAGTTAGCCATTAATTGACACTAACTCAAAAAAATCAATGACACAGAATATGAAAGTTGGCAGTGTCCCACTGTGTATGCACTGGGCATCATTTCAAATATGACTGCGGCTGAAGGTCTACTGGGCAAGGGTGGGTGAGTTCCGCATTGCTCTGGAATGATGTTGCAATCGACCTTGGAGAATCTGACGCAAAGTGAAAAGGCTCTTTAACTTTCCTACAGGACAGCTCTCTCTCAGCGTGATTCACACAGTACGGAGCTCCTGCAGATGCCGGCGCGGACACGATGGGCCGAAATGGCCTCCTTCCGTGCTGTAAATTTCTATGATTCTATGATAAACCGTGTGCAGTTTAAATCCTGAATGAGATCAGATTTCAAACTTTGCCCGAAAATGTATCTGTAAGATCATAACAGCACATAAAATGAGACAAGGTCATGCAAGCAATCTTACCCACTCCTTCCACAAACCAAATAGTCATCGGCTCAGAAATTGGCCTCCTTAGCCCCCACCCGTGATTGCCTCCGGTGGGGGCGGTGAGGAGTGGGGGGACGGATGGACGATAACGGGACGTTCACCACTTACCGACCGGGCGCAGCGAGAAGATCGACCCTTGCTCTATTCGGCGGGAGGTTTGCGGAGGCGGTCGGACGCTGCACCCGGAGATCGTGACGTCATTGCCGTGCGAATTTCGGTTCTGCCCCCGGGCGACAACGCCGGCAGCTGCAGGAGGCGTTGATCCCGGGAGGCCAGGCACTTCGGGGGGGGCAATGCTTAAAGGCGAAGTGCCCGAGGTAGGTGAAAACATTTCTGCAATGTTCTCAATCAATTTTTTCCCAAATAGCTTCGGTCCCGATCGATCAGCTGCACTGCATCGGGCTGATCGGGCCGGATCGTGGCTGCCGTCCGGAACCAGGAATGTCTTTCCATTGCAGAGCCTGCAGCGATGGGACCTTCCCTTTAAGGGAGGGAAGGAGCCTCCGAACACGGCAGTGCTGCACACCTATCGCCCTGCCTGTGACTTGTTGCCCTCCAGGAAGGAAGTAGAGTGCCTAATTTAGTGCATCACTTCCTCCCTGGAGCGCAAACACCGAATGTTTGAAAAGTTGAAAATCATTAGCGCCTGACGCTAATTTTTTCAACTTTTAATAGCACCCCAATCAGGGCATTCCCGAATTTCTCCCTCATAGAATCATACAGGATAGAAGGAAGCCATTCGGCCCATCATGCCTGTGCCAGCTCTTTGAAGAGCTGTTACATTCGTCCCACTCCCTTGCTCTTTCCCTGTAGCACTGCAAATTTTGTCCCTCCAAGTATTTATCCAATTCCCCTTTGAAAGTTACTATTGAATCTGCCTCACCACTCTTTCAGGCAGCGCGTTCCTGATCAGATCAACTCGCTGCGTCATTTTTTTTGATCATGTCACCTCTGGTTCTTTTGCCAATTAGCTGAACCTCCCTTATCCGGCACCCTCGGGACCTGGCCGGTTCCGAATGAGGGATTTTGCCGGAAGAGGGGAGGTCATGTGCTTGGGTGGACTGCGCCTTTAAGCGCTGTTGCTGGGCTGGGCTGGGGTACTGCTGCGGTCAGTGTGTGTGTGCACTGATTGGTTGGAACGACTGTCAATCAGCCAGTCAGTGTGCAGGGGGCTGAGAAGAGTCGGCGGGCCCCTAAGAGTCGGTGGGCCCCGAAGAGTCGGTGGGCCCCGAAGAGTCGGTGGGCCCCGAAGAGTCGGTGGGCCCCGAAGAGTCGGTGGGCCCCGAAGAGTCGGCCCGACCCCCCGGAGGGAGCGCTGTGGGGAGGAACGACCGGCCCGAGGACTGTGGCTGCAGGAGTTACAGCAGGGTGACGAGGAGGAGGCAGCCGATCGAGGAGAAAGGTTATATTGGTGAGTAGGATTTTGACCGACCGCGTTCTGCACAAGTGCCACCCGGCGGCCGGGAATGGTGTCGGACGAGGGGTGGTTCCGGATAAGGGAGTCCCGGATAAGAGAGGTTCAAGCTGTACCTTAAATCTGTGCCCTCTAGTTACTGATCCTTCAGTCAATGGAAACAGTTTCTCCTCATTTACTCTATCAAAACCGTTCATGATTTTGAACACCTCTATCAAATCTCCCCCTCAACCTTCTCAGCTCTAAGGAGAACGACCCCAGTTCTTCTAGCCGCTCCGCCTAACAGAACTCTCTCATCCCTGGTACCATTCTAGTAAATCTCCTCTGTACCCTATCTAAGTACTTGACACTCTTCCTAAAGTGTGATGCCCAGAATTGGACACAATTCTCCAACTGGGGCTTAACCTTTGAAGATAATTCCCTTGCATTTGTAGTCTGTGCCTCTATTTATAAAGCTAAGGGTCCCATACGCTTTTTTAACACCCATATCTGTCATGTATCACTAGATATGCCACCAGAGGGTACAACTATGGGAAACTTGTATACCAGCTGTATGCTCACCAAGGTGTGCCACCAGAGGGCACTGCAGTGGGAGACTTGTAGATTACCTGTCGAGGTGGGCCAGGCCTAGTATAAAAGGCAGGCCACCATGTGTGATCCTCACTCTGTTGTTAAATGGACTAAGTTCAAGTACAATACATTGCCTCGTGGAGTCATTATCAGAGCATCTAAAGACATAACAATTGGCGAGGGGATTAAGGAGTTTCATGCGAAAATGGCTAACCTTGGCACGTTGCAGCAGTTCGCCGATGGTGATGATTGGGGCGCCTTTGTGGAGAGGATCGATTATTTCTTCACAGCAAACGACCTGGCAGGTGACAACCCGGCCACACTGGCTGATAAGCGCAGAGCTATCCTGCTAACCAGTTGTGGGCCCACCGTCTATGGTCTCATCAGGAACTTGCTGGCACCAGTGAAGACAATGACCAAGACATACGAGGAGCTTGTAACACTGATCCGAGGATAACTCAAGCCCAAAGAGAGCATCCTCACAGCTAGACACCGGTTTTATACCCACCGACGGCCCGAAGTCCAGGAAATCGCGAAAGATGCTGCAGACCTCAGGAGGTTGGCGGCACCGTGTGATTTCAGCGACCACCTCACCGAAGCACTGCGGGATATCTTTGTCATCGGAATTGGCCACGAAGGCCTTCTTCAAAGGCTACTATCTGCGGATACCACAGTCACACTGCAGAAGGCCATCAGCATGAGCCAGGCATTCATGTCCTCGACCTGTGGTTCTAGATGGATGACTCATCCTCAGAACTCAAACCCGGCAAGTACTGTACACAGAATGGCGCCTTTTAGAGGCTAGACTGTAGAACGTGAATCTCCTCAGGGGAGAGAGAACAGGCCCCCGAGTACTTTAACTCAGAGTCCGTCAAGGTGGGCTAATCGAGCAGTACCATACTGGCGTTGTGGAGGGAATCATAGTGCTCACCAGAGCCATTTTAAGAACTATGTGAGTAAAGGCTGCAGCACAAAGGGCCACCTACAGCGCATGTGTAAAAGATATATGACTCACTGTATTGATGAAGAGTCTGCAGATGGCCATGAATCCAACGTGGATTATGAAGCGATAGTCAGAGTGGCAGCTCAGCCCAACAATGAGGTGTATGGCATGTTCCCCATTGAGGATGAAAGTTGAGGGACCATTTCCCATTTCTCGGGAGTCTCCTATCAACAAGAGCAGACACTGATGACGAGATCCAACGCCACCTCCAGTCCGCCAGTGCAGCCTTCGGCCGCCTGAGGAAAAGAGTGTTTGAAGGCCAGACCCTCAAAACTGCCACCAAGTTTATGGTCTACAGGGCTGTAGTAATACCTGCCCTCCTATATGGCTCAGAGACATGGACCATGTACAGTAGAGATCTCAAGTTGCTGGAGAAATATCACCAACGATGTCTCCGCAAAATTCCCTGGGAGGACAGGCGCACTAACGTCAGCGTCCTCATTCAGGCTAACATCCCCAGCATTGAAGCACTGACCACACTCGATCAGCTCCGCTGGGCAGGCCACATCGTCCGCATGCCAGACACGAGACTTCCCAAAGCAAGTGCTCTACTCGGAGCTCCTTCACGGCAAACGAGCCAAAGGTGGGCAGTGGAAATGCTACAAGGACACCCTCAAAGCCTCCCTGATAAAGTGCGACATCCCCACTGACATCTGGGAGTCCCTGGCTCAAGGCTGCACTAAGTGGAGGAAGTGCATCTGAGAGGGCGCAGAGCACCTCGAGTCTCAACGCCGAGAGCATGCAGAAATCAAACGCAGGCAGTGGAAAGAGTGTGTGGCAAACCAGTCCCACCCACCCCTTCCCTCAACGACTATCTGTCCCACCTGTGACAGAGTCTGTGGCTCTCGTACTGTTCAGCCACCTAAGAACTCACTTCAGGAGTGGAAACAAGTCTTCCTCGATCCCAAGGGACTGCCTATGATGATGATGATCCAGTCTTCATGGAAGTGGACACAGGTGCGAGCCAGTCAGTAATGAATCAAGAAGCCTTTGAGAGGCTATGGGACAATCAAGCTGAACGACCCAAGTTGGTCCCGGTTCAGGCAAAGCTGCGCACCTATATCAATGAACTTATCCCAGTCGTTGGTAGTGCGGATGCAAAGGTACTCCATGATGGCGCGGTGCACAAGTTATCACTGAGGATTGTTGCAGGTAATGGACCACCGCTACTCGGAAGAAGGTGGATGGAGAAGATCCATTGCAGCTGGGAAGATTTCACCCCTCCAGCGATCGACGTCCCCCGTGCTCAGAGGCAAAGCAAGCCCTCACCTGAGGTTGGATCCGGCACCAGAGAGCAGACCAGCAAAGCACCTGAGTCACAGACCGCTCAGCACGACTGCGTGGTGATGATCCAGCTGGGGCGACTTGAACGCACCTTCCGGGCTCCAGTGGCAGGATTCCGGAGGAAGAAAATCGATCGAAAGGCGACGTCCCAGCTTCGGTGATGGAACCCGGGGAGAAGAGGATCACAGCAGTCGACATCGTGGATGGAAGAAAGATGGCGCTCAAACCACGAGGTGACGCGCTGAAGAAAAAGATGGCGGCGGCCAGACCACGAGGTGCAGCGCTGATGGAGCAACATGTGGTACCAAGCGAAGAAGAGGATTGGGGTAAAGATAGCAAGGCCCTCTTAAAGCAATCCACCACACTTAAAAGGACAGTTCCACATTCTCAATCAATGTAATAGCAACTGTGAGTCAAATGTAAAGCTTGTAATTGATGATCAGAGTTTTCTATACATAATAAGCAAAGAAAAATCGTGCAATTGCGATCGGAGATACAGTTTATTTACAATGAGTAATGAAACGTTGTGCGATGTAGGATTTCAACTGTATTCAGTTAATATAGTGGGCAAACACCCATCGGGAGCACACAGGTCCAGCGGGCTACCCAATGCTGTAGCCTGTGTCCCTGGGACCAAAGTGATGCACCACGGAGTGTGACCACAAGCAGCTAATATAGACAAGCTGCAGAGCAAGCGATCTCAGGAGGGCAACGGCACCGGTATCGATACCCTGCCCCTGATCGGCTCCAACTCTCAGGCACCCGATGGCACCAACTGTCACAGGCCTGAAAGAGCAAACCGCGCTAAGGCGCAGCCCCCAGACCCTATCCCCGCTAAGGCTACACCCGGGAACGAAGGGTCACCCGCAACGGTCCTCCCAAATGGGACTGGGACCAGCCAGGATCCTAACCCAAAGAACGCCCAGGCAAGCGAGTCAGCAGTTCCTTGCGCACTGCCAGACGACTGCCCCTCAGGGAGCAGCAGCGACCCGGGGCGCAATGAAAGGACAGGGAGGTCACAGGCATCTGTGAACCTGCCCGACGCCAGGAGCAACGGCAAAGGCCCCGAGAGCAGGCAACTTGAGTCAACCGGGTTCCCACTGCCAGCACTGGGCACTGCGCCACCACCAGACTACCGGGACACCACCCAGCAGTTCTGGAATTAGTTTGTCCTCACGCACCGGTGCTGACACCAGCACTGAGTCTGAATATGTATCAAAAATGTACCTCACCAGTCAAGTGTACTTGCCTCACAACTGTACCACAAATGTATATGAATGTAACTAGCCACCGGCATAACCTATATGTGGGGGGGGGGGGGAAAGAGAATGAAGGTGGTCATGGACTCACAAACACCACCAGCACCTTACTACCAACGAAACACCACCTACTCACCCAAGATGGAAATGACCACCCAACGCTCAACCAGACAGAGCACAGTCAATGCATGAAGGCGATTTGCACTAAGGACTTGGGGGAGAGTGATGTCATGTATCTAGACATGTTACTGCCTGTACTATTACATATGATGTGCCACCAGAGGGCACTACTATGGGAAACTTGTACATCAGTTGTATGGTCACTAAGGTGTGCTACCAGAGGGCACTGCAGTGGGAGACTTGTAGGTTACCTGTACATGTGGGCCAGGTCTAGTATAAAAGGCAGGTCACCATGTGTGATCCTCACTCTGGAGTTACGTTAAATGGACTAAGGTCACTACAATTCACGTACAATATATTGCCTCGTGGAGTCATTATCAGAGCATCTAAAGACATAACAACATCAACTTGTCCTGTCACCGTCAAAGATTTGTGTACATACACCCTCAGGTCTCATTCAGTTTATATTGCCTCTCCTCATTCTTCCAACCAATACTTCATACTTCGTTCCGTTAAATTTCATCTGCCATGTGTCTGCCCATTTCACCAGACCTAAAGTCTGCTACCATTCTCCCCACTACATTTCTGAGTGTCGTGTCATCCGCAGACTGTGAAATAATCTCCTATATATAGACCTGATCAGGCTTGAAGTCTATCAGTTTGGAAAGACTGATGTCAAATCTAGTCCAGATATTAAGTTTTATATTGAATCCTTCGAGTACAGCAGAAGTGGCAACTTTAACGCTTCCATCTTCTTTCTACCTATTCTCGCCTCTGAGTCTGAAACTTGTGGCCTGACAACTCTCGCTCCTGAGACTTGAGTACATAATCTAGGCTGAGACTCCCAGCGTTGCACTATCGGAGGTGCAGTCTTTTGAATGAGATGTTAAACCGAGGTTCTGTTTGCCCAATCAGATCCCATGGCATTATTCGAAGAAGAGCAGTGGAGTTTTCCCTGGTGTCCTGGCCAATATTTATCTCTCAAGCAACATCACTAAATTAGATTAGCTGGTCATTATCATTGCTGTTTGTGGGACCTTGCTGTGCGCCAATTGGCTGCCGTGTTTCATGGAATCATACTTCATATAAAGAGGTCATTCGGCCCATCATGCCTGTGCCAGCTATGAAAAAGTTATCCAATTATTTGCAGAAGTCACTTATAGTTATAATGGGCCCAAGTTTCCACACGATAAAAAAACGGGTGCCCCTCCAAGCTGGGCGCCCGTTTTTCGCGCCTAAAACGGCGCCTAAAAAAACCCTCGCGATTCTGGAGAGCCCTGCAGCTCCTTGTCTGCCTGGCGCGGCGCCCAGGGGGGCGGAGCCTACACTCGCGCCGATTTTGTAAGTGGGAGGGGGCGGGTACTATTTAAATTCATTTTTTTCCTGCCGGCAACGCTGCGCGTGCGCGTTGGAGCGTTCGCGCACGCGCAGTGTGAAAAAAACATTGGCACTCGGCCATTTTTGTAGTTCTTTGTAGCTGTTTAATTTTTGAACATTTTTTAAATAAAAGCACATTGCCATCAGCACATCAGCACTTGCAGCCTTCTCACTGTCTCCTTCCCCCCCCCCCCCACTCCCCCCGCGGGAAGAACGGGTGCCTCAGGCTGACTGCAGCATTCTCCGTGCCTTCACACAGGTAGGAAGATGGTTTATTTAATCTTTTCTTTGCTTATAAATGTTTATTCAGGTTGGATTTATTTGTATAATATTTGTAGAAGTATAAATAAGGATTTATTGTCGAATTTAATGAGTTCCCTTCCCCCCCACCTCATTCTGGGCGCCTAATTTGTAACCTGCGCCTGATTTTTTAATGTGTAGAACAGGTTTTTTCAGTTCTACAAAAATCTTCACTTGCTCCATTCTAAGTTAGTTTGGAGTACGTTTTCACCGTGGAAACTTTGAAATCAGGCGTCAGTGGCCGGACACGCCCCCTTTTGAAGAAAAAATTCTGTTCCAAAGTAGAACTGTTCTACCTGACTAGAACTGCAGAAAAAAAAATGTGGAGAATTGCGATTTCTAAGATAGTCCGTTCTCCACCAGTTGCTCCTAAAAATCAGGCGCAAATCATGTGGAAACTTGGGCCCAATGATTCTCATAATTCTAGCACTTTGCCCAACAGAAGATATCCTAGAACAAAGATATGCCATTTGACCAATCAAGCCCATTCATTCCAAAGGCCATGCGGAATATGCCCCGTCATGGAGTCCCTAAGCTGCTTAGCTTCCTGAGGAGGGGTTGTGCTGAGGCTCTACCCACCCACCCACACAGATCAATGAAGCCGAGCTGAGACCTTGCACACTGACAACGTAAAGTCACAATGAAGCTGCTCACTTGCATATGATGGCCGTGCGCTTGGCATTTGAGAAGTTCTCCAGTTGCAAAGATTCCTGGATAAGGAAGGCCACTGTGAGGTGAAAATAATTGTTCCAAAGCTGTGGTGAGGAGAAAAAAAAAAGAAACACAAGATTGAAATGTTACAAAACAGGAGTGATATTAACAGCACGATGCCTCGCTGAATGTTTCCCAGTGTCTGGATTTGCTCTGTTGACTGCATGTATTTAAGAAGACACTGCTCTTGCAAAGAAACTGAACCACTTCCACCTCACCACCACCTCTCTCGCCCTTGCCACGGTCTCTAAATTGTCAGACTGCTTGTCTGACATCCAGTTCCGGATGAGCAGAAATTTTCTTTAATTAACTATTGTGAAGACTGAAGCCATTATTTTCGGTCCCCGCCACAAACTCCATTCCCCAGCAATTGATTCCAACCCTTTCCCCAACTTCTGTCTGAAGCCGAACCACACTATTCACAATCTTAGTGACATATTTGATCCGGGAATGAGCTTCTGATGACATATCCACACCGTAACTAAGACCGCCTATTTCCACCTCTGTAACATCGCCCATCTCCGCCCCTTGCCTCAGCTCATCTGCTGCTGAAACCTTCGTCCATGCCTTGGTTACACTGGACTTGACTATTCCAACGCACTTCTGGTTGGCCTCCCACATTCTACCCTATGTAAACTTGAGGTGATCCAAAACTCAGCTGCCCATGTCCTAACTCGCACCAAGTCCCGCTCATCCTGTGCTCACTGACCTGCATTGGCTTCCGGTTAAGCAACATCTCGATTTTGAAATTCTCATCCTTGTTATCAAATCCCTCCATGACCTAACCCCTCCCTATCTCTGCAATCTCCTCCAGCTCCACAAACCTCTGAGATGTCTGCGCTCCTCTAATTCTGGTCTCTTGACCATCCCTGATTTTAATTGTTCAACCATTGGCGGCCGTGCCTTCAGCTGCCTGGGTCTGGAATTCCCTCCCTAAACCTCTCTGCCTCGCTACCTCTATTTCCTTCTTCAAGACCAAGCTTTTGGTCATCTGCCCTAATTTCTTCTTATGTGGTTTGTTGTCAAATTTTGTTTTATAACACACCTATGAAGCGCCTTCGGACTTTTTACTGTGTTAAACGCACTATATAAAGACAAATTTTTGTTGTTCACATCACATTCATACAAGGCCATCTATTTTGTGTTGAGTTCAAGTATCAGGAATTTAAGTTATGAGTAATGGTTGAGGAAGTTTGGGAAAAATAAGATAACTTTGAAGCGATTTAGTTGAAGTTTTCAAGATTATCAAGGGGGTTGACAGAGTTAGACCAGGCAAACTGCTCACTGCTTGGAAGGATTCAAATACAAGGGGCCACGAGATGGAATTAGTTGTAGGAAAGCCAAATTACGCAGAACTGTTTTCATCTAATGCACAATGAAGTTGTAGGAAAGTTATTGAAGGGAATGGTATAAATTAGATGAATTTCTGGAGATAGAAAGGACTAAGAACGTCAAATTTCCTTTAGGGAAGGAAACTTGCCGTCCTTATCCGGTCTGGACCTATATCTGACTCCAGACCCACAGGAAAGTGGTTGACTCTTAACTGCCCCTCTGAAATGGCCCAACAAGTCACCAAACCGCTATGACAAAGTCCGCACTGTGGGAGCACCTTCAGCACACGGACTGCAGCGGTTCAAGAAGGCGGCTCACCACCACCTTCTCGAGGGCAATTAGGGATGGGCAATAAGTGCCGGTCTTGCCAGTGACGTCCCCATCCCATGAACATATGTAAGAAAAAAAGTGGTGAGAAAATGAATGGTTAGGGATTGAGGTTTATCAAGAGATGGACTTGTTGGATCTAATGCCATTTCCCCCATTCTTAAAACAGTAATTTCATCTGAACTAGCTCATTTTCCAGGCAGTCAGTTCTTGGGAGTGCTTACACAGAAAATCCTATATAAAAGTGGCACATTGGTTCGTGAGGATGATTTGTGATGGCCGATGCTTGATCTGTTTCAGTGCAAGTGTTAGTTGCTTGGTCCAGTTTTATTATTCATTTGTAGAAACAATAAAAGAAAATACTCTGATCTGTAACTCCATCAAGCCAGTGAGTCATGAACTGTGTCATCAGACTCTATTTAATTATCTGATAAATTGGCTTTTAAGAAGATTAGATACTTGGCTATTTTGGGTTCAATGCAGCTCAGCCCTTCTTTCAACTGGCTTTAAGGCTACCTATACCAAATGAGTTGGAACAATCTCAGTCAAGTTAGTTTACATCGGATTTACATCACAGAAACAGGTACATACCGGCGTTTGTGCTCCACACGAGCCTCCTCCCACCCTACTTCATCTCACCCTGTCCGCATATCCTTCTATTCCTTTCTCCCTCATGTGTTTATCTAGCTTGTGCCTGCCTTCTCAGGGGGCGTAAAAGATCCCTTGGCACTCTTTCGAAGAAGAGCAGGGGAATTATCCCCGGTGTCCTGGGCCAATATTTATCCCTCATCATCATAGGCGGTCCCTCGCATCGAGGAGGACTTGCTTCCGTGCCAAAAAGGGATGAGTTCAATGAATTCACAGGTGTTTCAATGAAGGACCTAATATTCCAGGTCGCGAACTACATGTTGAAGGGTGGAAGATGCCTGTGCGTGGATGTTTTTAACGTGGGGTGGCCGTTGCACACCAGCCACCACACGGGCTTGACAGAGCTAGGTCTTGGTCCAGTGGCAAGGGTCAACCAGGATGACTGGAGACCAGCTCTGCTGCACGGGCCTAGTGCACAAACATATCTCAGTGTGGGCTGGCCCCTGCTGCCCCCTGGGTCCTCACTTCTTCTGGGCCCCGATCACTCCCTCAATCAACATAACAAAAATAGATTATCTGGTCCTTATCACATTGCTGTATGTGGGAGCTTGCTGTGCGCAAGTTGACTGCCGCGTTTCCTGCATTACAACAGTGACTACACTTCAAAAGCGCTTTGGGACGTCCGGTGGTCATGAAAGGCGCTGTATAAATGCAAGTCTTTTTTTTCTTTTTTCCCCTTTAAATGCATCTATGCTATTTGCCTCAACTACTCCTTGTGGCAGCGAGTTCCTCAATCTATCCAGTTCCAGCAGCAACCATCAGCATGTTGACGATTGTCAGAGCTCACGTAACCTTCCTCCACACCGTTCCTAGTTCCCAGTGTGCCTGGTACCACCTCAAAAAAAAAACACCGCCCCCAAACTTTCCATCTGAATGAAGGAGGGCACAGGCTGGTTTGTGAAGTGGATCAAAATTCACACCGCCCCTTCGGTTGTAAGCTTGAAGTAGAAGCCTGTGGTTGAGGCAGAGTTGAGGGAGCTTTGCTCAGGCACCTAACCATGCTGTCCCTGGCATGGGAGAGCTTGCTGCTAACATCGGGGGGTTCAAAATCCAGTCCCGCCGTTTCTGAGGCGGTGACACCAGCTGAGTGCCGATTTTAACGGCGGGCAGGAGGTGCCGCCTCAAGCTGCAAAATTCAGTTTTGCCACCCAAAGAAGAGCGAGCAGCACTAAAAGAGGCATTGCACACTCATTCTCGGGCACCAACGGAGCGGCATCTCAGGAGGCCGACCGAACTTCCCCACTGTCGGCTGCCGGCACGCGAGTTAAAATTAATGAAAAAAAATCAAGTTTCCAACACTTTCCCTCACCCACACCCACACTTCCCCACTGATCCCATTAATACATAAATGCTAAAAAAAAAAGAAACATAACCACCCCGGGATCCCCGATGTCCCGTCACCTTTCCCAGGCTGGACGGACGCCTGCCGGTAAGGCCACCGTACTCACCTAATTTCGGAGCATCGGCGGCACGGGGGCGTTGCGCGCTCGATGACGTCACCACGTGGCCGAGCACGCAGGGGTATGTCTTGACCACCACCACCGCCCAACTAAATTTAGCGTGAGGCCAGGAACCCGGTTGACACTGAGGGCAAGTACTTAGCCGCCCGTTAGCAACCCCTCTCCGACGGAAACAGGCGGCGTAAGAAACCAATTTTCGACCCCCGGGTGCCTGACATGGAGAGAGCGACACTTCCTTACACTACCAATGATTAGCATAAAAATTCACAGGCGCCAAAAAAGAATTAAAAAATACTATGACTTGCCAGCAATTTACCAGACAACACTGCCTCTTTGCTTAGCGGGCAGTGATCTAAGCTGACTGACAGGCCTGTTCTGGGTAACCCTGGTGTCAAGTGTACATTCCCTATCCCTCCTCCTGCGCAGTTCGTGGTTCCATCTGAACATACCTGGAGCTCAAAACTCATGCTGTTCAAAAACATTTTGTTCAACGTCTCTGCATACTGGTTGATGGCACGTAGGAAAACCCTGCAGGGAACAGAACGAACAATTCATTACCAAAAATATCCTCAACTTATGCAACAACAGAAAGCTCCTGAAATCACAGGTATGAAAGGGGAAAACAAAAGAAATGTTTCTGCTCCAGGTAGAGCTGCAAAAAAGCAATCAAATAGGCTAATGGAATGTTTGGCCTTTATCTCAATGGGGGATTGGAATACAGAGCGGAGGAAGTAATGCATCAGTGGTACAGAGCCTTAGTCAGAACCCCCATCTGCCATAACTGTGTTCAGCTCTGAGCACCGCACCTCAGGAAGGATATATCAGCCCAGGAGGGGGTACAGTGCAGAATCACCAGAATGATCCAATAGGAAAAGGAAGAGGCCATTCAGCCCCTCGAGCCTATTCTGTCATTCAATGAGATCACAGATGATCTGTGATCTAACTCCGTATACCTGTCTTTGCCCCATAATCCCTTAATACCTTTGGTTAACAGAAAACGATCAATCTCCGATTTAAAATTAACAAACGACCTAGCATCGGTTGCCGTTTGCGGGAGAGAATTGCAAAATTCTACCACCCTTTGCATGTAGAAGTGTTTCCTAAATTTACTCCTGAAAGGACTGGTTCTAATTTATAGACTAGGCGCCCTAGTCCTCGGCTTCCCAACCGGCGGAAATAGTTTTTCTCTTTTGACCCCATCAGTTTATTGCAAGGGGGATAGAGTATAAAAGCAGAGAAATCCCGCCACAACTGTACAGGGTATTGGTGAGGCCACACCTGGAGTACTGCGTACAGTTTTGGTCTCCGTATTTAAGGAAGGATATACTTGCATTGGAGGCTGTTCAGAGAAGGTTCACTCGGTTGATTCCGGAGATGAAGAGAGTGACATGACAATAGGTTGAGTAGGTTGGGCTTATACACAGAGGAGGAGGAATTTCTTCTCTCAGAGGGTTGTAAATCTATCGAATTCTCTGCCCCAGAAAGCTGTGGAGGCTGGGTCATTGAATATATTTAAGGTGGAGACAGACAGATTTTTTGAGCAATAATGGGATAAGGGGTTATGGGGAGCGGGCAGGAAAGTGGAGCTGAGTCCATGATCAGATCAGCCATGATCTTATTGAATGGAGGAGCAGACTTGGGGGGGGGGGCAAATAGCCGACTCCTGCTCCTATTTCTTATGTTCTTATGTACCAGGGCTTAAAGGGTTCAATTGTGAAGAAGAGGTTGCATACACTTGGTTTGCATTCCCTTGCGCATAGAAGATTGAGGGACAATCATATTGAGGCGTTTGAAATGATAAAGGGCTTCGTTAGAGTAGATACAGAGAAACTCTTTGATGGGGGAAACAAGCAAACATAACCTTATATTTAGAACTTAGCTATTCAGGAGTGAAATCAGGAAAAATGTTTCCACTCAAATGTCAGCTGTGGCTCAGTGGATAGCACACTTGCCTCTGAGTCAGAAGGTTGTGGGTTCAAGTTCCACTCCAGCGACTTGAGCACAAAAATCTAGGCTGACACTCCAGTGCAGTGCTGAGGGAGTGCTGCACTGTTGAAGGTGCCGTCTTTCAGATGAGACGTTAAACCGAGGTCCCCGTCTGCCCTCTCAGGTGGATGTAAAAGTTCCCATGGCACTACTTTGAAAAATAGCAGGGAAGTTATCCCTGGTGTCATGGCCAATATTTATGCCTCAATCAATCTAACAAAAACAGATTATCTGGTCATTATCACATTGCTGTTTGTGGGAGCTTGCTGTGTGCAAGTTGGTTGTCGCGTTTCCCACATTACAACAGTGACTACACTCCAAAATTACTTTATTGGCCGTAAATCACATTGAGACGTCCAATGGTCATGAAAGGCGCTATATAAATGCAAGTCTTTCTTTTTGAGTATGGAGCTCTCTCCCCAATAAGCTGTGGACATGAGGACAATTGACATTTTCAAGACTGAGATTGATAGATTTTTGTTAAGAACATAAGAAATAGGAGCAGGAGTAGGTCCTTTGGCCCATCGAGCCTGCTCCGCTATTCAATAAGATCATGGCTGATCATCGACCTCAATTCCACTTTCCTGCCTGATCTCCATATCCCTTGATTTCCCTAGACTCCAAAAATCTATCGGTCTCAGCCTTGAATATATTCAGAGACTCAGCATCTACAGCCCTCTGGCGTAAGGAATTCCAAAGATTTACAACCCTCTGAGTAAAGAAATTCCTCCTCATCTCTGTCTTAAATGGCCTACCCCTTACCCTGAGACAGTGCCCCCTGGTTCTAGAGTCTACAGCCAGGGGGAACAAACATTTCAGCCTCTACCCTGTCAATTAAGTACAGGTTGAACCTCCCTTATCCAGAACCCTCTGGACCTGGCCAGTTCTGGATAAGGGATTTTTCCGGACGTGGGGTGGTCACGTTAAATTGGACGGTTCAGGTACTGAGCAACGGGATATCGGGGCTGGCTGACTTGGGGCTGGGAGTGTGGCAGAGAGATTGTGGGGGGGGGGGGGCGGTGGATCGTGGGTTCAGGCCAGCGATTGCGGGAGTCGGCCGCGAGGAAGGACTTCAATTTGTTCATGTCAGAGTTCTGCACATGCGTCACCCAGTGGCCGGGAATGGTTCTGGTTGAGGGGTGGTTCTGGATAAGGGAGTTCTGGATAAGGGAGGTTCAACCTGTAATGGCATCAAGGGATATGGAGCAAAGGCAGGGAAATAGAATTGAGGTATCAGAATGAGCTAATAGAATTGATGGAAGCGTGTTGAGCGGCTGAATGGCCTACAGCTATTCCTATGTTCCTGGATAATTAGTTGTTCATTTTTGATTGGAGCTTTGCAGGAGGCCAGTGCTGATAAAGTCAGAGTGCGAAGGAGAGGGGGAGGTTGAAGAGAAAGGCCACGATGCTGCTTGTCCACACAATTTAGAGGTTTGGTCTTCAAATCTGCCTTTGAGCTTTGGGCCCGCCCACAGAGAGGTTATTGGATCATGCCTGGGGCCTGCAGCTTCAGAATATACTAAGACCAGTACAGCAAACTGCTGGCTCACACCTGCTTTGATGTGAGAAGAAGCAATTGGACAGGAACTTTTCTGAATGCACCTGACAACACACCAAAAGTACTTCATTGGCAGCAAAGCTTCATTTTTATGTTCATGGGATTTGGCGTTGTTGGCAAGGCCAGCACTTACTGTCCATTCTCAATTGTCTTTGAGAAGGTGGTGGTGAGCTGTTAGTTCAGAGTCAACCACATTGCTGTGGGCCTGGACTGGGTAAAGGCAGATTTCCTTCCCTAAAGGACATTAGTGAACCAGATGGGTTTTTACAACAATTCAGTAGTTTCATGGTTACTGATACTAATGTTTTATTTCAGATTTATTTAATTAACTGAATTTAAATTCTCCAGCTGCCTGGTTTCTACATTGTCCCAATCTGGGAACATTGAGGGTCCGACCAAGGGAATGCTCCTACCACTGCCCACTTAAGATCAGTTCACTGAACAGAGACGGGAGTTGAACCAGGTTCCTTCCATCCCAAGGTGACTCAGCTTCACACCAACCGTTGCATTTTACTCGCTGAGCCATCGGGGCAGCTTGGACTCATTACTCAGCATAAACCAGCACAAGTCAGGAGTGTGATGGAATACTCTCCACTTGCCTGGATGAGTGCAGCTCCAACAACACACAAGAAGCTCGACACCATCCAGGACAAAGCAGCTGCCTTGATCGGCACCCCATCCATCACCTTCAACATCGTGGTTGCCGTGTGTACCGTCGACATCAACAATTTGTAGTTATATAGCCACTTTAAAATAGTGAAACGTCCCAAGGCGCTTCACAGGAGTATTATGAGATAAAGTATTTGAAACTGAGCCGCATAAGGAGAAATTAGCGCAGGTGACCAAACGCTTGGTCAATGAGGTAGGTTTTAAGGAGCGTCTTGAAGGAGGAAAGAGAGGTAGAGAGGCGGAGAGGTTTAGGCAGGGGGTTCCAGAGCTTGGGGCCTAGGCAACAGAAGGCACGGCCACCAATGGTTGAGCGATTATAATCAGAGATGCTCAAGAGAGCAGAATTAGAGGAGCGCAGGCATCTCGGGGGCTTGTGGGGCTGGAGCAGTTTACAGAGATCGGGAGGAGTGAGGCCATGGAGGGATTTGAAAACAAGGATGAGAATTTTGAAATCGAGGCATTGCATAACTGAAAGCCAATGTAGGTCAGCGAGTACAGGGGTGATGGGTGAGTGGGACTTGGTGCGAGTTAGGACACGGGCAGCAGAGTTTTGAATCACTAGTTTACATAGGGTAGAATGAGTGAGGCCAGCCAGGAGTGCTTTGGAATAGTCAAGTCTAGAGGTAACAAAGGCATGGATAACAAGATGCACTGCAGCAACTCGCCAAGGCTTCTTCGACAGCGCCTCCCAAACCCACAACATTTACCATCTATAAGGACAAGAGGCAGCCTCCAAGTTGCCCTCCAAGTCACACACCATCCTGACTTGGAAATATATCCCTGTTCCTTCATTGTCGCTGGGTCAAAATCCTGGAACTCCCTCCCTAACAGCTCTGTGGGAGCACCTTCACCACACGGTTCAAGAAGGCGGCTCACTGTCATCTTTTCAAGGACAATGAGGGATGGGCAATGAATGCTTGCCATGCCAGTGACGCCCACATCCCGTGAATGAGCACCTGTTTCTGTGCTGCAAATGCTATATAACTTACATTTATTTATACATTATATACGGAACCTCACAATTGAAAGACTCTTGGCCAATGTTAACACTCTGTTATAGTGGATAGAAAGGGCCTATTTCCCTTAGCGGAGGGGTCAACAACTAGGTGGCATAAATTAAAAGTAATTGGTGGAAGGATTAGAGTTGATTTGAGGAGAAATTTTTCACCCAGAGGGTGGTGGGGGTCTGGAACTCACTGCCTGAAAGGATGGTAGAGGCAGAAACCCTCACCACATTTAAAAAGTACTTGGATATGCACGTGAAGTGTGGTAACCTACAGGGCTACAGACCTAGATCTGGAAAGTGTGATTAGTCTGGATCAATCTTTGTTGACTGGCGCGGACACGATGGACCGAAATGGCCTCCTTCCGTGCTGTAAATTTCTATGATTCTATGTTGTTTCCGTCTATTTCCTGTTGACTGTGAGCATCTCTTTGTTTGAACAGTGAATGCTGCTGGCGTCACTGAGGGAACTGGCTTGCACAGCGTGACACAGCTGAATTAGCTTGTACACACAGCAGAAATTACATGATTTGCTGAACCACCCTAAGTTAATTATTAGATCTGATGCTGTTAATTCAACTCCTCCACGCCGTGGGCACAGGAACTCCTCTCAGTCAATCCCCCAGATGATGTAATTGGATCTCACCGAGGACAAAGTAATAACAAACACAAGAATAAAAACCTACGGAACTCAGACAGAAAAATAAACACATGTATGCCTCCACTGGCTTAAACATTCACTCCCTCCACCACCGCCGTACTGTGGCTGCAATGTGTACCATCTACAGGATGTACTGCAGCAACTCGCCAAGGCTTCTTCGGCAGCACCTCCCAAACCCATGCTCGCCACCATCTAGATGGACAAGGGCAGCAGTCATATGGGAACACCACCACTTCCAAGTTCCCCTCCAAGTCACACACCATCCCGACAAGGAAATATATCGCCGTTCCTTCATCGTCCAAATCCTGGAGCCCACTCCCTAACAGCTCTGTGGGAGTTCCTTCACGACACGGAATGCAGCGGTTCAAGAAGGCGGCTCACCATCACCTTCTCAAGGGCAATTAGGGATAGGCAATAAATGCCGGCCTTGCTAGCGACGCCCACATCCCACGAATGAATTTTTATTTTTTGAAGAACACAATATTGAGGTTAACCACAGACTTGGTTGAGCTTTTGTGCCCCCTTTCTCACTTGGTCTTGTAATCTCCTGTGTTTCATTTAAATTACAGCGCAGACTACTGGGCACCAACGAAACGACCACACGAGGAAGGCCTTGATTAATACTGTGCGACTGTTCTACAGGTTGTGTCGTCTATTTTACCCGAGGAGACCATTGCAGGCGAGGCCGGTTCTGACCCAACGTCCGCAAGTCTACAACCCAGCACGGGCCACCAACAAGGGCAACCCACCCACCCACCCGACCAACGGCCCCCGCCCCGCTCCATCCAACCTCTTCCCCCCGGCCCCCCACCTGCCCCCAGGCAATGACACTGATGCACCCAACGCTCCACCCTACACGGGGGTCTGGATATTGAAGCTGAGCACTCCTTTAGACGGAGCACTTCGCTGTGTAACCCGCATGGTGAAGTGCAGAAACTTCCTGTTTGACCACACTGCAGATTGTCTTAATGGTTGTGTTCTATCAAAGCCTGTGGGGACATGACCTGATTTCACATTGAAATGTATGATTTAATTATCAAGCCTCACTTCCCTTAAACATTGGAATATTTGGTAGAGATTAAGGCAGCAGAAAGCTCTTCAGAACTATTTAGTGTCATGTGAATGCTTGTGGGTCAATATTACAAGTGCAGATGTGATCTGATTTTCAATTTCATTTTTATTTTTCTCAAAATTGTACCTGTGGGTCCTCCAACCCAAGACAGCATTCGTGGTAGGCAATGGAAGTGTGAGCATCTGTTTTTGTAGCTCCCAATGTCAGGTGAGTGGGCAAATGCATGGCAGATGAAGTATAATGTGGATAAATGTGAGTTTATCCACTTTGGTGGTAAAAACAGAGAGACAGACTATTATCTGAATGGTAACAGATTAGGAAAAGGGGAGGTGCAACGAGATCTGGGTGTCATGGTACATCAGTCATTGAAGGTTGGCATGCAGGTACAGCAGGCGGTTAAGAAAGCAAATGGCATGTTGGCCTTCATAGCGAGGCGATTTGAGTACAAGGGCAGGGAGGTGTTGCTACAGTTGTACAGGGCCTTGGTGAGGCCACACCTGGAGTATTGTGTACAGTTTTGGTCTCCTAACTTGAGGAAGGACATTCTTGCTATTGAGAGAGTGCAGCGAAAGTTCACCAGACTGATTCCCGGGATGGCGGGACTGACCTATCAAGAAAGACTGGATCAACTGGGCTTGTATTCACTGGAGTTCAGAAGAATGAGAGGGGACCTCATAGAAACATTTAAAATTCTGACGGGTTTAGACAGGTTAGATCCAGGAAGAATGTTCCCAATGTTGGGGAAGTCCAGAACCAGGGGTCACAGTCTAAGGATAAGGGGTAAGCCATTTAGGACCGAGATGAGGAGAAACTTCTTCACCCAGAGAGTGGTGAACCTGTGGAATTCTCCACCACAGAAAGTAGTTGAGGCCAATTCACTAAATATATTCAAAAGGGAGTTAGATGAAGTCCTTACTACTCAGGGGATCAAGGGGTATAGCGAGAAAGCAGGAAGGGGGTACTGAAGTTTCATGTTCAGCCATGAACTCATTGAATGGCGGTGCAGGCTAGAAGGGCTGAATGGCCTACTCCTGCACCTATTTTCTATGTTTCTATGTTTCTAACCTCCGCCCATATTTTGTTCCCTTTCCTCCATTGTATTTCTTTGTTTCCCATGGCAGCTGGTAATTATTCTGCCAGTCACACCCTATCTAGACTCATCTTTTGTTTCCTAAGTTGTGCCATCACCATCTCAATTTGTCCCATCATCCTTTTTGTCTCTCAAATCTCTCCTGCCCTTCACCCTATCACAAACCTCCCCCTTTCACTGGCCCCTGCACTTCCTTAAGAATCTGTTACATTTCGAACTTTCGTCAGTTCTGACCAAGAGTCATCGACCTGAAACGTTAACTCTGTTTCTCTCCACAGATGCTGCGTGACCCGCTGAGATTTCCAGCATTTTCTGTTTCTATTTCAGATTCCAGCATCCGCAGTATTTTGCTCTTATGCAGTAAAGGTCTCTCCACTCTGCCCTAATAACGGGCCTCAAACGCCAGTCTCGAGAAAACTGCCTTCTACTGTACCATAGATTTCATAGAATCATAGGAATTTACAGCACAGAAGGAGGCCATTCAGCCCATCATGTCTGTGCTGGCCGAAAACGAGCTATCCAGCCTAACCCCCCTTTCCAGCTCTTGATCTGTAGCCCTGCAGGTTACGGCACTTCAAGTGCATATCCAAGTACTTTTTAAATGCGATGAGGGTTTCTGCCTCTACCACCTTTTCAGGCAGTGATTTCTAGACCCCCACCACACTCTGGGTGAAAAGTTCTCAAATCCCTTTTAAACCTCCCCCCCCCAATTACTTTAAATCTATGCCCCCTGGTTATTGGCCTCACTGCTAAGGGAAATAGGTCCTTTCTATCCACTCTATCTAGGCCCTTAATAATTTTACACACCTCAAATAAATCTCCCCCTCAGCCTCCTCTGTTCCAAAGAAAACAATCCCAGCCTATCCAATCTTTCCTCATAGATAAAATTCTCCAGTCCTGGTAACATCCTTGTAAATCTCCTCTGTACCCTCTCCAGTGCAATCACATCTTTCTACCAGTTTCCATATTGAACACCCAACCATTTTTGTTATTTCTCTGAGTTTTTTAATTTGTTCTCATGATGTGGATGTCGCTGGCAAGGCATTGCCCATTCCTGGTTTCTATGATGTTTTGATACGACTGAGTGCTTTCCTGATGGAAGTTAAGCATCAACTGCATTGGTGTGGGACTGGAGTCACATGTAGGCTAGTCCGGTTAAGGACAGCGGAATTCTATCCCTTAAGGGCATTAGCGAAAACAGTTACTAAGCACTTCAACAACATCTTCACAGGAGCATTATCAGACAAAATTTGACATGGAGGTTTGAAGCAAAATGTGAAAGGAGGAGAGAGAAGTCGAGAAATTGAGGTTTAAGGAGTGAATTCAAGGGGGCGGAAATTTCCTCCGGGGCCCACTAACAGGGTACAATGGTGTTTTCACCTGGGGGAGGGGTGCGCTCCGAGAAATTGCCCTGGAGGTTTGGGACTGGCACTGTCACGCCCCACGATTAGCGCCCCGGGCTGTCGCACATCCGGCAATGACGTCATCGCCATGAGCGCTGAACCCTCACTGCTTCGCAGCGTTCCCTTGATACCCCGCAGGTGAAATGATCCTGCGGGCCACGAGCCTGGCGCGGGCACAGATGTCAACGCCAGGGCGCCCCTTAAAGAGGAGGCCTTTAGTGCCCCGGGTCGCCATTTTCATTTGTCCGCCGACTCTTCTGTCAGCCCGACAATGGCGGACCCTCTCGACGGCCCAGCCGGCATCATGCAGCCCGGCACTCCGTTTTGCGTGCCGGGCTGCTGGCCCGTTCGATCACCTTCCTGGTGGCCTCGTGGTGGCCACCAAAGGGCCTGCAGAGTGCGCAGCGCTCCGCTCCTTTAATTGACAGGGAGGGTCGTCGTAGCACGTCAGCGCTATGCTGAGCATCTGCGTAGCACTGGCCTCCTCTGGGCGGCCTAATTACTTGTCAGGGGCGGGACTTCAGGGCCGGGTGCAGGAAGTCCTGGCCTCGGAAGGTTACCACCCCCAATTGGGGTGAAGGGCATTTTTCCAGCCCCGAGTGACTGGGGCCCAGACAGTAGCCAATGCTGGGCAAACAAAATCGGGGGTGCACAAGAGGCCAGAGTTGGAGGAAGGCAGATATCTTGGAGGGCTGTGGGGCTGGAGAAGGTTACAGAGATAAGGTGAGGCAAGGCCATGGAGAGATCTGAAAAAATCGAGGCATTGCTGGAACGGAAGCCAATGTAGGTCAACAAGCGCAGGGGTAAAGAGGACTTGGTGAGAGTTAGAATATGGGGCAGCAGAGTTTTGGATGAACTCAAGTTTATGGACTCTGGATGACAGGAGGCTGGCCAGAAGAGCAGAGTAGCTGCATTACTTTCGGAGTGTAGTTACTGTTATTATATAGGCAAATGTGGTAACCAGGTCATGCACAGCAAGATCCCACGAAACAGGACACAAAATGAATGGCCAGTTAATCTGTTTTGGTGCAATTGGCTGAGCAATAAAAGTTGGTCGGAAAATTGGGAGAAATCTCCTGCTTGCCATGGGTTCGTCTAATTCCATCTTAGAGGGCAGACAGGTTCTCAGCCTGGGGTACCTCTGCCAACCCAGTGCTCTCTCAGTACTGTCAACCTCTAGAAATAAAAACTGTCTGCATTACTACCAACTGTGCGACTGTCAATGGCAAACAAGATGCCCACATAAAACCTTTAAAAGAAAGACTTGCATTTCTATAGCGCCTTTCACGACCAATGGACATCCCAAAGCATTTTACAGCCAATGAATGTGGGAATCGCGGCAGCCAATTTGCGCACAGAAAGATCCCACAAACAGCAACAATGACCAGATAATCTGTTTTAGTGATTTTGATTGAGGGATAAATATTGGCCAGGACACCGGGGATAACTCCCCTGTTCTTCTTCAAAATAGTGCCATGGGACCCTTTACATCCACTTGAAAGGGCAGGCGGGGCCTCGGTTTAACGTCTCATCCGAAAGACAGCACCTCCGACAGCGCATCGCTCCCTCAGCACTGCACTGGGAGTGTCAGCCTAGATTTCTGTGTCAAGTCTCTGGAGTGGGACTTGAAACCACGTCCTTCTGACTCAGAGCCGAGGGTGCTACCAAAAATATAAACATTATAATTCAGAGTACATATCATCCACGTGTTTATTATCGTGGCTCTGGCAGATGTGGGTTTTGTGGTGACATCAGCGTGCGCAATAGTTGCTTCTGGGTGCTGCACTGAGAATTAGTGCAGATTAAGCAGAAATATTTTGACAAAGGCAACCAAAGCAGACATGCTTTTTCAACCAACTGCTCACCCTCTGGCTATTGTTGCTGGAATTATCAACTCAAACTGTCGCTCTTCCGAAGCACTTGAAACTGTTGGTCCGCTGCAATTGGCTTGATATCAAAGTAATTCTATGTCTAATGCTCGTACAATGTTAAATCATTAAATGATAGAAATCAACAGTGATTGTTTCCTAACCCTTTCACTGCATGAGTCTGTCAGAACATATACCTTTAGAGCGAAAAAGGTGAGCATTCCATGGACCGCACCTCCCAAACCCACAAGCTCCACCGCCTAGAAGCACAAGGGCAACACGTAAAGAAAGACTTGCATTTCTATAGCGCCTTTCACGACCACCAGACATCCCAAAGCGCTTTACAGCCAATGAAGTATTTTTGGAGCGTAGTCACTGTTGTAATGTGGGAAAGGTGCATGAGAACACCATCACCTCCCAGTTCCCCTCCAAGTCACGCTCCATCCTGACTTGGAAATATAAGTGCAGCTCCAACAACACTCAAGAAGCTCGACACCATCCAGGACAAAGCAGCCCCTGCTTGATTGGCACCCCATCCACCACTTTCAACATTCACACCCTCCACCGCCGGCGCTCCGTGGCTGCAATGTGTGACATCTACAAGATGTACTGCAGCAACTTACCAAGGCTGATTCGACAGCATCTCCCGAACCCACCATCTCTACCACTTAGCAGGACAAAGGCAACAGGCACACGGGAGCACCATCACCTCCACGTTCCAGTCCAAGTCACACACCAAGTCAAAATCCTGGAACTCCCTCCCTAACGGCACTGTGGGAGCACCTTCACCACACGGACTGCAACAGTTCAAGAAGGCAGCTCACCACCACCTTCTCAAGGGCAATTAGGGATGGGCAATAAATGCCGCTTTTGTCAGCGACACCCACATCCCATGACTGAATTTAAAAAGGAGGGATATACAGGAAAATTAGAGAGTAGCGAGAGAGGCAGACAGACACAGACAAAAAGACAGAGTGACAAGGGAGAGAGAGGGAGACAGAAAGATTGGCAGGGACAGAATTGAGGTAGAGTGGGAGAATTCTATGTGAGAAACACAAGGCAGAGAGAAAAAGAGATGGAGACAGAGGATGGGAGAGAGCAAAGAAAGAGCGCGAGAGGTTGAGATGAAGAGAGGGAGATGAGAAGAGGGAGAAGGACAGAGATCGTTTAGAGTTTAAATGCAGGCACAAAGAAAATGGGAGGAAGGGAAAGAGGGGGAATTCAAGACAATGATAGAGGTATTTAGCAATTAGTAAAAGAGATGGAGAGCAAGTGGGAGGGAGAAAAGGTGGGAGAGGGAAAGAGTCAAAGAGAATGGAAAGCAGAGATGGGGAGAGTGGAAACAAGGGAGGGCACAGAGGGAAAAGGGGACGTGGAGTAGCATCCAAAAATGAGATGGAATGAGAGTGAGAGCATAGAGAGAAGCAGGCTGAAAGAGGAAGATAGAGATCACAAAATCAGAAGCTAATTACAGATGTAGGACACAGGAACACAGGCCCCTTGAGCACCATTCAATGAGATCAGGGCTGATCCACCCAACTTGATTCCATAGCCCTTAATACCCTTCCCTAACAAAAATATGGAACAACATAAGAACCTAAGAATTAGGAGCAGGAGTAGGCCATATTGCCCCTCAAAATTACTCCACCATTCAATAAGATCATGGCTGACCTTTGACATCCCGCCTGATCCCCATATCCCTTGATTCCTCTGGAATCCAAAAATCTGTCTATCTCAGCCTTGAATAGATTCAACGATTTAGTTTTGACAGCACTTTGAGATAGAAAATTCCAAAGATTCACAACCCTCTGAGCCTAAAAAGGCTGGCCCCTTATCCTGAGACTATGCACCCTAGTTGCAGTCTCTCCAGCCAGGGGAATAAATCTCTCAGCATTTATCCTCATAAGAAAATAGGAAACATGAGCAGTAGCAGGCCATTTGGCCCGAGACAAGATGCACTGCAGCAACTTTCCAAGGCTCCTTCAACAGCAGCTCCCAAAGCCCGTGACTTTTACAACCTAGAAGGACAAGGGTAGCAGGTTCATGGGAACACCATCACCTCCGAGCTCCCATCCAAGTTACATACGATCCTGACTTGGAAATATATCGCCATTCCTCCATAGTCACTGGGTCAAAATCCTGGAACTCCCTCCCGAACAGCACTGTGGGAGTACATTCACCACACGGACTGCATCAGTTCAAGAAGGGGGCTCACCACCACCTTCTCAAGGACAATTAGAGATGGGCAATAAATGCTGGCCTTGCCAGTGACGTCCACATCCCAGAAATTAATTTTTTTAAATCTCACACTAATACAGCCCCTCAAACTAATACAGACCCTCAAACTAATACAGCACCTCAAACCAATACAGCCCCTCAAACCAATACAGCCCCTCAAACTAATACAGCCCCTCAAACTAATACAGCACCTCAAACCAATACAGTCCCTCAAACCAATACAGCCCCTCAAACTAATACAGCCCCTCACACTAACACAGCACCTCAAACTAATACAGCCCCTCAAACTAATACAGCCCCTCACACTAATACAGCCCCTCAAACTAATGCAGCCCCTCAAACTAATACAGCACCTCTAACCAATACAGCCCCTCAAACCAATACAGCCCCTCAAACTAATACAGCCCCTCAAACAAATACAGCACCTCAAACCAATACAGCTCCTCAAACCAATACAACCCCTCAAACTAATACAGCCCCTCACACTAATACAGCACCTCAAAGTAATACAGCCCCTCAAACTAATACAGCCCCTCACGCTAATACAGCACCTCAAACTAATACAGCCCCTCAAACTAATACAGCCCCTCAAACTAATACAGCACCTCAAATCAATACGGCCCCTCAAACCAATACAGCCCCTCACACTAATACAGCACCTCAAACTAATACAGCCCCTCAAACTAATACAGCCCCTCACACTAATACAGCACCTCAAACCAATACAGCCCCTCAAACTAATACAGCCCCTCACACTAATACAGCACCTCAAACCAATACAGCCCATCAAACTAATACAGCACCTCAAACTAATACAGCCCCTCAAACCAATACAGCCCCTCAAACCAATACAGCCCCTCAAACTAATACAGCACCTCACACTAATACAGCCCCTCACACTAATACAGCACCTCAAACCAATACAGCCCCTGAAACTAATACAGCCCCTCACACTAATACAGCCCCTCATAGTAATACAGCACGTCAAACGAATACAGCCCCTCAAACTAATACAGCCCCTCAAACTAATACAGCCCCTCACACTAATACAGCACCTCAAACCAATACAGCCCCTCAAACTAATACAGCACCTCAAACCAATATAGCCCCTCAAAATAATACAGCACCTCAAACCAATACAGCCCCTCAAACCAATACAGCACCTCAAACCAATACAGCCCCTCAAACTAATACAGCACCTCAAACCAATACAGCCCCTCAAACTAAGACAGCACCTCAAACCAATACAGCCCCTCAAACTAATACAGCCCCTCAAACTAATACAGCCCCTCAAACCAATACAGCTCCTCAAACTAATACAGCCCCTGAAACTAATACAGCCCCTCAAACCAATACAGCCCCTCAAACCAATACAGCCCCTCAAACCAATACAGCCCCTCAAACTAATACAGCCCCTCAAACCAATACAGCCCCTCAAACCAATACAGCTCCTCAAACTAATACAGCCCCTCAAACAAATACAGCCCCTCAAACCAATACAGCCCCTCAAACTAATACAGCCCCTCAAATCAATACAGCCCCTCAAACTAATAAAGCACCTCAAACCAATACAGCCCCTCAAACTAATACAACACCTCAAACCAAGACAGCCCCTCAAACCAATACAGCCCCTCAAACCAATACAGCCCCTCAAACTAATACAGCCCATCAAACCAATACAGCCCCTCAAACTAATACAGCCCCTCAAACTAATACAACACCTCAAACCAAGACAGCCCCTCAAACCAATACAGCCCCTCAAACCAATACAGCCCCTCAAACTAATACAGCCCCTCAAACCAATACAGCCCCTCAAACTAATACAGCCCCTCACACTAATACAGCCCCTCACACTAATACAGCACCTCAAACCAATACAGCCCCTCAAACTAATACAGCCCCTCAAACTAATACAGCCCCTCAAACTAATACAGCCCCTCAAACTAATACAGACCCTCACACTAATACAGCACCTCAAACCAATACAGCCCCTCAAACTAATACAGCACCTCAAACCAATACAGCCCCTCAAACTAATACAGCACTTCAAACCAATACAGCCCCTCAAACCAATACAGCCCCTCAAACCAATACAGCGCCTCAAACTAAAACAGCCCCTCAAACCAATACAGCCCCTCAAACTAATACAGCCCCTCAAACCAATACAGCCCCTCAAACCAATACAGCCCCTCAAACTAATACAGCCCCTCAAACTAATACAGCACCTCAAACCAATACAGCCCCTCAAACTAATACAGCCCCTGAAACTAATACAGCCCCTCAAACCAATACAGCCCCTCAAACCAATACAGCCCCTCAAACCAATACGGCCCCTTAAACTAATACAGCCCCTCAAACTAATACAGCCCCTCAAACCAATACAGCTCCTCAAACCAATACAGCCCCTCAAACTAATACAGCCCCTCAAGCCAATACAGCCCCTCAAACGAATACAGCCCCTCAAACTAATACAGCCCCTCAAACCAATACAGCCCCTCAAACTAATACAGCACCTCAAACCAATACAGCCCCTCACACTAATACAGCACCTCAAACCAATACAGCCCCTCAAACTAATACATCCCCTCAAACTAATACAGTCCCTCAAACTAATACAGACCCTCAAACCAATACAGCCCCTCAAACTAATACAGCACCTCACACTAATACAGCCCCTCACACTAATACAGCACCTCAAACCAATACAGCCCCTCAAACTAATACAGCCCCTCACACTAATACAGCCGCTCATACAAATACAGCACCTCAAACTAATACAGCCCCTCAAACTAATACAGCCTCTCACATTAATACAGCACCTCAAAACAATACAGCCCCTCAAACTAATACAGCCCCTCAAACCAATACAGCCCCTCAAACCAATACAGCCCCTCAAACCAATACGGCCCCATAAACTAATACAGCCCCTCAAACTAATACAGCCCCTGAAACCAATACAGCTCCTCAAACCAATACAGCCCCTCAAACTAATACAGCCCCTCAAACTAATACAGCCCCTCAAACTAATACAGCCCCTCAAGCCAATACAGCCCCTCAAACGAATACAGCCCCTCAAACTAATACAGCCCCTCAAACCAATACAGCCCCTCAAACTAATATAGCACCTCAAACCAATACAGCCCCTCACACGAATACAGCACCTCAAACCAATACAGCCCCTCAAACTAATACAGCCCCTCAAACCAATACAGCCCCTCAAACTAATACAGCACCTCACACTAATACAGCCCCTCACACTAATACAGCACCTCAAACCAATACAGTCCCTCAAACTAACACAGCCCCTCACACTAATACAGCCCCTCATACAAATACAGCACCTCAAACTAATACAGCCCCTCAAACTAATACAGCCTATCACACGAATACAGCACCTCAAACCAATACAGCCCCTCAAACTAATACAGCCCCTCAAACTAATACAGCCCCTCAAACCAATACAGCCCCTCAAACCAATACAGCTCCTCAAACTAATACAGCCCCTCAAACAAATACAGCCCCTCAAACCAATACAGCCCCTCAAACTAATACAGCCCCTCAAACCAATACAGCCCCTCAAACTAATAAAGCACCTCAAACCAATACAGCCCCTCAAACTAATACAGCACCTCAAACCAATACAGCCCCTCAAACCAATACAGCCCCTCAAACCAATACAGCCCCTCAAACTAATACAGCCCCTCAAACCAATACAGCCCCTCAAACTAATACAGCACCTCAAACCAATACAGCCCCTCAAACTAATACAGCCCCTCACACTAATACAGCCCCTCACACTAATACAGCACCTCAAACCAATACAGCGCCTCAAACTAATACAGCCCCTCAAACTAATACAGCCCCTCAAACTAATACAGCCCCTCACACTAATACAGCACCTCAAACCAATACAGCCCCTCAAACTAATACAGCACCTCAAACCAATACATCCCCTCAAACTAATACAGCACTTCAAACCAATACAGCCCCTCAAACCAATACAGCCCATCAAACCAATACAGCCCCTCACACGAATACAGCACCTCAAACCAATACAGCCCCTCAAACTAATACAGCACCTCAAACCAATACAGCCCCTCAAACTAACACAGCCCCTCACACTAATACAGCCCCTCATACAAATACAGCACCTCAAACTAATACAGCCCCTCAAACTAATACAGCCTATCACACGAATACAGCACCTCAAACCAATACAGCCCCTCAAACTAATACAGCCCCTCAAACTAATACAGCCCCTCAAATCAATACAGCCCCTCAAACCAATACAGCCCCTCAAACCAATACTGCTCCTCAAACTAATACAGCCCCTCAAACAAATACAGCCCCTCAAACCAATACAGCCCCTCAAACTAATACAGCCCCTCAAACCAATACAGCCCCTCAAACTAATAAAGCACCTCAAACCAATACAGCCCCTCAAACTAATACAGCACCTCAAACCAATACAGCCCCTCAAACCAATACAGCCCCTCAAACCAATACAGCCCCTCAAACTAATACAGCCCCTCAAACCAATACAGCCCCTCAAACTAATACAGCACCTCAAACCAATACAGCCCCTCAAACTAATACAGCCCCTCACACTAATACAGCCCCTCACACTAATACAGCACCTCAAACCAATACAGCGCCTCAAACTAATAGAGCCCCTCAAACTAATACAGCCCCTCAAACTAATACAGCCCCTCACACTAATACAGCACCTCAAACCAATACAGCCCCTCAAACTAATACAGCACCTCAAACCAATACATCCCCTCAAACTAATACAGCACTTCAAACCAATACAGCCCCTCAAACCAACACAGCCCATCAAACCAATACAGCCCCTCAAACTAAAACAGCCCCTCAAACCAATACAGCCCCTCAAACCAATACAGCCCCTCAAACCAATACAGCCCCTCAAACTAATACAGCCCCTCAAACGAATACAGCCCCTCAAACTAATACAGCACCTCAAACCAAAACAGCCCCTCAAACTAATACAGCCCCTGAAACTAATACAGCCCCTCAAACCAATACAGCCCCTCAAACCAATACAGCCCCTCAAACCAAAACGGCCCCTTAAACTAATACAGCCCCTCAAACTAATACAGCCCCTCAAACCAATACAGCTCCTCAAACCAATACAGCCCCTCAAACTAATACAGCCCCTCAAACTAATACAGCCCCTCACACTAATACAGCACCTCAAACCAATACAGCCCCTCAAACTAATACAGTACCTCAAACCAATACATCCGCTAAAACTAATACAGCACTTCAAACCAATACAGCCCCTCAAACCAATACAGCCCCTCAAACCAATACAGCCCCTCAAACTAAAACAGCCCATCAAACCAATACAGCCCCTCAAACCAATACAGCCCCTCAAACCAATACAGCCCCTCAAACTAATACAGCTCCTCAAACTAATACAGCCCCTCAAACTAATACAGCCCCTCAAACTAATACAGCACCTCACACCAATACAGCCCCTCAAACTAATACAGCCCCTCAAACCAATACAGCCCCTCAAACCAATACAGCCCCTCAAACCAATACGGCCCCTTAAACTAACACAGCCCCTCAAATTAATACAGCCCCTCAAACTAATACAGCCCTTCAAGCCAATACAGCCCCTCAAACGAATACAGCCCCTCAAACTAATACAGCCCCTCAAACTAATACAGCCCCTCAAACTAATACAGCACCTGACACTAATACAGCCCCTCACACTAATACAGCACCTCAAACCAATGCAGCCCCTCAAACTAATACAGCCCCCCAAACTAATACAGCACCTCAATCCAATACAGCCCCTCAAACTAATACAGCACCTCAAACCAATACAGCCCCTCAAACTAATACAGCCCCTCACACTAATACAGCACCTCAAACCAATACAGCCCCTCAAACTAATACAGCCCCTCACACTAATACAGCCCCTCACACTAATACAGACCACCTCAAACCAATACAGCGCCTCAAACTAATACAGCCCCTCAAACTAATACAGCCCCTCAAACCAATACAGCCCCTCAAACCAATACAGCCCCTCAAACTAATACAGCCCCTCAAACCAATACAGCCCCTCAAACTAATACAGCCCCTCAAACGAATACAGCACCTCAAACCAATACAGCCCCTCAAACTAATACAGCCCCTCAAACTAATACAGAACCTCAAACCAATACAGCCCCTCAAACCAATACAGCCCCTCAAACTAATACAGCCCCTCAAACTAACACAGAACCTCAAACCAATACAGCCCCTCAAACTAATACAGCACCTCAAACCAATACAGCCCCTCAAACTAATACAGCCCCTTAAACTAATACAGCCCCTCAAACTAATACAGAACCTCAAACCAATACAGCCCCTCAAACCAATACAGCCCCTCAAACTAATACAGCCCCTCAAACTAATACAGCCCCTCAAACTAATACAGCACCTCAAACCAATACAGCCCCTCAAACTAATACAGCTCCTCAAACCAATACAGCCCCTCAAACTAAAACAGCACCTCACACCAATACAGCCCCTCACACTAATACAGCACCTCAAACCAATACAGCCCCTGAAACTAATACAGCCCCTCACACTAATACAGCCCCTCACACTAATACAGCCCCTCATACTAATACAGCACCTCAAACTAATACAGCCCCTCAAACTAATACAGCCCCTCAAACTAATACAGCCCCTCACACTAATACAGCACCTCAAACCAATACAGCCCCTCAAACTAATACAGCACCTCAAAGCAATACAGCCCCTCAAACTAATACAGCACCTTTAACCAATACAGCCCCTCAAACCAATACAGCCCCTCAAACTAATACAGCACCTCAAACCAATACAGCCCCTCAAACTAATACAGCACCTCTAACCAATACAGCCCCTCAAAACAATACAGCACCTCAAACCAATACAGCCCCTCAAACTAATACAGCACCTCAAACCAATACAGCCCCTCAAACTAACACAGCACCTCAAACCAATACAGCCCCTCAAACCAATACAGGCCCTCAAACCAATACAGCCCCTCAAACTAATAGAGCCCCTCAAACCAATACAGCCCCTCAAACTAATACAGCACCTCAAACTAATACAGCCCTTCAAACTAATACAGCCCCTCACACTAATACAGCACCTCAAACCAATACAGCCCCTCAAACTAATACAGCCCCTCACACTAATACAGCCCCTCACACTAATACAGCACCTCAAACCAATACAGCCCCTCAAACTAATACAGCCCCTCAAACTAATACAGCCCCTCAAACCAATACAGCCCCTCAAACCAATACAGCAACTCAAACCAATACAGCCCCTCAAACTAAAACAGCCCCTCAAACTAATACAGCACCTCAAACTAATACAGATCATCAAACTAATACAGCACCTCAAACCAATACAGCCCCTCAAACTAATACAGCCCCTCAAAATAATACAGTCCCACAAACTAATACAGCACCTCAAACCAATACAGCCCCTCAAACCAATACAGCCCCTCAAACCAATACAGCCCCTCAAACTAATACAGCCCCTCAAACTAAATACACAACCTCAAACCAATACAGCCCCTCAAACCAATACAGCCCCTCAAACTAATACAGCCCCTCAAACTAATACAGTCCCTCAAAGCAATACAGCCCCTCAAACTAATACAGCCCCACAAACTAATACAGCCCCTCAAACTAATACAGCACCTCAAACCAATACAGCCCCTCAAACTAATACAGCCCCTGAAACTAATACAGCCCCTCAAACCAATACAACCCCTCAAACCAATACAGCTCCTCAAACCAATACAGCCCCTCAAACTAATACAGCCCCTCAAACCAATACAGCCCCTCAAACTAATACAGCCCCTCAAACTAATACAGCCCCTCAAACCAATACAGCCTCTCAAACTAATACAGCACCTCACATTAATACAGCCCCTCACACTAATACAGCACCTCAAACCAATACAGCCCCTGAAACTAATACCGCCCCTCACACTAATACAGCCCCTCATACTAATACAGCACCTCAAACTAATACAGCCCTTCAAACTAATACAGCACCTCAAACCAATACAGCCCCTCAAACCAATACAGCACCTCAAACCAATACAGCCCCTCAAACTAATACAGCACCTCAAACCAATACAGCCCCTCAAACAAATACAGCACCTCAAACCAATACAGCCCCTCAAACCAATGCAGCACCTCAAACCAATACAGCCCCTCAAACTAATACAGCACCTCAAATCAATACAGCCCCTCAAACTAACACAGCACCTCAAACCAATACAGCCCCTCAAACTAATACAGCCCCTCACACTAATACAGCCCCTCACACTAATACAGCACCTCAAACCAATACAGCGCCTCAAACTAATACAGCCCCTCAAACTAATACAGCCCCTCAAACTAATACAGCCCCTCACACTAATACAGCACCACAAACCAATACAGCCCCTCAAACCAATACAGCCCCTCAAACTAATACAGCACCTCAAACTAATACAGCCCCTCAAACCAATACAGCCCCTCACACGAATACAGCACCACAAACCAATACAGCCCCTCAAACTAATACAGCACCTCAAACCAATACAACCCCTCAAACTAATACAGCACTTCAGACCAATACAGCCCCTCAAACCAATACAGCCCCTCAAACCAATACAGCCCCTCAAACTAAAACAGCCCCTCAAACCAATACAGCCCCTCAAACTAATACAGCACCTCAAACTAATACAGCCCCTCAAACTAATACAGCCCCTCAAACCAATACAGCTCCTCAAACGAATACAGCCCCTGAAACCAATACAGCCCCTCAAACTAATACAGCCCCTCAAACCAATACAGCCACTCAAACCAATACAGCTCCTCAAACTAATACAGCCCCTCAAACAAATACAGCCCCTCAAACCAATACAGCCCCTCAAACTAATACAGCCCCTCAAACCAATTCAGCCCCTCAAACTAATACAGCACCTCAAACTAATACAGCACCTCAAACCAATACAGCCCCTCAAACCAATACAGCCCCTCAAACCAATACAGCCCCTCAAACTAATACAGCCCCTCAAACCAATACAGCCCCTCAAACTAATACAGCACCTCAAACTAATACAGCCCCTCAAACTAATACAGCCCCTCACACTAATACAGCCCCTCAAACCAGTACAGCGCCTCAAACTAATACAACCCCTCAAACTAATACAGCCCCTCAAACTAATACAGCCCCTCAAACTAATACAGCCCCTCACACTAATACAGCACCAAACCAATACAGCCCCTCAAACTAATACAGCACCTCAAACCAATACATCCCCTCAAACTAATACAGCACTTCAAACCAATACAGTCCCTCAAACTAATACAGCCCCTCAAACCAATACAGCCCCTCAAACTAAAACAGCCCCTCAAACTAATACAGCCCCTCAATCCAATACAGCTCCTCAAACCAATACAGCCCCTCAAACTAATACAGCCCCTCAAACTAATACAGCCCCTCACATTAATACAGCACCTCAAACCAATACAGCCCCTCAAACGAATACAGCACCTCAAACCAATACATCCCCTCAAACTAATACAGCACTTCAAACCAATACAGCCCCTCAAACCAATACAGCCCCTCAAACCAATACAGCTCCTCAAAATAAAACAGCCCCTCAAACCAATACAGCCCCTCAAACCAATACAGCCCCTCAAACCAATACAGCCCCTCAAACTAATACAGCCCCTCAAACTAATACAGCCCCTCAAACTAATACAGCCCCTCAAACTAATACAGCACCTCAAACCAATACAGCCCCTCAAACTAATACAGCCCCTGAAACTAATACAGCCCCTCAAACCAATACAGCCCCTCAAACTAATTCAGCCCCTCAAACTAATACAGCCCCTCAAGCCAATACAGCCCCTCAAACGAATACAGCCCCTCAAACTAATACAGCCCCTCAAACCAATACAGTCCCTCACACTAATGCAGCCCCTCACACTAATACAGCACCTCAAACTAATACAGCCCCTGAAACTAATACAGCCTCTCACACTTACACAGCACCTCAAACCAATACAGCCCCTCAAACTAATACAGCCCCTCAAACTAATACAGCCCCTCAAACTAAAACAGCACCTCAAACCAATACAGCCCCTCAAACCAATACAGCCCCTCAAACTAATACAGCACCTCACACCAATACAGCCCCTCACACTAATACAGCACCTCAAACGAATACAGCCCGTCAAACCAATACAGCCCCTCACACTAATACAGCTCCTCATACAAATACAGCACCTCAAACTAATACAGCCCCTCAAACTAATACAGCCCCTCAAACTAATACAGCCTGTCACACGAATACAGCACCTCAAACCAATACAGCCCCTCAAACTAATACAGCCCCTCAAACTAATACAGCCCCTCAAACTAATACAGCACCTTAAACCAATACAGCCCCTCAAACTAATACAGCACCTCAAACCAATACAGCCCCTCAAACTAACACAGCACTTCAAACCAATACAGCCCCTCAAACCAATACAGGCCCTCAAACCAATACAGCCCCTCAAACTAATACAGCCCCTCAAACCAATACAGCCCCTCAAACTAATACAGCACCTCAAACTAATACAGCCCCTCAAACTAATACAGCCCCTCAAACTAATACAGCCCCTCAAACCAATACAGGCCCTCAAACCAATACAGCCCCTCAAACTAATACAGCCCCTCAAACCAATACAGCCCCTCAAACTAATACAGCACCTCAAACTAATACAGCCCCTCAAACTAAAACAGCCCATCAAACCAATACAGCCCCTCAAACCAATACAGCCCCTCAAACCAATACAGCCCCTCAAACTAATACAGCTCCTCAAACTAATACAGCCCCTCAAACTAATACAGCCCCTCAAACTAATACAGCACCTCACACCAATACAGCCCCTCAAACTAATACAGCCCCTCAAACCAATACAGCCCCTCAAACCAATACAGCCCCTCAAACCAATACGGCCCCTTAAACTAATACAGCCCCTCAAACTAATACAGCCCCTCAAACTAATACAGCCCTTCAAGCCAATACAGCCCCTCAAACGAATACAGCCCCTCAAACTAATACAGCCCCTCAAACTAATACAGCCCCTCAAACTAATACAGCACCTGACACTAATACAGCCCCTCACACTAATACAGCACCTCAAACCAATGCAGCCCCTCAAACTAATACAGCCCCTCAAACTAATACAGCACCTCAATCCAATACAGCCCCTCAAACTAATACAGCACCTCAAACCAATACAGCCCCTCAAACTAATACAGCCCCTCACACTAATACAGCACCTCAAACCAATACAGCCCCTCAAACTAATACAGCCCCTCACACTAATACAGCCCCTCACACTAATACAGACCACCTCAAACCAATACAGCGCCTCAAACTAATACAGCCCCTCAAACTAATACAGCCCCTCAAACCAATACAGCCCCTCAAACCAATACAGCCCCTCAAACTAATACAGCCCCTCAAACCAATACAGAACCTCAAACCAATACAGCCCCTCAAACCAATACAGCCCCTCAAACTAATACAGCCCCTCAAACTAATACAGCCCCTCAAACTAATACAGCACCTCAAACCAATACAGCCCCTCAAACTAATACAGCCCCTCAAACCAATACAGCCCCTCAAACTAATACAGCACCTCACACCAATACAGCCCCTCACACTAATACAGCACCTCAAACCAATACAGCCCCTGAAACTAATACAGCCCCTCACACTAATACAGCCCCTCATACTAATACAGCACCTCAAACTAATACAGCCCCTCAAACTAATACAGCCCCTCAAACTAATACAGCCCCTCACACTAATACAGCACCTCAAACCAATACAGCCCCTCAAACTAATACAGCACCTCAAAGCAATACAGCCCCTCAAACTAATACAGCACCTTTAACCAATACAGCCCCTCAAACCAATACAGCCCCTCAAACTAATACAGCACCTCAAACCAATACAGCCCCTCAAACTAATACAGCACCTCTAACCAATACAGCCCCTCAAAACAATACAGCACCTCAAACCAATACAGCCCCTCAAACTAATACAGCACCTCAAACCAATACAGCCCCTCAAACTAACACAGCACCTCAAACCAATACAGCCCCTCAAACCAATACAGGCCCTCAAACCAATACAGCCCCTCAAACTAATAGAGCCCCTCAAACCAATACAGCCCCTCAAACCAATACAGCCCCTCAAACTAATACAGCCCCTCAAACTAAATACACAACCTCAAACCAATACAGCCCCTCAAACCAATACAGCCCCTCAAACTAATACAGCCCCTCAAACTAATACAGTCCCTCAAAGCAATACAGCCCCTCAAACTAATACAGCCCCACAAACTAATACAGCCCCTCAAACTAATACAGCACCTCAAACCAATACAGCCCCTCAAACTAATACAGCCCCTGAAACTAATACAGCCCCTCAAACCAATACAACCCCTCAAACCAATACAGCTCCTCAAACCAATACAGCCCCTCAAACTAATACAGCCCCTCAAACCAATACAGCCCCTCAAACTAATACAGCCCCTCAAACTAATACAGCCCCTCAAACCAATACAGCCTCTCAAACTAATACAGCACCTCACATTAATACAGCCCCTCACACTAATACAGCACCTCAAACCAATACAGCCCCTCAAACTAATACAGCCCCTCACACTAATACAGCCCCTCATACTAATACAGCACCTCAAACTAATACAGCCCTTCAAACTAATACAGCACCTCAAACCAATACAGCCCCTCAAACCAATACAGCACCTCAAACCAATACAGCCCCTCAAACTAATACAGCACCTCAAACCAATACAGCCCCTCAAACTAATACAGCACCTCAAACCAATACAGCCCCTCAAACCAATACACCACCTCAAACCAATACAGCCCCTCAAACTAATACAGCACCTCAAATCAATACAGCCCCTCAAACTAACACAGCACCTCAAACCAATACAGCCCCTCAAACTAATACAGCCCCTCACACTAATACAGCCCCTCACACTAATACAGCACCTCAAACTAATACAGCGCCTCAAACTAATACAGCCCCTCAAACTAATACAGCCCCTCAAACTAATACAGCCCCTCACACTAATACAGCACGACAAACCAATACAGCCCCTCAAACCAATACAGCCCCTCAAACTAATACAGCACCTCAAACTAATGCAGCCCCTCAAACCAATACAGCCCCTCACACGAATACAGCACCACAAACCAATACAGCCCCTCAAACTAATACAGCACCTCAAACCAATACAAACCCTCAAACTAATACAGCACTTCAGACCAATACAGCCCCTCAAACCAATACAGCCCCTCAAACCAATACAGCCCCTCAAACTAAAACAGCCCCTCAAACCAATACAGCCCCTCAAATTAAAACAGCACCTCAAACTAATACAGCCCCTCAAACTAATACAGCACCTCAAACCAATACAGCCCCTCAAACTAATACTGCCCCTCAAACTAATACAGCCCCTCAAACCAATACAGCTCCTCAAACGAATACAGCCCCTGAAACCAATACAGCCCCTCAAACTAATACAGCCCCTCAAACCAATACAGCCACTCAAACCAATACAGCTCCTCAAACTAATACAGCCCCTCAAACAAATACAGCCCCTCAAACCAATACAGCCCCTCAAACTAATACAGCCCCTCAAACCAATACAGCCCCTCAAACTAATACAGCACCTCAAACTAATACAGCACCTCAAACTAATACAGATCATCAAACTAATACAGCACCTCAAACCAATACAGCCCCTCAAACTAATACAGCCCCTCAAAATAATACAGTCCCACAAACTAATACAGCACCTCAAACCAATACAGCGCCTCAAACTAATACAGCCCCTCAAACTAATACAGCCCCTCAAACTAATACAGCCCCTCACACTAATACAGCACCACAAACCAATACAGCCCCTCAAACCAATACAGCCCCTCAAACTAATACAGCACCTCAAACTAATGCAGCCCCTCAAACCAATACAGCCCCTCACACGAATACAGCACCACAAACCAATACAGCCCCTCAAACTAATACAGCCCCTCAAACTAATACAGCACCTCACACCAATACAGCCCCTCACACTAATACAGCACCTCAAACCAATACAGCCCCTGAAACTAATACAGCCCCTCACACTAATACAGCCCCTCATACTAATACAGCACCTCAAACTAATACAGCCCCTCAAACTAATACAGCCCCTCAAACTAATACAACCCCTCACACTAATACAGCACCTCAAACCAATACAGCCCTTCAAACTAATACAGCACCTCAAAGCAATACAGCCCCTCAAACTAATACAGCACCTTTAACCAATACAGCCCCTCAAACCAATACAGCACCTCAAACCAATACAGCCCCTCAAACTAATACAGCACCTCTAACCAATACAGCCCCTCAAAACAATACAGCACCTCAAACCAATACAGCCCCTCAAACTAATACAGCACCTCAAACCAATACAGCCCCTCAAACTAACACAGCACCTCAAACCAATACAGCCCCTCAAACCAATACAGGCCCTCAAACCAATACAGCCCCTCAAACTAATAGAGCCCCTCAAACCAATACAGCCCCTCAAACCAATACAGCCCCTCAAACTAATACAGCCCCTCAAACTAAATACACAACCTCAAACCAATACAGCCCCTCAAACCAATACAGCCCCTCAAACTAATACAGCCCCTCAAACTAATACAGTCCCTCAAAGCAATACAGCCCCTCAAACTAATACAGCCCCACAAACTAATACAGCCCCTCAAACTAATACAGCACCTCAAACCAATACAGCCCCTCAAACTAATACAGCCCCTGAAACTAATACAGCCCCTCAAACCAATACAACCCCTCAAACCAATACAGCTCCTCAAACCAATACAGCCCCTCAAACTAATACAGCCCCTCAAACCAATACAGCCCCTCAAACTAATACAGCCCCTCAAACTAATACAGCCCCTCAAACCAATACAGCCTCTCAAACTAATACAGCACCTCACATTAATACAGCCCCTCACACTAATACAGCACCTCAAACCAATACAGCCCCTCAAACTAATACAGCCCTTCACACTAATACAGCCCCTCATACTAATACAGCACCTCAAACTAATACAGCCCTTCAAACTAATACAGCACCTCAAACCAATACAGCCCCTCAAACCAATACAGCACCTCAAACCAATACAGCCCCTCAAACTAATACAGCACCTCAAACCAATACAGCCCCTCAAACTAATACAGCACCTCAAACCAATACAGCCCCTCAAACCAATACAGCACCTCAAACCAATACAGCCCCTCAAACTAATACAGCACCTCAAATCAATACAGCCCCTCAAACTAACACAGCACCTCAAACCAATACAGCCCCTCAAACTAATACAGCCCCTCACACTAATACAGCCCCTCACACTAATACAGCACCTCAAACCAATACAGCGCCTCAAACTAATACAGCCCCTCAAACTAATACAGCCCCTCAAACTAATACAGCCCCTCACACTAATACAGCACGACAAACCAATACAGCCCCTCAAACCAATACAGCCCCTCAAACTAATACAGCACCTCAAACTAATGCAGCCCCTCAAACCAATACAGCCCCTCACACGAATACAGCACCACAAACCAATACAGCCCCTCAAACTAATACAGCACCTCAAACCAATACAACCCCTCAAACTAATACAGCACTTCAGACCAATACAGCCCCTCAAACCAATACAGCCCCTCAAACCAATACAGCCCCTCAAACTAAAACAGCCCCTCAAACCAATACAGCCCCTCAAATTAATACAGCACCTCAAACTAATACAGCCCCTCAAACTAATACAGCACCTCAAACCAATACAGCCCCTCAAACTAATACTGCCCCTCAAACTAATACAGCCCCTCAAACCAATACAGCTCCTCAAACGAATACAGCCCCTGAAACCAATACAGCCCCTCAAACTAATACAGCCCCTCAAACCAATACAGCCACTCAAACCAATACAGCTCCTCAAACTAATACAGCCCCTCAAACAAATACAGCCCCTCAAACCAATACAGCCCCTCAAACTAATACAGCCCCTCAAACCAATACAGCCCCTCAAACTAATACAGCACCTCAAACTAATACAGCACCTCAAACTAATACAGATCATCAAACTAATACAGCACCTCAAACCAATACAGCCCCTCAAACTAATACAGCCCCTCAAACCAATACAGCCCCTCAAACTAATACAGCACCTCACACCAATACAGCCCCTCACACTAATACAGCACCTCAAACCAATACAGCCCCTGAAACTAATACAGCCCCTCACACTAATACAGCCCCTCATACTAATACAGCACCTCAAACTAATACAGCCCCTCAAACTAATACAGCCCCTCAAACTAATACAGCCCCTCACACTAATACAGCACCTCAAACCAATACAGCCCCTCAAACTAATACAGCACCTCAAAGCAATACAGCCCCTCAAACTAATACAGCACCTTTAACCAATACAGCCCCTCAAACCAATACAGCCCCTCAAACTAATACAGCACCTCAAACCAATACAGCCCCTCAAACTAATACAGCACCTCTAACCAATACAGCCCCTCAAAACAATACAGCACCTCAAACCAATACAGCCCCTCAAACTAATACAGCACCTCAAACCAATACAGCCCCTCAAACTAACACAGCACCTCAAACCAATACAGCCCCTCAAACCAATACAGGCCCTCAAACCAATACAGCCCCTCAAACTAATAGAGCCCCTCAAACCAATACAGCCCCTCAAACCAATACAGCCCCTCAAACTAATACAGCCCCTCAAACTAAATACACAACCTCAAACCAATACAGCCCCTCAAACCAATACAGCCCCTCAAACTAATACAGCCCCTCAAACTAATACAGTCCCTCAAAGCAATACAGCCCCTCAAACTAATACAGCCCCACAAACTAATACAGCCCCTCAAACTAATACAGCACCTCAAACCAATACAGCCCCTCAAACTAATACAGCCCCTGAAACTAATACAGCCCCTCAAACCAATACAACCCCTCAAACCAATACAGCTCCTCAAACCAATACAGCCCCTCAAACTAATACAGCCCCTCAAACCAATACAGCCCCTCAAACTAATACAGCCCCTCAAACTAATACAGCCCCTCAAACCAATACAGCCTCTCAAACTAATACAGCACCTCACATTAATACAGCCCCTCACACTAATACAGCACCTCAAACCAATACAGCCCCTCAAACTAATACAGCCCCTCACACTAATACAGCCCCTCATACTAATACAGCACCTCAAACTAATACAGCCCTTCAAACTAATACAGCACCTCAAACCAATACAGCCCCTCAAACCAATACAGCACCTCAAACCAATACAGCCCCTCAAACTAATACAGCACCTCAAACCAATACAGCCCCTCAAACTAATACAGCACCTCAAACCAATACAGCCCCTCAAACCAATACAGCACCTCAAACCAATACAGCCCCTCAAACTAATACAGCACCTCAAATCAATACAGCCCCTCAAACTAACACAGCACCTCAAACCAATACAGCCCCTCAAACTAATACAGCCCCTCACACTAATACAGCCCCTCACACTAATACAGCACCTCAAACTAATACAGCGCCTCAAACTAATACAGCCCCTCAAACTAATACAGCCCCTCAAACTAATACAGCCCCTCACACTAATACAGCACGACAAACCAATACAGCCCCTCAAACCAATACAGCCCCTCAAACTAATACAGCACCTCAAACTAATGCAGCCCCTCAAACCAATACAGCCCCTCACACGAATACAGCACCACAAACCAATACAGCCCCTCAAACTAATACAGCACCTCAAACCAATACAAACCCTCAAACTAATACAGCACTTCAGACCAATACAGCCCCTCAAACCAATACAGCCCCTCAAACCAATACAGCCCCTCAAACTAAAACAGCCCCTCAAACCAATACAGCCCCTCAAATTAAAACAGCACCTCAAACTAATACAGCCCCTCAAACTAATACAGCACCTCAAACCAATACAGCCCCTCAAACTAATACTGCCCCTCAAACTAATACAGCCCCTCAAACCAATACAGCTCCTCAAACGAATACAGCCCCTGAAACCAATACAGCCCCTCAAACTAATACAGCCCCTCAAACCAATACAGCCACTCAAACCAATACAGCTCCTCAAACTAATACAGCCCCTCAAACAAATACAGCCCCTCAAACCAATACAGCCCCTCAAACTAATACAGCCCCTCAAACCAATACAGCCCCTCAAACTAATACAGCACCTCAAACTAATACAGCACCTCAAACTAATACAGATCATCAAACTAATACAGCACCTCAAACCAATACAGCCCCTCAAACTAATACAGCCCCTCAAAATAATACAGTCCCACAAACTAATACAGCACCTCAAACCAATACAGCGCCTCAAACTAATACAGCCCCTCAAACTAATACAGCCCCTCAAACTAATACAGCCCCTCACACTAATACAGCACCACAAACCAATACAGCCCCTCAAACCAATACAGCCCCTCAAACTAATACAGCACCTCAAACTAATGCAGCCCCTCAAACCAATACAGCCCCTCACACGAATACAGCACCACAAACCAATACAGCCCCTCAAACTAATACAGCCCCTCAAACTAATACAGCACCTCACACCAATACAGCCCCTCACACTAATACAGCACCTCAAACCAATACAGCCCCTGAAACTAATACAGCCCCTCACACTAATACAGCCCCTCATACTAATACAGCACCTCAAACTAATACAGCCCCTCAAACTAATACAGCCCCTCAAACTAATACAACCCCTCACACTAATACAGCACCTCAAACCAATACAGCCCTTCAAACTAATACAGCACCTCAAAGCAATACAGCCCCTCAAACTAATACAGCACCTTTAACCAATACAGCCCCTCAAACCAATACAGCCCCTCAAACTAATACAGCACCTCAAACCAATACAGCCCCTCAAACTAATACAGCACCTCTAACCAATACAGCCCCTCAAAACAATACAGCACCTCAAACCAATACAGCCCCTCAAACTAATACAGCACCTCAAACCAATACAGCCCCTCAAACTAACACAGCACCTCAAACCAATACAGCCCCTCAAACCAATACAGGCCCTCAAACCAATACAGCCCCTCAAACTAATAGAGCCCCTCAAACCAATACAGCCCCTCAAACCAATACAGCCCCTCAAACTAATACAGCCCCTCAAACTAAATACACAACCTCAAACCAATACAGCCCCTCAAACCAATACAGCCCCTCAAACTAATACAGCCCCTCAAACTAATACAGTCCCTCAAAGCAATACAGCCCCTCAAACTAATACAGCCCCACAAACTAATACAGCCCCTCAAACTAATACAGCACCTCAAACCAATACAGCCCCTCAAACTAATACAGCCCCTGAAACTAATACAGCCCCTCAAACCAATACAACCCCTCAAACCAATACAGCTCCTCAAACCAATACAGCCCCTCAAACTAATACAGCCCCTCAAACCAATACAGCCCCTCAAACTAATACAGCCCCTCAAACTAATACAGCCCCTCAAACCAATACAGCCTCTCAAACTAATACAGCACCTCACATTAATACAGCCCCTCACACTAATACAGCACCTCAAACCAATACAGCCCCTCAAACTAATACAGCCCTTCACACTAATACAGCCCCTCATACTAATACAGCACCTCAAACTAATACAGCCCTTCAAACTAATACAGCACCTCAAACCAATACAGCCCCTCAAACCAATACAGCACCTCAAACCAATACAGCCCCTCAAACTAATACAGCACCTCAAACCAATACAGCCCCTCAAACTAATACAGCACCTCAAACCAATACAGCCCCTCAAACCAATACAGCACCTCAAACCAATACAGCCCCTCAAACTAATACAGCACCTCAAATCAATACAGCCCCTCAAACTAACACAGCACCTCAAACCAATACAGCCCCTCAAACTAATACAGCCCCTCACACTAATACAGCCCCTCACACTAATACAGCACCTCAAACCAATACAGCGCCTCAAACTAATACAGCCCCTCAAACTAATACAGCCCCTCAAACTAATACAGCCCCTCACACTAATACAGCACGACAAACCAATACAGCCCCTCAAACCAATACAGCCCCTCAAACTAATACAGCACCTCAAACTAATGCAGCCCCTCAAACCAATACAGCCCCTCACACGAATACAGCACCACAAACCAATACAGCCCCTCAAACTAATACAGCACCTCAAACCAATACAACCCCTCAAACTAATACAGCACTTCAGACCAATACAGCCCCTCAAACCAATACAGCCCCTCAAACCAATACAGCCCCTCAAACTAAAACAGCCCCTCAAACCAATACAGCCCCTCAAATTAATACAGCACCTCAAACTAATACAGCCCCTCAAACTAATACAGCACCTCAAACCAATACAGCCCCTCAAACTAATACTGCCCCTCAAACTAATACAGCCCCTCAAACCAATACAGCTCCTCAAACGAATACAGCCCCTGAAACCAATACAGCCCCTCAAACTAATACAGCCCCTCAAACCAATACAGCCACTCAAACCAATACAGCTCCTCAAACTAATACAGCCCCTCAAACAAATACAGCCCCTCAAACCAATACAGCCCCTCAAACTAATACAGCCCCTCAAACCAATACAGCCCCTCAAACTAATACAGCACCTCAAACTAATACAGCACCTCAAACTAATACAGATCATCAAACTAATACAGCACCTCAAACCAATACAGCCCCTCAAACTAATACAGCCCCTCAAAATAATACAGTCCCACAAACTAATACAGCACCTCAAACCAATACAGCGCCTCAAACTAATACAGCCCCTCAAACTAATACAGCCCCTCAAACTAATACAGCCCCTCACACTAATACAGCACCACAAACCAATACAGCCCCTCAAACCAATACAGCCCCTCAAACTAATACAGCACCTCAAACTAATGCAGCCCCTCAAACCAATACAGCCCCTCACACGAATACAGCACCACAAACCAATACAGCCCCTCAAACTAATACAGCCCCTCAAACTAATACAGCACCACAAACCAATACAGCCCCTCAAACTAATACAGCACCTCAAACCAATACAGCCCCTCAAACTAATACAGCACTTCAGACCAATACAGCCCCTCAAACCAATACAGCCCCTCAAACCAATACAGCCCCTCAAACTAAAACAGCCCCTCAAACCAATACAGCCCCTCAAATTAATACAGCACCTCAAACTAATACAGCCCCTCAAACTAATACAGCACCTCAAACCAATACAGCCCCTCAAACTAATACTGCCCCTCAAACTAATACAGCCATTCAAACCAATACAGCTCCTCAAACGAATACAGCCCCTGAAACCAATACAGCCCCTCAAACTAATACAGCCCCTCAAACCAATACAGCCACTCAAACCAATACAGCTCCTCAAACTAATACAGCCCCTCAAACAAATACAGCCCCTCAAACCAATACAGCCCCTCAAACTAATACAGCCCCTCAAACCAATACAGCCCCTCAAACTAATACAGCACCTCAAACTAATACAGCACCTCAAACTAATACAGATCATCAAACTAATACAGCACCTCAAACCAATACAGCCCCTCAAACTAATACAGCCCCTCAAAATAATACAGTCCCACAAACTAATACAGCACCTCAAACCAATACAGCCCCTCAAACCAATACAGCCCCTCAAACTAATACAGCCCCTCAAACTAAATACACAACCTCAAACCAATACAGCCCCTCAAACCAATACAGCCCCTCAAACTAATACAGCCCCTCAAACTAATACAGTCCCTCAAAGCAATACAGCCCCTCAAACTAATACAGCCCCACAAACTAATACAGCCCCTCAAACTAATACAGCCCCTCAAACCAATACAGCCACTCAAACCAATACAGCTCCTCAAACTAATACAGCCCCACAAACCAATACAGCCCCTCAAACTAATACAGCACCTCAAACCAATACAACCCCTCAAACTAATACAGCACTTCAGACCAATACAGCCCCTCAAACCAATACAGCCCCTCAAACCAATACATCCCCTCAAACTAAAACAGCCCCTCAAACCAATACAGCCCCTCAAATTAATACAGCACCTCAAACTAATACAGCCCCTCAAACTAATACAGCACCTCAAACCAATACAGCCCCTCAAACTAATACTGCCCCTCAAACTAATACAGCCCCTCAAACCAATACAGCTCCTCAAACGAATACAGCCCCTGAAACCAATACAGCCCCTCAAACTAATACAGCCCCTCAAACCAATACAGCCACTCAAACCAATACAGCTCCTCAAACTAATACAGCCCCTCAAACAAATACAGCCCCTCAAACCAATACAGCCCCTCAAACTAATACAGCCCCTCAAACCAATACAGCCCCTCAAACTAATACAGCACCTCAAACTAATACAGCACCTCAAACTAATACAGATCATCAAACTAATACAGCACCTCAAACCAATACAGCCCCTCAAACTAATACAGCCCCTCAAAATAATACAGTCCCACAAACTAATACAGCACCTTAAACCAATACAGCCCCTCAAACCAATACAGCCCCTCAAACTAATACAGCCCCTCAAACTAAATACACAACCTCAAACCAATACAGCCCCTCAAACCAATACAGCCCCTCAAACTAATACAGCCCCTCAAACTAATACAGTCCCTCAAAGCAATACAGCCCCTCAAACTAATACAGCCCCACAAACTAATACAGCCCCTCAAACTAATACAGCACCTCAAACCAATACAGCCCCTCAAACTAATACAGCCCCTGAAACTAATACAGCCCCTCAAACCAATACAACCCCTCAAACCAATACAGCTCCTCAAACCAATACAGCCCCTCAAACTAATACAGCCCCTCAAACCAATACAGCCCCTCAAACTAATACAGCCCCTCAAACTAATACAGCCCCTCAAACCAATACAGCCTCTCAAACTAATACAGCACCTCACATTAATACAGCCCCTCACACTAATACAGCACCTCAAACCAATACAGCCCCTGAAACTAATACCGCCCCTCACACTAATACAGCCCCTCATACTAATACAGCACCTCAAACTAATACAGCCCTTCAAACTAATACAGCACCTCAAACCAATACAGCCCCTCAAACCAATACAGCACCTCAAACCAATACAGCCCCTCAAACTAATACAGCACCTCAAACCAATACAGCCCCTCAAACTAATACAGCACCTCAAACCAATACAGCCCCTCAAACCAATACAGCACCTCAAACCAATACAGCCCCTCAAACTAATACAGCACCTCAAATCAATACAGCCCCTCAAAATAACACAGCACCTCAAACCAATACAGCCCCTCAAACTAATACAGCCCCTCACACTAATACAGCCCCTCACACTAATACAGCACCTCAAACCAATACAGCGCCTCAAACTAATACAGCCCCTCAAACTAATACAGCCCCTCAAACTAATACAGCCCCTCACACTAATACAGCACCACAAACCAATACAGCCCCTCAAACCAATACAGCCCCTCAAACTAATACAGCACCTCAAACTAATGCAGCCCCTCAAACCAATACAGCCCCTCACACGAATACAGCACCACAAACCAATACAGCCCCTCAAACTAATACAGCACCTCAAACCAATACAACCCCTCAAACTAATACAGCACTTCAGACCAATACAGCCCCTCAAACCAATACAGCCCCTCAAACCAATACAGCCCCTCAAACTAAAACAGCCCCTCAAACCAATACAGCCCCTCAAATTAATACAGCACCTCAAACTAATACAGCCCCTCAAACTAATACAGCACCTCAAACCAATACAGCCCCTCAAACTAATACTGCCCCTCAAACTAATACAGCCCCTCAAACCAATACAGCTCCTCAAACGAATACAGCCCCTGAAACCAATACAGCCCCTCAAACTAATACAGCCCCTCAAACCAATACAGCCACTCAAACCAATACAGCTCCTCAAACTAATACAGCCCCTCAAACAAATACAGCCCCTCAAACCAATACAGCCCCTCAAACTAATACAGCCCCTCAAACCAATACAGCCCCTCAAACTAATACAGCACCTCAAACTAATACAGCACCTCAAACCAATACAGCCCCTCAAACCAATACAGCCCCTCAAACCAATACAGCCCCTCAAACTAATACAGCCCCTCAAACCAATACAGCCCCTCAAACTAATACAACACCTCAAACTAATACAGCCCCTCAAACTAATACAGCCCCTCACACTAATACAGCCCCTCAAACCAGTACAGCGCCTCAAACTAATACAACCCCTCAAACTAATACAGCCCCTCAAACTAATACAGCCCCTCAAACTAATACAGCCCCTCACACTAATACAGCACCAAACCAATACAGCCCCTCAAACTAATACAGCACCTCAAACCAATACATCCCCTCAAACTAATACAGCACTTCAAACCAATACAGTCCCTCAAACTAATACAGCCCCTCAAACCAATACAGCCCCTCAAACTAAAACAGCCCCTCAAACTAATACAGCCCCTCAATCCAATACAGCTCCTCAAACCAATACAGCCCCTCAAACTAATACAGCCCCTCAAACTAATACAGCCCCTCACATTAATACAGCACCTCAAACCAATACAGCCCCTCAAACGAATACAGCACCTCAAACCAATACATCCCCTCAAACTAATACAGCACTTCAAACCAATACAGCCCCTCAAACCAATACAGCCCCTCAAACCAATACAGCTCCTCAAAATAAAACAGCCCCTCAAACCAATACAGCCCCTCAAACCAATACAGCCCCTCAAACCAATACAGCCCCTCAAACTAATACAGCCCCTCACACTAATACAGCCCCTCATACTAATACAGCACCTCAAACTAATACAGCCCTTCAAACTAATACAGCACCTCAAACCAATACAGCCCCTCAAACCAATACAGCACCTCAAACCAATACAGCCCCTCAAACTAATACAGCACCTCAAACCAATACAGCCCCTCAAACTAATACAGCACCTCAAACCAATACAGCCCCTCAAACCAATACAGCACCTCAAACCAATACAGCCCCTCAAACTAATACAGCCCCTCACACTAATACAGCCCCTCACACTAATACAGCACCTCAAACCAATACAGCGCCTCAAACTAATACAGCCCCTCAAACTAATACAGCCCCTCAAACTAATACAGCCCCTCACACTAATACAGCACGACAAACCAATACAGCCCCTCAAACCAATACAGCCCCTCAAACTAATACAGCACCTCAAACTAATGCAGCCCCTCAAACCAATACAGCCCCTCACACGAATACAGCACCACAAACCAATACAGCCCCTCAAACTAATACAGCACCTCAAACCAATACAACCCCTCAAACTAATACAGCACTTCAGACCAATACAGCCCCTCAAACCAATACAGCCCCTCAAACCAATACAGCCCCTCAAACTAAAACAGCCCCTCAAACCAATACAGCCCCTCAAATTAATACAGCACCTCAAACTAATACAGCCCCTCAAACTAATACAGCACCTCAAACCAATACAGCCCCTCAAACTAATACTGCCCCTCAAACTAATACAGCCCCTCAAACCAATACAGCTCCTCAAACGAATACAGCCCCTGAAACCAATACAGCCCCTCAAACTAATACAGCCCCTCAAACCAATACAGCCACTCAAACCAATACAGCTCCTCAAACTAATACAGCCCCTCAAACAAATACAGCCCCTCAAACCAATACAGCCCCTCAAACTAATACAGGCCCTCAAACCAATACAGCCCCTCAAACTAATACAGCACCTCAAACTAATACAGCACCTCAAACTAATACAGATCATCAAACTAATACAGCACCTCAAACCAATACAGCCCCTCAAACTAATACAGCCCCTCAAAATAATACAGTCCCACAAACTAATACAGCACCTCAAACCAATACAGCGCCTCAAACTAATACAGCCCCTCAAACTAATACAGCCCCTCAAACTAATACAGCCCCTCACACTAATACAGCACCACAAACCAATACAGCCCCTCAAACCAATACAGCCCCTCAAACTAATACAGCACCTCAAACTAATGCAGCCCCTCAAACCAATACAGCCCCTCACACGAATACAGCACCACAAACCAATACAGCCCCTCAAACTAATACAGCCCCTCAAACTAATACAGCACCACAAACCAATACAGCCCCTCAAACTAATACAGCACCTCAAACCAATACAGCCCCTCAAACTAATACAGCACTTCAGACCAATACAGCCCCTCAAACCAATACAGCCCCTCAAACCAATACAGCCCCTCAAACTAAAACAGCCCCTCAAACCAATACAGCCCCTCAAATTAATACAGCACCTCAAACTAATACAGCCCCTCAAACTAATACAGCACCTCAAACCAATACAGCCCCTCAAACTAATACTGCCCCTCAAACTAATACAGCTCCTCAAACCAATACAGCTCCTCAAACGAATACAGCCCCTGAAACCAATACAGCCCCTCAAACTAATACAGCCCCTCAAACCAATACAGCCACTCAAACCAATACAGCTCCTCAAACTAATACAGCCCCTCAAACAAATACAGCCCCTCAAACCAATACAGCCCCTCAAACTAATACAGCCCCTCAAACCAATACAGCCCCTCAAACTAATACAGCACCTCAAACTAATACAGCACCTCAAACTAATACAGATCATCAAACTAATACAGCACCTCAAACCAATACAGCCCCTCAAATTAATACAGCCCCTCAAAATAATACAGTCCCACAAACTAATACAGCACCTCAAACCAATACAGCCCCTCAAACCAATACAGCCCCTCAAACTAATACAGCCCCTCAAACTAAATACACAACCTCAAACCAATACAGCCCCTCAAACCAATACAGCCCCTCAAACTAATACAGCCCCTCAAACTAATACAGTCCCTCAAAGCAATACAGCCCCTCAAACTAATACAGCCCCACAAACTAATACAGCCCCTCAAACTAATACAGCCCCTCAAACCAATACAGCCACTCAAACCAATACAGCTCCTCAAACTAATACAGCCCCACAAACCAATACAGCCCCTCAAACTAATACAGCACCTCAAACCAATACAACCCCTCAAACTAATACAGCACTTCAGACCAATACAGCCCCTCAAACCAATACAGCCCCTCAAACCAATACAGCCCCTCAAACTAAAACAGCCCCTCAAACCAATACAGCCCCTCAAATTAATACAGCACCTCAAACTAATACAGCCCCTCAAACTAATACAGCACCTCAAACCAATACAGCCCCTCAAACTAATACTGCCCCTCAAACTAATACAGCCCCTCAAACCAATACAGCTCCTCAAACGAATACAGCCCCTGAAACCAATACAGCCCCTCAAACTAATACAGCCCCTCAAACCAATACAGCCACTCAAACCAATACAGCTCCTCAAACTAATACAGCCCCTCAAACAAATACAGCCCCTCAAACCAATACAGCCCCTCAAACTAATACAGCCCCTCAAACCAATACAGCCCCTCAAACTAATACAGCACCTCAAACTAATACAGCACCTCAAACTAATACAGATCATCAAACTAATACAGCACCTCAAACCAATACAGCCCCTCAAACTAATACAGCCCCTCAAAATAATACAGTCCCACAAACTAATACAGCACCTCAAACCAATACAGCCCCTCAAACCAATACAGCCCCTCAAACTAATACAGCCCCTCAAACTAAATACACAACCTCAAACCAATACAGCCCCTCAAACCAATACAGCCCCTCAAACTAATACAGCCCCTCAAACTAATACAGTCCCTCAAAGCAATACAGCCCCTCAAACTAATACAGCCCCACAAACTAATACAGCCCCTAAAACTAATACAGCACCTCAAACCAATACAGCCCCTCAAACTAATACAGCCCTTGAAACTAATACAGCCCCTCAAACCAATACAACCCCTCAAACCAATACAGCTCCTCAAACCAATACAGCCCCTCAAACTAATACAGCCCCTCAAACCAATACAGCCCCTCAAACTAATACAGCCCCTCAAACTAATACAGCCCCTCAAACCAATACAGCCTCTCAAACTAATACAGCACCTCACATTAATACAGCCCCTCACACTAATACAGCACCTCAAACCAATACAGCCCCTGAAACTAATACCGCCCCTCACACTAATACAGCCCCTCATACTAATACAGCACCTCAAACTAATACAGCCCTTCAAACTAATACAGCACCTCAAACCAATACAGCCCCTCAAACCAATACAGCACCTCAAACCAATACAGCCCCTCAAACTAATACAGCACCTCAAACCAATACAGCCCCTCAAACTAATACAGCACCTCAAACCAATACAGCCCCTCAAACCAATACAGCACCTCAAACCAATACAGCCCCTCAAACTAATACAGCACCTCAAATCAATACAGCCCCTCAAAATAACACAGCACCTCAAACCAATACAGCCCCTCAAACTAATACAGCCCCTCACACTAATACAGCCCCTCACACTAATACAGCACCTCAAACCAATACAGCGCCTCAAACTAATACAGCCCCTCAAACTAATACAGCCCCTCAAACTAATACAGCCCCTCACACTAATACAGCACCACAAACCAATACAGCCCCTCAAACCAATACAGCCCCTCAAACTAATACAGCACCTCAAACTAATGCAGCCCCTCAAACCAATACAGCCCCTCACACGAATACAGCACCACAAACCAATACAGCCCCTCAAACTAATACAGCACCTCAAACCAATACAACCCCTCAAACTAATACAGCACTTCAGACCAATACAGCCCCTCAAACCAATACAGCCCCTCAAACCAATACAGCCCCTCAAACTAAAACAGCCCCTCAAACCAATACAGCCCCTCAAATTAATACAGCACCTCAAACTAATACAGCCCCTCAAACTAATACAGCACCTCAAACCAATACAGCCCCTCAAACTAATACTGCCCCTCAAACTAATACAGCCCCTCAAACCAATACAGCTCCTCAAACGAATACAGCCCCTGAAACCAATACAGCCCCTCAAACTAATACAGCCCCTCAAACCAATACAGCCACTCAAACCAATACAGCTCCTCAAACTAATACAGCCCCTCAAACAAATACAGCCCCTCAAACCAATACAGCCCCTCAAACTAATACAGCCCCTCAAACCAATACAGCCCCTCAAACTAATACAGCACCTCAAACTAATACAGCACCTCAAACCAATACAGCCCCTCAAACCAATACAGCCCCTCAAACCAATACAGCCCCTCAAACCAATACAGCCCCTCAAACTAATACAGCCCCTCAAACCAATACAGCCCCTCAAACTAATACAACACCTCAAACTAATACAGCCCCTCAAACTAATACAGCCCCTCACACTAATACAGCCCCTCAAACCAGTACAGCGCCTCAAACTAATACAACCCCTCAAACTAATACAGCCCCTCAAACTAATACAGCCCCTCAAACTAATACAGCCCCTCACACTAATACAGCACCAAACCAATACAGCCCCTCAAACTAATACAGCACCTCAAACCAATACATCCCCTCAAACTAATACAGCACTTCAAACCAATACAGTCCCTCAAACTAATACAGCCCCTCAAACCAATACAGCCCCTCAAACTAAAACAGCCCCTCAAACTAATACAGCCCCTCAATCCAATACAGCTCCTCAAACCAATACAGCCCCTCAAACTAATACAGCCCCTCAAACTAATACAGCCCCTCACATTAATACAGCACCTCAAACCAATACAGCCCCTCAAACGAATACAGCACCTCAAACCAATACATCCCCTCAAACTAATACAGCACTTCAAACCAATACAGCCCCTCAAACCAATACAGCCCCTCAAACCAATACAGCTCCTCAAAATAAAACAGCCCCTCAAACCAATACAGCCCCTCAAACCAATACAGCCCCTCAAACCAATACAGCCCCTCAAACTAATACAGCCCCTCAAACTAATACAGCCCCTCAAACTAATACAGCCCCTCAAACTAATACAGCACCTCAAACCAATACAGCCCCTCAAACTAATACAGCCCCTGAAACTAATACAGCCCCTCAAACCAATACAGCCCCTCAAACTAATTCAGCCCCTCAAACTAATACAGCCCCTCAAGCCAATACAGCCCCTCAAACGAATACAGCCCCTCAAACTAATACAGCCCCTCAAACCAATACAGTCCCTCACACTAATGCAGCCCCTCACACTAATACAGCACCTCAAACTAATACAGCCCCTGAAACTAATACAGCCTCTCACACTTACACAGCACCTCAAACCAATACAGCCCCTCAAACTAATACAGCCCCTCAAACTAATACAGCCCCTCAAACTAATACAGCACCTCAAACCAATACAGCCCCTCAAACCAATACAGCCCCTCAAACTAATACAGCACCTCACACCAATACAGCCCCTCACACTAATACAGCACCTCAAACGAATACAGCCCGTCAAACCAATACAGCCCCTCACACTAATACAGCTCCTCATACAAATACAGCACCTCAAACTAATACAGCCCCTCAAACTAATACAGCCCCTCAAACTAATACAGCCTGTCACACTAATACAGCACCTCAAACCAATACAGCCCCTCAAACTAATACAGCCCCTCAAACTAATACAGCCCCTCAAACTAATACAGCACCTTAAACCAATACAGCCCCTCAAACTAATACAGCACCTCAAACCAATACAGCCCCTCAAACTAACACAGCACTTCAAACCAATACAGCCCCTCAAACCAATACAGGCCCTCAAACCAATACAGCCCCTCAAACTAATACAGCCCCTCAAACCAATACAGCCCCTCAAACTAATACAGCACCTCAAACTAATACAGCCCCTCAAACTAATACAGCCCCTCAAACTAATACAGCCCCTCAAACCAATACAGGCCCTCAAACCAATACAGCCCCTCAAACTAATACAGCCCCTCAAACCAATACAGCCCCTCAAACTAATACAGCACCTCAAACTAATACAGCCCCTCAAACTAATACAGCCCCTCAAACTAATACAGCCCCTCAAACCAATACAGCCCCTCAAACTAATACAGCACCTCAAACTAATACAGCCCCTCAAAGTAATACAGCCCCTCACATTAATACAGCACCTCAAAACAATACAGCCCCTCAAACTAATACAGCCCCTCAAACTAATACAGCACCTCAAACTAATACAGCCCCTCAAACCAACACAGCGCCTCAAACTAATACAGCCCCTCAAACTAATACAGCCCCTCAAACCAATACAGCCCCTCAAACTAATACAGGACCTCAAACCAATACAGCCCCTCACACTAATACAGCACCTCAAACCAATACAGCCCCTCAAACTAATACAGCCCCTAAAACTAATACAGCCCCTCAAACCAATACAGCCCCTCAAACTAATACAGCACGTCAAACTAATACAGCCCCTCAATGTAATACAGCACCTCAAACCAATATAGTCCCTCAAACTAATACAGCCCCTCAAACTAATACAGCCCCTCAAACTAATACAGCACCTCAAACCAATACAGCCCCTCAAACCAATACAGCCCCTCAAACCAATACAGCCCCTCAAACCAATACAGGACCTCAAACCAATACAGCCCCTCACACTAATACAGCACCTCAAACCAATACAGCCCCTCAAACTAATACAGCCCCTCACACTAATACAGCCCCTCACACTAATACAGCCCCTCAAACCAATACAGCCCCTCAAACTAATACAGCCCCTCAAACTAATACAGCCCCTCAAACTAATACAGCCCCTCAATGTAATACAGCACCTCAAACCAATATAGTCCCTCAAACTAATACAGCCCCTCAAACTAATACAGCCCCTCAAACTAATACAGCACCTCAAACCAATACAGCCCCTCAAACCAATACAGCCCCTCAAACTAACACAGCACCTCAAACCAATACAGGACCTCAAACCAATACAGCCCCTCATACTAATACAGCACCTCAAACCAATACAGCCCCTCAAACTAATACAGCCCCTCACACTAATACAGCCCCTCACACTAATACAGCACCTCAAACCAATACAGCGCCTCAAACTAATACAGCCCCTAAAACTAATACAGCCCCTCAAACCAATACAGCCCCTCAAACTAATACAGCCCCTCAAACTAATACAGCCCCTCAATGTAATACAGCACCTCAAACCAATATAGTCCCTCAAACTAATACAGCCCCTCAAACTAATACAGCCCGTCAAACTAATACAGCACCTCAAACCAATACAGCCCCTCAAACCAATACAGCCCCTCAAACCAATACAGCCCCTCAAACCAATACAGGACCTCAAACCAATACAGCCCCTCACACTAATACAGCACCTCAAACCAATACAGCCCCTCAAACTAATACAGCCCCTCACACTAATACAGCCCCTCACACTAATACAGCACCTCAAACCAATACAGCGCCTCAAACTAATACAGCCCCTAAAACTAATACAGCCCCTCAAACCAATACAGCCCCTCAAACTAATACAGCACCTCAAACTAATACAGCCCCTCAAACTAATACAGCACCTCAAACCAATACAGCCCCTCAAACTAATACAGCGCCTCAAACTAATACAGCCCCTCAAACTAATACAGCACCTCAAACCAATACAGCCCCTCAAACCAATACAGCCCCTCAAACTAATACAGCCCCTCAAACTAATACAGAACCTCAAACCAATACAGCCCCTCAAACTAATACAGCCCCTCAAACTAATACAGCCCCTCAAACTAATACAACCCCTCAAACTAATACAGAACCTCAAACCAATACAGTCCCTCAAACCAATACAGCCCCTCAAACTAATACAGCCCCTCAAACCAATACAGCCCCTCAAACCAATACAGCCCGTCAAACTAATACAGCCCCTCAAACCAATACAGCCTCTCAAACCAATACAGCCCCTCAAACTAATACAGCCCCTCAAATTAATACAGCCCCTCAAACTAATACAGCCCCTCAAACTAATACAACCCCTCAAACTAATACAGAACCTCAAACCAATACAGTCCCTCAAACCAATACAGCCCCTCAAACTAATACAGCCCCTCAAACCAATACAGCCCCTCAAACCATTACAGCCCCTCAAACTAATACAGCCCCTCAAACTAATACAGCCCCTCAAACCAATACAGCCCCTCAAACTAATACAGCCCCTCAAACTAATACAGCCCCTCAAACCAATACAGCCCTCAAACCAATACAGCCCCTCAAACCAATACAGCCCCTCAAACCAATACAGCCCCTCAAACAAATACAGCCCCTCAAACCAATACAGCCCCTCAAACCAATACAGCCTCTCAAACTAATACAGCTCCTCAAATCAATACAGCCCCTCAAACCAATACAGCCCCTCAAACTAATACAGCCCCTCAAACCAATACAGCCCCTCAAACCAATACAGCCCCTCAAACTAATACAGCCCATCAAACTAATACAGCACCTCAAACCAATATAGTCCCTCAAACTAATATAGCCCCTCAAACTAATACAGCCCCTCAAACTAATACAGCACCTCAAACCAATACAGCCCCTCAAACCAATACAGCCCCTCAAACTAATGCAGCACCTCAAAGCAATACAGCCCCTCAAACCAATACAGCTAATACAGCCCCTCAAACTAATACAGCCCCTCAAACTAATACAGCCCCTCAAACCAATACAGCCCCTCAAACCAATACAGCCCCTCAAACTAATACAGCCCCTTAAACCAATACAGCCCCTCAAACTAATACAGCCCCTCAAACCAATACAGCCCCTCAAACTAATACAGCCCCTCAAACCAATACAGCCCCTCATCCAACAGACCCTCAAACTAATACAGTCCCTCAAACCAAAAGACCCTCAAACTAATACAGCCCCTCAAACCAATACAGCCCTTCAAACTAACAGACCCTCAAATTAATATAGACCCTCAAACTAATACAGCCCCTCAAACTAATACAGAACCTCAAACCAATACAGCCCCTCAAACCAATACAGCCCGTCAAACTAATACAGCCCCTCAAACCAATACAGCCTCTCAAACCAATACAGCCCCTCAAACTAATACAGCCCCTCAAATTAATACAGCCCCTCAAACTAATAAAGCCCCTCAAACTAATACAACCCCTCAAACTAATACAGAACGTCAAACCAATACAGCCCCTCAAACCAATACAGCCCGTCAAACTAATACAGCCCCTCAAACCAATACAGCCTCTCAAACCAATACAGCCCCTCAAACTAATACAGCCCCTCAAATTAATACAGCCCCTCAAACTAATACAGCCCCTCAAACTAATACAACCCCTCAAACTAATACAGAACCTCAAACCAATACAGCCCCTCAAACCAATACAGCCCCTCAAACTAATACAGCCCCTCAAACCAATACAGCCCCTCAAACCAATACAGCCCCTCAAACTAATACAGCCCCTCAAACCAATACAGCCCCTCAAACTAATACAGCCCCTCAAACTAATACAGCCCCTCAAACCAATACAGCCCCTCAAACCAATGCAGCCCCTCAAACAAATACAGCCCCTCAAACTAATACAGCCCCTCAAACCAATACAGCCCCTCAAACCAATACAGCCCCTCAAACTAATACAGCCCCTCAAACCAATACAGCCTCTCAAACCAATACAGCCCCTCAAACTCATACAGCCCCTCAAACCAATACAGCCCCTCAAACCAATACAGCCCCTCAAACTAATACAGCCCCTCAAACTAATACAGCCCCTCAAACTAATACAGCACCTCAAACCAATACAGCCCCTCAAACCAATACAGCCCCTCAAACTAACACAGCACCTCAAACCAATACAGGACCTCAAACCAATACAGCCCCTCACACTAATACAGCACCTCAAACCAATACAGCCCCTCAAACTAATACAGCCCCTAAAACTAATACAGCCCCTCAAACCAATACAGCCCCTCAAACTAATACAGCACGTCAAACTAATACAGCCCCTCAATGTAATACAGCACCTCAAACCAATATAGTCCCTCAAACTAATACAGCCCCTCAAACTAATACAGCCCCTCAAACTAATACAGCACCTCAAACCAATACAGCCCCTCAAACCAATACAGCCCCTCAAACCAATACAGCCCCTCAAACCAATACAGGACCTCAAACCAATACAGCCCCTCACACTAATACAGCACCTCAAACCAATACAGCCCCTCAAACTAATACAGCCCCTCACACTAATACAGCCCCTCACACTAATACAGCCCCTCAAACCAATACAGCCCCTCAAACTAATACAGCCCCTCAAACTAATACAGCCCCTCAAACTAATACAGCCCCTCAATGTAATACAGCACCTCAAACCAATATAGTCCCTCAAACTAATACAGCCCCTCAAACTAATACAGCCCCTCAAACTAATACAGCACCTCAAACCAATACAGCCCCTCAAACCAATACAGCCCCTCAAACTAACACAGCACCTCAAACCAATACAGGACCTCAAACCAATACAGCCCCTCATACTAATACAGCACCTCAAACCAATACAGCCCCTCAAACTAATACAGCCCCTCACACTAATACAGCCCCTCACACTAATACAGCACCTCAAACCAATACAGCGCCTCAAACTAATACAGCCCCTAAAACTAATACAGCCCCTCAAACCAATACAGCCCCTCAAACTAATACAGCCCCTCAAACTAATACAGCCCCTCAATGTAATACAGCACCTCAAACCAATATAGTCCCTCAAACTAATACAGCCCCTCAAACTAATACAGCCCGTCAAACTAATACAGCACCTCAAACCAATACAGCCCCTCAAACCAATACAGCCCCTCAAACCAATACAGCCCCTCAAACCAATACAGGACCTCAAACCAATACAGCCCCTCACACTAATACAGCACCTCAAACCAATACAGCCCCTCAAACTAATACAGCCCCTCACACTAATACAGCCCCTCACACTAATACAGCACCTCAAACCAATACAGCGCCTCAAACTAATACAGCCCCTAAAACTAATACAGCCCCTCAAACCAATACAGCCCCTCAAACTAATACAGCACCTCAAACTAATACAGCCCCTCAAACTAATACAGCACCTCAAACCAATACAGCCCCTCAAACTAATACAGCGCCTCAAACTAATACAGCCCCTCAAACTAATACAGCACCTCAAACCAATACAGCCCCTCAAACCAATACAGCCCCTCAAACTAATACAGCCCCTCAAACTAATACAGAACCTCAAACCAATACAGCCCCTCAAACTAATACAGCCCCTCAAACTAATACAGCCCCTCAAACTAATACAACCCCTCAAACTAATACAGAACCTCAAACCAATACAGTCCCTCAAACCAATACAGCCCCTCAAACTAATACAGCCCCTCAAACCAATACAGCCCCTCAAACCAATACAGCCCGTCAAACTAATACAGCCCCTCAAACCAATACAGCCTCTCAAACCAATACAGCCCCTCAAACTAATACAGCCCCTCAAATTAATACAGCCCCTCAAACTAATACAGCCCCTCAAACTAATACAACCCCTCAAACTAATACAGAACCTCAAACCAATACAGTCCCTCAAACCAATACAGCCCCTCAAACTAATACAGCCCCTCAAACCAATACAGCCCCTCAAACCATTACAGCCCCTCAAACTAATACAGCCCCTCAAACTAATACAGCCCCTCAAACCAATACAGCCCCTCAAACTAATACAGCCCCTCAAACTAATACAGCCCCTCAAACCAATACAGCCCTCAAACCAATACAGCCCCTCAAACCAATACAGCCCCTCAAACCAATACAGCCCCTCAAACAAATACAGCCCCTCAAACCAATACAGCCCCTCAAACCAATACAGCCTCTCAAACTAATACAGCTCCTCAAATCAATACAGCCCCTCAAACCAATACAGCCCCTCAAACTAATACAGCCCCTCAAACCAATACAGCCCCTCAAACCAATACAGCCCCTCAAACTAATACAGCCCATCAAACTAATACAGCACCTCAAACCAATATAGTCCCTCAAACTAATATAGCCCCTCAAACTAATACAGCCCCTCAAACTAATACAGCACCTCAAACCAATACAGCCCCTCAAACCAATACAGCCCCTCAAACTAATGCAGCACCTCAAAGCAATACAGCCCCTCAAACCAATACAGCTAATACAGCCCCTCAAACTAATACAGCCCCTCAAACTAATACAGCCCCTCAAACCAATACAGCCCCTCAAACTAATACAGCCCCTCAAACTAATACAGCCCCTCAAACCAATACAGCCCCTCAAACTAATACAGCCCCTTAAACCAATACAGCCCCTCAAACTAATACAGCCCCTCAAACCAATACAGCCCCTCAAACTAATACAGCCCCTCAAACCAATACAGCCCCTCATCCAACAGACCCTCAAACTAATACAGTCCCTCAAACCAAAAGACCCTCAAACTAATACAGCCCCTCAAACCAATACAGCCCTTCAAACTAACAGACCCTCAAATTAATATAGACCCTCAAACTAATACAGCCCCTCAAACTAATACAGCCCCTCAAACCAATACAGCCCTTCAAACTAACAGACCCTCAAATTAATATAGACCCTCAAACTAATACAGCCCCTCAAACTAACAGCCCCTCAAACTAATACAGCCCCTCAAACTAATACAGCCTCTCAAACCAATACAGCCCCTCAAACTAATACATCCCCTCAAACCAACACAGCCCCTCAAACCAACAGAATCTCAAACTAATACAGTTCCTCAAAACAATACAGCCCCTCAAACTAATACAGCCCCTCAAATCAACAGACCCTCAAACCAAAACAGACCCTCAAACCAATACAGCCCCTCAAATCAACAGACCCTCAAATCAAAACAGACCCTCAAACCAATACAGCCCCTCAAACCAACAGACCCTCAAACTAATACTATGTTCCTATGACAGGGAGGGGCACCAATAAATGGGGGATAGGGGTAGGGCACCAGGAAATGGGGGATAGGTGTGCGGCACCAGTAAATGGGGAATAGGTGTGCGGCACCAGTAAATGGGGGATAGGAGAGGGGCACCAGTAAATGGGGGATAAGGGAGGGGCACCAGTAAATGGGGGATAGGTGTGCGGCACCAGTAAATGGGGGATAGGGGCGCGGATAGGGGAGGGGCACCAGTAAATTGGGGATATGGGAGGGCACCAGTAAATAGGGGATAGGGAGGGGCACCAGTAAATTGGGGATAGGGGAGGGGATAGGGGAGGGGCACCAGTAAATGGAGAGATAGGGGAGGGGCACCAGTAAATAGGGGATAGGGAGGGGCACCAGTAAATTGGGGATAGGGAGGGGCACCAGTAAATGGGGAATAGGGGAACTAGCCCATACTGTGATAAGTGCGCGCACTAGGTCCGTGCAGCAGAGCAGGTCTCCCGTCGTCCTGGTTAACCCTTGCCACTGGATAAAGGTCTAGCTCTGTCGAGCCCGTGTGGTGGCTGGTGTGTAACGGTGAACACATGTTAAAAAAATCCACACACAGACATCTTCCACCCCCTTCAATTGGAGTTCTGGACTGGAACATCGGGTCCTTCATTGAAACATCCGTGAATTCATGTGGAAGCAAGTCATCCTCGTTCAAGGGACTGCCGATGACGGTGATGATGATCGGACACAGCAGGGTGCAATGGTAAAGCAGCAATTACTGATAAAACGCACCCAGGAGCATCCTATTCTCATGGACTCTTAGCCAATTGTAATTTTTTGAGAAATATCTTCCATTCCAGCTTTTTGCATTCCTTTCTTAAAGGCCCTAAATGTTCCGAGCACCGTTCCACAAGAAACGGAGAATAGGCTTTGTCACAGAATCACTTTGCAATTCCACTCAGATTTGTTCTATCCACCAGCGCTTGGCTCCCTTCGAGACGCCCAACATGGTCAACTGAGCTTGGATGCAGAGGCACTGGAGAGGGTGCAAAAAAGATTTGTAAGGATGACACCAGAACAGAGAGGTTCCAACTTTTGGGTCAGGCTGAAGCGGCTGGTGCTCCTTTCTGTCGAAAGAAGAAGGCTGAGGGATCACCAAATAGAGACCTTTAAAATTATGAAGGTAGACCTAGGGAAGATATTTCCAATTGTGGAGAGTCCAAAATTAGGGGTCATCAACAACAACTTATATTCGAAAACACCTTTAATTTAATAGAACGTCCCAATATTTGCTGAGAGAATGGTTAGAATGTGAAACTTGCTACCACAGGGAGTGGTTAAGGCAAATAGCAAAGATGCATTTAAGGGGAATCTAGATAAGGATATGTGGATAGAGTTAGATGAAATAATTTAAGAGGAGGCTTGTGTGGAACATAAACACTGCCATTGATCTGTTGGGCCAAATGGCCTGTTTCTGTGTTGTAACTATTATGTAATACTATTTTAACTTTCCAGATTCTTTTGATTTTTCGCGTTGACGCTTCTATAAATCTCCGTCTCATCTCAGACCCGACAGACCGTCAACCAGGATTCAACTGGCCACGTCGTAGTCGGGTACTTCTCAGCTGCTTTCGAACCAACCAGAGGCTGTAAGAATATACAGGCCCTTAATTGCTAATTTTGGTATATACTGAAAGTGCTCTGCTAAGCAAAAGGTTTTTCACAATTACATAAAGGCTAGCAGGCATTTGTAGAACAGGAGTGTTAACTTGTAAACAGAGCAGTTGGAAGCGTGTAAATCGCTTTGTGAGTTCAACGGCTGTGTTCCAGATGGCCTCGGCTGGACAATGGTTGTAACTGCAGGGGGTGGTCATAGACAACAGGAGGTAAACAAACCCCTTTTTTATTTCAAGAAAATCTCTCGACGTCATGACTGAAACAAAGAAGCCAAGGGTGTAAAAATACAACGCTTGTGTTTACCGGGTGGGGGAGTCAAACCTGGGAAGTTATGAAGAACAGGACGCAAGGAGACTAGCACTAGGGGACATAATCTTAGAATAAAGGGCCGCCCATTTAAAACTGAAATGAGGAGGAATTTCTTCTCTCTGAGGGTTGTAAATCTGTGGAATTCGCTGCCTCAGAGAGCTGTGGAAGCTGGGTCATTGAATAACTTTAAGACAGAAATAGACAGTTTCTCAACCAATAAAGGGAATAAGGGGTTATGGGGAGTGGGCAGGGAAGTGAACCTGAGTCCATGATCAGGTCAGCCATTATTGTGTTAAATGGCGGAGCAGGCTTGAGGGGCCGTATGGCCTACTGCTCCGATTTCTTATGTTCTTATGTAACACGTGAAGTTTGACCAGATGGCTTATTGCCCACTCCTGCAAACTCTTTATATGAGTGATTAGACAACGCAAGCTTTGATAAAGGCAATGAACGCAGGATGTGTTATGTGTGAAAATGTCACAACTCACACAATTCAAATCGCAGATTATTGATTTACTGGGAAAAGCAAGAAACCCTATATAAAAGACGGTGGTAGAAAGATCGCGTTACTGCAGTTGGAAGGAGTGGCTGGGGATGATCATCTCACCGATTAAGAACTGTTACAGTCAAGAAAAGAAGACCTATAATCAACGCTGGACTAACCATCTGCGGTTAGCTGTATGTATGATTTCTGGTAACATTATTGGTGAACTGTTCGAATATTGCTTAGAGATTTTGAATCTGTCTTTGTCAATAAAAGGTTAAAGGCAGAACTCATGTGTCTTGTGTAATTTTTCATAAGTCACAATCCTGAACTTTATAAGCTGTTGGATGGGGCGAGAGGTCATCCTACACCTCGAAAATCTTTGCCTATGGGGCCTTCGTGATGATAAAATGTGTCCTTGCGGATAATACAAACCATAATCCATGCTGGTGAATTATTCCTGCTAACCAAACTACAAGATGGCCTGCACACTTCGCATGCTGGTGATGACAGTGCTGTAGGTGGCTGGAATTCTACGCCGTGTCTGGCCTAAGGGTGACCAGTGAGTGTCAGCTGACCTTTCACCCACGGGGAACATTACTGTCCAGCTGATGGTAAGCTCGCTGTGACTGAAGGGGAAGAGAAGGTAAATAATGGAGAGAGAGAGACAGAAAAAGGAAGTAATGAAGGAAGGAAGGAAAGAAAGAAGGAAAGAAAAAGATGGGCAGGGTGGATATTTGAGATAGAATGGGAGGAACGGAGAAAGAACATGAGCAACAGGACGTAAGAGAGTGAGATGGAGAGATGGGAAAGGAGAGAGGAAAGAAAGAGAGTGGGGAAGGAAGAGAGAGGAAGTAGAATGAGAAAAGCCGAAGTGACTATGGTTCAAGAGCAGAGACAGAGCTAGAGACTGCTGTGCTTCCTACATTCTCTGCAGTCTCTGTTTGCAGCAAGCAAGTTTATAAATGAGCTATAGTCCCAGGGACCTGTGTTTTCCATATTCCTTTGATTTTTGCAATGATGCTCCTATAAATCTCTGTCTCATCTCAGACCCTACAGACCGTCAACCAGAATTCAACTAGCCAATTTTTTGTGCTCCAGGGACTTGAGCAGAAAGAAATCTAGGCTGACACTCCAGTGCAGTGCTGAGGGAGCGCTGCACTGTCGGAGGTACGGGCTTTCGGATGCAACGTTAAACCGAGGCCCCATCTGCTCTCTTAAATGGATGTAAAAGATCCCACAGCACTATTTCAAAGAAGAGCAGGGGAGTTATCCCCAGTGTCCTGGTTTAACAGTTATCCCTCAATCAACATAACCAAAAAAACAGATTATCTGGTCATTATCACATTGCTGTTTGTGGGAGCTTGTTTGTGCACAAGTTGGCTGCCGCGTTTCCTACATTACAGCAGTGACTATGCTCCAAAAGTACTTCATTCGTTGTAAAGCACTTTGAGCCGTCCGGTGGTCGAGAAAGGTGGTATATAAATCCAAGTCTTTGTTTCTTTCCTTCGTTCTATATTTATGATGAGGTAAAAGTTCCATTCAGCCAGCTCCAAGATTCTGTACTGAGAATTGGGTGAACCCCAGCTCACAAATCCCAGCCACCTATGAAATTTAATTAACAGAAAATTGCAGCTCGGTGCCTGGGATAAAAGAACATAAGAAATAGGAGCAGGAGTCGGCCACCTGGCCCCTTGAGCCTGCTCTGCCATTCAATAAGATCATGGCTGACCTGATCTGATCTTAGTCTCAACTCCACATCCCTGCCTGCTCCCCATAACCCTTGGCTCCCTTATCTTTCAAAAACTGTCTATCTCCACCTTAAATATATTCAATGATATGGACGTGTGCTTCAGAATTTGTAGCCCATGTTGCTAATACAAAGAGATCAGAGGAAACCGTCCCCCTATGAAAAAGGCAAAAAGATTGTTGTTAAAAAAAAATGAATGCCCAGCACTAATTCATCCTTTAAAACATTTATCCCTTTAAATTTAAGTACAAGTTTAATTTTTCAAAATCCTACTGTTCCCTGTTGGAGATTTAACTCCAATATTTACATTCCTGACTGCAAATAGTATGTAGTGTCCATTGACAAATATTAAACAAGGCTCACGGAAGCTGCAGCTGAGAAGGTTCAAGAATGCAAACTTCGTCGAATACTTCGGTGAATTCCTGACAAAAACAGCTGGCATCTGTGGAAGGTTTTAACTCAGTCAACCTCACACGACAGCCTTGTGCTGAAGAGATGATCGCATGGAGATTTAAATGGTCGAGGCTTCCCCTCTATAACGAAAGAACATGAATTTCTATCGCATCGTTCACAATCTCAGGATGTCCCAAAGCGTTTTAGATCCAATGAAGCACTTTGTGAAGTGTAGTCACTGTTGTATCGTGGGAAATGTGGCAGTCAGTTTGGACACAGGAAAGTCCCACAAACAGCAATGTGATAATGATCCAGATAATCTGTTTTTTAGTGACATTGACTGAGAGATAAATATTGGCCAGAACACCGGGGATAATACCACTGCTCTTCTTCAAAATAGTGCCGTGGGCTCTTTTATGTCCACCTGAGAGGCAGGGCCTCAGTTTAACGTCTCATCTGAACCTCCGACAATGCTGCACTCCCTCAGTACAACACTGGAGTGTCAGCCTAGATTTTTTTTTTCCTCATAGCTGGTTCTTTTCACAATCACCTTACATTTGTGTTCTCGGGTCACCAACCCTCCTACCACTGAAAACAGTTTCTCCTTAGTTACTCTATCAAAACCCTTCATATTTTGAACACCTCTATTAAATCTGTGTTTAACCTTCTGCACCCCAAGGAGAACAACCCAGCTTCTCCAGTCCATCCACATATGAAGTCTCTCATCCCTGATACCATTCTAGTAAATCTCCTTTGCACCCTCTCTGAGGCCTTGACATCCTTCCTCAAGTTTGGTGCCCAGAATTGAACGCAATATTCCAGCTGTGGCTTAACCAGTATTTTATAAAGGTTTAGCAGAACTTCCTTGCTTTTGTACTCTATGTTATGTATGTAAACCTGTAATTACCATGTCTAATCACCAGAGGGCTTATCCCCTGGAGTCCCAAGAGATCCCACAATCCCTTGGGAGCACCTGTATTTTAGGAGGCCCCACAGGCTGGAGAGGCACTCTGAGACATGTAATAAAGGACTACGGTCACACTTACTTTGAGCTTGCAGTATCTAAGACGAGTTACAGATAACAAACCCCACTGCAACAATGCAAGTGTGGGCATCCTGGAGAAATTTTTGGAGGGAGATGATTGGGAAACCTTCGTGGAGCGACTTGACCAATACTTCGTAGCCAACGAGCTGGAAGGAGAAGGGAACACTGCCAAACGAAGGGCGATCCTCCTCACCGTTTGCGGGGCACCAACGTATGGCCTCATAAAAACCTGCTCGCTCCAGCGAAACCCACAGACAAGTCGTACGATGAGTTGTGCACACTGGTCCTGGAGCATCTAAACCCGAAGGAAAGCGTTCTGATGGCAAGGTATCGGTTCTACACATACAAGAGGTCTGAAGGCCAGGAAGTGGCGAACTACGTCGCCGAGCTAAGGCGCCTTGCAGGACATTGCAAATTTGAAGGATACTTGGAGTATATGCTCAGGGACTTCTTTGTACTTGGCATTGGCCATGAAGTAATACTTCGCAAACTTTTGATTGTCGAGACCCCAACCTTGAGTAAAGCGACAGCCCAGGTGTTTATCTCCACCAGTGACAATACCAAACAAATTTCCCAGCGCACTAGTGCTGCTGCAAGGACTATGAACAAATAACGTTGTTTTCGAATCGAAATGTACAGGGCAGGACTTACACACCTGTAGCTGCACGTCCGCAGATGACTCAGAGTCCGCCATCAAGAGTGGTGAGTACAAGGCAATTAACACCTTGTTGGCGCTGCAGGGGTGATCATCAATTCCATTCATGCTGCTTCAAAGGTTACGTATGCAAGGGCTGTGGAACAATGGGACACCTCCAACGTATGTGCAGGCGAGCTGCAAACCCTGCTAATCCTGCAAACCATCATATTGCAGAGGAGGACAGATCCACGGTGGATCATGACGAACCAGAGACTCCGACGGAGGAGGCAGAGGTATATGGGATGCACACATTTACCACAAAGTGTCCCCCGATAATACTGAAGGTTGAATTAAATGGACTCCCGATGTCCATGGGGCTGGACACGGGCGCAAGCCAGTCCATAATGAGTAAAAAGACTTTCAATAAGTTGTGGTGCAACAAGGCTTCAAGGCCAGCCCTGACTCCCATTCGTACCAAACTTAGAACATACACAAAGGAACTGATTCGCGTAATTGGCAGTAAAGGTCTCCTACGATGGAGCAGTGCACGATTTACCACGCTGGGTGGTACCGGGCGATGGCCCCACGCTGTTCAGCAGGAGCTGGCTGGGGAAGATATGCTGGAACTGGAACGACGTCCGAGCGCTTTCGTCTGTCGACGATGCTTCATGGGCCCAGGTCCTAAACAAGTTCCCCGTGCTGTTCGAACCAGGCATCGGGAAGTTCCAAAGAGCAGAAGTGCAGATCCATTTGATTCCGGGGGTGCGACCCATCCATCACAAGGCGAGAGCGGTACCTTACATGATGAGAGGGAAGGTGGAGATAGAGCTGGACAGGCTGCAACGAGAGGGCATTATTTCGCCGATCAAATTCAATGAGTGGGCCAGTCCAATTGTTCCAGTCCTCAAGGGAGACGGCACCGTCAGAATCTGTGGTGATTACAAAGTAACTATCAATCGTTTCTCACTGCAGGATCAATACCCACTACCAAAGGCAGATGACCTATTTATGACGCTTGCGGGAGGGAAAACGTTCACGAAGCTGGACTTGACCTCGGCCTACATGATGCAGGAGTTGGAGGAATCTTCGAAAGGCCTCACCTGCATCAACACGCACAAAGGTCTTTTTGTTTACAACAGATGCCCGTTTGGGACTCGATCGGCTGTGGCGATATTCCAGAGGAACATGGAAAGCTTGCTGAAGTCAGTCCCGCACATCGTGGTCTTCCAGGACGACATCGTGGTTACAGGTAGGGACACAGTCGAGCACCTGCAGAACCTGAAGGAGGTTCTTAGTCGGCTTAATCATGTGGGGCTCAGGCTAAAACGCTTGAAGTGCGTTTTCCTGGTGCCTGAAGTGGAGTTCCTGGGAGAAGAATCGCGGCGAACGGCATCAGGCCCACCGATTCGAAGACGGAGGCAATTGAAAACGCACCAAGATCACAGAACGTGACGGAGTGCGGTCGTTTCTAGGACACTTGAACTACTTTGGTAACTTCTTACCGGGTCTTCGCACATTGTTAGAACTCATGCACTCTTTACTGCGTAAAAGAGATGAATGGGTATGGGGTAAAAGTCAAGAAAATGCCTTTGAGAAGCTAGGAAGCCGTTATGTTCAAACAAATTGCTTGTGTTGTATGATCTATGTAAACGTTTGGTACTAGCATGTGATGCGTCGTGGTACGGGGTCGGGTGTGTATTGCAACAAGCTAATGAATTCGGGAAATTGCAACGGGTTGCTTATGCTTCCAGAAGTCTGTTTAAGGCCAAGAGGGCCTACAGTATGATCGAAAAAGAAGTGTTAACGTGTGTTTATGGGGTAAAGAAAATGCATCAATATCTGTTTGGGCTCAAATTTGAATTGGAAACTGACCATAAGCCGCTTATATCCCTCCTTTCTGAAAATAAGGGGATAAATACGAATGCATCGGCCCGCATCCAGAGATGGGCGCTCACTTTGTCCGCATACAACTACGCCATCTGCCACAAGCCAGGCACAGGAAACTGTGCCGATGCTCTCAGTAGGCTGCCATTGCCCACCACCGGGGTGGAGATGGCACAGCCCGCAGATTTAATTATGGTAATGGAAGCATTCAAGAGTGAGCAATCACCTGTTATCACCCGACAGATTCGAACCTGGATAAGCCAGCACCCCTTACTGTCCTTAGTAAAATACTATAGGCTCCACGGTAGTTGGTCTAGTGTCCCGTTAAAAGATGCAGGAAGAAATAAAGCCGTACCAGCAGCGCAAAGATGAAATATCTATACAGGCAGACTGTCTCCTATAGGTAATCGGGTAGTTGTGCCAAAAAAGGGCAGGGACACTGTCATAAGTTATCTCCACAGTACCCATTGTAATGATGAAAGCGATACACGTAATACACGTTCCTAGTTAAGCAAGGAGGCGCCACTAAGTTTATGGTCTTAGCCCTCCAAACCGTGGTCTAGGTTTCATGTCGACTATGCAGGCCCATTATTGGGAAAAATGTTTTTAATGGTTGTAGATGTGTACTCCAAGTGGATTGAATGTGTGATAACGTCCGCTGCCACCATTGAAAGCCTACGGGCCATGTTTGCCACGCACAGTCTGCCTGATGTCCTTGTAAGTGACAATGGGCCGTGCTTTACCATTGCTGAATTCAAGGAATTCATGACCCGCAATGGGGTTGAACATGTCACTTCTGCCCCGTTTAAGACAGCGTCCAACAGTCAGGCAGAACGAGCAGAGCTTAAAAAGGGTAACTGAAGGCTCACTGCAGACTCGCTTAACCCGAGTCCTGCTTAGTTACCGCACAAGACCCCACTCACTCACCGGGGTCCCTCCCGCTGAACTGCTCATGAAAAGGGCACTTAAGATAAGACTCTCGTTAGTCCACCCTGATCTACACAAACAGGTAGAGAGCAGGCGGCTTCAACAGAATACATATCATGATCACGCAAATGTGTCACGCGAAATTGAAGTAAATGATCTTGCATTTGTATTGAACTATGGACAAGGTCCCAAGTGGAATGCTGGCACTGTTTTAGCCAAAGCGGGGAGTAGGGTATTTGTGATCAAACTCACAAATGGACTCACCTGCAGAAAACACTTGGACCAAACCAAACTCAGATTTACGGACTATCCAGAACAACCCACAATAGACTCCACCTTTTTCGACTCTCCAACACACACACAAGTGGCAACTGACCCAGCGGTTGACCACGAAGCAGAACCCATCACCCGCAGCAGCCCAGCAATACTCACCACCCCCAGCAGTCCAGCAAGGGAAATTGCGCAGCAGCCCAGCGAGGGCCCAACAAACGACTCACCAACAAATGTTAACAAATATGATGTGATTGGGATTACGGAGACGTGGCTCCAGGATGATCAGGGCTGGGAACTCAACATTCAGGGATATTCAACATTCAGGAAGGATAGAATAAAAGGAAAAGGAGGTGGGGTAGCATTGCTGGTTAAAGAGGAGATTAATGCAATAGTTAGGAAAGACATTAGCTTGGATGATGTGGAATCTATATGGGTAGAGCTGCAGAACACCAAAAAACGTTAGTAGGAGTTGTGTACAGACCTCCAAACAGTAATAGGGATGTTGGGGAGGGCATCAAACAGGAAATTAGGGGTGCATGCAATAAAGGTGTAGCAGTTATAATGGGTGACTTTAATATGCACATAGATTGGGCTAGCCAAACTGGAAGCAATACGGTGGAGGAGGATTTCCTGGAGTCCATAAGGGATGGTTTTCTAGACCAATATGTTGAGGAACCAACTAGGGGGGAGGCCATCTTAGACTGGGTGTTGTGTAATGAGAGAGGATTAATTAGCAATCTCATTGTGCGAGGTCCCTTGGGGAAGAGTGACCATAATATGGTGGAATTCTGCATTAGGATGGAGAATGAAACAGTAATTTCAGAGACCATGGTCCAGAACTTAAAGAAGGGTAACTTTGAAGGTATGAGGCGTGAATTGGCTAGGATAGATTGGCGAAAGATACTTAGGGGGTTGACTGTGGATGGGCAATGGCAGACATTTAGAGACCGCATGGATGAATTACAACAATTGTACATTCCTGTCTGGCGTAAAAATAAAAAAGGGAAGGTGGCTCAACCGTGGCTATCTAGGGAAATCAGGGATAGTATTAAAGCCAAGGAAGTGGCATACAAATTGGCCAGAAATAGCAGCGAACCTGGGGACTGGGAGAAATTTAGAACTCAGCAGAGGAGGACAAAGGGTTTAATTAGGGCAGGGAAAATGGAGTACGAGAAGAAGCTTGCAGGGAACATTAAGGCGGATTGCAAAAGTTTCTATAGGTATGTAAAGAGAAAAAAGCTGGTGAAGACAAACGTAGGTCCCCTGCAGTCAGAATCAGGGGAAGTCATAACGGGGAACAAAGAAATGGCAGACCAATTGAACAAGTACTTTGATTCGGTATTCACTAAGGAGGATACAAACAACCTTCCAGATATAAAAGGGGTCAGAGGGTCTAGTAAGGAGGGGGAACTGAGGGAAATCTTTATTAGTCGGGAAATTGTGTTGGGGAAATTGATGGGATTGAAGGCCGATAAATCCCCAGGGCCTGATGGACTGCATCCTGGAGTACTTAAGGAGGTGGCCTTGGAAATAGCGGATACATTGACAGTCATTTTCCAACATTCCATTGACTCTGGATCAGTTCCTATGGAGTGGAGGGTAGCCAATGTAACCCCACTTTTTAAAAAAGGAGGGAGAGAGAAAACAGGGAATTATAGACCGGTCAGCCTGACCTCAGTAGTGGGTAAAATGATGGAATCAATTATTAAAGATGTCACAGCAGTGCATCTGGAAAATGGTGACATGATAGGTCCAAGTCAGCATGGATTTGTGAAAGGGAAATCATGCTTGACAAATCTTCTGGAATTTTTTGAGGATGTTTCCAGTAAAGTGGACAAAGGAGAACCAGTTGATGTGGTATATTTGGACTTTCAGAAGGCTTTCGACAAGGTCCCACACAAGAGATGAATGTGCAAAGTTAAAGCACATGGGATTGGGGGTAGTGTGCTGACATGGATTGAGAACTGGTTGTCAGACAGGAAGCAAAGAGTAGGAGTAAATGGGGACTTTTCAGAATGGCAGGCAGTGACTAGTGGAGTGCCGCAAGGTTCTGTGCTGGGGCCCCAGCTGTTTACATTGTACATTAATGATTTAGACGAGGGGATTAAATGCAGTATCTCCAAATTTGCGGATGATACTAAGTTGGGTGGCAGTGTGAGCTGCGAGGAGGATGCTATTAGGCTGCAGAGTGACTTGGATAGGTTAGGTGAGTGGGCAAATGCATGGCAGATGAAGTATAATATGGATAAATGTGAGGTTATCCACTTTGGTGGTAAAAACAGAGAGACAGACTATTATCTGAATGGTGACAGATTAGGAAAAGGGAAGGTGCAACGAGACCTGGGTGTCATGGTACATCAGTCATTGAAGGTTAGCATGCAGGTACAGCAGGCGGTTAAGAAAGCAAATGGCATGTTGGCCTTCATAGCGAGGGGATTTGAATACAGGGGCAGGGAGGTGTTGCTACAGTTGTACAGGGCCTTGGTGAGGCCACACCTGGAGTATTGTGTACAGTTTTGGTCTCCTAACTTGAGGAAGGACATTCTTGCTATTGAGGGAGTGCAGCGAAGGTTCACCAGACTGATTCCCGGGATGGCGGGACTGACCTATCAAGAAAGATTGGATCAACTGGGCTTGTATTCACTGGAGTTCAGAAGAATGAGAGGGGACCTCATAGAAACGTTTAAAATTCTGACGGGTTTAGACAGGTTAGATGCAGAAAGAATGTTCCCAATGTTGGGGAAGTCCAGAACCAGGGGTCACAGTCTGAGGATAAGGGGTAAGCCATTTAGGACCGAGATGAGGAGAAACTTCTTCACCCAGAGAGTGGTGAACCTGTGGAATTCTCTACCACAGAAAGTAGTTGAGGCCAATTCACTAAATATATTCAAAAGGGAGTTAGATGAAGTCCTTACTACTCGGGGGATCAAGGGTTATGGCGAGAAAGCAGGAAGGGGGTACTGAAGTTTCATGTTCAGCCATGAACTCATTGAATGGCGGTGCAGGCTAGAAGGGCTGAATGGCCTGCTCCTGCACCTATTTTCTATGTCTATGTTTCTAACATCAGCATTTGCACCGAGACGATCAACCAGGGCAAGGAAGGCCCCAGATCGACTCACATTGTAAATAGTTACACTACTGACTTTGTGGGGGGAGTGTTGTTATGTATGTAAACCTGTAATTACCATGTCTAACCCCTGGAGTCCCAAGGGATCCCACAATCCCTTGAGAGCACCTGTATATAAGGAGGCCTCACAGGCTGGAGAGGCACTCTGAGATCTGTAATAAAGGACTACGGTCATACTTACTTTGAGCTTGCAGTATCTAGTCTGACTCCTTATCCAAGACGTAACTCTACGCCTCTATTAATGAAGCCCAGGACCCTGTATGCTTTTTTAACTGCCTTCTCAACTTGTCCTGCCACCTTCAAAGCTTTGTGTGTGTGAGCCCCCAGATCTCTCTGTTCCTGCACCGTTATAATTGTATAATTTCGTTTATAATGCCTCTTCTCATTCTCGCTACCAAAATGTATTCTTTACACTTACTTCCCTGAGTTAAATTTCATCTGTTAAGTGTCTGCCCTTTTTACCAGTCTGTCTATGTCCTCCTGAAGTCTGTTACAATCCTTCTCATTGTTTAATACACCTCTGAGTTTCGTGTCAGCTGAAAACTTTGAAACAATCTCCTGTATTCCCAAGTCCAGATCGTTAATATATATCAAGAGCAGTGGTCCTCATACACTCCACTGGGGAACGCCTTCCTGCAGTCTGTTACTAACTCCTGGGGAACACCACTGTATACCTTCCCCGAGTCTGAATAACAAGCGTTCACTACTACACAGCTTTCTGTCTCTTAGCCAATTTCGTATTCACATAGCCAATGTCCCTTTACTCCCGTGGGCTTCAATTTTGCGAACAAAATTCTGCAACATGCTCTCCTGGAATTAATTCTGGTTGGGTTCACTATAATGGAAGCACTCTGCTGTTGGTTTATGCCCACTGATAACTGGATGAACAAACAACCCCCAAAATTAATTTATCTTCACATCCTTAACACTCCTCGAGAATGAAAGGAAATTGATTGTGTACATTGTAAGTGAAATGAAAACTATGCATTAAAAAAGGGACACAGTGGATGGGGTACAAAGATACACAGCCTGTCACCTGCCAAACAAGGCTAGAGGTTCGTTCGGAATGTAATCCTGTTTCCATGGAAACCAGCAAGCTTAAATTCAGAACACACCGTGACAAGCATCGAAAGCACCTACCTGGTCACTGCTTCAAGTTGTGCCGCAATGAGACCTACACTGCACTGGGTTATGCAGATAAAAACACGCTTAAGTTGTTGCCTCGCAATGAATCCAATTCCAACATCAAAGGCAGTCAGGTTGACGGCATTCACCGCCATTCCTCCTTTGAAAGCGACCGCACTTTCGGGACTTAGCGCAGGCAGAAATTCCTAAATTTGCGGACGAGCGTTCACAGCTCGTGAAGACTGCACTGAGCCTGTCCCACCCCCTCCCCCACCCAGAGTGGGTAATCTGCTCAATCAGGGAAATTGGCCAAAAACCTCAACTCTTCCGCAGTAAGCACGCTGTTAAATACTCCACTAAAAGTTAGACCCAAAAGGACAGACGGGGCCTCGGTTTAACGTATCACCTGAAAGATGGCACCTCCGACAGTGCAGCACTGCACTGTAGTGTCCGCCTAGATTTATTATAGTTTACAGAGCTGTAGTATTACCCGCACTCCTGTATGGTTCAGAGACGTGGACCATATACAGCAGGCACCTCAAATCGCTGGAGAAATACCACCAGCGCTGCCTCCGCAAGATCCTGCAAATTTTCTGGGAGGGCAGATGCACCAATATCAGTGTTCTCGATCAGGCCAACATCCCCAGCATCGAAGCACTGACCACACTTGACCAGCTCCGTTGGACGGACCACATTGTTCGCATGTTCGACACGAGACTCCCAAAGCAAGCGCTCTACTTGGAACTCCTACACGGCAAGTCAGCCCCAGTTGGGCAGAGGAAATGGCTCAAGGACACCCTCAAAGCCTCCTTGATAAAGTGCAACATCCCAACAGACACATAGAAACATAGAAAGCAGGTGCAGGAGTCGGCCATTCGGCCCTTCGAGCCTGCACCACCATTCAATATGATCATGGCATGACACCTGGGAATCCCTGGCTAAAGACCGCCCTAAGTGGAGGAAGTGCATCCGGGAGGGCGCTGAGCACCTCGAGTCTCGTCGCCAAGAGCATGCAGAAATCAAGTGCAGGCAGCGAAGGAGCATGCGGAAAACCAGACTCCTCACCCACCCTTTCCTTCAACCACTGTCTGTCCCACCTGTGACAGAGACTGTAATTCCCGTATTGGACTGTACAGTCACCTGAGAACTCACTTTTAGAGTGGAAGCAAGTCTTCCTCGATTTCCAGGGACTGTCTATGATGATGTGCTCAAGTCCCGAGAGTGGGAATATGAACCCACAACCTTCTGACTCAGAGTGGATAGGAAGGACCTATTTCCCTTGGCCGAGGGGTCAACAACCAAGGGGCATAGATTTAAAGTAATTGGGGGGAGGTTTAGAGTAGATTTGAGGGGAAATTTCTTCACCCAGACGGTGGTGGGGGTGTGAAACTCACTGCCTGAAAGGGTGGTAGAGGCAGAAACCCTCACCACATTTAAAAAATACTTGGATGTGCACTTGAAGTGCCGTAACCTACAGGGCTACAGACCAAGAGCTGGAAAGTGGGATTGGGCTGGATAGCTCTTTTTCGGCCGGCAGAGACATGATGGGCCAAAATGGCCTCCTTCCATGCTGTAAATTTCTGTGTTTCTATGAATTAGATCATGGCTGATCTGTTGCTCATCTGTAATTCGCCTTAGCTCCTTATCCATCGATACCCTTACCTAAAAGTGTAATGTCTGTAAGCTTGTAATGTTTGTAGCTCCACATTGTGGATGTGGGCGTAGTGTGTACTGCAAGTGCATAGTTAATGATTAAACAGAACCCGGCTGATTCCGGTGACTTCCGAGAGACCTGCCTGCCTTGTTAGGAGCTGTGTGTGCTGTGCTATGTGAATATATCACAGTTGCCGACTGAGATGGGATTTTTTGGATGATTTAAAGCTTAATTTTTGTTGGTGAAGGATTCAGCCAGCCAACAGAGAGACTTTGGAAGTTTCTGTCTTTGGAAAAAAGCTACAAAAATCCGAGGTAAAATACAGCACACGGTGTGAACAGCTAGAGATTAAAATGGCAGGTGTATTGGGACATTTGGGTGAATATAGACACGGCCGGGAACGTTTTAAAGCGTCTGTAGATCGGCTAGAAATGTATTTCACTGCAAATAACCTAATCGAAGTTCCAGACAATTCAGTCCAGAACCAGGCTGTGTTGGAACGTAAGAGAGCGATCTTCTTATCGGAGGCAGGTTTGGCATTATACGAAACCCTTGTAAATTTGCTTGTGCCTGACGAGCCAAAGGACACAACGCTGAAAGAGATTTTAACGAAGCTGGAGCAGCACTATAACCCCAAACCGTTAGAAATTGCTGAAAGCTATCGGTTTGGGATTCAGAATCAAAAGGCTGATGAAAGTATCAGTGATTACATCATAGCATTAAAAAGGCTATTGATTCACTGTAATTTTGGAAACTTTCAAAACCGAGCATTATGGGATCGTTTTGTTTGTGGGGTGAAAAATGATGTGATCAGAAGGAAATTATTGTCGACGGATGACTTGACTTTTGAGATTGCTTGTCAGACAGCGATGTCGATGAGCATGGCCGAACAATATTCCCGAGAATTAAATAATGATTACAGTTGTCAATCAACTGAGGTAAATCACCTGCAGGTTTAAAGTAAAAGACGGGCATGGCCGAAAGTCTCAGAAACTGGAAATTCTACCAGAGCATCGAAGTCGTGCTATAGGTGCCTGGGACAACACATTGCTCAAAGTCGTCCATACGTGAAGGCAGAGTGTTTCTTCTGCAGGAAGACTGGGCATCTGGCGAAGGCATGCCGACTGAAGGGTAAACCAGCTTTTAAAGCTATGAGTCCAGCATTCAAAGCTATGAGTAGAAATCCCCAGAGACTACATAGCATGGAAGAACAACAACAGGACGAGGAGATAGAAACATAGAAACATAGAAAATAGGTGCAGGAGTAGGCCATTCGGCCCTTCTAGCCTGCACCGCCATTCAATGAGTTCATGGCTGAACATGCAACTTCAGTACCCCATTCCTGCTTTCTCACCATACCCCTTGATTCCCCTAGTAGTAAGGACTTCATCTAACTCCTTTTTGAATATATTTAGTGAATTGGCCTCAACAACTTTCTGTGGTAGAGAATTCCACAGGTTCACCACTCTCTGGGTGAAGAAATTCCTCCTCACTCAGTCCTAAATGGCTTCCCCCTTATCCTTAGACTGTGTCCCCTGGTTCTGGACTTCCCCAACATTGGGAACATTCTTCCTGCATCTAACCTGTCTAACCCCGTCAGAATTTTAAACGTTTCTATGAGGTCCCCTCTCATTCTTCTGAACTCCAGTGAATACAAGCCCAGTTGATCCAGTCTTTCTTGATAGGTCAGTCCCGCCATCCCGGGAATCAGTCTGGTGAACCTTCGCTGTACTCCCTCAATAGCAAGAATGTCCTTCCTCAGGTTAGGAGACCAAAACTGTACACAATACTCCAGATGTGGCCTCACCAAGGCCCTGTACAATTGTAGCAACACCTCCCTGCCCCTGTACTCAAATCCCCTCGCTATGAAGGCCAACATGCCATTTGCTTTCTTAACCGCCTGCTGTACCTGCATGCCAAACTTCAATGACTGATGTACCATGACACCCAGGTCTCTTTGCACCTGCCCTTTTCCTAATCTGTCACCATTCAGATAATAGTCTGTCTCTCTGTTTTTACCACCAACGTGGATAACCTCACATTTATCCACATTATACTTCATCTGCCATGCATTTGCCCACTCACCTAACCTATCCAAGTCGCTCTGCAGCCTCATAGCATACTCCTCGCAGCTCACACTGCCACCCAACTTAGTGTCATCCACAAATTTGGAGATACTACATTTAATCCCCTCGTCTAAATCATTTATGTACAGTGTAAACAGCTGGGGCCCCAGCACAGAACCTTGCGGTACCCTACTAGTCACTGCCTGCCATTCTGAAAAGTCCCCATTTACTCCTACTCTTTGCTTCCTGTCTGACAACCAGTTCTCAATCCATGTCAGCACACTACCCCCAATCCCATGTGCTTTAACTTTGCACATTAATCTCTTGTGTGGGACCTTGTCGAAAGCCTTCTGAAAGTCCAAATATACCACATCAACTGGTTCTCCCTTGTCCACTCTACTGGAAACATCCTCAAAAAATTCCAGAAGATTTGTCAAGCATGATTTCCCTTTCACAAATCCATGCTGACTTGGACCTATCATATTACCTCTTTCCAAATGCACTGCTATGACATCCTTAATAATTGATTCCATCATTTTACCCACTACCGATGTCAGGCTGACCGGTCTGTAATTCCCTGTTTTCTCTCTCCCTCCTTTTTTAAAAAGTGGGGTTACATTGGCTACCCTCCACTCCATAGGAACTGGTCCAGAGTCAATGGAATGTTGGAAAATGACTGTCAATGCATCCACTATTTCCAAGGCCACCTCCTTGGAGTTAGATGTTAGAGTTATACGTCATCAGGAGCACGAGGTTAACGGACAGCGATTCGGAAAGCATCAAAATCCACATAGCTGTTGCGGGATTCAAGATACCAATGGAAATCGACACGGGTGCATCCGTGAGTATAGTACTGGAGTCACTGAACCGCGACAAATTGCGTGATTTCCAATTGGAGAAATCCAAGATAGAGCTGCGAGGCTACTCGGGAGAGAAAATTCCTGTGGTAGGTTGTATCACCGTATCGATGAAATATAAAGATCAATTTCAGAACTTGCCTTGAATAGTAGTGAAAGGAGACAAGCCTCCTTACTAGAAAGAAATTGGTTGAGCTCACTGAAGCTGGATTGGAGTAAGATTTTCTGTGTGGAAGCGAGATTTTCATCAACGGAATAGGTTATCAAGCAGTATTCGAAGGTGTTCTGTGAAACGGGCAGTCCGATCCAAGGCTTCAATGTGAGTGTCAGGTTACAGAAGGATGCTAGATCGTTTTACTACAAGCCACGTTCCGTATCATATGCACTCATGGAGAAAGTTGAGCAAGGATTCAAAAGACTGGAGACTGAGAACATTATTTGTAAGATAGATCGATGTAATTGGGCTACACCCATTGTTGTTGTACCTAAGTTCGATGGTAAGGTAAGATTGTGTGGTGATTATAAAGATATAGAGTACATCGTGAGGCAGTGTACGACATGTCAATCGGTAAGCAAGCAACCACCACCAGTACCATTACAGCCATGGAAATGGCCTCCCAGGGTGTGGCAAAGGCTACATATTGATTTTGCTGAGTTAGAATGACAACAATTGTTCATTGTGATTGATAGCCATTCGAAGAGGGTTGAGGTGTTTCCAAAGTGGAAAATAACAACAAGTAAATCATTGGACATTTTACGAAAATTATTTTCTTCATTTGGCCTCCCTGAAGAAATTGTTTCGGATAATGGACCACAATTTCGTTCAGAAGAATTTGCACAATTCACGAGCAAAAATGGTGTGAAACATACTAAGGTTCCACCATACCATCCTGCTTCGAACGATGCAGCAGAGCGGCTAATTTTTTGATTACATATCAAAATACTCCTCATACAACTACTGGTAGAACACCAGCAGAGTTGTTTCTCAAACGACAGCCACGAACCAGATTGTTGTTGTTAAAACCAAATTTGGCACAGTCCATAGAAGAGACACAATTAAGACAGAAAGAGAATCATGATGAAGGCAGAGTAAAAGAGAGAAGTGTGACATTAAACCAGAAGGTGAGAGTGAAGAACCATCACCATAAATGGGTAAAGTGGTTACCAGGAAGAGTGGTGAAGATATTTGCTAAAGGTGTTTGATAATGGACAGGTTAGGTTTGTTCATATTGATCATATTTTAACTACAGACATGGAAGGAGTGTAGAATTTACCAATATCTCGCAAAGATTCCAGGTACCTTTCCCCTGCAGAGGAGAAGAATCCCTTTCTGGGCTTTTAAAATGAGTTTAAATGGGCAGACTAAGCCTGTGGGGGATAAAAGGGGATGCATTCATGGAGACACCCCCCCCCCCCCCCCAGTGTTTGGACTCATAGGAAAGGGAATTCAAAATGGACCTAAATTACAGAAGCTTGAGATCCCCTAAACATCTACGGGAAGGAGTATATAAATTTTAAGATTCGACAACATTTTGGCTGTGAAAAAGAGTTACCAAATACAGGAGGTGGGGCCAACCTCTGAAGCAAATTCGTGTATTAAGGATCCCAGGCTATTCACCCTCTCAGAGATAATCGAATTACCCAATCAAGCACAATGGAAATCATGGTCAGGAAACTGGACAATCCTAAAACAATGCAAAACCAGTGATAGCACATTCTCACACCCTAATCAAGTTACTGCTGACAAAGGAGACATTTGAAAATCAATGGACAGAACAGTTTAAACAGAGCCCAAGAGATTTGATGGGAGATAACAGAGCCTTTTTTTGGGATATATCCATCCCCCAGTTTTACAAGGAAAGACTAGCAGAACACAGAACGTCGCAGAATACAGACTCGAACAGAACACAGACTCGAAAGGAACACAGACAGACACAAGCAGCCAGAGTGAAGAAATGGAGTCGTGAAGGAACCTACACGAAATCGTCAAGGACTGACTGAGCACGAGGCCCACGAAATGGAAGGTTGTCAGCAACCAAATTGACAAACCCGGGCTACCACAACCAGCGAAACGACCAACCGAAACCAACTCAGCAAAAACCGAAGAATCGACATTTATTTCCACTCTACAATCTACTTCTGAATGGCCAACGGGTGAGAAATTACCCAAAAGGGACTAACTAAAACTATTTCTAACCAAAGAAAGTGGGTACTTAGCCCATACATCCAAAACGCAACTTAGCGCATCAACGGACGCACCCCAACCGAAGACTACGCAGTCCGAAGTCCTCTCCTCCGTCCGGGGTGCGGCTCGCCTAGAAGGCCAAGTGCAGCGAACTCCGAAACCGTGATTCACCGGCAACTGTCTAAAGGGATTGGTGAGCATAGCCCCTGAACCCTCAGAGCTATAACTTAGTTAGTTAAGGAAATTGGGAGGGGGGAGGCTGGGATAACTTGTGTAAATGTATCTGCATTCTCCTCTTTACCCCATTTAGAGTTTAAGCTGTATTCTTTTCCCCACAGGCTGTAATTTGACATTATATTCAATGTGTTGTACCCCTCAGTGTGTATTGGTCTGTGTGTGTTATTAAAGGTGTGCCTTTTACTTCTTTTTAAACACAATAAAGCCATATCTGCTTCCTACCTTGAAACCAATTGTCTGTCCAAGTCTGTCACAGTCCCTTCATAATTCCAGTGTCTAGAACCAAGGGTGTGGGAGCGATTCGGAAACGCTCATATAAGGTCAGAAGGGAAAGCTGACCCCCTGCAAACCACCCCTTACACATGGCGACCCAGATGGGACACTGGTACAAGGGACGTGATAAGAGAGAGACTGGTTTCTGGAAACGAAGCAAAATGGAAGAGGGGATTTCCTCGTATGTGTTTAAGAGGGTAAATGTGGCTAAGGAGTGGGTACTCGATCTATTATATGCTGAGCGTCCAGAAGATGCTGCAGCTCAATAGACCGAGAGCAAGGACCATAAAATAGAGAAGGCCATTTTGCTAATTTGCCTTCAGCAACAGATCCGGCTTCTAGATGAGGAGAATGAGAAATTAAAGGGAGTATTGAGACAGGCAGAAGAGAGGCCCAGCGCAAGGGCCACAGTCGGGGAAAGGCTGTGGACAAAGGTGGGACAGTTAAAGGAAAGTAGAGAGCTCACTAAAGAAAGGCACAAAACCCAACTGGACCTTTTACAGTGTCAGATTATTGAAGCCAAGAATAGCCAACGGGCATTGCGGGAAGAGAATTCCTGCCTCGCCAAGCAAGTTAAAGAGTACGGGGAGAGGGTGAGAGACATTCAGGTAGCCTATAAGGTAGCCAGTACCAGGGAATTTGAGGCAGGAGACCACGGCCCCTGCCAGCAGCAGATCCAAAGCTTGAACCTTGCTCTATCCCGGGCTAAAGGCATGGTGTGCCTGATAAACCCGGGTTTAGCCCAGGAACACCTGGTTGGGCAAGGAGAAACCCCTCAGTCACCGCCTGCAGCTCCCAGGAATGGCCCGGGGCAGCAGGGGTGTCAGCCAGAGTGTGGGGCAGGCAAGGATTGTGAACTACCAACACCGGCAGCCCCGAGTTTTAACTCGGCTTGGCAGCAGGGGGAAGAGGGCGAGCCAATACAAGAAGGGCCGGAACCAGGGCCAATGCACCCGGTCCGGCAGCAGAAGTTTGGCCCGCCTGATGTCAATGGGGCAGCAGGACCCCTAGAAAGCAACTTCATAGTCCCCCATGACAACCAAAAACTAAGGGCTATGATAGGCCACCTAAGTAAACTCACCCAACAGGGGGATCCCTCGGTACACTTCCTGGAAGTGGAACACACAGGGGATATTAACGGGTGCGATGATTCAGAGCAGGTTAAGCTGTTGCTCTTCTTGCTAGACACCAAGCTGTGCCATTCCCTCTCTGCAGACAGTAGAAAGGAGCGAAACATGTACACTACGGTTAAGGAGGAGGTTCTAGAGGCCATGGGTATGAACGACGGGAGTCCTTTCTCCCGAGTGGAGAAAACAGTGCAGCTCGATGGGGAGACTCCACAGGCTTTCGCCGACAGGTTGTGGCTGGTCTACGAAAGGGCCTGTAGTGGGGTACTTGACCGGGCCCACCTGAACCCTAATGAGCTGGCTCACTGGCTCCGCAGCCTGGTGGCAAACAGCTTACCTGGAGTAAAGGCAAAAGCCGAGGTCTGGTTCGATCCAAGAGATCCCAGAACCACCGAGGAGACAGTGATCAGACAGTTGACACTGGCCTACCGGAACGGTAGAGGGACAGAGGAGCCCTCCTCTAAAGGGAGGGTCCATGAGATTAAACCCAGCCAAGGCAAGAGAGAGTGGCATCAGGAAGGTGGGAACCCTCCCCACAAAGGTGGTGAGTGTTTTGAGTGTGGGAAAAGTGGGCACTGGAGGAAGAACTGTAGGAACCCATGGAAAGAGACTAAGGGAAAGGCCACTTCAGCCCCAGCCCGTAAGGCCAGGGGAGGAACACCCGACTCATATGAGACACTCGTAGCCGCCCTACAGATGCTCATAAACGGACAGGGAGCAGTAGCTATCGCAACCGGTCCAGTAGCCGGTATGGTAAAAGCCTTTGCTCCAACCCACCCAGATGCATGACGAGAGCCAGTGCAGCCTGTGTACCTGTGTTCCCTAGAGTACGATGCCTGGAAGCGACCGTGCATTACGATGGAGGTGGAGAAAGTGAAAAGGACCTACCTGCTAGATACCGGTGCTTCCAGCACCCTTGTATATGCAGATAACCCAGCTACCTCACCTCTATCGAATGGGGTCCCGTACAGTCTAGTGGGGTTCACAGGCAATGAGCAAACTGGTTCGTTTTCCATCCCGCTCACCATTCAGTTAGGGACACTCAAAACCAAATGGAAGTGTGTCCTGATGAAATGGGAGCAGAAGGGAAAAGGGACCCTGGGAGCTGATTTTATCATTAGCCACCAGATCCTAGTGGATCTCAGGAACCACTGTCTATGGGGAGCCATAGTGACTGACAGGGAAGGTGAGGTGGCGGTGATCCCAGAAAAAGGAGCCAAGGGAACATTGTGTACCTGAAGCCAAAGGAGGGTTACGACTTGGAATTACTGGTCAGTAACACCCCAGTGGAGTACCAGGCATATGTGCGGGCACACCTTGCAGCATTCGCCGCCCACAAACATGACTGGTAGGGTAACGGGGGTGGAAGTTAGTATAGAAGGGGACCCCATGACCCGGCCACAAAAGCAATATAACTTCCCCAGGGAGGCAGAGGCAGACCTGACAACGGCGCTGGGATCACTGGTAGAGCAAGGGGTGTTAAGACCGATAGCAACCCATGTGAACTCTCCACTGTGGCCAGTAAAAAAAATGGACAACTCATGGAGGGCCATCGTGGACTATCGAGTACTAAATAAGAATATCCCTGCCTGTGCACCCACTGTAGCCGTAGCGGATCTCATAGGGAGTATTCCAGCATCTGCGACCACTTTCACGGTGCTGGACATTTCAAATGGGTTCTGGTCCATTCCTTTAAAACGGGAGGACCAGTACAAGTTCGCCTTTACCTTTAAGGGCCAACAATACACGTGGAACTGTCTTCCCCAAGGCTTCCACAATAGTCCCAGCATTTTTCACCAATGTATGGCGAACTGTTTAAAGGGCTTTAGCAGACCCCAGCAGTTGGTGCAGTATGTGGATGACCTGCTCCTGTTCACCGATCAGGGGGAGGAGCATGGCCCACTGCTGGCTGAGCTGCTGGAGCTGCTAAAAGAAGAAGGGTTTAAAGTAAACCCCAAGAAGGCACAGATCGGTGAGAAGGAAGTCAAATTCCTGGGGCTGACTGTACGCGGTGGGGAAAGGGCCATAGACAAGGCTAGAAGGGAGGCAGTACAGGAGTTACCAGCCCCCAACACAGTGACAGGGGTAAGATCCTTTCTAGGGCTCACCGGGTACTGCAGAGACTTCATTGAGGATTATGCAGCCACCGCAGCCCCTCTGCTCAAACTCCTACACAAGGGGGTAGAGTGGGACTGGGATGAGGGTTGCGAGGCAGCATTTAATCAGCTTAAGAAGGATTTGCAGACCGCACCAGCCTTGGGAGCGATAGATGTAGGAAAGGAGTTTTTCCTGGAGGTGGCAGCCAGCAGGGACAGGTTGAGTTCAGTGCTGCTTCAAGAGCGGCACGGCCAGTTGAGGCCGGTGGTTTACTCCTCCAGGATCCTCACAGATGTGGAGAAGGGGTACTCCAACTGTGAGACACCTCCTAGCCACACATTGGGCAGTGAAAAGATCCTTGATCTTCACGGGAGGGTCTCCTCTAAAACTACTAACCCACCACACACCTACTCAGATGCTCCGAGATGGGAGGATTAAGGACGGGACGGTGAGCAGTGCCCGCATTGCTCGCTGGACCCTGCTCCTCTCCCAGATGGACCTCAGAGTAGAAGGCCCCCACGAGCCAAGGCTCGCAGCCAACCTAATCTATCCAGGGAAAGCCCACAGGTGCTCCATAGAAGGGGTATGGGAGGTAAACATTGGCCTTCGGGCTGGGTTACACCCTACAGGCCAGGACATCTACGTGGACGGGTCCAGCACGGTATCTGCTGGTGAACGACTCACTGGGTGCGGAGTCTATGACCCAAGAGCAGGTATTGCCCTGGCAATCAAGCTCCCCAGCACCATGAGTGTCCAGCATGCTGATCTGTCCGCCATAATGTACGTGGTGACCCACCCCGAGGAATTCCCTACCCCATACACGATTTGCTCGGACAGTATGTTCACCTGCAATTCATGTACGGAGTACCTGGCTATCTGGTCCCGTCGCGGATACACGTCCGCTGACGGGAGACCCCTAGTAATCAAGCCCCTGCTGGAGAAAATCATGACAGCAGTGGGGGAAGAGGGAAAGGTCGACATACATAAGGTGAAGGCCCATTCAAAAACCGAACCCCGTGCAGAGGGAAACCAGGCTGACAAACTGGCCAAAGAAGGTGCCCGCACGGGAAAGTTCTGGGACCCCTATGACACCGGCCGCATAGCAGCAGTCAAGAATAAGAACAGGGCAGCAGAGAGTACAGGGATAGCTTTGGCCCCGGACTTAAAAACAGTTCAGCTACAGGACCCAGTCCTGAAAGCTGTCCTGAAGGCACTAGCTAGAGGAGAGAGAGTAGAAGGTCCGTACGGCACAGCAACCATTACCGTTAAGGACGGCATGCTGTTTAAAGAGGGACAATGGGTCGTGCCACAGCAGCACCATAGGGAATTCCTAAAACTGGCCCATGAGGGTCCAGGAGCAGGACACCCCGGGCCTGAGACCACCTGGCAACGGGTGGAACAGGCAGGATGGTGGCCGGGACTCAGGAAGGATGTCCGCGAGTTCTGTGCGAACTGCCTGGTGTGTGCTGCGAACAACCCTGACCCCCAGAAAAGGAAGGTGTCCCTAGGACACGTCAGGAGGGTAGAGGGACCATGGCAGTCAAACCAAATTGACTACATCGGGCCCCTACCCACTGCCCAGGGAGGCTACAAATACTGCCTAGTCCTGGTGGACGTGTTCTCAAAATGGGTTGAAGCCTTCCCCTGCCGAGCAGCCACTGCACTAGGGACAGCTAAGATTCTAGTGAGGGAAGTGTTCTCCCGGTGGGGACTCCCACAGTATGTGGAGTCGGACCAGGGGAACCATTTCACCGGGCAGGTAATGCAGGCAACCCTTAAGGTGCTCGGCATTGAGGGGAAATGGCACGTTGCCCACAATCCACAGTCATCCTATTGTGGAGCGTTTAAACCGCACCATTAAAGAAAGGCTGCGGAAGGAAATGGGAGACTCACCCCAAAAGTGGGTGGAGGTCTTACCGTTGGTCCTAATGGGGATCCGAGCTAGCCAGTCAAAGAGCACCGGGTATTCCTCATACGAGCTCATGACTGGCCGGATCATGCGGACCCCCACCCATGTCCTAGCCCCGGTGCTCACAGAAGGTCAGCTCAGAGAGGTGAACCAGGACCGGTTTGTCAGGAACCTGTTTGAACACCTCAAACAGATTCACTGGCAGGCTGCTAGTAACATGGGCAGACAGCATCAGGGGAACCGATTGCTGCTAGAACCCAGCAAACACCACGAATGGGAGATAGAGGACCAGGTCATGGTGAGGAACTATTCTCGGGTCGGGGTTTTTGAAGCATTATATATGTCGACAAGGCAAGCCCGATGGTCTATGCCATAAAGCTGCCCCGCCGTACTAAGTGGTTCCACATCAACCATTGCAAGCTGTACAACCCAGGGTCAGCCAAGCACAGAGGGCAGCCGGGAGGGCTGAACCGTCCTCAGGACAGGGACCCTCCGTTGGCTGCCTCCGATGGTGGAGGGCCCACAGGGAATGTGACAGGCTCAGAAACCGTGCCTATAGGGGTGGTGAATTGCACTACTGGAGGGGCTATCCCACCCATCGTTTGGGATTCGGATGCACCCCCAGTAACCGAAGCCCTGAGAAGGACCCTCCGTACACCACGGCCAAAGATACCGTGGTCACCGGCATCTGAGCCTCAGTGATTCTACCCTACGAGAAGGGCAGCCCGACAGGAAAGGCCGAAGGTCAGAAGTACAGAGGCCGCTCGGAGTAGGGACCACCAGCCAGCCGCCTCCAGCGGTGAGGGTCTCACTGGAGCAGTAGCAACGAGCTGTCCCAGAGACAAGGGTCTCCAGCTCACCGGCTGCGGGGAAACCCTAGCACCCAGGCGGCTATCAGGCCGCACAAGGCATGGGCCTGACAGGGACTAACCAGGCCACCCGGAGATGGGTGGCGGTTGTACATAGCTCTAATTTTAGTTTAAGGCAGCTGGCTGCACCATTTTACATTTTAAGGTTTAGTTTGGAATTGAGGGTAATGTTGCAGTAATGTTTAGGTGATTCTTTTGAGTTTGTCTTGTGTGTCAGCCAGCCTGAGAGCAGTTCTCAAGGGCAGGATCCAGACATTACTGGGTGATGGACAAACCTCAGGAGACTAATTGATATTGTTTAATTTTAATCTATGTTTTTTTCCTTCTGTAATGTGGTTGAATGATGCCTATATGCTGGTGAATATAATGTAACTGAAATGAAATGTAACTGTGCTGAAATGCAATTGTAGTGATTGAACCCCCTCCAAGCTGGGAAGGTACAAATGTAAAAAGTTTGTACCTGTAAAGGGAAAAGTGTGCATCTATGGTGATGTTGCATAAGTGTAATGAATTTTGGGTATTAGTTTAGCTAATTTACGGGAAGGTTATCTCTTGGGAGTCAGGAACTTTGCTCACCTCGAAGATGATACCATAAGTGATATGGTATCACAGGGGGGAATGTAGAATTTACCAATATCTCGCAAAGATTCCAGGTACCTTTCCCCTGCAGAGGAGAAGAATCCCTTTCTGGGCTTTTAAAATGAGTTTAAATGGGCAGACAAAGCCTGTGGGGGATAAAAGGGGATGCATTCATGGAGGACCCCCCCCCCAGTGTTTGGACTCATAGGAAAGGGAATTCAAAATGGACCTAAATTACAGAAGCTTGAGATCCCCTAAACATCTGTGGGAAGGAGCATATCAATTTTAAGATTCTACAACATTTTGTGAAAAAGAGTTACCAAATACAGGAGGTGGGGCCAACCTCTGAAGCAAATTCGTGTATTAAGTATCCCAGGCTATTCACCCTCTCAGAGATAATCGAATTACCCAATCAAGCACAATGGAAATCATGGTCAAGAAATTGGACAATACTAAAACAATGCAAAACCAGTGATAGCACATTCTCACACCCTAATCAAGTTACTGCTGACAAAGGAGACATTTGAAAATCAATGGACAGAACAGTTTAAACAGAGCCCAAGAGATTTGATAGGAGATAACGGAGCCTTTTTTTGGGATATATCCATCCCCCAGTTTTACAAGGAAAGACTAGCAGAACACAGAACGTCGCAGAATACAAACTCGAACAGAACACAGACTCGAAAGGAACACAGACAGACACAAGCAGCCGGAGTGAAGAAATGGAGTCGTGAAGGAACCTACACAAAATCGTCAAGAACTGACCGAGCACGAGGCCCACGAAATGGAAGGTTGTCAGCAACCAAATTGACAAACCCGGGCTACCACAACCAGCGAAACGACCAACCAAAACCAACTCAGCAAAAAACGAAGAATCGACATTTATTTCCACTCTACAATCTACTTCTGAATGGCCAACGGGTGAGAAATTACCCAAAAGGGACTAACTAAAACTATTTCTAACCAAAGAAAGTGGGTACTTAGCCCATACATCCAAAATGCAACTTAGCGCATCAACGGACGCACCCCAACCGAAGACTACGCAGTCCGAAGTCCTCTCCTCCGTCCGGGGTACGGCTCGCCTAGAAGGCCAAGTGCAGCGAACCCCGAAACCGTGATTCACCGGCAACTGTCTAAAGGGATTGGTGAGCATAGCCCCTGAACCCTCAGAGCTATAACTTAGTTAGTTAGGGGAATTGGGAGCGGGGAGGCTGGGATAACTTGTGTAAATGTATCTGCATTCTCCTCTTTACCCCATTTAGAGTTTAAGTTGTATTCTTTTCCCCACAGGCTGTAATTTGACATTTTGTTTAATGTGTTGTACCCTTCAGTGTGTATTGGTCTGTGTGTGTTATTAAAGGTGTGCCTTTTACTTCTTTTTAAACACAATAAAGCCATACCTGCTTCCTACCTTGAAACCGATTGTCTGTCCAAGTCTGTCACAGTCCCTTCATAATTCCAGTGTCTAGAACCAAGGGTGTGGGAGCGATTCGGAACCGCTCATATAAGGTCAGAAGGGAAAGCTGACCCTCTGCAAATCACCCCTTACAGGAGTTGAAGGTGAGAATGATTCAATTATTTCTGACTCATCAGATAGTTTTGATATACCAGTAGCAAATCCTAAATCCAATGTACTGGAAACAAATCCAGGAGAGAATCAAAATGAAAGTCTGAGTCCGAGTCAGGAAAACAAAGAGCCTGAAGTTAGAGTGAGCTCAAATGAAAATCAAGGAAATTCCGTGGAGGAAAATGTTCCTCAGGATGAGCCTCGAATGAGTTTAGATGCGACACCATGTTTGGAAGGTTCTGTTCGAGAGTGAAGGTATCCTCTTCGAAACAGAAAACAAATGGTGAAGTTAAATTTGTAAATATGGAAAAAAAAAGTTTATATCCTGTGTTATGTAAAAACATGAAAGTTATGTATGATGTTTGTTATGATGGCTTCTTCATTAAGGAGGGAGAAGTGTAATATCTGTAAGCTTGTAATGTTTGTAGCTCCACACTGTGGATGTGGACGTATTGTGTACTGCAAATGCATAGTTAATGATTCAACAGAACCCGGCTGATTCCGGTGACTTCCAAGAGACCTGCCTGCCTTGTTAGTAGCTGTGTGTGCTGTGCTCTGTGAATATATCACAAAAAGAGTAGGAATAAACGGGTCCTTTTCAGAATGGCAAGCAGTGACTAATGGGGTGCCGCAGAGTTCGGTGCTCGGATCCCCAGCTGTTTACAATATACATTAATGATTTAGACGAAGAAATTGAATGTAATATCTCCAAGTTTGCAGATGACACTAAGCAGGGTGGCAGTGTAAGCTGTGAGGAGGATGCTAAGAGGCTGCAGGGTGACTTGGACAGGTTAGGTGAGTGGGCAAATGCATGGCAGATGCAGTATAATGTGGATAAATGTAAGGTTATCCACTTTGGTGGGAAAAGCAGGAAGACAGAATATTATCTGAATGGTGACAGATTAGGAAAAGGGGAGATACAACGAGACCTGGGTGTCATTGTATCTCCCTGGGTATATCAGTCATTGAAAGTTGGCATGCAGGTACAGCAGGCGGTGAAGAAGGCGAATGCATGAGAGGATTTGAGTTTAGGAGCAGGGAAGTCTTGCTGCAGTTGTACAGGGCCTTGGTGAGGCTACACCTTGAATACTGTTTTGGTCTCCTAATCTGAGGAAGGACATCCTTGCTATTGAGGGAGTGCAGTGAAGGTTCGCCAAACTGATTCCTGGGATGGCAGGACTGACATATGAAGAAAGACTGGATCGACTAGGCTTATATTCACTGGAATTTAGAAGAATGAGAGGGGATCTTATAGAAACATATAAAATTCTGACGGGATTGGACAGGTTAGTTACAGGAAGAATGTTCCCAATGTTGGGTAAGTCTCGAACCAGGGGACACAGTCTAAGGATAAGGGGTAAGCCATTTAGGACTGAGATGAGGAGAAACTTCTTCACTCAGAGAATTGTGAACCTGTGGAATTCTCTACCATAGAAAGTTGTTGAGGCCAGTTCATTAGATATATTCAAAAGGGAGTTAGATGTGGCCTTTACGGCTAAAGGGATCAAGGGGTATGGAGAGAAAGCAGGAATGGGGTACTGAAGTTGCATGATCAGCCATGATCATATTGAATGGTGGTGCAGGCTCGAAGGGCCAAATGGCCAACTCCTACACCTATTTTCTATGTTTCTATGTTTCTAACAAAAACTACTGATCTCAGTCTTGAAAGCTCCAATTGACCCCCAGCATCCACAGCCTTTTGGGGAAGAGAGTTCCAGATTTTTACTATCCTTTGTCTCGATTTCGCTCCTGAATTTAAAATAATTATTTATTCATTCATGGGCTGTGGGCGTCGCTGTCAAGGCCAGCATTTATTGCCCATCCCTAATTGCCCTTGAGAAGGTGGTGGTGAGCCGGCTTCTTGAACCGCTGCAGTCCATGTGGTGAAGGTACTCCCACAGTGACTTTGTCACAGCAGTTTAGTATAACTGAGAGGCTTGTGAGGCCACTTCAGAAGGCATTTAAGAGTCAACCACATTGCTCCGGGTCTGGAGTCTGGAATCACATGTAGGCCAGACCAGGTAAGGATGGCATCAGTGAACCAGATGGGTTTTTCCAACAATCCAGTAGTTTTATGGTCACCATTACTGATACTAGCTTTTTAATTTCATCTTTATTTAATTAACTGAATCTAAATTCCCCAGTTGCCATGGTGGGATCTGAACTCACCATCTCCGGATTATTATTCCAGACCTTTGGAATAACAGTCCAGCAACTTAATTCCTATGTATCGGGAACGGTAGCATAGTGGTTATGTTACCAGACTAGTAATCCAGAGACCTAGGCTAATGATCTGGAGATGTGAGTTCAAATCCTAGGGAATTTAGATTCAATTAATTAAATAAATCTGGAATGAAAAAGCTAGTAATATTGACTGTGAAACTACTGGGTTGTTGTTAAAAACTCATCTGGTTCACTGATGCCCTTTGGGGAAGAAAATGTGACCTATACGTGACTCCAGACCCACAGCAATGTGATTGACTCTCACACAACTCCAAAGCAAAATACTGTGGGTGCTGGAGTATGAAATAAAAAACATAAAAGGCTGGAAATCTCAGTGGGTCAGGCAGCATGGAGAGAAACAGAGTTAACGTTTCGGGTTGATGACTCTTCGTCAGATTGTGGTTAACTCTCAAATGGCCTAGCAAGTCACTCAATTGTAATAATAAATTGCTACAAAAACAGCAGGGAAAGACAATTAATGCCGGCCTTGCTGATGACACCCGCATCCCTTAAAAACAAATAGATTTTTTGAAACACAACCGTACCTAACCTAATTTGAAGAGCATGTCACCTTGTTTTGGCATTCTCCAGCTTGGGAAATAGTTTCTCTCTGTATCGACCCTATCAAATTGACTTATTGAAACCACCGAACGTTTGCCTTTCAATATGCTGTTCGTTTATTCTAACTGCAGGAGCCCACTGGTAAAATTGAGTCGTGATAAGTCATTTGCAATGAGTAAAAGAACATTTGGAACTTTCGGCAAGTTAATCTGCTTGTTCTGCAAGTGAATAGATCCCAGCAGAACTGTACGTACCGTTGAATTTACCTTTACTTAAGAGAAAGCTTTCAAGTACAAAGGAGTTTAATAATAGCCTCTGCTTCCAGCGCTGCGCATTCTGCACGATTTAAATTGTAAGGCGGATTCCACAGCACCAACAGTGATTTGCATTTATATAGCCTCAGCCACGAACCCTGGAAGTGAATTTTACAGCCACACAACTCGAGCAAAGAAGAACCAGAAGTGTAGTCACTGTTGTAACGTAGAAAATGTGGGAGACAATTTGCACACTGCAAGTTCTCAGGAGCAGCAATGAATCACAGAAATTTACGGCACAGAAGGAGGCCATTCGGCCCATCGTGTCCGCGCCGGCTGAAAAAGAGCTATCCAGCCTAATCCCACTTTCCAGCACCAGGTCCGCAGCCCTGTAGGTTACTGCACTTCAAGTGCACATCCAAGTCCTTTTCAAATGTGATGAGGGTTTCTGCCTCTACCATCCTTTCAGCCATTGAGTTCCAGACCCCCACCACCTTCTGGGTGAAAAAAGTTCCCCTCAATATGAGGAGATTAAATTAAACACTATGCCTCCTGGTTATTGACCTCTCTGCTAAGGGCAAAAGGCCTTCCCATCCACTCTATCTAGGCCCCTTAAATGAATAGTATAGATGCAATTATGGGGAGGTTAGATCAGCAGATGAGGAAGAAGGGAATAGAGGGTTATGCTGATGAGGAAAGACAGGAGGAGGCTCGAGTGGAGCATAAACGCCGGCATGGACTGGTTGGGCCGAATGCCCTGTTTCTGTGCCCTATACTCTGTGTAATTTTGTACACCTTAATCTCTCCTCAGCCTCCTCTGTCCCAAAGAAAAAAAACCCTGCCTATTTAATCTTTCCTCATAGCTAAAATACTCCAGTCCTGGCAACTTCCTCGTAAATCTGCTCTGAATCCTCACTAGTGCAATCACATCTTTCCGGTAATGTGGTGACCAGAACTGAAAGCAGTACTCTAGCTGTGGCCTAATTAGTGTTTTACACAGTTTTCTGCTCTTGTATTCTATGCCTCAGCTAATAAAGGCAAGTATTCCGTATGCCTTCTAAACCATCTTATCTACCTATCCTGTGACCTTCAGGGATCTGTGGACATACTCTCCAAGGTCCCTTGGTTCCTCGACACTTTTCAGTGCCCTACCATTTATTGTGTTTCCCCTCGCCTTGTAAGCCCTCCCCAAATGCATTACCTCACACTTCTCCGGATTGAATTCCATTTGCCACTGTTCTGCCCACGTGACCAGTCCATTGATATCTTCCTGCAGTCTACAGCTTTCTTTCTCACTATTAACCACACAGCCAATGTTTGTATGGACTACATCTTTAACTTTGTCCAATGCTGATGAAGGGTCTCCGACCTGAAACGTTTCTCTTTCCACAGATGCCGCCTGACCTGCTGAGTATTTCCAGCTTTTTCTGGTTTTATTTCAGATCTCCAGCATCTGCAGTATTTTGCTTTTTGCATTGGAAAACTTGCAGACTGGGCAGTTAAGTGGCAATTGAACTTTAACATAGATAAATGTCAGGTGATGCACTTTGGCAGGGAAACTACAAATATCACCGACACCAGTAGAACACTAGAAACTGAATGGGGCAGAACAGCAAAGGGATACAGGTGGACAAGAAGGACAAGAACAACCATGTCATGGGAAGACCATCACGTTCCCGCTCCAAGTCGCACACCATCCAGACATATACACCTCCTGACTCCCCAAAGCCTTTCCACCATCTACAAGGCACAAGTCAGGAGTGTGATGGAATACTCTCCACTTGCCTGGAATGAGTGCAGCTCCAACAACACTCAAGAAGCTTAACACCATTCAGGACAAAGAAACCCCCGCTTGATTGGCACCCCATCAGCACCTTCAATATTCATTCCTCCACCACCGGCGCACCGTGTACCATCTACACGATGCACTGCAGCAAATCGCCAAGGCTTCTTCGGCAGCACCTCCGAAACCCACAACCTCTATTACCCAGAAGGACAAGGGCAGCAGGTGCATGTGAATACCATCAACTGCAAGTTTCCCTCCAAGTCACACACTATCCTGACTTGGAAATATATCGCCATTCCTTCATCGTGGCTGGGTCAAAATCCTGGAACTCCTTCCCTAACAGCACTGTGGGAGCACCTTCACCACACGGACTGCAGCGGTTCAAGAAGGCGGCTCACCACCACCTTCTCAAGGGCAACTAGAGATGGGCAATAAATGCTGGCCTTGCCAGTGATGTCCACATCCCAGAACTAATAACAATAAATATCGCCATTGCGTCAAAGTGCCTGAATCCAAATCCTGGAAATCCTTATCTAATAAGATACGCTTATTTGTACTGCAAAAATGTCACCATCTCCACCCTTTGTCTATGATTGGTACACTTGGATAAGCCACACCCTGAAGTTTCACAGGAATGTATAACTGGAACCGCCCATCTCAAGGTCTCACTGACTTTGCAAATTGTAACTCGATCCACTTGAACTTCCTGAAGGGACAGAGGACAGAGCTCCCCAGAAGACAGCAAGGGCCAGCCAAAATGCCTTACCCCAATCCAAGTGTATGCCTCCCCCAGCCGAAGTGCCTTACCCCAGTCCAAGTGCATGTCTCCCCCAGCCGAAGAGCATCGGGCGGAGAGAGTCAGGGGGAGGGAGAGAGTTGGGGGGAGGGACAGTCGGGCAGGAGATAATCGTGGGGGGTGAGAGACGATGGGGAGAGAGTTGGGGGGGGTGGAGAGAGTCGGGGGAGGGAGAGAGTCGGGGGGGGGAGAGAGTCGGGGGGGGGAGAGAGTTGGGGGGGGGAGAGAGTCGGGGGGGAGAGAGTAGGGGGAGATTGTCGGGGGGGAGAGAGAGTCTGGGGGCAGAGTCGGGGGGGGAGAATGTCGGGGAGGAAGAGAGTCGGGGAGAGAGAGAGTTGCGGGGGGGAAGAGAGTCAAGGGGAGAGAGAGTCGGCGGGGGTGGGAGAGGGCCCGGGCTGGGTCTGAGCAGCCGAAGAGAGTTGGGGGGAGAGAGTCGGGGTGGGCAGAGAGTCGGGGAAGAGAGAGTTGGGTGGGGAAGAGTTGGGGGGAAGAGAGTCGGGTGGGGAGAGAGTCGGGGAAGAGAGAGTTGCGGGGGGGGAAGAATTGGGGAAGAGAGAGTTGGAGGAGGGAAGGAGAGTCAGGGGGGAGAGAGTTGGAGGGGGGTGAGAGAGTCGGGGAAGAGAGAGTTGGGGGGGGGTGAGATAGTCAGGGAAGAGAGAGTTGGGGGGGGAAGAATTGGGGAAGAGAGAGTTGGAGGGGGAAGGAGAGAGTCGGGGAAGAGAGAGTTGGGGGGATGAGAGAGTCGGGGAAGAGAGAGTTGGAGGGGGGAAGGAGAGAGTCGGGGGGGGAGAGTCGGGGAAGAGAGAGTTGGGGGGGGTGAGAGAGTCGGGGAAGAGAGAGTTGGAGGGGGGAAGGAGAGAGTCGGGGAAGAGAGAGTTGGGGGGGGTGAGAGAGTCGGGGAAGAGAGAGTTGGAGGGGGGAAGGGGAGAGTCAGGGGAGAGAGAGTCGGGGGGCGCGGGGCGAGCCGTGGCCGGGCCTGAGTTGGGGGTCGGGAGTCAGGTCACTACAATGCTTCGGAGCCGGGAGGGGCGGAGCTTGATGTGGTGCGGAGCTTGACAGACGCATGTCTGTCAAAAAAAAGTGCAGTACAAATCGTTACACTGCATCCAATACCATCAGCAGAAGGAGTGCACCGTTCAAAGAAAAAGCCCATCACCACCTTCTCAGGGCCACTAGGGATGGACCTCCCCTCCCACATCACATCACAAGAACAACAAATGAGAAAGAACAATTAACATCTGCCACTACAGTAACATTCAAAGACCTTCCTCAGCCTGCCCGTCTATCTCAAACTGACCAAATTGAAAAGAACAAATTCTGAGCAGAAATACGTCAAAAGACGTTCGTTGGAATAATGAGGTCTAGGATGACGCTTTGTATCCTCGGTGGTGAAACGCATTATTGCCCCCTTTGGGGGTGGTAACTTCTGATATCTGGAAAACTTAGTGCCAGGCGCTACTGCTGCCCAGCGTTCATATAATAGAACTAAATCAAGCGCCCTACTTCCTTCTTGGAGCGCTAAAGCACACAGATAGGGGGAGACCTCAGCAGCGCTGCACACTGGGCCATGCAGTGTTGCCATATTCAAAGGGCCCTTAAAGGGAAGGGCCATTGCTGCAGGCTCTGCAATATGAAGGGGACCAGCCTGGACCACCAAGGAAATGGCGATCCTGCGCGGTCAGCCTGATACTCAAGCAGAGTTCCGGGCTGAACGATCGCGGGCAGGAACTCGCGAAGAAAATGTCAACAAGCAAGGTAAGGTTTTTTCCACTTACCTTGGCCACCTGGCCTTTAATCGTCGCTCCGGTAACGGCCGGCCGCCCGATCCGTGCCTCCTGCAGCTGTCGGGTGTTTTCGCCTGGCGCTGCTGTAGGGGGCGGAAGTGAATTTTGGATCCGGGGCACTAACGGTACGATGCGCACGGCGATGACGTCACGATCTCCAGGCGCAGCAGATCAGGGAGCAACGACAACTGGGGGGTGTCTAACGGGAGGCGCAAATGCATCCAATTTCACCCCCTCAGACTCTGACATCTACTCTAAATGCAGCTTGAAGAAACCATCTGAGAATACCGAAGGTTAGCCCTGTGTACCACGGCAAGCAAAAATGAATTATCTGAAAGGCAGCATCGGCAACAAAACAGTAATGCACTGGAGTGTCAGTCTAGATTATGTTCTCAAGTCAGACTTCAACTCACAACTTTCTAATTCATAGACAAGAATGCTGCCAACTTATCCAAGGGAATGCATAATTTCATTTCAGATTAAGACTCTTCAAATTCTCAGCCTTCTGTTTAAATCCCCTCAAGGCCTCGCCTCTCCCTGTCTCTGTACCCTGCTCCAGCTCTGCAACTGCTTCCCTCCTCCTGAACGTCCCGTTCCAACGACTATGGCCTCTTGTGAATCGCCACTCCCTTCGCCCCACCATTGGCGGCCAAGCCTTCAGCCATCCCCAATTCCTCCGCCTCTCCGCCTCGCTCCCTTCCTCTCAGACTCTCCTTAAAACCCAGCTCTTTGACATAGCTTTGCGACATTTGCCTAATATCTCCTTCTTTGGCTCAGGGTGCCTGTATTTTTCTGGTTCTGCCTCTGAAGCACCTTGGGATGTTTTTCTACATTAAGGGGTATGCAAATGTAAGTTGTTGTTGCTAAATGTGGGCCAGTTTGAATCAAAAGGCAGGCTAACCATTCGCAATAGTGTAATGAAAACAGAGAATGGTGGAAGAGAAAAATGACTACACCTGAAATATTCACCTCTTTTTAATTTCAGATACTTGCTGGTCTGTTGTACACTTCCAAAACTATATATTTTAATTTCTCAACTGCCTGTGGCGCCATTCGAAGAAGATCAAAGGAGTTCTCTGAGTGCCTTGGTTAACAATTATCCCTCAGCCAACTCCGCTAGAAACAGATTAACTGGTTATTCAGCTGATTGTGGGACCTCACTCTGGGCGAGATGGATGCCTACAAAGCACCAATGACTACACTTCCAAAGCAATTATTTGGTTGTGAAGAACTTAGGGATGTCCCGAGGGTGTGAACGGTGCAATATAATTATCAACCGTAGCTCAGTGGGTAGCACTCTCACCTCTTCAGATACTTGAGCACAAAATCCAGGCTGACACCGAGGGAGCACTGTACCGTCAATGGGGGTACGTGGCCCAGGGGCATCAGGGGCCAGCTCACACTGCGATATGTGTGTGCACTATGTCTGTGCAACAGAGCAGGTCTCCAGTCTTCCTGGTTAACCGTTGCCACTGGATAAAGGCCAAGCTCTATCAAGCCAGTGTGGTGGCTGATGTGCAATGGTCACCACATGTTAAAAAAATCCAAGCACAGGCATCTTCTACTCCTTCAATTGGAGTTCAGGACTGGACCATCTCGTCCTTCATTGAAACATCTGTGAACTCATGTGGAAGCAAATTATCCTCGTTTGAGGGACCGCCTATGATGATGGCTGTACCGTCGGAGATGCCGTTGTTCGGATAAGCCGTTAAACCGAGGCCCCGTCTGGCATCTCAGGGGGACGTAAAAGATCCCATGGCGCTATTTGAAGAAGAGCAGAGCAGTTCTCCTGGCCAATACTTATCCCTCAGCTAACGTCACTAAAACGGATTATCGGCACTGCCGCATTTTCTACATCATCATCATCATCGAAATCGAGGAAGACTTGCTTCCACTCTAAAAGTGAGTTCTCAGGTGACTGAACAGTCCAATACGGGAATTACAGTCTCTGTTACAGTTGGGACATACAGTGGTTGAAGGAAAGGGTGGGTGGGGAGTCTGGTTTGCCGCACGCTCCTTCCGCTGCCTGCGCTTGGTTTCTGCACGCTCTCGGCGATGAGACTCGAGGTGCTCAGCGCCCTCCCGGATGCACTTCCTCCACTTAGGGCGGTCTTTGGCCAGGGACTCCCAGGTGTCAGTGGGGATGTTGCATTTTATCAAGGAGGCTTTGAGGGTGTCCTTGAAACATTTCCTCTGCCCACCTGGGGCTCACTTGCAGAAGCAGTGCTGCAAAAAAAATCAATGACAGGGCACTCAAAGACCCAGCATTTTCTACATTACAACATTGACTACACTTCAAATGTACTTAAGTGGATGTAAAGCGCTGTGGGACATCCTGAGACCATGAAAGAGGCCATAAAAATGCAAGATCTTTCTTCACATCATGCAGACTGACACTTAATTAGCAGTAGCAGACAACTGTGATTTCAGAGAGGCTCTGTTTCGAGGGAGACCTTCACTGGAGGCCCTATCTGCATGTTCCGGTAGATCAGATGGATGTTAAACATCATTTGGCGCTATTCAATGTACAGCAGGGATCTCTGCCAGTGTGCTGGGCTACATTCTTCCTCAATCAATATCACATATAAAGCAGACGCAGTGTTCGTTCATCTCATTGATGTATGTGGCGTCCTGCTGTGGTGCAAAAATGCCTGCCTTGTTTGCCTGCATAACGGTCGCTGTACGTTAGTCATTTTATGTGGATTGCTTTGAGGTGCTTTGTAGAGTTATAATTAGTTGCTTTATGTATGGCTGCTTATCTCCTCAGGCGGGGGGGGGGGAAAGCCTTGGAACTAAGGCCCCTGTATCCAGAGAAAAGCATAGATCAGGGGAGTATTGGAGTGTGAGATATTGGTTGCATAAACTTTGCAAATTACAGGACAATTGTTCAACCTCCATCACCTCCAATCCCGATCCAAGGTCGTCCCAACTTCTGCCATCGAATTACAGTATGCAGACGGCGCTTGCGTTTGCGCACACTCGGAGGTCGAATTCCGAACCATCGTCAACATCTTCACCGAAGTGTACAAGAGTCTGGGCCTTACCTTAAACATCCACAAGACAAAGGTTCTCTACCAACCTGACCCTGCCATACACTACTGCCCCCCGATTATCAAGAACTATGACGAAGCCTTGGACAATGTGTACCACTTTCCATACCTTGGGAGCCTACTGTCAACAAGGACAGACATCGATGATAACACTGCCTTCAGAGTGCCAGTGCAGCCTTCAGTCGCCTGAGGAAGAGAGTGTTTGAAGACCAGGACCTCAAACCAGACACCAAGCTCATGGTCTACATAGCAGTAGTGATACTTGCCCTCTTATATGCCTCAGAGACATGGACTATGTACAGTAGGCACCTCAACGCACTGGAGAAGTACCACCAACGTTGCCTCGAACAAAATCCTGCAAATCCATTGGCAGGATAGGCGCAGCAACATCAGTGTTCTCGCTCAGGCCAACATCCCCAGCATCGAAGTACTGACCACGCTCGACCAGCTCCGATAGACGGACCACATCATCCACATGCCTGATACAAGACTCCCGAAACCAGCGCTCTACTCCGAGCTCCGACACGGCAAGCGAGTCCCAGGAGGGCAGAGAAAAAGCTTCATGGACACCCTCCTTGAAAAAGTGCAACATCCCCACTGACTCTTGGAAATCCCTGGCCCAAGACCTCTCAAAGTGGAGGAGAAGCATCCGAGAAGGCACCAAACACCTTGAGTCTCTTCGCCAGCGGCACGCGGAAGCCAAGTACAAACAGCGGAAGGAACATACGACAAATCAAGCACCCCACCCACCCGTCCCTCCAACCACCATGTGGCCCACCTGTGACAGAGACTGTAGATTCTGCATTGGTCCCATCAGTCACCAGAGAACTCATATTCGTGTGGAAGCAAGTCATCCTCCACTCCAGGGGACTGCCTAACAAGAGAAGAAACTTGGCTTGTATTCTCTTGCGTTTGGGGGGTGATCTAATCAAGGTCGTTAAAGTGATTAAGGGTTTTGATTAATAGGGTAACTGCAGGGAATCTAGTTCCTCTGGTGGGGGAATAAATAACGAGGAGAACATCATCTTAAAATTAGAGGGATGCCGTTGAGGAAATCAGTGAAATCAGGAAGCACTTTTTCACACAGCGGGCAGTGAAATCTGGAACACTCTCCTCCCGAAAGGCAGTGGATGCTGCAGGACAATTGCAGCTTTCAAAACGGAAAGCACTGAGGGCGAGAAATTCAACGCATTTGCACTTCCCAGAGAGGGCACTAACCGGGCAAACGCCTTACCGCCCGGGTGTGGCGCTGGCAACGATACCCGCCATATTGGGCGGGAGTTTAGCGGCAGTGCTACGGCGTCGAGCCCCGATCTCCCGTGCCCGGAGATCATGACGTCATCACCGCGCGCATCGCCCCGTTAGCGCCCCGGCCCCAGAATTGACTTCCATCCCCTGCAGCAGTGCCGGGCGAAAACACTGGGAGCTGCAGAAGGCGGGATAGGGCGGCCGGCTGTAACCAGGGGCGACGATTAAAGGCGAGGTGGACGAGGGAAAATAAAACAAAACATTTCCCTTGCTTTTGATGGTTTTTTTGCACAACATAAGAAATAGGAGCAGGAGTAGGCCAATATGTCGAGGAACCAACTAGGGGGGAGGCCATCTTAGACTGGGTGTTGTGTAATGAGAGAGAATTAATTAGCAATCTCATTGTGCGAGGCCCCTTGGGGAAGAGTGACCATAATATGGTGGAATTCTGCATTAGGATGGAGAATGAAACAGTTAATTCAGAGTTAATTCAGAGACCATGGTCCAGAACTTAAAGAAGGGTAACTTTGAAGGCTAGGATAGATTGGCGAATGATACTTAAGGGGTTGACTGTAGATGGGCAATGGCAGACATTTAGAGACCGCATGGATGAATTACAACAATTGTACATTCCTGTCTGGCGTAAAAATAAAAAAGGGAAGGTGGCTCAACCGTGGCTATCTAAGGAAATCAGGGATAGTATTAAAGCCAAGGAAGTGGCATACAAATTGGCCAGAAATAGCAGCGAACCCAGGGACTGGGAGAAATTTAGAACTCAGCAGAGGAGGACAAAGGGTTTGATTAGGGCAGGGAAAATGGAGTACGAGAAGAAGCTTGCAGGGAACATTAAGGCGGATTGCAAAAGTTTCTATAGGCATGTAAAGAGAAAAAGGTTAGTAAAGACAAACGGAGGTCCCCTGCAGTCAGAATCAGGGGAAGTCATAACGGGGAACAAAGAAATGGCAGACCAATTGAACAAGTACTTTGGTTTGGTATTCACTAAGGAGGACACAAACAACCTTCCAGATATAAAAGGGGTCAGAGGGTCTAGTAAGGAGGAGGAACTGAGGGAAATCTTTGTTAGTCGGGAAATTGTGTTGGGGAAATTGATGGGATTGAAGGCCGATAAATCCCCAGGGCCTGATGGACTGCATCCCAGAGTACTTAAGGAGGTGGCCTTGGAAATAGTGGATGCATTGACAGTCATTTTCCAACATTCCATTGACTCTGGATCAGTTCCTATCGAGTGGAGGGTAGCCAATGTAACCCCACTTTTTAAAAAAGGAGGAAGAGAGAAAACAGGGAATTATAGACCGGTCAGCCTGACCTCAGTAGTGGGTAAAATGATGGAATCAATTATTAAGGATGTCATAGCAGTGCATTTGGAAAATGGTGACATGATAGGTCCAAGTCAGCATGGATTTGTGAAAGGGAAATCATGCTTGACAAATCTTCTGGAATTTTTTGAGGATGTTTCCAGTAAAGTGGACAAAGGAGAACCAGTTGATGTGGTATATTTGGACTTTTAGAAGGCTTTCGACAAGGTCCCACACAAGAGATTAATGTGCAAAGTTAAAGCACATGGGATTGGGGGTAGTGTGCTGACATGGATTGAGAACTGGTTGTCAGACAGGAAGCAAAGAGTAGGAGTAAATGGGGACTTTTCAGAATGGCAGGCAGTGACTAGTGGGGTACCGCAAGGTTCTGTGCTGGGGCCCCAGCTGTTTACACTGTACATAAATGATTTAGACGAGGGGATTAAATGTAGTATCTCCAAATTTGTGGATGACACTAAGTTGGGTGCCAGTGTGAGCTGCGAGGAGTATGCTATGAGGCTGCAGAGCGACTTGGATAGGTTAGGTGAGTGGGCAAATGCATGGCAGATGAAGTATAATGTGGATAAATGTGAGGTTATCCACTTTGGTGGTAAAAACAGAGAGACAGACTATTATCTGAATGGTGACAGATTAGGAAAAGGGCAGGTGCAAAGAGACCTGGGTGTCATGGTACATCAGTCATTGAAGGTTGGCATGCAGGTACAGCAGGCGGTTAAGAAAGCAAATGGCATGTTGGCCTTCATAGCGAGGGGATTTGAGTACAGGGGCAGGGAGGTGTTGCTACAATTGTACAGGGCCTTGGTGAGGCCACATCTGGAGTATTGTGTACAGTTTTGGTCTCCTAACCTGAGGAAGGACATTCTTGCTATTGAGGGAGTACAGCGAAGGTTCACCAGACTGATTCCCGGGATGGCGGGACTGACCTATCAAGAAAGACTGGATCAACTGGGCTTGTATTCACTGGAGTTCAGAAGAATGAGAGGGGACCTCATAGAAACGTTTAAAATTCTGACGGGGTTAGACAGGTTAGATGCAGGAAGAATGTTCCCAATGTTGGGGAAGTCCAGAACCAGGGGACACAGTCTAAGGATAAGGGGGAAGCCATTTAGGACCGAGTGAGGAGGAATTTCTTCACCCAGAGAGTGGTGAACCTGTGGAATTCTCTACCACAGAAAGTTGTTGAGGCCAATTCACTAAATATATTCAAAAAGGAGTTAGATGAAGTCCTTACTACTAGGGGAATCAAGGGGTATGGTGAGAAAGCAGGAATGGGGTACTGAAGTTGCATGTTCAGCCATGAACTCATTGAATGGCGGTGCAGGCTAGAAGGGCCGAATGGCCTACTCCTGCACCTATTTTCTATGTTTCTATGTTTCTATACAGCCCCTCGAGCCTGCTCCGCCATTTAATATGATCATGGCTGATCCGATCATGGACTCAGCTCCACTTCCCCGCCCGCTCCCCATAACCCCTTATTCCCTTATTGGTTCAGAAACTGTCTATCGCTGTCTTAAATTTATTCAATGACCCAGCTTCCACAGCTCTCTGAGGCAGCGAATTCCACAGATTCACAACCCTCTGAGAGAAGAAATTCCTCCTCATCTCAGTTTTAAATGGGCGGCTCCTTATTCTAAGATTTTGCCCCCTAGTTCTAATCTCCCCTATCAGTGGAAACATCCTCTCTGCATCCACCTTGTCAAGCCCCTTCATAATCTTATATGTTTCGATCAGATCACCTCTCATTCTTCTGAATTCCAATGAGTAGAGACCTTTCCTCATAAGTCAACCCCCTCATCCCTGGAATCACCCTAGTGAACCTTCTCTGAACTTCCTCCAAACACAAATATCCTTTCGTAAATATAGAAACCAAAACTGTACGCAGTATTCCAGTTGTGGCCTCACCAATACCCTGTATAACTGTAGAAAGACTTCCTTGCTTTTATACTCTGTCCCCTTTGCAATAAAGGCCAAGCTTACATTGGCCTTCCTGATCACTTGCTGTACCTGCATACTAACCTTTTGTGTTTCATGCACAAGTACCCCCAGGTCCCGCTGTACTGCAGCACTTTACAATTTTTCTCCATTTAAATAATAACTTGCTCTTTGATTTGTTTCTGCCAAAGTACATGACCTCACTTTCCAACATTATACTCCATTTGCCAAACTTTTGCCCACTCACTTAGCCTGTCTATGTCCTTTTGCAGGTTTTTTGTTTTTTTCACGGGGTCCTGGCCGCGGTCTCTCAGCTCGGGACCCCCTCTCCACAGTGATCCAGGTAGGTGCCTTTTTAATTCACAGGGTCTGTAAGTGAGCGAAGGTCCCCTTGAACGTGGCAGGGCTGAACGACCCAGTGTGCAACGCTGCTGCGCCGTCCGGCCCGCTAACGTTGCAAGAAGGAAGTGGAGTGCTGAATTTAGCATTCCACTTCCTTCCTGGGCACGGTAACCCGAATTTTTTGAGAGGGGTGATACTTTAGCGCCTGCCGCTAAGTCTCGCGCCTCCCAACTCTTACCGTCCTCAAACAGGGCGATAATCAATTTTCACCCCCGAAGAATTTTGTTCACTAAGGGTATCAAGATATACAGAGCAAAGGCAGGTAAACAGTATTGATGTGCAGATCAGCCGTGATATAATTGAATGGAGGGGCAGCCTTGAGCGTCTGAATGGCCTTCTCCTCTTCCTAATGGTCCTGTTGCACCTTGCCCAAGCTGGGCACCTCATTAAAAAAAAATTTTATTGGTCTGTATGCAAAGAGGAAATTCTTCCAATTCTCTGACACGGACATTCCTTACTTTCATGAGCACGCACACAGAAAAGTCTTGGGAGTTTTGAGAAAACAGTAACAAATTAATGTATCTACTTTCAAATCCCTTGCTACTGATGCTGAGTCATATCAGTGTATTTATTTAGACTAGCTGTGTTTGCACAGTCCTCCGCTGCAACTCATTAACATTCACCCACTTGAGTTCACTTCAAGTGCCTGGATATCATTAAAACAATAACTTAATGAGATTACATAAAAATATGAAAATTCATCTTTTTTTTTGTCAGTACTGCAGAATCCCTCAAGCAGTTTGTTGTCTCAAACTTGGGGTCACAGTCTCAGAATAAGGGGTCGGTCATTTGGGACTGAGATGAGGAGAAATTTCTTCACTCAAAGGGTTATGCACCTTTGGGATTCTCCACCTCAGAGGGCTGTGGAGGCTCAGTCATTGAGTTATTCAAGACAGAGATCGGTAGATTTTTGGATATTAAGGGAACCAAAGGATACGGGGAAAGTGTGGGAAGGTGGAGTTGAGGTAGAAGATCAGCCATGATCTCATTGAATGGCAGAGCAGGCTCAAAGGGGTGAATGGCCTACTCCCGCTCCTACTTCCTATGTTCTTATAATATTAACAGCCATGGCAATCATTCTCCAATCGTGGGAGTTTTCCATACTGAGATTGAAACAGTCAACCCAATCATCAGCATCATAGGCAGTCCCTCGGGGTCGAGGATAACTTGCTTCCACACTAAAAATGAATGCTCCAGTAAGTGATGAACTTATTTTAAACGGTGGAAGATGCCTGTGCATGAATTCTTTTAACGTGGGGTGGCCGTTGCACACAGCCACCACACGGGCTTGATGGAGCAAGGTTTTGGTCCAATGGCAAAGGGATCCAAGACGACTGGAGACCAGGCTCCGCCGCATGTGCCAATACATATACACAAACTCAAACATACTGCTACTGTCCTCCTTCCTCCCTCCTCCCCACAGGACCTCTCTCAACCCAATCACGGTGGTGCTTACTGATTTTTCCACAAGGCTGGTAGTCGGAGGGACAATCTCACCTTGTGAAGAGACTAATTAGAAATGGACACACGACATTGTTTTTAACCACTGGTGCACAACTAGATGGTTTCGGCATAGACAATCTTGCAACAGCTTTGTTACCTTGCCCAATTTCATGGAAATCTACCCTACCACAAAATGCGTGCTGCTACTTCTGGTAATGGGTTGGGGGAAGCCTGAAATCTTACTTGGTTAACCTCCAAATCCCACCATTGAAGCAAGAAAAAAAGTGGAACGACATTGGCCTCAACGCTAGATCAATGAGACGTTTGCTCGTCAATATTTTCTCTTAGACAGGATAATGATATTGATCGCAGCTCTTCCTAACTGATCATATTTGTTCTCAGAAACCCCTCTTCCCGGTCTCTTTCACTCTCACCTCCAACAACAAGAGCGAAGAACTCATGGACCTCTTTGTCCCGAAGATTGAGACCATCCGATCAGCTGCCTCTGCTGCATCTCTCCTTTCCCCTAGCCCACCGGGCCAAACTCCCTCTAAGATTCCCCCCTGCCCCAGCCCTGAACTTGCAACTTTCTATAGTTTCTCTCCCATCTCCCCTCATGGCCTCTCCACGCTTATCTTGTTCATGAAACCCAACTCCTGCTGCCTGGCCCCTATTCCCAATAAACTGCTGTTCACCAACTTCCATTCCTGGCTCCCATGTTAGCTAATGTTGGTAAAGGTTCTCTCTCCTCAGCTACTGTCCCCCCTCTCCTTCAAATCTGCCGTCATCACCACTCTCTTCATTAGCCAAGTTTGCTGACGATACAAAGATAGGAGGAAAAGCAACATGTGAGAAGGACACAAAAAACCTGCAAAAGGACATAGGCAGGCTAAGTGAGTGGGTAAAAATGTGGCAGATGGAGTATAATGTTGGAAAGTGTGAAGTCATGCATGTTGGCAGAAAAAAATCGAAGCACAAGTTATTATTTAAATGGAGAAAAATTGCAAAGTGCTGCAGTACAGCGGGACCTGGGAGTACTTGTGCATGAAACACAAAAGGTTAGTATGCAGATACAGCAAGTGATCAGGAAGGCCAATGGAATCTTGGCCTTTATTGTAAAGGGGATGGAGTTATACAGGGTATTGGTGAGGCTGCGTACAGCTTTGGTTTCCATATTTAAGAAAGGATATACTTGCTTTGGAGGCAGTTCAGAGAAGGTTCACTAGGTTGATTACAGAGATGAGGGGGTTGACTTATGAGGAAAGGTTGAGTAGGTTGGGCCTCTATTCATTGGAATTCAGAAGAATAAGAGGTAATCTTATCGAAATGTATAAGATTATGAGGAGGCTTGACAAGGTGGCTGCAGAGAGGATGTTTCCACTGATAGGGGAGACTAGAACTAGGAGTCATAATCTTAGAATTAGGGGCCGCCCATTTAAAACTGAGATGAGGAGGAATTTCTCAGAGGGTTGTGAATCTGTGGAATTCACTGCCTCAGAAAATTGTGGAAGCTGAGTCATTGAATAAATTTAAGACAAAGATAGACAGTTTCTTAACTGATGAGGCAATAAGGAGTTATGGGGAGTGGGCAGGGAAGTGGACCTGAATCCATGATCGGATCAGCCATGATCTCATTGAATGGCAGCAGACTCGAGGGACCATATGACCTACTCCTGCTCCTGTTTTTTATGTTGTTATGTCCTCAAAAAAACTCTTGATCCTCTGTCCTGGCAAAATACCACTCCATCTCCAACCTCCCTTTCCTCGCCAAAGTCCATTAACATGTTGTCACCTCCCAAATCCATGCCCAGTTTTCCTGGAACTCTATGTTTGAACCCCTCCCACAGTCTGAAATTGGCTTTGATCAAAATCACAAATGACATCCTTTGTGACTGTGATAAAGGTAAACTATCCCTACTTGTTCTTCTCCACCTGTCTGCAGACACTGTTGACCACACCTCCCTCCGCCATTGCCCAGCTGGGTGGGACTGCACTCGCCTGCTTCCATTCTTATCTATCTAATCAAATCGTAGCCAGAGAATCACCTGCGATGGCTTCTCTTCCCACTCCTGCGTTGTGACATCTGGGGTCCATTCTTGGCCCTCTCATATTTTCCATTTGCCTGCAGCCTCTTGGAGACCTCATCTGAAAACACGGCGTCAGTTTCCACCTCTCTCTCATGTCAGCTGTGGCTCAGTGGGTAGCACTCTCAGCTCTGACTCAGAAGATCATGGGTTCAAGACGCACGCCAGGGACTTGAGCACAAAAAAAATCTCGGCTGAAACTCTGTGGGAGCACTGCACTGTCGGAGGTGCTGTCTTTCAGATGAGGCCGAATGGCCTACTCCTGCACCTATTTTCTATGAGACGTTAAACTGAGGCCCCATCTGCTCTCTCGGGTGGATGTAAAAGATCCCATGGCATTATTTTGAAGAAGAGCAGGGGAGTTATCCCCAGTGTCCTGGCCAATGTTTATCCCTTAATCAACAGAACAAAAAAATAGATTATCTGGTCATTATCACATTGCTGTTTGTGGGAGCTTGCTTGTGCGCAAATTGTCTGCCGCGTTTCCCACTTTACAACAGTGACTATGCTCCAAAAGTACTTCATTAGCTGTAAAGCACTTTGAGACGTCCGGTGTCATGAAAGGTGCTATATAAATGCAAGTCTTTCTTTTTTTCTTTCTCTCGACCCCTTCACTGTCTCTAAATTGTTAAACAATTTGTCCGACATTCTATACTGGATGTGTACAAATTTTCTCCAACTAAATATTGGGAAGAACAATGCCATTTGTCCTTGGTCCCCACCACAAACTCCATTCCCTAGCCACTGACTCCATCCCTCTCCTTGGAAACTGTTTGAGGCTGAGCCAGACTATTCACAACATTGGTGTCATATTTGAGCCTGAAATGAGCTTCTGACCACATAACCACTCCATTACTAAGACCACCTATTTCCATCTCCGTAACCTCGCCCGTCTCCGCCCCCGCCTCAGCTCATCTGCTGCTGATATGATACCCTCATCCATGCCTACGTCACGTCTAGATTTGCCGATTCAACTCCTCTGAGCTCGCAGTCCTCCACTGGCTCCCGCAAAGCCTCGATTTCAAACTTCTCATCCCTGTTTTCAAATCCCTCCCTGGCCTCGCCCCTTTCTATCTCTGTAACCGCATCCAGCCCCACCCCCCCGAGATATCAGCACTCTCTGATTCTGGCGTCTTGTGCATCCCCGATTTTAATCGCTCCACTATTGGTGGCCGTGCCTTTTGTTGTCTGCGGCCCAAGATCTGGAACTCCCTGCCTAAACCTCTCCACCTCTCTACCTCTCTTTCCTCCTTTAAGCCGCCCCATAAAACCTACCTCTTTGACCAAGCTTTTGATCATTTGTCCAAACACGTCCATGTGGCTCGGTGTCAAATCGTTGTCTGATAACGCTCCTGTGGGGCGTTTTATTAGGTTGAAGGATCGATATAAACACAAGTTGTTGTAAGTCGCTGCAAAGAGTTACATTCTTGATTGCAGGCCAAAAATCAGCAATGCCGCCTAAGCAAATAGAAGGGGCTGATATCTCTTTCCGAAGCTGCAAAGTTTGCTGACATCCATTGTTAATTTTAAATGCAGCACCAGAGTGTGACGGAGGGCGGATGAAATTAATTACAAATATTATTTGCTCAGAGACAGTAAAGAAAAATGGAAAGATCGAGAGGCTGGTTATTTTGTGCTGTGACCAGCTTTCTGTTATAGTGATTACACTGTGGAATCGAAAATGGAAATTAAATTGAAGTGATGGTGCATTTAAAAATTGTATTTTGCTGCAGAAAAAAAAAACTTGCAGGCTTCTTTACAGATATTGTGCAATAAAAAAAATACACTGGAGCAAAATCATTTATCTCTATTGATATGGTAGCCGTTAACAAGGAAAGGCCCATAAACCCTTCACCACGGGTAATAGACAGATTTTATTATTTTCTGCACTGATATTTGATACATTCATTAGTATGAGATATTCCATGGAGGTAAGGTAAAGAGGTAAAGAGCTAAGCAAGTCTGATTTCCAGCCGTGGCTCAGTGGGTAGCACTCTCTACCTCTGAGTCAGAAGGTTGTGAATGCAAACCCCACTCCAGGGACTTGAATACAAAAATCTAGGCTGACACTCCCAGTGCAGTGCTGAGGGAGTGCTGCACTGTTGGAGGTGCCCTCTTTCGGATAAGACATTAAACTGAGGCCCCATCTGCTTGCTCAAGTGGACGTAAAAGATCTCATGGTATTATTTTGAAGAAGAGCAGGGGAGTTACCCCCGGTGTCCTGGTCAACATTTATCCTTCAATTAACATGAAAAAAATGGATTATCTAGTCATTATTACATTGATGTTTGTGGGCGTTTGCTGTGTGCAAATTGGCTGCTGCATTTCCCATATTACAACAGTGACGACACTTCAAAAAAAGTACTGCATTGGCTGTAAAGGGCTTTGAGACGTGCAGTGATTGTAAAAGGCGCTATATAAATGTAAGTCTTTCTTTCTTGTTAAGGTTATTACATTATTCATTGTTCAGTGACTGCTTTGCGGAACACCTCTGTTCAGCCCACAAGCTTGACTCTGAGCTTCATAGAAACATAGAAAATAGGTGCAGGAGTAGGCCATTCGGCCCTTCGAGCCTGCACCGCCATTCAATAAGATCATGGCTGATCATTCCTTCAGTACCCCTTTCCTGCTTTCTCTCCATACCCCTTGATCCCCTTAACCGTAAGGGCCATATCTAACTTCCTCTTGAATATATCCAATGAACTGGCATCAACAACTCTCTGCGGCAGGGAATTCCACAGGTTAACAACTCTGAGTGAAGCAGTTTCTCTTCGTCTCAGTCCCCAGTCGCCTTATACTTTTTCTCCGCCCCACTCCCACTCTGACCTCTCTGACCTCGGCCTCTTACACTGTTCCAATGAAGCTCAACATGAGCTCGAGGAACAGCACCTCATCTTTTGATTAGGCACTTACAGCCATCTGGACTCAACATCGAGTTCAACCATTTCAGATCATAACCTCTGCTCCTATTTTTTCGGACGGCAGCTGTTGCTGATGATTTTGATATTCCCATTTACACTTTTTCTCGACCCATCTTTTGTTTATTTAATTGTCCCATTACCATCTCGTTTCACCTTGCATCATCATCCCTTTTGTAATTTAATCACTGCTGCCTTTTCCCTATCACAGACCTTCCCTTTTGTTCTTTCCTCACCTCCCCACCTTCCCTGTCCCTACACTTGATCAGCTCCGCTGGGCAGGCCACATAGGTCGCATGACAGGCACGAGACTCCCAAAGCAAGCACTCTACTCGGAACTCCTTCCCGGCAAACGAGCCAAAGGTGGGCAGCGGAAACGTTACAAGGACACCCTCAAAGCCTCCCTGATAAAGTGCGACATCAACACTGACACCTGGGCGTCCCTGGCCAAAGACCGTCCTAAGTGGAGGACATGCATCCGGGAGGGCGCTGAGCACCTTGAGTCTCATCGCTGAGAGCATGCAGAAATCAAACGCAGAAGCAGAAGGAGCGTGCGGCAAACTAGTCCCACCCTCTCTTACCCTCAACGACTATCTGCCCCACCTGTGACAGAGTCTGTGGCTCTTGTATTGGACTGTTCAGCCACCTAAGAACTCATTTTAAGAGTGGAAGCAAGTCTTCCTCGATTCCGAGGGGCTGCCTATGATGATGACTTGCTTAAAACCTCTTACAGCGCTAACCTTTTCCAGTTATGAACAAAGGTCATCGATCTGAACCGTTAACTGTTTCTCTCTCCACAGATGCTACCAGAACTGCTGAGTATGTCGAGCACTTTCTGTTTTTATTTCCGACTTCCAGCATCCGCAGAATTTTGCTTTTGTATTACATTGTCCTATCATGTACAGAAAAAATTGTCTCTTCTCAAAATTCCAGACTGCTTTATAAAAGCCTGCTTTTGCTTCCATTATAGAATGATACAGCACAGGAGGCCATTCGGCCCATCATGCCTGTGCTGGCTCTTTGAAAGAGCGATCCGATTAGTCCCAATTCCCCTGCCCTTTCCTACTAATCCCTGCAATTTTTCCTTTTCAAGTATTTTTCCAATTCCCTTTTGAAAGTTGCTGTTAAATCTGCTTCCACTGTGCTTTCAAGTAATCCATTCCAGATCACAATAACTCGCTGCTTAAAAAAAATACTCTTCATCGCCACTCTGGTTGTTTTGCCAATGACATTAAATCTGTGTCCACACGTTACTGGCCCTCCTGCCAGTGCAAGCAGGTTCTCTCCTCACTTACCCGATATTCGTCAATCATCATCTCCTGACTCCCATTGCGATATGGTTCCATCAATGCCATCCCTCACCCAAGTGGCATAAAACAGGGATAGTCCATTCGTCCCGTCGAGTCTGTTCTGGCATGTAATTAACATAGAAACATAGAAACTAGGAGCAGTAGTAGGCCATTCGAGCCTGCACCGCCATTCAATATGATCATAGCTGATCCTCTGTTTCTCCCCATACCCCTTGATGCCTTTTGTGTCTAGAAATCTATCTATCTCCTTCTTAAATATATGCAGTGACTTGGCCTCAACAGCCTTCTGTGGTAGAGAGTTCCACAGGTTCACCACCCTCTGAGTGAAGACATTTCTCTTCATCTCAGTCCTAAATTTCCCACCCCATATCCTGAGACTGTGACTCCTTGTTCTAGACTGCCCAGCCAGGGGAAACATCCTCCCCGCATCCAGTCTATCCAACTCAGTCAGAATTTTATATGTTTCAATGAGATACCTTCTCATTCTTCTAAACTCTAGTGAATACAGGCCTAGTCAACCCAATCTCTCCTCATACAACAGTCCTGCCATCCCAGGAATCAGTCTGGTAAACCTTTGCTGCACTCACTCTATGGCAAATATATCCTTTCTTAGGTAAGGAGACCAAAACTGTACACAATACTCCAGGTGTGTTCTCACCAAGGCCCTGTATAACTGTAGTAAGACATTCTTGCTCCTGTACTCAAATCCTCTTGTAATGAAGGCCAACATACCATTTGCCTTTTAACTGCTTGCTGCACCTGCATGTTTGTTTTCAATGACTGGTATACAAGGACACCCAGGTCCCTTTGTACATCAACATTTCCCAGGCTCTATCCAAATGCAATTAGATCATGGCTGATCTGTACTTCAATCCCATTCACCGGCCTTTAACACATACACCTTATACAACAAAAGACTATCAATCTCAATCTTGAAAATTTCAATTGACTCAGCATCCACAGCCTTCTGAGGCAGAAACTTCTAGATTTCTATTATCCAGTGCTTCCTGATTTTCCTCCTGAATGGCAATTCTTCAAGTGGCAGTCTGTGTCCGGTGAACATTAAGGTCCTCTGGCAACATTCAAAAAAGAAAGGAAGACTAGCATTTATATAGCCCCTTTCATGACCTCAGGATACCACATAGTATTTTGAAGTGTATTCATGTTGGAATGTAAGAAATACAGCAGCCAATTTGCACACAGCAAGCTCCCACACACAGCAATGTGATAATAATCAGATAATCTGTTTTAGTGATGTTGATTGAGGGATAAATATTGGCCAGTACTCCGGGGATAACTCACCTGCTCTTCTTTAAAATAGCACCATGGGATCTTTTATGTCCACTTGCGAGATGGTAGACAGCATCTCCGAAAGGAGGCACCTCCGACAGTGCAGCACTCCACTGGAGTGTCAGCCTAGATTTTTATGCTGAAGTCTCTGGAGTGGGATTTGAATCCACGACCTTTTGACTCAGAGGCAACAGTGCGAACCACTGCTGACACAAAGAATCATGAATTCGCCTGGTGTCCTGACCAACATTCCTCCCTTAACTGACCATTCATCTTACTTGCTTGTGGGATTTTGTTGTTTGAAATGCGGCTGTATGACGATATTTACTGCACTTTCAAGAGTAATTCATTAGATGTGAAAACACTTTGGACCACCCTTAAGACTTTAATAAGGCTCTATCCAAACCCAAGCTCTTTCTTCCTTCAAATGATTGCCAATTAGTTGGGTTTAGGAAGTGCTGCCGAAGAAGCCTTAGCGAGTTGCTGCAATGCATCATGTAGATGGTGCACACTGCAGCCACGGTGCGCCGGTGGTGGAGGGAGTGAATGTTTACGGTGGTGGACGGGGTGCCAATCAAACGTGCTGCTTTGTCCTGGATGATGTCGAGCTTCTTGAGAGTGTTGTTGAAACTGCACTCATCCAGGCCAGTGGTGAGTATTCCATCACAGTCCTGACTTGTGCCTTGTAGATAGAGGCATTCAACACAGCTCCTGACCTGCTCTTGTTGCCATAGTATTTATGTGGCTGGTCCATTGAGTTTCTGGTCAATGGTGGCCCCCAGGATGTTGATAGTGGGGGATCCGACGATGTTGAATGTCAAGGGGTGTTGGTTAGACCATCGCTTGGTGGAGATGGTCATTGCCTGGCACTTGTGTGGTGTGAATGTTACTTGCCACTTACCTGCCCAAGCTGGATGTTGTCCAGGTTTGATAATTAAACAACAGATTTAGGAAAGGAAACCATTTAAAACAGCTAGGCGAACCACAGACGACGTCAGAACAAGGAAAGGAACTTTATTTTTCTCCCCAGGACGAAGAATCTGATCAATTCTTTGTCTCGAGTTACATTTGCTAGAAAAATTTTGGATAGAAAAGTTACTATTTTCCTTCTGGAACAAATTCTCACATTGTAGGTTAAAATAAACTCTTTAAAGCTAGAAAAATATCTGCAGTGTCTCACTTGATTCTGAGCCTTTTGTATTCTGAACAAGAGAGGCAGATTATATAACACCATGGAGACTTGGAGCCCCATATAATTTTTAAATCCATGTTTCCATCAATTTTGCATTTCCCTCAAGTTGCTGAATAATAACTGACCTTGTTATTCTTATTTAGATTGTCCACCAATGAGACCACAGCACCAAGAACAGTGTTACGCAATTCAGAAAATCAACGAGAACAAATCAACAGATAAGAATTAAACAACAACTTGTTTTTGTATAGCGCCTTTAACATAGTTAGGCGTCCCAAGGCGCTTCACAGGAGCATTACAAAACAAAATTTGACTCTGACCCACATAAGGAGATATTAGGGCAGGTGATCAAAATCTTGGTCAAAGAGGTAGGTTTTAAGGAGCATCTTAAAGAAGGAAAGAGAGATAGGGAGGGTAGTACATAGCTTAGGGCCTAGGCAACAGAGGGCATGGCCACCAATGGTTGAGCGATTATAATCAGGGATGCTCAAGAGGCCAGAATTAGAGGAGCGCAGATATCTCGGGGGGTTTTAAGGCTGGAGGGGGATTACAGAGATAGGGAGGGGCGAGGCCAGGGATGGATTTGAAAATAAGGATGAGCATTTTAAAATCCAGATGTTGCTTAACCGAGAGATTAAGCAACAGGGGGTGATGGGTTAGCGGGACTTGCTGCGAGTTAGGACATGGGCGGCCGAATTTTGGATGACCTCAAGTTTACTTAGGGTACAACGTGGGAGACCAGCCAGGAGTGCGTTGGAATAGTCAAGTCTAGAGGTAACAGAGGAATGGATGAGGGTTTCAGCTGCAGTTGAGCTGGGGCAGAGGAAGAGACAGGCGATGTTACAGAGGTGGAAATAGGCGGTCTTAATTATGGCGTGAATATGTGATCGGAAGCTCATGTCAGGATCGAACAGTCTAGTTCAGCCTCAGACAGATGTTGGGGAGAGGGATAGAGTCGGTGGCTTCAGTCTTCCCAATATTTATTTGCAAGAAATTTCTGTTCATCCAGTACTGAATGTCAGACAAGCAGTCTGACAATTTAGAGACCATGGAGGGGTCGAGAGAAGTGGTGGTGAGGTAGAGCCGGGTGTTGTCAGCGTACATGTGGAAACTGACTCCGTGTTTCCGGATGATGTCGCCGAGGAGCAGCAGGTCGATGAGAAATAGGAGGGGGCCAAGGATAGATGCTTGGGGGACACCAGAGGTAACGATGCAGGAGCGGGAAGAGAAACCAATGCCGGCGATTCTCGAGCTATGATTAGATAGATAAGAATGGATCCAGGCACGTGCAGTCCCACCCAGAATTGGAGGAGGATGGAGTGGTAAACCATGACAAATGCTGTAGACAGGTCGAGAAGGATGAGGAGGGACAGTTTACCTTTATCACAGTCACAAAGGATGCCATTTGTGCCTTTGATGAACAGTCTGGTTCAGCCTCAGACAGATGTTGGGGAGAGGGATGGACACGTTACTGTGGCAGGGACAGTAACCTGTTTGAAAGGATTCAAACATGGAATTGCGGGAAAGATGGGCGTGGATTTGGGAGGCGACAACACGTTCAAGGCCTTTGGAGAGGAAAGCGAGGTTGCAGTTTGCAAGGACGGAGGGGTCGAGGGTTGTCTCTTTGAGGAGAGAGATGATGGCGGCAGATTTGAAGGAGAGGGCGACAGTACCTAAACTCAAATAGGTTGAGCTGCCTGGGTTTTGTGCCAAGTCTCATAGGGTGCTTGAGGCCCATGGACCACGTATTGGAGACCTCTCAATTTAAAGAGTATTCCTAATCTACAACATACTTCGCAAAGAAAAAAGAATGTTCACAGTAGAAACATTGTAATCATACATTGTGCAATAACAGATTAAGAGAAGGTTCAGCACATTACATTCTAAACCCAAACCGCAGAATAGACGAAGAAAATGTCCACAATAGTAATAACAAAGTCTTCTAGAGCCACATAAATAACAAAAGGAAAATTAAAGTAGGGATAGAGCCACTAAAAGATGAAAAAGATAAATTCACAAAGAAATGGCAGTAATATTGAAATACTACTTTGCCTCAGTATATACTAAAGAAGATAATAAAATAGACAACTAGAGGATGAGCTTGAAAAGAATATTAATACAGTTGAGTTACAAAGGAAGAAAATAGTTTATTTTTATTCGTAGCTGGAATTCCAGCTGTGAGGAGAGATGATATGATAGAAGGATCATCAAATGAGGCCATATAGAAACATAGAAACATAGAAAAGAGGTGCAGGAGTAGGCCATTCGGCCCTTCTAGCCTGCACCGCCATTCAATGAGTTCATGGCTGAACATGCAATTTCAGTACCTCATTCCTGCTTTCTCACCATACCCCTCGATCCCCCGAGTAGTAAGGACTTCATCTAACTCCTTTTTGAATATATTTAGTGAATTGGCCTCAACAACTTTCTGTGGTAGAGAATTCCACAGGTTCACCACTCTCTGGGTGAAGAAATTCCTCCTCATCTCGGTCCTAAATGGCTTCCCCCTTATCCTTAGACTGTGTCCCTGGTTCTGGACTTCCCCAACATTGGGAACATTCTTCCTGCATCTAACCTGTCTAAACCCGTCAGAATTTTAAACGTTTCTATGAGGTCCCCTCTCATTCTTCTGAACTCCAGTGAATACAAGCCCAGTTGATCCAGTCTTTCTTGATAGGTCAGTCCCGCCATCCCGGGAATCAGTCTGGTGAACCTTCGCTGCACTCCCTCAATAGCAAGAATGTCCTTCATCAGGTTAGGAGACCAAAACTGTACACAATACTCCAGGTGTGGCCTCACCAAGGCCCTGTACAATTGTAGCAACACCTCCCTGCCCTTGTACTCAAATCCCCTCGCTATGAAGGCCAACATGCCATTTGCTTTCTTAACCGCCTGCTGTACCTGCATGCCAACCTTCAATGACTGATGTACCATGACACCCAGGTCTCTTTGCACCTCCCCTTTTCCTAATCTGTCACCATTCAGATAATAGTCTGTCTCTCTGTTTTTACCACCAAAGTGGATAACCTCACATTTATCCACATTATACTTCGTCTGCCATGCATTTGCCCACTCACCTAACCTATCCAAGTCGCTCTGCAGCCTCATAGAATCCTCCTTGCAGCTCATACTGCCACCCAACTTAGTGTCATCCGCAAATTTGGAGATACTACATTTAATCCCCTCGTCTAAATCATTAATGTACAGTGTAAACAGCTGGGGCCCCAGCACAGAACCTTGCGGTACCCCACTAGTCACTGCCTGCCATTCTGAAAAGTCCCCATTTACTCCTACTCCTTGCTTCCTGTCTGACAACCAGTTCTCAATCCATGTCAGCACACTACCCCCAATCCCATGTGCTTTAACTTTGCACATTAATCTCTTGTGTGGGACCTTGTCGAAAGCCTTCTGAAAGTCCAAATATACCACATCAACTGGTTCTCCCTTGTCCACTCTACTGGAAACATCCTCAAAAAATTCCAGAAGATTTGTCAAGCATGATTTCCCTTTCACAAATCCATGCTGACTTGGACCTATCATATTATCTCTTTCCAAATGCACTGCTATGCCATCCTTAATAATTGATTCCATCATTTTACCCACTACCGATGTCAGGCTGACCGGTCTGTAATTCCCTGTTTTCTCTCTCCCTCCTTTTTTAAAAAGTGGGGTTACATTGGCTACCCTCCACTCCATAGGAACTGATCCAGAGTCAATGGAATGTTGGAAAATGACTGTCAATGCATCCACTATTTCCAAGGCCACCTCCTTAAGTACTCTGGGATGCAGTCCATCAGGCCCTGGGGATTTATCGGCCTTCAATCCCATCAATTTCCCCAACACAATTTCCCGACGAATAAGGATTTCCCTCAGTTCCTCCTCCTTACTAGACCCTCTGACCCCTTTTATATCCGGAAGGTTGTTTGTGTCCTCCTTAGTGAATACCGAACCAAAGTACTTGTTCAATTGGTCTGCCATTTCTTTGAATTGAAAAACAAAAAAGGGGCGATCACACCAATGGGAGAGCACGATAGACACCCCCCCCCCCACCCCCCCCCCCTCCCCACCACCATCCAAACAGTCAGAGGGAGATAGGAGAGCAAATATGCAGGCAAATTTATGAAAAGTGCAAAAACTATAGGGCAGTAATGGTAGGGGATTTCAACTGTCCTAATATTAACTGGGATAAAATTAATGTAAAAGGTATAGAGGGTGCAGAATTCCTAAAATGCATTCAGAACTGTTTTAGTCAGTATGTAGCAAGTCCAACAAGGGAGGGGGCGGTTCTGGACTTAGTTTTAGGGAATTAAGCTGGGCAGGTGGAAGGGGTATCAATTGGAGAGCATTTTGGTGCTAGTGATCATAATTCAGTTACATTTAGAGTAGTTATGGAAAAAGACAAATATAGAGCAGGAATAAAAGTTCTCAATTAGGGCAATGCCAATTTTGCTGAGCTGAGATGTGACTTAGGAAACAGCAACTGGAAGGTAAATCAGTGTCAGAGCAGTGAGAGGCATTCAAGGAGGAGATCCTGAGGGTTCAGAGCAAGTATGTTTCCTTCCAGAAAAAGGGTGGGACTAACAAATCTAGAGCCCCCTGGATGTCAAGGGTCATACAGAGTAGGATAAAGAAAAAGGGAGGCTTATGACAGATACTGACAGTTCAATACTGCAGAAAGCCAAGAGGAACAGAGAAAGTGCAGGTGTGAAATTAAAAAGGAAATTAGGAAAGCAAAGAGATAGCATGAAAAACATTTAGCAAGTTAAGTCAAGGAAAATCCAAAGATGATTTATAAGTACATTAAGAGCAAGAGGATAAATAAAGAAAGAGTAGGGCCTATTAGGGAGCATAAAGTCTCCCACTATTAAGCTCTATAGTGCAAAAACTATAGAGCTGCACTAGTGGGGGATTTCAACTACCCTAATATTAACTGGGAAAAGGTAGTGTGAATGGTATAGAGGGTGTGGGATTCCTAAAATGCATTCAGGAGAACTTCTTTAGCCAGTATGTAATTAGCCCAACAAGGGAGGGGATGGTTCTGACTTGGTTTTGGAGAATGAAGAGGGGTAAGTGGAAGAGGCATCAGTGGGAGAACATTTTGGTGCATGTGATCATAATTCAGTGAGATTTCGGGTAGTTATGGAAAAGGACAAAGGTGGACCAGGAATAAAAGTTCCTAATTGGGGCAAAGCCAATTTTGCTGAGCTGAGATGGGATTTGGCCAAAGTGGACTGGAAACAGCTACTTGATGCTAAAACAGTGTCAGAGCCGTGGGAGGCATTCAAGGGGGCAGATCCTGAGGGTACAGAGTAAGTATGTTCCCTTAAAAAAAAGGTGGGGCTAATGAATCTTGAGCCCCCTGGATGTCAAGGGACAAACAGGGTAAGATAAAGAAAAAAAGGGAAGCTTATGACAGATACTGCAGAAACTCTAGAGGAGTATAAGAAGTGCAGGGGTGCAATTAAAACAGATATCAGAAAAGCAAATAGAAAGAATGAAAGAATGTTGGCAAGTAAAATCAGGGAAAATCCAAAGATGTTTTTTAAATACATTAAGAGCTAAAGGATAACTAGAGAAAGATTGGGCCACAAAGAAAATCTGTGTGTGGAGGTAGAAGATGTGGGTACGATTCTTAATGAATACTTTGCATCTGTTTTCACAAAAGAGAGGGAATGATGCAGACTTTGCAATGAGGGAGGAGGAGTGTGAAATATTAGACAAGATAAGCATAGTGAAAGATGAAGTATTAAGGGGAGTACCAGCTTTGAAAGTGGATAAATCCCCAGACCTGGATGAAATGCATCCTAGGCTGCTAAGAGAAGCAAAAGAGGAAATAGCAGAGGCTCTGACCATCATTTTTCAGTTCTCTCTGGCTACAGGTGCGGTGCCCGAGGACTGAAGGACTGCTAATGTTGTACCTTTGTTTAAAAAGAGAGAAAGGGACAGACTGAATAATTACAGGCCAGTCAGCCTAACCTTGGTGATGGGAACATTTTTGGGAAAAATCCTGAGGGACAGAATAAGTCTTCACTTAGAAAGACATGGATTAATCAAGGACAGTCAGCATGGATTTGTTAAGGGAAGGTCGTGTCTGACTAACTTGATTGAATTTTTCGAGGAGGTAATCAGGAGGGTCGATGAAGGCAGTACATATGATGTAGTGTATATGGATTTTAGCAAAGCTTTTGATAGGTTCCCACATGGCAGACTGGTCACCAAAGTAATAGCCCATGGGATCCAGGGCAAAGTGGCAAGTTGGATCCAAAGCTGACTCAGAGGCAGGAAGCAAAGAGTAATGGTTGATGGGTGTTTTTGTGACTGGAAGGCTGTATCCAGTGGGGTTCTGCAGGGCTCAGTGCTGGGTCCCTTGCTTTTTGTGGTATATATCAATGACTTGGTCTTAAATGCTGGGGGTATGATTAAGAAGTTTGCAGATGATACTAAAATAGGCTGTGTGGTTGATAATAAAGAAGAAAGCTGTGGACTGCAGGAAGATATCAATGTACTAGTCAGGTGGGCAGAACAGTGGCAAATGGAATTAAATCCAGATAAGTGTGAGGTAATGCACTTGGGGAAATCTAAAAGGCAAGGGAATACACATTAAATGGTATGATATTGAAAAGTGTAGAGAACAAAGGGACTTTGGAGTGCAGGTCCACAGATACCTGAAGATAGCAGGCCAGGTAGATAAGGTGGTTAAGAAGGCATATGGAATACTTGTCTTTATTAGTCGAGGAATGGAATACAAGAGCAAGGACGTTATGCTTGAAATGTATAAAACACTGGTTAGGCCACAGCTGGAGTACTGCGTGCAGCTGTGGTCACCACATTACAGGAAAGATGTGATTGCACTGGAAAGAGTGCAGAGGAGATTTTCAAGAATGTTGCCTGGACTGGATAATTTTGACAATGAGGAAAGATTGGAGATACTGGGATTGTTTTCGTTGGAACAGAGGAGACTAAGAGAAGATCTGATTGAGGTGTATAAAATTATGAGGGGCCTGGATAGAGTGGATAGGAAGAACCTGTTTTCCTTAGCAGAGGGGTCAACAACCAGAGGGCATAGATTTAAAGTAATTGGGGAGAGGTTTAGAGGAGATATGAGGGGAACTTTCTTTACCGAGAGGGTGGTGGAGGTCTGGAACTCACTGCCTGAAAGGGTGGTAGAGGCAGAAACCCTCACCACATTTAAAAGATACTTAGATGTGCACTTAAAGTGCCGTAACCTACAGGGCTACGGACCAAGAGCTGGAAAATGCGATTAGGCTGGATAGCTCTTTTCAGCCGGTGCAAACACAATGGGCTGAAATGGCCTCCTTCCATGCTGTAAATTGCTATGATTCTATGATAAAGGTAATCTGTGTTTGGAGGCGGAAGATGTGGGTCTGGTTATTAATGAAAACTTTGCGCCTGTTTTCACAAAAAAGAGGGGCAATGCAGACATTGCAATCAGGGAGGAGGAGTGTGAAATATTAGATGAAATAAAAATAGTGAGAGAGGAATTAAGGGGCTTAGCAGCTTTGAAAGTGGATAAATCCCTAGGCCCGGATGAAATGTATCCCAGGCTGTTAATAAAAGCAAAAGAGGACATAGCTGAGGCTCTGACCATCACTTTCCAATCCTCTCTGGCTACAGGTATGGTGCTGGAGGGCTGGAGGACTGCTAACGTTGAACTTTTGTTTAAAAAGGGAGAAAGGGATAGACCGAGTAATTACTGGCCAGTCAGCCTAACCTCAGTGGTGGGAAAATTATTGGAAAAAATTCTGAGGGAGAGGATAAATCTTCATTTAGAAAGACATGGATTAATCAACGACAGTCAGCATGCATTTGTTAAGGTAAGATTGTGTCTGACTAAATTGATTGAATTTTTTGAGGATGTAACAAAGAGGGTCGATAAGGGGACTGCATTTGATGTAGTGCATATGGATTTTAATTCGGCTCTTGATAAGGTATGGAGACTGGTCATGAAAGTAAAGCCCATGGGATCCAAGGCAAAGTGGCAAGTTGGATCCAAATTTGGCTCAGAGGCAGGAAGCAAGAGGTAATGGTTGATGGGTGTTTTTGTAACTGGAAGGCTGTTTCCAGTGGGGTCCTGCAGGGCTCAGTACTAAGTCCCTTCATTTTGTGGTATATATCAATGATTTAGACCTGAATATAGCGGGTATGAATATGAAGTTTGCAGATGATACCAAAATTGGCTGTGTGGTTGATAATGAGGAAGGAAGCAAAACATTGCAGGAAGATATCAATGAACTGGTCAGGTGGGCAGAACAGTGGCAAATGGAATTCAATCCTGCAAATTATGAAGTAATGCATTTCGGGAGGGCTAATAAGGCAAGGGAATACACATTAAATGGTTGGATACTGAGAAGTGTAGAGGAACAAAGCGACCTTAGAGTGCATGTCCACAGATCCCTGAAGGTAGCAGGCCACCAGGTAGATAAGGTGGTTAAGAAGGCATACGGAATACTTGCTTTTATTAGCCGAGGCATAGAGCAGGGAGATTATGCTTGAACTGTATAAAACACTAGTTAGGCCACAACTAGAATACTGCGTGCGATTCTGGTCACCACATTACAGGAAAGATGTGACTGCACTAGAGCGGGTACAGAGAAGATTTATGAGGATGTTGCCTGAACTGGAGAATTTTAGCGATGAGGAAAGATTGGATAGGTTGGGTTTGTTTTCCTTGGAACAGAGGAAGCTGAGGGGAGAACTTATTGAGGTGTATAAATTTATGCCTCGATAGAGTGGATAGGAAGGACCTATTTCCCTTAGCAGAGGGGTCAACAACCAGGGGGCATAGATTTAAAGTAATTGATAGAAGATTTAGAGTGGATTTGTGGGGGAAATTTTTCATCCAGAAGGTGGTGGGCGTCTGGAACTCAGTACCTGAAAGGATGGTACAGGTAGAAACCCTCACCACATTTAAAAAGTGCTTGGATGTGCACTTGAAGTGCTGTAACCTACAGTGTTAAAACTGAGCTTGATTTTAAAAAAGCGATCTTATATCTGCTTGCTTAAATTAATTCATTTTCTTCTTTATTAAAATGTTGTGGATGATATGAGTTTGCAGAACCTCGTGAGAAGTGAAATGAGAATTCTCCTCAAAGAAACCTACGACATATTTGATTGCTTTTTCAGCACATGCCCAAGTTTCCCTTTCTTTTACTTCAATCTCAGTGTCTGAATCACTCATCTCTTCATCAGATTTGTCTTTATTGGTGACTATGCTGATAAGTTGCTCGTTAGTATAAGATTGTGCTACAGCTATGTCGATATCAACATGTATCCATTTAGCAATCTCATCTTCTGTGATTTAAGTGCGTTTGTATCGTGAGCACTGCTGACAATCTCCACGATTTCTTTGACAGCCTGTTCTGTATCGTTGGCTTCCTTGCTGCAGCCAATGTAGCAGTCGGCAAACACCTCCACAGTAAGCCAGTCTCATCGGCGGTGTACATTTGATCTGCGGTAAATTTAATTTCCTGCACCATTCCAGCAATGTTCTTGCATAATTCTGTGCGGCCTCATTGTCTGCTGATCTTTCCTCGCCCAACACATCCAGCTGGTGGATGCCATGGCGCTGCTTAAATCGTGTGAGCCACCCCTCTGAGAAAATGCACTCTTCATCTGGATTCATTCTCGTCTTGAAGTCCTTGGCCTTTGCTATAATCATTGGCACACCTGAAATTGCCACACTTTCGGACCGCTTCAAAGCAAACCATTCATAAAGCACCTGGTCCAGTTTGTCAAGCTTTGGCTTTTGCAAATTCTTGTGGGCCATTACCTTCACGGGAGATTCAGAAGCATCGGTGAATCTTTCAAGATCTTTCTTTTGCTTCTTGATATCGTAAATTGTTGATGATCCAACTTCATATTCCTCCATCAAGTTACGCACACTTCTGCCAGCTTCATACTTATTTATAATTTCTAACTTCTGCTGGATGCACAATACCTTTCGTTTCCTTTTAGTGCCTCCACAAGACATTTTAAATTGTGCACCCGACTGCTTGAACTGCTTTCAATGCGCGTGACAGTTGCAAAGTGAGAAAGAAGTCCACGCCTGCTTCAATTTATGTGTGCTTGCTAGTTGAAATGATGGAGATTTTCACGTGTGTGACAGTTATTTAATGCCTGTGTCAGTTGCGAAGTGAGAAAAGAGTGCACGCCTGAGTCAATTTATGTGCAATTGACACTTGAGCTGATGGAGATATTGTGAGAGAACGTGTGGGACAGTTTTTAAAAGTGCCGTTGCAGTGGGTTCTCCGTTAGATCCGTGTACGGATAATCGAGAGTTGCCGGTATTTAAGGAGGAAATAGACAGATTATAGACCGATAAGAGAGTGAAGGGTTATGGGGAGCGGGAAGGGAAGTGGAGCTGAGTCCATGATCAGATCAGCCATGATCTTATCAAATAACGGAGTAGGCTCAAGGGGCCTACTCCTGCTCCAAATTCTTATGTTGTTATGTAATGGCATTGATGAAGCAGTTGAAGATGGTTGGACCTAGGGCACTGTCCTGAGGAACTGCTGCAGCGATGTCCTGGGGCTGAGATTGACCTCCAACAACCACAACTATCTTCCTTTGTGCTAGATATGACTCCAGGCAGTGGAGAATTCTCCCCTGATTCCCATTGACTTCAGTTTTACTCTGGCTCCTTGATGCCACAATTAGTCAAATGCTGCCTTGATGTCAAGGGCAGTCACTCTCACTTCACCTTTGGAATTTAGCTCTTTATCCATTTTGGACCAAGGCTGAAATGAAGTCTGGAACTGAGTGGTCCTGGCAGCCCCCAAACTGAGCATTGGTGAGTAAGTGCTGCTTGATAGCACTGTCAATGACACTTTCCATAATTTTTCTGATGATTAATGGGGTGGTAATTGGCCAGATTGGATTTGTCCTACTTTTTGCAGACAGGACAGACCTGGCAATTTTACATTTGTCGGGTAAATGCTATTGTAGCTGTACTGGAACAGCTCAGCTAGAGGCACAGCTAGTTCAGCACAACAGCAGGGATGTTGTCAGGATCATTAGCCTTTGTATCAAGCTAGTTGTCAAACCAGCAAAAATAAAAGAGGATAAAACCCCAGGTCCAGATGGTGTGCACCCATGCATACTCTAGGGAGGCATTACAAAAGTTCCATCAAAGGGGGAATAGTGTCAGAGGACTGGTGGACAGTTAATGTTGTTCCTATATACAAAAAGGGAGATAGAACAAAACCTGGGAACTACAGACCAGTCAGCTTAACTTTAGTGAAAGGAAATATACTGGAATCTATACTAAAATAAGTGATGGAAGAGCAATTAGAGACAGAAAATAATAAAAAAATAGTCAGCATAGATTCCGAGAGGCTAAGCCACACTGAACTAACTTGGTAGAATACTTTCAAGAGGTAACAGAAAGAGTAGACAAGGGTAAAGCAGTAGGTGCCATATACTTAGATTTTCCAAAGGCCTTTGATAAGGTACCACATGGTACAAACATAGAAACATAGAAATTAGGTGCAGGAGCAGGCCATTCAGCCCTTAGAGCCTGCACCACCATTCAATATGATCATGGCTGATCATTCAACCTCAGTACCCCTTTCCTGCTTTCTCTCCATACCCCTTGATCCCTTTGGCCGTAAGGGCCATATCTAACTACATTTTGAATATATCCAACGAACTGGTCTCAACAACTTTCTGCGGTAGAGAATCCCACAGGTTAACCACTCTCTAAGTGAAGAAGTTTCTCCTCATCTCGGTCCTAAATGGCTTACCCCTTATTCTTAGACTGTGACCCCTGGTTCTGGAACCCCCCAGCAACGGGAACATTCTTCCTGCCTCTAACGTGTCCAATCCCGTCAGAATTTTATATGTTTCTATGAGATCCCCTCTCATTCTTCTAAACTCCAGTGGATACAAGCCCAGTTGATCCAGTTTCTCCTCATATGTCAGTCCTGCCATTACGCCAATCAATCTGGTGAACCTTCGCTGTACTCCCTCAATAGCAAGAACGTCCTTCCTCAGATTAGGAGACCAAAACTATACACAATATTCCAGGTGTGGCCTCACCAAGGCTCTGTAGAACTGCAGTAAGACCTCCCTGCTCCTATCCTCAAATCCTCTAGCTATGAAGGCCAACATGCCATTTGCCTTCTTCTCCGCCTGCTGTACCTGCATGCCAAACTTCAATGACTGATGTACCATGACACCCAGGTCTCGTTGCACCTCCCCTTTTCCTAATCTGTCACCATTCAAATAATATTCTGTCTTCTTGTTTTTGCCACCAAAGTGGATAACCTCACATTTATCCACATTAAACTGCATCTGCCATGCATTTGCCCACTCACCTAATCTGTCCAAGTCACCCTGCAGCCTCCTAGCATCCTCCTCACAGCTCACACCACCACCCAACTTAGTGTCATTTGCAAACTTGGAGATATTACATTCAATTCCTTCATCTAAATCATTCATGTATATTGTAAATAGCTGGGGTCCCAGCACTGAACCCTGCAGCACCCCACTGGTCACTGCCTGCTATTCTGAAAAGGACCCGTTTATTCTGACTCTCTGCTTCCTGTCTGCCAACCAGTTCTCTATCCACGTCAGTACATTACCCCCAATACCATGTGCTTTAATCTTGCACACTAATCTCTTGTGTGGAACCTTGTCAAAAGCCTTTTGAAAGTCCAAATACACCACATCCACTGATTCTCCCTTGTCCACTCTACTAGTTACATCCTCAAAAAATTCTAGGAGATTTGTCAAGCATGATTTCCCTTTCATAAATCTTGACTTGGACCGACCCTGTCACAGCTTTCCAATCTTTTTCATCTATTTCATCTTTAATAATTGATTCCAACATTTTCCCCACCACCGATGTTAAGCTAACCAGTCTATAATTCCCTGTTTTCTCCCTCCTTTTTTAAAAAGTGGTGTTACATTAGCTACCCTCCAGTCCATAGGAACTGATCCAGAGTCAATAGAATGTTGGAAAATAATCACCAATGCATCCACTATTTTTGGGGCCACTTCTTTAAGTTCTCTGGGATGTAGCCTATCAGGCCCTGGGAATTTTGTTACATTCAACACAATTTCTTGACGAATAAGGATTGCCTTCAGTTCCTCCTTTTCGCTAGACCCTCGAACCCCTAGTATTTCCGGAAGGTTATTTCTGTCTTCCTTAGTGAAGACAGATCCAAAGTATTTGTTCAATTGGTCTGCCATTTCTTTATTCCCCATTATAAATTCTGACTGCAAAGGACCTACATTGGTCTTCACTAACCTTTTTCTCTTCCCATATCTATAGAAGCTTTTGCAGTCAGTTTTTATGTTACCTGCAAGCTTCCTCTCATACTCTATTTTCCCCCTCCTAATTAAATCCTTTGTCTCCTGTGCTGAATTCTAAATTTCTCCCCTAAATTTATAACAAAGATTAGGGCAGATAGAGTCATGGGAAACATAGCTGAATGCATAGCAAATTGGCTAAAGTGTAGAAAGCAGAGAATGGAGGTAAAGGGTAGTTATTCAGACTGAAGGGAGGTAGAACGTGGTGTTCCCCGAGGATCAGTGCTGGGACCATTATCATTCATAATTTACATTAATGATAATGACTTACATTAAGTAACTCAATATCAAAATTTGAAGCTGATACCAAACTGGGGGTAGAGCTAACACTGAGGAAGAATACATCATAATACAAGAAGACATTAGAAAACTTGCAGACTGGGCAGTTAAGTGTGCAAATGAACTTTAACATAGATAAATGTGAGGTGATGCACTTTGATAGGGAAAACAGAAACATCACCGACACCTGAGACAATAAGAAACTGAATGGTGTCGAAGAGCAAAGGGATCGAGGGATACATGGGAACAGATCATTAAAAGCAGCATCCAGGTCAGCAAAACAATTAAAAATGCTAACAAAGCACTGGGATTTATTTCTAGGAGTATAGAATTCAAAAGTAGTAAAGTTATGTTAAACTTGTATTGGATCTGGTCAGGCCGCACTTCAACTACGGTGCACAATTCTGGAATCCGTGCAAGAAAAAAGACATAGAAGCACTGAAGAAAGTGCAAAAAAGGATGGTACCAGAACTGAGAGAATTCAGATATTGGGAAAGATTGAACAGGTTGGGGGCTTTCCTTTAAAATGGAGACAACTTAGAAATGACCTGATGGAGGTCTTTAAAATTATGAATGGGTTGGACAGGGCTAATGTAGAGAGAATGTTTCCACTTATGGGAGAATCCAAACCGGGGGCCATAAATACAGGATAGTTACTGATAAATCCAGTAGGGAAATAAGAAATTTCTTTACTCAGAGAATGGTTAGAATGTGGAACTCGCTACCACAGGGAGTGATTGAGGCAAGTAACTTTCAAAAGGTAACTAGACGAGTTGCATGAGAGAAAAGGGAATAGAGAGATATGCTGAAAGGGTGAGATCATAGAATGGTTACAGTATAGAAGGAGGCCATTCAGCCCATCAGGTGTGTGCCGGCTCTCTGCAAGATCACTTCAGTTAGTCCCACTCCCCCGCCCTTTCCCCGTTTTTTGTTTCCTTCGGGTACTTATCCAAGTTTGCTGACGATACAAAAATGGGAGGAAAAGCAATGTGTAAGGAGGAGACAAAAAATTTGCAAAAGGACATAGACAGGCTAAGTGAGTGGGAAAAAAATTAGCAGATGGAGTATAATGTCAGAAAGTGTGAGGTCATGGATTTTGGCAGAAAAAAAATCAAAGAGCAAGTTATTGTTTAAATGGAGAAAGATTGCAAAGTGCCACAGTACAGCGGGACCTGGGGGTACTTGTGCATGAAACACAAAAGGATATTATTCAGGTAGAGCAAGTGATCAGGAAGGCCAATGGAATCTTTATTGCAAAGGGGATGGAGTATAAAAGCAGGGAAGTTTTGCTACAGCTATATAAGGTATTACTGAGGCCACACCTGGAATACTGCGTGCAGTTTTGGTTTCCATATTTACGAAAGGATATACTTGGTTTGGAGGCAATTCAGCGAAGGTTCACTAGCTTGAGTTTGGAGATGAGGGGGTTGACTTAAGTGGGCCTCTACTCATTGGAATTCAGAAGAATGAGAGGTGATCTTATCGAAATGTGTAAGATTATGAGGGGGCTTGACAAGGTGGATGCAGAGAGGATGTTTCCACTGATGGGGGAGACTAGAACTAGGGGACATGACCTTAGAATAAGGGGCCGCCCATTTAAGACAGAGATGAGGAGAAATTTCTTCTCTCAGAGGGTTGTAAATCTGTGGAATTTGCTGCCTCAGAGAGCTGTGGAAGGTGAGATATTGACTACATTTAAGACAGAAATAGGCAGTTTCTTAAACGATAAGGGGATAAGGGGTTATGGGGAGCGGGCGGGGAAGTGGAGCTGAATCCATGATCAGATCAGCTATGATCTTATTAAATGCTGGAGCAGGTTTGAGGGACATAATGGCCTACTCCTGCTTCTATTTCTTAAGTTCTTAACTTCCCTTTCAAAGCCACAATTGAATCTGCCTCCACCACCCTTTCAAGCGGTGAATTCCGGATTCTAACCACTCGTTGTGTAAAAAAGTTTTTCCTCTTGTCGCCTTTGGTAGGTAGGTGAGGTCGATGGAATGAGAGGAGACCAGTTTGGAGTATAAACACCAGCACAGACTAGTTGGGCTGAGTGGCCTGTTTCTGAGCTGCATAGTTTATGTGTTTCTCTGTAATATTAATATTCTAAACCCAAAACATAACAAATGGTGTGCAAAGATAGCTGAGGTGAGGGGGTGGGGGGGGTTTATGCACATGAATCTTTGAAGGTGTAGGACAAGTTGATAAGGCTGTTAAAAAGCGTATGGGATCCTTGATTTTATAAACAGAGACGCATTCTACAAAAGATAGGAAGTTATGCTTAACTTTTATAAATTGCTGGTTCAGCCTCAGCTGGAGTTTGGTGTCCAATTCTGGGCACCGCACTTTAGAAAGGATGTCAAGGCCTTGGAAGAGTGCAGATGAGATTTACAAGAATGGTACAAGATGAGGGACTTCAGTTATGTGGAGAAATGAGAGAAACTGGGGCTGTTCTTCTTGGAGTAGAGAAGGTTAAGGGGCGATTTAATCGAGGTGTTCAAAATCAGGAGGGGTTTTGATGAAGTAATTCGGGAGAAACTGTTTTGAGTGGCAGGTGGGTCGGTAACCAGAGGGCCCAGATTTAAGGTAATTGGCCTAACGAGCCAGAGGGGAGAGGAGGAGTTTCTTTTAATGCAGGGAGTTGTTGTGATCTGGAACGCACTGCCGAAAAGGGCAGGATAAGCAGATTCAACAGTAACTTTCAAAGGGAATTGGATAAATACTTGAAGAGGGAAATTTGCAAGGCCATGAGGAAAGAGTAGGGGCGTGGGACTAATTGGATAGCTCTTTCAAAGAGCCGGAACAGGCCTTCTGTGCTGTATAATTCTCCGGACAGAAAGAATCTTCGCAACATTAACATTCTAAACCCAAACCACAACAATAGACAGAGTGCATATTTGAGTGCTCATATGCTAAACCCTCAGACCACACGATAGATAAATTAACACTGGAAATAAACGTCAAAGGAATTCAGTGCACCATTACACCGATCTCTTTCCTCTTAACTTTGGCTAATTCTTCACCGAATTAATTTTTCAACATATGGTGCACATTACGAAGACCCCTGGGATTAGATTTACATCCCAATTGCGGAATTGATTTTAATTCAACACTGACTAGTTATTATGTCAATTCCAATAAAAAGGCCATATCACAGCTAACATTATCATGTATCTTAATATCATACTGATGACAGTATCATCATAAGGTAATTTCAGGGTGTCTGCGTTACTGAGCGATTAAAACTAAGATCACGCCAACAAGATTTCCACTACTTATACAGTGGCTGGCACCTTCGCCTCTAAAGTTCGAAGGTTGTGAGTTCAGGTCCCACTCCAGATACTTTGAGCACAAAGATCTAGGCTGACGGACTCCGGTGCAGTATCTGAGGAAGTGCTGCACTGTTGACATTGCAGTCTTTAGCATCATAGAGAGGTGACAATACAGGCAATTAGGCCTGTTGAGCCTGGGCCAGATGAGATGTTAAACCGAGGCCCTATCTGTCCTCTCAAGTGGGCGAAAAAGATTGCACAACGCTATTTCAAAGAAGAGTAGGAGAGGTATCAATGGTGTCCCAGCCAATATTTATCCTTCAATCTACATTGCTAAAACAGATTATCTGATCATTATCACATTGCTGTTTGTGGGAGCTTGCTGTGCGCATATTTGGCTGCCACGTTTCCTATATTACAACAGTGACTACACTTCAAAAGTACTTCATCACTGTAAAGCTCTTTGGGAGGTCATGAAAGGTGCTATAAAAATCCAAGTCTTCTTTACTTTCCAAAGGATGAACACCAAATTAAGGGCGCATCGATTTTCAATATAGATAAGTATAAGGTGGTGCATTCTGGCAAGTGGAAATTATAGGCTGGATTTTTGGTCTATTGCCACCTCCGTTTGCACCCTGGAGAGGCGGTAATGGTGGTGGAAATGATTTCCAGACGGGCAGCCAGCTTCCAGCGCCTCACCGGGACATTTGTTGCCGGTTTTCAGGGGGGGGGCGCGGAGCAGTACCGCCCGGGAGTGTCGAGCCAATGTGTGACACCCCCGGTTGTGACACCGTTGTGAAATTTGTTTGCAGCGGGACCCGTAGCGCCCTGCAGTGCATCCTCGTGGGTCCGAGCTGTTCCGGCGGCGGCGGGGGAGGAATGTCTACCCGAGGTCAGCGTGATCTTGTATTTTTGCGATTTATCTTTATGTCGGTTGAGCAAGGTGGTGGGAATGTATTTCGTGTTTTTTTGGCGACATTTTATTTCCAGGGAGGCTAGGTTTTAAGGTGCGTCATAAAGGAAGAGAGAGAGCTGGCGAGGCAGAGGGGTATAAGGAGGGACTTCCAGCACTTAGGGTCTTGGCAGCTGAAGCTTGATAAGTACGTGAGGGAGAAAGGAATAGCAGGATATGCTGATAGGGTTCGATGAGTTATGGCTGGCGGGACCAGCAGTCAAGCACTGCATTTATCAGCAAACATAGCAAACAGCAAAGCAAACAAAGTCTATGTACAGAGTTTATTTAGAAAGAGTGTCTTCAAACAGCAACAAACAGAGCTCGTGAACTAAATCAATCCCAGTCACTGACAGCAGTGAGGTCGCTAGGAGTGATTGACGGGGGAATTACCTCCATTTTGCCGGCACTACAGGTGTCACTATGTGCAGCCGATGGGCTGAGATGAAGTCGAGTGGGAGGAGGTTCGTGTGGAGCATAAACACCAGCACGGACAGGTTTGGTTTTACATTCCCGGCATCGAAGCACTGACCACACTCGACCAGCTCCGCTGGGCGGGCCACATTGTCCGCATGCCCGACACAAGACTCCCAAAACAAGCGCTCTACTCGGAACTCCTACACGGCAAGCGAGCCCCAGGTGGGCAGAGGAAACGTTTCAAGGACACCCTCAAAGCCACATTGATAAAGTGCAACATCCCCACCGACACCCGGAAGACCCTGGCCAAAGTCCGCCCAAAGTGGAGGGTGCTGAGCACCTCGAGTCTCGTCGCCGAGAGCACGCAGAAATCAAGCGCAGATAGCTGAAGGAGCGAGCGACAAACCAAACTCCCCAGCCACCCTTTCCTTCAACCTTTGACAGAGACTGCAATTCCCGTATTGGACTGTACCGTCACCTGAGAACTCACTTTTAGAATAGAATCGAGGGACTGCTTATCATGATGCTGCCTGATGACAGATTGGGATGAGTGGCCTGTTTCTACACCATAAATTCTATGTAGCTCGTAAACAAAAATCAATGCTGATATTTCTCTTCTCATAAAGGTCATTGATAAATATTAGGTATTACAGATTTTCCCAGAGTTATTTACGTGAATGAGCACAACTCAATACAAGGTGACTTGACACAAAATTGGCCCTCATCAAACGCCATTGTTCTGATAATGACTACTTATGTGAACCTACTTACATCTTTGTATTTCCTTTAACGTGGCAAAAATGGTTTTCTAGAGGTGAGAATGAGTGTCGAACAACATGGGTGAAGAATTAGCGAAGGATTTAGGGGATTTATGGTCGAGATGCCATTCAGGTTGCGGAGGTGGGGGAGGGGGGCATTGGGGCAAAAAGGGTTGGGGTAAAGGAGCAACTTTGAGGACTTTTGCGAAAGAACTCCAGAGTGTACAATCCTGAAGGGGGTGCATGAACAGAGAGACCTGGGGTTTTATATATAGGTGCAAATCATTGAAGGCAGACAGGTTGAGAAAGCAGTTAATAAAGCTTACAGGATACTGGGCTTAGAGGTACAGAGTAAAAAAACAAGGAAATTATGATGAACCTTTATAAAACATTGGTTCGGCCTCAACTGGAGCAGTGTGTCCAATTCTGGGCACCCCACTTTAGGAAGGATGTGAAGGCCTTCGAGAGGGTGCAGAAAAGACTTACAAGAATAGTTCCAGGGATGAGGGACTTCAGCTGAGTTAACAGATTAGAGAAGCTGGGGTTGTTCTCCTTAAACCAGACAAGGTTGAGAGGAGATTTGATCGAGGTGTTCAAAATCATGAGGGGTCTAGATAGGGTAGATGGAGAGAAATTGTTCCCATTGGTGGCAGGGTCAAGAACCAGAGGACACGGATTTAAGGTGATTGGCAAAAGAACCAAAGGCGACATGAGGAAAAACTTTTTTACGCAGCGAGTGGTTAGGATCTGGAATGCACTGTCTGAAAGGGTGGTGGAGGCAGATTCAATCACAGTTTTCGAAAGGGAATTGGATAAGTACTTGAAAGAAAGCAATTTTCAGGTGCTACGGGGAAAGGGCGGGGGAGTGGGTCTAGCCGAAGTGCTCTTGCAGAGAGCCAGCACGGGCTCGACGGGTCGAATGGCCTCCTTCTGTGCTGTAACCATTCTATGATTCTATCTAGGGCTAAGATATATGAAGGTAAATTGGCGGAAAATGGATTGCTTGAATTGGAAAAGCACAGGACTCGCAGGTATGTAGGGCTAGAACAGGTTGCTGAGGTAGGATGTGGCAATGTAGTGGGTGGGGTTGGGGGTGTTCATTTACTACATTGAAGGCGCTATACAAATGCAAATTGTTGTTGTTGAATGAAGATCTTGAATAGCAAAAAAGAAAGAAGAAAGAAATTGCATTTCTATAGCGCCTATAACAATCTCTGGAAGTCCCAAAACGCTTAACAGCCAATGAAATACTTTTGAAGCATAGTCACTGTTGTAATGTAGGAAATGTGGCAGTTAATTTGCGCACAGCAAGCTCTCACAAACTTCAATGTGATAAATGACCACATCATCTATTTTTTAGTGATGTTAGTTGAGGAATAAATATTGTCCAGGATACCAGGGTGGAACTCTCCTGCTCTTCTTCAAAATAGTACCATGGGATGTTTTGTGTGCATCCGAGAGGGCAGATGGGATCTTGGTCTCATCCGACAGTGCAGCACTCCCTCAGTACTGCACTGAAGTATCAGCCTGGATTTCATGCTCAAGTCTCTGGAGTGTCTAAACCCACAACCTTCTGACTCAGAGCTGAAAGCGCTACCAACTGAACCAAGGCTGACACTTGTGGAGGTCAGCGAGGAACGAGCAATGGGAGACCTGGACTTAGTGTGGGACAGGATGTGTCCAGCAGAGCTTTCGATAAATTGGGAATTTGTGTACGGGGAAGCACAGGGGACGCCATTGGGAAGTGCGTCCGTGAAGACCCAGTTGAAGAAGGTTTATCGGAGCTATTTCAAAAGTGGAGAGGGAGATGTAAAGGTGGAGGAATTGATAGAGGGTAGGAGTCTACTGCCTGAAAAAAGTCCATGGTTAAGGGCAAGGAGAAAAAAAGTGGTGAAACTCAAGGACGCAGATGTGAAAACAGCATGAATCGTTCTTGCAATTATTTCTTTTTTTTTAAATTTAAAGTGTTATTTGAGAACAGAAAATCTATCTGTACTTTGAGTTCGAATAATAATCACTGTGGGCTTTGGCTGCAAACTAGCTCGGTCGATAGCGAGGATTCAATATAAAGTAAATTGCCAAACAATTCTCCAGTAATTGAGTTAAATATACACGAACAACAAAAGCAACTGAAAGGCATCGTTTGTGGTAATGAGGCACCAGTTTGAGAGTCAATCTGCATGAGCAGAACTCCCAGGTATGATGCAGGCTCATTATAATGTGCATTTCCTATTGGGTGTCTTATTCCATTTACTTGCTCAGAATTTTAGATGTAGAGTTTACTTTCAGAATTTATTTTCAAAATAATTATTGGGATGTGGGTGTCGCTGACAAGGTCCTATCCCTAATTGTCCTCGAGAAGATAGTGGTGAGCCACCTTCTTGACAACTGAGTGGCTCGCGCGGCTAATTCAGCAGACAGTTAAGAGTCAATCACATTGCTGTGGGTCTGGAGTCACATATCGGCCAGACCGGGTAAGGACAGCAGATTTCTTTCCCTAAAGGACATTAGTGAACCAGATGGGTTTTTACGACAATCCGGTAGTTTCATGGTCACCATTATTGATACTAGCTTTTTAATTCCAGATTTATTTAACTGAATTTAAATTCCTCAGCTGCCGTGGTGCGATTTGAACTCATGTCTCCGGAACATTAGTCGAGGTATCATGGATTACTCAATCATCATAGGCGTTCCCTCAAACGAGGATGATTTGCTTCCACATGAGTTCATAGATGTTTCAATGAAGGACCCGACTCCCTTGTCATTCAAAAATTTGACTATCTCCACCTGAATTATATTCAATGACCCAGCCTCCACAGCTCTCTGGGGTAGAGAATTCCAAAGATTCACGACCCTCTGAAAGAAGAAATTCCTCCTCATCTCCGTTTTCAATGGGCGATCCCTTATTCTGAAATCTGCCCCCTAGTTCTAGATTTTCCCATGAGGGGAAACAGCCTCTCTGCATCTACCCTGTCAAGCCCTCTCAGAATCTTATATGTTTCAATAAGATCACCTCTCAGTCTTCTAAACTCCAATGAGTATAGGCCCAATCTGCTCACCCTTTCTTAATAAGTCAACCCCTTCCTCTCTGGAATCAATCTCGTGAACCTTCTCTGAACTGCCTCCAATGCAAGTATATCCCTCCTTAAATATGGAGATCAAAACTGTACGAGGTACTCCAGGTGTGGTCCCCTTTTCTAGCCCAGGGATGCAGAAGCCGCTTGCAGTGACACCATTGCGACCTTGGCTGAGAGCAGCTATTTCAGAATATTCTATATGCAATATGTTACTTTGCATTGCCTCATCTATCTCCACTCTGTCTCTCCTTTGTTACTTTTGTTTTTGTTTTGAAAGCATGAGTGTTAGCATGAATTGAAAGGGGAAGGAAAGTGTGGCTTTGAATAGTTGCAGGAGTTGAAGACGAGTGTTGAGTTCCGCACACCTTAAGGGACTTAACTCACAGAAAAGCATCACATGCAATTGAAAAAGATAGAAACAGCCATAAGAGTAGCCAAGTGTTCTCTAGAAAAGAAGATGATGCACTATAATGGCAGTAATAGCTAAAGCTTTTTCAGTTATTTCACAAGTTAAAAGACCATTAAGGACCTATAAGGTCACGAAAGAATACTGTGGGGCAGATTCAAACTGATTCTCAGGTTATGACCGAACTGTAAATAACTGTTTCACATCATTCTCTACTTCATGATGGTTATGTTCTAGATGGTGGGGAGGGGGAGGGAGAGGTTGCGCTGCTCTATATTGAATAGCATTAATGATGTTAAAAGTCAGCTGTGGCTCCAAGTCTGAAGGTTGTGAGTTTAAGTCCCACTCCAGGGACTTAAGCTCATAAATCTTGGCTGACACTCCAGTGCAGTACTGAGGGAGTGCTGCACTGTCAGAGGTGCTGTCTTTCAGCTGAGATGTTAAACGAGGCCCCGTCTGCTCTCTCAGGTGGTTGTATAAGATCCCATGGCACTATTTCAAAGAAGAGCAGGGGAGTAATTCCTGGCATTCTGGGCCAATATTTATCCCTCAATCAACATCACTAAAACAGATTATCTGGTCATTATCACAATGCTGTTTGTGGGAGCTTGTTGTGACCAAGTTGACTGTCACATTTCCTACATCACATAGAAAACATAGAAAATATGTGCAGGAGTAGGGTATTCGGCACTTCGAGCATGCACCACCATTCAATAAGATCATGGCTGATCATTCACCTCACTACCCCTTTCCTGCTTTCTCTCCATACCCCTTCATCCCTTTAGCTGTAAGGGCCATATCTAACTCCCTCTTGAGTATATCCAATGAACTAGCATCAACAACTCTCTGCGGTAGGGAATTCCACAGGTTAACAACTCTCTGAGTGAAGAAGTTTCTCTTCATCTCAGTCCTAAATTGCTTACCCCTTATCCTTAGACTGTGTCCTCTGGTTCTGGACTTCCCCAACATCGGGAACATTCTTCCTGCATCTAACCTGTCCAATCCCGTCAGAATTTTATATGTTTCTATGAGATCGCCTCTCGTCCTTCTAAACTCCAGTGAATACAGGCCAGTCGATCCAGTCTTTCTTCATATGTCAGTCCTGCCATCCCGGGGATCAGTCTAGTGAACCTTCGCTGCACTCCCTCAATAGCAAGAATGTCCTTCCTCAGATTAAGAGACCAAAACTGAACACAATATTCCAGGTGAGGCCTCACCAAGACCCTGTACAACTGCAGTAAGATCTCCCTGCTCCTATACTCAAATCCCCTAGCTATGAAGGCCAACATACCATTTGTCTTTTTCACCGCCTGCTGTGACTGGACTCCAAAAGTACTTCATTGGCTGTAAAGTGCTTTGGGACATCCAGTGGTCATGAAAGGAGAGCGTTCCGTTTAAGATAATAAATGAAAGTCTATTTTTTTTGATAGACTTGATTAGAAAAGCTCAAAATTGATAAGGATCCAGGTTTAGATAACATCCATTCAGGGCCGATTAAAGAGATGGGGCAGGGGCTCCCTTGCCTGTATCTTCAGCAGTTGAATAGAGTCAGGGATAGTTCCCTTAGACTGGAAGCGAGCTCGAATATTTTTTGAAAAGGGGGCAAATCAGAGCCAGGGAACTATAGTCCTATCAGCTTGACATCCGTTGTTAGGACGATGCTAGAAGAGATTGTAAGAGCTGCTCTTTATGATCACTGGAAAAAGGAAAGAGGCTATTAGAAATTTACAACATTGCTTCCAGAAAAATAGGTTGTGCCGTACAAATTTGGTAGTGTATTTGTGGAAGTCACCAGGGATGAGGGATATCCGGTAGACATTGTCTACCTTGACTTTCAGGAAACCTTTGATAAGGTACCTCACACTGGGTTACTTCACAAGAGAGAATCTTGTGCTACAGGAGGAATTGGAAATGCTGGATTAGGAATTGGCTCCAATCCCACAGCCAAAACATTGTAGTTAATGGATGTACTCAGCTTGGAGGAACATCACCAGTGGTGTCCTTCAGGGATTGGTCATAGGACCACTATTGTTCATTGTCTTTATTAATGTCCTGGACAGTGTTGATCGTAGTATCGTCAGTAAGTTTGCAGATGACACTCAAATATGTGCAAGGCTTAAGACAGTGGAAGAGTGCAATCAAATACAAAAAGGTTTAGATGTGCTAATGGAGTGGGCCACACAATGGCAAATGGCGTTTAATTTTTGTTTTTAATTCGTTCTGGGATGTGGATGTCGCTGGCAAGGCCAGCATTTATTGCCCATCCCTAATTACATAAGAACATAAGAAATAGAAGCAGGAGTCGGTCATTTGACCCCCCGAGCCTGCTCCGCCATTTACTAAGATCGTGGCTGATCTGATCATGGACTTCCCTGCCCGCTCCCCATAACTCTTTATTCCCTTATCGCTCAAAAATTTGTCTATCTTCACCTTAAATATATTCAATGACCCAGCCTCTACAGCTCTCTGGGGCAGAGAATTCAACAGATTTACAACCCTCTGAGAGAAGAAATTCCTCCTCATCTCAGTTTCAAATGGGCAGCCCCTTATTCTGAGACTGTGTCCCCTAGTTTTAGTTTCCCCTCTGAGTGGAAATATTCTCTCTGCATCCACCTTGTTGAGCCCCCTCATTATCTTATATGTTTCGATAAGATCATCTCTCATTCTTCTGAACTCCAATGAGAATAGGCCCAAACTACTCAACCTATCCTCATAAGTCAACCCCGTCATCTCCGGAATCAACCTAGTGAACCTTCTCTGAACAGACTCCAATGCAAGTATATCCTTCCTTAAATACGGAGACCAAAACTGCACACAGTACTCAAAGTGTGGCCTCTCCAATACCCTGTACAGTTATAGCAGGACTTCTCTGCTTTTATATCCATCTCCCTTGCAATAAAGGCCAACATTCCATTTGCCTTACTTATTGCTTGTACCTGCATACTAACTTTTTGTGTTTCATGTACAAGGACCCCCAGGTCCCTCTGTACTGCAGCACTTTGCAATTTTTCTTCATTTAAATTATAATTTGCTTTTCTGTTTTTTCTGCCAAAAGTGGATAACCTCACAATTTTCCCACGCTGTACTTCATCTGCCAAATTTTTGTCCACTCACTTAGCCTGTCTATATCCCTTTTCAGGTTTATTGTATCTGCCTCACAATTTGCTTTCACACCCATCTTTGTATCATCAGCAAACTTGGCTACATTACACTCAGTGCCTTCATCCAAGTCGTTAATATCGATTGTAAGTAGTTGAGGCCCCAACACCGATCCCTGCGGCACCCCACTAGTTACTGTTTGCCAACCGGAAAATGACCAGTTTATCCCGACTCTCTGTTTTCTGTTAGTTAGCCAATCCTCTATCGATGCTGATATATTACCCCTAACTCTGTGAACTTTTATCTTGTGCAGCAACCTTTTATGTGGCACCTTATATAAATGCCTTCTGGAAATCCAAATACACCACATCCCCTTATCCACCCTTCTCATTGCATCTTCAAAGAACTCCAGCAAATTTGTCAAACACGATTTCCCTTTCATAAAACCATGCTGACTCTGCTTGATTTGAATTATGCTTTTCCAAATGTCCTGCTACTGCTTCCTTAATAATGTACTCCAGTATTTTCCCAATGACAGATGTTAGGTGAAGGGAGTGAATGTTGAAGGTGCTGGATGGGGTGCCAATCAAGCGGGCTGTTTTGGTCTGGATGGTGTCGAGCTTCTTGAGTGTTGTTGGAGATTCACTCATCCAGGCAAGTGGAAAGTATTCCATTACACTCCTCTGCTTTTATACTCCATTTCCCGTGCAATAAAGGCCAACATTCCATTTGCCTTACTTATTGCTTGTACCTGCATACTAACTTTTTGTGTTTCATGCACAAGGACCCCCAGGACCCTCTGTACTGCAGCACTTTGCAATTTTTCTTCATTTAAATTATAATTTGCTTTCCTGTTTTTTCTGCCAAAAGTGGATAACCTCACAATTTTCCCACGCTGTGTTTCACCTGCAAAATTTTTGCCCACTCACTTAGCGTGTCTATATCCCTTTTCAGGTTTTTTGTGTCTGCTGACTTGTGCCTTGTAGATGGTGGAAAGTCTTTGAGGACAAGAAGGGAAAGGAGGTGGGGTAGCTCTGTTAATAAAGGATGATATCACGGCAGTTGTGAGAGACGATATTGGCTGCAATGAACAAAATGTTGAATCATTGTGGGTGGAGATTAGAGATAGTAAGGGGAAAAAGTCACTGGTGGGTATAGTTTATAGGCCCCCAAATAATAACTTCACGGTGGGGCGGGCAATAATCAAGGGAATAATGGAGGCATGTGAAAAAGGAACGGCAGTAGTCATGGGGGATTTTAACCTACATATTGATTGGTCAAATCAAATCGCACGGGTTAGCCTGGAGGAGGAATTCATAGAATGCATACGGTATTATTTCTTAGAGCAGTATGTTACAGAACCTACAAGGGAGCAAGCTATCTTAGATCTGATCTTGTGTAATGAGACAGGAAAAATAAACGATCTCCGAGTAAAAGATCCTCTTGGAATGAGTGATCACAGTATGGTTGAATTTGTAATACAGATTGAGGGTGAGGAAGTTGTGTCTCAAACAAGCGTACTATGCTTAAACAAAGGGGACTACAGTGGGATGAGGGCAGAGTTGGCTAAAGTAGACTGGAAACACAGACTAAACGGTGGCACAATTGAGGAACAGGTCCTCCCGTGGAGGACTTTTAAGGAGCTCTTTCATAGTGCGCAACAAAAATATATTCCAGTGAAAAAGAAAGGCGGTAAGAGAAGGGATAATCAGCCGTGGATAACCAAGGAAATAAAGGAGAGTATCAAATTAAAGACCAATGCGTATAAGGTGACCAAGGTTAGTGGGAAACTAGAAGATTGGGAAAATTTTAACCAACAGCAAAGAATGACTAAAAAAGCAATAAAGAAAGGGAAGATAGATTACGAAGGTAAACTTGCGCAAAACATAAAAACAGATAGTAAAAGCTTTTACAGATATATAAAACGGAAAAGAGTGACTAAAGTAAATGTTGGTCCCTTAGAAGATGAGAAGGGGGATTTAATAATGGGAAATGTAGAAATGGCTGAGACCTTAAACAATAATTTTGCTTCGGTCTTCACAGTGGAAGACACAAAAACTATGCCAAAAATTGCTGGTCACAGGAATGTGGGAACGGAGGACCTTGAGACAATCACTATCACTAGGGGGGTAGTGCTGGACAGGCTAATGGGACTCAAGGAAGACAAGTCGCCTGGTCCTGATGAAATGCATCCCAGGGTATTAAAAGAGATGGCGGAAGTTATAGCAGATGCATTCGTTATAATCTACCAAAATTCTCTGGACTCTGGGGACGTACCAGCGGATTGGAAAACAGCTAATGTAACGCCTCTGTTTAAAAAAGTGGACAGACAAAAGGCAGGTAACTATAGGCCGGTTAGTTTAACATCTGTAGTGGGGAAAATGCTTGAAACTATCATTGAGGAAGAAATAGCAGGACATCGAGATAGGAATAGTGCAATCAAGCAGACGCAGCATGGATTCATGAAGGGGAAATCATGTTTAACTAATTTACTGGAGTTCTTTTAGGATATAACGAGCATGGTGGATAGAGGTGTACCGATGGATGTGGTGTATTTAGATTTCCAAAAGGCATTCGATAAGGTGCCACACAAAAGGTTACTGCAGAAGATAGAGATACGCGGAGTCAGAGGAAATGTATTTGCATGGATAGAGAATTGGCTGGCGAACAGAAAGCAGAGAGTTGGGATAAATGGGTCCTTTTCGGGTTGGAAATTGGTGGTCAGTGGTGTGCCACAGGGATTGGTGCTGGGACCACAACTTTTCACAACATACATAGATGACCTGGAAGAGGGGACAGAGTGTAGTGTAACAAAATTTGCAGATGACACAAAGATTAGTGGGAAAGCGGGTTGTGTAGAGGACACAGAGTGGCTGCAAAGAGATTTGGATAGGTTAAGCGAATGGGCTAAGGTTTGGCAGATGGAATACAATGTCAGAAAGTGTGAGGTCATCCACCTTGGGAAAAAAATATTATTTGAATGGGGAGAAATTACAACATGCTGCGGTGCAGAGGGACCTGGGGGTCCTTGTGCATGAATCCCAAAAAGTTAGTTTGCAGGTGCAGCAGGTAATCAGGAAGGCGAATGGAATGTTGGCCTTCATTGCGAGAGGGATGGAGTACAAAAGCAGGGAGGTCCTGCTGCAACTGGAGTACTGCGTGCAGTTTTGGTCACCTTACTTAAGGAAGGATATAATGGCTTTGGAGTGGGTACAGAGACGATTCACTCGGCTGATTCCGGAGATGAGAGGGTTACCTTATGATGATAGATTGAGTAGACTGGGTCTTTACTCGTTGGAGTTCAGAAGGATGAGGGGTGATCTTATAGAAACATTTAAAATAATGAAAGGGGTAGACAAGATAGAGGTAGAGAGGTTGTTTCCACTGGTAGGGGAGACTAGAACTAGGGGGCACAGCCTCAAAATACGGGGGAGCCAATTTAAAACCGAGTTGAGAAGGAATTTCTTCTCCCAGAAGGTTGTGAATCTGTGGAATTCTCTGCCCAAGGAAGCAGTTGAGGCTAGCTCATTGAATGTATTCAAGTCACAGACAGATAGATTTTTAACCAATAAGGGAATTAAGGGTTACGGGGAGCGGGCGGGTAAGTGGAGCTGAGTCCACGGCCAGATCAGCCATGATCTTGTTGAATGGCGGAGCAGGCTCGAGGGGCTAGATGGCCTACTCCTGTTCCTAATTCTTATGTTCTTATGAATCAGGACGGCAGAGTGGAGAGCACCAGTTCAAGCTGTCATAGGAGCATCCAGTCGTGCCCCAGTAACTGCCCCCAAAGGAAGTGGAGTGTGGGAAATTGCCAATTCTGTGGTGGGAGCAGGACTTCCACGCTGGGGGCTAAAATTCCCTGCCCGAGAAGGTTACCGCCCCCAAGATGGGAGCCTGTGGGGGGAGGCAGAGGGAAGTTGAGGGAAGACGGGGGCGGGGGATGGAGGGGAGAGTGGTTGAGGTGAGGGGCGGAGAAACCCAGGGCGGGGGACAGGAGGGGCCACATTGCAGCGGAGGTCTGGGGGGGCGTGTTGGAGGGGCGGGCCTGGGGGCTCTGTGCCTCGGTGCGGGAGTGTTTGGAGTGGGGTGGACGGGTTGACTGCGCAGATCGCGGTTGGTGGATGTGGTGTGGTTGGTGTCGCGGGGGCGTGGCTCCGGGGTGGCCGGGGCTGGGGGCTCGACATCCGAGGGTGTTCGGCATTTGGGAAGGATTCTGACTGGACGGGGCAGGCTAAGTGCGGGGGGAGTGTTCCCGGTGTTGGGTGGGTCCGGAGCCAGTGGGGGGCATGCACTTGGGATGGCGGGGGTGGGCTGTTTGGGGTTGGGATTGGGAGAGACTTCTTCACTCGGAGAGTTGTTGGCCTGTGGGGTTCCCTGCTGCGGAGAGTTGTTGATGCCAGTTCATTGGATGTGTTCGGGAGGGTGTTGGATGTGGTCCTTGCGGCTGGGGGGGTCAGGGGGGGGTGTGGAGGTGCTGGGGTGGGTGATCAGCCATAATCTTGTTGAATGGCGGTGCAGGCACGAAGGGCCGAATGGCCTACTCCTGCACCTATTTCCTATGTTTCTATGAGACACTCGCCTCAGAATACCCACCTTCTGGCCTGTTCTTGTTGGCACAGTATTTATGGCTGGTCAGTTAAGTTTCTGGTCAATGGTGACCACCAGGATGTTGATAGTGGGGAATTCGGTGATGGTAATGCCGTTGACTATCGAGGGGAAATGGTTAGACTCTCGATTGCTGGAGATGGTCATTGCCTGGCACTTGTGTGGCGCGTATGTAACTTGGCACTTATCTGCCCAAGCCTGAATGTCGTCCAGGTCTTGCTGCATGCGGGCTGCTTCACTTTCTGAGGAGCTGCGAATGGAACTGAACACTGTGCAATCATCAGCAAACATCCCCACTTCTGACCTTATGATGGAAGGAAGGTCATTGATGAAGCAGCTGAAGATGGTTGGGCCTAGGACACTGCCCTGAGGAACTCCTGCAGCGATGTCCTGGGGCTGGGATGATTGACCTTCAACCACCACAACCGTCTTCCCTTGTGCTAGGTATGACTTCAGCCAGTGGAGAGATTTTCCTCTGATTCTCATTGACTTCAACAAACAGTCTTGATGCCACACTCAGTCAAATGCTGCCTTGATGTCAAGAGCAGTCAATCTCATCTCACCCTTGGAATTCAGCTCTTTGTTGATGTTTGAACCAAGACTGTAATGAGGTCTGGAGCCGATTGGTCCTGGCAGAACCCAAACTGAGCATCAGTGAGCAGTTTATTGGTAAGTAAGTGCCGCTTGATAGCACTGTCGACGACACCTTCCATCACTTTGCTGATGATTGAGAGTAGACTGATGGGGCAGCAATTGTTCGGATTGGAGTTGTCTTGGTTTTTGTGGACAGGACATACCTGCAGTTTTCCCATTAAGAAGATAAGAACGGCTGATTTAGAAGCAAGAGTTGGCCATTCGGCCCCTCGAACCTGCTCCGCCATTCAATAAGATTATGGCTGCTCTTCTACCTCAACTCCACTTTCCTGCACTATCCCCATATCCCTTGACTCCCTCAAAAATCCATCCATCTCTGTTTTGAATATACTCAATGAACGAGCCTCCACAGCCTGCTGGGGTAGAGAATTCCAAAGATTTTCGACTCTCTGAGTGAAAAAGTATCCCCTCGTCTCGGACCCTTTATTCTGAGACTGTGATCCCTGGTTCTAGATGCTCCAGCCAGGGGAAACATCCTCCCTGCATCTACCCTGTCTAGCCCTGTAAGAATTTTGTATTTTTTAATGAGTTCACCTCCCATTCTTCTAAACTCTAGAGAATATAGGTCTAGTCTACTCAATCTCTCCTCATAGGACAATCCCCTCATCCCAGGAATCAGTCTGGTGAACCTTCGTTGCACTCCCTCTATGGCAAGGATATCCTTCCTTAGCGATGAGACCAAATACTCCAGGTGTGGTCTCACCAGTCCATATATAATTGCAATAAGATGTCTTTACTCTTAAACTCAAATCTCTTGTCATAACGATCAACATACCATTTGCTTTCTTAATTGCTTGTTATACCTGCTGTCAACATTCAGTGATTCGTGTACAAGGACACCCAGGTCCCTCTGAAAAATAACATTTCCCAATCTCTCACCATTGTCGGGTGGATGCCAGTGTTGTAGCTGTACTGGACCAGCTTGGCTATAGGTGCGGCTAATTCTGGAGCACCAGTCTTCAGCATGACAGCTGGGATGTTGTCGGGGCCCATAGCCTTTGCTGTATCCAGTGCACTCAGCCACGTCTTGAGATCAGGTGGAGTGAATCGAGTTGACTGAAGACTGGCTTCTGTGATGGTGGGGACCTCAGGAGTAGGCCGATGTGGATTATCCACTCGGCACTTCTGGCTAAAGATGGTTGAAGATTTAGACAAATGTAGTGTCAAGCATGTTGGTCGGGCCAACCCAGGTGTCTTTTGTGGGGAACAATACTGAAAGAGTTTGCAAGAGAAAAAGATCTAGGTGCTATTTACTGGCGCTTTATTCAGGGTTTTCTTGGCATCCTTCTTGGGAGCAGCATTTTTCTCCTCAGCGATTTTCAGTCTCAATTTCAGACAGATTGGTGTGCCTTTAATCATATCTAGCTCCACTGTTGCCTTCCCAACAGAAGATGTCTTGGCAGTCACGCACAACAATAAGCATTGGTGGTTCAAGGGTAGAAATCTCGCCTGCCAAGCGGGAGGTCTGGGTTTGATTCCTGGCCAATACAGAGTTTATGCCTTTATTAAAGTATTTCAGGGAAAACATTACATTTAAAAAGTTACATGAGCGGCTGTTTACAGCGCTGGAGCAGAGAGCAGTGGTTGGTTAAGGAGAACGAGCAGAGTGGAGTGGCTGTTTAAAGAGCAGGAGCAGAGAGAGGAGCGGCCATTTAAAGAGAGCGAGCAGAGTGGAGTGGCTGTTTAAAGAGCAGGAGCAGAGAGAGGAGCGGCTGTTTGAAGAGAGCGAGCAGAATGGAGTGGCTGTTTAAAGAGCGGGAGTACAGAGGAGTGATTGTTTAAAGAGGGGGAGCAGAGAGGCACACCTGTAGCTTGCAGATCAGCCATGATCTTATTGAACAGCGGAGCAGGCTCATGAAGCCAAATGGCCTACTCCTACTCCTATGTCTATGTCTTATGTCTTTGTGCACTCCCCGGCTCACTGGCAATAACAGCAGGAAAGCATTAACAAATGCAACCTAATCATTGGAGATTCATCAAGTGATAATCAGCAATTGATTACTGGGAAAAATACAGTGAGTCTCATGGTTCATTTCACAATTAATACATAACACAATCAGATATTATTATCCGAATATATATTATTTCCTAACTATCCATTGTAGATTATATTCAGATAGCCTTACAGCGACTCGATTACGAATTTAATCCATCACCGTGGACAGAATCGTGCATCAACTGATAGGAGACTTCCGCCCAAGGCAATCTATTGAAACAAGACTCACACTAATAAATCCAGTAAGAAATTCAGGAAAAATTTTCTTCACCCGGAGAGTGTTGAGAATGTGGAACTCATGACCACGGGAAGCTGTTGAGGCGGATTGCACAGATGCATTTGAGGGGAAGCATGCGGGAGAAAGGAATAGAAGGATAATGTAAGATGAAGTAAGGAGGCTCATATGAAGCATAAACACCGGCATAGACCAGCGGGGCAGAATGAATAAAAAGACTTGGATTTATATAACGCCTTTCACGACCAGAGGATGTCCCAATGCACTTAACAGCCAATTAAGTACTTTTTGAAGTGCAGTCACTGCTGTAATGTAGGAAACGTGGCAGCCAATTTGCGCACAGCAAGCTCCCACAACAGCAATGTGATAATGACCAGACAATCTGCTTTTGTTATGTTGATTGAGGGATAAATATTGGGCCAGGACACCAGGGATAACTCTCCTGCTCTTCTTCGAAATAGTGCCATGGGATCGTTTACGTCCACCCGAGAGGGCAGGCGGGGCCTCGGTTTAACGTTTCATCCAAAAGACGATGGTCTCTTTCTGTACTGTGATTTCGATATAACTCTAGATAATAGTTTCAGAATATCATCCTGACTCCTCAATAAGATTTATTTAACCAGTTATTTTGTCCTGAGATGATGTGTCAAGTATGGTGTAGGGGTCTGGTAGATACTTGTTTCCAAAGCTCTCCAAACGCTTCCAGGGTTTCCATAAGGCCGTCTGTGGGCCACCCAGACCTGCGATCTCCGCAGGTTGGGGCTTCAAAAAGACCTGGAACGCCAGGCCCTAGGACACCATGGGCCATCCCGACCTGTGTGAGAACATCTCCGCGGGTCGGGGTTATAAATAGAGCTGGAGCGGCACGCCCTTCACCATCGTGGGCCACTCCGACCTGAGTGAGAACATCTCCGCAGGTCAGGGCTTCAAAAAGAGCTGGAGCATGCCACTGCAGCTTCCAGCGCGAGCTGACACAAATGTGCGACGCCTTCGAGGTGGGCGACTGCGTGACGTCATCAGGACCCAGGTCGCCGTTTGGAGCATGGGCAGGGACATTGGCGGGGCCCTGGTATAGCAGAGGAGTGGGAAGGTCGTGGCGAACTTGCGACGAGTGATGGGGCAGAGGAGCGATGAGAGATCATGGCTGAGATTGGGTGGGTGATCGTGGCGGAGGTTCTGCGAATGTTTGGTGCGGAGGAGGTGCGACGAGTGTTTGTGTGGCAGAGAAGCGGTGAGGGATCATGGCGGAGGAGGTGCGACGAGTGTTTTTGTGGTGGAGAAGCGGTGAAGGATCATGGCGGAGGTGTGGCGAATGTTTGTGGCGGAGGAGCAGCGAGAGATCGTGGCGGAGGTGAAGCGAATGAGTGTACGGGGCCCAGAAGAGCCGAGGGCCCAGAGGCAGCACGGGCCCAGCCCACACTGGACTAGGTCCATGCAGCAGAGCTGGTCTCCAGTCGTCTTGGTTAACCCTTGCCATTGGATAAAGACCGAGCTCTGTCAAGCCCGTGTGGTGGCTGGTGTGCAACGGTCACCCCACGTTAAAAAATCCACGCACAGGCATCTTCCACCCCCTCAATTGGAGTTCAGGACTGGATCATCGGGCCCTTCATTGAAACATTCGTGAACTCATGTGGAAGCAAGTCATCCTCATTCGAGGGACCGCATATGATGATGATCAAAGCCGTCCGACTCCCATCTCTGGAACTCCCTTCAGCCCCTCAACTTCCTTCTCCTCCATTGAGACCCTCATTAAAACCCACGTCGTTGACCAATATTTTGGTCACCCCCTCCCAAACTCCATTGGAACAAGACCCCAAACCTCGCGTCTGATCACCCTATTGCACCGATGATTAAAGCTCCCACGTGCTGGAACCTGGCATCGTCTAAGGAAGATCATGTCGATCATGTCGCTGTAATACCGGCTTCTCGGCATCTCAAATCATAGTTGTAGGGTTGAAAAAAAAAAGAGCCAGTCTAAATGTGATCCCGACTGTCTCTTTACAAGTACAGGAAGGCCTGAATGACAGTTTCAGTTGTTCCACTTTTTACATATATTCTCCCACTAGGATTGTTTTGTCTAAACATCAATGCATTATTTATTTATTTGTTGTGTTTTCCTGGATGTCTCAGGACACTCTCCTTGTCAATGTCAATTACATTGCTTTGAGCAAAGAGGTCACAATGCGCTGCTGATAAATATATGTAGAGCAGCAAGAGAGCGATCGATTCTCAGTTCCCTCTCGAGGACACTGATGCGGAATTCAAACTTCCAGTGCACAGAAAACTCCATCACCATTCGTCAGTCAATCAATTCTGTGTCCCAAATGGCTGGATCAAGGAACTTCCCTTTCTCCAAACTGATATTGATATAGACAGTTTCTCTTACTTCTTAACTAAATGAAGAAATAAGTCATTTGCATTTCTAAAGCACATTTCACAACCTCAGAACATCCTAAAGTGCTTTGCAGCCAATCATAGGATCATAGAAATTGACGGCACAGAAAGAGGCCAGTTCGGCCCATCCTGTCTGTGCCGGCTGACAATGTGCTATCCAGCCCAATCCCAGTTTCCAGCTCTTGGTCCGTAGCCCTGTAGGTTACGGCACCTCAAGTGCATATCCAAGTACTTTTTAAATGTGGTGAGGGTTTTAGCCTCTACCACCCTTTCAGGCAGTGAGTTCCAGACCCCACCACCCTCTGGGTGAAGAAATTTACCCTCAAATCACTTCTAATCCTTCTAACAATTACTTTAAATTTAAGTCCCCTGGTTGTTGACCCCTCTGCTAAGAGCAATAGGTCCTTCCCTTCCACTCTATCTCGGCCCCTCATAATTTTATACACCTCAATCAGGTCTCCCTTCAGCCTCCTCTGTTCCAGCCTATCCAATTAAGTACTTTTGAAATGTAGAAGACGCAACAGCCAATTTGTGTACAGCAAGATCCCACAGACAGCAATGCGATAATGAGCAGGTAATCACTTTTTTTAGTGAGGTTGGCTGAAAGATAAATGTTGGCCAATGGAGATTTCCCTTGCTCTTCTTCAAAACAGTACCACGGGATCTTTGACATCCACCTGAGAGGGCAGATGAGGGCTGGGTTTAAGGTCTCATCCAAAAGACAGCATTTCCAACAGTGCAGCGCTCCCTCGGCAATGCACTAGGAGTGTCAGCCTGGATTGTACACTCAAGTCTCTGCAGTCGGACTTGAACCCACAAACCTCCTGGCTCAGAGGCGAGAGTGCTACCCTCTGAACCAAAGCTGATATTGCTAAGTCACTGTGTATGGTAGTAATATACATGAAAAATGGGCCAGGGAAGTCCCATGTTCAATTCCCTGGTCAAGACAAAACCATAATTGAGGGAGCAATTTGGGTGCGATAATTGGGAGAGTCTGTACTCCAACATCAATCAGAGTATGCATCCGAGTTTTCAACTGAGCTGGGGGAAACAATGGGAAAATATTAACTATAGACCGAGAAAAGATTTGGCCAGTTCCACATCATCTTCCACACATGATATACAGTTTAATTCATTCTCGAGATGCGAGAGTTGCCAGCAAGGCCGGCATTTATTGCCCATCCCTAATTGCCCTTGAGAAGGTGGTGGTGAGCTGCCTTCTTGAACCGCTGCAGTCCGTGTGGTGAAGGTGCTCCCACAGTGCTGATAGGGAGGGAGTTCCAGGATTTTGACCCAGCGACGACGAAGGAACGGCCGATATATTTACAAGTCGGGATGGGTGTGTGACTTGGAGGGGAACTTGGAGGTAATGGTGTTCCATTTATTTTTTGTAGTTTTTTTGTGGAGCCCGGGAGGGATCACTCCTGCTCCTTCCAGCCCAACAAACATAAACAATTACAGACCATCTAGGCTCCTCTTCGGCTGGGCAGCCAGTAAAGCCTGAGCAGAGTATACATAGCGCACTCTCTGCCCAGTTGTGTCCTAAAATGGCAATCGTGTCCCTATGTATATCATCAGACCTTCCTATCACCCAGCATTAGATCCTGGTTGAGATAGCATCGGCCCCACCATCTCCACTGTTTTCTGGTTTTACCGCCTGTTTTCTCAGTAACCTCTTCCAGCCCAACAACCTTCCGAGAACACTGCACTCCTCCAATACTAGCCTCTTATGCCTCCTTGCCTGTGTCAGCTGTGGCTCAGTGGGGAGCACACTCACCTCTGAGTCACAAGGTTGTGGGTTCAAATCCGACTCCAGGAACTTGAGCACATAAATTTAGGCTGATGCTCCAGTGCAGTGCTGAGGGAATGCTGCACTGTCAAAGGTGCTGTCTTTCATATGAGATGTTAAACCCAGGCCCTGTCTGCTCTCAGGTGGATGTAAAGGATCCCATGGCACTATAGTGAAGAAGAGTAGGGGAATGATCCCTCATGTCTTGGTCAATATTTATCCCTCAATCAACATAACAAAAACAGATGATCTGGCCATTATCACATTGTTGTTTGTGGGAGCTTGCTGTGTGCAAGTTGGCTGCTGCATTTCCTACATTAATTACAACAGTGACTATACTCCAAAAGTACTTCATTGTCTGTAAAGCGCTTTGAGACATCTGGTGGTCATGAAAGGCGCTATATAAATCCAAGACTTTCTTTATCCCCGACATTAATCGTCCCACCATTGTCAGCACTGGCTAAGCTCTGTAACTCCCGCCGTAAATCTCTCTCCTTCTTTTGAGATGCTCCTTAAACCCTACCTCTTTGACCAAGCTTTCGGTCGCCTATCCTAATATCTCTTTATGCGGCTTGGTGTCAAATCTTGTCTGATAACACTCCTGTGAAGCGTCTTGGGGAATTTTATTACTTTGAAGGCACTAGATAAATGCACGTTGTTGTTGTTACCATTGGGCAGGAGGCCTCAAACGCCACCCCCCTCCCCACCCACGCTATATAACTGCAAATTTTTGAAAAAAGCCTACATTTTATTTAAAATTATTGTACAGTTCCTGTGTGCCTTAAAATCTCCTAAATGCAAAACTGTTGTCTATCTTCCTCCTGTCCCCAAACTATTTCCTGGTCAATGCCGAGGGGTCAAGTTGCAGGACAGGTCAATTCAACACTGGCACTCGAACAGAGTTACAGCTTCAACGACACAGCAGTTCGCTTCATCTTTTCTTCTTGAACCAAATAGTAAGTTTGCTAATACGTCATCTGTTGTGCCGTATAATTATAAACAGTGGCGGATGCACTAAGCATAGCAAGGAGCCCTACTGTGATTCATTATACTCCCATGGAGCTCTTGATCATGGATATAATCGTATAACTTTGATGAGGATGACATAAACTATGATTAGAACCTATTGTCAGCTTGACATCTGTATATTAATATTGTAATTATTCCGCACTCCTGGCCAACCCGACTCTGACAAGACCCTTGCCTTTTCTTTGTTGTACTTATCTGCAGGCAGTTTAATGAAACTATTCTTTTCAAGATGTCAGCTGTGTCTCGGTTGGAAGCTCGTTCCCTCGCCTCTGAGTCAGACGTCTGTGGATTCAAGCCCCACTCCAGAGACTTGAGCACCAAATCCAAGTTGTCACACCCAGTGCAGTGCTGAGGGGAGTGCTGCACTGTTGGAGGTGCCGTCTTTTGGATGGGATGTTAAACCGAGACCCTGTCCGCTCTCTCAGATGGACGTAAAAGATCCCCCGGCACTAGAAGAGCAGGGGAGTTATCCCTGGTGTCCTGGCAAATATTTATCTTTCAAGAAAGAAAGATTTTCATTTATAGAACACCTTTCACAACCACCAGATGTCCCAAAATGCTTTGCAGCCAATGAAGTACTTTTTGAAGCGTAGTCACTGTTGTGGAAATGCAACAGCCAATTTGCACACAGTAAGTTTCCACAAACAGCAATGTGATAATGACCAGATAATCTGTTTTTTTGTGATGTTGATTGAGGGATAAATAGTGGTCAGGACACCGGGGAGACCTCCCCTGCTCTTCTTTGAAATAATGCCATGAGAAAGATGGCACCTCCAATAGTGCAGCACTCCCTTAGCACTGCACTGGGTGTGTCAGCCTAGATTTATGTGCCCAAGTTCCTGCAGTGCATTTATTGCCCATGCCCTAATTGCCCTTGAGAAGGTGGTGGTGAGCTGCCTTCTTGAACCACTGTGTAGTGAATGTACTCCCACAGTGCTGTTAGGGAGGGAGTTCCAGGATTTTGACCCAGCGACGATGAAGGAATGGCCGATATAGTTCCTAGTCAGGACTTGGAGGGGAACTCGGAGGTGATGCTGTTGTTCCCACGTGCCTAGGCAGTCGGGCACTGAGAGTGAAAGCACAGCTCAATGCTTTGGGTGAGATCTTTCATCAGAAGCAGAGCGCAGATTCCATATTAAATAAATGGGGAACCTCACCTCTGGGGAAGAGTCACACAATATCCCATTTCCACAGACCATTTCATCTTTGAAGTTAAACCATCTTGAAACTGTAATCAGAATATTACACAGGCCGTTAAAGGGCAGGGGGAAAAAAATTAATTTACTCGATGCAATCCTTAAGCGAGAGAGGCTGTCTGACATTATAAACTATCTCTCCTTGCCCCAAGCTGGACCTTGCTGCCCTCCCAGGTGCAAAGGGCTGTCAGCATCTGCTGGCACTTTATTGAGAATGTAATGGAGCACGATTGACGATTGGAAAAAGAAGACCCAGCAAAATTCAATCCTTTTATGGCTATAAAGTCACAGCGAAGATGCTGGGCTTTGGCAGGGTTGGTGATGGAAGGGCCAACATCCCGACACGGTTAACCCGTTCTCTCTCCTTGCAGTTGGCGGTTCGGCTGTGTAGTTCCAGCATTTCCTGTTTCTACTCTTGGGACGGAACCTTACCGGCCCTGCGAGAGGGGGTTTGGAGGTGGGCCCGCTGTCAAAGTGGCCGTGAATGACAGCGGGGCGGGATCCCGCTCTGAACTGCTGTGAATTTCCCAAGTGCCGGGTGCTGCTGCGGATTGCAGACCTGGCACTAAGCGACGGGTCAGGCAATTGTGATAGTTAACAAGCTGCTTAAAGCTATTTAAGCTGCATTTTACCAAGTTTTTAACGAGCTTCCCGTCGCTCGGGCTTCACGTCAGGTAAGTGTGCAGGTTTTCTCAGTGACTCTCCCGTGCCTTGACTAGTTGGCAGCTGCAGAAGTGGTATAAAAGCTACCATTTCACAGCTGTTCACTTTCCAGTCTCAGAAGCTCAACACCAGGATTTGGAAGATACTTTTGAGCTTTATGCACTTTGGAAGTATTTGCAGTGAACTCTCTATCCACTGTCACCTCCTTGGAGTAACCTCTCCCACCATTGACAGATCGCTTCTGTCATCTCAACTTCAGCTGCCATGTATTCCTGCAGCATCGGTGATCTTGAAAAAAATCTCACCGAGGTCCTCAGAATCCCACCAGGATCAGCCTCAACACCAACATCACTAAACACATCAGCACCACCACCAACACCAACCTTCTCCGCAATCACTTAATGCTGCACAGGGCACAGAGCATCAGCACCTGACCATATTGTCTTCCGGGACACCAGGGATGGCCTTACCATGGCCACATTTACTTCACTTGATGCTGTACACCCTGGCTGCCACATGATGTGACAGGTTTGCACCACCACACCAATACTATAGAGCATCCCTGCAATACCCAAACCTTTCACACTCATCACCATTGCGGGGGTACCCTTATGTCTCACCGTTCACTACACTTCACTAAGCCACTTCCAAAGGTGCACAGAAATCTGTCCAAGAACGCAAAGTGTTCAAAATAAAGATTTTGAATGTTTAACAACACATTAACAAAAACTCTACATGAACATTAGCTAAAAAAAACCTAAGTGCCTACCCTTGTGTGTTGTTAGTTGGCATGATTGGACAAGGGTGAGTGTGAGATATGGCTAGTGAGATGGGGATGTGACAATGTAGATAGAGAGGGATGGGTGGAGGTGCAAGGTAAGTTGATGTGAGTAAGGATATGCAGGAATAGGGTAGGGAAGGCAGAGTGATGGGGATGTGATGAGAGGCACAGTAGGATGAAGTTGAGTGTGGCTTTGCAGTAACGTTTCATGATCCATTGAGAGCATTGAAAGGTTTGCACCACTGCAGCCTGGTCCTTCTGACCGCATCCCTGCTTGTGCCCTCCTGTACAATGTGCAACCAGGCTGTGTAGGTATCCTGGGGAGGTCTCTTCCGCCCATTGGAAGGGAAGAGAACCGCACTGCATACTGTACTCCTTCCATAAGCTTCTGGAGGGAGTGAGGGGAGAGCATGTGTGCAGCCGTGCCCCTCTGTGCAGTTGCTTGTCAGTGTTTGCAACACCTCAATGCTGCAGAACACTGACTGAACAACTGTCAAAATTAATGTGGCTATGCTCCCTTTAAGGAAACTGACTGATGATGCGCCTTCAGAACCGCTTCCTGTTAATTGGCCGAGAACCTCGCAGGGCGGGCTTAATGAGCCCAATCAATGGAAAATTCTTCACACAGTGCGGGCTGGAGCCAGGAGCGGCATTGGCACCCGACACCGACCCCGCCCACCTTGGATCTGCCACGGTTGGCGAGATCACGGCCTTAGAATCATAGACTCATCGAAGGGTTACAGCACGGATGGAGGCAATTCAGCCTATCATGCCTGTGCCGGCTCTCTGCAAGAGCACGTCAGCTCCCCCTGCCCTTTCCCCGTAACCCTGCAAATTATTTTTCTTTCAGGTACTTATCCAATTCCCCTTTTGAAAGCCACAAATGAACCTGCCTCCACCACCCTTTCAGGCAGCGCATTCCAGATCCTAACCACTCGCTGCGTAAAAAGGTTTTTCCTCATGTTGCCTTTGGTACTTCTGCCAATCACCTTCAATCTACGTACTCTGGTTCTCGACCCTTCCGCCAATGGGAACAGTTTCCCTCTCTCTACTCTGTCCAGACTCCTCACGGTTTTGAACACCTCTATCAAATCACCAATCAACCTCTGCTGTAAGGAGAACAATATCATCATGTAACTGAAGATCCACATGCCTGGAATCATTCTTGCAAATCTTTTCTGCTAAAGAGCAGGGTTTTCTACTCCTGCAACTGAATCACCCGGAAGGTGCAAATAAATAACGACAGGAGGAGGCCATTAAGCCTCTCTCCGCCATTCAATTATATCATGGCTGATCAGTATCTTAACTCCATGATTCCGAAACCCTTAATAACCTTACTGAACAAAAATCTATCGATCTCAGTTTTGAAATTTTCAATTTACCCCCAACTTCAACAGCTTTTTTGAGGGAGAGAGTTCCAGATTTCCACTACCTTTAGTGTGAAGAAGTGCTTCCTGACATCACTACTGAATGGCTGAGCACTAATTTCAAGGTTATGCCCCCCCCCACCCACCTGAGGAAATAGTTTCTCTCTATCTACCCCATCAACTCCTTTAAATCATCCCTTAATCTTTGATACTTGAGGGAATACAGGCATGGTCTATTCAACCTGTCCTCATAATTTAACCATCTTCGCCCCACAAAATCATGATGTAGTCTGCCCAACTTATTGTTCATTAATTTAAATGTATGTAAATTACATTGGGCGGGGGGCGGGATTGGGGAAGGGTTCCCTAACAGCTGTGTGCGCCTCCCTTTTTTATGTCCCAGTATTTACTGCTCCTTGCTAACCCAATATCTCCAGGAACAGGAGAAAAGACCAGAAAAAACTGGCTCTTCAATCTTCTCACTGTCGGCAAAAAGGATGCTTATTTAGCGTGGCGATTTAAAAAGTATGAAAGGGTTAAAACCCAAAACATTAAACCTTTCAGATGCCGACGTCTCGAATTCCTTTCCTGCCCTTTCAGTTTTAATTTTAGATTTACATAGAATTACACAGGATATACAGCACTGAAACAGGGCATTCTGCCCAACCAGTCCATGCCCGCATTTATGCTCCACTCGAGCCTCCTCCCATCTTTCCTCATCTAACTCTATCAGCATAACCCTCAAATCTGCCACCAAGTTCATGGTCTACAGGGCTGTAGTAATACCCGCCCTCCTGTATGGCTCAGAGACGTGGACAATATCCAGTAGACACCTCAGATCGCTGGAGAAATATCACCAACGATGTCTCCGCAAGATCCTGCAAATCCCTTGGGAGGACAGACGCACCAACATTAGCGTCCTCGATCAGGCCCACATCCTCAGCATCAAAGCACTGACCACATTCGACCAGCTCCGTTGGGGAGGCCACATTGTCCACATGCCTGACACAAGACTCCCAAAGCAAGTGCTCTACTCGAAACTCCTACACGGCAAGTGAGCCCCAGGTGGGCAGAGGAAACATTTCAAGGACACCCTCAAACCCTCCTTGATAAAATGCAACATCCCCACCGACACCTGGGAGTCCCTGGCCAAAGACTAAGTGGAGGAGGTGCATCCGGGAGGGCGCTGAGCACCTCGAATCTCGTCGCCGAGAGCATGCAGAAAACAGGCGCAGGCAACGGAAGGAGCGTGTGGCAAACCAGTCCCACCCAACCCTTCCTTCAACGACTGTCTGTCCCACCTGTGACAGAGACTGTAATTCCCGTATTGGACTGTTCAGTCACCTGAGAACTCACTTTTAGAGTGGAAGCAAGTCTTCCTCGATTCCGAGGGACTGCCAATGATGATGATGATGAACCCTCAATCGCTTTCTCCTTCATATGCTTGTCTAGACTCTCCTTAAATGCATCTATACTATTCGCTTCAATAGTATATTGTGGTAGCGAGTTCCACATTCTCACCACTCTTTGGGTGAAGAAGTTTCTTCTGAATTCCCGGTTAGATTTGTTGGTGACTATCTTATATTGATGGTCTTTAGTTTTGCTCTTCCCCACAAGTTGAAACATTCTCTCCGTATCCACTCTACCAAAACCTTTCATAATTTTAATGACCTCTAATAGGTCTTCCAGCATTTACTCTTTGTAAATTGAGGGAGGCCATTCTAATCCAGATCTTACATTCTGGGGCAGGTTATGTTAATTAAAAAACGCTTGTTATCTGATACTTGGAGCTGGATTTTCAGTCTTCTGCCACCCCTTTTAGCGCCTGGAAGGGCGGCAATGGTGGCAGTAAGCACTTCTGGGCGGGCGGCCAGCTTCCAGCAACCCGCTGGGACAGTCCGTGCTGGTTTCAGCGGGAGTGCGGACTACTACCGCCGGGAAGAGGCGAGACAGTGTGCCCGATCCGTAGCGCTCTGCAGAACCCCCTGCTGGGACCGCCTGTGAAAGCGGGCGTTCCAAGCTGTAGCGGCTGCAGAGAGGTATGTAATGAGATTGTAAGAGAAGGGATAACCATCCGTGGCTAACTAAGGAAATAAGGGATGGTATCAAATTGAAAACAAGGCCATACAATGTGACCTAGATTAGTGGGAGGCCAGAGGATTGGGAAACATTTAAAAGCCAGCAAAGAACGACTAAAAAAAATGCTAAAGAGAGGGAAGATAGATTATGAAAGTAAACTAGCACGAAATATAAAAGTTTCTACAGCTACTTAAAAATTAAAAGAGTGGCGATAGTAAATTTGGCTTAAAGTAAATTGGGGAATTAATAATGGGGAACAAGGAAATGGCAGAGACATTGAACGAATATTCTGTATCAGTCTTCATGGTAGAAGATACTACAGACATCCCAATAGTGGTTAATCAAGAGGCTATAGGGAGGGAGGAACTTAATACAATCACTATCTTTAAAGAAGTAGTACTCAGTAAAATAATGGGACTAAAGGCGGACAAGTCCCCTAGCCCTGAAGGCTTGCATCCGGTTAAAGACATGGCTGCAGAGATAGTGGATGCATTGGTTGTAATTTACTAAAATTCCCTGGATTCTGGGGAGGTCCCAAAGGATTGGAAAACTGCAAATGTAACGTCCCTATTTAAAAAAGGAGGCAGACAGAAAACAGGAAACTATAGACAGTTAGCCTAACATCTGTTGTTGGGAAAATGCTGGAGTCCATTATTAAGGAACCAGTAACAGGACATTTGGAAAAGCATAATTCAATCAGAGTCAGCATAGTTTCATGAAAGAAAAATCATGTTTGACAAATTTCCAAGAGTTCTTTGAGGATGTAACGTGGAGGGTGGATAAGGGGGAACCAGTGGATGTGGTATATTTGGATTTCCAGAAGCATTCAATAAGGTGCCACATAAAAGGTTCCTGCACAAGGTAAATTTCATGAGGTTGGGGGTAATATATTCGCATGGTTACAGGATTGGCTAACTAACAGAAAACAAGAGAGTCATCAAAATGGGTCATTTTCCGATTAGTAACTAGTGGGGTGTCGCAGGGTTCGGTGCTGGGGCATCAACTATTTACAATCTATATTAATGACTTGGATGAAGGGATCGAGTGTAATGTAGCCAAGTTTGCTTATGATACAAAGATGGATGTGAAAGCAAATTGTGAGGAGGACACAAAAAATCTGCAAAGGGATATAGACAAGCTCAGTGAGTGGGCAACAATTTGGCAGATGGAGTATAATGTGGGAAAATGTGAGGTTATCCACTTCGGCAGAAAAAATAGAAAAGGAAATTATAATTTAATTATAATTGCAAAATGCTGCAGTACAGAGGGACCTGGGAGTACTTGTGCATGAAACACAAAAAGTTAGTAAGTAGGTACAGCAAGTAATCAGAAAGGCAAATGGAATGTTGGCCTTTATTGCAAGGGGGATAGAGTATAAAAGCAGGGAAGTCCTGCTACAACTGTACAGGGTACTGGTGAGGCCACACCTAGTGCGTACAGTTTTGGTCTCTGTATTTAAGTAGGATATACTTGCATTGGAGGCTGTTCAGAGAAGGTTCACTAAGTTGATTCCGGAGATGAGGGGGTTGACTTATGAAGATAGGTTGAGTAGGTTGGGCCTATACTCATTGGAGTTCAGAAGTATAAGAGGTGATCTTATCGAAACATATAAGATAATGAGGGGGCTCGACAAGGTGGATGCAGAGAGGATATTTCCACTCATAGGGGAAACTAAAACTAGTAGGTATAGCTTCAGAATTAGGGGCTGCCCATTTAAAACTGAGATGAGGAGAAATTTCTTCTCTCAGTGGGTTGTAAATCTGTGGAATTCTCTGCCCCAGAGAGCTGTGGAGGCTGGGTCATTAAATATATTTAAGGTGGAGATAGACAGATTTTTGAGCGATAAGGAAATAAAGGGTTACGGGGAGCGGGCAGGGAAGTGGAGCTGAGTCCATGATCAGATCAGACATGATCTTATTGAATGGAGGAGCAGGCTCGAGGAGCCAAATGGCCTGCTCCTGCTCCTATTTCTTATGTTTTTATGTTCATGTTTGCGATTTATGTTGTGGTGGCGAGAGTTATTTATTGGGAATGTTTTTGGTGGGTTTTTCTTTGGTGGGGGAGGAGGTTTCCCCCACAGGACTCTCTTAGAGCACTCCAAGACTGGCTGTTTAGCTCGGGATTTTCGCTTGATCAGCCAGCTTAATGACCTAAAAGATGTGTGCAACACCTCCGCCCCACACTCAGGGCCCAGTTGCCCAATTTTGCTGTCTGAGGTGTAAACTTTTCCCGGGCGCAAACTTTACCGCCTTGCCGCCATTACCGCCCCGAAATGAGCAGAACCAAAAATCCATCCACTGATGTTTCACTCTAGCTTCTCACCTCTCTGTTTCACTTCTGTCCCTAATTTATAGGTTAAATACTACCTCAAACATTGTAGCTTTATACTTTGCTGGGGTTTGATTAAAAAAGGGTTTGAAAAGGTAAATAGAGAAGATATTTCCACTTATGGGGGTGACCAGAACTAGGGGCCATAAGATAGTCACTAAAAAATCCAATTGGGAATTCAGGAGAAACTTCTTTATCAGAGAGCGTTTAGAATGAGGAACGCACTACCACAGGAAGTAGTTGAGACAAATAGCACATGCATTTAAGGGGATGTTGATAAATCACAAGGGAGAAAGGAATAGGAGGTTATGCTAATACATAAGAATATAAGAAATAGGAGCAGGAGCAGGAGTAGGCCATTTGGCCCCTCAATAAGGTTAGGTGAAGAGGGGTGGGAGGTGGCTTATGCGGTGCATAAACACTGGCATCGAACAGCTGGGCTGAATGGCCTGTTTGTGTCCCGTACATTCTATATAATTCGATGTGATTCTAAACTCGCCAATTGCCGATGCACCTGTTGTTCTTTGTCCCTGTTTTTTTGGATGCGCACATGTTTATCAAAAATGTAACACTCTCCCCCGTTCATCTCACAGTGGTGGGCAAAGCACATGAGAAGAATATTTCCCTTAGGTCCATTATCTTTCTGACAGATAACACATTGTAGGACTGGAAAAAAATGTACAAAAGACGATGAGAACTCGGGAGGGTTAGTGGCAAAGCCAGCTTCAGCGCATTAATAATATCCAAGCTAGAGGTTCATTTGTCAAGATAAACTGGGCCTGTCAAGGCTTCTGGGGCTGCTGATAACTCTTTTCCTACAGGGAAAGTTGAGCACTTGAAATGTAAATCTGTGGTGAATTATACTGTACTCAACAACAAGAAAAGAAAAAAACATTATTCTGCTTGGCTGGATTTCAAGACTGTCCTTCCTTCTGAGACACCCATTATTGACCGACATAAATGTGCTTGGCGTTGTCATGCCTGACTAGATCCAATTTGTCTGGATGGTGTCCTTGACACAACAGAACTGAGGTCATTCGAGACATCGCAGAGCCAACTGCAACCTGCACCAGGAACCTGACTGCAGTTGGAAGCCATGGCTGAAATTCAGCCCCTGCTCCCGACACGGAAAGTGGTTCCTTCCCGCCTCCTCCCCATCCCACCACCCCGCCTTCCCAACTTTCGTTTTGTCTCCTCGGACACAAATGGGCCATTCAAGACAGTCTCCATTGATCTCCATAACTGAGCTGTGCGCATTGGGTAAGTCGTTGGTGAGACATTTCCACTCGTCAGCCTTGTACCTGAGGCTTTGCCTCGGGCCCTGAATCGGAAACTGGATGGATGTGGTAAACTGTCTCTATCCTGAGGTAACAATTGAACAATTGTTGAGAAGACATTGCAGAGTAAAAGAAATGCACTTGAATAATACTGTAATGCGTTTGCTTCGTGGGTTCTTTGCTGAAGAATTCATAGCAACACATTGCTATTCAGAACTAGTTGGCTTATCAGCAAAAGGTTCAACAATCATACTGCACATTACCATTTCATACGCAAGGCTCACAACCATCTGCCTCATCATGGATCCCCCGAGCCATCCTCATCTCAGAGGGACTGCCTAAGAAGAAGTGTTTCCAAATCCCTCCATGCCCTCACCCCTTCCTATCTCTGTTACCTCCTCCAGCCCCACAACCCCTCGAGATATCTGCGCTCCTCCGATTCTGGCGTCTTGAGCATCCCTGATTTTAATCGCTCAACCATCGGTGGTCGTGCCTTCAGATGCCTGGGCCCCAAGCTCTGGAATTCCCTCCCTGCAACTCTCTGCCTCTCTACCTCTCTTTCCTCCTTGGACTCTCGGAGAATCAAGGGATATGGGCATCGGGTGGGAAAGTGGAGTTGAGTTCAAAGATCAGCCATAATCTCATTGAACGGCGGAGCAGGCTCGAGGGGCCGTATGACCTGCTCCTGCTCCTGTTTCTTATGTTCTTATGTCGTGTGAAAATCGTGCGCTGTTGAACGCATGAGTAGAAATTCACCAACCGCTGACTCCTGGAGCCTTATGACGGTAACGGAGAGAGGGAAAGAAAGAAATACTTACATTTATATCGTGTCTTTCACGACCACCAATCACACCCAATGAAGTACTTTTGGAGTGCAATCACTGTTGTAATGTGGGAAACGCAACAGCTAATTTGCGCACAAGCAAGCTCCCACAAACAGCAATGTGCCAATGACCAGATAATCTGTTTTTTTAATGTCGAATGAGGGATAAATATTGGCCAGGACACCGGGGATAACTTCCCTGCTCTTCTTCGAAATGGTGCCACAGGATCTTTTACGCCAATCTGAGAGAGCAGACGGGGCCTCGGTTTAACGTCTCATCCGAAAGACGGCACACGCCGACAGTGCAGTGCTCCCTCAACATTGCACTGGAGAGTCAGCCTAGATTTATGTGCTCAAATTCCTGGAGCGGGGCTTGAACCCACAATCTTCTGACTCAGAGGTGAGTGTGCTACCCATGGAGACACGGGTGAGAAGGTAGAACGGTTTTGGGATGGGAATCCCAGAGGGAAGAGACTTGGTAGCTGAAAGTGCATCCTCCAATTGTGAAGCAGAGTTGGGTGGGGCAACCAGAAGAAACCTGTGGTCAGAAGAAGTGAGTACAGTTCGGGACGTTATCATGAGGAATATCTCCACATAGGACAGAGTAAGGGCTCACTTTCACAATTAGGCCAAGATGTCCAGGAAGTCGCCATTAAAAAAGACACAGTCCGGTGACTGACTGACCTGTTCTGCACCATGCTCATCACCATCCAGTCAGGAGCGTATACATTCTTGCCAATAAGATCTTTAAACATGATGAAGGTCTCCATCAGGAAGTCCTGTGAAGACAAAAGTCAGTCAGGGTAGAACACATGATTGTAATATAGAGCTCCCCCTAATGAACTACTGCTCCACCTAGTGGACCGTTGTGGTAATAAATATAATAAAAGGATCATGTGACAAGTTCACATGACAAGTTCCTGTAGAGCCACTGATATGTGTGTGTTAGCGATGTCGTAAAGAATATATTACAATGATTTGAGGATTTTTCACTATGAAACATATCAGTGTTTTCAATGCAACAAATCAAACAATCGCCAGATTACTTGTTCCCTGATAGCTTCGTTGTTAAATACATCACCGAGCAGAAATGAGTCGAACAAACCAAGCGGGCAATGTTGCAAAGTTGCACTCCTGCCATGGGGCCTGGTTCCTCTGCCAAGTGGGTCGGTAACCAGGGGTCTTAGATTTAAAATAATTGGCAAAAGAACCAGGGGAGAAATGAGTTGTAGTTCTTTTCAAACAGATAGCTGTTAAGATCTGGAACGCACGACCTGAAAGGGCATCAAATTCTTACGAACTATCAACAGGCAATTGGGCATGGTCTTGAAGAGGACTAAATTGCCGGATTATGTGGAAAAAGTCCGGGCTGCGGGACTAAACTGGGCAGCTTCTTTCAAAGAGCCAGCACAGGCACGAAGGGCCGAATGGCCTCCTTCTGTGCTGTGAGAGTCTATGATTGGAATAGACGACTGGAATTTGCATTCTAATGGTGCAAGACCCTGGAGAGTGTCTGCTTGATTTTCCACATTCAGCCTGACTCAATACAATTTCACCGTAGGAAAGCCCAATCCACATCATCATCATCACCATAGGCAGTCCCTCGAAACCGAGGAAGACTTGCTTCCACTCTAAAAGTGAGTTCTCAGGTGATTGTACAGTCCGATACTGGAATTACAGTCTCTTGTCACAGGTGGGACAGACAGTGGTTGAAGGAAAGGGTGGGTGGGGGAGTCTGGTTTGCCGCACGCTCCTTCCGCTGCCTGCGCTTGTCTTCTGCATGCTCTCGGTGACGAGACTCGAGGTGCTCAGCGCCCTCCTGGATGCTCTTCCTCCACTTAGGGCGGTCTTTGGCCAGGGACCCCCAGGTGCCAGTGGGAATGTTGCATTTTATCAAGGAGGCTTTGAGGGTGTCCTTGAAACGTTCCCTCTGCTCACCTGGGGATCGCCTGCCGTGTAGGAGTTCTGAGCAGAGCGCTTGCTTTGGGTGTCTTGTGTCAGGCGTGCAAACAACGTGGCTGGCTGGTCGAGTGTGTGGTCAGGTTAGTGGATTGGGCAGTTAGGTTTGTGGCCCACACAGTTAGTGGATTAGGTTTAGGTGGATTGGTAAAGGTCAAGTCAGTAGATGAGGTAGTTAGGCGCTTGTTTAGCATTGTGTTATCTGGTCTCAGCGGCTACAGTAAGGGTGAGCCAATCAGCCTTGGAGTCCCTGGAATAGGGATGAGAAAGTGATGATTAGCTCTTAATCTCACTCTTCACTGCTACTACCTGCCGCTGACAAGCTCACAGAAAGAAATTCCCATCCCGAAAGGGGGCGTGGGGCGCGGGGGGCGGGGGGGATGAGGTGCCTGGGGGAAGCGAACTTGCTTCAAAATTTGGGGTGTAATCTCGACCCGGTGCAACATTGCCCACGAAAGAAAGAAAAGAAAATTTTGCATTTCTTTAGCACCTTTCACGACCTCAGATAATCCCAAAGCGCTTTACAGTCAATGAAGTACTTTTGAACTGTAGTCACGTTTGTGATGTAGAAAACGCGGCCGCCAATTTGCGCACAGCAAGCTCCCACAAACAGCAATGTGATCATGACCAGATAATCTATTTTAATGTCGTTGATTTTGGCCGGGACATAAGGGAGAACTCCCCTGCTCTTCTTCAAATTAGTACCATGGGATCTTTTACATTTACCTTAAGAGTGGCGACTTAGAAGTTTACCGTCTCATCTGAAAGACGGCACCTCCCTCAGCACTGCACTGTGTCAGCCGAGATTTTTGTGCGCAAGTCTCTGGAGTGGGACTTGAATCTGCAACCTTCTGTCACAGAGGTGAGAGTGCTGCCCACTGAGTTACGGCTGACAATAAACTGCATTGCCGAGGTGGATAGTGGTTATATTACTGGACGAGTTAATCCAGAGGCTTGGATTTGTAGTCAAGAGAATGCGAGTTCAACCCTCACTGTCAGCAGTTTGAGAATTTTAATTCAGTTCAAAAATCCAGAAATAAAAACCAGTAAAACGTGACCATGAAACTGGGGGCTTGTCGTAAAAACCCAATTGGTTCACTTAATTTCATTGAGGGAAGGAAACCTGCCGTCCGTACCCAGTCTGGGCCTATATATGACACACCAATGTGTGTCGTATGAGGACTCTGAATGGTCCTCAGTAATGGCCTAGCAAACTACTCGATTGTGGTAATGCGGGAAGAAATGGTAATAAATACCAGACTTGCCAGCGTCATCTAAATCCCGAGAAAGAAGTTGTCATGACCTGGAACGCCCAACATGAAAGGCTGGTGGAACCAAATTCATAGTAACTTTCAAAAGGGAAAGGGATATGTGCTTGAAAAAAAAATTGCTTGGCTTTGGAGGAGTGGGACTAATTGGAGAGCTCTTACAAACAGCTGGCACAGGTATGATGGGCCGAATGGCCTCCTTCTGTGCTGTGTCCTTCTATGATTCTAATCCGCCCACTTCGGATTGACGACTGTTGAGGAGAAAGTCTGAAGGCTGCTGTAAGGAGTTAAGTTGGCTCGGCTATGATGACGGACCGACGGGCAAAGAGCCTCCCGCCCGCCAGCACTCAGGCCCCAGCACCATGAGTAAAGGACGCCCACCTGAATCAGGTAACTGGAGGCTGCCGCGGGACTGTGCTCCCTCAGGAGGGTCAGGATTGGGGCTGACAGTAGCGAGGAGAATCAGAAGTACTGACGCTGATGCCGACTGCTTCATGTTATTCAGCGGGGACTCCTCAAGATTTCCGTACAAGTTCTTGCAAATGACCCATTTAATATTTTGCAGGAAGAGAGAACACAGCCGAGGACCTGTGTTTTTTTTCCACATTACTTTACCCCTAGGGACTGAAAGGCTTTGATTAATTTTAGCATCCCTTGAATTTTACATAAAATAGCTGCTGCAGAGGGATCGATTGAAACAACTCCCGACAGAAGACTTCATACGAAAAAGTAAGAGATTTCCTTTGCGCACGTTGAACTGCCGCATATGCAGGAGAAGCACTGTGGGTGTCAAGAGAGGGAAGGTAGAGTCACTCGAGAGTCTTTGTTGAAGCAGCTCGGCACCGTGATCACTTGAACGTTTGCAGAGGCGGAGCCTCGGGATGGCAAATGGACTGAGTTCAATCAGGGGCCGATGCCCACAGTTCCCTTGTTAGATTAGCTAGGGCCTTGTCCAATTTACTCTTTCACAGGACCTAGGGGCCGCTGGCAAGGCCAGCATTTATTGCCCATCCCTAATTGCCCTTGAGAAGGTGGTGGTGAGTCACTTTATACAACTGAGTGACCTGCTGGACCATTTCAGAGGGGCAGTTAAGAGTCAACCACATTGCTGTGGGTCTGGAGTCACCTATAGGCCAGACCAGGTAAGGACGGCAGACTTCCTTCCCATAAGTGAACCAGATGGGTTTTTACAGGTAGTTTCATGGTCACCATTATTAATACTAGCTTTCTATTCCAGATTTAAAAAAAAAAAATTATTTCATTGACTGAAGTTAAATTCCCCAGTTACTGTAGTGGGATTTGAACTCAAATTTCATGGTCATTAGTCTGGGCCTCTGGATTACTAGCCCCGTAACACAACCATGATGTTGCCGTACCTATCATGGACCAACTGCACAAGCACATAAATAAAGTCACAGAAGCTTGTGTCAGCTGTGGCTCAGTGGGTATAACAGTTGCCTTTGAGACAGACGGTTGTGGGTTTCAGTCCCACTCCAGAGATTTGAGCACATAAATCCAGGCTGACACTCCAGTGCAGTGCTGAGGGAGTGTTGGAGATGCCGTCTTTTGGATGAGACGTTAAACTGAGGCCCAGGTGGACGTAAAAGATCCTATTTCGAAGAAGAGCAGAAGAGTTATCCCCGGTTTCCTGGCCAATATTTATCCCTCAATCAGCATCGTTAAAACAGATTATCTGGTCATTATCACACTGCTGTTTGTGGGAGCTTGCTGTGCACACATTGGCTGCCGTGTTTCCAACGTCACAACAGTGACTACACTCCAAAAGTACTTTACTGGCTATAAGGTGCTTTGAGACGTCTGGTGGTTGTGAAAGGCGCTATATGAATGCAAGTCTTTCTTTCTTTTTCTTTTTGTTCAACTGTGGAGTTTGAGGTGTGGATAACAACATATAGTTAGAAGGGAATTGCATCTTTGCTTAAAAAGGGAAAGGTTGCAGGGCTGTGGGGAAAGAGCGGCGAGGGGTGGGACTAATTGCTCTTTCAGAGACCACGGCACGGACACGATGGGCAAAATGGCCTCGTTCTGTGCTGTCTGATATTATGGAGTAGAGATGGGTGTGTGAGAGATTGAGTGAGTGGGACACGGGGAGATCTCTGCATCAAGTTGAGAGCATACCTAATCACAATTGAAAGAGATTTCTTCAACAGCACCTTGACCACCTCTTCTTCTTCTTCTTAGACAGTCGCTCGGAGTCGAGCATGACTTGCTTCCACACTAAAATGGTGGCTGATGCCAGGTCCCGAATTCATTTTAATGGGTGGAAGTAGCCTGTGCGTGAATTCTTTTGACGTGGGGTGGCCGTTGCACACCAGTTGTCACAAGGGCTTGACAGAGTAAGGTCTTGGTCCAATGGCAAGGGAATCCAAGACCTTACCACCTAGAAAGACAAGGGCAGCAGGAGCACAGGAACACCAGCATCTCCAACTTCCCCTCTAAGTCACACACCATCCTGACTTGGAAATATATCAGGCGTTCCTTCTTCATCGCTGGGTCAAAATCCTGGAACTCCTTCCCTAACAGCATTGTGGGAGTATCTTCACCACACGGAATGCAGCGGTTCAAGAATGCGGTTCACAAACCACCTTCTCAAGGGCAATTAGGGATGGCCAATAAATGCCGGCCTTGCCAGTGACGCCCACATCCCAGGAACCAATAAAAAAAAGATTGGCCTCACTGTTACTCATGAGAGACAGAGCGAGACAAACAGAGAGAGGCAGAAAGAAAGTATGGATAGTCACGCTTGCGCGTGAGAGGTTAATTGGGATCTAATGAGGCAGATCACATTGTTTAATGGCACTGCGAAGAAATCAGCAAGCCATTCCACTCTCATCCCAGGAGATCTTTGAAGTGAACGAATACGATACTGACAGGGGTCCCTTTTACTTCTCTGGACCAATACCAGTTCAGAGTTAAGCCAGCGTCTGTATGCCATTTATTCTCACTCTCTTATGTAAAACAAATTGGTTCAATGCCAGTCCATATTGAATTTGTTCTGTGTGTGCCATTTACTTTCTAACTCTGTTAGAAGAAGAAAAGTTTGCATTTCTGCTCATTCGATCTGATGCATTTTGATTAGCCCGACAGTCCTATTCTCCTCCTTTCCTCAAAGTGCTAACTGTCCCTTGGCCCACTTGTTCTGCAGCGACTGGCAGCCTGCCAAAGTTAAGCAAGTGTATGCAATACTTGGCTTTGTAAATAGAAGCATAGAAACATAGAAAATAGGTGCAGGAGTAGGCCATTCGGCCCTTCTAGCCTGCACCGCCATTCAATGAGTTCGTGGCTGAACATGCAACTTCAGTACCCCATTCCTGCTTTCTCACCATACCCCTTGATCCCCCTAGTAGTAAGGACTTCATCTAACTCCTTTTTGAATATATTTAGTGAATTGGCCTCAACAACTTTCTGTGGTAGAGAATTCCACAGGTTCACCACTCTCTGGGTGAAGAAATTCCTCCTCATCTCGGTCCTAAATGGCTTCCCCCTTATCCTTAGACTGTGTCCCCTGGTTCTGGACTTCCCCAACATTGGGAACATTCTTCCTGCATCTAACCTGTCTAACCCCGTCAGAATTTTAAACGTTTCTATGAGGTCGCCTCTCATTCTTCTGAACTCCAGTGAATACAAGCCCAGTTGATCCAGTCTTTCTTGATATGTCAGTCCCGCCATCCCGGGAATCAGTCTGGTGAACTTTCGCTGCACTCCCTCAATAGCAAGAATGTCCTTCCTCAGGTTAGGAGACCAAAACTGTACACAATACTCCAGGTGTGGCCTCACCAAGGCCCTGTACAACTGTAGCAATACCTCCCTGCCCCTGTACTCAAATCCCCTCGCTATGAAGGCCAACATGCCATTTGCTTTCTTAACCGACTGCTGTACCTGCATGCCAACCTTCAATGACTGATGTACCATGACACCCAGGTCTCGTTGCACCTCCCCTTTTCCTAATCTGAATCCAAAACCAAGCAAGTAATACAACTCTCTGGTTAGAAAAGAAAGGACACACTTGCATTTATATAGAGCCTTTCACGCCCTCAGGATGTTCCAAAGCGCTTTACAGCCAATGAAGTACTTTTTGGGGTGTAGTCACTGTTGTAATTCTTCTCTCTGAGGGTTGTAAATCTGTGGAATTTGCTGCCTCGGAGAGCTGTGGCACCTGGGTCATTGAATAAATTTAAGACAGATATAGACAGTTTCTTAACCGATAAGGGAATAAAGGGTTATGGGGAACGGGCAGGGAAGTGGACCTGAGTCCATGATCAGATTAGCCATGATCTTATTAAATGCCGGAGCAGGCTCGAGGGGCCGTATGGTCTACTCCTGCTCCTATTTCTTATGTTCTTATGTAATGTAGGAAAGGCGGCAGCCAATTTGCGCACAGCAACGTGATAATGATTAGATCATGTTTTAGTGATGTTAATTGAGGGATTAATATTGGCCAGGAATCTGGAAATGGCTCCCCTGCTCTTCTTCAAAATAATGCCGTGGGATGTCTTTTAAGTCCACCTGAGAGGACAGATAGGGCCTCATTTTAACACCTCATCGAAAAGACAGCACCTCAGACAGTGCTGCGCTCCCTCTGCACTGCAATGGAGTGTCAGCTGAGGTTTTTGTGCTCAAGCCCCTGGAGTGGGGCTATGAAACCATAACCTTCTGACTCAGAGGCGAGAGTGCTACCCACTGAGCCACAGCTGATGTGGTTGGACCACAGCTGGAGCGTTGCGTCCAACTCTGGGCACCACACTTTAGGAAGGATGTCCATGCCTTGGGGATGGTGCAGAGGAGGTTTACCAGGATAGCACCAGGGATGAGGGACTTCAGCTATGTGGAGAGATTGGAGAAGCTGGGACTGTTCTTCTTAGAGCAGAGAAGTTCAACGGGAGACGGAAATGATGAGGGGTTTGAATAGAGCAAGTCGGAAGAAACTATATCCGCTGGCAAGTGCATTGGTAACCAGAGATCATAGATTTAAAATAATTGGCAAAAGAACCAGAGGGGAAATAAAGAAATTTTTTAACACAGAGGATTGTTAAGATCTGCAACGCACTACCATAGGAACTTTCAAAAGGATATGGGACATGTACTTGAAGAGGTCTATTTTGCAGGGTTATGAGGAAAAAGCTGGAATGTGGAACTGCTCTATCAAAGAGCCGGCACAGGCACGATGGACGAATGTCCTCCTTCTGTGCTGCAAGTCTCTCCGATTCTATCTGCTGCTTGTGGCATCTAGCTATGTACAAGTTGATTGGAATGTTTTCTACCCTACAACAGTGACTGCACTTCAAATGTTCTGTTGTAAAGTCATCGACCTGAAACATGCATTTTTTTCTTTGCCTGGCTCCCAGCCCGGAAGTCAGCCTGGTTGACAGGCTTGGCTTCCAGTTGGGTAGAGGGCACTGCGGAGCAGTGCGCAGGAGCAGGTTAGAAAGCTGCAGCTGCTACTGGGAGCGTGGGTGGCGAGTGGGGAGGGGGGGGGGTTTTGAAACTTTGCATCCAAACAGGCCCAATGGAGAGAAGTAAAGCAGAGGCCATACATTGTGCATAGGTCACTGTACCGGCCGTGGCTCAGTGCGTAACTCTCTTGTTTCTAGGTCGTGAAAATTGTGGATTCCAGTCCCACGCCAGAGAATTAAGTGCAAAAATCAAGGCTGACTGACAGTGCAGTGCTGAGGGAATGCTACACTATCTTTCGAATGAGACGTAAAACCAAGATGCTGTCTTCCCTCTCAAGTGGAGGTAAAAGATCCCACAGCGCTATTTTGAAGAGGAGTAGGGGAGTTATCCCTGGTGTCCTGGCCAAAATTTATCCCTCAATCAACATCACATAAAAAACAGATTATCTTGTCATTGTCACATTGCTGTTTATGGGAGTTTGCTAAGTGCAAATTGGCTGCAGCATTTCCTACATTACACCAGTGACTGCATTTCAAGTAGTACTTCATTGGTTGTAAAGTACTTTGGGATGTCTGGTGGTCATAAAAAGTTGCTATACAAATCCAAGTCTTTCTTTTTCCAATCCTGCAGTGGGGAGCGATCTAGGGCGGTATGGGGGCGGTGCTCTGATCACCAACCACGAGGGGGGGGTTATGTATGGGGGACTGAATGGGAGGAGGGGACCAATCTGGGGGGTTGGGGGGATGGTCTGATTACCAACTCCCACCACCTATGTATGGGGGTCCGATCCAAGGGAAGAATGTTAGCTTGGGATGCCGGGGGAAGCACTCCTGCCTACTCCTGGCCCACAAGCAATGCAGTGAAAGCACTTACCAACTTCTCCCCGAAGCTGTCTTTGCCTCCCTTTATCTGCCGGGTTTCCCGAAACCTGGAAAAACCGGCTGGCACAGGTTTAAATCTGGTTTAAATAGCCAACTCGCCTCCTGGGCGCAAGTTGGTTGCCTGCAAACCCCCGACCCCCCGCCCCCCACACCGACATTCCCCACATGTAGTCCTTACTACTAGGGGGATCAAGGGGTATGGCGAGAAAGCAGGAATGGGGTACTGAAGTTGCATGTTCAGCCATGAACTCATTGAATGGCGGTGCAGGCTCGAAGGGCCGAATGGCCTATTCCTGCACCTATTTTCTATGTTTCTATGTTTCTATCCCGCCTCTGTTAAAAATGGAAGTGGGCGTGTTGGAGGCGAGTTGGGGCCGGGTTGGAGATTTTAAACATTTTAACACTACACCCGACCCCAACCCACCTGTTTTGGAGGGTTAAAATTCACCCCGTTCACTCTGTGTTTCTCTCTCCACAGATGAGGCCTGCCCTGCTGAGTACTTCCAGCACTTTCTATTTTTATTTCAGCTTCCAACAGCCGCAGTATTTTGCTTCTGCTTTACACTTCAGAGGTACTTCATTGGCTGTAAAGTGTTTTATTGAACCCAACCTATCAGGGAAGCCTCTTAATCTCTTCAACAATCTATTCAGCTCCATTCCAGTAGCAATAACATTGACAAAAAATAAAAATCCATTGCAATATTTGGACAATTTGCGATAAGATCTTGCTATTTACACAGCCTCGAAGAACATCAGGAAGTAATTTTGTTTCAGAATGATGAAGCCTATTCCCTGAACGCACAAATCAAAAGCTATTGTCACAAAGGTTTTTGTTCTTTCCCCATACATGAGGCAAATGCACCGATGCTCAGAACCTTACAGCACAGGAGGCCAGTCGGCCTATCGTGACTGTGCCAGCTCTCTGAAAGAGTGATCCAATTAGTCCCACAACCTCACTGCTCTTTCCCCAAAGCCGTTCCTCATTTCTTCTTTTCAAATAAATATCCAATTCTCTTCTGAACATCACTACTGAAGCTGCTTCTACCAGCCTTCCAGGCAGTGCATTCCAGATCGTAATAACTCGCTGCGTAAAAAAATCTTCTTCTCATTTCCCTCCTTTGGTTACCGACCCACTTGCAGGTGGAAACAGTTTCTCTCCATCTACTCACTAAAAACCCATTTTTTGGCAACACACAGTTTGTATCTCTGAGATCATCTTGTCTGGAAGACCAACCTCCTGCTCCCTCGATCCTATTCCCACTAAATTACTGACCACCGAACTTCCCTTCCTGGTCCTCATGCTAGCTGATATTGTCAATGATTTCCTCTTCTCTGGTATTGACCCAGGCCCTTTAATACCCGTCATCATCACCCATTTCCTCAAAGTACCATTAACCCTTCTGTGCTTGCAAACTACTGCCCAGTGTCAGCTGTGGCTCAGTGCGTAGTACTCTCACCTCTGGTGTTAAGTAGGTTGTGGGTTTAAGTCCCACTCCAAGGACTCGACCACAAAAAAAAATCTAAGTTAACAATCCAGTGCAGTGCCGAGGGAGCGCTGCACTGTCAGAGATGCTGTCTTTTGGATGAGACGTTAAACCGAGGCCCAGTCTGCCCTCTCAACATAAAAGATCCCATGGCACTATTTCGAAGAAGAGATGGCGAGTTATCCCTGGTGTCCTGGCCAATATTTATCCCTCAATCAACATAACAAAAACAAACCAGATTGTCTGGTCATTATCACATTACTGTTTGTGAGAGCTTACTGTGCGCAAATTGGCTGCAGTGTTTCCCAAATTACAGCAGTGACTACACTCCAAAAGTACGTCATTGTCTGTAAAGCGCTTTGAGATGTCCAGCGCTCGGGAAAGGCTCTGTATAAATGCAGGTCTTCATTTTTCTTTCTTTCTTTTCTAACCTCCCAAACCTCTCCAAAGTCCTTGAACGTGTTGTCACCTCCCAAATCCGTGCCCATCTTTCCCGCAACTTCATGTACGAATCTCTCCAATCCGGTTTCCACCCCGTTACACTATCAAAACAGCCCTTATCAAAGTCACAAATAACATCCAATGTGACTGTGACTGTGGTAAACCCATCCTCCTCCATCTTGATCTATCTGCAACCTTTGACATGGTCGACCACTCCATCTTCCTCCAATGCTTCTCCACTGTCATCCAGCTGGGTGGGACTGCACTGGCCTGGTTCTATTCTTATCTATATAATCGTAGCCAGAGTGTAATGGCAGTAAGGGCCTCTCTTCCCACACCCGCATCGTTACCTCTGGTGTCCCCCAAGGATCTATCCTTTTCCCCTCCTATTTGTCATCTACACGTTGCCCCTCTGCGATATTATCCGGATACACAGCATCGGTTTCCACATGTACGCTGACAATACTCAGCTCTACCGCTCCACCACTTCTCTCAATCTTTGATTTGTCACACTACTTGTCCGACATCCAGTACTAGATGAGCAGAAATTTCCTCCAATTGGGAAGACCAAAGCCATTGGGCTCAATGCTGATTTTTGGCGCCCAGGAGGATGAATGGCTGATTTTTTTGTGCCTGATTGCGCCGAAAAAAAAAGATCCAACTTCCACCGAAGTAAAATTTAATTTTGCCGCTGCAGTACCCGAAGGTAAGTCTGGGGGTGGAGCTTCAAGTGTGTGGCGAAAAGTCTCTGAGCATGCGCCGGGGAAAAAAAAATCACTTTTTCCCCGTGACGGGTGTGCCCACGCATCCACAGTGAACTTCCTGGTCTGGATCAAGAGCTCATGAGAACCCATTTGGATCGGAGCTGGATCTGGACATTTAAATTTTAGCTGCAAAAGATGAATCGAAGGGAAGGGGAAGGAGAAGGAGCAGGGGAAGGGCCAAGAGATTTCTAGCAGAAGAAATTGAGCCCCTGGTAGACATTATTGGGAGGGGATGGGATGTGCTTGAGAACAAATGAAGAATGGGACAAAAGAAACTGAAACCCTCTCTACTAGCAAAACTTTGGGAAGAAGTTGCAGAAGAGCTCAATGTAGTGACCATGACCCCGAGAAGTGGCCCGCAGGTCAAAAAGAAGTGGCAGGACCTTGGCCAAGCAGTTACTGTAAAATTATTTATTTATGCACTGCAATAATATTTGTAAGTGTGACTAATATGCATGTGTATGTGTGTGAGAGCAGAAGAACCCTCTCTTAAAATGTTCTACATAAGAACATAAGTAGAAGCAGGAGTAGGCCATGTGGCCCCTCGAGCCTGCTCCGCCATTTAGTACGATCATGGCTGATCCGATCATGGACTCTGCTCCACTTCCCTGCCCGCTCCTCATAACCCCTTATTCCCTTATCGGTTAAGAAACTGTCTATCTCTGTCTTAATTTTATTCAATGACCCAACTTCCATAGCTCTCTGAGGCAGCAAATTCCACAGATTTACAATCCTCTGAGAGAAGAAATTCCTCCTCATTTCAGTTTTAAATGGGCGGCCCCTTATTCTAAGATCATGCCCTCTAGTTCTAGTCTCCCTCATCAGTGCAAACATCCTCTCTGCATCCACCTTGTCAAGCCCCCTCATAATCATATACGCTTTGATAAGATCACCTCTCATTCTTCTGAATTCCAATGAGTGGAGGCCCAACCTACTCAACCTTTCCTCATAAGTCAACCCCCTCATCTCCGGAATCAACCTAGTGAATCTTCTCTGAACTGCCTCCAAAGCAAGGATATCCTTTCTTAAATATGAACACTAAAACTGTACGCAGTACTCTCGGTGTGGCCTCACCAATATTCTGTATAACTGTAGCAAGACTTCCCTGCTTTTATACTCCATCCCCTTTGCAATAAAGGCCAGATTCCATTGGCCTTCGTGATCACTTGCTGTACCTGCATACTAACTTTTTGTGTTTCATGCACCAGGACTTCCTTTTGTACTGCAGCACTTGCAATTTTTCTCCATTTAAATAATAACTTGCTCTTCGATTTTTTTCTGCCAAAGTGCATAACCTCGCACTTTCCAACATTATACCATCTGCCAAATTTTTGCCCACTCATTTATTTCTATTTTCATCTTTGCAGAGGAAGGTGTCACAGATCAAGCGAGAAAGGTCAAAAACTGGAGGAGATGCGCCAAGAAGGCTGCAACTAATAGCTGTTGAACAGAGGATCGCTGACATGATTAAATCTCGCAAGAGAAGATCAACCACCAATGTGGAAGCTGGGCCCAGGTTACTGAGAGAGGGTAAGCCCTGCAAATTGCACCGTCTGGGTTGGCATCGTGGTCTTTGAAAAGAGTCTGCGCTGTGTGACCCGCATACTCATGTAACCCTGCCCCCTCTCCTGCTGCTAACCAAACATCTGCTCTGTTATGTTTTGCAGATGTTGTGCATCAGGAAGTGACAGAAGCTGAAGCAGAAGTAGAAGCAGAGCGTGATCAGGGAGCCTTCAGTCCAGATATTCTTCATCAACATCAGGACGAGGATGAGCTGGAGAATAAAGGGCAGCAGGAAGACCCCAATACTGAGATGTTTACATTGGAATTGGAACCGGTGAACCCCCTGAGGGTCCCAAGCTGTTTACTGAGTGATGCAACCGACCCAACATTTCATGGTGTACAGTCTGAGGTTGCGGCTCCCAGTGGGTTGCAGCAAGCCACACCTGGGAGACGGCCGAGGAGGGTGGGTAGGAGAGCTCAACCTGAAATGCAGGATGCAGGGTGTTATATATGTATACTTGTATATACTCCGTACAGCCACCAGAGGGTTCATTCCCTGGAGTCCCAAAGGATCCCATAATCCCTTGGGAGCACAGGTATTTAAGAAGGCTTCACAGGTTGGAGAGGCACTCTGGAGACCTGGAATAAAAGACTAAGGCCACACTTTACTTTGAGCTCACAGTGTTCAGCCTGATTCTTTCTCCATACACAACACAGGGGACATAGGACAGCTCATGGGAATGAGTGGGGAGAGCATTGAGCTAACGAGATCGCTCCTGGGCACCATGGGTCGGGTGAGGGTAGAATTAGCGGGACTGTCAGTTAAAGTAGCAACACTGTCTGGAGGAATGGGAACAGTGTCAGGACAGATGAGGGAGGGGATTTCGGAGATTAGAGAGGGAATGTCGGAGATAACTGCTGCAATAAGTGGACACACCTAGGCTGTCATTGTCCAACAGCAATTGGCAACATCAACTGCTGCCACTCACTTTCCAATCCCCAAACCAACCTCAGGTAGTGTGCTGCGGGTTGATCCACAGGCTGAAGAAGAGTCCGAAGAGGAACCCGGGCCTTCCACAGTGCTGTCTGCTAGGTCTGTCCCTGTCCAACCCCACCAACAACAAATGCGCCGTCGCTCAGAAAAGAGAAAAAACCTTGGGATCAGGGGAAGGAAGCAGAAGTCTGCGACAATGGGAACGGGTAGGTGTAGAGCCAACAACATAGGCAAGAGGGGTGCACAGTACTACGGTCTTTGAATAAGGGGGAGGAGAGATGGCTGCGGCTAGAGTTTGTTTGTTTGATGCTGCTACTTGTTGTTTTCTTCATTGAAAAGTTTCAAGTTTGATACAAAATGTTTTATTTAAGTTAAGTACAACTGTACAAATGTTTAATAAACCTAATTATTTTAAAAATTTAACCAGAATCCTGCACATTATTTTTTGAATTAAAGCAACATAAACAAACACAATATTACGTACATTATTATGTACATTATTATTTTCAGACTAACAGGTGCAAAGGTTCAACACTGTCGGGCCGTTTAGCCTTCAGGCAGTAAAGTGATCATGGATTAGCCACTGACACAAGTCTCTAGCTATTGCTACACGTGCACGAGGCTGCCTCCTCCACCGTCGTCCTGCGGGTTGAGGTGGTGGCATGGGTTTGTCCTCATCCTCCTGCTGCTCCTCCTCCTCCTCGTCAGCCTCCTCATCTTCCTCTTTCCCCCCACACTCGCCTCAGGAGGATCTTCAATGTCCAGGGCCTGGCCCCTCATGATGGCCAAGTTGTGTAGCATGCAGCACACGACAGTGAACTGACCGACGTGGTGAGGGGAGTATTGCAGGCGGCCTCCAGAGTGGTCCAGGCATCGGAAACGATGCTTCAGTATGCCAATTGTCGCTCTATGATGCTCCGTGTTGTTATGCGCGACATGTTGTACCGACCCTCTGGCTCAGTGCGGGGATTGCGTAGGGGGGGTCATAAGCCAGGCGGCGAGCCCGTACCCTTTGTCCCCAAGCAACCAACTGAGCCCTTTGGCAGCTCCTGAAACATCGCAGATATAACACTCTCATGTAGAATAAAAGCATAATGGATGCTACCTGGATATTTCACATCCACTGCAATGATCCGATGCATATCGTCGCAGGCGAGCTGGACATTTAGGGAATGGAATGCTTTCCTGTTGCGATAAACCTCGGAGTCATCCAAAGGTGCTGTCAGGGTGATGTGGGTACAGTCAATCGCAGCCTGTACCTTTGGGAAGCCAGCAATTCTGGAGAACCCCACAGCCCTCTCTCGCATTGCTTGCGTGGTGATAGTGAAATTGATTTACTGGGCCCTTTTGGCATACAATGCAGCAGTCACCTGTCAAATGCAGCAATGTGTGGCGTGCTGCAAGATGCAGCACATGTCCCCAGTGGCTACTTGAAATGAGCCAGATGCATAGAAGGCAAGTGCTGCAGTGACCTTCACTTCCACAGGTAGGAAGTCCTCCTGCCACTTGGCTGTATATGTGCCCTGATCAGCTGGCCGATCTCTGTGATGACCTCCTTTGTAAAGCACAACCTGCGAATGCAGTATGCCTCACTCAGGTGTAGATATGAGCGCCTGTCCCTGTAGATTCGATCAGGGTATGGCCTCCACCCATCAATCCCCGAGCGATCTGGTTTCTGCGATGGTGGCATCGTATTATCCGTCGCCTCTACGTCGCATGCATCAAAACGACCTTATGACATGAGGCAGAGGAAAAGTTGCACCCATAATTATTATTAATTTTGTTATTCTTGTTATTGTGAGACAGTACTTACTGAAGCACTCACACCTTTGCTGGGTAATGCCCTAGTAGAACGGACCATACCCTGGTCTTCACATGCACAACACTAAGCTCTGTCTCTATGGAGACGCAACGCAGTGATTTATGGCACTATTTATATCTTTTGGCGCAATGTGTCTGTTTGCTGTTGTGCCGTCTCCGGTGCACAGTTCGGAGTACATGCTGGCAGGATCACTCACTTGGCCGGACAGAAACACAGGAGATCAGCGCTCAGCTGGGTAGAGGGTGGGGGGTGGAATCCAAACGCCGAGCTCCTGTGCTTGTGTCTGGACGAGGGAGCAATCCTGCCGCCGGCCGGCTGGCACTCCTCCAGCCCGTACCCGGAGCCCCGTGAGCAGAGATTCTGTGGTGGGGTGGAGTCACAATTCGCCCATTCTCAAAAACATTCTGTGGGAAAAATGAACTTTCCGAGTTATTTTCCGAGTTCCTCTGTAAAAATCATCATGAATTTGTGTTTTAAATTGTCTTCTTCCCCTGCTCCAAAAACTCAGAAATATACTCAACGGTGATTTCCTTAGGTTAACGTAGGGTTTTTCTGATCGGTACTTAAGGCCACTGTGCGCCGCCTTGAAAAAAATCGGTGTTGGCAAAAATTGGTTAAATGGTCCAAAACGGCGCGGAAATCAGTTTTTGTCCAGACTGCACCAAAACATCTTCCGTACAAAGAATCCGGTGCTGATAGTCGCCGCCGGTGTACAAACTTTGAGGAAAGTTGTAAAAGCGGACGCCAAAAAAACGGCGCCCAATGGTGCCGAAAATAAATCCCATTGTCTTTGATCTTTAAGGGGGAGGTAAGACTGATTTTTGAGCAATAAGGGAGTGAAGGGTTATGGTGAGCAGGCAGGGAAGTGGAGCTGAGCCCAAGATCATATCAGCCATGATCTTATTAAATGGCAGAGCAGGCTCGAGGGGCCAAATGGCCTACTCCTGCTCCTATTTCTTATGTTCTTATGGTCCCCACTGCAAACTCTATTCCCTAGCCACTGACTCCAACCCCTTCCCTGGTCACTGTCTGAGGCTCAACCAGACTGTTTACAACCTCGGAGTGCTATTTGATCCTGAGCTGAGCTTCTGACCCCATATCCTTTCCTTCACCAAGACAGCCAAATTCCACTGTATCCGTCACAACCCATGCCTTAGCCAGTCTGCTGCATTTGTTACCTCGAGACATGGCTCGATGTCAAATTTTTTATCTTATAACACTCCTGTGAAGCGCCTTGGGACGTTTTACTACGTTAAAGGGGCTATATAAATACAACTTCTTGTTGTTGTTGTAGAAATGTGAGACATTATTTTCTTTGTTCCAGTGACTACCGAAGAACGTTCCCAATGTTTCCAATGGCTGTGGCCACCTGCCGCCAAATTCCCGGGAGTCAGGGAACTTTTATTATTTGTTCATTGGATGTCGACGTCGCTGGCATCACCAGTATTTATTGCCTATCTGTAATTGCCCTTGAGAAGGTGGTGGTGAGCTGCCGCCTTGAACTGCTGCAGTCTGTGTGGTGAAGGTGCTCCCACAGTGCTGTTAGGGAGGGAGTTCCAGGATTTTGGCCCAGCGACGAAGAAGGAACGGCGATATATTTCCAAGTCAGGATGGTGTGTGACTTGGAGGGGAGCTTCCAGGTAATGGTATTCCCATACGCCTTGCTGCTCCTGTCCTTCCAGGCGGTGGAGGTCGCGGGTTTGGGAGGTACTGCTGAAGAAGCCTTGGTGAGTTGCTGCAGTGCATCTTGTAGAAGGTGCACACTGCAGCCACTTATTTAATTGAGGCCCTGTGATAGAGAATTCAAGCTCTGCAGCCTGGCTGCAGTTTTGAGAAAACACAGACCACATTGCATTAAGTCATCAATCAACTTGACATTTTAGGACCTTGGGTAGCGAGCCAATTAAAGGTTAACAGACTATCAATTGAGCCAATAAGGTCAAAGAAGGCGAGTTCTTTTCTGTAAATTGAGCCAGGTATAAGTACAGCCATTTTGGCCATGTGGTCTCAGAAGGACAAAGGCCTGGCTTAAAGCCAGAAGCTTGTTGCTGCTGCCAGAATAAAGTTACATTAAAACCACAACCGGAGTTCGTATTTCATTGGGAATTAAGAGATCTAACAATTTTGGCGTCACGAACACGATCGCTGAGGGAAGAAACTGAATTTTGGACATCGGACCTACATACTGAGGTAAGGACTTCTCTTTATAAAAGTCCTCAGTCAAAAGTCTAAATTCGCCTCCTTCTACGCGATTCCGAAAGCCTCCGGTTTGCGAATCCTCTGGTTGGTAGTCGGCGCGAGGTCCCATAGACGTCTAACTTCGGCTATGTGTTAGTTAATTAATCACCGACCCACTGATCGGCTGGAAAGCCTACGACTCAAGACCCCAGTAAAGAAATCAGTATTATGGCAGCAGGAGATAAGAGCAAAGAATTGCCTACAACTGTTAAAGGTGGGCAGGCACCACCTGAGGTTTTGATAGATGAAATCCTCCAACAGTTGAAAGAATACATAGAGCAACAATTCAACTGGTCTAAAACCTGTGTTAAGATCGAACAAAAATACGGAACCTCCAAAGGACAATGGTCCTTGGACGAGATTAAAAGGGTCTGGGGAAAAACGACCCGTATGAAAAATAAAGAGCGAACTAGATGGTCCCTAGTCGTTATGGGACAGATCCGAAAGCGGAATGAAATTATAATGCGTTCCCAACATGATCGAGAACTGACCAGTACAAAGGACCAATTGCAAGCTGTTTGTGCGCAGCTGCAACAGAAAAGACTTGAACTTGAAAAATCGGATGCGGAAGTTAAAGATCTTAAAGGTGAAATTAAAGAATGGAAAAAATCATTAGGTCAAGAGACAGGAATAGGAAAAGGAAAATGTATTGGTCAATTCCCAGGGTACCCATGTTTGGATAAATTAAAAGCGCAAACCCGAAGACACGACCAAGGAATAGATACGGATTCTGAATCCTCTGACGATACAGGGTCGGAGGATGAAGAATTAGGGGTGCGCTTTGCCCCGTTTAAAAAAAGATGAGTTGGAGTCAACTCAGAAGAGACTACGGATGGGGAAATGGATGAACAAGAGTTTGGAGCCCTGAAAGCAGCTTTCGTGGCAGGTCTAAAGCCAGAACTGTCCAAAATGCTGAAGGTAGTGTTACCAGACTAAGAAGGTAGAGGAACTACCTTTGCAGCATCGGTGGATTGATGTAACCAATTAGATCGGGATATGGGAGTTAAAGTCCGAGCCCTGCAGGCTGTGGGATGGAAATCCCAGGATTCTGATAAACAGTTATTAGGAAAATTACCCGGAAAATGTCATTATTGTGGGAAAGAAGGTCTCTGGGCCAAGACAAGCAGGGTGAACCAGCAAGGTCGTGGCCGGGGAAGAGGACGCAGCCAGGGATACAATTCAGCCAACAAGCCAGGCTTGTCACAAGATAACGACTTCATAGAAGCATTTAAGCGACTGACAATACAACAACAGAAGGAGTTACTTGGGATAGCAAAAAACGATTAGAGCGCACCCTGGCCCCCCTCCTTGCACTAATACAACAGAGGGGAGATGGGATATATATAACTGTGAGGGTGGGAGATAAGGATGTGGACTGTCTTTTAGACACAGGGGCGGAATTAACATGCTTACCCCTACAATATGGAGACTTTTTGTCGTTGGATGGTAGGGCACGTACAGCCTATGGAGTCGGGGGCCATAAAATGGAAATTAAAAGGACAACACTGGTACTTATAGGGCTGGGTCCACATGAACTAACCACGCCGATCTTGGTAGGCCCAGTAGATCAACCCCTTTTGGGAATGGTCGTTCTAATCCAAATAGATTCATCGTTGCATTTCGAGAATGGTCGGGTGACATGGTCAATTAGAACTTTGAAGAAAGAAGAATTGAAGGAACACCCGATATGGGCTAAAGATAAGAACGATTGTGGCCGACTCCAGATGGAGCCTGTGTCATTTACCGGGACCAAGTCTCCATGCACTAAACAGTATCCCATCAGTCCAACTGCCATCGCGGGAATCTTACCGGTTATTCAGCAATTGGAGAAACAAGGGGTGCTTATTAAAACGCATAGCTCCTCCAATAGCCCCATGTGGCCGGTACAGAAATCTAATGAGACTTGGCGTTTGACTGTCGATTATAGGAAAGCTAACCAGTGTATTGATCAAAAAGCTCCTTTGGTCGCAGATCCCTCTCCATTTTTAATGCCCTCAAACCGGAACATAAATATTTCTCGGTTATAGATATGGCCAATGGATTTTGGTCGGTGTCTCTGGCATCGGAGGTTCGACAGTGGTTTGCTTTCACGGTCCAAGGACAACAGTATACTTGGACCCGGTTACCGCAGGGTTTCCACAACAGCCCTATGGTATTCCACATGGCTTTACAAAGCCATTTGCGAGAATTACCTTCCCTGTCATCCACAGTCATCCAATATGTAGACGATATCCTGCTAGCTTCAAACACGGAAGAACAGCATGAACAAGATTTATGAGCTTTGTTGGACCACCTTCGGCTGAAAGGACATAAAGCCAGCATCAACAAAGCACAAATATCTCAAGAAGAGGTTGTATACCTGGGACAAAAGATTTCACAAGGAAAGAGAGAACTTACCCAGGATAGAACTACAGCCATTCGGGCTGCTAAAAAACCCACCACTATTCAGGAACTAAAGTCTTTTTTGGGATTGTGTAACTTTAACAGAAATGGGATTGACTCCTTCACACAGCTTGCTCAGCCATTGAATGATATCTTAAAGGGGAAACTTGCCTCTAAAGAAGACATCACCCTCACTAAGGAACAGCAAGAGGCCTTCCTGAGTTTGAAAAAGGCTGTGTGTTCGGCACCGGCTCTGGGAGTCCCCGACAGTGGTAAGCCATTTACCCTGTTTGTCCATGAGAAAGAAGGATATATGGCAGCTATACTGACACAAGAACATGGGGATAGGCAAAGACCTATTGGCTATTATTCGGCAAAACTGGATGCGGTAGCCCTCGGATAGGGAAGTTGCCTAAGGGCCATGGAAGCTACATGTCGAGCGGTAATGAGAACTGCGGGTCTAGTCCTCGACCAAAAGCTGATTGTCAAGTGTCCCCACACCGTACACGCTTTGCTGTCTATGAATAGAATGTCTCAGGTGACAGTAGCAAGATGGACCCACTGGACAGCAGTTTTGGAAGCTCCTAATCTCCATATCGTCCGGGCCAGCCCGGTTAATCCCGCAACTATGCTCCCGATGTCAGAATTGAGGGAGCAAGAGGGGGGAGAATGTGAAGAGCATGACTGTGTGGAGATTTTAAAAGAAACAGAAGAAGCAGCCTTAGCAGCAGAGGAGCCTCTGCACAACCCAGACCTCATCCTGTTTACAGATGTTTACATTGTCCCTTTGTTGACAATGGGACCAGAAGTTGAGGTAGTGGCAAAAGGATGTTTACCCTCAGGAACGTCAGCACAACAGGCCGAGTTACGGGCCCTGTCAGAAGCATGTCGAATAGCAGAAGGACAGACAGCTAATGTCTACACAGATTCGCGTTATGCTTTTGGAGTCGCTCACGACTTTGGTATGTTATGGCGGAAAAGAGGATTCCTCACTGCTGCTGGTACACCTATCCGAAGTGGAAAAGAAGTCCGAGACTTACTAGAGGCCATACAATTACCTCAGGAAGTGTCCATCCTAAAGAGTAAGGCCCATACCAAGGCAAATACCACAGAAGCACAGGGAAATGCCCTAGCCGACCAGGCAGCTAAAGATGCCGCCTCACAGGGTGCTCCCCCAGAAGAACCAACACAGATGTGCAGATTGAAAGCACTCAGGACTCTGACGCAAGACCTTCAAACAATGTAAGGCGAGTGCTCGCGAGAGGAAAATTGGACATGGATTGAGGCAGGAATTAAGCTATGTGAAGATGGTGTCTGGAGACAAAGAGTTACCGACAAGCCAGTCGCGCCACAAGCGCTTATGCCTTTTTTAGCCCAACAGATCCACTCGTGGGGACACTTGGCCTCACAACAGATGATGGCACGGTTCCAGAAAAGCTGTTGGGGTCGGTGATTTAAAAAACATGCCCAGCTGGTCGCAGACCAGAAAAATAATTCTGGACCCATCACGGTAATGCCCCAACTGAGGCCCCCTGCCCCTGTCGGACCATTCCAGCATCTGCAGGTTGATTATATATCTCTTCCTTTATGCCAAGGATACATTAACATTCTTGTCATGGTCGACAGATTCTCTAAATGGGTAGAAGCTGTCCCAACTAAAAGAGTCACAGCCAATCACACTGCAAAGGTCTTGTGTAAGGATTACATTCCCCGATGGGGAGTCCCGACTCGCATTGACTCAGATCAGGGAACACACTTCACAGGTGCTGTCTGCCAAGAAGTCTGTAGGTTACTGAACATTACGTGGGATTTACACTGTCCTTATCATCCACAATCATCAGGACAAGTAGAGTGAATGAATCAAACTCTGAAACAACAGCTTGCCAAATATCACCAAGAAGGAACACCATGGCCCCAGGCACTACCGATAGTGCTATGTAGCATTAGGACAACCCCGAACAGAACTACAGGTCTAAGCCCATTTGAAATTGTAACAGAAAGACCCATGTCGCTGCCAGGAATTATTGACTTAAGGAAAGCTGATGCTCACTTAATGAATGACACTTTGTTATCATACTGTCAGAACCTAACTAATGCTATTAGTTTTGTTTCCCGACAGGTATTGGCAGCTTGGGGTAATCCACTCGAAGGAGGACACAACATCATCCCAGGAGTCTGGGTTTATGTGAAAAAGTTGCATAAAGAACCTTTGGGTGCCAAGTGGGAGGGACCTTATCAAGTGTTATTGACCACCCAGGCAGCTGTTAAAGTCCAAGGAAAGAAAGCCTGGATCCACGCTTCACACGTTAAACGAGCACCTGTAACTGAAGCTGAAATCTAATAAGGACAATTACTTTTTGCCAAAATGTATAATTTACTGTATTACTGATTGTAGGTATTCTAGGCATAGGCCTACTTCTTACTAGCCGATCCTCTGCACCAAAGGGAAATAGTAGGGTAGCAAGGGAATTACATGTAAATACCTTTTTATATGTCATACATTTATGCCAAACAAGGTAACATTTCTAGTTGTTGGGTGTGTGCGCATATTCCTATTCACTCAAAGGGAGGGATTCCCTTGAGGCCAGTTCCCTTGACTATCTCGGAAATGGCTGAGTGGATAATTAAGCAAAACAAAACAGGCAATGCGTTTCAGGATACGGAAAACTGGGCACGTAAATGGAAGTCAGCAGGTTACAATCTGACTACCTTTGAAGGGGGATACCAACCGTGCTACAATAATTCCAAACGGCCCCCATTTTTTGTTATCACTAATATAATGGGAATAGGAAGACCGGGGGAATCGGTCTGTCTGATTAGAAACATCAAAGGAGGCCAAAATATGGAGTATAGTAACTGCTCCCGGAATTATAATATAATCAAGTCATGGAACCGTCTAAACTGGGCCGATGTGGGAATTTTTAACGTAACGGGGATTCTGAATAAAACAGATGGAAAAGCCTGGACAGGCCCCGGAGTGTTGCTGACAAAGAAACAGCTAACCTTCATTGCATATAATGGCACCTATTGGGTGTGTGGCCACAAGGTCTACCTTTGGCTGCCCCAGAATTGGACCGGATCCTGCTATTTAGCCTACATTGTGCCTTATATGTATCATATAAAGCCACTGTCGGAACATTTACACCGTCCTAAGAGAGCTGTCACAGAAATAGAGAGATTCTTTGCCATTCTGCTCCTCAGGTATGGGACCGCCAGACTGGCAAGGGAATCCATTAACATGGCATCTACTGTGGAACGGGTAGCCAATGTTACCTCAGAGGCCCTAGTCAAAATCAATGCAGAAATGGTAGCAATCCGCACAGTAGCCCTACAGAATAGACTGGCTCTTGATTACATCCTGGCTGAAAAGGGAGGTACTTGCGCCCTACTCAGAACTGAGTGTTGCACATATATCCCAGATAGCTCCGAAGAAATTACCCACTTCGCGGAGCATATCCAAAAGGAGGTAGAAAAACTTAAGCAACCCCCATCATTCACTTTGTGGAGTGGAGCCACTGAATGGCTAGGTTCAATAGGAACTTCATTGGTGGAAGGTTTAATTCTATTTGTTGTAATTATTTTACTTTTATATTGTTTGTTTGTTGATGTTGATTAAATGTTGTTGCGACCAGGCGGCTGTAGCTGCTGTCCCGCAGGTGAGACATCTTGCAGGTCCCAGCAGACCGTCTGTACGTGGCACAGGGGTATGTTATGCTTAAGGGAAGGTTGTTTACTGGTTGAATTAAGATATTGATTTGGATTAAATTGGAATAAAGTTAATTAACCTACTAAAACCAGACTTCAATTGTGGCCACGATGGAACTCGGGTTGGTGTAAATTTGTGTGGAAGCTACTAGTCCGAACATGTGGCGAAACACATCAACAAATTTTAGAAGGAAACTCTATTAACATGTCTGAAATTATTTTGTAGAATGTTTAACCAGTGATAGCTGCTGTTTTATGATTCAGTTTGTGAAAGATTCAAAGGGGGGATTGATAGAGAATTCAAGCTCTGCAGCCTGGCTGCAGTTTTGAGAAAACATAGACCACATTGCATTAAGTCATCAATCAACTTGACATTTTAGGACCTTGGGTAGCGAGCCAATTAAAGGTTAACAGACTATCAATTGAGCCAATAAGGTCAAAGAAGGCGAGTTCTTTTCTATAAATTGAACCAGGTATAAGTACAGCCATTTTGGCCATGTGGCCTCAGAAGGACAAAGGCCTGGCTTAAAGCCAGAAGCTTGTTGCTGCTGCCAGAATAAAGTTACATTAAAACTACAACCGGAGTTCGTATTCCATTGGGAATTAAGAGATCTAACACCCTGCCGTTAAGATACCCTAAGTCTCCGAGCCTCCCGGGTATGCTGCTCACTACTGGGCTCCCCCACTCCCACTCACTCTTTCCCCCCCACCCTCTTCTACCCCCATAAAAACCGTGGTCATAGTGTACAGGTAGAGTCATCGAGGATTTGAGTGCGAACTCCTTTGTAGCTTTACCAGTTAAAAGTGACTTAAAAGTTATCCCGAGATAACTTTATAAAGTACAAGTGACAAATTCAAGGATGGAATATCATCTGACTGCCATCTCCTGTGTCATTTGTGACATCTTCAAAAGCTGGGCAATATTTACTGGCCAAAGCAATGCAGGAAATGAGTCTCGAGTGATTGCTGGGCTGCATTAGAGGTCGCTGCACTTCTGTTAATCAATATCTCCACTTTAGTGAAAGCTTTCAAATCCATTCTTCCATTTCCCGACCCTGACAGAACACGCCACCAGCAATGCCGCAGAACCAATCACAACAAATGAATGTACTTTAATAAGGTCATGATGCTGTGAGGGAATTTTTTTTTAAAGTTTTGATGTCAGTTGTGGCTCAGTGGGTAGCAACCTCACTTCTTAGTCAGAAGGCTGTAGGCTCAGGTCCCACTCCAAAGACTTGAGCACAAAATCTAGGCTGACAATGCCATGCACTGCGCAGAGAGTGCTGCGCTGTCAGAGGTGCCATCTTTCGCATGAGACATTAAACCGAGGCCCTGTCTGCCATCTGAGGTGGGCGCAAAAGGTCCCATGGCACTATTTTGAAGAAGAGCAGGGGAGTTATGCCCAGTGTCCTGGACAATATTTATCCCTCAATCAACATAACAAAAAAACAGATTATCTGGTCATTATCACATTATAGATTGTGAGAGCTTGCTGTGCGCAAATTGGCTGCTGCGTTTCCAACATCACAACAGTGACTACACTTCAAAAATACTTTATTGGCTGTAAACACAGAAACATAGAAACATAGGGCTCAAGTTTCGGACTCCCGCTAGAATGGCGCACATCGGAGAGGCCCGTCTAATTTATAGAACAAGAATTGCGGCGAATACTTACCTCACGATTCTCTGATATCTGTAGGCGCATTTCCAGGTTGGCGCGGAGCAGCAGGAGCGGCTGGGGGCGGAGCTATAGCTCTGTGCCAAAAACAGTGCCGGCAGCTGCTCCCGGCCAACCCAGCGCGTCCTGTCTTCGGGATGACGACTCTATCCCAGGCCGAAGGGACGTCGCCTCTATCCCGGGCCAAATGGCCTGACGCATCTTACTTCGTCGGCGGCGCCCGCCCGGCATCTCACTGGAGGCAGGCCCCGCCCGAGGAATCATCGGCGTCGGCAGCCCGGCATCTGCTGCGTGCGGGCCTCGCCCGAAGTCCTCGGCGGAGCCCGTTTATTGTCTTCTCCCCCCCCCACCATTCATCATTCCCCCCCCCCCCACCCCCGTCCATCTTCCTCTCCCACCAACCCCCCACGTTCATCTTCCTCGCTTCCCCCTCCCTCCATTTATCTTCCTCTCTCCCTGTCCAGTTCATCTTCTCCCCCCCTCTTCTCCCCCCTCCCCCTCTTTTCTCCCCCCTCCCCCTCTCTTCTCCCTGGTGCTGCAGTAGAAATAATTTTTTATTTATTGCGTGATTTTTTATTATTTTTTTTATTTTTTATTTTTTTTGGATTGATTTATTGGTTGATTTATTGATTTATTTATCATTTATTATTGATGATGGCCCCTCTCTCGATCCCGACATCTGATTTCTAAGTGTAGGCAAGAATTTTCTGAGCGTACAAAAATCTACAGTTACTCCATTCTAAGTTAGTTTGGAGTAAGTTTTCGCTGCCTAAACTTGCAAAACAGGCGTAAGTGCCTGGACACGCCACCTTTTGAAAAAAAAAATCTGTTCCTAAATAAAACTACTCTAACTCACAAGAACTGGAGCAAACTAAATGCTGAAAATTGCAATTTCTAAGATGCTCCATTCTAAACTAGTTGCTCCAAAAAAATAGGAGCAACTCAGGCCGAAACTTGAGCACATTGAAAGTAGGTGCAGGAGTAGGCCATTCGGCTTTCCAATCCGCTGGTACCTTCCCAGAGTCCAGAGAATTTTGGTAGATTATAACGAATGCAATCGCTATAACTTCCGCCATCTCTTTTAATACCCTGGGATGCATTTCATCTGGACCAGGGGACTTGTCTACCTTGAGTCCCATTTTGGTCAAAGAGGTAGGTTTTGAAGGAGGAAAGAGAGGTAGAGAAGTGGAGAGGTTTAGGGAGGGAGTTCCTGAGCTTGGGGCTCAGGCAACAGAAGGCACGGCCACCAATGGTTGAGCGGTTATAATCAGGGATGCTCAAGAGGACAGAATTAGAGGAGCGCAGATATCTCGGGGGTTTGTGAGACTGCAGGAGATTACAGAGATAGAGAGGGGCGAGGCCATGGAGGGATTTGTAAACAAGGATGAGAATTTTGAAATCGATTTTGAATTGCTTAACCGGGAGACAATATAGATCAGCGAGCACAGTGGTAACGGGTGAACGTGACTTGGTGCGAGTTAGGACATGGACTGCCAAGTTTTAGATGACCTCAGGTTTTCATAGGGTAGAATGTCCAATATGGAATAGAGGAGAAACCTTTTAACTCAGAGAGTGGTGAGAATGTGGAACTCGCTCCCACATGATGAATGACTTGTGCTCTATTTCTGTGTCAGCATCTATGTCTGTGCTCAGTCTAATGCTGTGTACACAATCTAATTCATCTGCCTTGTTCACCACTGTATTAACTATCCCTCTCAGCAGTTCAAAGATTTGTATTATGTTTTCCATTAATCTTCCTTTTTCTCCAGTGAAAACAAGCTCAAGTCTCACATCATTACAGCTGTAATCCCCACACTCATCCTTGTCACTCTTCTCATAAGCACTTGTCCAGAGTGTCCCTTCTCAGTATGTTAACTGCATGTTTCATTAAAATATGTCAATAAGTGTGATCCAGACTGGTGCGTTCAGGTGATGAGTGGTATACAATCCGAATGGAACCAAGAGTGAAGCAATCAAGGCGGCTTTCTCAATCAGCTTACAACAACTTGAATTTATATAGTGCCTTTAAAGTACTAAAACGTCCCAGGGCGCTTCACAGAAGCGTCATAAAATAAAATTTGACACCGAGCCACATAAGGAGATATTAGGGCAATGACAATAAGAAAATATTAAGAAAATAAGAAATAGGAACAGAGTCGGCCATTCGACCCCTCGAGCCTGCTCAGCCATTCAATAAGATCAAAAGCTTGGTCAAAAAGGTAGCTTTTAAGGAACGTCTTAAAGGAGGAAAGAGAGGTAGCGAGGCGGAGAGGTTTAGGGAGGGAGCTCCAGAGCTTGGGGCCTTGGCAGCTGAAGGCAATGGTGGAACAATGGAAATTGGGGATGCTCTAGAAGCCAGAATTAGAGGAATGCAGGGGTTGTGGGGGCTGGATGAAATTACAAAGATAGGAAGTGGCAAGGCCATGGATTTGAAAATAAGGATGAGAATTTTTAAATCGAGGCGTTGCTTAACTGGGAGTCAATGTAGGTCAGCGAGCACAGGGGTGATGGGTGAGCGGGACTTGGTGTGAGTTAAGACACGGGAAGCAGAGTTTAATATTCGGTGTTGAACATGCTTACAAGATAAATACAGATACGGAAAGCCATTCGTCCCATCTTCACTGGGTCGAGTGGCGGGGGCGGTGGGGGCGGAAAAAAGAGAAGGACAGATGGAGTGATAGAGCGTTAGACAGAGAGATAGAGGTGGATGAATATACATAAGTAGAAAAAGACAAACAGTCACAGAAAGATAAACATAGGTACAGGAGTAGACTATTCAGACCCTCGAGTCCTTTCCACCATTTAATTAGAACACCTCTGATCTGTACCTCAACTCCATTTACCCACCTTTGTATCATTTCCCTTGATACCCTTACCTAATAAAAATCTACCCGTCTCAGTGGTGAACATTTTAATTGACCCCCATTATTCACAGCCTTTTGAGGAGCGAGTTCCAGATTTCCAATTCCCCTTGTGTGAAAAAGGCAGAGGCAGACGGGTGGGCACAGATAGAAAGATAGAGACAGACATACAGACAGACAACATACCCAGGCACAGGCAGGCACACAGTCAGATGGACAAACACATAGACAGACAGCCAGACATACCGACAGGTAGACAGACAGAACAATAGAGACAGACAGAGAAATAGACAGATCAATGGAGACAGGCAGAGAGACTGATCCTGAATCACCTATTTGCTGTTAAGTAATCTTCCTTTATAACAAAATTAAATTTAACTCCTGGGAATAGATCATTATTATTTTTCTACTCAGAGAAAGAAGATTTCAAATATAGAGAAGAATAATTTATTACCAAAAAATGACAAAAAGAGAGCAGTTTAAACTGCACAAATATCCCTTTCCCTTTTTAAATTAAAAAATGTAATGCCGGTATTCATTATAGATTCCAAAATGCCAAGAAAATGGACCAAACAATATACCAAAAACAATTGTTCAGGGAGAAGCCAGTCCCTCGACCTTCTAGACAGTAAATTGTCAGTCGTGGCTCAGTGGATGGCATCCTTGCCTCCATGTCAGAAGGTTGTCGGTTCAAATTCCACTCCAGAGACTTCAGTACTGAGGGAGTGCTGCACTGTCAGAGGCAGAAACATAGAAAATAGGTGCAGGAGTAGGCCATTCTGCCCTTCGAGCCTGCACCGCCATTCACTATGATCATGGCTGATCATGCAACTTCTTTCCTGCTTTCTCTCCATACCCCTTGATCTCTTTAGCCGTAAGGGCCACATCCAACTCCCTTTTGAATATATCTAATGAACTGGCCTCAACAACTTTCTGTGGTAGAGAATTCCACAGGTTCTCTACTCTCTGAGTTTAGAAGTTTCTCCCCATCTCGGTCCTAAATGGCTTACCCCTTATCCTGAGGTTTAGGAAGGAAATTCCAGAGCTTAATCCCTAGCTGGAGACACAGCTGCCGATAGAAGGGCAAAGGAAGGGAGGGTTGCACAAGAGGTCAGGGTCAGAGGAACAGAGATGATTTGCCGGTATTGTAGAGCTGGAAAGAAAAGAAAGACTTGCATTCCTACAGCGTCTTTCATGACATCACAAAACGCTTAACAGCCAATGAATTATTTATAAGATGGTGTCCTTCTAGCATACAAGACCAGGGTTCTGAGGCAACAGACAGAGGTCAGCCGGCCATGTCATCATCATCATCATAGGCAGTCCCTCGAAATCGAGGAAGACTTGCTTCCACTCTAAAAGTGAGTCTCAGGTGACTGAACAGTCCAATACGGGAATTACAGTCTCTGTCACAGGTGGGACAGACAGTGGTTGAAGGAAAGTGTGGGTGGGACTGGTTTGCCGCACGCTCCTTCCGCTGCCTGCGCTTGGTTTCTGCATGCTCTCGGCGACGAGACTCGAGGTACTCAATGCCCTCCCGGATGCTCTTCCTCCACTTAGGGCAGTCTTGGGTCAGGAATTCCCAGGTGTCGGTGGGAATGTTGCCCTTCATCAAGGAGGCTTAGAGGGTGTCCTTGAAACATTTCCTCTGCCCACCTGGAGATCGCTTACCGTGTAGGAGTTCCGAGTACAGCGCTTGCATTGGGAGTCTTGTATCGGTCATGCGGACAATGTGGCCGGCCCAATGGTGCTGGTCGAGTGTGGTCAGTGCTTCGATGCTGTGGATGTTGGCCTGATCGAGGACACTGACGTTGGTGCATCCGGCCATATATTAAAGAGAGAATGGCTGCTGTAAATTAACAATCTCCTGGAGACATGAAAATCTCACTGAAAGCTCTGGTACAAGTTCATCAATACGCAATTTAATCGTATGCACAAGGACTCCTGTGACCTTTCCTCAGTAAATAGGCTGCTTCAAAGGAAATAGTCAGGGGAGAATCATAGAGTGAACTAAATAAATAGCAGCAGCTGAACACTCAGCGAAGAGCTATTCACCAAAGAGGTTGTATCTGTTTTGCATATAAAACATTCTGTTTAGACAGCATTCAGTGATGGTTGAATTAGTGCTATGTGTGAATGTTGCTTTGCACTTCACCAAGTCCTCAACATCAGACCTGACTATTCCTGTGGTGACTTGACGTTCCTAATTGTCTTTCAGTTGCATGTGCGAACTGCCTGAAGTCATCACTCTGGGGCCTTTTGTTTCCGACTGTTTCATTTTGTGTGAGGGATGGAGGGAGGGGGAGAAGGGAGCGAGGGAGGGAGGAAGGAAGGAAGGAAGGAAGGAAGGAAGGAAGGAAAGAAGGAAGGAGTTTTGTATGTAACTATGTAATACTTGCCACCAGAGGGCGCGACTGTTGGAGTCCTAATGGTCACCTGCACACACGTGCAGTGCCAGTATAAAAGGTTGGCTGCCATGTTGTTTAGGCACTCTGGAGTTGTAATAAAGAAGATTAAGGTCACACTAAGTTTAGCTCACAGTACTCAGCCTCGTGGAGTTCTTCTATATACAACAATCGGCGACGAGTAACAGAATACGAACCTTCATCCAACCATAGCTGCCGCTGGAATATTAGAGAGATTCATAGAGGATGATGATTGGGAAGCCTTTGTCGAGCGTCTCGACCAGTACTTCATGGCCAACGAGCTGGAAGGAGACACTAACGCGGCCAAGCGCAGGGCGGTTCTTCTCACTGACTTTCAAAAGGATTTTGACAAGATCTCACACAAGAGATTAATGTGAAAAATTAAATCACATGGTATGGGGGGGTAAGGTATTGAAGTGGATAGAGAACTGGTTGTCAGACAGGAAGCAAAGAGTAGGAATAAACTGGTCCTTTTCAGAATGGCAGGCAGTGACTAGTGGGGTACCGCGAGGTTCAGTGCTGGGACCCCAGCTGTTTACAATATACATTAATGATTTAGACAAAGGAATTGAATGTAATATCTCCAAGTTTGCAGATGACACTAAGCTGGGTGGCGGTGTGAGCTGTGAGGAGGATGCTAAGAGGCTGCAGGGTGACTTGGACAGGTTAGGTGAGTGGACAAATGCATGGCAGATGCAGTATAATGTAGATAAATGTGAGGTTATCCACTTTGGTGGTAAAAACAGTAAGGCAGAATATTAGCTGAATAGTGACAGATTAGGAAAAGGGGAGGTGCAACGAGACCTGGGTGTCATGGTACATCAGTCACTGAAGGTTGGCATGCAGGTACAGCAGACGGTGAAGAAGACAAATAGCATGTTGGCCTTCATAGCGAGATGATTTGAGTATAGGAGCAGTGAGGTCTTACTGCAGTTGTACAGGGCCTTGGTGAGACCACACCTTGAATATTTACAGTTTGGTCTCCTAATCTGAGGAAGGACATTCTTGCTATTGAGGGAGTGCAGCGAAGGTTCAACTGACTGATTCCTGGGATGGCAGGATCGACATATGAGGGGAGACTGGATCGACTGGGCCTGTATTCACTGGACTTTAGAAGGATGAGAGGGGACCTCACAGAAACATATAAAATTCTGACGGGAAAGGACAAATTAGATGCATGAAGAATGTTCCTGATGTTGGGGAAGTCCAGAACCAGGGGACACAGTCTAAGGATAAGAGGTAAGCCATTTAGGACTGAGATGGGGAGAAACTTTTTCACTCAGAGGGTTGTTAACCTGTGAAATTCCCTACCGCAGAGTGTTGTTGATGCCAGTTCATTGGATATACTCCAGAGGGAGTTAGATATGGCCCTCACGGCTAAAGGGATCAAGGGGTATGGAGAGAAAGCAGGAAAGGGGTCCTGAGGTGAATGATCTTATTGAATGGTGGTGCAGGCTCGAAAGGCTAAATGGCCTACTCCTGCACTTATTTTCTATGTTTCTATGTTTCAACGAGTGGGCCAGTCCAATTGTTCCAGTATTGAAAAGCGATGGCACGGTCAGAATCTGCGGAGACTACAAGGTAACAATTAACCGAGTCTCACTACAGGACCAGTACCCGCTGCCGAAGGCGGATGACCTGTTCGCAACGTTAGGGGAAGTCGTTCACCAAGTTGGACCTGAGCTCCACCTACATGACACAGGAGCTGGCTGAATCTTCGAAAAGACTGACATGCATCAACACACACAAAGGGCTGTTTATATGCCACAGTTGTCCTTTCGGGATTCGCTCGGCTGCAGCCATTTTCCAGAGAAACATGGAGGAACATAGAAACATAGAAAATAGGTGCAGGAGTAGGCCATTCGGCCCTTCAAGACTGTACCGCCATTCAATAAAATCATGGCTGATCATTCCCTCAGTACCCCTTTCCTGCTTTCTCTCCATATCCCTTGATCTCTTTAGCCGTAAGGGCCATATCTAACTCCCTCTTGAATATACCCAATGAACTGGCATGAACAACTCTCTGTGGCAGGGAATTCCAGAGGTTAACAACTCTCTGAGTGAAGAAGTTTCTCCTCATATCAGTCCTAAATGGCCTACCCCTTATCCTAAGACTATGTCCCCTGGTTCTGGACTTCCCCAACATCGGGAACATTCTTCCCGCATCTAACCTGTCCCGTCCCGTCAGAATCTTATACGTTTCTATGAGATCCTCTCTCATCCTTCTAAACTCCAGTGAATAAATGCCCAGTCTATCCAGTCTCTCCTCATATGTCAGTTCAGCCATCCCTGGAATCAGTCCGGTGAACCTTCGCTGCATTCCCCCAATAGCAAGAACGTCCCTCCTCAGACCAGGAGACCAAAACTGAACACGATACTCCAGGTGAGGCCTCACCACGGCCCCGTACAACTGCAGGAAGACCTCTCCGCTCCTGTACTCAAATCCCCCAGCTACGAAGGCCAACATACCACCTGCATTCTTCACCGCCCGCAGCAACTGCATGCCAACACTCAAAGACTGATGAACCATGACACCCAAGTCTCGTTGCACCTCCCCTTTTCCTAATCTGCTGCCATTCAGATAATATTCTGCCTTCGTGGATAACCTCACATTTATCCACACCATACTTCATCTGCCATGCACCTGCCCACCCACCCAACCTGTCCAAGTCACCCTGCAGCCACCTAGCGTCCTCCCCACAGCTCACACTGCCACCCAGTTTAGTGTCATCTGCAAACTTGGAGATACCACACTCAATTCCTTCATCCAAATCATTAATGTATATTGTAAAGAGCTGGGGTCCCAGCACTGAGCCCTGCGGCACTCCACTCGTCACTGCCCGCCATTCTGCAACAGAGTTTGCTGAAATCTGTTCCGTGCATCATTGTGTTTCAAGACGACATCCTGATCACCGGTCGTGATACCATCGAACATCTACACAACCTGGAAGAGGTTCTAAGTCGTCTAGACAGAGTGGGACTCAAGCTGAAGTGCTCCAAGTTTGTTTTCCTGGATAGAGAAGTCAAATTTTGGGGGAGAAAGATTGCGGCAGATGGCATCAGACCCACGGACTCAAAGACAGAGGCAATCAAGAATGCACCCAGAGTACAGAATGTGATGGAGCTGCGTTCATTCCTGGGACTCCTCAACTATTTTGGTAACCTTCTACCCGAGTTGAGCACATTGTTAGAGCATTTGCACATGTTGCTACGTGAGGGTGATGACTGGGTTTGGGGCAAATTTCAAGACACAGCCTTTGAGAAGGCCAGGAACCTGCGATGTTCAAATAAGTTACTTGTACACTATGACCATGTAAACGTTTAGTGCTAGCTTGTGAGGCCTCATCGTATGGGGTCAGCTGTGTGTTACAGCGAACCAATGTATCGGGCAACCTCCAACCAGTTGCATACGCTTCTAGAAGTCTGTCTAAGGCTGAGCGAGCCTATACTGTGGTCGAGAAAAAGGCGTTAACATGTGTATATGGGATTAAGAAAATGCACCAATACCGATTTGGACTTCGGTTTGACCACAAGTCGCTCATTTCGCTGTTTTCAGCGAGCAAAGGTATAAACACCAATGCTTCGTCCTGCATCCAAAGATGGGCACTAGCATTATCCGCTTATGACTATTTTATACGCCACAGACCAGGCACTGAAAACTGCCGATGCTCTCAGCCGGCTACCATTACCCACCACTTGGGTTGAAATGGCGCAGCCCGCAGACTTGCTACTGGTCACGGATGCTTTTGAGAGCGAGGGGTCACCTGTCACAGTTCGTCAGATCAGGACCTGGATCAGCCAGGATCCTGTGCTAGCATAAGTAAAGAGTTGCGTTCTTAAGGGGAACGGGTCGGCTGTTCCCGGGTAAATGCAAGATGAAATTAAGCCGTTTCACTGATGCAAAGATGAAATGTCCATCCAGTCGGATTGTCTCTTATGGGATAAAAAAGGCAGGGAAATGTTTATAAGCGATCTACACAGTACCCACCCAGACATTGTCATGATGAAGGCAATTGCCAGGTCGCATGTTTGGTGACCCGACATTGACTCAGACTTGGAGTCATGCGTGCATCAGTGCAACACTTGCTCGCAACTGAGCAATGCACCAAGGAAGGCTCCACTGAGTCTGTGGTCATGGCCCTCCAAACCGTGGTCCAGGATCCACGTAGATTTTGCCGGCCCCTTTCTAGGAAAGATGTTTTTAGTAGTTGTGGACCTTACTCCAAATGGATTGAATGAGTAATCATGTCATCCAGCACGTCCACAGCCACCATTAAAAGCCTCCGGGCTATGTTTGTCACCATGGCTTTCGCGACGTCCTTGTCAGCGACAATGGACCGTGTTTCACCAGCTTGGAATTCAACGCATTTATGACCCGCAATGGCATCAAGCATGTCAGGTCTGCTCCGTTTAAGCCTGCGGCTAAGGTTCAAGCGGAGCAGGCAGTCCAAACAATCAAGCAGAACATGAAACGTGTGACGGACGGCTCCCTGCAGACCTGCTTGTCTCGCGTTCTGCTCAGTTACCAGACGCGACCCCACTCGCTCACTGGGGTTCCCCAGCAGAATTGTTAATGAAGAGAGCCCTCAAAACCAAGCTCTCCCTCGTCCACCCGGGTCTTAATGATCACGTGGAAACCCGGCGACACCGACAAGACATGTTTCACGTGACATTGATGTTAACGACCCTGTGTTTGTCCTGAATTACGGTCATGGTCCCAAGTGGGTTGCTGGCACTGTTTTGGCCAAGGAAGGGAATAGGGTGTTTCTAAGCAAACTGTTAAATGGCCAAATGTGCAGAAAGCATTTAGATCAGACCAAATTGTGATTTACTGGCAACCAGGCATGACTTGAAGAGGACATCATCATCGACGATCCACCAACACACACACGACCAACAATCAACTTCGCTGTCAATCACGAGGATGAATCCACCGTTCCTGACAGTCCGGTCAGACCAGACGCAGTGCAGTGCAGCAATGGTCTGACCAACTCACACACACCAGGGTTTGAACTTAGACGATCAACCAGGGAGCGAAGGGCTCCAGATCGTCTCAACTTGTAAATAACTTGTACTGAAGACTTTGGCGGGGGGTGAGTGATGTTATGTATGTAACTATTTAATACTTGCCACCAGAGGGCACGACTGTTGGAATCCTAATGGTTGCCTGCACACACGTGCAGGGCCAGTATAAAATGTTGGCTGCCAATTTGTTTAGGCACTCTGGAGTTGTAATAAAGAAAATTAAGGTCACACTAAGTTTAGCTCACAGTACTCAGCCTCGTGGAGTTCTTCGATACAGAACAGGAAGGAAGGAAGGAAGGATGGAAGAAAGAAAGGAAGGCTATAACAAACACAACAACTTGTATTTCTATATTTGACACCGAGCCACGTAAATAGAAATTAGTGCAGGTGACCAAGGTAGGTTTTAAGTAGTGTCTTAAAGGAGGAAAGAGAGGTAGCGAAGTGGAGAGGTTTAGGGAGGGAGTTACAGAGCTTAGGGCCTAGGCAGCTGAAGGCACGGCCACCATTGGGTGAGCAGTTATAATCAAGGACGCTCAAGAGGACAGAATTTAAGGAGTGCAGACATCTCGGGGGGTTGTGAGGCTGGAGGAGATTACAGAGGGAGGAAGGGACAAGGACATGGAAGGATTTGTAAAAAAGGATGAGAATTTTGAACCACAATTCATACAGTGCCGTTCACAACTTTAGGGTCCAGAGTGCTCCGCAGCCAATGAAATACGCTTGAAGCATAGTCACAGTTGTAATGTCGGAAACACGGCAACCAAGCAAAGCAAACGCTCACATACAGCAATGCGATAATGACCAAATAATCTGTTTTAGTGATGGTGATTGAGGGATAAATATTGGCCAGGACACCGGAGAGAACTCCCCTGCTTTTGATCGAAATAATGCCACGGGATCTTTTCTATCCACCTGAGAGAGCAGGTGGGGCCTCAGTTTAAAATCTCAGCAGAAAGACGGCACCTCCGACACAGCAGCACTTCCTCAGCACTGAAGTGTCAGCCGAGATTAGGTACTCCTGTTACAGGAGAAGGGCTGGAACACTTAATCTTCAAACTCAGAGGTGAGAGTGCTACCCACTGAGCTGCAGCTAATGCAATGGGCAACCTCCTCTAGCCCAATGATATCATCTACATCATTTGTTGGCAAAAACATTTCCACTGAAAATTAATGTTTTTTTTAATAAAACATCTCACGAAGAAGGAGGTCCAAGATACAGTAATGATTTCTAAATTAAATGTATTGCTGAAAACTACTTGACATAATGTGAGATCATACGACATAAAATCTATATCCTTTGAAGACCTGAGTCATGGCAGAGTTATCATAATTTATGTGTTTGCCCACAGTTGCTTTGCATTCCCTTTCCATGTCAACAACAACAACATTGTATTTATATAGCACCTTTAAAGTAGTGAAACATAAGAACGCAAGAATTAGGACCAAGAGTAGGCCATTCGGACCCTCGAGTCTGCTCCACCATTCAATAAGATCAAGGCTGACCTGATCTTGGCTTCAACTCCACTACCTTGCCTGTTCCCCATAACCCTTGACTCCCTTATCATTCAAAATATGTCTATCTCCACCTTAAATATAGTCAATGATCCAAGGCACTGCACAGGAGTATTTATGAAATTAAAACAATTTGAAAAGGAGGAAAGAGAGGGAGAAATTCAGGGTGTTCCAGAGCTTGGGACCTAGGCAACAGAAGGCACAGCCACCAATGGTTGAGCGATTAAAATCAGGGATGCTCAAGAGGGCAGAATTAGAGGAGAGGAGACATCTCGGGGAGGTTATGGGGCTGGATATTGAGATAGGGAGGGGTTTAAAATAATGAAATCGAGACGTTACTTAACCAGAAGTTGGGTGAGCTGGACTTGATGCGAGTTAGGACATGGGCAGCCGAGTTTTGGATCACGTCTAGTTTACGTAGGATTGAATGTGGGAGGCCAGCCAGGAGTGCGTTGGAATAGTCAGGTCGAGAGATAACAAAGGTATGGATGGTGGCTTCAGCAGCGGATGAGCTGAGGCAAGGGCAGAGACGGGCGGTGTTACGGAGTTGGAAATTGCCGGTTTTAGTTATGCTGCGGATGTGTGGTCGAAAGCTAATTTCAGGGTCAAATATGACACCAAGGTTGCGAATAGTCTGGTTCGGCCTCAGACAGAAGCTGGGGAGAGGGATGGAGTCAGTGGCGAGGGACGGAGACCGAAAACATTGGCTTTCTTCCCAATATTCAATTGGAGAAAATTTCTGCTCATCCAGAACTGGATGTCGGACAAGCACTAACAATTTAGAGACCGTGGAGGGGCATGGCACTGGTTGCCCTCTCTCAAAGTGCCCATTCAATGTGTCTCCTCCCTTGTTGCCCTAAAAAAGATGGCAGGCTTTTTTTTGGAGCACTGATTCATGCCTCAGTGATAGACTCCTTGCCTCTGAGGCAGAAGGTTCAAGCCCCACTTGATTGCAAGCTGTCGGCTGGTACTCCAGTTCAAGGGTGTCCTGGTTGAAACAGTGAAACAGCAGACTATATAAGTATAAGGGGGTATGACATCTTTTTTTTATTCGTTCATGGGATGTGGGCGTCACTGGCAAGGCCAGCATTTGTTGTCTATCCTTAATTCCCTTTGAGAAGGTGGTGGTGAGCCGTCTTCTCGAACCGCTACAGTCTGTGTGGTGAAGATGCTCCCACAGTGCTGATAGGGAGTTCCAGGATTTTGACCCAGCGACAATGAAGGAACGGCGATATACTTTCAAATCAGAAATGTGTGTGTCTTGGAAGGGAACTTGGAGGTATTGGTGTTCCTGTGTGCCTGCTGCCCTTGTCCTTCTAGGTGCTAGAGGTCATGGGTTTGGGAAGTGCTATCAAAGAAGCCTTGGCGAGTTTCTGCAGTGCATCTTGTGGATGCAAAGGTGGTGAATGATTAAGGTGGTCGATGGGGTTCCAATCAAGAAGTCTGCTTTGTCCTGGATGGTGTCAAGCTAAGCCTGATCTCTCCTCAACTGATATCCACATGCATGCATATTCCTGCTGGATAGCATTCAGAAAGGGCTGCATTAGCCGTCTGCATATTGTGACACAGCGACCACTTTTAGCACCATCTTCTCTTCTTAGGTGGTCCCTCATGTCGAGGATGACTTGCTTCCACACCAAAAAGGGATGAGTTCACAGGTGTTTCAATGAAGGACCTCATATTCCAGGTCCTGAACTACATGTTGAAGGGTGGAAAATGCCTGTGCATGGATTTTTTTAACGTGGGGTGGCCATTGCACACCAGCCACCACACGGGCTTGACAGAGCTAGGTCTTGGTCCAGTGGCAAGAGGTAACCAAGTCGACTGGAGACCAGCTCTGCTGCACAGACCTAGTGCGCACACATATCACAGTGTGTGCTGGCCTGTGCTGCCCCAGGACCCTCAATTCTTCTGGGCCCCGAACTCACGCCTCTCTTGGGCCCCGATCATGTCGCTCTACAATCTCCCACCACTCCTTCGCCCTGACCTTGCCGCTCCTCTGCTGTTTGCCGCCTCTCCTGCTGTACCTGCCCACACTCCAATCAGCAACCTGGATTTTGGTGACGTCCAATCCAGTCGCCCTTCTCCAAGTCGTCGCCCTCCTGCACCAGCTCGTGCTGCTTCCTGAAGTGGCATGCCACCACGCTGCTCCATCACCACTGCCGTTCTAACTGAGATCAGTTAACAGCTCAAACTTTAGGCATTCCTGTAAAGTAGAGCTCACTGGGCCCGATCTTGGTGGAAGCTAAGTTCCGCCCAAGTGCCGTCCAAAGTACCTCCAAGATACCTGACGGTACTTTGGGCGGGAGTTTCATAAAAAAGTCCTTGAAAGATTGCCCAGCGGCAAAAAAAGGACTTATGCCCTGAATCTGGGCGGCAGTGGGCGGGAGCTCCCAATCTCGGCGGCCAATGTGGTCCTCGCCAAAGTGCCACCGAGGATTGAGTCGGGCTCAGGGAGGGGGGGGGGTACACATAAAAATTAAAATTTACTCAAAAAAAAACCCTCTGGAAGACCTTCAGGGGACCACATCCACATAGAAACATAGAAACATAGAAAATAGGTGCAGGAGCAGGCCATTCAGCCCTTCTAGCCTGCACCGCCATTCAATGAGTTCATGGCTGAACATGAAACTTCAGTACCCCCTTCCTGCTTTCTCGTCATACCCCTTGATCCCCCGAGTAGTAAGGACTTCATCTAACTCCCTTTTGAATATATTTAGTGAATTGGCCTCAACTACGTTCTGTGGTAGAGAATTCCACAGGTTCACCACTCTCTGGGTGAAGAAGTTTCTCCTCATCTCGGTCCTAAATGGCTTACCCCTTATCCTTAGACTGTGACCCCTGGTTCTGGACTTCCCCAAGATTGGGAACATTCTTCCTGCATCCAACCTGTCCAAACCCGTCAGAATTGTAAACGTTTCTATGAGGTCCCCTCTCACTCTTCTGAACTCCATTGAATACAGTCTTTCTTGATAGGTCAGTCCCACCATCCAGGGAATCAGTCTGGTGAATCTTCGCTGCACTCTCTCAATAGCAAGAATGTCCTTCCTCAAGTTAGGAGACCAAAACTGTACACAATACTCCAGATGTGGCCTCACCAAGGCCCTGTACAACTGTAGCAACACCTCCCTGCCCCTGTACTCAAATCCCCTCGCGATGAAGGCCAACATGCCATTTGCTTTCTTAACCGCCTGCTGTACCTGCATGCCAACCTTCAATGACTGATGTACCATGACACCTAGGTCTCGTTGCACCTCCCCTTTTCCTAATCTGTCACCATTCAGATAATAGTCTGTCTCTCTGTTTTTACCACCAAAGTGGATAACCTCACATTTATCCACATTATACTTCATCTGCCACGCATTTGCCCACTCACCTAACCTATCCAAGTCACTCTGCAACCTCATAGCATCCTCCTCGCAGCTCACACTGCCACCCAACTTAGTGTCATCCGCAAATTTGGAGATACTACATTTAATCCCCTCGTCTAAATCATTAATGTACAATGTAAACAGCTGGGACCCCAGCACAGAACCCTGCGGTACCCCAATAGTCACTGCCTGCCATTCTGAAAAGTACCCATTTACTCCTACTCTTTGCTTCCTGTCTGACAACCAGTTCTCAATCCACGTCAGCACACTACCCCCAATCCCATGTGCTTTAACTTTGCACATTAATCTCCTGTGTGGGACCTTGTCGAAAGCCTTCTGAAAGTCCAAATATACCACATCAACTGGTTCTCCTTTGTCCACTTTACTGGAAACATCCTCAAAAAATTCCAGAAGATTTGTCAAGCATGATTTCCCTTTCACAAATCCATGTTGACTTGGAGCTATCATGTCACCATTTTCCAAATGCGCTGCTATGACATCCTTAGTAATTGATTCCATCATTTTACCCACTAATGAGGTCAGGCTGACCGGTCTATAATTCCCTGCTTTCTCTCTCCCTCCTTTTTTAAAAAGTGGGGTTACATTGGCTACCCTCCACTCGATAGGAACTGATCCAGAGTCAATGGAATGTTGGAAAATGACTGTCAATGCATCCGCTATTTCCAAGGCCACCTCCTTAAGTACTCTGGGATGCAGTCCATCAGGCCCTGGGGATTTATCGGCCTTCAATCCCATCAATTTCCCCAACACAATTTCCCGACTAATAAAGATTTCCCTCAGTTCCTCCTCCTTAATAGACCCTCTGACCCCTTTTATATCCGGAAGGTTGTTTGTGTCCTCCTTCGTGAACCAAAGTACTTGTTCAATTGGTCTGCCATTTCTTTGTTCCCCGTTATGACTTCCCCTGATTCTGACTGCAGGGGACCTACGTTTGTCTTTACTAACCTTTTTCTCTTTACATACCAATAGAAACTTTTGCAATCCGCCTTAATGTTCCCTGCAAGCTTCTTCTCGTACTCCATTTTCCCTGCCCTAATCAAACCCTTTGTCCTCCTCTGCTGAGTTCTAAATTTCTCCTAGTCACCAGGTTTGCTGCTATTTCTGGCCAATTTGTATGCCACTTCCTTGGCTTTAATATTATCCCTGATTTCCCAAGATAACCACGGTTGAGCCACCTTCCCTTTTTTATTTTTACGCCAGACAGGAATGTACAATTGTTGTAATTCATCCATGCGGTCTCTAAATGTCTGCCATTGCCCATCCACATTCAACCCCTTAAGTATCATTCGCCAATCTATCTTAGCCAATTCACGCCTCATACCTTCAAAGTTACCCTTCTTTAAGTTCTGGACCATGGTCTCTGAATTAACTGTTTCATTCTCCATCCTAATGCAGAATTCCACCATATTATGGTCACTCTTCCCCAAGGGGCCTCGCACAATGAGATTGCTAATTAATCCTCTCTCATTACACAACACCCAGTCTAAGATGGCCTCCCCCCCTAGTTGGTTCCTCAACATATTGGTCTAGAAAACCATCCCTTATGCACTCCAGGAAATCCTCCTCCACCGTATTGCTTCCAGTTTGGCTAGCCCAATCTATGTGCATATTAAAGTCACACATTATAACTGCTGCACCTTTATTGCATGCACTCCTAATTTCTTGTTTGATGCCCTCCCCAACATCACTACTACTGTTTGGAGGTCTGTACACAACTCCCACTAACGTTTTTTGCCCTTTAGTGTTCTGCAGCTCTACCCATATATATTCCACATCATCCAAGCTAATGTCTTTCCTAACTATTGCATTAATCTCCTCTTTAACCAGCAATGCTACCCCACCTCCTTTTCCTTTTATTCTATCCTTCCTGAATGTTGAATACCCCTGGATGTTGAGTTCCCAGCCCTGATCATCCTGGAGCCACGTCTCCGTAATCCCAATCACATCATATTTGTTAACATCTATTTGCACAGTTAATTCATCCACCTTATTGCGGATACTCCTTGCATTAAGACACAAAGCCTTCAGGCTTGTTTTTTTAACACCCTTTGTCCTTTTAGAATTTTGCTGTACAGTGGCCCTTTTTGTTCTTTGTCTTGCGTTTCTCTGCCCTCCACTTTTCTTCATCTCCTTTCTGTCTTTTGCTTTTGCCTCCTTTTTGTCTCCCTCTGTCTCCCTGCATAGGTTCCCATCCCCCTGCCATATTAGTTTAACTCCTCCCCAACAGCACTAGCAAACACTCCCCCTAGGACATTGGTTCCGATCCTGCCCAGGTGCAGACCGTCCGGTTTGTACTGGTCCCACCTCCTCCAGAACCGGTTCCAATGACCCAGGAATTTGAATCCCTCCCTGCTGCACCACTGCTCAAGCCACGTATTCATCTGCGCTATCCTGCGATTCCTACTCTGACTAGCACGTGGCACTGGTAGCAATCCTGAGATTACTACTTTTGAGGTCCTACTTTTTAATTTAGCTTCTAGCTCCTTAAATTCTTTTCGTAGGACCTCATCCCTTTTTTTACCTATGTCGTTGGTACCAATGTGCACCACGACAACTGGCTGTTCTCCCTCCCATTTCAGAAATCGTTGAAAAAAAAGATAACTTTTTTGCAAGTCTTCACACTTACCGTTGGGGTCAGACCTGCCTCCACGCAACAGTCCTTCCCCTTGCTGCCGCTGACTCCCGCCTGGAGGAATCTGCCAGCTCGACGGGCGGGAGGACACTTACGCGCCTCACACGCCAACGGCCGTCAGCGGGCGGTTCCCAGCGATCCGCCCCTCCTGCCGGCGGGAGGCCTAATGGAAAATGACACTAAGGGAGACCGCTGAAAGGCCACCAAGTTCGGGCCCATAGGGTCTTGGTGAGACCACACCTGGAGTACTGTGTACAGTCTTGGTCTCCTTACCTAAGGAAGGATACACTTGGCATAGAGGGAGTGCCTACGACTGCTCCTATTTCTTATTTGCTTATGATACCAAACCACCTCTTTATTGTTAAGGTTACCCATTAAACACACCAAATGTCACCCTCCTATAACACTGTCATGGACATGGTCAGTAAATGACAAGGCGACATTGCAATCTTCAGATCCGCTTAACCTTTGCTCTCGTTCTTTTTGACATTATCCAAACCACTCAATCAGATTATTGCCACTGTCAACATCCAATACCCTATAGAATCATAGAAAGGTTACAGCATGGAAGAAGAACAGTCAGCCCGTGCCGGCTCTCTGCAAGAGCATCTCAGCTCGTCCCACTCCCCCCGCCCTTACCCCGTAGCCCTGCAAATTCTTTTCTTTCAGATACTTACCCAATTCCCTTTTGAAAGCCATGGTTCAATCTGCCTCCACCTCCCTTTCAGGCCGTGCATTCCAGATTCTAACCACTCGCTGCATAAAAAAGTTTTTCCTCATATCGCCTTTGGTTCTTTTGACAGTTACCTTAAATCTGGGTCCCCTGGTTCTCAGCCCATGATATTGAACACCTCTATCAAATCTCCTCTCAACCTTCTCTGTTCGAAGGAGAACAACCCAGCTTCTCCAGTCCATTAATGTAACTTAAGTCCCACATCCCTGGAATAATTCCCGTAAATCTTTTCTGCACCTTCTCTAAGGCCTTCACATCCTTCCTAAAGTGTGGTGCCCAGAAATGGACACAATACTCCAGTTGAGGCCGAACCAGTGTTTTATACAGGTTCATTATAACTTCCACGCTTTTGTATACCTCTATTCATGAAGTCCTGGATCCCTCTGCACATACCATCCAAAGTAAAATGAATGTCCATGTAAATCTGCACTTTGAAGTATAATCCTTAACAACTTAAACACCACCTTATTAGGAATGTCTATCTGCTCTAAAGGAGTGGTATTCCTTTTTCAATGGAACATGAGAAAAGGTCTGTTTTTCTCTACAATTAAAATATCATTAAGAAAATTACATTTGCAGTAATCACACATTATGAAACTGCATATTCCTGCAATTTTGGTAGCAGGTTGTTACAACCTTAGCAAAACACCTATTCTCCTGTTGTGCCTTAAAATAGAAATGACAGCCCCTCAGTGTCTTATTTCTAAAAACCTCTTAGAAAAAGTAAACTTCATAAACTTTCTCCTGAATCATCCCAAATCAGCATGGACCCGAGGGTTAATAATTATTGAAAACTGTTGCAGTGCGACTCAATTAACCATAATCTTAAGCTAAACCCTCACACCCAATTTAAAATAGAATTGGTTAAAACCAATAATCAAATTTAGTTAAGTTATAAATAAACAAATAATTACATTCATAACAAACAAAACCTTTCACGATTGCACGGTGGGATTTTAATGAACTAATTCATTTGTATCAAATTCCTTCTTCGCTTACTTTAATTGAGTGATTAACCCATTTTATATTAAATAGGTAACGTTTTAATCAAAAAAGCCAAGAAATAAATTTTATATTGGACGATAAGTGTCAGTAACTCAGTATTGCGTTGTGTCATTTGAAGGCAGCAGTTCATAAGTGCCCTTGCTAATCCTACTCAACTGTAACCTGGGAATTAACAGAAAATCCTTAGAACTGGAGAAAGTCTTCTCATGCCTCTTGATAACAGAATGTAATCGTCATCATCATAGGCAGTCCCTCGTATCAAGGATGATTTGCTTCCATGCCGAAAAGGGATGAGTTCACAGGTGTTTCAATGAAGGACCTAATATTCCGGATCCCGAACTACATCTTGAAGGGTGGAAGATGCCTGTGTGTGGATTTTTTTTAACGTGTGGTGGCCGTTGCACACCAGCCACCACACGGGCTTGACAGAGCTAGGTCTTGGTCCAGTGGCAAGGATTAACCAAGACGATTGGAGACCAGCTTTGCTGCACGGACCTAGTGCGCACACATATCGCAGTGTGGGCTGGCCCGTGCTGTCAGAATAACATAAGAACATAAGAACATAAGAATTAGGAACAGGAGTAGGCCATCTAGCCTCTCGAGCCTGCTCCGCCATTCAACAAGATCATGGCTGATCTGGCCGTGGACTCAGCTCCACTTACCCGCCCGCTCCCCGTAACCCTTAATTCCCTTATTGGTTAAAAATCTATCTATCTGTGACTTGAATACATTCAATGAGCTAGCCTCAACTGCTTCCTTGGGCAGAGAATTCCACAGATTCACAACCCTCTGGGAGAAGAAACTCCTTCTCAACTCGGTTTTAAATTGGCTCCCCTGTATTTTGAGGCTGTGACCCCGAGTTCTAGTCTCCCCGACCAGTGGAAACAACCTCTCTGTCTCTATCTTGTCTATCCCTTTCATTATTTTAAATGTTTCTATAAGATCACCCCTCATCCTTCTGAACTCCAACGAGCAAACACCCAGTCTATTCAATCTATCATGATAAGGTAACCCCCTCATCTCCAGAATCAGCCAAGTGAATCGTCTCTGTACCCCCTCCAAAGCTAGTATATCCTTCCTTAAGTAAGGGGACCAAAACTGCACACAGTACTCCAGGTGCGGCCTCACCAATACCCTATACAGTTGCAGCAGGATCTCCCTGCTTTTGTACTCCATCCTTCTCGCAATGAAGGCCAACATTCCATTCGCCTTCCTGATTACCTGCTGCACCTGCAAACTAACTTTTTGGGATTCATGCACAAGGACCCCCAGGTCCCTTTGCACCGCGGCATGTTGTAATTTCTCCCCATTCAAATAATATTCCCTTTTACTGTTTTTTTTCCCCAAGGTGGATGACCTCACACTTTCCGACATTATATTCTATCTGCCAAACCTTAGCCCATTCGCTTAACCTATCTAAATCTCTTTGCAGCCTCTCTGTGTCCTCTACACAACCTGCTTTTCCACTAATCTTTGTATCATCTGCAAATTTTGTTACACTACACTCTGTCCCCTCTTCCAGGTCATCTATGTATATTGTAAACAGTTGTGATCCCAGCACCGATCCCTGTGGCACACCACTAACCACCGATTTCCAATCCGATTTATCCCGACTCTCTGCTTTCTGTCAGCCAGCCAATTCTCGATCCATGCTAATACATTTCCTCTGACTCCGCGTACCTTTATCTTCTGCAGTAACCTTTTGTGTGGCACCTTATCGAATGCCTTTTGGAAATCTAAATACACCACATCCATCGGTACACCTGTATCCACCATGCTCGTTATATCCTCAAAGAATTCCAGTAAATTAGTTAAACATGATTTCCCCTTCATGAATCTATGTTGCGTCTGCTTGATTGCACTATTCCTATCTTGATGTCCCGCTATTTCTTCCTTAATGATAGTTTCAAGCATTTTCCCCACTACAGATGTTAAACGAACCAGCCTATAGTTACATGCCTTTTGTCTGCCCCCTTTTTTAAACAGAGGCGTTACATTAGCTGCTTTCCAATCCGCTGGTACCTCTCCAGAGTCCAGAGAATTTTGGTAGATTATAACGAATGCATCTGCTATAACTTCCGCCATCTCTTTTAATACCCTGGGATGCATTTCATCAGGACCAGGGGACTTGTCTACCTTGAGTCCCAATAGCCTGTCCAGCACTATCCCTCTAGTGATAGTGATTGTCTCAAGGTCCTCCCTTCCCACATTCCTGTGACCAGTAATTTTTGGCATGGTTTTTGTGTCTTCCACTGTGAAGACCGAAGCAAAATAATTGTTTCAGGTCTCAGCCATTTCCACATTTCCCATTATTAAATCCCCCTTCTCATCTTCTAAGGGACCAACATTTACTTTAGTCGCTCTTTTCCGTTTTATATATCTGTAAAAGCTTTTACTATCTGTTTATATGTTTTGCACAAGTTTACCTTCGTAATCTATCTTTCCTTTCTTTATTGCTTTCTTAGTCATTTTTTGCTGTCGTTTAAAATTTTTCCAATCTTCTAGTTTCCCACTAACCTTGGCCACCTTATACGCATTTGTTTTTAATTTGATACTCTCCTTTATTTCCTTGGTTATCTACGGCTGGTTATCCCTTCTCTTACCGCTCTTCTTTTTCACTGGAATATATTTTTGTTGAGCACGATGAAAGAGCTCCTTAAAAGTCCTCCACTGTTCCTCAATTGTGCCACCGTTTAGTCTGTGTTTCCAGTCTACTTTAGCCAACTCTGCCCTCATCCCACTGTAGTTCCCTTTGTTTAAGCATAGTACGCCCATTTGAGACACTACTTCCTCACCCTCAATCTGTATTACAAATTCAACCATACTGTGATCACTCATTCTGAGAGGATCTGTTACTAGGAGATCATTTATTATTCCTGTCTCATTACACAGGACCAGATCTAAGATAGCTTGCTCCCTTGTAGGTTCTGTAACATACTGTTCTGAGAAACAATCCTGTATGCATTCTATGAATTCCTCCTCCAGGCTACCCTGTGCGATTTGATTTGACCAATCGATATGTTGGTTAAAATCCCCCATGATTACTGCCGTTCATTTTTCACATGCCTCCATTATTCCCTTGATTATTGCCCGCCCCACCGTGAAGTTATTATTTGGGGGCCTATAAACTATGCCCACCAGTGACTTTTTCCCCTTACTATCTCTAATCTCCACCCACAATGATTCAACATTTTGTTCATTAGAGCCAATATCGTCTCTCACAACTGCCCTGATATCATCCTTTATTAACAGAGCTACCCCACCTCCTTTCCCTTCTTGTCTATCTTTCCGAATCGTCAGATAGCCCTGTATGTTTAATTCCCAGTCTTGGCCACCCTGCAACCACGTTTCTGTAATGGCCACCAAATCATACCCATTTGTAATGATTTGTGCCGTCAACTCATTTACTTTATTTCGAATGCTGCGTGCGTTTAGGTAGAGTGTTTTAATACTAGTTTTTAAACCATGATTTTTAGTTTTCGAAACATAGAAACATAGAAAATAGGTGCAGGAGTAGGCCATTCAGCCCTTCTAGCCTGCACCGCCATTCAATGAGTTCATGGCTGAACATGCAACTTCAGTACCCACTTCTTGCTTTCTCGCCATACCCCTTGATCCCCACAGTAGTAAGGACTTCATCTAAGTCCCTTTTGAATATATTTCGTGAATTGGCCTCAACTACTTTCTGTGGGAATTCCACAGGTTCACCACTCTCTGGGTGAAGAAGTTTTTCCTCATCTCGGTCCTAAATGGCTTACCCCTTATCCTTAGACTGTGACCCCTGGTTCTGGACTTCCCCAACATTGGGAACATTCTTCCTGCATCTAACCTGTCCAAACCCATCAGAATTTTAAACGTTTCTATGAGGTCCCCTCTCATTCTTCTGAACTCCAGTGAATACAAGCCCAGTTGATCCAGTCTTTCTTGATAGATCAGTTCCACCATCCCGGGAATCAGTCTGGTAAATCTTCGCTGCACTCCCTCAATAGCAAGAATGTCCTTCCTCAAGTTAGGAGACCAAAACTGTACACACTACTCCAGGTGTGGCCTCACCAAGGCCCTGTACAACTGTAGCAACACCTCCCTGCCCCTGCCATTTGCTTTCTTAACCGCCTGCTGTACCTGCATGACAACCTTCAATGACTAATGTACCATGACACTCAGGTCTCGTTGCACCTCCCTTTTCCTAATCTGTCACCATTCAGATAATAGTCTGTCTCTCTGTTTTTACCACCAAGGTGGATAACCTCACATTTATCCACATTATACTTCATCTGCCATGCATTTGCCCACTCACCTAACCTATCCAAGTCACTCTTCAGCCTCATAGCATCCTCCTCGCAGCTCACACTGCCACCCAACTTAGTGTCATCCGCAAATTTGGAGATACTACATTTAATCCCCTCGTCTAAATCATTAATGTACAATGTAAACAGATGGGCCCCCAGCACAGAACCTTGCGGTACCCCACTAGTCACTGCCTGCCATTCTGAAAAGTACCCATTTACTCCTACTCTTTGCATCCTGTCTGACAACCAGTTCTCAATCCACGTCAGCACACTACCCCCAATCCCATGTGCTTTAACTTTGCACATTAATCTCTTGTGTGGGACCTTGTCGAAAGCCTTCTGAAAGTCCAAATGTACCACATCAACTGGTTCTCCCTTGTCCACTTTACTGGAAACATCCTCAAAAAATTCCAGAAGATTTGTCAAGCATGATTTCCCTTTCACAAATCCATGCTGACTTGGACCTATCATGTCACCTTTTTCCAAATGCGCTGCTATGACATCCTTAATAATTGATTCCATCATTTTACCCACTACTGAGGTCAGGCTGACCGGTCTATAATTCCCTGTTTTCTCTCTCCCTCCTTTTTTAAAAAGTGGGGTTACATTGGCTACCCTCCACTTGATAGGAACTGATCCAGAGTCAATGGAATGTTGGAAAATGACTGTCAATGCATCCGCTATTTCCAAGGCCACCTCCTTAAGTACTCTGGGATGCAGTCCATCAGGCCCTCCTGCAGCCCCTTTATATTCAGTGGCCCTTTTAGTTTTTTGCCTTGGGTTTCTCTGCCCTCCACTTTTACTCATCTCCTTTCTGCCTTTTGCTTTTGTCTCCTTTTTGTTTCCCTCTGTCTCCCTGCATTGGTTCCCATCCCCCTGCCATATTAGTTTAACTCCTCCCCAATAGCACTCGCAAACACTCCCCCTAGGACATTGGTTCCGGTCCTGGCCAGGTGCAGACCGTCCGGATTGTACTGGTCCCACCTCCCCCAGAACCGGTTCCAATGCCCCAGGAATTTGAATCCCTCCCTGCTGCACCACTGCTCAAGCCACGTATTCATCTGTGCTATCCTGCGATTCCTACTCTGACTAGCACATGGCACTGGTAGCAATCCCGAGATTACTACTTTTGAGGTCCTACATTTTAATTTAGCTCCTAGCTCCTTAAATTCGTCTCGTAGGACCTCATCCCTTTTTTTACCGATGTCGTTGATACCAATGTGCACCCGAACTGTGTCTCTCAGGATGGCGGTTTCACACAGACTAGAAACCCACACAGCTCTTTTCTCTGAACAACTTGTATTAATATAGCACCTTTAATGTTGTAAAACATCCCAAGGAGTGTTAGAAGACAAAACATTGATCTCCTGCCGTGAGGGCAGATGATAAGGTATGTATTAAGCAGCATCTTAAAGGAGAAAAGAGATGTAGAGAGGTAGAGAGATTTAAGGAGGGAGTTCCAGAGCTTGAGGTGCAAGCAGCTGAAGGCACGACCACCAATGGTGGAGCAATTAGAATCAGGGATGGTCAGAAGGGCAGAATTAGAGGAGCGCAGATATCTCAGGGGTTGTGGGGCAAGAAGAGATTACAGAGATAGGGAGGGGCATGGTCATGGAGGGATTTGAAAAACAGGGATAAGAATTTTGAAAGCGAGACTTTGCTTAACCAGGAGCCAATGTAGGTCAGCGAGCACAAGGGTGATTGTTGAGCGGGACTTGGTACATGTGAAGACATGGGGCAGCCGAGTTTTGGACGACCTCAAGTTTACACAGGGTAGAATGTTGGAGGCCAGCCAGGAGTGCATTGGAATAGTCAAGTCTCGAAGTAACAAAGGAATACATGAGGTTTTCAGCAGCAGAAGAGCTAAGACAGGAGTGGAGACAGGCGATGTTACAGAGGTGAAAATAGTTATGCTACTGATATGTGGTTGGAAGCTCATTTCAGGGTCAAATATGACACCAAGGTTGCAAACAGTCAGATTCAGCCACAGACAGGCTAGGGAAAGAGTTTGTGGCGGAGAACAAAAACAATGACTTTGGTCTTCCCAATATTTAATTGAACAACCTACAGGGTCCAACAAGAATTACAGAATGTAAGAAGAACTACAGAATCTAAAGATTGATCCTGCCTTTCGCTGTTAAATTTAGAAAGAAAGAACTTGCATTTATATGGCATATTTCACAGCCTTAGGAAGTCCCAAAGTGTTTTACAGCCAATGGAGTACTTTTGGAGTGCAGTCACTGATTTCATGTGGGAAACGCAGCAGCCAATTTGTGCACAGCAAGCTCCCACAAACAGCAAGGTGATAATGACCTGCTAATCTGTTTTTTAGTAATGTTGGTTGAGCGATAATTATTTGCCGGGACACCAGGGAGAACTCCCCTACATTCGTCAAAAAGGAATGGGATCTTTTACATCCACCTAAGAGAGCAGACGGGGCCTCGGTTTAACGTCTCATCTGAAATACGGCACCTCAATAGTGCAGCACTCCCTCAGTATTCTACTGATGGTGCCAGCCTAGATTATGTGTGCAAGTCAATGGAGTGGGATTTGATCCCACGAACATTCTGACCCAGAAGCGAGACTGCTGCCCACTGCACCATTTTGAAGAAAGGAAAAGTAGGCAGAATTTAGAGATATTACCAAGCAAAAATACAATGGAACAACAACTTTGAAGGTGTAAAGAAAGAAAGACTTGTGGGAAGCGTACAGGAAGTGCGCCAAATTAAGGTCCATGTGAAAACAGTCCCATTCCCAAAGCGCTCAGTGTCATGTATCTTACATTATTATATATAACTGTATCCTAACATGCTATACATGACTGTAATAAGATATGACCTGTAACCACCAGCATACCTTACCACCAGGGGTGCACTTGCAAGAGACAGGTATATAAGGACAGGTCTCAGGCAAGTGCAGCATTCCAGAGCTGTGAAATAAAGGTGCAGGTCCAGAGTGACCTTGACTTCACTACATGCCTCGTGTGAATCTGTACTGAGGGGACAGGACTTTACAGTGATGACGAGTTACGGGATTACAGAATCCACAGAATGGCGAACAGCGGATCAGATAAAAAGTACAATGCGGGAGACAATTGGGAGGACTTTATAGAAAGGCTCCAGCAAAACTTTGTAACCAAAGACTAGTTAGGCGACGATAAGGCAGACAAGAGAAGAGCCCACCTCTTGACCAGCTGTGGCTCGAAAACATATGCTTTAATGAAGGATCTGTTGGCACCCGAGAAACCAGCAAGCAAGTCGTTTGAAGAATTGAGCACACTGGTAAGAGACCACCTGAAGCCAGCGAGCAGCCGACACATGGCCAGACACAGGTTCTACAACTACAGACGCTGTGTGGGCCAGAGCATACCCGACTTCATGGCGGAACTTCGGAGGTTGGTTATTTATGTGAGTTCTCCGATGAACTGAGGAGAGGAATGCTGAGAAACTTTTTCATTGAAGGAATAGGCCACGCAGGCATATTCTGAAAGCTCATAGAGACCAAGAACCTGACCTTAGAGGCAGCAGCACAGGTTGCACAGACATTCTTGGTAGGGGAAGAAGAAACGGTAGGTTGATTTACAATGCAGGTACGGCAACTAACGAACTATCTGAACAAGAAGTTCACAGCACTAAACAAACTGCTACCCCCACACAGACAAAACCGGGAGAACAGGCTCTCGACAGCAGGCAGAAGCCATCAAGGGCCACAGGAACGGCCGTTCACACATCATCAACCCACAATGCGAGCAATCAACTACAAACTGAGAGAAGCTCAAGAGAGATCAGCCAGACGCAGCTCATTCTTTGGGAACACATTGAACAATGGAACAGGTCTGTGCTGGAGGTGTGGGGGTGGGCAGTCGTCAAGGAGATGTCGATTTCAGCAGGCTGTTTGCAGAAATTGTGAATATACAGGGCATTTGGCCCGCATGTGCAAAAAAACGGCAGCTCGGCTGGTATACGAATCAGATGGGTCGGAAAGCGGACCAGAAGATGGTGGGGACAGTACCCGGGACACCGATGTACAGCGAGTCAACACGATCAATGGCCGCTGCTCATACAACATGACGCCTCCTATAATGATGAGGGTACTACTCAACGGGATATCTGTCAACATGGAGCTGGATACGGGAGCAAGTCAATCTCTCATGGGCGCTCAACAATTTCAACAACTGTGACTGCATAAAAGAGACAAACCAAAACTCACAAGGGTCGACACCACACTAAGGACCTATACCAAAGAAATCATACCAGTCCTCGGCAGCGCCATGCTCTCTGTCACACACAAAGGGACAGTGAACCGACTTCCCCTGTAGATTGTCCCCGGAGACCCCCCAGCACTGCTGGGGAGAAGCTGGCTGGCAAAACTAAACTGGAAATGGGATGATGTCCATGCCATGTCATTAGAGGAATGGACCTCCTGCTCAACAGTTATAAAGCGATTTGAACATCTCTTTCAGCCAGGTGTGGGCACTTTCAAAGGGGCCAAAGTCAAAATCTACATCACACAGGATGCTAGACCGGTCCATCACAAGGCCAGAGTTGTACCCTATGTGATGAGGGAAAAGATTGAACATGAACTAGACAGGCTTCTGCGGGAAGGCATTATATCACCTGTGGAATTTAGCGACTGGGCAAGTCCCATCGTCCCAGTCATGAAACCTGATGCATCCATACAAATCTGTGGGGACTACAAATCTACCATAAACAAAGTGTCCCTACAGGACCAGTACCCGCTGCCCAGAGCGGAGGACTTATTTGACACATTGGCTGGAGGTACACTTTTCTCAAAATTAGACCTCACATCTGCCTTTATGACACAATAATTGACCGAGGAATCCAAGCTACTCACCACCATCAACACACATCGAGGCCTTTTCATGTGCAATCAGGTCGGCAGCTGCCATATTCCAGCGCAACATGGAGAGTCTGCTCAAGTCCACCCAGTGGTTCAGTTGTATTTCAAGACGACATATTTATCACGGGGAGGGACACCGACTCCCATCTCCGTAATTTGGAGGAAGTACTAAAGCGGTTGGATCGGGTAGGCCTACGAGTCAAGAAATCCAAGTGCCTGTTTCTCGCACCCGTGGTTGAATTTTTGAGCAGAAGGATTGCCGCTGATGGAATCCGCCCAACAGAGTCCAAAACAGAAGCAATTCTCCTGCCACCCAGGCCCCGGAATGTCTCAGAACTGCGTGACTTTCTCGGGCTACTCTATTACTTTGGGAACTTTATGCAGAACTTAAGCACGCTGCTGGAGCCTCTCCACGTGCGACTCAGGAAGGGGTGCAATTGGTTTTGGGGTGACGCCCAGGAACGCGCCTTCAATAAGGCACACAATCTTCTGTGTTCCAACAGTGTTTTGACTTTCTTTGATCCAGGTAAAAAGCTAGTTCTCACATGCGATGCGTCAGCGTATGGGGTCGGGTGCGTTTTGCAACATGTCAATAGTGCGGGCAAATTACAACCCATAGCTTATGCCTCCAGGTCACTTTCGCGGGCGGAGCGCGGGTACGGAATGGTAGAGAAGGAGGCTCTCGCGTGCGTGTACGGTGTCAAAAAGATCCACCAATACCTTTTCGGGGCCAAGTTTGCGTTAGAAACCGACCACAAGCCCCTCACGTCCCTCCTATCCGAGAGCAAGGCAATAAACGCCAACGCCTCGGCGCAAATTCAACGGTGGGCACTCATGCTGGCGTCCTATGACTATACCATAAGGCACAGACCAGGCACAGACAACTGTGCCGACGCGCTCAGCAGGCTACCCCTGGCGACCACGGAAGGGTCTGACGAACAGGACTGTGAGATAGTCATGGCAATCAATGCCTTTGAGTCCACAGGTTCGCCCATGACGGCTCGCCAAATCAGAGCCTGTATGGCCAGCGACCCCACGTTATCCTTCGTAAAAAGATGTGTCCTAACCGGTGACTGGGCAGAGGCTCGCGATGTCTGCCCCGAGGAAATCAAACCCTTTCACAGGCGCATGCATGAGCTAACACTACAAGCAGACTGCCTGATGTGGGGCAGCCGAGTAGTTATGCCTCTGCGAGGCAGAGAGGCATTTGTCCGGGAGCTCCACCGCGAGCACCCGGGGATCGTTCTCATGAAGGCCATAGCCAGATCCCACGTCTGGTGGCCTGGTATTGACGCGGACTTGGAGCTCTACATCCGAAGGCGCACCATTTTTGCCCAACTCAGCAATGCCCCCAGGGAGGCTCCACTAAGCCCCTGGCCCTGGCCTATCAAACCGTGGTCGCAGGTGCACGTAGACTATGTGGGCACATTCATTAGCAAAATGTTCCTCATAGTTGTAGATGCATTTTCAAAGTGGATCGAATGCACCATTTTAAACTCGAGCACACCCTCCAACACTGTGGAGAGCCTCGCAACCATGTTTGCAACGCACGGAATCCCTGACATATTGGTCAGTGACAATGGTCCATGCTTCACCAGCGCAGAATTCCAAGACTTTATAATTGACCACGGCATAAATCACATCAAGACAGCAACGTTCAAGCCGGCCTCCAACGGCCAGGCGGAGAGAGCAGTGAAAATCAATGAACAAGGCATGCTTAAAATCCAAGGTCCCACGCTGCAGGGTCACCTGTCGCGACTGCTGCTGGCATACAGATCTCGTCCACACTCATTGACTGGGATCCCCCCCGTGCAACTGTTGATGAAAAGGACTTTAAAAACAAGGCTCTCATTAATCCTCCCAAACATGCACGAAATCATTGAGGCAAAATGCCGTAAGCTGACTGAGTGCCATGACAGAAATTCGAGGGGGAGATGGAATGAGATAGGGAACCAAGTGTTTGTACTAAACTATGGTAGGGGTCCAAAATGGCTTGCAGGGACAGTAACGGGCAAGGAAGGAAACAGGCTACTGGTAGTAAAAATGGACAATGGTAAAACCTGCCGGAGGAATGTAGACCAAGTCAAAAGCAGATTTACCAACAACACTGCGGAACCAGAGGCAGACTACAATGTGGAACTCGCACCACACCTGGTGGACAGACAGAGGGAACAACCTGAGGAAAGGGCAATCCCAACAGACAGCCCAGGCAAGTCAACAACGATCACACCAATCGAAACAGACAGCCCAGGCGAAATACCAGCAATCACATCCAAAGAAAAACAGACACCAAGGCAAACAACTGAACCACAACTCAGACGCTCCACGCGAGAGCGTAGACCACCTGAGAGACTGAACCTATAAAGACAATAAGAACTGGGGGAGGGTGATGTCATGTATCTTACATTATTATATATAACTGTATCCCGACATGCTATACATGACTGTAATAAGATATGACCTGTAACCAGCAGCGTACCTTACCACCAGTGGTGCACTTGCAAGAGACAGGTGTATAAGAACAGGTCTCAGGCAAGTGCAGCATTCCAGAGCTGTGAAATAAAAGGTGCAGGTCCAGAGTGACCTTGACTTCACGACATGCCTCGTGTGAATCTGTACTGAGGGGACAGGACTTTACACATAGGCCAGTCTGAAAGAGCCCACCCATCACATGCTGGATTGGTAGAGCATTATTCAATATAATTGTTGGGGGGGGGGGGGGGGGAAGCGGGGGAGGGGAGCTTCACGGTACCGAGGCTCACTGCCCAGAGCAAGGAATCTTCCAAGCTATCTCCAAGAAAAAATAAAGGGGCCCAAATTCAGTGGTTTGTGCCACCCGGTAGCGGCGGAGAGGGCTGCTAACGGGCCGCTAAGCACCAACCAACGCGGCAGCACTCTGACCTCGCCTCCCGAAAACTTCAACGAAGTGATGGGGGCAGCGCTAAGAGGGAGCGCTGTGCACTCTAGCAGCACCCACACGGTGGCATCATCGAGCGTGTAACGCCCCCATAGTGCCGCGGTCGCGAACGTGACTGCTTTCGCCTGCCGTCGCGCCTGCCGCTACTTCCGACAGAGAAAGCAGGCGGTGCGTCGGTGATCCCGGTATCATCTGGAGAGCAAAGTAAGTGGTGAAATTCAATTTATTTAACTTCTATTGATTTGTGGCAGTAGTCGGGAAGTGTGGGTGTCGGTCATTGAAATTTTCACTAACATTGCTTTCCTCCCCTTTAGAAGCCCAGGATGCCAGCGTCCTAACGCCAAAAAATTGAGTAGGCCCTCCTGAGCTAGCGCTCCGCTCGCGCCCGAGGACAAGTGTGGAACGCTTCTATTAGCACTCCTCTTCCCTCTTTGGGGAAAACAACTGAATTCCGTACTCTGGGGCGATAGACACCGCCCGGTGCTAAAGTTGGCATTCCGGCGCCGTCACCGCCTCAATGCGGGCGGCACCGAATTTCCACCCCAAAGTCTTTCATCCAAATGAGAGCAAATCCCGCCGAGGTGTTTGAGATTAATACTATACACATTTAATGCTTGGAAACTAACAGCTGGGCCTGTCTACCAGGGGTAAAGCAGTGACATTTTGCGACGGTCAAACATCAAATGAATGTTTATCTTATAAAAATTTTCACTTGATGCCGTGGATCAAGATAATGGGTTTGCGTCCGGGATTTAAGGGGGTGTTGGGGGGAAGGAAATGGCGTTTTAATCTATATTCCACAAAGTGTTAGACCAGCAGTGGGTGAGACATTTTATATTTTTCTTTTCTTAATAATGGTCAGGTTCTTTGCGAGAAGGAACGGACTTATGATTTATCTGCTGCTTGGCGGCTAATTATGAAGATTTATAGGCAATGAAATATGACAAAGTTCAGAGAACAGAAAAGCTGAGTGGATGGCTGTATTTGTCAGGTTAAAGTGATTAAAAGTTTTGAGGGGGACATTAAAAAAAGCTCAGCTGAAGGAAACCAGGTCGCTCTATTCACATGTACAGCATGAAAGGAACTTGCAAAAAAAAGACCAGCTATTTTTCACTCGATATATTAATAATCCCAATGAAAGACTTATGTAAATGATTTGAATAGACTCATTTTCCCAGTGAAGCTGGCTTTAAAGGCAAGCATTACTCTACTGGACTGCCTCTCAGACATTCTCGGAACATTGCTACAGGAGTGGGCCATTCAGCCCCTCGAGTCTGTTCTGCCATTCAGTTAGATCATGGTTGACTTGTACCTCAACTCCATTTCCCCCGCCTTAGAAACATAGAAAATAGGTGCAGGAGTAGGCCATTCGGCCCTTCGAGCCTGCACCGCCATTCAATGAGTTCATGGCTGAACATGCAACTTCAGTACCCCTTTACTTCAAGTCCCTTGAAAACCATACCCAACAAAAATCTAGCAATATCAGTTTTGAAATTTCAATTGTGTCCCAGCACCCATAGCCACCTAGGGGGAGAGCGTTTCAGATTTCTGTTACCCTTTGTGTGAAAAAGGTGCTTCCTGATTTCACTCCTAAATGGCCCACCTCTAATTTTAAGATTGTGACACCATGTTCTGGATTTCCCCAGCAGAGGAAACGGTTTTTCATAGAAATCATTGAAAACATAGAAATTTACAGCAGGGAAGGCCATTTCGGCTCATCATGTTCCCGTCAGCCGTCAAAAAGCTATCCAGCCTAATGTGGGTCTGGCTGAGACAGGAGAAATTATAATGGGGAATAAGGAAATGGCAGAGAAATTAAACAAATACTTTGAATCTGACTTCATGGAAGAAGACACAAAAACCTCCCAGAAAGAGTGGAAAACCAAGAGTCCTGCGAGAATGAGGAACTGATCTACTACAGATAAAAATTGGATAGGGCCTCAGTTTATCATCATCATCATAGGCAGTCCCTCAGAATCGAGGAAGACTTGCTTCCACTCCTGAAGTGAGTTCTCTGGTGGCCTGAACAGTCCAATATGAGAGCCACAGACTCTGTTACAGGTGGGACAGATATTCGCCGAGGGAAGGGGTGTGTGGGGCTGGTTTACCGCATGCTCCTTCCGCTGCCTGCGCTTGACCTCTTCATGCTCTCAGCGTTGAGATTCGAAGAGCTCAATGCTCTCCCAGATGCACTTTCTCCACCTAGGGCGGTCTTCGGCCAAGAATTCCCAGGTGTCAGTGGTGATGTCGCACTTTATCAGGGAGGCTTTAAGGGTGTCCTTGTAACGTTTCCGCTGCCCACCTTTGGTTCGTTTGTTGTGAAGGAACTCCACATAGAGCATTTCCTTAGGGAGTCTCGAGTCTGGCAGGCAAATTATGTGGCCTGCTCAGCAAAGCTGATCGAGTGTGGTCAGTGCTTCAATGCTGGGGATGTTAGCCTGGACAAGGTCACTGATGTTAGTGTGCCTGTCCTTCCAGGGGATTTGCAGGATCTTGCGGCGACATCGTTGGTGATATAGCTCCAGCGACTTGAGGTGTCTTCTGTACATCGTCCATGCTCTGATCCTTACAGGAGGGTGGGTATTACTACAGCCCTGTAGACCATGAGCTTGGTGGTAGATTTGAGGGCCTGGTCTTCGAAGATTCTTTTCCTCAGGCGGCCGAAGGCTGCACTGGCACACTGGAGGCAGTGTTGAATCTCTGCATCAATGTCTGCTCTTGTTGATAAGAGGCTCCCGAGGTATGAGAAATGGTCCATGTGTTGCGAGGGCCGTGCCGTGAATAGAAACATAGAAAATAGGTGCAGGATTAGGCCATTTGGCCCTTCGGGCCTGCACCGCCATTCAATAAGATCATGGCTGATCATTCACCTCAGTACCCCTTTCCTGCTTTCTCTCCTTACCCCTTGATCCCTTTAGCTGTAAGCGCTATATCTAACTCCCTCTTGAATATATCCAACGAACTGGCATCAACAACTCTCTGCGGCAGGGAATTCCACTTCTCTGAGTGAAGAAATTTCTCCTCATCTCAGTCCTAAATGGCTTACCACTTATCCTTAGACTGTGTCCTCTGGTTCTGGACTTCCTCAACATTGGGAACATTCTTCCTGCATCTAACCTGTCCAGTCCCGTCAGAATATTGTATGTTTCTATGAGATCCCCTCTCATCCTTCTAAATTACAGTGAATACAGGCCCAGTCTATCCAGTCTCTCCTCATATGTCAGTCCTGCCATCCCGGAAATCAGTCTGGTGAACCTTCACTTCACTCCCTTAATAGCAAGAACGTCCTTCCTCAGATTAGGAGACCAAAATTGAACACGTTGGGCCCAAGTTTCGAGCCGCGCCTAGAACGGCGCAGTCCTGGCCTGGACGCCCATTTTTCGCGCCACAAAGTGCGCCTAAAAAAAGCCTCCGTATTCTCCAGCTCCCTGCAGGTCCTCTGGCCCTCGGCGCAGCGCAGCAGGAGCTATAGGGGGCGGAGCCAGGTCCCTGCGCCGAAAGCAGTGCCGGGACCTCTGCACATGCGTGCTACAGTGGGCACACATATGCAGTAGCTCCAGGCGCCCAAAACTGTGTGGGAGGGGCCCGAAGCACGCAGCCCCTAGCTCTGGCCGAATGGCCTCACTGGGGCTGCGTGAATAAGGCTCCACCCACGGCCAGCTCTTGCTTCCACCCGACCCGACCCGACTCACGCTTCCTGCCTCCGGACCGGACCCGACACCCGCTCCCCACCCCCTCCCCCGGCCCCTGGCCCTCGAACCGGACCCGAACCCCCCCCCTCACCGGACCCGACACCTGCTCCCCCACCATCCCCCCCCAGACCAGATCCAATACCTTCTCCCCCCCGTCACCCCCGGACCGGACCCGACACCCGCTCCCCCCCTCCCCCGCCTCCGGACTGGATCCGACCTGACCTCCCTCCCCCCGACCTGACCTCCCTCTCCCTCCCTCCCTCCCCCCGACTCGAACCAAACCGACCTCCCTCCCACCACCCCCCCCCGACCCGACCCAACGCCACCTACCTGTAAATCTGGTGCTGGGGATGGGCCCTGCCCGAAGTCTCGGGCCCGGCCCGTTCAGCCTCCCTCTCCCTTCTCCTTCCCCCCCACCCCCCCCAATCTCCTTCCCCCCCCAATCTCCTTCCCCACCCCCCCCAGTCTCCTTTCCCCCCCTTCTCCCCCTCTCTCCCCCCTCCCCCCTTTTCCCCCCTCCTTCTCCCCCCTCCCCCTTCTCCCCATCCCTCCCCCCTCCCCATCCCTCCCCTTCCCTCCCTCTGCTCCCCCCCTCTCTCCCTCTACCCCCCTCCTCCCCCTCCCCTTGCTGTCAGAAACACAGACACTGACAGACAGAGAATGAGAGACACACAGACAGACAGAGAGATAGAGACACTGACAGAGACACACTGAGGGGGGCATCCCAGCACGCTGTTGGAGGGCTCCCGGTGCTGCAATCAGTAAGTAGAAAATGTTTTATTTATTGATTTTTAAAAAATTATTTCTTATTAATTTTTTTTGATTGATTTATTGGTTGATTTATTGATGTATTTATCATTTATTATTGATGATGGCTCTTTATTTGTAAAACTGAAGTGTTTTATGTTTGTAAACTTCCCTTTAAACACCCCCCCCGACCATTCCCTACGCCTGATTTGTAACCTACGCCTGATGTTCTAAAGTGTAGACAAGGTTTTTTCGAGCGTACAAAAATCTTCACTTACTCCATTCTAAGTTAGTTTGGAGTAAGTTTTCACTCACGAAGCTTTGAAATCAGGCGTAAGTGGCCGGACACGCCCCCTTTTGAAAAACAAATTCTGTTTCAAAGTGAAACTGTTCTAACTGACTAGAACTGGAGCAAACTAAATGTGGAGAATTCCGATTTCTAAGATACTCCGTTCTACACCAGTTGCTCCTAAAAATCAGGAGCAAATCATGTGGAAACTTGGGGCCAATATTCCAGATGAAGCCTCACCAAGGCTCTATACAACTGCAGTAAGAACTCCCTGCTCTTATACTCAAATCCCCTAGCTATGAAGGCCAACATTGCATTTGCCTTCTTCACCGCCTGCTATACCTGCATGCCAACTTTCAATGATTAATGTACCATGACACCCAGGTCTCGTTGCACCTCCCCTTTTCCTAATTTGCTGCCATTCAGGTAATATTCTGCCTTTGTGTTTTTGCCACCAAAGTGGATAACCTCACAGTTATCCATATTATACTGCATCTGCCATGCATTTGCCCACTCACCTAACGTGTCCAAGACACCCTGCAGCCTCTTAGCGTCCTCCTCATAGCTCACACCACCATCCAGCTTAGTGTCATCTGCAAACTTGGAGATATTACATTCAATTCCTTCATCTAAATCATTAATGTATCTTGATGACTGGGGAACAGTGCTGTATGGCGAGGACAGGCTGGTGGAGGACCTTTGTCTTACGGATGTTAAGCGTGAGGCCCATGCTTTCATATGCCTCGGTGAATACATCGACTATATTCTGGAGTTCAGCCTCAGAATGTGCGCAGACGCAGGCATCGTCAGCATACTGTAGCTCAACAACAGAGTTTGGGGTGGTCTTGGACCTGGTCTGGAGGCGGCGTAGGTTAAACAGCTTCCCACTGGTTCTATAGTTTAGTTCTACTCCAGCGGGGAGCTTGTTGACTGTGAGGTGGAACATGGCAGCGAGGAAGATTGAGAAGAGGGTTGGAGCAATGACACAGCCCTGTTTGACCCCAGTCCGGACGTGGATTGGGTCTGTAATGGATCCTGCATGTCGTTGTGGAGCAGGCGAAGGATGTTGACAATCTTTTGGGGGCATCCGAAACTGAGGAGGACGCTCCATAGACCCTCGCGGTTGACAGCGTCAAAGGCCTTTGTAAGATCGAAAAAGGCCATGTATAAGGGCTGGCGCTGCTCCCTGCACTTTTCCTGCAGCTGTCACGCTGCAAAGATCATGTCTGTTGTGCCCCGTAGGGGACGAAATCTGCACTGTGATTCCGGGAGGAGCTCCTCGGCCACAGAGAGAAGACGGTTGAGGAGAATTTTAGCGACAACTTTCCCAGTGGCTGATAGCAGGGAGATTCCCCTGTCGTTGCCGCAGTCAGACTTGTCCCCTTTTTTAAAGATGGCCACGATCACTACATCTCTGAGAACTACTGGCATGCTTTCCTCCCTCCAGATGAGAGAGATGAGGTCATATATCCACGCCAACAGAGCCTCTTCAGCATACTTCAATGCCTCAGAGGGATTCCATCTGTATTCGTAGCCTTGTTGTTTTTAAGCTGTTCTATGGCTTTGCCTACCTCGTGCAACATTGGGTATTTCACTGAGGTGATGGCGGGTAACATGCTGCTGGATGGAGTCGAGAACACTCGAGTCAAAGGCAGAGTCTCGATTGAGGAGATCTACGAAGTGCTTTTTCCAGCGGGCCCTGACCGTCTCGATGAGCGTTTCCCTGTTCTTGGCCAGGAGTGGGGTGGGGCCTTGGGAGTTTGGCTTTGACTGCAATGAAGAATCCTTGCATATCGTGGCTGTTGGCCAGTTGTAGTATCTCCTGTGCTTTCTCCATCCACAACCTGTTCTTTAGGTTCCGTGTTTTTTGTTGGACCTCAGCCTTAAGCCGTCTGTAATGTTGTTTTGCTGCTCCCAAGTTGGGTTGTTGCTTGAGACTCAGAAATGCCATGCACTTGCGATCTATTAGTTCTTGGATCTCCTGATCATTTTCATCAAACCAGTCCTGGTGTTTTCTGGTTGAGTGATCAAGTGTCTCTTCACAGGCACTGGTTATAGAGGCCTGGAGGGCAGACCAAGCGCTGTGGGCATTCAGCATCTCAGAGTCATCAAGGCACGCCAGAGTAGCTGTGAGGCACTGGTTGTATAGGGCTCTCTTAGCTGGGTCTTTAAGTACCCCAGTATTGACTTTTTTGCGGCACTGCTTCTGCTGTCCCGTCTGCTTTGGGGCAATGTTAATGTTGATGATGGATCGGATTAGGCGGTGGTCCGTCCAGCAGTCGTCAGCTCCTGTCATGGCGCGGGTGATGCGCACATCCTTGCGATCCCTGGCTCGGATGATAACATAGTCGAGCATAGAAACATAGAAACATAGAAAATAGGTGTAGGAGCAGGCCATTCAGCCCTTCTAGCCTGCACCGCCATTCAATGAGTTCATGGCTGAACATGAAACTTCAGTACCCCCTTCCTGCTTTCTAGCCATACCCCTTGATCCCCCGAGTAGTAAGGTGCCAATGTTTGGAGCGAGGGTGTTGCCACGATGCCTTGTATATGTCCCTCTGGCGGAACAGGGTGTTGGTGATGAGGAGTTCATGCTCTAGACATTTTGTCAGGAGTAGGGTACTGCTGGAGTTGGCTTTCCCGACCCCCTCTCTGTCAATCACGGCTGTGTCTTTGCCAACCCTGGCATTAAAGTCACCTAGGACGATCAGTTTGTCGCCCGTGGGGACGCGGGACAGGGATGTCTCGAGGTTGGAATAAAAACCCTCTTTAGCTTCATCCGTTGCATCGAGTGTTGGGGCGTACACATTGATGACTGTGGCGCATTGGTTCCGGGACAGGGTAAGACGAAGCGTTAACCCTGCAGGGGGAGTTTTTGAGGCGGTCAACCAGTTCATTTTTGACGGCAAAGCCGACTCCATGAAGGTGGCGTTCTTCCTCTGGTTTTCTTTTCCAGAAAAAGGTGTAACCTCCACCTTGTTTCTTGAGCTGGCCTTCACTGCCCGCCGGGTCTCGCTTAGGACAGCGATGTCGATGTTAAAACGTCTAAGTTCCCGGGCGACTATGGCAGTGCGGCGTTCCGGCCTGTCGCTGCTGGAATTGTCCATGAGGGTCCTGACGTTCCAGGTCCCGAACTTCATATTGACGAAATGGAAAATGCCTGTGCGTGAGTTCTTTTAACGTGGGATGGCCGCTGCACACCGGCAACCACACGGGCTTAGCTGAGCAAGGTCTTGGTCCAGTGACAAGGGGGTCCAAGACAACTGGAGACCAGACACTGCTGCATAAGCCTAATTACCTACGGCGAGGTGTTGGCCGCAAGCTCAGCACCGAATAGCGCTATTGATGGTAGATGGCCCGAGGCGTGGTTGGGGTTAGGCGTTAGGAAGGTCAGCTGTCCGCTGGGGTTCCAAGGGATGTTTTAAGAAGTTTCTTCCAGAGTTTTCAAGGTTATTTGAAAGTTTCTTAAAAGTTTAAAAGTATTTCCAATTTGTTTAAAAAAAAGTTGCTCAGGTTGATTAAAAGTTTAAAAAAAACAGAAAAAAGTTCTCCAAGTTGATTAAAAATGTTAAAAGTTTTCCCGAATTGTTGAAGAAATTTAATGTCTCATCTGAAAGACGGCACCTCAGACAGTACAGCGTTCCCTCAGCACTGCACTGGACCATCAGCTTGGATTATGTGCTCCAGTCTGTGGAGTGGGCTTTAAACCCACAACCTTCTAACTCGGAGGGGAGGGAGCTAACCACTGAGCCATGGCTGGCACCTATACCCATGCTCTGAGTACCTGGTGATGCTGGCTGACCTCTCATACAATGTAAAAGCAGCGGCAGTCTTTGGACAACCAGGCGTGTGGAGGCGTTCTGGACAAGCTGCTGTGCTCCTGGTCTTGACCGGCCCCCATAGAATAAAGGGAGGGAATTCGGAACACAGGTTATACGAGAGCTTACTCAAATGGAAACCGGTCCAGCAGTCAATGAGCTTTTAAACATTTCAAGTACTGGTTTGAAGCGTCCAGTTAAAAGAAGATTAGCTATTAAACCTGCACGGTGAAATAGCCCAGATAGGTTTATCATGTAGGATGTAATAAAAAGTGAGCGTTACAGAAAATGAAGCTTCAAAGTATTTGATGGATAAGCACACATAAAACCTATAATCCAAAGTCCTTAAAGGGAAGCACAGTGAGTGAGAAAGTCCTTTGCTTGGTATCTGGTTTAGTGCTGAATTAGTTCGTCTCAAGAGTGAATGGGCTTTAAAACAGGCCCACAGGTCAATGGGGAAACTTGGTCATCAATGAGCTTTTATACTTTATACTTTTCAAGTACTGGGCGTTGAAAATTGGAGAGGCTGGGTTTGTTTTCTTTGGAACAGAGGAGGCTGAGGGGAGAACTATATTGAGATGTATAAAATTATGAGGGGCCAAGCTGGAGTAGATAGGAATGACCTATTTCCCTTAGCAGAGATGTCAATAACCAGGGGACATAGATTTAAATTAATTGGAAGAAGGATTAGGTAAGAGTTGAGGCGAACTTTTTGTAACCAGTGGGTGGTGGGGGTCTGGAATCCACTGCCTGAAAGGGTGGTAGAGGCAGAAACCCTCACCACATTTAAAAAGCACTCAAAGTGCTGTAACATACAGGGCTACGAAGCAAGAGCTGGAAAGCGGGATTAGGCTGGATAGCTCTTTTTTGGCCGGCACGGACAGATAAGCTAAATGGCCTCTTTCTGTGCTGTAAATTTCTATGATTCTAATGATAATATGAAAAATAGCCACAGCGATCCTGGATTAGGGAGGGCGGAAATCAGCCAGGTTTTCCACTCCCAGCGGGGATACAAATTCCTTCTGCACACTTAGTTTAGTGGGACTGGTCACATGCTCTTTATTTTGCTAAGCCCAGTACCCAGAGGAAATTCTCCTGGATGTCTATCCTGTGACACCTGCGAGAAGTGGTTGAGAAGAGTACTTCAACCTTGCCTCAGCCTGCCCACTCTCCGCGGTAAACAGCCTGCTGACACTCACTCTCTGGGCTCCTATAAGAAGGATGTTGTGATATATACCTTACGACATGACAAACACATAGACACACAAGATGGCTCTTAACACAAGAACTTGTCAGGTGACCTTGCCACCTGATGCATTCATTGTAGTTACAACAGCATGTATAATCTGGTGTTTGGGATTTGAGTTGTGAGGCGGAGTATTGCCACCAGAAGCACCGTCTCACAGAGACTCTTCCCCCTGAATCTGTGAAATGACAATGACCAGGAACTGAGACTGAAGCTGAACTCAAACCCCAGTTACAATGAGGCCGGGCCGGACATCCCATTCTCTGTGTCTGCAAGACCATCAGCAGGCCGGTGCCATTAGAGGGAGTAGCGTGTGGCGGCATACCACGACAGGGAGCAGCGCGTGCTGCTGCAGGAGGGCGACGGCTGATTGCAGTGCGGGCAGGTACAGCAGGAGTGGCGAGGTCGGGGCGAAGGAGCAGCAAAAGTTAGTAGAGGGATGTGATTGGGGCCCAGAAGAGGTGAGGGCCCAGGGGCAGCAAGGGCCAGCCCACACTGCAATATGTGTGCGCACTAGGTATGTGCAGCAGAGCTGGTCTCCAGTTGCCTCGGTTAATTCTTGCCACTGGACCAAGACCTAGCTCTGTCAAGCCCATGTGGTGGCTGGTGTGCAACGGCCACCATACATTAAAAAAATCCACGCACAGGCATCTTCCACCCTTCAACATATAGTTCGGGATCCAGAATATTAGGTCCTTCATTGAAACACCTGTGAACTCATCCTTTTTTGGCGTGGAAGCAAGTCATCCTCGTTTCGAGGGACTGCCTATGATGATGATTACCACTCTAGTCCATTAGGTGGAGCTATATTATAGATGTGAAGTTGAACAAGGTACAAGGTACAAGATACAAGGGCTGCTTAGGCCCTTTAGGAGTAAACCGGGGCATGGAGAAAGAAAAATCACAAACAGGTGATAAAAAAAAAACAAAGTACATTTGTTGACATACCATGAGGTCTTGGCGTGTCTGGAAGGCGTTGATATAGTTGGTGTAATGTGAGTACTCCATCTGGCTGAGAATAGCTGTCATACAGGCCACAAAGTTGCTCTGGAGAGAGAGAGAAGAAAATGGAAAATTAGTTGTGAGGACATCATCTTCAGAATATAGGCGCAAATAGATTTCTTTCAGAAAATAACATTTTGGGATACAGTATAGGAGTGATTTGAGTCATGACATGTGGTGAGTATAGCGTGCTTGAGAGGAACAGGTGACTTTGGGCCTATGGTTCCTAATGCTCTCCATCACTGGGGGTTTTCCTCACCTCATGTTTCAGATCAATTGATAAGAGATTGATTGCTGTGATTAGTCAACAACTCCATTATCGTTGTATCGTGCGACCACCAGGATGGTAGAAGGCAAACTAGATGGACCTCTGCCTTTTCTCGTCTAAGTTCTGATATAGTTTTCACAAAATAAATTGATACAAAATAGTGACTTGGTGCATTCCTCCAGAGTGCCAACCCAACCATCGTCAGATTACTGCTCTAACATCCACCTGAACAGGAGTTCGGTCCAATATTTGTCTGATAACGCTCCTGTGAAGCGCCTTGGGACTTTGTAGTACATCAAAGGCGTCATATAAATTCAAGTTGTTGTGGTGAAATCTGGATGTCAAAGGATTCTCTCCTGAAGGGGCAAATAAAATCTGAGGAATCTTGAAATCCTTTTTTTCTTCCCTTGCATCTTGATTCCCTTGAAGAGTAATGGCCTACGGAACTAGAAAAATTGGAGGTTTTTTTTCTTCAAGATCACAGTTGGGGGTTTTTTTTACATTTAATTAGCGTTATTCAGTGCAGTTCCTGTGTGTGCTTGCTGTCTACAGACCAGTTCACGGTGGAACAGCCAGTGCTGTATATCTGCCCTCTTCCCAAGGCACATGTAAGTGTACCGCCCTTTGCGGCAACAGGGCAAAAAGATTTCCCCTCAGCCCTCAGCCTGAACGTCGCAAAGAAATAGATTTTGAGTGGTCTGATAATTGGATGCGGTGCATCAAATGGATTGGCACAATTTTTGTACAATTCTTTGTGACCTCTCCCCCTCTAAGTGCCCCTGTAGTATAGGCAGAAAACAAAATCAAATTCATTCATCATTAGTGCCAATGATCTCCCGCTCTGTCAGCTGATAAAAGGCCTTAGTCAGCAAGTGCTTTCACAAGGATCACCAGATAGACACGGTTGAGAAAGGCCATTCATCCAGTAAGACTCAAAAAAAATTGGATAGAAATTCAATTGGATTAAAATTGAATAAGCTCTGTCAAAGAGCCTGCACAGGCACAATGGGCCGAGCGGCCTCCTTCTGTGTTGTAAGATTTTATGATTCCTTCAACACAAAAACCAATTGCATTTTGCTGCGACTCTATCTGACCTGGGAATCCTTGGCCCAAGACCGTTCAAAGTGGAGGAGAAGCATCCGGGAAGGCGGCAAACACCTCGAGTCTCTTCACTGGGAGCACCCGGAAGCCAAGTACAAACAGCGGAAGGAGCGTACGACAACCCAAGCCCCCCCACTCACCCGTCCCTCCAACCACCGTCTGCCCCACCTGTGACAGAGACTGTGGGTCCCGCATTGGTCTCATCAGTCACCTGAGAACTCATATTAGTGTGGAAGCAAGTCACCCTCGACTCTGGGGGCCTGCCGAAGAAGAAGAAGATCTGACATCCATTCCACGTCCGGCTTCCTCTTTAGGGGCAGAACTTTTCGATGCCAATCTCAAATTTGGCTTTCACTATTTTGAGCTTGTGTTATTACAAAGTTACAAAGTATTACAAAGTATTTACAGCACCGAAACAGGTCATTCAGCCCAACAGATCCATGCCAGTGTTTATGCTCCACTCGAGCCACCTCCCATCCCGCTTCATCTCACCATATTAACATATCCTTCTATTCCTTTCTCCCTCATGTGCTTATCTAGCTTCCCTTTAAACGCTATACACCTGACCTACTCCCTGTGATAGCGAGTTCCACATTCTCACCACTCTCTGGGTAAAGACATTTCTCATGAATTCCCTATTGGGTTTATTAGTCACCTTCTTATATTGATGACCCCGAGTTCTGATCTCACTCGCAAGTGGAAATATCTTCTCTGCGTCTATCCTATCAAAACCTTTCATAATCATTGAGGTTTACTATCTCATATTCCTTGATCCGCTCCGCTTCAAGGACACCCTCAAAGCCTCCTTGAAAAAGTGCAACATCCCCATCGACACCTGGGAATCCCTGGCCCAAGACCGCGTAAAGTAGAGGAAAAGCATCCAGGAAGGCGCTGAACACCTCGAGTCTCTTTGCTGAGAGCAAGCTGAAGCCATGCGTAAACAGCGGAAGGAGTGCCTGGCAACTCAGGCACCCCAACTTCCTGTTCCTCCAACCACCATCTGCCCCACCTGTGACAGAGACTGTAGGTCCCGCATTGGACTCTTCAGTCACCTGAGAACTCATTTTCACCGAGGGACTGCCTAAGATGATTCCTTGATAAGCTCACATCTCAGTCACCTCCTTTCAGGGATGGAAAAGCCTTAGGTTTCTCCAGCCTTTCCTCATTGCTCAGTCCCCTGACAGTAGGGATCAATCTGCAGTTCCTCTTCGAACTGTAATCAGGACTTGCACATCTCAGTGACCAAAAGAAAGACTTGCACTTATATAGCGCCTTTCACAACCACCGGACATCCCAAAGCGCTTTACAGCCAATTAAGCACTTTTGAAGTTTAGTCACTGCTTATAATGTAGGAAATGGGCAGCTAATTTATGCACAGCAAGCTCCCACAAACAGCAGTGTGATAATGACCAGATCATCTGTTTTGTAGTGATGTTGGTTGAGGGATAAATATTGGCCAGGACACCAGGGATAACTCCCCTGCTCTTCTTCAGAACAGTGCCATGGAATCTTTTATGTCCACCTGAGAAAGCAGATGGGGCCTCGGTTTAACATCTCACCTGAAAAATGGCACCCCCAACAGTGCAGTACTCCAGTGCAGTACTCTCAGTATGGCACTGGAATGTCAGCCGAGATTCATGTGCTCCAGTTGGATATATTCAAGAGGGAGTTAGATATGGCCTTTACGGCTAAAGGGATCAACGGGTATGGAGAGAAAGTAGGAAAGGAGTACTGAGGTGATGATCAGCCATGATAATATTGAATGGTGGTGCAGGCTCGAAGGGCCGAATGGCCTACTCCTGCACCTATTTTCTATGTTTCTATGTTTCTAGTCCCTGGAATGGGACTTGAACCCACAACCTTCTGATTCAGAGGCAAGAGAGAGTGCAACCCACTACGCCTCAACTGACACATGATACAGCGTGGATTCACCAGAACGTTACCAGGGCTCAAATGTTTAAATCATAAATACAGGTTTCAGAAAATTGTCTTGTATTCCATTGAGTTTAGAAGGTTGAGGGGTGATCTAAATGCGGTGTTTAAAATGAAAACAAAGGAATTGATGGAGTCGATGTAGAGAAATGATTTCCTCTGGTGCGGGACCGCCAGAACAAGAATATTAGAGCTCGGACATTCAGAAGTGAAATCAAAGGAGCACTTTTTCACACAAAGTTTGGTGGAAGTCGAAAAATTGCGTTCCCATTCTCCATTCCAAAAGGCTGTGAATGCTGCGGGTCAATTGAAATTTTCAAGACGGAGATTAATAGACTTTTATTCGGGATGATTATTTGCAACACTTTTTTGACTGTTTCTGCACATGCGCGCTTGATTGGCACCACGCTCGATCCCATTGCACATGCACCATACGCAACAGTGCGGCAGCTGCAGCCTGCACCGCCACGATTCCCACGGGATCTGTTGTTGGCCGGGGGGTCGAGAGGATCGAAGGTGGAGAGAGAGGATTTATGGGGGGTGTGGGGAAAGAGGATTGAAGGAGAGAGAGGATCGAGGGGGAATGTAATAGAGCTCCATCTCGTGAACTACGGATGTAATAATAATAAACGGTCATGTGGCAAGGTCACATGATGACAGTCCTTGTTAAGGAGCCATCTTGTAGTGTAATGTGTGCTTGGTGTCTGTAAAGATATCACAGATTGGCGACGAGGATGAGCTATTTGGATTCCCTAGCTGATAGTAGCTGGGGAGAGAATCGAAGGGGAGAGAGAGAATCGAAGGGGTGAGAGAGAATCGAAGGGGTGAGAGAGAATTGAAGGGGAGAGAGAGAATCGAATAGAGAGGATTGAAAGGGAGAGTGTAATGTATCCAAGTTTGCTGATGATACAAAGCTGGGTGGAAAAGTACGATGTGAGGAGGACGCAAAGAGCCTGCAATGGGATATAGACAGGTTGTGAGTGGGCACTAAGGTGGCAGATGGAGTATAAAGTAGAGAAATATGAGGTTATTCACTTTGATAGGAAGAATAGAAAACCAGTATATATTTTTTAAATGCTGAGAAACAATTAAATGTTAGTGTACAGAGAGATTTAGGTGCCCTAGTACCTGTACAGGAAACACAGAGAGTTATATGCAGCTACAGCAAGCAATTAGGATGGCAATTGGCATGTTGGCCTTTATTGCAAAGGGGTTGGAGTACAAGAGTAAGAAAGTCTTGCTACAATTGTATAGGGCCTTGGTGAGACCACACCTGGAGCACTGCGCACAGTTTTGGTCTCCTTATTTAAGGAAGGATATATTTATCTTAGAGTCGGTGAAACGAAGGTTCACTCGATTGATTCATGTAATGAGAGGGTTGTCCTATGAGGAGAGATTGCGTAGAATGCGCCTGTACCCTCTGGAGTAGAAAGAAGAAAGAGAGGTGATCTCATTGAAACGTACAGGATTCTAAGGGGGATTGTCAGGATAAATGCTGAGAGATTGTTTGCCCTGGCTGGAGAGTCTAGAACTAGGTGGCACAGTCTCAGGATAAGGGACTGGCCTTTTAAGACTGAGATGTGGAGGAATTTCTTCACTCAGAGGCTTGTGAATTTTTGGAATTCTCGACCCCAAAGTGCTGCGGATGCTGAATTGTTGAGTACAAGATAGATAGATTTTTAGACTCCAGAGGAATCAAGGGATATGGGAATTGGGCGGATATGCGGAGTTGAGGTTGAAGATCAGCCATGATCTTATTGAATGGCAGAGCAGGCTCGAGGGGCCGAATGGCCGACTCCTGTTGATTCTTATGTTCTTATTAGAATTGATTGGAGAGGGAGAATGGGAATCGAACCAGGGAGAAAGAAAGAAAGGATTGAAGGGGGGAGGGAGGACTGAAGTAGGGAGAGAGGATCAATGCGCAGGAGAGGCTTGAAAAAATAAATTTTCCACTGGAACAAAGATGATTAAAGGAGGAATCTAGCAGATGTTTTCAAAATTATGAAAGGTTTTGAGACGGTAGCAGTACAGTACAATACAGTACAGGTTGGACCTCTCTGGTCCAGCACCCTCCGGACCTGACCAGGGCTGGAAAAGAGAATTTTCCGAAACATGCCCAGGCTCCTGCGTGTGTGTGCATGCTCCCTCAGCACCCATGCAAACACTCACTAACTGACAGTCGCTCCAGCCAATCACTGATCACACTCACTGACTGACAGCCACTCCAGCCAAACGGCGAACACATTCACTGACTGACAGCTGCTCCAGCCAATCGGTAAACACAGACACTGACTGACTGACTGACAGCCTCTCCAGCCAATCACCAAACACTCATTGACTGACAGTCGCTCCAGCCAATCACTGATCACACTCACTGACTGACAGCCACTCCAGCCAAACGGCGAACACATCATTGACTGACAGCTGCTCCAGCCAATCGGCGAACACACACTGACTGACAGCCTCTCCAGCCAATCAGCAAACGATCATTGACTGACAGCCGCTCCAGCCAATCGGCGAACATACTCACTGACTGACTGACAGCCACTCCCAGCCAATCAATCGAAACTTTTTTTTTTATAAACCCTCCCCTCCCTCAGACCCAACAAATGCCGAACTACGGATGTTTCCGCACCAGAGAGTCTCCGGGCCAGAGAGGTCGAACCTGTAAAAGATGATTTCCACTGGTTGCTAAATTGGCAACAGGGGGCATAGACTGAGAATCATTATTTGAAGAGAATCCTGACTTAGAAATAGATCATCGTTCCTTCGTCATCGCTGGGTCAAAATCCTAAAACTCTCTTCTGAACAGCACTGTGGGAGCACCTTCACCATACGGACTGCAGCGGTTCAAGAAGGCGGCTAACCTCCACCTTGTCAAGGGCAATTGGGGATGGGCAATAAATGCTGGCCTTGCCAGCGATGCCCACATCCCGGAACGAATATAAAAAATATATATATACTCAATGACTGAGTCTCTACAGCCCTCTGGGGTATAGAATTCCAAAGTTTCGCAACACTCTCAGTGAAGACATTTCTCCTCATCTCAGTCCTAAATGGCTGACCCCTATTCTGAGATTGTAACCCCGGTTATAGACCAACCCAGCCAGGGGAAACATCCTCCCTGTATTTTCCTTGTCAAGCCTTGTAAGAATTTTATATGTTTCAATGAGATCGCCTCTCATTCTTCTAAACTCTAGAGAATATCGGCCTAGTAGAGGGAGTGGTTAGAAGGTGGAACTCACATGGAACACAGAGTAGTCAAGGCAAATTAAATAGATACATTTACTGGGAAGAGAGGTGCATGAGGAAGAAAGGAATAGAAGATTATACAGTTACGGTGAGATGAATTAGGGTGGGGGAAGGCTCATGTGGAGCATAAACCAGTCAGGACGTGGGCCAGTCAGGCCGAGCGGCCTTTTTCTGTGCTGTAAATTATATGTAATATTATGTAAAAATAAAAAGGCCCTGTACATTCACCTGCTGTGTGTTATTTACCAATGCTGACACCACTCAGTCTGGTCACCTCCATCCCGATATCAATGAGGTACTAAATTGCTTTTCATGAAGTTTTCCTTTTATTAGCCTATAAATCAGAGTTCACAGCTACTATCAGCACTTATTTTATGGTTACTGCCATCTTTTTTATTGAATTCATTTTGAAAGACGGCGCAGACCTTTGTTGAAATTATTCAGCGTAGTTAAGGCCGGGAGGGTGGGATGCGGTGGGGAGGGGTGGGGGGTGGGGGGGTGCTGCGGAGGGGGCGGTGGGGGGGGAGAACTGCTCTGCAAGTTTATCTTTAATAGCTTCAGGTGAAAACACAATTTCTCAACACTCGGGAAGCAGCAACGCCCATTAAGACTTGGGGCTGGATTTTCAGGGCCTGTCTGCCTCTGTTTTCGCCCCGGAGGGGAGGCAATGATGGCGGTGAGCTCTTCCGGGCAGGTGGCCAGCTTCTAGCGCCACGCCGGGGTTTTTCGGGGCCAGTCTCGGTACCGCCCGGAAGAGACGAGCCGGTGTGCAACGCTCCTGGCTGCAACACCGGTTTGATTTTTACATCCTGCCCGAACCATAGCCCTGCTGGGAACGCTTGAGAAAGCGGGCGTTCCGACCTATACCGGCCGCAGTGAGGTGTGTAATTTCCACCTCGGGTAAGTGTGACTGTTGCTTCTTTTATTTATCTTTTTGCGATTTATGTTGTGGTCGCGTGGGCTTTGTATTGGGAATGTTTTTGGTGGGTTTTTTTCCAGTTTTTTTTTTCTTCCCAGACCTCTCTTGGAGCACTCTCAGGCCGGCTGTTCAGTTCGGGATTTTCAGTTGCTCACCCGGCCGAGCGCCCTAAGAGAGGTGTGCAACGCCTCCCTTAGCGCTCCGCCCCACACTCAGGGCCCAGCTGCCCAATTTTGCTGACTGAGGCGCAAACTGTTCCCGGGTGCAAACTTTACCGCCCCGCCGTCATTACCGCCCCGAAATCAGCAAAGCTGAAAATCCAGCCCTTGGAGTGTTACTACGGCGATGAGCCTGTCGCTGGGATTTGGAGTGTGGGGGGAGGGCGGGGGAGCGACTGTTCAAAGTCTCAGGCAGAAGTTTCGGCAATCGACGGTGGCAACACAATTTCCGCCAGATGATTCCCTTGAAGGATAAATGTTGCCTATCTCTACGAGGTGAAGGAAAATGGAAAAGGGAATGTTGCCCTTTAGCAAATGTCAATCAGTGCATTAGAAAGAACTTGCATTTCTATCGCATCTGTCACAACTACAAGACAATATATAACCAATGAAGTACTTCTGACGTGCAGTCGCTGTTGTGATGTTGGAAACGGGGCAAACACAGTAAGCTCCCACAAACAACAATTAGATAATCATAGAATAGTACAGCACAGAAGGAGGCCATTCAGCCCATCTAGCCTTTCATTGTGATATCCAGTTAGTCCCACTCTTTCATCGTGCTATCCAGTTAGTCCCACTCTTTCATCGTGCTATCCAGTTAGTCCCACTCCCCATATCCCTGCAATGTTTTCTCCTTCAGTGTTTATCCAATTCCATTTTGAAGGCTACAGTTGAATCTGTATCCACCACCCTATCAGGCCTTGCATTCCAAACCCTAACCACTTGTCCTGTAATAAATTTTCTGCTCGTGTCATTTTGGGTAATGACCAGGTAATCGGCTTTAGTGATGATGAGGGATAAATATTGATCAGGACTCGCCTGCTCTTCTTCAAAATAGCACCTTGGGAACTTTTACATCTACCTAAGATGGGAAACAGGGTCTCACCTCATCCAAAAGACAGCTCCTCCAACAATGCAGGGCTCCCTCAGCACTGCTCTGAGAGTGCATGTCTAGATTTTGCTCTCAAATCTCTGGACTGTGGGACACAAACTCACAACCTTCCGATTCAGAGACAGGAGTGCTACCAACTGTGCCACACTGACATTTTGAATTCTACTGAGCCATTCTGTGCATAAGAAAGTGAGGGCTGGATTTTCCTGGTCTTTGTGCTCTGGGTCTCTCCCCGGAGCGTTGTGAAATGGGGCGGCGAGGTCTCCTGCCCCCACCAGGAAGAGCTGCGCTGGGTGTGCAACGCTTCTTGTTGCGACACCGTCTGAGTTTTGACTGGAACCCGACCCGTACGCCTGGAATTGGGCCTCGCAATGACCGCCTGGCCAATCAGTGCTGTCCATGCTGGCGGCGATGAGGAAGGTAAAGGTAAGTGCGAGTGTTTGTTCCTTTCATTATTTTTTAGTGATTTGTGTTGCAATAGCGTGGGCAATGTTTTGGGAATGCTTTTGTGGATTTTTTTTTAAAAAGGATCCACCCTCCCAACCCCCCGCCCGCCTCTCTCAGAGTGCACACGGCCCAGCACTTTAGTTCGCGAGGTTCCCATTTTTGCGCCTGGGAAATTGTACAAGGCCTCCCTTCGCGCTGTGCATCCTGGCGCAGGGCACTGGGCCCAGATGGTGAAAATTCCAACCTATTCCCAGCCGGTAACTTTCCCTCCCCGCCTTCATGTTCACCCCAAAAACAGAAAAAGTTGTAAAACCCAGGCTCGAGCGTTGCAGTCAACGTCAGTGCTCCTGGGCTAGGAAGTGAAAGAAGATCAGCCAGTGTTTCTGCTTTTGGTCACTGCAATGTGGTCAACTCCAGATACCAGGTGAGGATGGATTCAGGCTCACTATGGTAGGCACGCTCAGTAATGAGTGATAGGAGATGGCCTCAGATCTCTTTTACCTCCCTTAGTTTTCCTTTCCTCCTATTATCTACAGGCTTGTAAAACCCAAGCTTGACTGCATCTTCTTTACTAATCTCTTCAACAGTAGTGGTGGACTGCACTCTGTGCCTTGGGCCTTCACTTAGACATTCTCAATAAAAACAAATTAAATAGCAGTCACAGAGGAAATAGGATTGATTTTCTTTTGAGGGGGTTTGCAAGACATTTCCATCTGCAAATGTGTTTGATTTCTTCCCAATCTTAAAATAGAAAATGTCAACAGTAACAACAAATTACATTTATATAGCGACTTTAACATAATAAAATGTCCCAAGGCACTTCGCAGCAATGTTATCCAAAGAATTGATAGCGAGCCATGTAAGGAGATATTAGAACAGATGAACAAACGCTTGCCCAAAGAGGTAGGTTTGAAAGGAGCGTCTTAAAGGAGGCGAGAGGTGGAGAGATTTAGAGAGAGAATAAGAACATAAGAAATAGGAGCAGGAGTAGGCCATTTGGCCCCTCGAGCCTGCTCCGCCATTTAATAAGATCATGGCTGATCTGATCTTGTTTGGGCTCAGCTCCACTTCCCTGCCCGCTACCCATAACCCTTCACTCCCTTACCGTTCAAAAATTTGTCTATCTCCATCTTAAATATATTCAATGACCCAGCCTCCACAGCCCTCTGGGGCAGAGAATTCCAAAGATTCACGACCCTCTGAGGGAAGAACTTCCTCTCATTTCCTTTTTAAGAATAGTTTATACTTAAACTATGCCCCCTGGTTCTAGATTCTCCCATGAGTGGAAACATCCTCTCTGCAGCTACCCTGTCAAGCTCCCTCAGAATCTTATACATTTCAATAAGATCACCTCTCATTCTTCTAAATTCCAATGAGTACAGGCCCAACCTGCTCAACCTTTCTTCATAAGTCAACCCCATCATCTCCGGAATCAACCTAGTGAACCTTCTCTGAACAGCCTCCAATGCAAGTATATCTCCTTAAATATGGAGACCAAAACTGTATGTAGTACTCCAGGTGTGGTCTCACTGATACCCTGTACAGTTGTAGCAGGACTTCTCTGCGATGAAATGCCTTAATTGGAGGAGCACAGAGATCTCAGAGGGTTGTCGGGCTGCAGGATGTTAGGGAGGGGTAAAGCCATGGAGGAATTTAAAAATTACGAGAATAATAACATTTTTATATTTTAGAAGTAATTATCAGCAATGCATGCTGGAGCAGAGAAAAAACACAATTACAGCACTAATTCGCCACTGAGCCCATCTAGTCAGGAATCTCATTAACTTAAAACAGCAAGTAATTTATTGGAATAATGTCACGTCATACAAACTTGTGAAGGGACCTTCAACCTCCCATGCCCTGCAATTTGTTCAATTAATTCCAAAGTCTACACGTATTCTTCCTGCAAAGGATTACAAGAGAAAGCAACCAGGCTCGGGAGGGAGAGACAGCACGAAAGAGTTGGAAGGAAATGCAAGGAAAAAAGAGAGGACGTTTTACTTGCCAGCCTTTGCTCAGTTGGTAACACTCTCGCTTTTCAGTCAGAAATGTTGTGGGTTCAAGTCCACTCCCGAGACTTGAACGCAAAATCTAGGCTGACACTCCCAGTGCAGTGCTGAGGAAGTGCTGCACTGTCGGAGGTGCCATCTTTCGGTTGAGATGTTAAGCCGAGGCCCCGTCTGCTCTCTCAAGTAGACATAAAAGATCCCATGGCACTTTTATGTTATCACCGGTGTCCTGGCCAATATTTATCCCTCAATCAACATGACAAAAACAGATTATCTTTCATTATCACTGTTTGTGGGAGCTTTCTGTGCACAAATTGGCTGCCACGTTTCCCACATTACAACAATGACTACACGCCAAAAGTACTTCATTGGCTATAAAGTTGTCATGAATGGCGCTATATAAATCCAAGTCTTTCTTTCTTACCTCTGCTATCCACTGTGCCCATCCCATCTCCTATCTCCTTCCCCCCATTGTACTCCCCTCGCCCAGCCTTCCTGTTACTCCCATTCCCACCCTCTCCTATTCCCCCCTCTGATACCCACCCCTTCCGCAACCCCTCTCCTATTCCCCTTCCCATTCTATTCCCCTCCTCCCTACTTTCCCCCTCTGGTACCTCCTTCCCCATCCCCCCTTCCCCTATCCTCACCCTCACCCCCGCATCCTTTCCTCTCTCTCTCTCTATCCTGTCCTATTCACTCCTTCCCTGGGCAACGGTTGCTTCCCATAGTGCTTCCTTCCCTTCCCTTAGCTAAGTTTCACATTATAAATATAGCTCAAGCCACTTGGGAGAGCACTCGCTATATTTTACCTTTGTAATCAAACTTTCCATTTTGCTTTCCCAACATATATCTGTAAAGGACAAACACTGGCTGCAATGTAGCCTGAAGATTGCAGTCAATATTTATTTTAATATGCTTCTGTACTGACATTTATATCGAGAAACCTTGAGTTGATTGATCAGCAGGGAGAGATGTACGTGATGGACAGCAGAAAGTCACGACCCTCAGCATGAATTACACCTCAGTAGAAAATTCTTCCTCACTGCTCTGCTCCTTCACAAATACTTTCTACTTGGTACTCTTGCCTCAAGGTCAGAAGGAAATGTATACGAGTCCCCTCTCTTCCCCCTTCAAGGCTTCAGAGCATAACTTAAGCCATCGCGCCTGGAGGTTGTCTTATGAAGAAAGGTTGAGCAGGTTGGGTCTATACTCATTGGAGTTTAGAGGAATGAGAGGTGATCTTATTGAAATGTGTAAGATTCTGAGGGGGCTTGACAGGGTAAATGCAGAGAGGATGTTTCCCCTCGTGGAGGAATCTAGAACTAGGGAACATAGTTTCAGAATAAGGGGTCGCCCAGTTTTCGACAAAAATGAGGAGGAATTTCTTCTCTCAGAGGGTTGTGAATCTTTGGAATTCTCTTCCCCAGAGAGCTGTGGAGGCTGGGTCTTTGAATATATTTAATGTGGAGATAGACAGATATTTGAACGATAAGGGAGTCAAGGGTTATGGGGAGCGGGCAGGGAAGTGGAGCTGAGACCATGATCTTATTGAATGGCAGATCAGGCTCGACGGGGCCAAATGGCCTACTCTTACTCCTATTTCTTATGTTCTTATGTCCTTGCTGTTCACCCACCACCCCTGTGCTAGCTGACCTACTTTGGCTCCCAGTCCCCAAAAGCCTCTATTTACGAATTCTCATCCTTGTTTTCAAACCCCTTCATGGCCTCACCCCTCCCTCTCTCTGTAACTGCCTCCATCTTTACTACCTTCCGAGATCACTGCATTCCTCAAACTCTGGCTTCTTGTCCATCACTCACTTTCTTCACCTCACCATTGGTGGCCGTGCCTAAAGCTGTCTCGACCCTAAGCTCTAGAGATGCCTCTCTAAACTTCTCCTTCTCTCTCTCTCGCTCTCTTTCTCCCCTCCCTGAAAATCCTCCTTAAAATCTAATGCAGTACATTCCAGATCATAATAATTCACTGTGAAAAAATAATTCTTCTCGTCCTGGGGTATGGAGAGAAAGCAGAAAAGGGGTACTGAGGTGAATGATCAGCCATGATCTTATTGAATGGTGGTGGAGGCTCGAAGGGCCGAAAGGCCTACTCCTGCACCTATTTTCTATGTTTCTATCTCACCTCTGGTTCTTTTGCCAATTAACTTAAATCCGTGTCCTCTGGCACAGATCCTGCCAGTGGAAGCAGTTTCTCCTTATTTACTCTATCAAAAACCTTTCATAATTTTGAACATCTCTATCAAATCTCTTCTTATCCTTCCCTACTCTAAGGAGAACAATCCCAGATTCACTAATCGCTTCACATAACTGGTCGCTCATCCCTGATACCATTCTAGCAAATCACCTCTACATCCTCTCAAAGGCCTTGACATCATTTCTGAAGGGCAGTGCCCAGAATTGAACACAATACTCCAAACCAGTGTTTTATAAAGGTTCATCATAACTTCCTTGCTTTTGTATTCTAAGCCTCTATATATGAATCTCAGGTGTATGCTTTTTTAACCGCCGTTCGCGACTACCGGATGTCTCAAAGCGCTTTACAGCCAATGAAGTACTTTTGAAGTGTAGTCACTGTTGTAATGTAGGAAGAAAATAATCTTGGCAGGGATATTCCACATATTTCAAGTAAAAGTCAAGGCTAAAGGCCTCCAGGATTCCTAAAAAGTTTTTTTCCCATGCTTTGTTTTTCTAATTGTTATATTGATCCTTTTTTGGTTGGTTGACCACAATTGACTTTATTCCTGCTCTTCAAATATGACACTTAGTCAGCAAATCTCGAAAGACAAAATGGTTCAATTCCAGCCTGTGACTTTTCTGAGACCTCGACATCTTTCAGTGGCCTTGGCAATCTCAGCTGCTGAATTGGAAGATGGAGAGAAATTCCCCAAAAAGGGAGTGAATTATGAATCGGAAGAATGTAAACCTGTCGGCCTAATATGGGTAATAATAAAACTTGTCATCACCCAATATTGGACTGTCGGAGGTGCCGTCTTTCGGATGAGACGTTAAACCGAGGCCCAGTTTGCCCTCTCAGGTGAACGTATAACAGCACATGACACTATTTCGAAGATGAGCAGGGGGAGTTTTCCCCAGTGTCCTGGCCAATATTTATCCCTCAATCAACATAACTAAAAAACAGATTATCTGGTCATTATCACATTGCTGTTTGTGGGAGCTTGCTTGTGCGCAAATTGGCTGCCGCATTTCCTACATTACAACAATGACTCTGCTCTAAAAAGTATTTCATTGGCTGTAAAGCGCTTTGGGACGTCCCGTGGTCGTGAAAGGCGCATCATAAATGCAAGTCTTTCTTTCTCTAAGGAATCATCTGCAAATCTCTGCGCCCTCTCATCCTATATCCTCGTCGCTTGAAGATTTGAACCAAAGACATTTATGGTTCCTGTGCGCAAATTGTCGACTGCGTTTCCAACGTTACAACACTGACTACACTTTAAAGGTACTTCATTTGCTGCAAAGTGTTTTGAGACGTCTAGTGCTCGTGAAAGCTGCTGTATAAATGCAAGTCTTTTTTTCTTTCTTTATTATGAACTCTTTCTCCCCCTCTCCTGTCTCCCCTTTGTCAGTCTCTCTTTCTCTATTTTTATTTCTTTCTCTCGCTCAATTTCTCTGATAGCTTCTCTCACTTCTGCCAATGTTTTTTCAATCTCCTATTTTCTCTCTGTTGCATTGACATTTGAATCTACCTGCTACCTTTAAGCCATTTCCCCACCAACTTGAGCACAAAATATCTGGGCTGACACTCCCGGTGGAGTGCTGAGGGAGCGCTGCACTGTCGGAGGTGCCGTCTTTCAGATGAGACGTTACACCAAGGACCTGTTTGCTCTCTCAAGTGGATGTAAAAGATCCCATGGCACTATTGCGAAGAAGAGCAGGGGAGTTATCCCCTGTGTCCTGGCCAAGATTTATCCCTCAATCAACATAACAGAAACAGATTATCTGGTCATAATCACATTGCTGTTTGTGGGAACTTGCTGCCCACAAATTGCCTGTCACGTTTCCCACATTAAAACAGTGACCAAAAAATTTCAACAACAAAAACAACAATATCTTGCATTTATATAGAAACTTTAAGTTAGTAAAGCGTTCCAAGGCACTTCTCAGGGAGCGCAATCAAACAAAATTTGACGGCAAGCCACATAAGATGATATTCGGACGTGGTAGATTTTAACATAAGAACATAAGAACATAAGAAATAGGAGCAGGAGGCGGCCATTTGTCCCTCGAGCCTGCTCCACCATTCAATGAGATCATGGCTGATCTGATCATGGACTCAGCTCCACTTCCCCGCCCGTTCCCCATAACTCCTGACTCTCTTATCGTTCAAACATCTGTCTTTAAGGAATGTCTTGGAGGAAAGAGAGGTAGAGAGGCAGAGAGGTTGAGGGAGGGAATTTCAGATCTTGGGGCTGTGAGATTCCAAAATTTGTGGAAACCCCCCAGTGTTTGGTCTCACTGAAAAGGAAATTTGATTTGGGCCTATTAAACAGAAAGTTGGATCCTAAAATGCATATGGAAGAAATCTAGAGCTTTAACCAAGTTTGGGATTTTAAAAGGCATGTTTGGGTCTGTGGGGAAAAGCTGCAGAGACAGAGGGATGGGATTTAGAATTTGGATATTGTAGCTAATCAGTTTGTCTGGGGGAGCTGTTTAACCATAGTCAGGCTCCCAGAAAACATTAGCATTTAAACAATCGACCACGGAAGAAACATTATCCACCCCACCCACAGGACCCAAATATCACATATACATTCCAACACTTTTTCAACATGCATAGAAACATCTGTCTAAGCCCAGACTTCCCGAAGCCAAAGCAGTGCTATCACAATGGTCAAGAGTTCATTAGCCATAAGTAAGGAGTATCGCGATCCCAAAGTCTATCAACGCCAGATTAAAACATTTAATCAAGTTTCAGTCAGCTAGCCCGCCAAAACTTATACAAAGAAGACCACTTAAAATCAATGGGCAGCAAAACTTAAACAAAAGAAACGATAGATTTGGCACGAAGATTAAGAGCCTCTCAGAGTATAATTGAGGGCCTATCGTACCAAGAGAACTATTCTGACCATCACAGGAGGAAAACCTTTACTGACCATCACTTCGGAACAACAAGATCAAGATCGAGAGCACACGGTGAGAAAATGCAGGAAGAAACATCGCGATGTCGGAGAAAAGAACTTCAAAAACCAATCAGTGGAACATCAGTACCAACTGACTTGGTAACAGCCATCAATCGGACTACCATGACCGACGAAACCAACCAGGAAAATCAACCACCAAGAAAACTGAGGTCCACACAAGTTTTCCACTCTACAATTTGTGCCTAAACTATCCAGCGGGTAAAAATTACCTAAAGAACTTAAAACCCTATTGCTAACAAAGGAAATTGGGTACTCACCAGACATAACTCTAAATGCATCTAACCGCATCAGCGGACTGGTTTCAATACACAGCAGAAGTCTTTCATCACGTCCGGGGTAAGGCAAGACTAACCGGCTATAACCAAAGAAACCCGAAACCGCGAAACAGCCCTAGCTGTCAAAGGGAGGATCTGGTAAGCATGAATCTCTGGAGCCCTAGAGTTTGACTTAGTTCGAGCGTAAATGGGAGGTGGGAGTATTTCTGTTGTGTTTATTACCTGTAATAAAGTATTCCCCATTGTTTAGAACCCTTTTTGTAAGATTTCACAGTTTTATTGGAGTGTATTTGTGTTATTTGCTTTCTTGAACAAAACCCAAACCTTCTTTGTACAAAACAGTTGTCTGCTGCACTTTATCATACGCTGATTAATAAATCCAGGCTCGAGAACCAGGGAGTGGGAGCGATTCGCAACTGCTCTGGTCAGGAAGACAAGCTGACAGACCCACCACACCCTACAAGGCCTAGACAGCTGAAGGCACAGCCACCAATGGTGGTATGATGAAAATCAGGATGTGCAAGGGATTAGTAATATGTCCTTACTATACAGTATAAACGCACACGAGGCCCGTACTTGAGAGAAGGCCACTCTGTGACCAGTTACCTTTATTACCAAGACCGAGAGAGAGAGAGAGAGAGAGAGAGAGAGAGAGAGAGAGAGAGAGAGAGAGAGAGAGAGAGAGAGAGAGAGAGAGAGAGAGAGAGAGAGAGAGAGAGAGAGCCGGTGGGTGGAGCTTCCCCTTTTATACCCGAAAGTCCAGGTTAGGAGTGTCTCCCACAAGTTCACCCCCTTGTGGTCAGTGTTCTCAAGGTGTACAACTTAGGTCAGCTTATACATGGGTTACAATGACAGTTGAGTACATGACATCACCTCCCCCCCAAAGTCTTATTGGGATCACAGGTTGAGTCTCTCTGGTGGTTTACGCTCTCTTGTAGAGCGCCTGAGTTGAGGCTCCGGTTGTTCGGACTGAGTATCTGCTGTTTGCAGTGCCTCAGGCCTGTCCGGACTGCCCACAGTGACTGGGCTCTCCTCCACTTGGTTCCGGTGTTCGGTCACCTGTGGTGGAGTAAACTCTACGTCGTGTTCTTCCTCTGCTTCTTCAATGGGATTGCTGAACCTCCTTTTAGTTTGATCCACGTGTTCGCGGCAGATTTGTCCAATGGTAAGTTTAACTACCAAAACCCTACTCCCCTCTTTGGCAATCACTGTGCCTGCAAGCCATTTGGGCCCTGCAGCGTAATTAAGGACAAAAACAGGGTCATTGACATCAATACATCGTGCCCTCGCATCCCTGACATGGTAGTCACATTGTGACTGATGCCTGCTCTCAACAATTTCTTTCATGGTGGGGTGTATAAGGGATAACCTGGTTTTGAGCATCCTTTTCATTAGCAGTTCTGTGGGTGGAACCCCTGTGAGCGAGTGTGGTTGGGATCTATTGGCCAACAGGGGGCATGATAAGCGGCTTTGAAAGAAACCCCCTTGTATTCTGAGCATCCCCTGTTTGATTATTTGCACTGATCGTTCCGCCTGGCCGTTTGAGGCCGGCTTGAACGGTGCCGTTCTGACATGGTTGATTCCATTGCCTGCCATGACGTCCTGGAATTCAGTGCTTGTGAAGCACGGGTCATTGTCGCTAACCAAGACGTCCGGTAGACCATGGGCGGCGAACATTGCCCGCAGACTTTCTATCGTGGCAGAGGATGTGCTTGAATTTAAAATGGCACACTCAATTCATTTAGAGTAGGCGTCTACTACAACCAAAAACATTTTTCCCATGAAAGGACCTGCATAGTCCACATGGATGCGTGACCATGGCTTGGCGGGCCAGGACTAGGGGCTAAGGGGGGCTTCCCTGGGTGCGTTGCCCAGCTGAGCACCTGTGTTGCACCTACAAACACAAAGTTCCAGGTCTGCATCTATCCCTGGCCTCTAAACGTGTGACCTGGCAATTGCCTTCATCATGACAATGCCCGGGTGCTCATTGTGAAGTCCTCTGATGAACACCTCTCTGCCCTTCTGGGGCATGACTACTCGGTTTCCCCACAGTAGGCAATCGGCCTGAATCGAGAGTTCATTCTTGCACCTATAAAACGGTTTAAATTACTCAGGGCATGCCCCGTACGTGGCTGCCCAATTCCCATTCAGGACACATTTCTTAACTAAAGACAGTAGCGGTTCTTTATTTGTCCAGACTTTAATCTGATGGGCTGTCACAGGTGAGACTTCGCTTTCGAAAGCTTCAACAGCCATGACCATCTGAGTATCATGCTCAGCTGCCTCCTCAGTGGTGACTAGTGGGAGCCTGCTGAGTGCATTGGCGCAGTTTTCAGTGCTCGGTCTGTGCTGAATTGTGTAGTCATAAGCAACTAACGTAAGTGCCGACCTCTGTATGCAGGCCGATGCATTCGCATTTATGGCCTTGTTGGCGGCCAAAAGGGACGTTAGTGGTTTGTGATCTGTCTCCAGCTCAAATTTCCTGCAAAACAGATACTGGTGCATTTTTTTTACTGCATATACACATGCTAGCGCTTCCTTTTCTACCATCCCCTAGCCCCTTTCTGCCTGGGACAGACTACTGGAGGCATAAGCTACCGGCTGTAACTGATCATTGGCATTCACATGCTGCAACACACACCTGACCCCATAGGACGACGCATCGCACATTAAAACTAGTTTTTTACACGGGTCATATAACGTTAACAGTTTGCGTGCTCAATCAAAAACTGTTTCCTGGCTGTCCCCCCAGACCCAATCGCAGCCTTGTGTAGAAGCATGTGTAGCGGCTCTAACAGCGTGCTCAATTTGGGAAGAAAGTTACCAAAATAGTTCAGGAGTCCCAGGAACGAACACAGCTCCGTGGTGTTACGGGGTCTGGGTGCTCTCTGAATCGCTTCTGTTTTGGATGCAGTAGGTCTGATCCCGTCTGCTGCTACCCTCCTCCCCAGGAATTCTACCTCTGCAGCTAAGAAGATGCACTTCGCCTTTTTCAGTCACAGCCCTACCCGGTCCAGTCTGCGTAGCACCTCCTCCAGGTTGTGGAGGTGTTCTTCAGTATCACGACCCATAATAAGGATGTCATCTTGAAAAACCAGCATCCTTGGAATCGACTTGAGGAGACTTTCCATATTTCGCTGAAAGATCACAGCGGCCGAACGAATCCCGAACGTTACACTCAAACAACCCCTTGTGTGTCATGATGGTGGTCAGCTTCTTCGACTCACTCGCCAGCTCCTGGGTTATATAAGCTGAGGTCAGGTCCAATTTTGAAAAAAGTTTGCCACCGGATAACGTCGCAAAGAGATCCTCCGCTCTTGGTAGCGGGTAATGGTCTTGGAGAGACACCCGATTGATGGTGGCCTTGTAATCGCCACATATCCTGACCGACCCATCCGCCTTGAGCACCGGCACGATCGGGCTCGCCCAGTTCACCGAATTCGACTGGCGAGATGATGCGTTCCTTCAGCAGGCGGTCCCGCATCACGTACGGCACCGCTCTGGCCTTGTGGTGTACTGGTCTGGCGTCCGGGTTTATGTGAATCACTACTTTGGTCCCCATGAGAGTGCCGATGCCAGGTTGAAATAATGAGTCAAATTTGTCCAGGACCTGTGAGCATGATACTCGCTCCACAGAAGAAATTGCATTGACATCGTCCCATTTCCAGTTCATGACAGCAAGCCAACTCCTCCCCAGTTGTGCGGGACCGTCCCCCGGGACAATCCAGAGTGGCAACCTGTTCTCCGAATCTTTGTAGGTCACGACTACCGTGGCGCTGCCGAGCACCGGAATGGTCTCCTTTGTATATGGCCGTAGCAGTGCGTCAATCGGCAATAATTTTGGCCTCCTGGCCTTGGACACCCACAACCTTTCGAACTGTTTGATACTCATCAGGGACTGGCTGGCCCCTGTGTCCAGCTCCATTAATACTGGGATGCCATTGAGGAGCACTTTCATCATTATTAGTGGCGTCCTGGTATATGAACTATATATGTGCTCCAAATGAACTCGCTGAACAGCTATTTCCCCCAGTATTCATTTGGCCTCGTAAGGTTTACAACGGCCCCGTACTCCTCGTACATCAATCTGGCTGCAGGCTTCCTGCACATACGCGGCAAGTGACCGCTGATGTTGCAGTTTCTGCAGGTATATTGCTGATACCTGCAAGCTCTGGCTGGGTGTTTGCCTCCACACCTCCAGCATGAGTTGGAGGCCCCATTGTTGGAAACAAAAGGTCCAATACCAGTCAATCGTCTCTGACTGTCTCTGTAACTGTCCTTAAGCGCACCATTAACAGGTGTTGATGGCCCCATTACTGGCCGCATTGTCCATTGCGATGGCATGAATCGCCGTTCAGCTAGCCATTGTCCCTATTGAATTCCCCCTTTGGGTTCGACTGCATACTGGGGCATGTCTGATTGTCCTTGTCTGCCGAGAGACCTGTGTGCCGCGTTAACAATGTTGACTCCCTGGTCGTTTGCCACATTTGAGCAAAGATTTTTGCCATAAATCATTCTGGTCTCTTCCTCCCCTGAGATAATTGTCTGGGCTATCAGAGCCGCCGTTTCCAAGGTCAAGTCTTTGGTCTCAATCAGTTTCCTGAAAACCCCAGCGTGCCCAATGCCCTCAATAAAAAAGTCTCGCAGCATCTCCGCTCTGCATGCATCTGGGAACTTATATAGGCTCGCCAGTCGCCGGAGGTCCGCCACGAAGTCTGGAACGCTTTGCCCTTCTCGCCGCCGGTGCGTGTAAAACCGGTGTCTCACCATGTGCATGCTGCTCGCCGGTTTAAGGTGTTCCCCGATAAACTTACTGCCCTCTTCGAACGTCTTGTCTGCCGGCTTCTCTGGCGCTAGAAGGTCCTTCATCAGGGAGTACGTCCTGGATCCACAAACCGTCAGGAGATGAGCCCTGCGTTTGTCGGCCAAATCCTGTCACAACCATTCCTTAGTGAAAAAATTTGCTGTAGTCTCTCAATAAAGTCGTCCCAATCATCACCAACACAGTACCTCTCTTCTGTGCTGCTAGTGGCCATACTCACGTGGTTTAAATCCCAGTTTCTCGTCGCCAATGATATGTCCTTACTATACATATAAATGTACACGGGGCCCATACTTGAGAGAAGGTCACTCTGTGACCAGTTACCTTTATTGCCAAGAGAGAGAGAGAGAGAGAGAGAGAGAGAGAGAGAGCCGGTGGGTGGAGCTTCCCCTTTTTAACGGAAAGTCCAGGTTAGGAGTGTCTCCCACAAGTTCGCCCCCTGTGGTCAGTGTTCTCAATGTGTACAACTTAGGTCAGCTTATACATGGATTACAATGACAGTTGAATATATGACAATTAGGACTGGAGGAGCATACAGAACTCGGAGGATTGTGGGGCTTGAGGAGGTTACAGAGACAGGGACGGGGCGAAGGATTTGAAAACAAGGACGAGAATTTTAAATTCTCGTTGCCCGTGTAGGTCAACGAGCGCAGGGGGCAATGGTTGAACGGGACTTGGCGCGAATTACGGGCAGCAGAGTTGTAGGTGAGAAAGAAGGGGTGGAAATCGAGAGGACGGAGGGTGGGGGAAGAGTGAAAGAATGAAAAGTGCAAAGCCAGTGTCAGCTTGCTTGCATCGGATAATAACTTGTTTATCTCTAGGTTCGCTTTCCCTCTTTGCAGTGATAACGCTTTGCAGGCAGATTTCCAAGTGTAATAAAACGCAAAGTCATTTGATAGGAACACAAGCCCACTCAGCAAAATCTTATCCAGGGAACCATTGCACTCCCTTACTGCAAGTGCAATGAATTCATCTGAAGCTTTATAGTCAAATGATATCTCACAGATCACCTCTATTAAACGAACATTATTGGCACTCCTCCTAAACAAACAATTATATTTACCCTCCGGACCATATACATTGTTTATCCTGCAATATTACTTCAACCCATCGGTTCCCATTGCGTCATCGTGTATGTGTAAACAGGTGAGAGGAGGGGAATACTCTCGGGGTTGCACAATGCCCGAAGCTTTTGTGTTAAGCATAACCTTTCCCCAAGTTTGCACAGCTGTTGCCGAGGTCTAACAGTTTCTTTCATTAAGCTCACCGCCTTGCCAACAGTATTGCTTTGTTTACACACCGCGCTATTCTCTGGGCAAATTAACTGTTGCTCATCAACATTAGTGGAACATTGGTGATGCAGGTTTATGATACAGCGGTGATATAATTTGTAACTTTATCCGAGTGACAATTCTTTATGCTGCAGCCTGGGTGATGTACGTCACGTGGCTCATTGTAAACCCACACGCATTCTCACAGGACATTAACCCTGCTTACCGTTCCCTGAACCTCTCTACCCACCTTGAAAAGCGTTTTTAAATCTCCTCTCTTCAAACAAGCTATTGGTCATACTTTCCAATCCCTCCCATCCTGTCTTAGCCTTCCTTTCCCTGTGCCTATGATCCATGGAAACCATAAATAAAAAGCGAGAAAGAAAAAAGAAAGAAAAAGAAAGACAGAAAGAAAGAAAAAGAGATAAAGAAAGGAAGAGAGAAAGAAAGGAAGGACGAGAGAAAGTGAGAAAGAAAAAGAGAGAAAGGAAGAAAGAAATAGAAAAAAAGGAAAGAAAGAAAGTGAGAAAGGAAGTAAAAAAAAAAGAAAGGAAGAAAGAGTGAGAGAAAAAAAGGGTGAGAAAGACATAAAGAAAGAGAGAAAAAAAGAGAAAGAAAGGAAAGACGAGATAAAGAGAGAAAGAAAAGAAAAAGAAAGAAAGACTTGCATTTATATAGCGCCTTTCACGATCACCGGACGTCTCAAAGCGCTTTACAGGGAGGGAGGGAGGAAGGAAGGAAGGAAGGAAGGAAGAAAGGAAGGAAGGAAGAAAGGAAGGAAAGAAAGAAAGGCTGTGACGTGGAAAGGTATTGTATTCGTGTAGTAAAGTTGATGTTCTGAAGTTTGGGCTGGATCACATTTTTAGGATAGGGTAGCGGGAAATAAAGAAAAGAATAAACTTGCATTTATATAGCACCTTTCGTTACCTCAGGACATCTAAAGCACTTTACAGCCGATTAAGCATGTTTGAAGTGTAGTCACTGTCATAACCCTGAAGTTAATGGAAATGCGAAGGGGAAAGATATGCGATGGGCGATTGATCCGATAGTGCCAACCTGTGGCAGCTTTAATTGGTAATGCTCCCATTACATTATTAATGGGAACATTAATTTACCTCACTAACCCCCTCCCAGAAAACAGCAACTTGGGAACTTACATCTCTATATAGCTCTCTTATACTGAAAGATATTTCAAAGTACGATATAGATGGTCAACAAGATGGAGAAAGTCGAAAGGAAAAAGTTAGATCGGGGAGTCGACAACTTGGCCACAGAAAGCGGGGAGTGAGGTCAAGGTGTGATTTGAGAAGGGAGCACCAGAGGACAGGGAAGTCAGCAGTGTGATTAAATATTCTCCATGTGCCTGGATGAGTGCAGCTCCAACAACACTCAAGAACATCAACAACATCCAGGCGAAGTAGTCCGCATGATTGGCCCTCCATCCACCACCTTCAACATTCACTCCCTCCATCACCAGCACACCGTGGCTGCAGTGTGTATCATCTACAAGATGCACTGCAGCAACTCGCCAAGGCTTCTTCGGCAGCACCTCCCAAACTGGTAACCTCCACTATCTAGAAGGACAAGGACAACAGGCACATGAGAACACCACCACCTCCAAGTTCCCCGCCAAGTCACACACCATCCTGACTTGGAAAGATATGAAGTTCCTTCATCGCCGCTGGGTCAAAATCCTGGAACTCCCTCCCGAACAGCACTGTAGGAGCACCTTCACCACACGGACTGCAGCGGTTCAAGAAGGCGGCTCACCACCACCTTCTTAGGGGATGGGCAGTAAATGCCGGCCTTGCCACATCTGGAGAATGAATATTGAAAGGGCGGCCAAGTGATGACAGAGTGGAGAACAAGGCCTTGGAGGAGCGGAAGGTTCACTTGGAAACATAATCCTCCACCCTTCCAAAGATATTTTACAAACTTATAACTCAGGAAATGCAAGACGAAAGATGGCATTTGCAGGCCGGTACGAAATGTGTTTTAATGAGCGTGCAGTAATCCAGATTTAACGCTTGCCATCACAGCAGAGCTAATCCCACAAAGCAGCGATGCCGGCTTGGGTGGCTAAGTGAAATGTAGCAGGCCCTGCAGAAATGGCAGGATTTACATAAAGCAATTTCCTCAATAGTCTTTCACGTTCTCAAAAATTAATGTATATCGACAGAGAAATTATCCCTTCAGATGTCTGCTCAAACTATGTGAGAAATTAAAGCCACTCCATGCATGAACGGGTCAAATGGGAGCGCTACTTAGAAATTCTAAAGTAGTACACGAAGGATTAAGAAAAGGTTTTCCAAAAGGTGAAAAAGAAAAGTCTAATCATGTCTCTCACAAGGTCCCATACAAGTAGCAGCTTTGCATACAAAGAACTACTTTGAAGTCCAATATGAAAAGAAAAACTCACATGTATATAGCACTTTTCACGATCTCAGGACATGCGAACATAGGGAATAGGAGCATGAGTAGGCCATTCAGCCCCTCAGCCCGCGCCATCGCTCAATAAGATCATGGCTGATCATCGACCTCAACTCCGCTTTCCTACCCGATCCCCACATCCCTTGATTCCCTTATAATCCAAAAATCTATTTATCTCAGCCTTGAATATACTCAACGACTGAGCATCCACAGCCCTCTGAGGCAGAAAATTCCAAAGATTCACAACCCTCTGAGTGAAGAAAACTTCTCCTCATCTCAGTCATAAGAAATAGGAGCAGGAGGAGGCCCCTCGAGCCTGCTCCACCATTTAATAAGATCATGGCTGATCTGATCATGGACTCAGCTCCACTTCCCTGCCCGCTTCCCATAACTCTTTATTCCCTTATTGCTTAAATATCTGTCCATCTCCACCTTATATTCAATGACCAGCCTCCACAGCTCTCTGGGGCAGGGAATTCCACAGATTTGCAACCCTCTGAGAGAAGAAATTCTTCCTCATCTCAGTTTTAAATGGGTGGCCCCTTATTCTGAGACTATATTCCCTAGCTCTAGTTTCCCCTATGAGTGGAAATATCCTCACTGCATCCACCTTGACGAGCCCCCTCATTATCTTATATGTTTTGATAAGATCACTTCTCATTCTTCTGAACTCCAATGAGTATAGGCCCAACCTACTCAACGTATCTTCATAAATCAACTCCCTCATCTCCGGAATCAACCTAGAGAACCTTCTCTGAACTGCCTCCAATGCAAGTATATCCTTTCTTAAATACAGAAACCAAAATTGTACGCAGTACTCCAGGTGTGGCCTCACGAATACCCTGTACAGTTGTAGCAGGACATCTCTGCTTTTATACTCTACCCCTCTTGCAATAAAGGCCAACATTCCATTTGTCTTCCAGATTACTTGTTGTACCTGCATACTAACTTTTTGTGTTTCATGTACAAGGACACCCAGGTTCCTCTGTACGAGAAACATAGAAACATAGAAAATCGGTGGAGGAGTAGACTATTCGGCCCTTCGAGCCTGCACCACCATTCAAGAAGATCATGGCTGATCATTCACCTCAGTACCCCTTTCCTGTTTTCTCTCCATACCCCTTGATCCCTTTAGCCCGTCCCCAGCACCAGATTTACAGGTAGGTGGCGTTGGATCGGGTCGGCGGTGGTGGTGGGAGGGAGGTCGGTTCGGTTCGGGTCGGGGGGAGGGAGGGAGGGAGAGAGAGGGAGATCAGGTCGGATCCAGTCCGGAGGCGGGAGGGGGGGGAGCGGGTGTCGGGTCCGGTCCGGGGACGGGGACGGGGATCCGGTCGGGGGGCTGGGGCGGGGGGGGCTGTCGGGTCCGGTTCGGAGGGGGGGGGCGCGGGTGTCGGGTCCGGTCCGGAGGCGGGAAGCGGGAGTCGAGTCGGGTCGAGAGGAAGCAGGAGCTGGCCGTGGGAGGAGCCTTATTCATACAGCCCCAGTGAGGCCATTCGGCCAGGGCTAGGGGCTGCGTACTTCGGGCCCCTCCCACACAGTTTCGGGTGCCTGGAGCTACTGCACATGCGTGCCCACTGTAGCGTGCATGTGCAGAGGTCCCGGCACTGTTTTCAGCGCAGGGACCTGGCTCCGCCCCCTACAGCTCGTGCTGCGCTGCGCCGAGGGCCAGAGGACCTGTAGGGAGGTGGAGAATACGGAGGGTTTTTTTAGGTGCACTTTGTGGCGCGAAAAATGGGTGTCCAGGTCGGGACTGCGCCGTTCTAGGCGCGGCTCGAAACTTGGGTCCTATAATTCCCCGTTTTCTCTCTCCCTCCTTTTTTAAAAAGTGGTGTTTCATTAGCTACCCTCCAGTCCATCGGAACTGATCCAGAGTCGATAGACTGTTGGAAAATGATCACCAATGCATCCACTATTTCTAGGGCCACTTCCTTCAGTACTCTGGGATGCAGACTATCAGGCGCCGGGGATTTATTGGCCTTCAATCCCATCAATTTCCCTAATACAATTTCCCACCTAATAAGGATATCCTTCAGTTCCTCCTTCTCAGTAGCAGCACTTTGCAATTTTTCTCCATTTAAAAAATAATTTGCTTTTCTATTCTTTCTGCGAAAGTGGATAACCTCACATTTTCCCACATTATACTCCATCTGCCAACTTTTTGCCCACTCATTTAGCTTGTCTATATCCCTTCGCAGATTTTTTGTGTTCTCCTCACCCATCTTTGTATTATCAGCAAACTTGGCTACATTACACTCGTTCCTTCATCCAAGTCAATAATGTAGATTGTAAATAATTGAGGCACCAGCACCGATCCCTGCAGCACCCCACTAGATACTGTTTGCCAACCGGAAAATGACCCATTTATCCCAAATCTCTGTTTTCTGTTAGTTAGCCAATCCTCTATACATGCTAATATATTACCCCCAACCCCGTGAATTTTTATCTTGTGCAGTAACCTTTTATGTGGCACCTTATCGAATGCCTTCTGGAAATTCAAATACACCACATCCACTGATTCCCCTTTATCCACCCTGCTCGTTACATTCTCAAAGAATTCCAGCAAATTTGTCAAACATGATTTTCCTTTCATGAAACCATGTTGACTCTGCTTGATTGAACTATGATTTTCCAAATGTCCTGCTGCTGCTTCCTTAATAATGGACTCCAGCATTTTCCCAACTACAGATGTTAGGCTAACTGGTCTATAGTTTCCTGCTTTCTGTTTGATTCCTTTTTTAAATAGTGGCGTTACATTTGCTGTTTTCCAATCCGCTGGGACCTCCCCAAAATCCAAGGAATTTTGGTAAATTACAACCATCCACTATCCCTAGTCACTTCTTTTAAGACCCTAGGATGCAAGCCATCAGGTCCAGAGCACTTGTCCACCTTTATTTTTCTGAGTACTACTTCTTTAGTGATAGTGATTGTTTTAAGTTCTTCCCTCCCTACAGCCCCTTGATTATCCACTATTGGGATGATTTCAATGTCTTCTACCGTGAAGACCGATACAAAATATTTGTTCAAAGTCTCTGCCATTTCCCTGTTCCCCATTATTAATTGTCCATCTAAGAGACCAACATTTACTTTAGCCACTCTTTTCCTTTTTATATACCTGTACAAACTCTTACTATCTGTTTTTATATTTTGTACTATTTACTTTCATAATCTATCTTCCCTTTCTTTATTATATTTTTAGTCGTTCTTTGCTGGATTTTAAACACTTCCCAATCCTCTGGCCTCCCACTAGTTTTGGCCACATTGTACACCTTTGTTTTCAATTTGATACCTACCATCCCTTATTTCCTTAGTTAGCCACGGATATTTATACCTTCTCTTCGAATCCTTCCTTCTCATTGGAATATATTTTTGTTGAGAGTTATGAAATATTTCTTTAAATGTCCTGCACTGCTCATCAACCATCCCACCCTTTAATCTATTTTTCCCAGTCCAATTTAGCCAACTCTGCCTTCATATTTTGTAGTCTCCTTTCTTTAAGCTTCGGACACTGTTTTCAGATCCAACTTTCTCACCCTCCAACTGAATTGGAAATTCAACCATGCTATGGTCACTCATTCCAAGAGGATCCTTTACTAGGAGATCATTTGTTAATCCTGTCTCATTACACAAGACCAAATCTAAGACAGTCCTAAATGGCCGATCCGTTATTCTGTGATCCTTAGTTCTAGACTCTCCAGCCGGGGAAACAGCCTCTCAGAATCCACCCTCTCAAACCTGCTAAGAATTTTATACATTTTAATGAGATCATCTTTCATTCTTCTAAACTCCAAAGAACATATGCACATTGTACTCAAGCTCTCTTCATAGAACAACCCTCCCTTTCAAAGGAATCGATCTCATGAACATTCATAAGTCAGGTATATCCTTCTTTAGGTAAGTAGACTAAAACCCTTTATAACTGCAGCAAGACTTCCTTACTCTTATACTCTAACCCCCTTGCAATAAAGGCCAACATAACTTGCCTTCCTAATTACTTGCTGAACCTGCATGTTAACTTTCTGTGACTCATGTACAATGACACCTCAAATCCCTCTGCATGTCAATAGGATGTCCCAAAGCGCTTTACGCCTTTGAAGTGTAGTCACTGTTGTAATGTAGGCAACGCCACGGCCAATTTGTGCACAGCAAAATCCCACAAACAGTAATGAAATGATCGTCTGTCTTCATGATATTGGTTGAGGGATAAATATTTGGCCAAGACACCAGGGAGAACTCACCTGCTCTTCTTCGAATGGGATCTTTTATTTCCACCTGAGAGGTGGTGGACAGCTCCTCGAGTACATAATCCAGATAAGGGCACTTCCAACAGTGCAACACTCTCTCAGTACAAGCACTGGACTGCCAGCCTGGATTATGTACTCATGACCTTCTGACTCAGAGGCAAGAGTGCTACCCACTGAGCCACAGCTGACACCTTAAAATCATAGAAATTTACAGTAGGGAAGGAGGCCATTTCAGCCCATCGTGTCCGTGCCGGCCAACAAAGAGCTATCCAGTCTAATCCCACTTTCCAGCTCTTGGTCCGAAGCCTTGTAGGTTACAGCACTTCAAGTGTACATCCAAGTACTTTTTAAATGTGGTGAGGGTTTCTGCCTCTACCACCCTTTCAGGCAGTGAGTTCCAGACCCCCACAACCCTCTGGGTGAAAACATTTCCCCTTCAATTTCCTCTAAACCACCTACCAATTACTTTAAATCTATGCCTCCTGGTTGTTGACCCCTCTGCTAAGGGAAATAGCCCCTTCCTATCCACTCTATCCAGGCCCCTCATCATTTTATGCACCTCAATAAGGTCTCCGCTCAGCCTCCTCTGTTCCAAAGAAATCAACCCCAGCCTATCCAATCTTTCCTCATAGCGAATATTCACCAGTCCAGGCAACATTCTCGTAAATCTCCTCTGTACCCTCTCTAGTGCAATCACATCTTTCCTGTAATGTGGTGACCAGAACTGCACACAGTACTCCGCCTGAGGTAAATACTTTGCAGACAGCAAGGTCCCAAAAAGGGCAGTGAGAATGATCACCTAATCCACTTGCTTGACGCCGGTGGAGGGAAGAATGTTGAGCAGGTTAAAATGGTGTACAAAGGAATGTTGTTGCTCATTGCACAGCATCATAGAATCATCGAATGGTTACAGCACAGAAGTAGGCCATTCAGCCCGTCGAGCCCGTGCGATCTCTCTGCATGAGCACTTCAGCAAATCCCACTCCCCGCCCTTTCCCCGCAGCCCCGCAAATTATTCTCCTTCAGGTATTTATCCAAAAGCATTTGTGTGACACAGTTTAGAGGATGACAGTGTCCCTTTAAATTTCACCACAGGCAGTTTTCCTTAACAAGCGGTGAAAATGAGTTAATTTGTTATTTGTGGTTAACTACGATCACTGCTGGTGGGAGGGGACTTAATCTCTCGGTTCAAACTCATCACCAAAAGTAATTATCCCTGTTTCAAATCTACGGAATTTTAAAAGGATTCAATGAATTTTCATTATGGGTTTTTTAAGTGAATCAGGTGTCACAGGGGAATCGAGACTGCCGAATCCAGGACACAGTCTCGACAATTCCATTAATTGGACAGCTCGGATTCATTCCCTGGCTCGGGATCGCCACTCAAAAGAATTCCAATTATCCCCATTCATAGGGTTTTGGTCGAGTTTTAGTTTTCTGACTGACTGTGTGGAAATGTCTCCTTACCGTCACTGAACGAATAGGCCTCCCCGGCAACCCCCCACACACAGGTCACGATGGAATACCGTGGGCCTCATTCTAACTCCTCCACTTGCCCGCCCCGATCTGACATTTCAAATCACAGGCGGCAAGGACGCCCGTCCCCAAGCCCCGATGGGGTCCTCTTTAAACATGATGTCATCAAGGCCTGTTGATCGTAACCTGATGACCTGAGCAAAGGGAGCAATGGTTGTTTTTTTTCTCTTAATTCGTTCACGGGATATGTGCGTCGCTGGTAAGGCCGGCATTTATTGCCCATCCCTAATTGCCCTTGAGAAGGTGGTAGTGAGCCGCCTTCTTCAACAGCTGCAGTGTGTGAGGTAAGGTTTTTCCTACAATTGAGTGGTTTAATAGGCCATTTCAGAGGGCAGTTAAGAGTCAACCACATTGCTGTGGGTCTGGAGTCACATGTAGGCCAGGCCAGGTAAGAATGGCAGATTTCCTTCCCTAAAGTACATTGGTGAAATAAATAGGTTTTTACGAAAGTCTGGTAGTTTCATGGTCACCATGACTGATACTGGCTTTTTGATTCCAGATTTATATAATTAATTGAATTTAAATTCCCCAGCTGCCACGGTGGGATTTGAATTCACGTCTCTGGAGCATTAGTCCAAGTCTCTGGGTTACTAGCCCTGTAACATAACCACTATGTTACCCTTCCCGCTTTGCTCTCCCCCACAGACCAAAGTTATTTATTTATTTATTTGTTGTTTCCTTATGAGGCAGAGTGGTGCTCCGGCCCCCCACAAGGGAACCTTGTCCATTCGCTTTACCGTGTTTTAGCACGGGAGTGAAAATCAAATTGAATCATAGAATCGTAAGGCACAAAGTGAGGCCATTCAGCTCATCGTGGCTGTTCCGGCTCATTGAAAGAGATACTCCCCTTCCCTTTCCCCGTAGCCCTCTTTTTCAAGTATTACATAGGATTACATAGGATATACGACACCGAAGCAGGACATTAGGCCCGACCAGTCCATAGCAGCGTTTATGCTCCACTCGACCCTCCTCCTCCTCATCTAACTCTATCAGCGTAACCCTCTATTCCCTTTGCCCTCATACATAACATTTGTCTAGCCTCTCCTTAAATGCATCTATACTATTCACTTCCACCACTCCCTGTGGTAGCGAGTTCCACATTCTCACCACTCTCAAGGTAAAGAATGTTTCTTCTGATTTCCCTATTGGATTTCTTGGTGATCATCTTATATTGATTGCCTCTAGTTTTGCTCTTCCCCACAAGTGGAAACTCTCACTGTATCTAAGCTATTAAAACCTTTCATAATTTTAAAGATCCCTGTTAGTTCACCTTTCTGCCTTTTTTTTCAAGAGACAAGAAGCCCAGCCAGTTTATCCTCTTATGAATTTCAAAATTTGCCAATGATACCTAACTTGGAGGTGTGGCAAACAATGAGGATGATACCAATCGACTGTGTCATGTATGTATGCTTGGGGTTACTAGCCACCAGGTGGTGCCACTGTCAGAGGTCTTGGGCTGTACACACGTGTGCGTGGTCCAGGTATAAAAGGCAAGCCATCATTTAATGTAATCACTTTGGGCCATAATAAAGCAGAGTCAGGTTTGCACCGGTGTTAGTTAACAGTATTCAGTCTATCGAGTTATTACATACATAACTTTTGGCGACGATGTAACTTAAGGACCTTCACATGCAAAAATGAGCACAATTGGAATTCTGGAGAGATTCGTGGAGGGAGAGGACTGGGCAGATTTTGTAGCTCACCTGGACCAGTACTTTGTGGCAAACAAAATGGAGAAACCCACTGACGCAGTTAGGCACAGGGCGGTCTTCCTCACGGTTTGCGGTCTGAAAATCTATGAACTCATAAAGAATCTTCTCTCACCTGCAAGTCCAACGGACAAGGACTATGAGGAATTGTGTACTCTGGTACGTGACCATCTCAAACGAGAAGAAGGCATCATCATCTCACGATATCGATTCTACACGTACGTTCGTTCTGAGGGCCAGGATGCGTCGGAATTCGTTGCTGACCTAAGACGTTTAACTGGACCGTGTAAGTTCGAAAACGCGTTGGGAGACATGCTGCGGGACTTCTTTGTAATTGGCATCTGGTGGTGGGGATGCTGGATTTGAGCAAGGCCATCACAATTGCCCAGGCCTGCATGACAACGGACAAAAACTTAAAGCAGGTACCATCGAAAAATCGGAACTCGGCAAGTACTGCAAACAAGATTGTATCGTCGTTTGGCAGAGCTACATATGGTAGGGGCCTACTCGACTGCGTATGCGAAACCTGTGGCCGCCCAAAGTCCGCCAACGGGAATTAATCCAATTTCACCGTGTTGGCGCTGTGGGGGCAATCGTTGGCCTCATCAGTGTCAGTTTAAACAGTACATTTGTAAAGGCTGTTTGAGACTGGGGCATCTCCAGCGCATGTGTCCGCAACTGAGAAAGCGTGCTGCGACACACCACGTGGAGGATGATGTCCAGTATAGCGCAGATCCGAATATGCAATCCAAGATACCAGAGGAGGAAGTGTTATTACATACATAACAGACTGAAACAGAACATAGGTAGGCCAGCAGAATGGGCAGGCAAGTGGCAGATGGAATGTAATACAGAGAAGTGTGAGCTGATGCATTTTGGCAGAAGAGATGCCAATCCCCTGGCTGCCATTGTCGGCCGACTGCAGAATCTGCCGATAATTAAAAGTAAATGGTGGCCATGGCGATCGGCCTCCCCTTTAAGGGCGGCCACACTGCCCAGCCACTGGCAGCTTCCCGCCTCGTTGGAGGGAACCGACCAGCGCTGGCTGCGCTCCCGCGGGGGTAAATATCCTCCGCGAGGCAGAAAAGGGGTCGCCTCTGGGCGGTACAGGGTCGGCGCGCAGCCGACAAGGGGTCAGAGCGCCGGGCGGGGCGTAAAGTCAGGCCACGGCGCTAATTGCGAATGGACCGCTCCCTCTGCCTGCCCCCAGTCGGTAAGGCCTTACCGCCACTCTAGAAAAGGGCAATTTTGGCCCCACTATGTCTGGTTCCTTGCAACGCATTATTTCCTCCAGCTTCCCTGCTTTATTGCGGACACTGTGTGCATTGCTGTACAGACAGTTTAACTCATTTTTAATAGGATTTCCTCTCATTTTATGTTTAGCTATCCTTTTAGACTCCTGCTCGATAACTCTATTTAATCCCTTGCCATCACTATTCTCCCTTACTTTATTCGTTCCTATGCTCTCTTTTCCTGTTTTGTATATATTTAGGTTGCTTACATTTCTTGTAGGTCACTCCCCCCCTCATCTAACTAGTTTAAAGCCTTTGCCACCTCCCTATTTACCCTTTCCGGGAAGACACGGGTCCCATCCATGTTACAGCTGGAGCCCGTCCCATCGGTACAGCTCCTTCCTGTCTCAGAACTGGTGCCAGTGTCCCATGAACAGGAACTCCTCTTTCCCACACCAACCCTTTAGCCATGTGTTAATTCTCCTGATCTGGCTGCTTCTATGCCAATTTGCACGTGACTCGGGCAATAATACCGAGATTATTACCCTCGAGGTCCTGCTTTTTCATTTAGAGCCTAACTCCTGATACTCTTTCAGCTGGACCTCTTCCCTCTTCCTACCTAGGTCGTTTGTTCCAACATGGACCACAACAGCTGGGCTTACCCCCTCCCTTTCCAAGTTCCAAGTCCCTCTCCAACCGCCGTGAGATATCCCTTATCCATGCACTGGGTAGGCAACACACCCTTCGGGATTCTCGTTCTTGGATGCAGAGTCCCCTATCACTACTACAATTCTGTTCTGCTTTGCTCTTCTCCTTTTTGAACAGCCTTCTGAGCCACGGTGCGTTGGTCTGCTTTGTGGCTATCCTCCCTGCAGTCTTAGAAACATAGAAAATAGATGCAGGAGTAGGCCATTCAGCCCTTCGAGCCCGCACCACCATTCAATATGATCATGGCTGATCATGCAACTTCAGTACCCCATTCCTGCTTTCTTTCCATACCCCTTGATCCCTTTAGCCGTAAGGGTCACATCTAACTCGCTTTTGAATATATCCAACGAACTGGCCTCAACAACTTTCTGTGGTAGCAAATTCCACAGGTTCACCACTCTCTGAGTGAAGAAGTTTCTCCTCATCTCAGTCCTAAATGGCTTACCCCTTATCCTTAGACTGTGACCCCTGGTTCTGGACTTCCCCAACATCGGGAACATTCTTCCTGTATCTAACCTGTCCAATCCCGTCAGAATTTTATATGTTTCTGTGAGATCCCCTCTAATTCTTCTAAATTTCAGTGAATAAAAGCCTAGTCGATCCAGTCTTTCTTCATATGTCAGTCCTGCCATCCCGGAAGTCAGTCTGGTGAACCTTCACTGCACTCCCTCAATTTCTCCTTGTCCTCACAGGTAGCGAGTACATCGTACCTGTTGGATAGGACCAGTGTCTGCGGGATCTCCTTCTCAATCTCTCCTAAATCCCGGCTAACCAGCTCCTTAACAATCACACCTTCCCTTTCCAGAATCTGTGCTTTCCTCTGGGCTGAGAAGTAGAAAGGAATCAAAAGGTGACATCACAGTCAAAGGGGTAAGTGATTGGCTGGTGATTGGTGAGCAACTTTTCTTTTTTTACGTATCAGTAAGTAACCTGTTAACATTGTTGTTGCCAAATTAAGTGTATCTAAGGGTTAAGTCATGGCAGGAGAGCTCGATCACGTGATATGCTCCTCCTGTACCATGTAGGAACTCAGGGACACTTCCAGTGTCCCTGACGACTACGTGTGCGGGAAGTGTATCCGCGTCCAGCTCCTGACGGCCCGCATTGCGGAATTGGAGCTGAGGGTGGATTTACTCTGGAACATCCACAATGCTGAGTATGACATGAGTAGCACGTGTAGCGAGTTGGTCTTACCGCAGGTGAAGGGTCCACAGCCAGCTAGGGAATGGAAGACCAGCAGGAAGAGCAGTGCAGGGGTCCCCTGCTTTGAGAGTGCAGGGGTCCCCTGCTTTGAGTACTGTTGAGGGGGGTGACTCATCAGGGGAGGGCAGCAGCAGCCAAGTTCATGGCACCGTGGCTGGCTCTGTTGCACAGGAGGGCAGGAAAAAGAGTAGGAGAGCGATAGTGATAGGGGATTCAATTGTAAGGGGAATAGATAAGCGTTTCTGCGGCCACAACCGAGACTCCAGGATGGTATGTTGCCTCCCTGGTGCAGGGTCAAGGATGTCTCGGAGCGGGTGCAGGACATTCTGAAAAGGGAGGAAGAACAGCCAGTTGTCGTGGTGCACATTGGTACCAACGACATAGGTAAAAAAAGGGATGAGGTCCTACGAGACGAATCTAAGGAGCTAGGAGCTAAATTAAAAGTAGTAATCTCGGGATTGCTACCAGTGCCACGTACGAGTCAGAGTAGGAATCGCAGGATAGCGCAGATGAATACATGGCTTGAGCAGTGGTGCAGCAGGGAGGGATTCAAATTCCTGGAGCATTGGAACCGGTTCTGGGGGAGGTGGGACCAGTACAAACCGGACAGTCTGCACCTGGGCAGGACCGGAACCAATGTCCTCGGGGGAGTGCTTGCTAGTGCTGTTGGGGAGGAGTTAAACTAATATGGCAGGGGGATGGGAACCAATGCAGCGAGACAGAGGGAAACAAAATGGAGACAGAAGCAAAAGACAGAAAGGTGATGAGTAAAAGTGGAGGCAGAGAAACCCAAGGCAAAAAACAAAAAGGGCCAATGTACAGCAAAATTCTAAAGGGTCAAAGTGTAATAAAAAGGCAAGCTTGAAAACTCGGTGCCTCAATGCGAGGAGTATTCAGAACCCAGGAGAGGGCTCTGAGCTAGTTAGAGTGGGTAAGAGCTCAGATGAACAGGACCCCAAGAAAGAATACAAAAGGCAGGAGTCAACAGAGCAGAGTAGCACTGGGGTAAGTGTAAACCACAAGGTGATAGGAAGGGACAATATGACAATAAAGGGGCTGCAGGAGGGTTCAAAACTAAAAATCATGGTTTAAAAGCTAGTATTAAAACACTTTACCGAAACGCACGCAGCATTCGAAATAAAGTAAATGAGTTGACGGCACAAATCATTACAAATGGGTATGATTTGGTGGCCATTACAGAAACATGGTTGCATGGTGGCCAAGACTGGGAATTAAAAATACAGGGGTATCTGACGATTCGGAAGGATAGACAAGAGGTGGGGTAGCTCTGTTAATAAAGGATGATATCAGGGCAGTTGTGAGAGATGATATTAGTTCTAATGAACAAAATGTTGAATCATTGTGGGTGGAGATTAGAGATAGTAAGGGGAAAAAGTCACTGGTGGGCGTAGTTTATAGGCCCCCAAATAATAACTTCACGGTGGGGCGGACAATAATTAAGGGAATAATAGAGGCATGTGAAAAAGGAATGGCAGTAATCATGGGGGATTTTAACTAACATATCGATTGGTCAAATCAAATTGCATGGGGTATCCTGGAGGAGGAATTCATAGAATGCATACGGGATTGTTTCTTAGAACAGTATGTTACAGAACCTACAAGGGAGCAAGCTATCTTAGATCTGGTCCTGTGCAACGAGACAGGAATAATAAACGATCTCCTAGTAAAAGATCCTCTCGGAATGAGTGATCACATTGGTTGAATTTGTAATACAGATTGAGGGTGAAGAAGTAGTGTCTCAAACGAGCATACTATGCTTAAACAAAGGGGACTACAGTGGGATGAGGGCAGAGTTGGCTAAAGTAGACTGGGAACACAGACTAAACGGTGGCACAATTGAGGAACAGTGGAGGACTTTTAAAGAGTTCTTTCATAGTGCTCAACAAAAATATATTCCAGTGAAAAAGGGCGGTAAGAGAAGGGATAACCAGCCGTGGATAACCAAGGAAATAAAGGAGAGTATCAAATTAAAAACCAATGCGTATAAGGTGGCCAAGGTTAGTGGGAAACTAGAAGATTGGGAAAATTTTAAACGACAGCAAAGAATGACTAAGAAAGCAATAAAGAAAGGAAAGATAGATTACGAAAGTAAACTTGCGCAAAACATAAAAACAGATAGTAAAAGCTTTTACTGATATATAAAACGGAACAGAGTGACTAAAGTAAATGTTGGTCCTTTAGAAGATGAGAAGGGGGATTTAGTAATGGGGAATGTGGAAATGGCTGAGACCTTAAACAATTATTTTGCTTCGGTCTTCACAGTGGAAGACACAAAAACCATGCCAAAAATTGCTGGTCATGGGAATGTGGGAAGGGAGGACCTTGAGACAATCACTATCACGAGGGAGGTAGTGCTGGACAGGCTAATGGGACTCAAGGTAGATAAGTCCTCTGGTCCTGATGAAATGCATCCCAGGGTATTAAAAGAGATGGCGGAAGTTATAGCAGATGCATTCGTTATAATCTACCAAAATTCTCTGGACTCTGGGGAGGTACCAGCGGATTGGAAAGCAGCTAATGTAACGTCTCTGTTTAAAAAAGGGGGCAGGCAAAAGGCAGGTAACTATTAGTCGGTTAGTTTAACATCTGTAGTGGGGAAATGCTTGAAGCTATCATTAAGGAAGAAATAGTGGGACATCTAGATTGGAATAGTGCAATCATGCAGACGCAACATGGATTCATGAAGGGGAAATCATGTTTAATTAATTTACTGGAATTCTTTGAGGATATAACGAGCATGGTGGATAGAGGTGTACCGATGGATGTGGTCTACTTAGATTTCCAAAAGACATTCGATAAGGTGCTACACAAAAGGTTACTGCAGAAGATAAAGGTACGCGGAGGCAGAGGAAATGTATTAGCATGGATAGAGAATTGGCTGGCTAACAGAAAGCAGAGAGTCGGGATAAATGGGTCCTTTTCGGGTTGGAAATCGGTGGTTAGTGGTATGCCACAGGGATCGGTGCTGGGACCACAACTGTTTACAATATACATAGATGACCTGGAAGAGGGGACAGAGTGTAGTGTAACAAAATTTGCAGATGACACAAAGATTAGTGGGAAAGCGGGTTGTGTCGAGGACACAGAGAGGCTGCAAAGAGATTTAGATAGGTTAAGCGAATGGGCTAAGGTTTGGCAGATGGAATACAATGTCGGAAAATATGAGGTCATCCACCTTGGAAAAAAACACAATAAAAGGGAATATTATTTGAATGGGGAGAAATTACAACATGCTGCGGTGCAGAGGGACCTGGGGGTCCTTGTGCATGAATCCCAAAAAGTTAGTTTGCAGGTGCAGCAGGTAATCAGGAAGGCGAATGGAATGTTGGCCTTCATTGCGAGAGGGATGAGTACAAAAGCAGGGAGGTCTTGCTGCAACTGTATAAGGTATTGGTGAGGCTGCACCTGGAGTACTGCATGCAGTTTTGGTCACCTTACTTAAGGAAGGATATACTAGCTTTGGAGAGGGTACAGAGACGATTCACTGGGCTGATTCTGGAGATGAGGGGGTTACCTTATGATGATAGATTGAGTAGACTGGGTGTTTACTCGTTGGAGTTCAGAAGGATGAGGGGTGATCTTATAGAAACATTTAAAAGAATGAAAGGGATAGACAAGATAGAGGCAGAGAGGTTGTTTCCATTGGTCGTGGAGACTAGAACTAGGGGGCACAGCCTTAAAATACAGGGGAGCCAATTTAAAACCGAGTTGAGAAGGAATTTCTTCTCCCAGAGGGTTGTGAATCTGTGGAATTCTCTGCCCAAGGAAGCAGTTGAGGTTAGCTCATTGAATGTATTCAAATCACAGATCGATAGATTTTTAACCAATAAGGGAATTAAGGGTTATGGGGAGCGGGCGGGTAAGTGGAGCTGAGTCCATGGTCAGATCAGCCATGATCTTTTTGAATGGCGGAGTAGGCTCGAGGGACTAGATGGCCTACTCCTGTTCCTAATTCTTATGTTCTTATGTATGAGACAGTATTCTGGATAAAACTGTCCAGAAATTCCTCGCCATGTCTTATGTGTCGGAACGGCTCCAACTCATAATTCAGCTCAATGACTGGTTTCCATATTTAAGAAAGGATATACGTGCTTTGGAGGCAGTTCAGAGAAGGCTCACTCGGTTGATTCGGGGATGAGGGGGATGACTTATGAGGAAAGGTTGAGTCGGTTGGGCCTCTACTTATTGGAATTGAGAAGAATGAGAGGTGATCTTATCGAAACGTACAAGATTATGAGGGGGCTTGACAAGGTGGATGCAGAGAGGATGCTTGCACTGATGGGGGAGACTAGAACTAGAGGGCACGACCTTAGAATAAGGGGCCACCCATTTAAAATAGAAATGAGGAGGAATTTCTTCTCTCAGATGGTTGTAAATCTGTGGAATTTGCTGCCTCAGCTGGGACATTGAATAAATTTAAGACAGAACAGTTTCTTGAACGATAAGGGGATAACGGGTTATGGGGAGCAAGCAAGAAGTGGAGCTGAGTCCATTATCAGATCAGCCATGATCGTAATGAATAGCAGAGCAGGCTCGAAGGTCCTTATGGCCTACTCTTGCTCCTATTTCTTATGTTCTTAAGAGCCGGAGAGATTCGAGATAGAGATATCTCCTACAGAGGTGTTTGCTCAGGACAGTCTCGCTGTCCACAAACTCCCACATACTGCAGTCCAGACACGCAACCTGCTCTGCAATTCCCTTTTGAAAGTTACTATTGAATCTGCTAAACCACCCTTTGAGACAGTGCATTCCAGACCATAACAACTCACTGTAACAAATATGATGCATGATACAACCAATGGACATGAATGGATATGCAGTACAACTGATATAACCTGTAAAGTCTATATATTAATTAACTTCCTCAAGCCAAATGCTCTATCAGCCGTAGCTCAGTGGGTAGCACTCTGACGATTGTGCATTTAAGTCTCACTCCAGAGACTTGGGCACACAATACATGCTGACGCTCCCAGTGTAATAATGAGGGAGTGCTTCACTGTTGGAGGTGCCGTCTTTCGGATGAGATGTTAAACCAAGGCCCTGTCTGCTCTCTCAAATGGATGCAAAAGATCCCATGGCACTATTTCGAAGAAGAGCAGGGGAGTTATCCCTGGTGTCCTGGCCAATATTTATCCCTCAATCAACATAACAAAAACAGATTATCTGGTCATTATTTAATTGCTGTTTGTGGGAGCTTGCTGTGTGCAAATTGGCTGCCGCGTTTCCCATATTACAACAGTGACTACACTTCAAAAAGTACTTCATTGACTGTAAAGCGCTTTGAGACGTCCGGTGGTCGTGAAAGGCGCTGTAGAATCCAAGTCTTTCTTTTTCTTTCCTTGCCTTCTTTCAAGTTTCTCTCTGTGCCACGAGATATCTAAGGCCAATCATCTAGTAAAGCGGCCTGCTCCTAGGCCTCTGACCATTGTACTCGATAAACTGAAAGACTTATATAGTGCCTTTCACCACCTCAGGATGTCCCAAAGTGCTTTGCTGCTAATGAGCTGCTTCTTGAAGCACAGCCACTGCTGTTGGGAAATGTGGTAAAGTTGGAGAGTCGTACACAGAGAAAGAGAGAATAATACAGGCAGAGATTAACAAAAGAAAAATAAATGGGAGAAGTACGAAGCTGAGTTAGTTAACACTAGCTCTGTTAGAATGGCCTTTGAACAACTCGGTGCTCAGGATCGAGGACCCTCAACAGAAGATTGGAGATCAGTCCTGAAGCAGGAGCTGAGCTCACTGTACAGTGCGCTGTCGCACTGAGTCCATTCAGTCGTCTCTGCTTGTGCGCACACCTGAATTACAGAGCTTCTTATCATCAACAACAACTTGCATTTATGTAGCACCTTTAACGTAGTGAAACGTCCCAAGATGCTCCACAGGAGCGTTATCAAACAAAATTTGACACCGAGCCACACAAGGAGATATTACACGAGGCAGATGAGCAAAAGCTTGGTCAAAAAGCTAGGTTTTAAGGAGTGCCTTAAAGGAGAGAGAGAGGTTGAGAGGCGGAGAGGATTAGGGAGGGAATTCCAGAATTTAGGGCCAAGGCAGCTGAAGGCACGGCCGCCAATTATAATCAGGGATGCTCAAGAGGCCATAACTTGAGATGAGAAACATAAAGAATGTATTTCTATACATTATTTTTAACCAATAAGGGAATTAAGGGATACGGGGAGCAGGCGGATAAGTGGAACTGAGTCCACGGCCAGATCAGCCATGATCTTGTTGAATGGCGGAGCAGGCTCGAGGGGCTAGATGGCCTACTCCTGCTCCTAATTCTTATGTTCTTATGTTAATGTCTTGTGATGTCTCCAACAGCTCGCCAGCATCAGCAAACATTCTGTATAAATCTGATCTGAAAGAATTCTAGTTTCGAAACTGGAGGACTTCGTTTGTCTCCAAGTGAATTCTGTGTGTCTCTATTATGTACGGGGAATGCTGAGGTAGGACTCAGGAAGGTCAATGGAGCTGTCAATCACTGTCACTGGAGTGCTGCAGATTGCAGACTGCAATACTTTTTTTTGAAAATAAAGACTGAATTTTTGTTTTCTCCTCTCCACACTTGCCAACAGTTCTGATCTGACCCTTGTCGATGGAGAGAGCTCGGGAGACCGCCGCTAATCCTTTGTGCGAGTCTTCTCTTCGAGGGACGCACTGAAACATCGCACCCAAGCGTACAATCATAGAAAGGTTACAGCACAGAAGGAGGTCATTCAGCCCGTCGAGTCCGTGCCGGCTCTCCGCACGAGCACTTCAGCAAGTCCCACTCCTCCCACACTTGCACCATCGGAGCAGGCCGGGTAGCAGAAGGAGCAGCGTGGCAGCCTGGCCCAGCAGTCTGCGCAGCCCCCGGCCTGCGAGCACCATTGAAGCAGGCCGGGGAGCGGAAGGAACAGTGTGGCGGCATACCACTCCAGGGAGCAGCACGTGCTGGAGCAGGAGAGCAACGGCAGTGAAGGTCCAGGTCGGTGATTGGAGCGTGGGCAGGAACAGCAGGAGCGGCGAGGTCGGGGCGAAGGAGCGGCAAGGTCGGGGCAAAGGAGCGGCGAGAGATTGTAGAGGGCTGTGGTCGGGGCCCAGGAGAGGCGTGAGTTCGGGGCCAGCACGGGCCAGCCCGCACTGCGATATGTGTGCGCACTAGGTCTGTGCAGCAGAGCAGGTCTCCAGTCGTCGTAGTTAATCCTTGCTACTGGGCTAAGACCTAGCTCTGTCAAGCCCGTGTGGTGGCTGGTGTGCAACGGTCACCACACATTGAAAAAGTCCAAGCACAGGCATCTTCCACCCTTCAAGATTTAGTTCGGACTTGGAATTTTAGGTCCTTCATTGAAACACCTGTGAACTTTTTGATGTGGAAGCAAGTCATCCTCGATTCGAGGGACTGCCTATGATGATGATGATGATGACCCTTTCCCCATAGCACTGAAAATTATTTTCTGCCTCCAACACCCTTTCAGGCAGTGCATTCTAGATCCCAACTGCTCGCTGCATAAAAAGGTTTTTCCTCATGTCGCCTTTGGTTCTTTTGCCAATCACCTTGAACCTGTGTCCTTTGGTTCTCGACCCTTCTGCCAATGGGAACATTTTCTCTCTATCTACATTTTCTCTCTATCTAGTCCCCATATGATTTTGAACACCTTTATCAAATCTCCTCTCAACCTTCTCTGCTCTAAGGAGAACAACCCCAGCTTCTACAGTCTAACCCCGTAACGAAGTCCTCCATTATCACTACCCGAAAGTTCTTGTATCTTTCTGCAATTTGCCTGAAAAATTTGCTCTTCTATCTCCTTCCCACAATTTGGTGGCCTATAGTATACACCCAGCAGTATAATAGGTCATCTATTTCCAAATAGATTCTGAACCCTCAACTACATCATCCTTTTCTAGTGCTCTACAATCAATACTGCCAATTCCCGCTGGTTTTTTTCCTTCCCTATCTTTCCTGAATACCTTGTAGCCATGAATATTAAGTGCCCAGTCCTCCTCTTGTTTGGGGCAGGTCTGCGTTATTGTCACTATATCATAGTCTCATGTGGCTATTTGTGCTGCAGCACACCAACCTTATTTACCACACTCCGGGCATTTACGGGCATGAATCCAAAACCCATCTTCATCTGCCTCACATTGGGCCCCAGGTCGGATCCCTCCTACTTCTGAACTGGTCTTTATTCTGATGCCTTTTGCCTCTCACATTTGTGGACCCCTTGTACTATAGAGCCCCACCTAGTGGACCACTGCTCCACCTAGTGGACTACTGCGGTAATGGTGGATACAGAGAGGATGTTTCCACGGGGGAGACTAGAACGAGGGGCATAATCTTAGAATAAGGGGCCACCCATTTAAAACTGAGATGAAGAAGAATTTTTTCTCTCAGAGGGTTGTAAATCTGTGGAATTCGCTGTCTCAGAAAGCTGTGGAAGCTGGGACATAGAATAAATCAAAGACAGAGATAGACAGTTTCTTAAACGATAAGGGGATAAGAGGTTATGGGGAGCAGGCGGGGAAGTGGAGCTGAGTCCATGATCGGATCAGCCATGATCTTATTAAATGGCGGAGCAGGCTCCTATTTCCTATGTTCCAATGTAATGCAACTGCTGCTGTAAATACAATACAAGTCACATGATATAGTGGAGCCATTTTGTGCTCGTGTGCTTTGTGGTGTCGTAAAGAATATATCACAGACCTATATAATGCTTCTTCCTGGTACCCCTCCCCCTGGCCAAATCAGGTAGCGTGGAAGAAAATGATGCTGTTGTATATGAATAAAGAGTCTGACTGGATATTGTGAGCTCAAAGTGTGACCGTAGTCTTTTATTGCAGGTCTCCAGAGTGCCTCTCCAACCTGAGAGGCCTCCTTAAATACCTGTGCTCCCAAGGGATTGTGGGATCCCTTGGGACTCCAGGGGATGAGCCCTCTGGTGGCTGTACAAGGTACATACAAGTTTACACACTCCCCCCCACACCCCACCCCCCCTAGCCAAAGTCAACAGTGTAACTATTTACAAGGTGAGTCGATCTGGGGCCTTTCTTTCTGGTTGATCGTCTCGGTGCAAATGCTGGTTTTGGTGAATCGTTTGTTGGGCTCTCACTGGGCTGCTGTGCAGCTGGCCTTGCTGGGCTGCCTGGTGTGGTGAGTCCTGCTGGGCTGCTGTGGGTGATGCGTTCTGCTTCGTGGCCAACGCGGTGTCGTTGCCACTGGTGTGTATGTTGGGGGGTCAAAGAAGCTAGGATCCAAAGTCTGTTGCTCAGGAACTGAGTTTGATTTGGTCCAAGTTTTTCAGGTGAATTAGTCCATTTGACCCAAAACACCCTGTTCTCCTCTTTGGCCACAATAGTGCCGGGAAGCCACTTGGGACCTTGTCCATAATTCAATACAAATACAGGATCATTGATTTAAATTTCGCGTGACACATTTGCACTATCATATGTACTTTGTTGAAGCCGCCTGCTATGTAGATCAGGATGAACTAACGAAAGCCTTATCTTAAGTGCCCTTTTCATGAGCAGTTCAGCAGGTGGGATCCCAGTGAGTGAGTGGGGTCTCATGCGGTAGCTAAGCAGACCTCGGGATAGGCGAGTCTGCAGTGAGCCTTCAGTTCCCTCTTCAAGCCCTGCTCTCTCTGCCTGACCATTGGATGCTGGTTTGAACGGGGCAGATGTAACATGTTTGATCCTGTGAACTCTTTGAACTCGGCACTGGTAAAACATGGCCTGTTGTCGCTCACGAGGACATCAGGTAGTCCGTGCGTAGCAAACATGGCCCGCAGGCTTTCAGTGGTAGCAGCGGACGTGCTTGCCGACATTATCTCACATTCAATCCAATTGGAGTATGCATCTACAACCACAAGGAACATTTAACCCAAGAACAGGCCTGCACAGTCGACATGGACCCTGGACCACGGCTTTGAGGGCCACGACCATAAACTTAGTGGTGCCTCCCTGGGCGCATTGCTTAACTGCGAGCATGTGTTACATCTGTGCACGCAGGACTCTAAGTCCGCATTGATACCGGGCCACCACACGTGGGATCTCGCTATCGCTGTCATCATTACGATGCCTGGGTGGGTACTGTGGAGGTCACTGATGAAAGTGTCTCTGCCCTTCTTGGGGACCACTACCCGATTACTCCACGGAAGGCAGTCTGCCTGTATAGACATTTCATCTTTGCGCCGCTGGTACAGTTTTATCTCTTCCTGCATTTCCACTGGGACATTGGACCAGCTCCCATGAAGCACCCAATTTTTTACTAGGGACAGTAAGGGGTCCTGGCTCGTCCAGGTTCTAATCTGTCTGGCTGTGACGGGTGATTGCTCACTCTCGAATGCTTCTATAACCATGATTAAATCTGCGGGCAATGGCAGCCTACTGAGAGCATCGGCACAGTTTTCTGTGCCTGGCCTGTGGCGGATGGCATAGTTGTATGCAGACAACGTGAGCGCCCATCTCTGGATGCGGGTCGATGCATTCATATTTATCCCCTTACTCTCGGAAAACAGAGATATCCGTGGCTTATGGTCCGTTTCCAATTCAAATTTTAGCCCAAACGAATATTGATGCAGTTTCTTTACCCCATAGACACACGCTAACGCTTCTTTTTCAATCATGCTGTAGGCTCTCTCAACCTTAGACAGACTTCTGGATGCATAAGCAACCGGTTGCAATTTCCCAGATTCGTTAGCTTGTTGCAATACACACCCGACGCCATACGACAACGCATCACATGCTAGTACCAAACGCTTACATGGACCATACAACACAAGCAATTTGTTTGAGCATAACAATTTTCTAGCTTTTACAAAGGTACTTTCTTGGCTTTTACCCCATACCCATTCGTCTCCTTTACACAGTAAGGCGTGCAGCGCTTCTAACAGTGTGCTGAGACCCGGTAAGAAGTTACCATAGTAGTTCAGGAGTCCTAGAAACGCCCGCCGTTCCGTCACGTTCTGTGGCCTCAGTGCGTTCTCGATTGCCTCCATCTTCAAATCGGTGGGCCTGATGCCGTCCACCGCAATTCTTCTCCCTAGGAACTCCACTTCAGGCGCCAGGAAAACACACTTCGAGCGTTTCAACCTGCGCCCCACGCGGTTGAATCGACTAAGAACCTCCGCCAGGTTCTGTAGATGCTCGACTGTGTCCCGACCTGTAACCAAGATGGCATCCTGGAAGACCACCGTGCGCGGGACCGACTTCGGTAAGCTTTCCATGTTCCTCTGGAATATTGTCGCGGCTGATCAAATTCCAAGCCGGCATCTGTTATAAATGAAGAGAACTTTGTGCGTGTTGATGCAGGTGAGGCCCTTTGATGATTCCTCCAGCTCCTGCATCATGTAGGCCGAGGTCAAGTCCAGCTTCATGAACGTCTTTCCTCCCGCCAGCGTAGCAAAAAGGTCGTCGGCCTTTGGTAGTGGGTATTGATCCTGCAGTGAGAAACAATTGATCGTTACTTTGTAATCACCACAGATTCTGACAATGTTGTCTCCCTTAAGGACTGGAACACTCGAACTGGCCCAGTCGTTGAATTCGATTGGTGAAATGATGCCCTCTCGTTGCAGCCGGTCCAGCTCGATTTCTACCCTTTCTCTCATCATGTATGGTACTGCTCTCGTCTTGTGATGGGTGGGTCGCGCCCCCGGAATTAGGTGGATCTGCACTTTTGTTCCTTGGAATTTCCCGATGCCTGGTTCGAACAGCGAGGGGAACTTGTTTAAGTCCTGGGCACACGAAGTGTCATCAGCGGACGAGAGCGCTCAGACGTGATCCCAGCTCCAGCGTATCTTTCCCAGCCAGCTCCTGCCGAGCAGCGTGAGGCCATCGCCCGGTACCACCCAGAGTGGTAGCTTGTGCACCGCTCCATTGTATGAGACCTTTACGGTAGCTCTGCCGATTACGGGAATCAGTTCCTTTGTGTAAGTTCTCAGTTTCGTGCGAATGAGAGTCAAGACTGGCCTTGAGGCCTTGCTGCACCACAATTTTTCGAAAGTCTTTTTGCTCATAATGGACTGGCTCGTGCCCGTGTCCAGCTCCATTGACACCGGGAATCCATTTAATTCAACCTTCAGCATTATCGGGGGACACTTTGTGGTAAATGTGTGCACCCCTTATACCTCTGCCTCCTCGGTCTGAGGCTCTGGTTCGTCGTGATCCTCTGTAGATCTGTCCTCCTCTGCAACATGGTGGTTTGCAGGATTAACAGGGTTTGCAGCTCACTGGCACACTCATTGGAAGTGTCCCATTATTCCACAGCCCTTGCAAATGTACCCTTTGAAGCGGCATGAATGGAAACGATGATCACCTCCGCAGCGCCAACAAGGTGTTAATGGCCTTGCATTCATCACCCTTGATGGTGGACTCTGAGACATCTACGGACGTGCAGCTGCAGGCATGTGGGGCCTGCCCTGTACGTTGCGATTTGAAAACAACATCAATTTGTTCACATTAATTGTAGCAGCACTCGTGTGCTGAGAGATTTGCTTCGTATTGTCACTGGTGGCAATGAACGCCTGGGCTATCGCTATGGTCTTTCTCAAGGTTGGGGTCTCTACAGTGAAAAGTTTGCGAAGTATCACTTCATGGCCAATGCCAAGTACAAAAAAGTGTCTGAGCATGTGCTCCAAATGTCATTCAAATTCGCAATGTCCTGCAAGGCCTCTTAGCTCGGCGACATAACTCGCCACTTCCTGGCCTTCAGACCTTTTGTAGGTGTAGAACCGGTAACTCGCCATCAGAACGCTTTCCTTTGGGTTCAGATGCTCCAGGACCAGTGTGCACAAATCATTGTACGATTTTTCTGTGGGTTTCGCTGGAGCAAGAAGATTTTTCATGAGGCCATATGTTGATGCCCCGCAGAGAGTGAGGAGAATCGCCCTTCGTTTGGCAGCGTTCACTTCTCCTCCAGCTCGTTGGCCATGAAATATTGGTCGAGTAGCTCCACGAAGGTTTCCCAATCATCTCCCTCCGAAAATTTCTCCAGGATGCCCACTGTTCTCTGCATCGTTGGGTTCATCATCTGTATCTCGTCGCCAGTTTTTGTATATGAATAAAGAGTCTGACTGGATACTGTGAGCTCAAAGTAAAGTGTGACTGTAGTCTTTTATTTCAGGTCTCCACAGTGCCTGTGAGGCCTCCTTAAGTATCTGTGCTCCCAAGGGATTGTAGGATCCCTTGGGACTCCAGGGGATTAGCCCTCTGGTGGCTGTACAAGGTATATACAAGTTTACATACATAACAAATACCCTCAATGAAGAGTGCAGAAGCTTTAACAGCGCTTTGAGATCCTACTCAATTCGTGATTTGTTTGTAAAGACATTAATCTTTGTCATTTGTATGCCAAAATCGAAGATTAATTGGGATCTAAGAATATTGCAGTGCATCTGCATGTCGGCGAACAGAGGGTTTGCGTTTGTTCAGATTGTTTTAAGTTCTGCTTACAAGGATTGAGTTGAAATTAATTACCGATGGGACTTAACGCTTTGATTGGCAGATTCTGTTTGTTGAGCATCTCCCAGAGCAGCGCCGGGGTCTGCTGGATGCCGAGATGAGCTCTGCTACACGGTTGATTGAGAAGAAAGAAACAATCATACGAACATAAGAACTAGGAGCAGGAGTGGGCCATTTGGCCCTTCGAGCCTGCTCCGCCATTCAATAAGATCATGGCTGCTCTGATCATGGACTCAGCTCCACTTCCCTGCCCGCTCCCCATAACCCCTTATTGTTAAAAAAATCTGCCTATCTCTGCTTTAAATATATTCAATGACCCAGTCTCCACAGCTCTCTGGGGCAGAGAATTCCACAGATTTACAACCCTCTGAGAGAAGAAATTCCTCCTTATCTCCATTTTAAATGTGCGACTCCTTATTCTGAAACTATGCGGGGGCGGGGGGGGAGGTGGGGTGGCGATGGGTTCAGGTGAGGTGGCCCTACCTCTTTGACCAAGCTTTTGGTCACCTGCGCTAATTTCTCCTTGTGCAGCTCGGTTTCAAATTTTTTGTCTCATAATATTCCTGTGCAGCGCCATGGGACGTTTCACTACGTTAAAGGTGCTATATAAATTCAAGTTGTTGAGACAGGAGGTAGTGCTTTCTTGAGATTAAGAAAAAAAAAGACATGAAAGAACTTGCATTTATATCGCGTTTTTCACAGCCTCAAGACGTCCCAAATTGCTTTACTGCCAATGAAGTACTTTTGGAGTGTAGTCACTGTTGTAATGTGGGAAACGCAGCAACCAATTTGCACACAGCAAGCTCCCATAAACAGCAATGTGATAATGACCAGACAATCTGTTTTTTTGTTATGTTGATTGAGAGATAAATATTGACCAGGACCCCGGGGAGAACTCCCCCTGCTCTTCTTCGAAATAGTGCCATGGGATCGTTTGCGTCCACCTGAGATGGCAAACGGGGCCTCGGTTTAACGGCTCATCCGAAAGACGGCGCCTCCGACAGTGCAGCACTCCCTCAGTACCGCACTGAGGATCGACAGATAATGTGTAAAATAAAATTGGTTCGCAACGTATTCAGCAGTTAAACTGAAGATTGTAAAATGCTGCATTTTAAAGCAAAAACCTGCAATGTAATGACCCAGCCCTCCTTCGCTCGATGATGACAACACACCTAGTTAACAAGGCGTGCTGACCTGGGCTGAGACAGGAATACAGACTGTGTGGCTTCTTAATCAGCGTGGAGCCGTAATATTCCAGTGTCAAAAATAAATCAACTGCCAATAAATAAATAGCGCAGGAAGGAGTTGTCTGATTTGCATGTTAATTGTTTTTAAGGTTCCAGTAAATTTACCGCAACCTTCTGTGGCTCACGAGAAACAAATACTCCCAGTCTCGTTCGGCATCTCTCGAAACATTTTATATCTCTCATCTGGGTCATTTCTCAGGGATAAAGACGTCTATCATCGGCTGCTCTCGATGAGGACAGAACTGAGCAATCAGGGCCATAAACTGTAACCGGTGAATTAGAAGTTTGCCCCACAATTAATTGAGTGAAAGGAAGCTAAGCAGGGCCTCTTCTTTCTTCTTGGTATGAGTCTCGTATTTTACGTCGCGCTTTCTCTGACAGCCTGCTTCAGCTCCACGCTCCCCTTTGTCGCATGGGTGACACGGCATTAACTTTATTTATTTAAGGCTGTAGAAATTTATAGGAGAGTGGTTGGATCCTGAGTGCTGCAATGTCTTTTTATAGGGATAAAAGTCTGCTGCTTGCAATTTTTAAGTGCGTCGGTTTAGCTTAGTTCTGAATCAGAAGGTTGTGCGTTCAAGACCCACTCCAGAAACGGAGCACATCATTTGGACTTAAAGGGCATCGAGGTGCCCGTTTCGTGAGTGTGAGACCGACACAACGGAACCCAGGGATTGGGGTATGTCCTTCCACTCCCTAATTGTCCCCATGCACCGCCCCGCCTCCCCCCCTGCCAGAAGTGTGCCTCAAGCGAGATTGAATCAGGTGACTTTTGTCACCCAAAGCTGTCTCTGCCTGAAACAGAAGGCAGAGCGATTTGGTTATTCAAACTAGTTGTCCTCATCTCTGCACTCGTCCAATTCTTTGCCTCTTGCGCATCCCCGATTTTCATCGTTCCACAATTGGCAGCCGCGCCTTCAGCCGTCTGGGCCCTACACTCTGGAATCCCCTCCTTAAATCTCTTCATCGCTCTCTCCTCCTTTAAGATGCTCCTTAAAACCTACCCCTTTGTCCAACTTTTGCTCTCCCGTCCAAATATCTCCTTATGCGGCTCGGTGTCAAATTGTGTCTGATAATCGTTCCTGTGAAACGCATTGCATGTTTTGCTCCATTAAAAGCGTTATTTAAATACAAGTTGTTGTTGTAGGAAAACAGTATTGTATAGGACCAGTAAAGAATGCATCTATCAGGTCGATCGCAAACTTCAAACTCCACTTTATATGCCCAGTCTGCCATTTATGAGTGCTGTCTGAAAGGCCTTAGTGTGCACAAAATGCCTTTGGTATTTCACAGCATTTCAAAGTAATTCATCATATGTAAAGCTCTGAGTGACTTTTTGAGATGCAAACCACTTGACATGGCATGTTCGAATTCCAGGTTTGATCCTCTCCAATCCAGTTTCTCCCCCACTACAGTACAGAAACGGCACTAATCAAAGTCTTCAATGAAATCCCCGGTAGCTGTGACCACGGTGCACAATCCCACTTCAGCCTTTGCTACTTCTCTCCAGCCTTTGATACTGTCGACCACAGCATCCTCCTCCCATGCCTCTCCCGCTCCTCTTGTCCGGTTGAGTGGGACTGCCCTTGCCTGGTTCGGATCCTAGGCAGAGAATCTCTTGCAATTTCTTCTCTTCCCATCCCTGCTCCGTTACCTCTGGAGTCCCCCACAAACACCTCCTCCTATTTCTCATCTGAATGCTGGCACCTAAGTGACATCATCCAAAATTCATAACGTTAGGTTACATGCACACCAATGACACCCCAAACTCGATACCCCTCCACTTTCTCTGATTTGTCACACTGCTTTTTCGAAATCCAGTCCTGGATGAGCTACAATTTGTTCCAATTAAACATTGGGGAGGCTGAAGCCATTGGCTTCTGGCCCCTGTCACAAACTTCGTTTCCTCACCATCCATTCCATCTCCCTTCCCGGCCATGGGAACCGGAAGCAAAAAAGGAGAGAGCAAAACGGTCCCAAAAGTCCTCAATTCCTGGCTGGAGCTGGTGGATTAAGGTTAGAAAGTGAAGTGGAACTTTCGAGCTCTGCTATAATTAAAGGGCTAAGAATGGGTCTCGGGACTCAAAATGAGCTAATAGGCTTTTGCAGTGGTCAGCTCTTTAGGTGGCTTAATGGGCAGTTGAGATAATATTAGGAATAACATGTTGACATTGCAATGACCAACGGATGTAAACTGTGTGACTTGGCGATTGAACCACGGGGACCGAGGAGAGCAGGAAAGCAGAAATACCATCAGGATACCATCTTGCCTGAGCAAGGGTCATAGTAGCAACAACAGATGTGGTCACATCAGTCATTCACTTCTTCGCTAAATGGAGGCGGTATCTTAATGTTACGCGAGCTATGCATAAAACAGAGGCGAGTGATTATGTGACAAGGAAGGGAAGTAACCAGCCATTGTGCACGCGGGCTTTAGGCTAATCAAATTGTGCCAAGGGATCGTGCACAAGGCTGAACATGAAAGATTAGGTATATAAAAGGTTGTTTGAAACTACGTATCATTGGACAGTGACCTGGCTAGACCCATAGTAGGTCACCTCCCCACCGGTGCGAATAAAGACTGCTTGAATCTTCGAACACAGACCTGGTGTCGAGTGTTTATTTCAAATACATCACTACAGAAAGAAAGAAAGACTTTGTATAGTGCTTTTCACGACCACCGGACATCTCAAAGCGCTTTACAGCCAATGAATGTACAATGTGATCACTGTTGTAATGTGGGAAACGCGGCAGCCAATTTGCACACAATTAACTCCCACAAACAGCAATGTGATAATGACCAGATAATCTGATTTTTGGTTATGTTGATTGAGGAATAAATATTGGGCCAGGATACCGGGGATAACTCCCCTGCTCTTCCTCGAAATAGTGCCATGGGATCTTTTATGTCCACCTGAGAGGGCAGACGGGGGCCTCAGTTTAACGTCTCATCCTTACGACAGCACCTCTGACAGTGCAGCGCTCTCTCAGCACTGCACTGGAGTGTCAGCCTAGATTTATGTGCTCAAGTCAATGGAGTGGTTGAACTCAGAAGCAAAAAAGGAGGGTGAAAAGCGGTCCCGAAAGTATTGAATTCCTGGCGTGAGGTTGTGGATTAAGATAAGCGGAAGAAGTGCCACTCTGATAGAAACCCTTGTGGTGTGCGGCAGTGGGGTGAGACATTAGGCCATTTCCGGCTACACGATCTGTGTCAGTTTGATTTAAGCCAGATTTAAATATCCAAAGCTTTTGCCTGTTCACTCACCCCGAAAACTCAGCACTAATTAGCACCAATTCACCAACCATGCCTGAACACGTTAAGAGATAATAATAATGCTAACATTAATAGACAGCGCAGAAAGCTAACTGTCGCAGCAGAGCTCCTCCGAAGCACATCGCCAGGGCAACGCAAGGAGAAGCTGTGTGTTGGGCCATTTACCCGCGGCGAGGGTGGTCCGCGGACATTTTACTGGAGGTGAAATGAAGCAATTGATTGTTGGTCAGCTCTGTCCTCCCTCCAACTGTGCTCATAGACTTCGAGGGTAAGAGAGCATGGGGCAATAAATAGTTCCGCACATTTGAACGTTTGTATAGCTAGTGCAATAATCGTCCCCTTATATAGTGCCCTTCATGACCTCAGGACGTCCCAAAGAGCTTTACAGCCGATGAAGTACATTTGAAGCTTGGTCACTGTCGCAACGTAGGAAATCATAGAATCATAGAAATTTACAGCACAGAAGGAGGCCATTTTGGCCCATCATGTCCGTGCCGGCTGACAAAGAGCTATCCAGCCTAATCTCATTTTCCAGCTCTTGGTCCGTAGCCTTGTAGGTTATGGCACTTCAAGTGCACATCCAAGTACTTTGTAATATGGTGACGGTTCCTGCCTCTGCCACCCTTTCATGCAGTGAGTTCCAGACCCCCATCATCCTCTGGGTAAAGAAATTTCTCCTCATATCTCCTCTAAACCTCCCTCCAATTACTTTAAATCTATGCCCCCTGGTTGTTGACACCTCTGCTGAGGGAAACAGGTCCTTCCTATCCACTCAATCTAGCCCCCTCATAATTTTATACATCTCAATCAGTGTGGTATACTCCTTACAACATCACAAACAAACAAGACTCCAAAGATGGCTGTTAACTCAGGAACTTGTCAGGTGACCTGTCACCTGATGCTTTTATTCTTGTAAACAGCAATGCCTGCATTACCACAGTAGTCCACTAGTTGGAACTATATTACAATCAGATCTCCCCTCAGCCTCCTCTGTTTCAAAGAAAACAGACCCAGTATCTCCAATCTTTCCTCATAGCCAAAATTCTCCAGTCCAGGCAACATTCTTGTAAATCTCCTCTGCACCTTTTCCAGTGCAATCACATCCTTCCTGTAATGTGGTGACCAGAACTGCACATGGTACTTCAACTGCGGTCTAACCAGTGTTTTATACAGTTCAAGCATAACCCCCTTGCTCTTGTATTCCATGCCTATTTGCACACAGCAAACTCCCACAAACAGCAAAGCGATAATGCCCAGATCATCTGTTTTCTAGGTGTTGGTTAAGAGTTAAATTTTGTCCAGGACACCAGAAGAATGCCCCTGGCCTTCTTCGAACGAGTACCATGGGATCTGTCACATCCACCCGCGAGGCCAGATGACACCTCTGACAGTGCAACATTCTCTCAGCACCGTGCTGGAGTGTTAGCTTAGATTTTGTGTTCAAGTCTCTGGTGGGGCTTGAACCTTCTGACTTGAGGGAGACCCCTGGGCTTGGGAGAATAGGGGTGCAGGGGGAAGTGTCTTGAAAACATTTAAATGAGTAATCAATGAGTACCCGGTGCCAAATTTTGTCTTTATTTTATAATTCTATGTACTTCAGCATGGATTTTTTTGTAATAAAAAAACTGTTTGATCGTAACACTAACTTACTCTTTTCCTATCTTGAAGGTCATCATCATCAAATTCTCAGGCTATACAACAACTTGCATTTATACAGCATCTTTAACTTAGTAAACGTTACCAAGAAGCATTACTGGAACGCTTTCAAACAAAACTAGACACCGAGCCACGTAAGGAGATATTTGAACAGTTGATTAAAACCTTGGCCAAAGAAGTAGGTTTTAAGGAGAATTGTAAAGGAGGAAAGAGAGTTGGAGAGGTTTATGGAGGGAGTTCCTGAGCTTAGGTCCCTAACAGCTGAAGTCATGACCGCCAATGGTGCAGTGATTAGTATCGGAGAAGTGCAGGAGGCCAGAAGTGAAGGAGCGCAGAAGTCAGAGTACCAATCTGAGACCAGTATCTCTTAGTAGTGAGCTGCTTGAACTAAACATGAACCCATTGACATATGAAAACTTTCTGCGTAGGAATCTGGAGTGGACAACCTGATCAATTTCAACCTCCCTAACCCAGGGGCAGTGAGGCCATTGCAAACACTGACTCAGCCGAGAGCAGCTAATTCATCATAGATCAGCAATTGCCCCCACCCCCCGCCATCCCCGCTCCCCCCCCCCCCCCCCACAACCCCCTCCCCTCCCCATGATTATTCCTGGTCTGTTTGGCCAGCAGACTTGTCAATCGAGTCACCGGGTGAGCACTGGCTAATAGTACATTCTAGGCGGGGAGAAATTTGGTTGTTCAGTGCCAGCCATTAGTGCCGGAGAGGGGCGCTAATGGGCCGTTAAACACCTCCCGCCTGAGCACTGCGCTGAAGGTGAAGGTCTAGCGGCGGCGCTGACAAATTGCATGGTGCTCACTCGCGCCGCCCACTCGGTGAATTCACCGAGAGTGTAACGCCCCCATAGCCCCGCCTTTGCAAAATTGAATCATCCGCCTGCTGTAGTGCCGGGCGCTGAGACCGGCCGGGGAAAGCAGTCGATCCAGCGATGCTCCCGGGGCGATATCGTCAGAAATGCAAGGTTAGCGCTGAAATTTCACTTTTTAAACTTCTATTTATATGTTGCAGTAGTGGGGGAAGTGTGGGTGAGGTTCATTGAAATTTTCACCAGGAATTTTTTTCTCATCTTCAGGCGTTAGGACGCCGGCATCCTCGCGCCAATAAATTGAGTGGGCCTCCTGCGCTAGCGCTCCGTTAGCGCCCGAAGAGGAATGTGGAACACTTCTCTCAGCGCTCCACTCTCCTCTTGGAGCGATACAACTGAATATCCCACTTTGAGGCGGTAGACACCATCTGGTGCTAAAGGTAGCACCCTGGCACCATCACCGGCACCGTCTCAAAGCGGGCGGCACCAAATTTCTAGCTCAAGGTCTATTTCTAGGATGGCAGGATAGAGGAAGATCAGTCAGACTGAATCATAGAATCGTCTCGGGCCATCGTGTCTGAGCCGGAAGAGCTATCCAATTATTCCCACTCCCCTTTCTCTTTCCCCATCGCATTGCAATTTTCTCTTTCAAGTATTTATCCAATTTCCCTTTTGAAAGTTACTCATGAATCTGCTTCTATCAACTTTTTAGGCAGCGCATTCCAGATCATAATAACTCCATGCATAAACAACATTCTCATCTCCCCGCTCCTAGCTTTTTGCTGATTATCTTAAATCTGTGTCCTCTGGTTACTGATCCACCTGCCAGTGGAAACAGTTTCTCCCTATCTACTCTATCAAAACACCTCATGATTTTGAACACCTCGATTAAATCTTCCCTTAACCTTCTCTGCTCGAAGGAGAACAATTCCAGGCTTTTCCAGACGTAGTCTGGATATCGAAATGAAGAGGGCCTAAGGCTAGAACTGTCCCTCTCCTTCCCTTTAAAAGTTTAGAAGGATGAGAGGTGATAGTGAAACATATGCAATTCTTACAGGGCTTGATAGGGTAGATGCAGGGAGGATGTGTCCTCTGACTGGGGAGTCTAGAACCAGGGGTCACAGTCTCAGAATAATGGGTCGCCCATTTAGGACTGAGATGAGGAGAAACTTCTTCTGGCCTGAAGATGAAAAAATAAATCCTGGTGAAACTTTCAATGAACTGCATCCACACTGCCCCACGGCTGCAGCAAACAAAAAGAAGTTTAAAAACTGGATCTTTGGAATTCTCTAACCCAGAGGGCTGAAGAGGCACAGTCGTTCAGTATATTCAAGGCAGTGATCGATAGATTTTTGGATAGTAAAGGAATCAAGGGATGTGGGGATAGTTCAGGAAAGTGGAGTTGAGGTAGAAGATCAGCCATGATCTTATTAAATGGCGGAGCAGACCCGAGGGGCCAAATGGCCTACACCTGCTCCTATTTCTAATGTTCGTCTCCCTCGTTGATCAGATCTACTTTGAATTTATTTTGAGGACTACAAATGGCGTTCTGCACAGCAATGCATTGGCCTCAAGTCTAGCTGACAACAACTTTGTAGATGGCACTTCAGAAAGCTCGCCTGCTCTCAACGGAGGGACGTGCGGTTGTGGGGTGGCTGCGAGGGTGGTTATTAAATCACTTTGCTTTCTCTAGTTAATGAGCACTGTGCTTGACTGAACAAATGAGATTCAAGCTTCAGCATCTGCGAATGGTTTTTGATTGATCCCAGAGACTGCGCCAATTGTTTAATCCACGCGTGCAGCTGTCACTCCACCTCAGCAGCAGTCAGGAGATGCGTTTGGCTGTTTTGTGTGTGTGTATGCCTTTGCTACCTCTAGACTTGAATACTCCAATGCACTCCTGGCCAGCCTCCCACATTCTACCCTGCATAAACTTCAGGTCGTCCAAAACTCGACTGCCTGTGTCCTAACTCGCACCAAGTCCCGCTCACCCATCACCCCTGTGCTCGCTGACCTACATTGGCTCCTGGTTAAGCAACACCTCGATTTCACAATTCTCATCCTTATTTATAAATCCCTCCATGGCCTCGCCCCTCCCTATCTCTGTAACCTCCTCCAGCCCCACAACATCCCCCCCGAGATATCTGCGCTCCCCTAATTTTGCTCTCTTGAGCATCCCTGATTATAATCGCTCAACCATTGGTGGCCGTGCCTTCAGCTGCCTGAGCCCTAAGCTCTGGAACTCTCTCCCTAAATCTCTCCGTCTCTCTACCTCTCTTTCCTCCTTTAAGACGCTCCATTAAAAGCTACCTCTTTGACCAAGCTTTTGATCATCTGCCGTAATTTCTTCTTACGTGGCTCGGTGTCAAATTTTTGCCTTATAACACTCCTGTGAAACGCCTTGGGATGTTAAAGGCGCTATATAAACACATGTTGTTGTTGTTTCTGACATTTGGAAGTCTCCTAGTTCATGTCCCGACCTCGTGCTTGTCGCCCTCTTTCAGCATTTTTATCAGTGGACATTCAGTTGGCTCTGCGGGCAAAACAGCCAACATGTTTCTGTCGCACGTGCCGCCTTTCGGACGAGACGTTAAATCGGGGTCCCATCTGCCCTCTCAGGTGGATGTAAAACACCCCATGGCACTATTTGGAAGAAGAGCTGGGGAGTTCTCCCCCGTTTCCTGGGCCAATATTTATCCCTCAACCAACATCACCAAAACAGATGATTTGATCATTAACAGATTGCTGTTTGCATGACCTTGCTGCGTGCGAATTGACTGCCGTGATTCCTACATTACTACACTCCAAAGTAAGGTCATTGGCTGTTGTAATGTATTTGCTTCCATGGGTTCTTTGCTTAAGAATTCATAGCAACACATTGCTATTGAGAACTAGGTGGCTTATTAATAAAGGTTTAACAATCGCGCTACACATTACCAGTTCATCCACCAGGCTCACAACTGCATACCTCATCGTGGAGGACCTAGACCCAACTGACTGGGGTTTTATTGAGTCTTGTGAACATCACGTGACTGGTTAAGTCACTCACAATGCAACAGCTCTACAAACCTGTAGCATACTTATAGGTACATACATTACAGAGGTAAAGCACTTTAGGATGTCCTATGCTCGTGCAAGACGCTGTATAAATACAAGCCTTTCTTTCTTTTCTGGTTGGTGCGGAGACTACCCCGTACAAGAGGTAAAATTACCCAATAATATAAGTCAGGGTCAATGTGATCTGCTGGACTACTTTGGATAACTTAAATGCTTGGAGAGGAATTTTCCATTTTTCTTTTTGAGAATTGGCCTCAGTTTGTAACTTTTTTTTTTGTTTTGCCTGGGAGACTCCTGGTGTGTAGAAAGAGAGAGGCTAGCCCTTGTGGATCCACAGCACTTTCAGAAGAGGAACGAATTGGAGGAGTGAGTCGACAATAGCATTGCCTATTTTCGATGGGATTCCATGTGAAAGAATGCAACATTACTCAAAATTTGCAGAAGACACCAAATGGGGAGGTGTAGCTAATACAGAGGAGGCCTGCAAACAACTACAGGAAGACATTAATAAACTTGCAGAGTGGGCATGTAATTGGCAAATTAACTTCAATATAAAAGAAAGACTTGCATTTATATAGTGCCTTTTACATCCACCGGACGTCTCAAAGCACTTTACAGCCAATGAAGTACTTTTGAAGTGTAATCACTGTTGCAATGTAGGAAACGCGGCTATCAATTTGCACACAAGCAAGCTCCCACAAACAGCAATATGACAATGACCAGGTAATCTGATTTTTTTTGTTATGTTGATTGAGGGATGAATATTGGCCAGGGCACCGGGGATGAATCTCCTGTTCTTCTTCAAAATAGTGACACAGGATCTTTTAACATCTCATCCGAAAAACAGCACATCTGACAATGCAGCACACCCTCAGCACTGCGCTGGAGTGTTAACCTAGATTTATTTATGCTCAATGTCCCTGGAGTGTGACTTGAACCCACAACCATTCTGACCCAGAGGCAAGTGTGCTACCCACTGAGCCACAGCTGACACTGATAAGAGAAGTGTGAGGTGGTACATTTTAATAGGAAGAATAAGAAGGTTCGCACTGTTTGGAAAATAAGTGTCTAAATGAGGAAGAGGAGCAGAGGCATCTGGGATACAGATACATAGAGCACTAAAAGTAGCAACACTGGTTAATACGGCCATAAAAAAGCAAATAAAATGCTGGAATTAAAAAGCAGGGAAGTTATTGGTAAACTTGTATAGAACCTTGGTTAGACCACGCTTGGAACACTGTGAATAGTTCAGGTCTCCATATTATAAAAAGGACATAGGGGCATTGGAGAAGGTGCAAAAAAGATTTAGTAGTATGATACCAGAACTGAAAGCTTATACCTATCAGGAAAGATTGGGCAGATAAGGGTTATTTTCACTAGAAAAGAGAAGGCTGAGCCGTGACCTGTTAAGAGATCTTTGGGCTGGATTTTCGTCATTTTTTTGATCATTTTTCACCCATATGCCATTGCAAATACCACCGGTGGTAAATTCATTGCAGATTAACACCGAAATATCGGCGATTTCATAATTTAGCACCGAAATACCACCAGTGTTAAATTCATTAGTGATTTACCACCGGTGGTAAAAAATACTACCGTCCTTATTTCTTTTCAGTTTTTATGACGTCATTAATTGTGCAACACCGAAATACCACCGAAAATTACCACCAGAGGTAAATTCATCAGTGTCACCATTTTTACCACCCGCAAAAATACAACCCATTTTACTTTGAGTGTTGCAATATCAAAAATAAGAACGAAATACAGTTAGCCCTACCACCGGTCATATTTGATGAAAATAGCAGCCCTGAGTGAAAGTGGTATTTCGGTGGTAAAAAAAAAGAACGATTTTTAAATAGCACCGAAATACCACCAGAAAACCAGTGGTCAGGCTAAATGATGAAAATCCAGAGCTTGAAGCTTAAAAATGGTTTGATAGAGTAGATGTAGAGATGTTTCTATTTGTGGGTAGGACCAGAACGAGGGGCCATAAATGTAAGATAGTCACTAATAAATCCAATCGAGAATTCAGGAGAAAGTTCTTTACCCAGAGAGCAGTTAGAATGTGGAACTCGCTGCCACAGGGAATGGTTGAGGTGAATAATGTAGATGCATTGAAGGGGAAGCTGGATAAACACATGAAGGGAAAAAGAAATAGAAGGTTATGTTGATGGGGTGAGATGGTAAAAAAGGTGTATGTGGCCTCCTTATTCTTCACTAAAACAAAAACACATTACAGTTTATGGGAGCTGGCTGTGCACAAATTGGCTGCCGTGTTTCCTACATTACAACAGTGGCTACTCTAAAATGTACATAATTGGTCGTAAAGCTCTTGGGAGCCCCGTGAGAACATAAGAACATAAGAAATAGGAGCAGGAGTAAGCCATTTGGCCCCTCGAGCCTGCTCCGCCATTCAATAAGATCATGGCTGATCTGATCATGGACTCAGCTCCACTTCCCTGCCCACTTCCCATAATCCTTTACTTCCTTATCGCTCAAAAATCTGTCTATCTCCGCCTTAAATATATTCAATGACCCAGCCTCCACAGCTCTCGGGCAGAGAGTTCCATAGATTTACAACCCTCTGAGAGAAGAAATTCCTCCTCATCTCAGTTTTAAATGGGAGGCCCCTTATTCTGAGACTATGTCCCTTAGTTTTATTTTCCCCTATGAATGGAAATATCCTCTCTGCATCCACCTTATCGAGCCCGCTAATTATCTTATAAGTTTCAATAAGATCACCTCTCATTCTTCTGAACTCCAATGTGTATAGGCCCAACATACTCAACCTATCCTCATAAGTCAACCCCCTCAACTCCAGAATCAACCTAGTGAACCTTCTCTGAACAGCCTCCAATGCAAGTATATCCTTTCTTAAATATGGAGACCATATTTAAGTACTCCAGGTGAGGCCTCACCAATACCCTGTAGAGTTGTAGCAGGACTTCTCTGCTTTTATACTCTATCCTCCTTGCAATAAAGGCCAACATTCCATTTGTCTTCCTGATTACTTGCTGTACCTGCATACTAATCTTTTGTGTTTCATGCACAAGGACCCCCAGGTCCCTCTGTACTGCAGCACTTTGCAATTTTTTTCCATTTAAATTATAATTTGTTTTCCTATTATTTCTGCCAAAGTGGATAACCTCACATTTTCCCACATTATACTCCATCTGAGACCATGAAAAGTTCTGTATAAATGCAAGGCCCTTCTTTTTGACTTGCTGCGCCTGACCTGGGAATATGTGAGGTTGGCACTAGGGGCAGGGGAGTATCTGTAGCGAGAATAGTTCCATTCCCAAAATCTCTCAACTTGAGCACCAAAAAAATAAGGCCACAGAAAAAAAGCTTCCTGCCCTTAAACATGTACTTGTGCAGGAAACATCAAGATAAAAAGGAAAAAATAACAGCCTGTCTTTTCAACTGAAGTGTTGTTAGATGAGCACTTACTCCATGAGATGCTCACAGTTACAGTGAAATAAGATTAATTATGGAAGGATGACATGGGGCATAATTTCTTAATTATTATAACAATTTTCTGGTAACTGTGATGATAGAGGAGGACAGACACGGCTACATTAGTGCTCAGCATAGCGGGCAAAGGCATCTGACTGTAAGATAAGTGCCATCTGCTAACATAAACTCCTTTTGCGTGGAGGAAACACAGATTGAATAAAATGAACATTAATCCGAGGCAATAGTTGCGGGGATTGGAGCTGTCGTCCATTCGGGGATTTCTTTTTGGGCAGCGACTGGCCTGGAACTATCTGCAAAGGGCAGAAGTCATTCATGTCTTTTGATACCTCTAGCCCCGACTATTCCAATGCTCTCCTGGCTGGCCTCCCACTTTGCACCCTCCGTAAACTTCAGCTCGTCCCAAAACTCTGCTGCCCGGTGTCCTAACTCGCACCAAGTCCTGCTCACCCATCGCCCCTGTGCTCGCTGACCTACATTGGCTTCCGGTCCGGCAATGCCTCATCCTTGTTTTCAAATCCCTCGATGTAGCTTGTCCCTCTGTATCTCTGTACCCTCCGCTGCTCTTAGAGATTTTTTAATTCTCATCCTTGTTTTCAAATCCCTCCATGGCCTCGTTCCCCCTGCCTCTCTCTGTAACCTCGTCCAGCCCTAAACCCTCCGAGATCTCTACGTTCCTCCAATTCTGGCTTCTTGCTTATCCCTGGTGTCCTTCGCCCCCACCATTGGTGGCCATGCCTCCAGCTATCTGGGACCCGAGCTCTGAATTTCTCTCCCCAAGCCTTTCCACCTCTCTACGTACACACATAACAAAACCAACGTAACAAAAACAGATTATCTGGTCATTATCACATTGCTGTTTGAGAGTTTGCTGTGCGCAAGTTGGCTGCCGCGTTTTCCACATTACAACAGTGACTACACTCCAAAGTACTTCATTGGTTGCTTTGAGACGTCTGGTGGTTGTGAAAGGCACTATATAAATTGTAATATATTCTTTACGCCAATACAAACACACACATACACAAGATGGCTCAACAGGAACTTGTCATGTGACCTTGTCACATGATCCTTTTATTATATTTACATGAGTAGTTGTATTACATTGGTTGTCTACTAGGTGGAGCAATAGTCCACTAAGGGGAACTATATCACACTTCTTCCTTAATGAAGAAGTAATCTTAAACTCTCTCTCATCCTTTAAGATGCTCCTTAAAGCCAAGTTTTTGGACATCTGTCCCAATATCTTATGTGGCTCAGTGTCAAATTTTGTTACATTTTGATAACGCTCCCATGAAGCACCTTGGGATTTTTTGTCTACGATAAAGGCACTATATAAATGAAAGTTGTTGTTGCTGTTGAAGTTAGGAGGCTCTGGTCGTGGTCCCTGCATGCAATGGTGCCCTGCACTGGTGTTTAGCAAGATTATGCACTAGCAGTGGAGCATGGCAGTTTCTGCCTGATTGATACGGACTGCTTTTAATTTATTGTCCATAGCTCTGTAGCCCCTGGGGACTTCAGCCATGTGAGCCGAGCTAGAAAGTGTAAACAGGCTATTCCGCGGGGGGCGCCATCATAACCAAGCAGCTATACGCATCCTCTATTCAGCAGGACGTCGGGAATGGGGCACCCCGTCCAATGTTTCCTTTCTTTAGTCCCCGCAACATTGAGGTCAATTGTAGGAACATAGGAGTTAAAAGAAAAGAAAGACTTGCATTTATATAGCACCTTTCACGACCACCGGACATCTCAAAGCGCTTTACAGCCAATGAAGTACTTTTTGAAGTGTAGTCACTGTTGTAAAGTGGGAAATGCGGCAGCCAATTTTCTCACAGCAAGCTCCCACAAACAGCAATGTGGTAATGACCAGGTAATCTGTTTTTTGTTATGTTGTTTGACAGATAAATATTGGCCAGGACACTGGGGATAACTCCCCTGCTCTTCTTCGAAATAGTTCTATGGGATCTTTTACATCCACTTGAGAGAGAGCAGACAGGGCCTCAGTTTAACTTCTCATCCGAAAGACGGCACCTCCAACAATGCAGCGCTCCCTCAGCACTGCACTGGAGTATCAGCCTAGATTTTTCTGCTCAAGTCCCTGGAGTGGGACTTGAACCAATAACCTGCTGACTCAGTGGCAAGTGTGCTGCCCACTGAGCCACAGCTGACATCTAGAGTTGGCCATTCAGACCCACTCGAGCCAATTCCACCATTCAATTAGTTCCACCTAATTCCACCTACTCTCCTTGGTTCCGTATCTCTTAATACCCTTACCCAACAAAAATCTATCAATCTCAGTTTTGATATTTTCAACTGACCCCCAGCCTCAACAGCTTTTTGGGGGACAAGTGCAAAATACTGCAGAAGATGGAATCTGAAACAAAAACGAGAAAATGCTGGAAATACTCATCAGGCCAGGCAGGATCCGGGGAGTGAGAAACAGAGTCAACGCTTCAGGTCTGAGACCCTTCGTCAGAACTGGAAAAGTTAGAGCTGTAACAGATTTTAAGCAGGTACAGAGGCGGCGAAAGGGGTGAGGGAGGAAAGAACAAAAGGGACGGATATAGGGTGGAAGACAGGAGAGATTTAAATGTTGCAAATAGGGGTGGCAGAATCACAAACAGCTGCCGTCTGAGAAAATAGGGGTAGAAGTTACGGTCTGAACTCGATGTTGAGTCCGGAAGACTGCAAAGTGTCGAGTCGAAAGATGAGGAGCTGTTTGGGGGGGGAGATTGTTCCAGATTTCCACTACCCTTTGTGTTTCCTGACATTACTCCTGTAACGTATTTGCTTCATGGGTTCTTTGCTTAAGAATTCATCGCAAATTCAGAACTAGTTGGTTTATTAGCAAAGGTTGAACAATCACTCACTACACATTACTAGTTCATCCACCAGGCTCACAACCACCTGCCTCATCGTGGATCCTGCGAAACCAACTGGCTGGGGTTTTATTGAGTCTTGTGAACATCACGTGACTGGCTAAGCCACTCCCAACTCAACAACTCTACAACTAATTTGAGCATACTCATTACAACCCCCTGAGCGGCTGAGGTCTAATTTTAATCGTCCTTCATAACACTGGTCCATTTGTGATTAACCAACTCAGAGTGGACGATACTGAGATTCTTTTCATCTGCATGTCATAAGAACATAAGAACATAAGAAATAGGAACAGGAGTAGGTCATGCGGCCCCTCGAGCCTGCTCCGCCATTCAATAAGATCATGGCTGATCTGATCATGAACTCAGCTCCACTTCCCCGCCCGCTCCCCATAACCCCATATCCCCTTATCGTTTAAGAAACTGTCTATTTCTGTCTTAAATTGATTCAATGTCCCAGCTTCCACAGCTCTCTGAGGCAGCGAATTCCACAGATTTACAACTCTCTGAGAGAAGAAATTTCTCCTCATCTCTGTTTTAAATGGGCGGCCCCTTATTCTAAGATTTTGCCCTCTAGTTCTAGTCTCCCCCATCAGTGGAAACATCCTCTCTGCATTCACCTTGTCAAATCCTCTCATAATCTTATACGTTTCGATAAGATCACGTCTCATTCTTCTGAATTCCAATAAGTAGAGCCCCAACCTACTCAACCTTTTTTCATAAGTCAACCCCCTCATCCCCGTAATCAACCTCGTGAACCTTCTCTGAACTGCCTCCAAAGCAAGTATATCCTTTTGTAAATATGGAAACCAAAATTGCACGCAATATTCCAAGTGTGGCGTCACCTTATATAGCTGTAGCAAGACTTCCCTGCTTTTATACTCCATCGCCTTTGCAATAAAGACCAACATACCAGTGGCCTTCCTGATCACTTGCTGTACCTGCATACTATCCTTTTGTGTTTCATTCACAAGCACCCCCAGGTCCCGCTGTACTTTGCAATCTTTCTCCATTTAAATAATAACTTGCTCTTTGATTCTTTCTGCCAAAGTGCATGACCTCACACTTTCCAATATTATACTCCATCTGCCAAATTTTTACCCACTCACTTAGTCTGTCTATGTCCTTTTGCAGATTTTTTGTGTCCTCCTCACACATTGCTTTTCCTCCCATCTTTGTATCGTCAGGAAACTTGGCTACGTTACACTCAGTCCCTTCTTCCAAGTCGTTAATATAGATTGTAAATAGTTGGGGGCCCTGCAGCACCCCACTAGTTACTGGTTGCCAATCAGAGAATGAACAATTTATCCCAACTCTCTGTTCTCTGTTAGTTAGCCAATCCTCTATCCATGCTAATATATTACCCCCAACCCCATGATCTTCTGCAGTAACCTTTTATGTGGCACCTTGTCAAATGCCTTCTGGAAGTCCAAATACACCACATCCACTGGTTCCCCTTTATCCACCATGTTCGTTGCATCCTCAAAGAACTCCAGAAAATTTGTCAAACATGACTTCCCCTTCATAAATCCATGCTGATTCTGCTGTGTTCTGGTACCACACTAGGCCTCTAGGTGTTGTGGCCTCTGTCAGGCATAGCTCAGTGGGTAGCACTCTCAACTCTGATTCAGAAAGTTGTGGGTTCAAGTTCCACTCCAGGGACTGGAGCACATAAATCTAGGCTGACACTCCAGTGCAGCGCTGGGGGAGCGCTGCAGTGTCGGATATAGATGGTAAACCGAGGCACTGTCTGCTCTCTCAAAGTGGACGCGGCACTATTTCAAAGCAGAGTAGGGGGAGTTATCCTAGCCAATATTTACCCCTCGATCAACATCACTAAAACAGATTATCTGGTCATTATCACATTGCTGTTTGTGGGAGCTTGCTGTGCGCAAATTGGCTGCCGTGTTTCCTACATTACAACAGCGACTACACTTCAAAAAGTACTTCGTTGGCTGTCAAGCGCTTTGGGACTTCCTGACATGGTGAAAGGCGCTTTATAAATGCATGTTTCTGTTTTCCTACTGAGGTACTTAGGCCTCAGATTGTCATTAATGCAACATGTTCGATCAGATCTTCCTGGACTCAAAATAATTTTCTCAAAAATAAACAGTCTCGGATGTTATGTTTTGCTTGATGTGTTTATTAAACTGGGAGTTGGGAATTGCATCAGCTAGTTAAAGGCATGATGTGGCTCGACAGGCCCAACAGGGCACTCATGGGTAAGAATTGTTTTTTTTTAAGAATGTCCTTGGAAAGACAAAAAAGAAACCTCTGTAGGAGCCAGGGATTGTGAGGACAAGCGATGATTAATGCGCTGGTCAATTCGAACCGTGAGGTTGGATGTTCGCTGCCTCGTAATTAAAAAGAGCCCTTGCCTCTGCTCCATCCTGCCTCGGGGGCCTACTGAACACGGGTAGGGGGAGAAGGGGTGGGATGAACAGCCGGGGACGTGAGAGCGAGGCTTGTTCATGGGGCAGCTACGTCCCTGCTTCCAGCCAAACCAGTTGGAAGCAGTCACTGCTGTCATCGTCTGAATTTATCATTTGCTCTGACGGAAAATCATTTCGAAAACAAGAACCATGGTAAAAAAAATAATCATTAGCATTGCTGTGCATAACATTAACCTTCGTCATATTCCCCCCTATTGATTTGTTTTTAAAAGTACTTTTTCTGCTGGTTAACTATCTTCGTTAACTATCTTAGTTCGCACCACATGAGAAGACACAAGCGACCTCCCACGTGGTCATACAAGTACATCAAAGTTTGCCTTGGTAACAGTCAATACTCTCTACATCTGAGCGCTTTTAGATAGTTTTAATGTGATTAGATGCAATATAAATGCAAATATTTCTTTCCTGTCTGGTTTATGCTGTTCAGTGAGGCATCACAGGACTGGTAACGCTCCTTCCCAGCTTGGGGGGAAGTGCTAGGCATCAATGTGTTACCTGCCTTGACTGAGACATTGGCTTCCGGTTAAGCTACGCCTCAATTTAAAAATTCTCATCCTTGTTTTTCAAATCCCTCCGTGGCCTCGCCACTCCCTCTCTCTGTAATCTCCTCCAGCCCCACAACCCCTCGAGATTGCAAAAGGGATGGAGTATAGGGAGTAAAAGCAGGGAAGTCTTGCTACAGTTATACAGGGTATTGGTGAGGCCACACTTTTGGTTGAGTAGGTTGGGCCTCTATGAATTGAGATTCAGAAGAATGGGAGGTGATCTTATCGAAACTTATAAGATTATGAGGGGGCTTGACAAGATGGATGCAGAGAGGATGTTTCCACTGATGGAGGAAGACTAGAACTAGAGGGCATGATCTTAGGATAAGGGGCCGCCCATTTAAAACTGAGATGAGGAGGAATTTCTTCTCTCAGATGGTTATAAATCTGTGGAATTCACTGCCTCAGAAAGCTCTGGAAGCTGGGTCATTGAATACATTTAAGACAGAGATAGACAGTTTCTTAACTGATAAGGGAATAAAGGGTTATGGGGAGCGGGCAGGGAAGTGGAGCTGAGTCCATGATGGGGTCAGCCATGATCATATTAAATGGTGGAGCAGGCTCGAGGGACCGTATGGCCTACTCCTGCTCCTATTTCTTATGTTCTTATGAGATGTCTGTGCCCCTCTAATTCTGCCCTCTTGAGCATCCCTGATTATGATCGCTCAACCATTGGTGGCTGTGCCTTCTGTTGCCTAGGCTCCAAGCTCTGAAATTCCCTGCCAAAACCTCTCCGCCTCTCTTTCCTCCTTCAAGACACTCCTTAAAACCCACCTCTTTGACCACTGCCCTAATTTCTCCTTATGCGGCTCGATGTCAAAATGTTTTTATCTCCTAATACTCCTGTGAAATGCCGTGGGATGTTTTACTACATCAAAGACGCTATATAAATACAAGTTGTTGATAGCAAACTTTAAAAATCACTGGTTAGGCCTCAGCTGGAGCATTGTGGGAACCACAATTTCGGAACACAAGAATATAAGAATTAGGAGCAAGAGTATGCAATTCGACCCCTCGAGCCTGCTCCGCCATTCAATATCATGGCTAATCTTCTACCTCAACTCCACTTTCCTGCACTATCCCCATATCCCTTGATTCCCATAGTATCCAAAAATCTATTGATCTCTGTCTTGAATATACTCAACGACTGAGCCTCTGCAGCTCTCGGGGTAGTGAATTTCAAAGATTCACCACTCTCTGAGTGAAGAAATTTCTCCTCATCTCAGTCCCAAATGGCCGACCCCTTATTCTGAGACTGTGACTCCTGGTTCTAGGTTCCCCAGCCAGGGGAAACATCCTCCCTGCATCTACCCTATCAAGCCCTGTAAGAATTTTGTATGTTTCAATGAGATCAATGAGAAAGGTCCTATTTCCCTTAGCAGAGGCATCAACACCAGGGGGCATAGATTTAAAGTAATTGGTAGAAGGTTTAGAGGGGATTTGAGGGGACATTTCTTCACCCAAAGGGTGGCGGGTGTCCGGAACTCATTGCCTGAAAGGTTGGTAGAGGCAGAAATCCTCACCACATTTAAAAAATATTTGGATGTGCATTTGAAGTGCCATAGCCTACAGAGCTATGGACCAAGAGCTGGAAAGTTAGATAGGCTGGGTAGCCCTTTGTTGGCCAGCACGGACACGATGGGCCGAAATGGCCTCCTTCCCTGTTTTAAATTTCTATGTTTCTATCACCTCTCATTCTTCTAAACTCTGGAGAATATAGTTCTAGTCTACTCAATCTCTCCTCATAGGAAAGGTGTCAAGGCCTTGGAGAGGGTGAAGAAGAGAGTTATCGAAACATATCAGATAATGAGGGGGCTCGACAAGGTGGATGCAGAGAGGATATTTCCACTCACAGAGGAAACTAAAACTCGGGGGACATAGTCTCAGAATAAGGGGCCGCCCATTTAAAACTGAGATGAGGAGAAATTTCTTCTCTCAGAGGGTTGTAAATCTGTGGAATTACTCTGCCCCAGAGAGCTGTGGAGGCTGGGTCATTGAATATTGTTAAGGCGGAGATAGACAGATATTTGAGCGATAAGGGAGTGAAGGATTATGGGGAGCGGGCAGGGAAGTGGAGCTGAGTCCATGATCAGATCAGCCATGATCTTATTGAATGGCGGAGCAGGCTCGCAGGGGTCAGGTGGCCTACTCCTGCTCCTATTTCTTATGTGCTTATGTTCTTAAGAATGTTACCATTGGTGAGGGACTTCAGTTATGTGGAGAGACTAGAGAAGCTGTAGTTGATCTCCTTAAAGCAGAGAGGGTTAGGGGGAAGTTATGAGATGTTTTGATAGAGAGAGAAACTAATTCCACTGGCATATGAGCTGGCAATCAGAGGACACAGATTTAAGGTAATTGGTAAAGCAACCAGAGGGAAGATGAGGAAAGATTGGTGTATGCTGGAAGTTGATGTGATCTGGAATGCACTCCTAGACAAGGCAGAGGAAGTAGACCCAACAGTGACTTTCGAAAGGAAATTGGACAAATACTTTGTAAAATTGCAGGGCTATTCGGAAAGAGCAGGGGAATGGGAATAATTGGAAATTGGATAGCTCTTTCTAAGAACCAGCAAAGGCATGATGGGCCGAATGGCTTCCTTCTGTGCTGTGGTAATTAAAATCATCAGAGTAAATAAAGAAAAACAGTTTTCAATGGCTGAAGGGCCAATAGCCAGAGCACAAATTTAAGGTGATTGGAAAAAGAACCAGAGGTGACATGAGAAAAAACTTTTTAAGCAACCAATGGTTAGGATTTGGAATTTGCTGCCCGATAGGGTGGTGGATACAGATTCAATAGTAGCCTTCAAAAGGGAATTGGATAAGTACTGAAGAGGAAAAAATTGACGGGATATGGGGAAAGAGTGGGCGAGTGGTACTAACTGGATTGATCTTCGAAAGAGCCGTGTGGACTCGATGGGCCGAATGGCCTCCTTCTGTGCTACACTAATCTATGATTCTATGATAATGGACGAGAGGAATTAGTTATGTTTTTAAAGTTCGGGATCTTTGTTTTTCCCAAATACCAATCCCATCATCTTCCCATTTTATGTTCACTATCGACCTGATCAGGTAGACATTCCATCGAAAGACAGCACTCTCTGTAAAAAGAAAGACTTGCATTTATATAGCACCTTTTATGACCTCCATTTGCAGCCCATGAAGTACTTTTGGAGTGTAGTCACTTTCATAATGTAGGAAGCACGGCAGCCAATTTGCGTACAGCAAGCTCCCACAAACAGCAATGTGATAATGACCAAACAATCTGTTTTGTTATGTTGATTGAGGGATAAATATTGGCCAGGACACCAGGGATAGCTCCCCTGCTCTTTCTTGCAATAGTGCCATGGGATCTTTTACGTCCACCTGAGAGAGCAGAGGGGGCCTCGGTTTAACTTCTGATCTGAAAGGCGGCACCTCCAACAGTGCAGCACTCTCTCAGTACTGCACTGGAGTGTCAGCCTAAAGTTTTGTGCTCAAGTCTCTTGAACCCACAACCTTCTGACTCTGAGGCGAGGGTGCTACCCACTGAACTACAGCTGACATCGCACTATATTGGAGTATCAGCCTAGATTTTCTTTTACACTTGGTCGCAGGATGTGGGTGACACTGGCAAGGCCACATGTATTGCTCATCCCTAGTTGCCCTGAGAACATAATGCTGGGTCTTACTTCTGCAGTAATTGTTGCATGACATTGGTTTGCTAGCTCACTGTGGAAGGCAGCCGTAGTGATATGTCGGTCAGACTGGGTCGGGGTGAAAGCTTCCTTTCTCCGATGGTCATTGGTGAACCAGTTGGTTTTTTTCTTTTAGCAACAATCTATAACAAGATTTCATGATTGTTTCCTGGTGTCAGTCGACAACTTACCAGATTTTATTCAATTAAATTTAACAATTTATCATTTGAACTCGTGATCTTTAGGTTGGTAGCCCAGTGCCCGAATCACTGTTGTGCTGTACCCATATTATGTATTCAACTGCTCAAGAAGGATGTAAAGAAAATTTGCATGAATCATAGATTCAGGCAGCACGGAAGTAGGCCATTAGGCCCAATGTGCCTGTGCTAGCATGTTGAAGGAGCTACATTGAGCTACACGGAAACAGGCCATTTGGCCAGACTGGTCCATGCCAGCGTTTATGCTCTGCACAAGCTTTCCCACCCTCTTCATCTAACCCTATCAGCATTCTCTTTCGCCCTTATGTACTTCCCCTTAAATGAATCTATGCTATTTGCTTCAACTATTCCAGAAGAACATAAGAATTAGGAGCAGGAGTAGGCCATACAGCCCTTTGAGCCTGCTCCGCTATTCAATAAGATCATGGCTGATCTGATCATGACTTCAACTTCACTTCTCTGCCCGCTCCCCAAAGCCCTTGACTCCCCTATGTTTCAAGAATCTGCCTATCTCAGCCTTGAATATAATCAATGACTCAGCCTCCATAGCTCTCTGGGGAAGAGAATTCCAAAGATTCATGATGCATGCGGGGAGGGAGGGAGTTTCACATTCGTACCGTGCTCTGCGTAAGGAAGATTCTCCTGAATTCCTTATTGGATTTATTAGTGGCCACTAGTTTTGGATTCCCCCACAAGTGGAAACATCCTCTCGACAGAATGTGAAATGTGGGAGGTCGTTCAGGAGAGCATTGGAATAATTGAGTCTAGAGGTCGCAAAGGCATGGATGAGGGCTTCAGCAGCAGATCATCGGAGGTGGGGGAGGCGGTAGACGAGTTTAGGACGAGTGTGGAGCCCAGATAGTTGCAGATGTAGCAGAGCTGCAGGGGCCGAACTTCAACCTACCGAAAGGGCCTGTTACCGCCGGAGAATGCCGTCCATGCGGCAGTGTCGAATGGCCTCCGATTTGTAGTCGAAACGCCGCTGCTCGCGAAATTCCCGCCGGTGATTTTTCCGGTGGTCCCCACTTCCGCCCCGCTGCTGCCAAACCGTTCCTAAGTGCGTCATCAAAGCGCGCACCGACGATGTCCCGCCCCACAAGCAAAATTCACCGTAGAAAATCTTGCGGCTGCCGCTCGGTGCCCCAGCCAGCTTTTTCTGTCGGTGCACTGTGCCTGCAGTGTGTGTAAAACTGCGGTGCGACCTCCATTAAAGGGGAGGGCGAACTGCCACGGTCAGAATCTTATCTTTTGTTGTCGGCCGACTGCTAGGTCAGCCCGGCAATTATGCCCCCGGGTTTTTGGCAGCCTGGGCCCTCCCTCTTGGTGGCCAGGCTGTTGGCCCGGCCGAAACCCTCCCTGGTGGTCCAGTGGACCAAACTTTAAAAAAGCGGCAGAGCTCGATGATGTCACCAGCCCGGCTCCGATGACTGACAGTGACAGAATCTATCCCGCCCCCACACCCACTCGTGACGGTCACTCTGTCCCGTCCCCACTTCTGCCCCCAGCATGACCGACTTCCACCCCACCCAAAGAGCTGAATTTCGCAGGATAGGCCGCTGCTTTCATCGCGGTGGCTAAAACACAAGAAAAACGGTCGGTGTGACCCGTTTTCAGCAGGAGTGAATTTCGGCCACATACCCCACTTCATAATTTTGGAGACCTCTTTCATCAAGAATTATTTCAATTAAAATAAATACCAGGAAGGCTGTTTTGTCGAGGACGTTTACAAACCTGAGCGATTTGTCGAAATGATAAGGATACAAAGTCGCACGTCGCACTGGATGCGATTCAGGAAATAATTGGGTGTTGAACGCTTGTGGCTGCATCACTGCCGCACTCCATTGGCTTTCTGGGTAACGGGATATCTGAGTGAATGGCCTATAACCGCTGTACAACCCATGAATCAATTCAATATGCGTAAGCATTACTGGATGCACACGACCAGGACTGTGAAACAGCCTTGCCAAGGAAACACAACAAACCCTCATAAACTACTGCACACGTCAACCCACATCCAAGCTTTCATTACACTTGTTCCACTGAGTGCTTCTCCGAGACTTCAATTCCTTCTTCCAAACCCAATTTTGCAATACCTGCACATTTCTACATGCGCATGCAGTATTTGGCGTTTCAAGCACTAATTAATCTTGTATTTTTGCTTTCAAATATAAAGTTATTTGCTTCTTTATTTTTTTGGCTCTCATCTAACGAGTCCTCCCACACCTCTGCACATTCCTAATGTATCTTCTGATTCTGACAGCCATGCCTCCCCTGGCCCTTTCTGCTACAACATCAATTTTTTGGGCTCCACACCTTTCCCAAACTCTTCTCCGCCCCTGCCTCAGCTCACCTGCTGCTGAAACCTTCTCATCGTGCCTTCGTTTACCTCTGGTTTCAATTATTCCAATGCTCCTGTGGCTGACCTCCCACCTTGCACCTTCCGTAAACTTGGGCTCATCCAAAACTCTGCTGCCCGTATCCTAACTCACACCAAATCCCGTTCACCCATCAACTCTGTGCTCGCTGACCTATATCGCATTAACTTGAATTTAAAATTCTCGTCCTTGTTTTCAGATTCTTCCATGGCCTCACCCCTCCCTCCGGCCCCACAACTTCCGAGATCTCTGCGCTCTTCCAATTCTGGCCTCTTGTGCATCCCGATTATCGTCGCTCCACCATTGGTGCCCGTGCTTTCAGCTGTCTGGGCTCTAAGCATTGGAATTCCCTCCCTAAACCTCTCCACCGCTTTACCTCTCTCTCCTCAATCAATTTCTTCATTCAAAGGGTTTTGAATCTTCACAATTCTCTGCCCCAGAGAGCTGTGGATGCTCAGTCGTTGAGTATATTCAAGTCAGAGTGATAGATTTTTGGATACTAAGGAAATGAAGGGATATGGGGAAAGTTTGGGAAGGTGGAGTTTTTTTTTGTTCATTCACAGGATGTGGGCATCGCTGGCAAGGTCAACATTTATTGCCCATTCCTAATTGCCCTTGAGAAGATGGCGGTGAGCTGCCTTCTTGAATGGCTGCAGTCCGTGTGGTGAAGGTGCTCCCACAGTGCTGTTAAGGAGAGAATTCCAGGATTTTTACCCAGCGACGATGAAGGAATGGCGATATATTTCCAAGTCAGGATGGTGTGGGACATGGAGGGGAACTTGCAGGTGATGGAGTTCCCATGCGCCTGCTGCTCTTGTCCTTCTAGGTGGTAGAGGTCGCGGGTTCGGGAGGTGCTGCTGAGTCAAGGTGGAAGATTAACCATGATCTTACTGAATGGCGGAGTAGGCTTGAAACATAGAAACATAGAAAATAGGTGCAGGAGTAGGCCATTCGGTCCTTCGAGCCTGCACCACCATTCAATATGATCATGGCTGATCATGCAACTTCAGTACCCAATTCCTGCTTTTTCTCCAATACCCCTTGATCCCTTTAGCCATAAGGGTCACATCTAACTCCCTCTTGAATATATCTAACGAACTGTGGTAGAGAATTCCACAGGTTCACAATTCTCTGAGTGAAGAAGTTTCTCCTCATCTCGGTCCAAAATGCTTACCCCTTATCCTTAGACTGTGTCCCCTGGTTCTGGACTTCCCCAACATTGGGAACATTCTTCCTTCATCTAACCTGTCCAATCCCGTCAGAATTTTATATGTTTCTATGAGATCCCCTCTCATTCTTCTAAATTCCAGCGAATTCGAAGGTCCGAATCTCCTACTCCTGCTCCTATTTCTTATGTTATTATGATCCTCCTTAAAACCTACCTCTTCATCAAGCTTTTGTCCTAATATCTCCTTATGTGACTCACTGTCAAATTTTGTTTGATAACGCTTCTGTGAAGTGCCTTGGGATGTTTTACTTCGTTAAAGGTGCTAAATAAATGCAATTTTTTGCCCCGATTAGACCAGGAGTACCTGTGTTTTTTGTCTGTGGATGTGGTGGTGGTGGTCAAGAATTTTCAACTTGCAAGCCATAACCTAAGGTGACTTCTTCCTCTCTTAGGAAGTCCCTTGGAGTTGAGGATGACTTGCTTCCACACTGAGGTGACTACGCCCTCTTCAATCTAGCTACGTCACCACAGGATGCGGAAGGGCAGGATAATGAAAAGATCTCTCAGCGGCGCAGTGCAGAGTCGAGCCTCTCCCGTGAGATGCAGGCGTGCTATTCCGTGTAAATCCTCGGCTGCTCAATAAACCATCAAGTAGGTTGAGCAGAAGTTTTGAACTTTGCTGGAACCGTACCTCACTCAGACAGAAGTATAACAAGGTCACAGAGCACAGGCATGAAGAATATTTTCACAGCTCGGCAGTCTGCTGCCAATGTCGAATCACAAGACTGTCGATAATGTTCTGCGGTGCTGCGATTACAGCAATAACCTCATTTTGGAGAATCACATGGTCATTCCTGAGCAATAGTAACGAAACCTCAAGCTATTTATTACCATATGGCCTGAAAAATTCATCATAATTGTTAATTTTTCCTTTATCAAGGAATCTAACTAATGGGCCAAAGTTACAACAATGGCTGCAAAGGTAAGTCGAATCAAGGAGTAGTTGTGTGATGAGCCTATGCTTGTATTTTATTTTTACAACAATTGTGGGAAAGGAAGATGAATAGAAGATGATCAATTCTGTAGTTTGGGGATCACGGAAAGGAGGGAGTTTAAGTAGGGGGGCCAGTGTTGAGGATGCAGGGGAGAACATAAAAACAAAAGAACATAAGAAATAGGAGCAAAAGTCAGCTTTTTGGCCCCTCAAGCCTGCTCCGCCATTCAATAAGATCATGGCTGATCTGATCTTGGCATCAGCTCCATTTCCCTGCCCGCTCCCCATAACCTTTCACTCCCTTATTGCTCAAAAATCTCTCTATCTCCACCTTAAATATATTCAATGACGCAGCCCCCACAGCTCTCTGGGGCAGAGAATTCCAAAGATTCACGACCCTCTGAGAGAAAGTCCCACAAACGGCAATGTGAAAATGACCAGATAATCTGTTTTAGTTATGTTGATTGAAGGATAAATATTGGCCAGAACACCGGGGATAAGTCCCCTGCACTTCTTCGAAAATAATGCCATGGGATCTTTTCCTCCACCTGAGAGAGCAGATGGGGCCTCGGTTTAGTGTGACATCTGAAAGACGGCACCTCAGCGCTGCACTGGAGTGTCAGCATAGATTTTTGAGCTCAAGTCCCTGGAGTGGACCTGGAACCCACAACCTTTTGACTCAGAAATGAGAGTGCTACCCACTGAGCCACAGCTGACACTGTAGTTGTGTCTGAGGGTAACAAAAACAATAAGTCTCTATTGCTCTTAGCCTAATACATACTTTGGCAACCTGCCTCCATGGCGTAAGTCAACACTGTGGTTAGACCTCTGTAGCACACCTGATGGGCTATTGACCAATTGCCTCACGGGGACCTTCCTGTTCTGTGAGCCATGATGCACTGCGGTGCTCCGGTTATTGAGTCTCATGTTTATATGCAATGGAAAGTGGTCCACGTTGTCCAATGCCACGGATTTTGATGACCGGGTCGCAGTGCTGTGTGGTGGGTTCAGGTTGGTGGAGAACCTTTGTCTTACAGATGTTCAGTGTAAGGACCATGCTTTCATACGCCTCGGTGAAGATGTTGACGATGGCTTGGTGTTCACCCTCTGAATGTGCGCAGGCGCAAGTCTCGTTGAGCGGGCCATATTGTCCACGTGCCCGACACAAGATTCCCAAAGCAAGCGCTCTACTTGGAACTCCTACACGGCACTCGAGCCTGAGGTGAGCAGATGAAATGTTTCAAGGACACCCTCAAAGCCTTCTTGATAAAGTGCAACATCTCTACCGGCACCTAGAAATCCCTGGCCCAAGACTGCCCTAAGTGGAGGGCGCTGAGCACCTCGAGTCTCATCGCCGCGAGCATGCAGAAATCAAGCGCAGACAGCGAAAGGAGCGTGTGGCAAACCAGGCTCCCTACCCACCCTTTCCTTCAACCATATCTGTCCCACCTGAGACTGTAATTCCCGTATTGGACTGTACAGTCACCGGAGAACTCACTTTGAGAGTGGAAGCAAGTCTTCCTTGATTTCGAGGGACTGTCTATGATGATGATGATATATGCAATCAAAAGATGCTTTCCTGAGCACTTTTTTTTCTTTCAGACTTTGAGCAGATAATCCCTCGTCCAATCCCTGCCATGACGGAAAGCCAGTGGCGCCATTACCCCATGGTATTAAGCGGGCAATTCTCTGCCTCTATCCGACATCGTAATGAGACACGCAACAGAATAAATGGAACAAGAGTAAGAAAAAAAACTGCATCCTTAGCAATCGTTTTTCAACTGTAAAAGAAAGTAGCCCCAAGCCAGCACGCGGTCATATCAAGACCACAAATGAAATTATTACCTTCTTCACTTGGTTGCCTCTGGTAATGAGAAGTTATGTTTTGTGTCTGGATTCATTAAATACTGTGTTTGAACAAGTTTATTACTGTGCAAATAGATATCAAATAGCACGAACCCTCTCTCACCAATTAAAATAAGACGGAAGTAAGATTGGTCACTTTGGATGAAAGCAGCAGGATTCTTTGAAAGGTACTCTGTTGTTTATATTTGAAGGCACACCACTTGCTCGGCTATCTGCAGAACTGCTGGCTCTTTAGAATGTGCTTTCAGCCGTCTTCCTTGCAGCAGTCTCTCCCCAACATACGTCAAATATTTCTCCTCACCTCCCTTGAACTACTGTTAAGGTGCCACATTCTGACAGGTCTAAAATCCAGACAGCAGCTATAGGCTCAAGGGCGGGTAAATAAACACAGGCCGTCAAGAAGAATTCATTTTCACAGTTGCCGAGGCCAGGATCGATCTGACCTATCAGCGAGGATTGTCCTACGAGGAGATGTTGAGCAGAACAGGCCTATATTCCTGAGAGTTTAGAAGAATGAGAGGTGATCTCGTTGAAAATTGTCAAATTCTTACAGGGGCTTGACAGGGTAGATGCAGGAAGGATGTTTCCCCTGGCTAGGGAGTCTAGAACCAGTGGTCACAATCTCAGAATAAGTAAGCCGGCCATTTAGGACTGAGATGAGGAGAAATTTCTTCACTCAGAGGGTTGTGAATCTTTGGAACTCTCTACCCCAGAGGGCTGTGGAGGCTCAGTTGTTGAGTATATTCAAGACAACGATTTTTGGATATGAAGGAAATTATCACGAAAGAGGGCTTTTCCTGCTCTTCTTCTGAGAATATGTTATAAATAGTATCTGCCACTGTACAGCAAGTTCGCGAGTCGAACAGGGAGGACGATTGCAGCTCAAGGTTGAATCTTTTTTGTTAATTACAAAATCCTTGATAATTGATGCCTCCAAAGCACGAGACACAGAGGTAGAAATAAACAACTTCAAATTAAACAGAGTTTTGAAGGACAGCCTGGCCCAAAAGACTGGTGCCAACTCTAATGCCAAGTAAGTTGTATATTTATTCCTGTCTGTCCTCCTGACTTTAGCCAGTGAGTCAGAAGGTTGTGGGTTCAAGTCCCACTCCAGAGACCTGGGCACAAAAATCTAGGCTGACACTCCAGTATAGTACAGAGGGAGTGCTGTACTTTCGGAGGTGCCGTCTTTTGGAGATGTTGTCCACCACCTCTCAGATGGACATAAAATATACCATGGTGCTATATCGAAGAAGAGCAGGGGAGTAATCCCTTGTGCCCATGACCAATATTTATCTGTCAATCAACATCAAACAGATTATCTGGTCGTTATCACATTGCTGTTTGTGGCAGCTTGCTGAGTGCAATAGTAAGACCCAGCACTACGTTCTCAGGGCAACTAGGGATGGGCAATAAATGTGGCTTTGCCACTGTCACCCACATCCTGGGAACTAGTGCAGAAAATCTAGACTGATACTCCAAATTGGTACTGTAATGTCTGTAAGTTTGTAATGTTTGTGGATGTGGACGTATTGTGTACTGCAACTGCAGAGATAATAATAAACAGAACCGGGCAGATTCCGGAGGCTTCCGAGAGAGAGCTGCCTGCCATGTTAGGAGCTGTGTGTGCTGTGCTCTTTGAAGATATCACAGGTACCGTGTCGGCTGTGGCTCAGTGGGTAGCACACTCAGAAGGTTGTGGGTTCAAGTCCCACTCCAGAGACATGAGCTCAAAAATTGATGCTGACACTCTGGTGCAGTTTCGATGAGCCATTAAATTGAAGCCCTGTCTGCTCTCTCAAGTGGACAGAAAGGTCCCAAGGCACTATTTTCAAAGAAGAGCAGGAGAGTTATCCCCAGTGTCCTGGCCAATATTTATTCATCAATCAACATAACAAAAAACAAAAAAGATTATCTGGTCATTATCACATTGCTGAGTGCAATTTGGTTGCCATATTTCCTACATTACAACAATAACTGTAATTCATTGGCTGTAAAGTGCTTTGGGACGTCCCCTGGTCGTAAATGGTGCTATAAAAATGCAAATCTTTCTTTCTTTTCTAGAACCAGGGGTCACAGTCTCAGAATAAGGGGTCAGCCATTTAGGACTGAGATGAAGAAAATTGCTTCACTCAAAGGGTTGTGAATTTTTGAAATTCTCCAGCCCAGAGAGCTGTGGATGCTCAGTCGTTGAGTATATTCAAGGCAGAAGTCGATAAATTTTAGAGAACGAAGGGAATCAAGTGATATGGGAATAGTGTGGGACGGTGAAGTTGAGGTAGAAGATCAGTCATGATCTTATTGAATGGCGGAGCAGGCTCGAGGGGCCAAATGGCCGACTCTAGCTCCTATTTCTTATGAAGATAGGTTGAGTAGGTTGGGCCTATACACATTGGAGTTCAGAAGAATGAGGTGATCTTATTGAAACTTATAAGATAATGGGGGGGCTCGACAAGATGGATGAAGAGAGGAAACTAAAACTAGGGGACATAGTCTCAGAATAAGGGGCCGCCCATTTAAAACTGAGATGAGAAATTTCTTCTCTCAGAGGGTTGTAAATCTGTGGAATTCTCTGTCCCAGAGAGCTGTGGAGGCTGGGTCATTGAATATATTTAAGACGGAGATAGACAGATTTTTAAGCGATAAGGGAGTAAAGGGTTATGGGGAGCAGGCAGGGAAGTGGAGCTGAGTCCATGATCAGATCAGCCATGATCTTATTGAACAGCAGAGCAGGCTCGGGGGGCAAAATGGCCTATTACTGCTCATATTTCTTATGTCCTTAGGTTCTTATGTTCTTTAGTGTTCTATGGGTACGGTAGCAGAGTGGTTATGTTACGGGACTATGTCATCCCGAGGCCTTGATGAATGATCCAGAGACGTGAGTTCAAATCCCACCAAGGCAGCTGGGAAATTTCAATTCAGTTAATTGAATATGTCTGGAATAAAAAGTTAGTATCAGTAATGATGACCATGTAACTACCAGGTTGTCGTAAAAAGCCATCTCGTTCACTAATGCCCTTTAGGGAAGGAAATCTGCCGTCCTTACCTGGTCTGGGCCAATATGTGATTCCAGACCCACAGCAATGGTTGAATCTTGGCTGCCCTCTGAAATGGCCCAGCAAGACACACAGCTTAGGGCCATTCGGGGTGAGCAATAAATACTGGCTTCGCCACCGATGCCCACATCCCGTGAATGAATGAATAAAGACTCATTCTGAGTGGCCTGACTTGCCCTTTGTGTTTGGAAGTGGTCCAGGTTTGGAAGAGAGAGAGAAGATGAAAAACTAGCAGCTGTGCAGAGCCACAAGTGGAAAGCTCCAAAGGCAATTTGCAGTTGTAACCAGTGACTATGATTTACCCAGAGAACAAAAACAGAATCTCCCTTCATCCCCTCCTTTTGTGGCAGCCAATCCAACCTCTTGGCAGTGTTTCCTGTTTTGCAAGGTCACTGGTAACAGGAGATAACTGTTAGTGTTGCGCGGTGATAAGAGTTGCAGCTTCTAACCTGAGTTTCACAGAGTCTGGACTACTGTCACTGAGGATTTTTCAACAGCATAAATCGGTATGGAATGCGTATGCTGGCTAAGCAAATTTCATATTAGCCGGCAGAGAAAGTCCATCACTTTCTCTTCATGAGCACCAAATACATTTGCTTGCCTCTGAGTCAGAATGCCATGGGTTCCAGTCCCATTCCAGAGACTTGAGAACATAAACCAGGCTGACTCTTCAGTGTAGTACTGAGGGGGCGTTGAACTGTCGGTCATTCGGATAAGACCTTAAACCGAGGTCCTGTCTGCCACCTCAGGTGGATGCAAATAATCCCATGTCACTGTTTTGAAGAAGAGATGAGGAGTTCTCCCTGGTACCCTGGCCGATATTTATCCCTCAACCAACATCACTAAATGAATAGATTTTCTGGTCATTTAACTCATTGCTGTTTGTGGGACTTTGCTGTGCGCAAATTGGCTGGTATTTCCTATATTGCAACAGTTTTTACACTTCAAATGTACTCAGTTGGCCATAAAGCACTTTGGGACTTCATGAGATCATGAAAGGCGCTATATAAATGCAAATTCTTACTTTCTTCCATCTCCCTGCATTCTAACTGTATTGCACTTTAGACTAGGGCTAGATTTGGCTCTTGCAATTTAGTGCCAAATCTTGTCACAAAGACAGTGGTTCCCAAGCTGGTGTCCGCAGTCCCTTGGGGGTCCATAGAGACTTTTCGGGGGTCCACGATCAGAGGTCATTTCAAGCCTGCTCCACTTTATAAAACCGGCACTGATTCAGTTCTGGCGAATTATTCTCTCCTGGGCCTGCCTCCTCACAGCAGCCCACAGCTTTCACTCACTCTGCAAAGAGCGCTCCCTGTCGGTCAAGCCGATTCCTCCTCCTTTCGCAGGAACCCTGCGCCATCCTCCCGACACGTGGTCAGAGAGCACGCGAGCCCTTCAAACATGCGCCTGGACGTGTTCATGTAAACACGCGCAATCCCACAGTTAAACTGTTACAGAACAGGCCGGTGGGACAGTATGGTGGTGAGTCGTGCTTCTAGTAGCATCCCAGCATGTGCAGGTATGCCCAGCCCTCACTCACCTTGGCCAGCCGGCTGACGGCCTTAAAAGTTGTCAGGCACTAAATGGCCATTACTGACCATCTGTTGCTGCAGTGTGCAGAGAATTGCTTTGAGAAGTAGGCACTCCAATCTCACTGATATCTGTAAGTAAATAGCTGTTTTCTCAAAAGCATCATTGAAACACTCTTTACATGGAGCACTTTCATATTATGAGTCTTATATTGTATTATAATTTATTTTTCCTGGATGAGTGCAGCTCCAACAACACTCAAAAAGCTTGACACCATCCAGAACAAAGCAGCCCATCCACCATTGTTATCATTCACTCCCTCCACCACTGGCGCACTGTGGCTGCAGTGTGAACTATCTCCAAGATGCACAGCAGCAACTCGCCAAGGCTTCTTCGGCAGCACCTCCCAAACCCGCCACCTCTACCACCTAGAAGGACAAGGGCAGCAGCCGCATGGGAACACCACCACCTCCACGTTCCCCTCCAAATCACACACCATCCCGACTTGGAAATACATCGCCATTCCTTCATCGTCAAAATTCTGGAACTCCCTGCCTAACAGCACTGTGGGTGCACCTTCACCACACGGACTGCAGGGTTCAAGAAGGTGCCTCACCACCACCTTCTCAAGGGGCAATTAGGGATAGGGAATAAATGCCGGCCTTGCCAGCGAAGCCCACATCCCAGGATCGAATTTTAAAACTGTCGTTAAGCCCCCTATTTGCATATGCAAGAGGACATTTTGGAGTTTTCTTGATGCCTCACTGCTTCAGGCGTGGGCTCTGCATGTCTCTTTTTCTACCTTTACCAACATGGCCGACGGCACACTTCTGGCGCGTAATGAGCGCACACCCCCACCGCCAAATTGTATGATCAGGCGCCCATTTTGCACCTGGAAAAGGGGCATGGGGCATCTAATATCTCGGCCCAAGGGTCAAGCCAAGAGCCATGCTGGTCTATATGACCCTCTGTAACACCACACTCTGCACCCACCTCAGTGAGGCATCACGAAAACTCCAAAACGCCTATATTTTTAAGCGACTAAACAGTCCTATTTCGAAGAGATCGTGCGTTTGTTGCCTCAGCAAGATTCAAACTGCAGCTGCACAGTGCAGGTTATTAAACTTCATTGAAATTGGACAGATTTCAGAAAGTACAGTGCCTGCAGGAGTGACCACACAAAATCCATTCTCCTTCAACGAGAAACATTAAACAGAGCCAGTCTAAAACACAAAAATGTGTTTGTGGGAAACCTCAGTTGAATCTAATAAGCCGGCAGGCTACCTCCATCCTTCAGTAGTTGAGAAATTCATCCTGGTTCTGATAAGGGTCAATAAACATTACATTAGCCTGAAACGCTATGACAACAGCATCCCTCAGAACTGGCTGCACAGAATGGGCCTGCATTTGTACCGGCATCCTTTCTGATCAATCTCCTTCAGCATTTACTGCCTGGATGAGTGCAGCTCCAACAGCAGTCAAAGAAGTTCAACAGGATCCAGGACAAAGCAGCCCGCTTGACTGACACCCCATCCACCACCTTAAACATTCACTCCCTCCACCACCGGCGCACCGTGGCTGCAGTGTGTACCATCTACAAGATGCACTGCAGCAACTCACCAAGGCTTTTTCGGCAGCACCTCCCAAACCCGCCACCTCTACCACCTAGAAGGACAAGGGCAGCAGGCGCATGGGAACACCACCCCCTCCAAGTTCCCCTCCAAGTCACACACCATCCTGACTTGGAAATATATCGGCCGTTCCTGCTATCGTGGCTAGGTCAAAAACCTGGAACTCCCTCCCTAACAGCACCATGGGAGTACCTTCACCACACGGACTGCAGCAGTTCAAGAAGGCGGCTCACCACCAGTTTCTCAAGTACCAATTAGGGATGGGCAATATATGCAGGCCTGGCCAGCAACGCCCACATCCCATGAATTAATAGTAAAAAAATATATTTTACTCCGTTGAGTTTGTGCAGTCACATTTGCAAAACCCACGACTGGAATGGACGGCTTTGACAATGCCACAAGAAGGAAAGTAGATTGGCAATTGTAATAGAGCTCCCCCTAGTGGGCTGCTGTGGTAATGCAACTGCTGTAAATACAATAAAAGGGTCATGTGATATAGTCACATGACGAGAGTTAAGAGCCATCCTGAAGTGTGTTTGTTAGTGATGTCTTAAGAATATTTCACAGCAATGTAAATTTTTATTTCACTTTCTTAGTTTTCCCTCACAGGAACACGAGTAAACCCTCGAGCCTGTTCCATTTGGTTAGATCATGGCTGATCTGTATCTTAACACAATCTACACACTTTTGTTCCATAACCCTGAATAACCTTGCCTAACAAAAATCTATCAATCTCCGTTTTGGAATTTTCAATTGAGCCCCCCAGTCTCAGCAGCTTTTTCCCCTCGCCAAGGTTTCTTCTCCTCCTGTCCGACATAAGAACATAAGAAATAGGAGCAGGAGTAGGCCATTTGGCCCCTCGAGCCTGCTCTGCTATTCAATAAGATCATGGCTGATCTAACCTTGAGCTCAGCTCCACTTCCATGCCTGCTCCCCATAACCCTTCACTCCCTTATCGCTCAAAAATCTGTCTATCTCCACCTTAAATATATTCAATGATCCAGCCGCCACAGCTCTCTGGGGCAGAGAATTCCACAGCTTTAAAACCCTCCGAGAGAAGAAATTCCTCCTCATCTCAGTTTTAAATGGGTGGCCCCTTATTCTGAGACTATGCCCCCTGGTTCTAGATTTCCCCACGAGGGGACATATACTCTCTGCATCCACCTTGTTGAGCCCCCTCAGCATCTTATATGTTTCAATAAGGTCATCTCTCATTCTTCTAAACTCCAATGAGTATAGGCCCAACTTACTCAACCTTTCTTCATAAGTTAACCCCTTCATCTCAGGAAGGAAGCCCATTGATACTGACCATCTTTAGGCACCTAACCCCAAGTGAACCCAGTGGAATCTTGGCCTTTATTGCAAAGGGGATGGAGTATAAAAGCAGGGAAGTCTTGTTGCAGTTACACAGGGTATTGGTGAGGCCACACCTGGAACACTGCATGCAGTTTTGGTTTCCAAATTTAAGAAAGGATATACAGGTACTTCCATTGGAGGCAGTTCAGAGAAGGTTCACTCGGTTGATTCGAGGGATAAGAGGGTTGACTTATAAGGAAAGGTTGAGTAGATTGGGCCTCTACTCATTGGAATTCAGAAGAATGAGAGTGATCTTATCGAAACGTATAAGATTATGAGGGGGCTTGACAAGGTGGATGCAGAGAGGATGTTTCCACTGATAGGGGAGACTAGAACTAGGGGGCATGAGTCCAGGATCAGATCAGCCATGATCTTATTAAATGGCGGAGCAGGCTCGAGGGGGCCATATGGCCTGCTCCTGCTCCTATTTCTTATCTTCTTATGACTATTGCTGATAGTCGAGTCAAGGCAAGATCAGGGGGTTAGTCAATTGTGGGTGGGGGCAGGTGCTTCACTCAGCTGAGTCTGATCCTGAGCTCACAATGCCTTGGTGACCACACATCAAAGGTACACAATTGGCTGTAAAATGCTTCGGAACGTCCTGAGGTCATGAAAGGCGCTATATAACTGCAAGCTTTTCTTTCTTAGTTACAGCCATTTTCAGTGGACAGCACTCTCACCTCTGATTCAGAAGGTTATGGGTTCAAGTCCCACTCCAGAGACTTGGGCACATAAATCTAGGCTGACACTCCCAGTGCAGTAAAGAGGGAGCGCTGCACTGTCGGAGCTGCCATCCTTCAGATCAGCCGCGAAATTGAGGCCCCGTCTGCCCTCTCAAGTGGACGTAAAAGATCCCACGGTCATTATTTCGAAGAAGAGCAGCCAATAATTATCTCTCAATCAACAACATTAAAACAAATTATCCGGTCATTATCACATCGCTGGTAGTGGGATCTTGCTGTGTGCAAAATTGGCTACATTACTCTTCAAAAGTACTTCATTGGCTGCAAAGCGCTCTGGGACATCCTGAAGTCTTTCCTCCATTCTTTCTTGGAGGAGTAAGAGAGGATATAGTGTGGGGATTTACCTTTATCTACCTCACTGGGACCCCTCAATAAGCATTACCTCATTGTATCAATTTCCCCCACATCAGCCAGCACAGTACAAAAGGACCTGCATTCATATAGCAGCTCAGAAACAGCTCAAAAGGTACTTCATATGCAAGTGGTTACCTGGAAACGCAGGCGACCCGGCAGCCATTTTGCGCACAGCGTGATCCGGGAGGGATCCTGAGATGAATGACAAGTGTAATTTGTAGGTAACTAAGACCGTCTATTTCCACCTCTGTAACATCTTCCGTCTCCACCCCTGCCTCAGCTCATCCGCTGCTGAAGCCCTCATCCATGCCTTTGTTACCTCTAGACCTGACTATTCCAATGCACTCCTGGCTGGCCTCCCACATTCTACCCTACGTAAACTAGAGGTGATCCAAAACTCGGCTGCCCGTGTCCTAACTCGCACCAAGTCCAGCTCACCCATCACCCCTGTGTTCGCCGACTTATATTGGCTCCGAGTTAAGTCATGTCTCGATTTCAAAATTCTCATACTTATTTTCTAGTCCCTCCCTACCACTGTAATCTCTTCGAGCCCCACAACCCTCCGAGATGTCAGCGCTCCTCGAATTCTGCCCTCTTGCGCATCACTGATTATAATCGCTCAATTATTATTGGCCGTGCCTTCTGTTGCCTAGGCCCCAAGCTCTGAAACTCCCTGCCTAAACCTCTCCGCCTCTCTACCTCTCTTTCCTCCTTCAAGATGCTCCTTAAAACCTACCTTTTCGACCAAGCTTTTGGTCACCTGCACTAATTTCTACTTATACGGCTCGGTGTCAAATTTTTTATCTCATAATACTCCTGTGAAGTGCCTTAGGAGGTTTCACTATGTTAAAGGCGCTATATAAACGCAAGTTGTTGTTGTTGTACATTCTGATGTTACAGCTGTCACAAGCAAGACAGCCAGTTAGCCAATGCTTAGCTCAATGACAAACACAACAAGCATTTTTCAAAAACCTGCACAAAATAGAAAAATTTACACGGAAGGTGAAACTAAAACTGCTGGATTTCTATGTGCTATCCAGAATATATGTGGTGTGTTCCAAGCAGCAAAGGTTTGGGTGACCTTGATTAATCACTTATCATCTCAGCCTCACTCAGCATCATCTCAGGATCTTAATGCAGTGCGATCTCGTAACACTCCAGACTGATCATTATCCAATACATATATTTCAACAAAAGAAAACCTTTTAAATTAACAGCATTATTTTGTCTCCATCCTTAACATCATCTCAACAAGCTGCCTGTAATCAAAAGAACAAATCTGCATTTTAAGCTCTGAACTCCATCAGCATAAAACCCAGACCTGATGAGACAGTCATTTTATTCTCTGCCATGACATTCTAGACTACCATCATCCTTTGCTTAGGGTGACTACAAGATTGTTTTTGTTTTAAGTTAAAGTTCAAAGCAAAGAGCAAAATGCAGATAATAAACTTCCACAAAATGTTGAAAAGCATATTGGCACAAAAATGGATTTTACCTTACTGCCGTGACAGTATGAAAATCTACTCGCTCTGTTAAAGCTGTAGCTTGCAAATCAGGATAACCATGCATGCTGACTAAAATACCAATTCAATGACATTCGTGACAAAGTCAAACTCTCTGGCATGCGCTGTTGGGACTGGTTAGTTCGTGGGGTCCAGTCATCTCCAAGGCCTGAGCATGAATCCAGTGATGTTTATTTGCAAATCCCTCCATGGCCTCGCTCCCCCCACTCTACCACCGACCCTCCATATCTCTGTAATCTCCTCCAGCCCATCAACAAATGTTCCTCCTAAGGTGCACGGGCACATGGCCGTGCATCAATTGCGAGGTCATAAGAACATAAGAACTAGGAGAAGGAGTAGGCCGTTCGGCCCCTCGAGCCTGCTCCGCCATTCAATAAGATCACGGCTGATCTTCGACCTCAGCTCCACTTTCCTGCACAATCCCCATATACCTTGATTCCAAAAATCTATCGATCTCTGTCTTGAATATACTCATTGACTGAGGGGTAGAAATTCAGGCCCGTCGGAAACCTGGCGCACCTACCGTTTTTGAAGTGTTTTTTCTGCCGCGCTGGATGAGGTGGCCCCTTTCGCGAAATGTAGCCTTTTTCGGAGGCTGAACTTCGGCCTCTGAGCCTCCACAGCCCTCTGGGGTAGGGAACTCCAAAGATTCACCGCCCTCTGAGTGAAGACATTTTTCCTCATCTCAGTCCTAAATGGCCGACCCCTTGTCCTGAGACTGTGATCCCCTGGTTCTGGACTTCCCAGCCCGGGGAAACATCCTCCTGCCATCTACCCTATCAAGCTCTGTAAGAATTTTGCATGTTTCCATGAGATCAGCTCTCATTCTTCTAAACTCGAGCGAATACAGGCCCAGTCTGCTCAATCTTTCCTCATGGGACAATCCCCCCATCCCAGGAATCGGTTTGGTTATCCTTCGTTGCACTCCCTCAATGGCAAGTATATCCTTCCTTGGGTAAGGAGACCAAAGCTGTACATAATACTCCAGGTGCAGTCTCACCAAGGCCCTATATAATTGCAGTAAGGCGTCTTTACTCGGCTACTCAAATCCTCTTGTAATAAGGGCCAACATACTATTTGCTTTCTGAATTGCTGTCTGTACCTGCATGTTAAGTTTCAGTGATTCGCGTACAGGTCCCGCAGAGGCAGCTCATAAGCGGTTGCCTCTGAAAGACACCGCACATGTATGACTGCACAACACATTTAAAGGAACTGCGCACGGAAAAATAATTAGTGGGAACATTGCCTACAACCAATGGTCACCCTTATTTTTTTTTAGGGGTTGCGTGGCCCATTCACAGTTTCACCCATGCGCGGAATTTAACATTCGTAAAACCGGACCTGGGCTGCGTGGGACTGGGAGAGAGCTACACGCTGCGCAACCTAGAGGGAATATTTGTGCTCCTCCAATTCTGCCCTCTTGAGTATCCTCGATTCTAATCGCTCCACCATTGGTGGCCGTGCCTTTAGCTACATGGTTCTAAGCTCTGGAATTCTCTCCCTAAACCTCTCCGCCTCTATACCTCTCTCTCCTTCTTTAAGAAGCTCTTTAATTGTCAGCTGTGGTTCAGTGGGTAGCACTCTCGCCACTGAATCAGAAGGCTGTGGGTTCAAGTCCCACTCCAGGGTCTTGAACATAAAAAAATCTAGGTTCACACTCCAGTGCAGTGCTGAGGGAGCACTGCACTGTCGGAGGTGTCGTCTATCAGAGGAAACGTTAAACCGAGGCCCCGTCTGCTCTCTCAAGTCTACGTAAAAGATCCCATGGCACTATTTCAAAGAAGACCAGGGGAATTATCCCTGGTGTCCTGGGCCAATATTTATCCCTCAATCAACATAACTAAAAAACAGATTATCTGGTCATTATCACATTGCTGCTTGTGGGAGCTTGCTGTGCACAAATTGGCTACATTCCAACAATGACTACACTTCAAAAGTACTTCAAATGGCTGTAAAGCGCTTTGAGACGTCCAGTGGTGGTGAAAGGTGCGATATACATCATAGTCTTTCTTAAAATATGTCTCTTTGATCACGGTTTTGTAATATCTCCTTATGTGGCTTGGTGTCAAATGTTGTTTGATAACGCTCCTGTGAAGCGCCTTGGGACGTTTTACTACGTTAAAGGTGCTATATAAATAAAGGTTGTTGTCTCCGCTCTCTGCCGGTTGTCGGAGATGATCTCAGTCCACCTTGAAATTCTCGCCTCTGAGTCAGAGGGTGGCAGTACTGACAGAGTGCTGCTTTGTCAGAGGGGCCTCTTCTCAAATGAGACGTTAAATTGAGGCTCCAAATGCCTGCTCGGGTGAATGTAAAAGTTCTTGTAGCAACTCTTCAAAGAAGAGCAGGGGGTCCTGCTGGCCAACCAACACCACCACAAACAGATTAACTGGTCATTTATCTATTTCTTGTATGTGGGACTTTACTGGGTGAAAATTGACTGTAATGTTTGCCTAAGTAACAACAGTGATATTTCATTCATTGGCTGACAACCGCTTTAGGACCTTCTTAAGGTGTGAAAGACACTAAATGAATGTATAACAACGGCACCTCCCAAACCCACAAGGACAAGGGCAGTAGGCACATGGGAACACCATCACCTCCAAGTCACACACCATCCTGACTTGTAAATATATCGGCATTCCTTCATCGTCGCTGGGTCAAAATCCTGGCACTCCCTCCCCAACAGCACTGTGGCAGTACCTTCACCACATGGACTGCAGCGGTTCAAGAAGGCGGCTCACCACCACCTTCTCAAGGGGCAATTGGGGATGGGCAATAAATGCCGGCCTTGCTTGTGATGCCACATCCCATGAATCAATTAAAAAAGTTCAAGCTACATTGAATTGCACAGGGCTGGATTTTCTGTTACTGCTGTTAGCGCCCCTGGCAATAGCGGCGGTAAGCACTTCCGGGCGGGCGGCAGCTTCCAGCACCCTGCCAGGTCATTCTGTGCAAGTTTCGAGGGAGCAGGGAACATTACTGCCTGGAAGTGGCAAGCCGGTGTGCAACGCCCCTGGTTGTGACACCGGCTCGATTTTTGGATCGTTCCCGACCCGTTGCGCGCCCCCTGGTGGGAGCGCCTGTGGAAACTGGCGGTCCGAGCTGTAGCGGCCGCAATGAGATAAGTAATGTCGACCTGAGGTAAGTGTGATTGTTTTTTTTTGCGGTTTATGATGTGTTAGCTTGAGTTATTTATTGGGAATGTTTTGGGTGGGTTTTTTTTCAAATAAAAATTGTCCTCCCGATGCCTCTCGTAGGTCAATCCGAGCCCGCCTGTTAAGCTCGGGATTTTCACTTGCTCAGCTGACCTACTGCCCTAAGGGAGGTGTGCGACGCCTCCCTCAGTGCTTCGCTCCTAACTCAGGGCCCAGCTGATGAATTATGCAGCGGCGGACGCAAACCATTTGCCGCCGCAAAATTCACCGAACCACCTGAATTAACTCTGCAACAGAGGCGCGGCCGAATTTCCACCCTGCAGATTTTACAACACAGAACCAGGCCATTCAGCCTGTTGTTTATTCTCTGCACACGCCTCCTCCCAAGCTGCTTCAACTTACCCGATCCAACTTTCTTTCTTAGTGGGTGCCAAGCGATAGCATTAAAAAATCTGTCCGAAAGTCTCACTGAGAAAGGTCACAACGAACGTCAATGAGAAGGTGTCACTCTGATTCAATAGAGGATGTTGTTTTAAGACTAATAGTAAGCTACATTGTTGTAGAAAGAGATTTAAAGAATTTGAATTTATATACAGCTAATGATGCACTTTTGAAGTATAGTCGCTGTTGTTAATATAGCAAGCACAGCAAGCTCTCACAATCAACAGTGAGACAAATGACCAGTTGAACTGTTTTAGTGATGTTGGTTGACAGATAGTTAGCTAAGAATGAACTCCCCTGCACCTCTTTGTATAGTTCCACGGGATCTTTTTTATGTCCACCTGAGAGTGCAGATATCTTTTGTTAAAGTAACTTTGTTCAGTAGACGTTATTTTGTGATGGATTTTTAAAATCATTTTTAAAGTGTGGCAGACATTTTACATGTTTTTTCCCTGCAGTCTGACAGACACTGCTGAAAACTTTAACACGCACAGCATTGGTGACCTTGCTATAAAATATCATCCAAAGGCTGGCATACCTCTAACAGTGCACCGCTCCCTCCCTCAACACTGGAGTGTCAGCTTAGATTTTGTGCTCAAGTCTCCGCAGCGAGACTTGAACCAACGACTTTCTTACTCCAAGGTGATAGTGCGACCCACTGAGTCACACCTATCACCTTTCCATTTAACCTATGTTACACCTTTTCTAGAAATGCTGAGTCTAAAACTAATGCTTCCGCCAGCACAGACATGCCAAATTTAATAAGCCCAAAAAATATACTCTATATACATTCAGTAGAAAATAAATAAAACATTTCCTGACCGTAATTGAAGTTCTATAAAAACCACAAGGAAAGCAACAACCACGATTTCATATTAGCCACTGAGGGAAAGGACAATTTGATCAGTGTGCAAGGCCTTACAGAGTCACCATACATTTTGATGGCGCTATGACTGTGGGAAGGAGATCAGAAAGGATTGCATCAGGTTATTGGCAAGGCTATGCAGCTCAACGAGCATCATGCGTTTAGGTGTCGAGGCAAGTTGTTTGGATCTGCTTGCTATGGATCTGTTTGGGGGAGTGCTCTGGCTAATTTTGCCACGCTTGCTTGGCCCCAGTTATTGGGCTACTAGTGACATAAGAACATACATAACAAAATAAGCAATAGGAGCAGTAGTAGGCCAAATAGCCCCTCGAGCCTGCTCCACCATTCAATAAGATCATGGTTGGTCTGATCATGGCCTCAACTCCACTTCCCTGCCCATTCCCCATAACGCTTTACTCCCTTAAAACTCAAAAATCTGTCTATCTCCACCTTAAATATATTCAATGACCCCGCCTCCACAGCTCTCTGAGGTACAGAATGCCACAGATTCATGACCCTCTGAGAGAAGAAATTCCTCCTCATCTCAGTTTTAAATGGGCGACCCCTTATTCTGAAACTATGTCCCCTAGTTCTAGATTCGCCCATGAGGGATTACATCCTCTCTGCATCTACCCTGTCAAGCCCCCTCAGAATCTTATATGTTTCAATAAGATCACCTCTCATTCTTCTAAACTCCAATGAATAGAGGCCCAACCTGCTCAACCTTTCTTCATAAGATAACCCTCTCATCTCAAGAATCAACCTAGTGAACCTTCTCTGTGAACTATTCATGTGCTGTTCGACTATTCTTCCGAGGAAATGATCTGAGGTAGGGGTTGTTGTGTCACATAAGCCTCTTGAAAGAGGGCCCCAGGTGACCTGGTAGCCCCCTATGTGAACTCCAAAGACGCTGTCTCTCAACAGTTTGTCCAACGTCAATGAGAAATGAAATTTCCAATCTACGAATGCTAGGAACAGGAAATGACTACTCTCCTGTCCATGTTTCAGAGATCAACCCTACTGCCCCACCAAATCTTCAATCCCTTTTCTCTTCTTAAGTGCATCTCATTTGCCCCTTAAACCCACTTACACCGACTGCTTCAGTCCTTTTCCCTGGTAACCCGTTGCTCGAGCCTTGATGTTAAAAGCTCTGCCTGTTTTTCTTTCTTAGTCATTTTAACTTGCAATCCTTGGTATTTGGATCCTTCACCCCAGTGATCAATTTGCCCAACTTTCTGAATTATGGATGGGGAAGACCATTTGGCCCACACTGGTTTATCTATCTAAAAGCACTCTACAGTCCCACTGTTGCAGAATCTAATCGTTTCTTAAATGCAGCCGGGGTGTTTGCTTCCATCACACGTTCGAAGTCTACTCTGAATGTCGATCACTCTTCGCGTGGAGACCTATGTAAATTCCCGCTAACAGAAGCGCCTTCATTGCTCAGCCCCTTCATCTCTCAATGCAAATAAGATCCTTAACTATTGAACCAAAACACAAGCTGCCTCGTCTATATATAAAAAGGAGCCAATAGTTAAGGTAGCTGATCTCAGCTTTGTGATGGCATTAAGGCTACTATAATTGTCCTCTGAAATGGTGAGTTAATGAATGGAAGGATAAGGATTCCTGCCTGAATGTGAACCTCTTTCTATAACCTCCCCCAGCCCTCCGGGATCCCTGCGCTCCTCCAATTCTGGTCTCCTTTCAGCGATTTTCACCACTCCTCCATTGGCGGCCGTGCCTTCAGCTACCTGGGCCCTAAGCTCGGGAATTCCCTCCCTAAACCTCTCCGCCTCTACCTCTCTCTCTCGTCCTTGAAGACGCTCCTTAAAACCTACCTCTTTGACCAAGCTTTCGGTCACCTTCCCTGATTTCTCCTTTATGTGGCTCGGTGTAAAATTGTGTCTGATTTATGCTCCTACGAAGCGTTTTGGGACGTTTTTACTATGATATAGGTGCTATATCAATGCAAATTATTGTTGTTGTTAATGGAACGTGCTTGTGTGTGGGCTCGGGAATTCCCTTCCTAAACCTCTACACTTCTCTACCTCTCTCTCCTCCTTTAAGATGCTCCGTAAAACCAACCTCCTTGACCAAGCTTTTGGTCACCTGAGCTAATTTCTACTTATACGGCTCGGTGTCAAATCGTTTTACCTCGCAACGCTCCTGTGAAGCGCCTTGGGACGTTTCACTACGTTAAAGGTGCTATATAAATACAAGTTGTTGTTGTTGTTAGTTGAGGACATGATTTTTGTTTTACATGATACTCTCTGTGGTCCAAAATCCTGAAAGACTTATTGTCCAGGCAATTCTTCCAATAATGAGCTCTGGGGCATCAGGCAAAACCTTCAGCAAAACGAGGCTCCTTTTGCATCTCGGGCATTCTAAAGGTGCACCATAAAGGCAAGTTGTTGCTGAAATCACAGTTTTTTCATGGGGTAAAATTGCCTTGGCTCAGGCAGCTGAATTACTGCACCCATCACCAGAAAACCAGAAATTCAGAAGTGAGAGCCAAAGCAAAATTGTTCTGGAAGATAAAGTGCTGGGTTTTTTTCCAATTGCAGCTGAATCTGCCTCCCTTATAACTCAATAGGAGGTGAAAGGGCCCCGCTTGCTTTGAAAAATAATGAAAGTGGGAAGATGCTGCTCCCATTACATTGCCTGGCAACCCCGTATCTTTTCCCTCGATGGCCTCAAGGAACAATAGAGATCGATTAGTGCAAAATGTTCAGGTGCTTCCCATTATCCACTTAGCCAATCCCACTGATGAAAATAGCACAAGCCTCGTTTTTCTGAAGATTTTGACTGATACTCCAGAGCTCGTTATTGATAGGATTGCCTGGCCAATGAGTGTTTCAGGATTTTGGACCAGCAAAGTCAACAAGCAGTCGGATTTGCTCCGTCATAGGCAGTCCCTCGGAATCGAGGAAGACTTGAAAAATGAGTCCTTAGGTGGCTGAACAGTCCAATACGAGAACCACAGTCTCTGTCACAGGTGGAACAGATAGTCGTTGAGAGAAAGGGTGGGTGGTTAAATGCTAATTTTGAGAAGCTTTTTCTTTCAAGTTCTGCTGAGTCTTAGTCCAAGGCTTATGATCGGAGCTACTTTAAGTTAGCATCCTAATAGAGTGAATTTCAAAAGCTTAATGCCAAGGCGACGGACTATGTAAGCATCCGACTGCTCGAACTCTGTGTGCTTAAGGTAGGGATGATTGCATTGTCAGCCGTGGCGCAGAGAGTAGCACCCTCACCTTCTAAATTAATGAAGGTTGTGGGTTCAAGTCACATGCCAGAGGCTAAAGCACAGAAATCTAGGCTGATGCTCCAGTGCAGTGTTGAGAAGTGCTGCACTGTTGGAGGTGCTGTTTTTTGGCTGAGACCTTAAACCAAGGCCCCTTCTGCTCTCTCAAGTGGATGCAAAAGATCCCATGACACTATTTCAAAGAAGAGCAGCAGAGGTATCCCCGGTGTCTTGGTGAATATTTATCCTGCAATCAACATCACAGAAACATATTATCAGGTCGTTATCACATTGCTGTTTGTGGGAGCTTGCTGTGCGCAAATTGGCTGCTGCGTTTCCTACATTATAACAGTGACCAGGCTCCAAGTGCAAAGTGCTTTGGTCATGAAAGGCGCTATAAAATTCAAGTTTTCTCCTTCGTTCATTCAATATTGAGGTACTGGTGACTGCAGCCAATGGGTGCACTTAAAAATGGTTCGATTAATTATTCCAAGGCCACGACATGATCGAGGGTTTCTGAAGTTTCAATCAGCCACAGCGACCTGACATTGTGATGCCTCTCTCTTGCATAACCTTTATTTTCCCTCCAACTTTCTTCGCTCCTATTGTGGAGCCACCTAGTGGCCTACTGATGTAATAACAATAAAGCCATGTGCTACATAAGAACATAAGAAATAGGCCCCTCGAGCCTGCTCTGCCATTCAATAAGATCATGGCTGATCTGATCTGATCATGGACTCAGCTCCACTTCCCTGCCCACTCTCCATAACCCTTTACTCCCTTAATTCTCAAAAATCTGTCCATCTCCGCCTTAAATATTCAATGACTCAGCCTCCACAGCGCTCTGGGGCAAAGAATTCCACAGATTTACAACCCTCTGAGAGAAGAAATTCCTCCTCATCTCAGTTTTAAATGGGCGACCCCTTATTCTGAGACTATGTCCCCGAGTTTTAGTTTCCCTTATGAATGGAAATATCCTCTCTGCTTGCCGAGCCCCCTCATTATCTTATATGTTTCGATAAGATCATCTCTAATTCTTCTCAACTCCAACCCCCTCATCTCCGGAATGAGTGAACCTTCTCTCAACAGCCTACAATGCAAGTATATTCTTCCTTAAATACGGAGACCAAAACTGTACGCAGTACTCTAGGTGTGGCCTCACCAATACCCTGTACAGTTGTAGCAGGACTTCTCTGCTTTTATACTCTATCCCCCCCTTGCAATAAAGGCCAGCATTCCATTTGCCTTCCTGATTACTTGCTGTACCTGCATGCTAATTTTTTGTGTTTCATGTACAAGGACCCCCAGGTCCCTCTGCACTACAACACTTTGCAATTTTTCTCCATTTAAATTTTAATTTGCTTTTCTATTATTTCTGCCAAAGTGGATAACCTCACATTTTCCCACATTATACTCCATCTATCAGATTTTTGCCCACTCACTTAGCCTGTCTATATCCCTCTGCAAAGATGTTTCATGTCCTCCTCACAATTTGCTTTCCCAGCCATCTTTGTATCATCAACAAACTTGGCTACATTACGCTCAGCACAGTTTACCTGGGAGCCCTGTTGTCCAGGTCTCTATGTTTACTGTGTCTCAAGAGATCACAGCTCCTCTTTTGAAAGTGCTGACTCTTGCTGGCAAATGTTTCTACGGTGGGCGGACACCCTCCGGTACCTCATTCAGATGTCTTATAGCAAGGAAGGCAATTGTGGTGGAATATAGGAACGAGAATAGCCCATTCAGCTCCTCGAGCCTGTTCCAACATTCAGTTAGATCATGGCTGATCTTTATCTTAACTGCATATAAGAGAGTGTCAGCTGTGGCTCAGCGGGTAGCACACTCGCCTCTGAGTCAAAAGGTTGTTGGTTTAAGTTCCACTCCAGGGACTTGAGCACAAGAATTGAAGGAAGTGCAAAATTCACAAGAACCCCCCCGAGTGTTTGGGCTCATTCGAAAGGAAATTTAATTTGGGACTATCCACCAAAAAGTTTGGAACTCTAAAGTGCTTATGGACGAAACTACGAACTTTAATAGAATTTTGTATTTTGTGGGCGGGCCGAAAGAACCAGGAGGAAACAGTCTGATTAAGTGAGGCTATCTGGGTGTGAGGACTAAGTTAACCTGTCTGGAGGAATGAGTATTCGAGAATCCTTTTCCACAAGAGACATTAACATCACAAAATAACCCAGAGATAGCTACCCATCAACATGGGTCTGGAAAACCATTTCAGCATATACATCACAAAGAGGCCCAATCCACCCTGTATGCGAAAAACTAAGCACAAAAGGGCATTGCAATTACCAAACTAATATTTCCATTAGGAAACAGTTTTTGAACATAAACCCACCCAAGTCATATCAACTTTTAACAAGCCAGCCAAAATATTACAAAGAGCCAAGCCCGCCAAATTTATACAAAGGATTTTGAACTGATTTGGCGCCAAGATTAGAACCACTGAAATTGTATAACTGGCCCCTGTTTTCAACAGAGGTTAGGTTGCTAGGAAGCTACAAGGTTGCTATTACCTCAGATGACATACTTGACTATACAACCAAGACCACGCTTGTGTCATCAAGACAAGGAGAGAAACCAACGCCACAGTTGTAAACTAGCTTCTCCAGCCTCAAAGTCCTGAAATCCTGAAGGAAGGAAGAACATCACATCGTGGCAGCCACCGACCACAACCAATGTGGTATCAACGAAAAACCACTGCGATCGACCAAACTCGAAACAAAACTCAACGGGAAAAACTGAAGAATCGAAAAGTTTCCACTCTACAATCTAATCCTGACCTACCAACGGGTAAAACGTTACCTAACAGATTGTAGAAACCTATTTCTAACCAACGAAACGGGTACTTACCCCACAGATCCAAAACACACCTTACCGCATCAGCGGACTCAACCCAACTCAAGATTGCGCAGCAAGAAGTCTTCTCCGCCATTCGGGGTATGGCAAGCAAAGCCTACCGCATCCAGCGAACCCCGAAACTGCGATTTACCGTTAACTGTCAAAAGGATTGGTAAGCATAGTCCCTGCCTGCCCTGGAGTCCACCCTAGCTAGAATTAGGTACAGAAACATAGAAACATAGAAAATAGGTGCAGGAGCAGGCCATTCAGCCCTTCTACCTGCACCACCATTCAATGAGTTCATGGCTGAACATGAAACTTCAGTACCCCCTTCCTGCTTTCTCGCCATAACCCTTGATCCCCCGAGTAGTAAGGACTATAGAATTGTCCTTACTACTTGGGGGATTGGGAGGTGGGAGGTATAATTTTACTGTAACCCCCTTTGAATGTGTAGTGTATGGTTCTTTATTAGAGCGATTATAAGTTTGACTGTGTACCTTTCCTTGTATTGTCCCTTATTGTAAATTTGGCCTTGTATTTTCTTACTAGAGTAATAAGCTTGACTGTAATAAAAACAAAGTTCTTTTGCGTCAAACCAGTGTCCTTTGAACTGTTGTCACACCCCCCAAGTAAATCCAGAGTCTAGAACCCAAGAGAGTGGGAGCAATTCGAACCGCTCAAGTTGGTCAGAAGGGAACCTGACCCCCTCATAGAGACCACCCCCCTTACAGAATCTAGGCTGACACTCCAGTGCAATACCGAGGACGAGTTGCACTGACGGAAGCTCTGTCTTTCGGTTGAGATGTTAAATCGAAGCCCCGTCTGCTCACTCAGGTCGATGTAAAAGAGCCATGGCACTATTTTGAAGAAGAGCAAGGGCGTTATCCCCAGTGACCTGGCCAATATTTATCCCTCAATCAACATCACTGAAACACATTTAAAAAATGTTAAATTCATGTACGGGATGTGGGCGACTCTGACAAAGCCGGCATTTATTTCCCATCCCTATTTGCCCCTTGAGAAGGTGGTGGTGAGCCACCTTCTTAACAACTGAGTGGCTTTCTCGGCAGTTAATAGTCAACCACATTGCTATTTGTGGGAGCTTGCTGTGCGCAAATTGGCTGTCACTTTACAACAGTGGCTACACTCCAAAAGTACTTAATTGGCTGTAAAGCACTTTGGGATATCTGGTGGTTGTGAAAGGCGTTATATAAATGTAAGTCTTTCTTTCTTTTATCTGCCTTGTCTCTGTATCCCTAAATACCTTTAACCAACAATAATATATCAATCACAGCCTGACCCTCAGCCAGAAAAGCTTTTTTGTGCAGCGAGTACCAGATTTCCACGACACTTTGTGTGAAGCAATGCTTCCTAACATCATCCATGAAAGGCTCAGCTCCAATTTTAAGTCTAGAGGAAATCCATCGACCCTAGCAAAGCCTTTAGTTGTCACCAATTGTCACTCAGGCTGAGATAAATTTATTCACTTCAGACTACAGATCTTCCTTTTCTGAATGATGCAGTTCCATTCTGGGCAATATATTTATTTACTGTGCATCTGAGAGAGCAGACGGGACCTCGGTTTAACATCTCAGCTGAAAGACGGCACCTCTGATAGTTCAGCACTCCCTCAGTACTGCACTAGGGGTGCCAGCCTGGATTTTTCTGCTCAAGTCTCTGGAATGGGACGAACCCAGATCTTTCTGAATCAGAGGCGAGGGTGCTACAAGATTCTAATCCAACTCAGTCCTTTGACACCACGGATGAATTTAGAACAATGAGAGAGGATCTCATAGAAACATAGAAAAGTCTGACAGGATTGGACAGGTTAGATGCAGGAAGAATGTTCCCGATGTTCGGGAAGTCCAGAACCAGGGGACAGAGTATAAGGATAAGGGATAAGGGGTAAACCATTTAGGACTGAGATGAGGAGAAATTTCTTCACTCAGAGAATTGTGAACCTGTGGAATTCTCTACCACAGAAAGTTCTTGAGGCCAGTTCATTAGATATATTCAAAAGCGAGTTAGATGTGGCCCTTATGGCTAAAGGGATCAAGGGGTACGGAGAGAAAACAGGAAAGGGGTACTGAAGTTGCATGTTCAGCCATGAACATATTGAATGGCGGTGCAGGCTCGAAGGGCCGAATGGCCTAATACTGCACCTATTTTCTATGTTTCTATCAGGCTTGATGCTCCCCATTTCTGTGCTTCAAGAGAAGCTTCCCTTGTGCCTCAGTGACTGAAAGTGAACATAACTCTGAGATGACACTTCATGTAAAAACTGGAATAAAATAAGGTTCGTCAAATACTTTCTAAGGAAAATAAATGCCGTTTAAGAGTAAAATAAAATAAAAATGTGCATTTTATTTACTATCTGCTCTGTTACAGATACCTTGTTGCCTGGGGGCGAACGTGGACATTCCAAGGCTTGATTTCTACTGAATGCATAGAAACATAGAAAATAGGTTCAGGATTAGGCCATTCAGCCCTTTGAGCCTGCACCACCATTCAATAAGATCATGGCTGATCATTCACCTCAGTATCCCTTTCCTGCTTTCTCTCTATACCCCTTGATCGCTTTAGCCATAAGGGCCATATCTAACTCCCTCTTGAATATATCCAATGAACTGGCATCAACAACTCTCTGCGGTAGAGAATTCCACAGGTTAACAACTCTCTGAGTGAAGAAGTTTCTCCTCATCTCAGTCCTAAATGGCTTACCCCTTATTCTTAGACTGTGTCACCTGGTTCTGGACTTTCCCAACATCTAACCTGTCTAGTCCCGTCAGAATTTTATATGTTTCTATGAGATCCCCTCTCATCCTTCTAAATGACTACAGGCCCAGTCGATCCAGTCTCTCCTCATATGTCATTCCTGCCATCCCAGGAATCAGTCTGGTGAACCTTCGCTGCACTCCCTCAATAGCACGAACATCCTTCCTCAGATTAGGAGACCAAAACTAAACACAATATTCCAGGTGAGGCCTCACCAAGGCCCTGTACAACTGCAGTAAGACCTCCCTGCTCCTATACGCAAATCCCCCACTATGAAGCCCAACATACTATTTTCCTTCTTCACTGCCTGCTGTACCTGCATGCCAATTTTCAATGACTGTTGTACCATGACACCCAGGTCTCGTTGCACCTCCCCTTTTCCTTATCTGCCGCCATTCAGATAATATTCTGCCTTCCTGTTTTTACCACCAAAGTGGATAACCTCACATTTATCCACATTATACTGCATCTGCCATGCATTTGCCCACTCACCTAACTGTCCAAGTCACCATGCAGCCTCTTAGCGTCCTCCTCACAGCTCACACCACCACCCACCTTAGTGTCATCTGCAAACTTGAAGATATTGCACTCAATTCCTTCATCTAAATCATTAATGTATATTGTAAATAGCTGGGGTCCCAGCACTGAGCCCTGTGGCACCCCACTAGTCACTGACTGCCATTCTGAAAAGGATCCGTTTATCCCGACTCTCTGCTTCCTGTCTGCCAACCAGTTCTTTATCCACGTCAGTACATTACCCCCAATACCATGTGTTTTAATTTTGCACATCAATCTCTTGTGTGGGACCTTGTCAAAAGCCTTTTGAACGTCCAAATACACCACATCCACTGGTTCTCCCTTGTCCACTCTACTAGTTACATCATAAAAAAATTCGAGAAGATTTGTCAAATTCATAAATCTATTCTGACTTGGACTGATACTGTAACTGCTTTCCAAATGCGCTGCTATTTCATCTTTAATAATTGATTCCAACATTTACCCCACTACTGATGTCAGGCTAACCGGTCTATAATTACCTGTTTTCTCTCTCCCTCCTTTTTTAAAAAGTGGTGTTACATTAGCTACCCTTCAGTCCATAGGAACTGATCCAGAGTCGATAGATTGTTGGAAAATGATCACCAATGCATCCACTATTTCTAGGGCCACTCCCTTAAGTACTCTGGGATGCAGACTATCAGGCCCCGGGGATTTATCGGCCTTCAATCCCCCCAACACAATTTTCCGCTTAATAAGGATTTCCTTCAGTTCCTCCTTCTCATTAGACCCTCGGCCCCTAGTATTTCTGGAAGGTTATTTGTGTCTTCCTTCGTGAAGACAGAACCAAAGTATTTGTTCAACTGGTCTGCCATTTCTTTGTTCCCCATTATAAATTCACCTGAATCTGACTGCAAGGGACCTATGTTTAAGTCTTCACTAATCTTTTTCTCTTCATATATCTACAGAAGCTTTTGCAGTCAGTTTTTATGTTCCCAGCAAGCTTCCTCTCATACTCTATTTTCCCCCTCCTAATTAAACCTTTTGTCCTCCTCTGCTGAATTCTAAATTTCTCCCAGTCCTCAGGTTTGCTGCTTTTTCTGGCCAATTTATATACCTCTTCCTTGGATTTAACTCTAACCTTAATTTCCCTTGTTAGCCACGGTTGAGTCACCTTCCCCGTTTTATGTTTGCTCCAGACAGGGATGTACAATTGTTGAACTTCATCCATGTGATCAATCAGGGATTCAGCTAACACCTTTTCCTCTCAATCTTAATGTAAGTGAATAATCTTTACCGTTATAAAGGCTATTTCTTATCACCAATAAATGAGGTGAGGCTCCAGAAATATATTGGCAGTTCATAAGGGTATGTTGTGGTACTAAACTAGCAAACTGGACCTTGTCAATTCAAACTTACCACAGTAAGATCTGAGATTGAATTCAATGGACATTTTTGAGCCAGAACTTTCATTTTTTATTTGTTCACGGGATGTGGTGGTCACTGGCAAGATCTGCATTTATTGCTCATCCCTAATTGCCCTCCAGAAGGTCGGGGTGGTGAGCTGCCTCTGTGAACTGCAGAGAGAAGTTAACATAAGAACATAAGAAATAGGAGCAGGAGTAGGCCATATGGCCCCTCGAGCCTGCTCCACCATTCAATACGATCATGGCTGATCTGATCATGGACTCAGCTCCACTTCCCTGCCCGCCTCCCAAACCCCTTATCCCCTTATCATTTAAGAAACTGTCTATTTCTGTCTTAAATTTATTCAATGTACCAGCTTCCACAGCTCTCTGAGACAGTGAATTCCACAGATTTACAACCATCTGAGAGAAGAAATTTCTCCTCATCTCTATTTTAAATGGGCAGCCCATTACTCTAAGATCGTGCCCTCTAGTTCTAGTCTCCCCCCATCAGTAGAAACATCCTCTCTGCATCCACCTTGTCAAGCTCCCTCATAATCTTATACATTTCGATAAGATCACCTCTCATTCTTCTGAATTCCAATGAGTTGAGGCCCAACCTGCTCAACCTTTCCTCATAAGTCAACCCCCTCATCTCCGGAATCAACCTAGTGAACCTTCTCTGAACTGCCTCCAAAGCAAGTATATCCTTTCGTAAATATGGAAACCAAAACTGCACGCAGTATTCCAGGTGTGGCCTCACCAATACCCTGTATAGCTGTAGCAAGACTTCCCTGCTTTTATACTCCATCCCCTTTGCAATAAAGGCCAAGATACCATTGGCCATCCTGATCACTTGCTGTACCACATTGCTGTGGGTCTGGAGTCACATATAGTCCAGACTGGGTGAGGACGGCAGATTTCCTTCCCTTAAAGACATCAGGGAATCACGACAATCCAGTTGTTTCATGGTCACCAGTGACTGATACTAGCTTTTTTATTCCAGATTTATTTAATTAACTGAATTTAAATTGCACAGCTGCTGTGGTGGTGGTGGAATTTGAATTCACGTCTCTAGACCATTAATGCAGGCCTCTGGATTACTGGTCCAATAACATAACTACTATGCTACCGTACCCCACTGGGAAACAGTGACCATAAAGCTGCCGAATTATCATCACAAAACCCAATTTGTTCACGAACATCCCTCGGGGAAGGGAACCTGCCATCCCTAACTGGTCTGGTCTATATAATTATTCTCCAAGGTTGACTCGTCATGCACTCAACGCAGCTCGGGCTAGGCAATAAATGCTGCCTTGCTAGTATTGGCCACTCCATGGGAACAACAACAACAACTTGTGTTTATATAGCGCCTTTAAAGTAGTAAAATATCCCAAGGCACTTCGCAGGAGTATTATAAGACAAAAAAAATAAATTTGATCGAGCCACATAAGAAGAAATTGGTCAAAGAGGTAGGTTTTAAGGAGCATCTTACAGGAGGAAAGAGAGGTAGAGAGGCGGAGAGGTTTAGGCAGGGAGTTCCAGAGCTTGGGGCCCAGGAAGCTGAAGGCACAGCCATCGATGGTGGAGCGATTATAATGAGGGATGCTCAACAGGGCAGAATTTGAGGAGCGCAGACATCTTGGGGGGATTATGGGGCCGGAGGAGATTACAGAGATAGGGAGGGGCGAGGGCCACGAAGGGATTTGTAAAGAAGGATGAGATAAGGCCAATCAGCCCTTGGTTCAGGATCTGATTGTGTCTGGTTCTTCGTTCATTTTTCACTTGCAGATTCCACCAATTTATCTTTTTCTTTCCAATCCCCATTTTGAAATAAGAGAAATGGTGGAATCAGCAACTTTAGGTTTTCATCGCTCTTATCGTCTTCCCACTAGGAACTTCCCTTTAGAATATCGAGGCAGCAGTCGCTGCAATAATTACTGGGCCATTCCATACCATTCTAAAAGTCAAGCAGATCTTGCTCAGATTCAACGCACAGCCTCCTCAGTGTCTCTAGTTTTCCAGTCCTGGTTTGCGACAAAATAATTTCCTGCGAGAATTGAGTCCCATATATCCATTAGATGAACATGAAGGTCACGGCAGGCGACTCTCAGGAGGGCAGAGAAAACACTTCTAGGAGACCCTCAAAGCCTCATTGAAAAAATGCAACACCCCCACCGACTCTTGGAATCCCTGGCTCAAAGTGGAGGAGCATCCGAGAAGGCGGCGAACACTTCCGAGTCTCTTCGGCAGGAGCACGCGGAAGCCAAGTACAAACCGCGGATGGAGCGTACGACAAACCAAGCCCCCCCCACCCACCCGTCCCTCCAACCACCGTCTGCCCCATCTGTGACAGAGACTGTAGGTCCCGCATTGGTCTCATCGGTCATCTGAGAACTCATTTTTTGTGTGGAAGCAAGGCATCCTCGACTCCGGGGGACTGCCTAAGAAGAAGAAGATGAAGATCTATAGCCTGAAATTATCCCGGAAGATGCTGCTCATTTCTGACCCTTTCATTCCCTGTGGGGCCTTGTCATATTCATAAAACGGAAGATGTTGAGTGGGCCAGATCGATGCTTTTCAGATTACGATGGGGATTGTTGACTCAGCAAGTGTATTTGCCATTGTCATGGAATGGGACTCGTGGTGTTCATGACCATCGCTATTTAGAGTGCTTCCCAAGGACTATGGGCTGCACAATGTTCCTGATCGTCATTGGTTACCAAGGTTCCTATGGAACGGGGTGCTCAATGTTCCTGATCATTATTGGTTACCATAGTTATCATGGAGCTTGAATGTGCAGTGTTCCTGACCATTATTGTTTACAGTGGTTGTCATGGAGCTGGGATGCTCATTGTTCCTGATTGTTGTGGTTTACCCTGGTTGCCAAGGAGCTGCGATGTGACATGTTCCTGGCTGTTATTGTTTATGTGAAGTGGCTGTCAAAGCACTGGCTCATTCAATTTGGTTTTGACATTTAGGTTTTGCCCATTGCAACTAAATCATTTGTTAACTAGAGAGAGCATTAAGACTGGATTGTACTGCATGTGATATCTATCTATCTATCTATCTATCTTATATATTAAGAGGATTCATGCAAATCCTTACTCTGGCATGGCATTTGTCTAGCTGTGCTCCATACTGTGTCACAGTGAGATGCCCTCCAGCAATGGGTGCCTCTGGATTTATGGTTGGTCCTGTCTCAGCAATTTTATCATCGTGTGAAGCAAAACCCACTTTGCAGTGACGTTAGGTTCTTGTACCAATGTACCCTAACATTCTACAAAGAAAGAATGAATTTGCATTTTGATAGCAGCTTTCAGGACTGCAGGATATCACAAAGCGCTTTACATCCAATAAAGTACTTCTGAAGTCACGGTTGTAATGTAGGGATAAACTGTTTTTGTGATGTTGGTCGAGAGATAGGTATTGGCCAGGACACCGGGGAGAACTCCCCTTGCTCTTCTTCAAAATAGTGCCAAGGGATATTTTACAACCATCAGAGAAGGCCTTGAATTGAACGTCTCACCTGAAGAATGGCATCCCCGGCAGTGCGGCACTCCCTCGGCAGTGCAGTGAGGCGTCAGTCTGGATTATGTGCTCAAGCCTCTGGAGAGGGACTTGAACCCACAACCTTCCTGACTCAGAGACAAAAGTGCTATACACTGAGCCATGGCTGGTAGTTTATGAATGCAACAAAAGATATTTTAATATTATCAGCTAAGGTAGAATTTCAGGCAGGAACAAACTGAATCACTTATTCTATTCCAACAGTGTGGTTGTAAACTATCTTTTTTACCGTGAATCCAAATAAGAGGCGTAAAGTTGAGGCAGCTGAGCAGTGATCAGGCTTCTATGTTCACCGATGACTTGTCTCAAATAAACAGCCAGGGCTCCCGCTGTCTTGAAGTTATCTGATTGATGCTAGGCAAGGTGAAAGAGTGAAGCCAGGCAGACTGACCAGAAACATCTTCTGTAATTCGCACCCCACTCCAGTGAGGATTTTCGTTGCATGATCATCAAAATCTAATTGGAATTCTACCTTCTCCCTGAGTAGTTTATCATAGCCGTGGCTCAGTGGGTAGTAGCACGCTCGCCTCTGTCAAAAGGTCGTGGGTTCAAGCTCCCACTTGACTTCGGCACATAATCTAGGCTAACACTTCCATATGCAGCACTGATTGGGTGCTGCACTGTTGGAGGTGCCATCTTAAAGGTGAGATGTTAAACCGAGGCCCCGTCTGCGTTCTCAGGTGGATGTGAAAGATCTCACGGCACTATTTCGAAGAAGAGCCAGGGGATTTCCCCCCATTGTCCTCTCTACGAACATAAGAAGAAAGAAAAAAAGAAAGAAAGCCTTTCACGACCACCAGACGTCTCAAAGCACTTTACAGCCAATGAAGTACTTTTGGAGTGTAGTCACTGTTGTGGTGAGAAACGCGGCAGCCAACAGGAGTCGGCCATTCGGCCCCTCGAGCCTGCTCCGCCATTTAATGAGATCATGGCTGATCTTCTACCTCAACTCCACTTGCCTGCACTATCCCCATATCCCTTGATTCCCTTAATATCCAAAAATCTATCTAATATTTATCCCTCGACCAACATCACTAAAAACAAGTAGATTGCCTGGTCATTATTGCATTGCTAAATGTGAAACCTTGCGACACACAAATTGGCTGTTGCATTTCCCACATTACAATAGTGACTACACTTCAAAAAGCACTTCACTTCCTGAGGTGGTGAAAGGCTCGATGAAAACGCGAGATCTTTCATGCGTTCTTTTCTATGCGTCCGACCATTCTGATACTGCCGAGAGCTTTACCTATCGGTTCCTGCAAGCTGCAGGCATTTCTCAACTTGTACAATGCCATTTGGATACTTATCAAGAGGAAGAATCTTTTTTCCGATTAACATAATAATGATTCTGCAGTTTCTAAGTTTACATTTCAGCGAGCAGCGTTGTGAAGGATGGAGGATCCACTTTACACTCCGCACTGTTTAAATAATAAGCTCTTTTAACCGCAACAGAAATTATATGTCGGGGAAGTGAGCACGTCACGAAACCACTGTAATCATTCCATCCCAACTCTCATCAGCCACGGTTGATGAATTCGCTCCGAGACACTTAAGGCTTTTGAGTTAGAGACTGACTGAAGTCAGAGATGGGTACGTTTTCTTTCAGGTTAGTTCTCGCCTCTCAGAATAGACATTTAATTAATGGCGGAATTCATCGCAGTTCAGCTTTTGAAGTGCACCTATTGAAATCCTTACCCGCCCATTGCACCATCCCTCACTCAAACTAGTGGACATCCAGAGTCATCAGATTCCTCATCCAATGAGCCTCTGTTCCTTGCCCAAGTGTCGCCAGTGACAGTTAAAGAAAGAACCTGCATTTATATAGCGCTTTTCACCACCACCGGACGTCCCAAAGCGCTCTACATCCAATGAAGTACTTTTTGAAATGCAGTCACTGTTGTAATGTAGGGAACGCGGCAGCCAATTTGCGCAACAGCAAGCTCCCATAACAGCAATGTGATAATGACCAGATAATCTGTTTTTTAGTGAAGTTGATTGAGGGGTAAATATTACCCAGGACACCGGGGAGATGTACCCTGCTCTTCTTTGAAATAGTGCTATAGGATCTTTAATGTCTACCTCAGGCTGGGATGGGGGGGGTTTGGTGGATCGTAGAGATCTCATGGGAGTTGTGGGGCTGGAGGAGGTTGCAGAGCTAGGGAGGGGCGAGGCCATGGAGGGATTTGTAAATAAGGATGACAATATTAAATTGGAGGCTTTGGTGGAACGGGAGCCAATGTAGGTCAGCGACCACAGGGATGATGGGTGAACGGGACTTAGTGCAAGTTAGGACACGGGAGGCAGATTTTTGGATGAGCTCAGGTTTACGGAGGAGCAAGATAGGAGGCCAGCCAGGAGAGTGTTGGAATAGTCAGGTCTGAGGTAACATGGATGAGGGTTTCAGCAACAGATGGATTAAGATAGGGGCGAGATGGGCGATATTGCAGGAGTGGAAGTAGGTGGTCTTTGTGATAGATAAGGTATGGGGTCAGAAGGTCAGCTCAGGGGCCAATAGGACGCTGAAGTTATGAACAGTTTAATAGTTTAATTAATGGTTTCTAATGGTAATATGCAGATATATAGCACATATACAGCAACATTAGCATGAAGGAACTGCCCGAGATGTGACAAAAATAATGTTTGGCAAATCAGCAAGGGAGAGTTTAGGAAGGGTGATCAAATACTTGGTCAAAGAGATGGATTCTGAGAAGAATTGTAAATGTTTGACAGTGAGGTGTGGAGGGGTTCAGGGAGGAAGTTCCAGGTCTGGGACTGATACTGGGTTGTTGACCCCTCTGCTAAGAGAAACAGGTCCTTTCTATCCACTCCATCTAGGCCCTTCATAATTTTATACACCTCAATTAGATCTCCCCTCAGCTTCCTCTGTTCCAAAGAAAACAACCCCAGCCTATCCAATCTGTCTTCATAGCTACAATTCTCCAGTCCTGGAAACATCCTCGTAAATCTCCTCTGCACCTTCTCTAGTGCAATCACATCTTTCCTGTAATGTGGTGATCAGAACTGCACGCAGTACTCCAGCTGTGGCTTAACCAGTGTTGTACACAGTTCAAGCATAACCTCCCTGATCTTGTATTCTATGTCTCGGCAAATAAAGAAAATCATTCTGTATGCCTTCTTAACCACCTTATTGAGCTGTTCTGCTACCTTTAAGGATCTGTAGACATGCACTCTGCACTACCCTTTTATGTGAAGAAGTGCTTCCTGACATCACCCTTGAACGGCCTAGTTTCTAAATTTAAGGTTATGCCCACCTCCGAAAGGGAAGGGGAGATCCACCTAACGCTCTAGCCCATTGTCGAGCTCCTCTTACCATCCTGTCTTAGGCCAAGCAACCCTTCACTGGAGCCTGAGACATTGGTGCTGTGTGTGGATCAGCGAATCAGTCATCACCTTCAAAGAGAAACTGGGAGAGTCAAGGAAAGAGAAATGAAATAGCGGCATGATTTAATCAGAAGCCTGTTCCTTGCAACAACCTGTCATGTATATCTGTCCTGTGTATCATTACCGAAAATATGTTTCACACAAGCCTTGACACAGGGCCACGATGTGATGGATTCTTTAAGCTAAAAGGATTTTTATTTTGCTTCATTGATGGAATCTCCTTTTGGATAAGAGATACAAAAGAGAGAATTTGCATTTATATAGCAAGTTATCGGCTCCTGAGGACCTCCCGAAGCACTTCGGAGCCAACAAATTACTTTCCTTGACATGCAGTCATTGCTATTTCTGTAGGTAAATGGGCCAGTCGGTTTGCAAACAGCAGGATCCCACGAACAGAAAATAAGATGAATGGACAGTGAGTCTATTTTTTGATTGAGGGATATATGTTGGGAAGGACACTGCGAGAAGTTCCCCAGCTTCATTATTTGCATGGTGGCGTAGGATATTCTACGGTCCACTTAAACAACCAGTTCGCCTGCCCATCTGAAAGGCAGCACCTCTGACAGCACAGCACCCCTTCAATACTGCACTGCATGTGCTCAGGCCACGGAGTGAGGCTTGAAACCAACACCTGCTGACTCAGGAGGTGAAGACAGAGCCTCAGTTTAACACGCAGAACCCACTGCTCACTGCGGCCTAGATTATGGTTGGGAATTTCCCGGGAGCTCATCCCGCTCTGTAATTTGGGCAGAAATCCCCTTTACTTCTGGCGACGGAGCAGGACTAACCTGGAGGAAATTCCTAGCCTACGTGCTTACGCTCTGGAGTGGGGGTGAAGTCGCAACCTTCTAACTCGGAGATAAAAGCGCTACCAATTGAGGAAAGCTTGTTTCCCTTTCACCGCTGTGATCTGGGCTTCAATCCAAGCCAGACTAATGCGATAAAATGTGGCCCCTCTCTGCTGAGAGTAAGGAGTCAAATTGATTTTGGCAGTTTCGAGCCATTTTCTGGAAGTGTAGAAAGGCAGGAAGGCGTGAAATCAAATTCACTGAAGCTGGAAAATTTGTTGCATTCAAAAAATGGCCCTGAAGGCCAAGTGGTTCACTGATGTCCTCCAGGGAAGGGAATCTGCCACCGAGTGTCGGCAACTCTGGTTGGACATATTCCGAAAGGTGTCATCACATGGCTTCAACCGCCCCGCCCGCCACACTCCTGCCATTGGTCGCCCAACACGCCCATTGTTACGGTGCACCGCCTTCCCGCACCAATTGGAAAGCGAACAGGCCCGTCATTGAGAAAGAAAGAAAGACTTGCCATTATAAAGCACCTTTCACGACCACCGGACATCGCAAAGTGCTTTACAGACACTTTTAGAATGTAGTCACTGTTGTAATGTGGGAAAAGCGGCAGCCAATTTGTGCACAGCAAGCTCCCACAAACAACAATGTGATAATGACCAGATAATCAGTTTTTTTTGTTATGTTGATTGAGGGATAAACATTGGCCAGGACACCAGGGAGAACTCCCCTGCTCTTCTTCGAAATAGTACCGTGGGATCTTTTACCTCCACCTGAGAGGACAGACGGGGCCTCGGTTTAACATCTCATCCAAAAGTCTCATCCCTTAGCACTGTAGTGAAGTGTCAGCCGAGCTTTTTCAAGCTCAAGTTCCTGGAGTGGGACTTGAACCCACAACCTTCTGACTCAGAGGCGAGAGTGCTACCCACTGAGCCACAGCTGGTGGGTGATTCTTGGCCGATAGGATGATTCTTAGCTGTCAATCAAACAGCCATTTTCTTTACCCCCACCATGTCCAATATTTTCATAAACTAGAGTACAAAAACGTTCAAATAAAATTTTAAAACAAACCACAATTAGTTTTGAGGCAACTATAGGCTTTCCCCCCCAGGTGTGGCTCTCAGCATTCAGCCATGATCTTGTTGAATGGCGGAGCAGGCTCGGGGGGCTAGATGGCCTACTCCTGTTCCTAATTCTTATGTTATGTAATTCCTGGTGACTTCAGGGCAAACCTGGATGCTTGTCCACCCCTACTTCCACCCCGAACCAGCTTGACTGCAATCACACACTTTGGCCTTGTCTCTTAATGCAGAGTGAAGTGGCCTAGTAAGCCACTCAGTTGTGAAAAAATAACTTCCATTGCATGACAGAACAATACCGTCACGTATTGACAATACCATATTATTTAAATGAAGAGAGATTACAAAATGCTGCGTTAGAGGGATCTGGAGGTCCTTGTACATGAAATACAAAACATTAGTGTGATGTATCTCACATTACTGTATATAACTGTATCTTACCATGCTATATATGACTGTAACTGGATATGACCTGTAACAATAAGCATACCTTACCACCAGGGGTGCACTTGCAGGAGACACTCCATACCTGTCCCACTGAGGTATATAAAGGGAAGTCTCAGGCAAGTGCAGCACTAGAGAGCTGGAATTAAAGGTGCAGGTCCTGAGTGACCATGACTTCAGCATGTGTCTCGTGTAAGTCAGTACATTAGAGTCAGGACTTAAAAGTTAGCATGCAGGTAGAGCAAGTAATCAGGAAGGCAAATGGAATGTTGGCCTTTATTGCAAGGGGGATGGAATATAAAAGTAGGGAAATCCTGCTACAACAGTGCAGGGCATTGGTGAGACCACATCTGGAGTACTGCGTGCACTTTTGGTCTTATTTAAGGAGGAATATACTTGCATTGGAAGCAGTTCAGCGAAGGTTCACTAGGTTGATTCCTGAGATGAAGGGGTTGTCTTATGAAGAAAGGTTGAGCAGGTTGGGCCTACACTCATTGGAGTTTAGAAGAATGAGAGGAGAGCTTATTGAAACGTATGGGATTATGAGGGGGCTTGACAGGGAATCTAGAACCAGGGGGCATAGTTTCAGAATAAGGAGTCGCCCATTTAAAACTGAGATGAGGAGGAATTTCTTCTCTCAGAGGGTCGTGCATCTTTGGAATTCTCTGCCCCAGAGAGCTGTGGAGGCTGGGTAATAAATGTCAGTCTACCCCAGCATAAGAACAACATTGGAATATAAAAGGTATTGATCCCTTGAGCTAATTTCCTGTATTCGAAGGTTAAAACCAGTTTTGGATTAGTGTCAAAATAAATTGGTATTTTAACAGGACATTGCTATTGTCATTCGGAGTACGCAAGATGAAGAAATCTGAGCTCATGCACCCCTGCCTCAGCTCATCTGTTGCTGAAGCCTTCTTCCATGCCTTTCTTATATACTATTCCAACGCACTCCAGGCTGGCCTCCCACATTCTACCCTACGTAAACTAGCGATGATTTAAAACTCGGGCAGCCCGTGTCCTAACTCGCACCAAATCCCGCTCACCCATCACCCCTGTGCTCGCTGACCTACATTGGCTTCCGGTTAAGCAACACCTTGTTTTCAAAATTCTCATCCTTGTTTTCAAATGCCTCCATGGCCTCGCCCCTCCCTAACTCTGAAATCTCCTCCAGCCCCACAATCACCCCCCGAGATGTCTGCGTTCCTCTCATTCAGCCCTCTTGAGCATCCCTGATTATAATCGCTCGACCATTGGTGGCCATGCCTTCTGTTGCCTGGGCCCCAAGCTCTGGAACTCTCTGCTTAAAGGTCTCCGCCTCTTAAACTCTCTTTCCTCCTTCAAGATGCTCCTTAAAACCTACCTCTTTGACCAAGCTGCGTTAATTTCTACGTATGCGGCTCGGTGCCAAATGTTTTAAATCTCATAACACTCCTGTGAAGCACCTTGGGACGTTTCACTACATTAAAAGATTAACGGCGCTATATAAATACAAGTTGTAGTTGTTGTGCACAACTATAGGGCTAAAATAATTTAGGCAGGCACTGAATCTGTGCTTCTAAATGCCCTCTGACCCTCTGTATGAGCTGGGCCTTTGCAGGCTCCGAGGATGCCAGACCAGATGTCTATCCTGCTGTTACTCAGACTCGGAAACAAGTTAGGGAATTCCCCCAGCAGAGGAGCGTTTGGACAATCTGAGGGCCTCTCACTGACAGTCTGTTGCAGTCATGGTCACTGGAGCGAGCAGCATTATTGTTTTTCTCTCTCGAAATATTGCAATTTTTTCATAATGGGATGGGACAGTTGTAGCAGTTCAGTCTATTGTTGGGAGGTGCGGGGTGAGGGGTTGATAACATTTCTTGGAAACTCTGAATACAGAATGTGTTTTATTTTTTGCAGACACACAGCAGCAAAAAAATCGACTAAATTTCTGATGTGTGAGATAACTAGGATTATGGAGCAAAAGCTGAGATGTGGGCACTCAATTGGGCAGCACTTTCAAAGAGACAGCACCGAATGGCCCTCTTCTGTGCTCTAAGCTTCTATGAGTGAAAGAAAATATAAGTATAACAACAACAGCTTGTATTTATATAGCATCTTTACCACAGTAAAAAATCTCGAGGTGCTCCATTATGAGACAAAATATTTGATACCAAGCTGCATAAGGAGAAATCAGGGCAGGTGACCAAACACTTGGTGAAAGAGGTAGGTTTTAAGGAGCGTTTTGAAGGAGGAAAGAGAGGTATAGAAGCGGAGAGGTTTCAGCAGTGAGTCCCAGAGCTTGGGGCCTAGGCAACTGAAGGCATTGCCACCAATGGTGGAGCGATTATAACCAGGGATACTCAAGAGGGCAAAATTAGAGGAGCGCAGATATCTCGGGGGGGTTGTGGCACTGGAAGAGATTACAGAGATAGGGAGGGGTGAGGCTATGGAGGGATTTCAAAATTGCTTCACCGAGAGGCAATATAGGTCAGCGAGCACAGAGGTGATGGGTGAGCGGGACTTGGTGCGAGTTAGGACATGGACAGCCGGGTTTTGGATGACCTCAAGTTTACGCCGGGTAGGAGTATAATTAAAAATATAAATTGGCTGCGAGGAGTCTGCAGTCCACGCATGGTGCCCATCGTCTTTTCAATGGGAATAACCGGGAATGCGCAAAGATCTGAATGGGTCCGTGAGGCCAGTTAAAGGGCTCGTGCAGGAAAAAAAAATTACAGCGAACATTGCTTGCATTCCCAAAGAGCCCTAATTGCAATGAGCACTTTTGAGGTGCAGTTACTGTTGTTATGTCAGCAAATGTGACTGCCATTTTGCACTAGCGGTATCCCGCAATGAGATGAATAACCAGTTCATTTGTTTTTGATGATGTTGGTTGAGGGAGGAATATTAGCCAGGACATAATGAGAACTCCCTGACCTTTTTTGAATGGAGCATTGGGAACTTTAACATCCACTTAGACAGGCGGACAGGCTCTCAGTATCATTGAAGGGCAGCCCCGGCAACCATGCATCACTGTCTCCATCCTGCACGGGGAAGATAGATCTTGCATTTATATAGCACCTTTTATGACATTGGGATGTCCCAGTGCACTTTACAGCCAATGAAGCACTACTGAAGTGCAGTCACTGTTGTAGTGTAGGAAATGTGGCAGCCAATTTGCGTACAGCAAGGTTCCATAGACAGCAATGTGATAATAGAAACATAGAAACATAGCAATTTACTGAACAGAAGGAGGCCATTTCGGCCCATCGTGTCCATGCCATCCGACAAAGAGCCACACGGCCCTCGGTCAGCAGCCCTGAAGGTTAGATATAAACCTATGAACAATGAACAATGGTGGATAGGTAAAGAGCATCCGGCCCAACCAGTCCGCCCCACACAATACCCCCCATGCATCGCAACATTTTACACTCTACCCCACCCGGAGCTGGGAGAGGCAAAAAAAAAACAGATAAAAACCCAGGCCAATTGGGGAAACAAATCTGGGAAAATTCCTCTCTAACCCATCCAGGCGATCGAAACTAGTCCAGGGGACCACCCTGGCCGTGTTAGATTCCCTGCAGTACTTACCATCGTATCTGTGGCAGCCAACAAGAGGTTATCCAGTCTAATCCTACTTACCAGCTCTAGGTCTGTAACCCTACAGGTTACGGCACTTCAAGTGCCCATGCAAGCACTTTTTAATGTGGTGAGGGTTTCTGTATCCACCACCCTTCCAGGCAGTGAGTTTCAGACCCCCACAACCCTCTGCGTGAAAAAGCTTTCCCTCAAATCCCCTCTAAACCTCCCACCAACCACCTTAAACCTATGCCCCCTCGTAATTGACCCTTCCACCAAGGGAAATAGGCCCTTGCTATTCACTATATCCAGGCCCCTCAAAATTTTATACATCTCAATGAGGTCTCCCCTCAGCCTCCTCTGTTCCAATGAGAACAAACCCAGCCTATCCAATCTGTCCACATAGCTAAGATTCTCTATTCCAGGCAGCATCCTCGTAAATCTCCTCTGCACCCTCTCCAGTGCAATCGCAACCTTCCTACAGTACGGCGACCAGAACTGCACGCAGTACTCCAGCTGTGGCCTAACCAGTGTATTATACAATTTAAGCATAACCTCACTGCTCTTGTATTCTATGCCTTGGCCAATAAAGGCAAGCATTCCGTATACTTTCTTAACCACCGTATCCACCTGGCCTGCTATTTTCAGGGGTCTGTGGACAAGCACGCCAAGGTCCCTTTGTTCATCTGCACTTCTAAGTGGCCTACCATTTAATGTGTATACCCTTTCCTTATTAGCCCTCCCCAAGTGCATCACCTCACACTTCTCTGAATTAAATTCTATTTGTCACTGTTCTGCCCACCTGACCAGTAGATTGATATCCTCCTGCAGCCCATGACTTTCCTCTTCATTATCAACCACACAGCCAATTTTAGTGTCATCTGGAAACTTTTTAATCATACCCCCTGTATTCAAATCTAGATCATTGATGTATACCACAAAAAGAAATGGACCCAGTAGTGAGCCCTACGGAACCCCACTGGAAACATCCTTCCAGTCACAAAAACACCCATCAACCATTACCTTTTGCTTCCTACCTCTAAGCCAATTTTGGATCCAACTTGCCACTTTGCCTGGATCCCATGGGCTTTACTTTCGTGACCAGTCAGCCATGTGGGACCCTATCAAAAGCCTTAATAAAGTCCATATACACTACATCATGTGCACTAACCTCATCAAATATGGAAGCTTTTACATCCTATCTTTACTCTCAAGCTGTGGCTCAGTGGGTAGCACTCCCTTCTCTGAGTTAGAAGGTTGTGGGTTCAAGTCACACTCCAAAGATTGGAGCACAGAAAACTAGGCTGATACTCTAGTGCAATGCAGAGGGTGCGCTGCACTGTCAGAGGTGCTGACTTTTGGATGAGACGTTAAACCGAAGCCCTGTCTGCTCTCTCAGGTGGATGTAAAAGATCCCATGGCCCTATTTTGAAGAAGTGCAGGGGAGTTATTCCCAGTGTCCTGGCCAATATTTATCCCTCAATCAACATAATAAAACAGATTATCTGGTCATTATCACATTATTGTTTGTGGGAGCTTGCTGTGCACGAATTGGCTGCCGCGTTTCCCACCATCATAGGCAGTCCCTCGGAATCGAGGAAGACTTGCTTCCACTCTAAAAATGGGTCCTTAGGTGGCAAACGAGAGCCACAGTCGTTGTGGAAAAGGGTGGGTGGAACAGCTTTGTCGCACGCTCTTTCCGCTGCCTGCGCTTGTTTTCTGCATGCTCTCGGCGATGAGACTCGAGGTGCTCAGCGCCCTCCCGGATGTGCTTCCTCCACTTAGTGCGGTCTTTGGCCAGGGACTCCCAGGTGTCAGTGGAGATGTCGCACTTTATCATTTGAGGGCGTCCTTGCAACGTTTCCTCTGCCCACCTTTGACTCGTTTGCCATGAAGGAGTCCCGAGTAGAGCACTTGCTTTGGGAGTCTCGTGTCTGGGATGCGAACAATGTGGCCCGCCCAACGGAGCTGATCAAGTGTGCTCAGTGCTTCAATGCTGTTTCCCACATTACAACAGTGGCTACATGCCAAAAGTATTTCATTGGCTATAAAACACTTTGGGACGTCCTGTGGTTGTAAAAAATGTATTTTTTTTCTTTAACCTGAGAGGGCAGGTGGGGCCTCGATTTAACGTTGCAACCAAAGGACAGCACATCCGACAGTGCAGTCTTCCCTCTGTACTGCACTGGGAGTGTCAGCCTCGATTCTGTGCTCAAGTCTACTGAAAGAGATTTAAACCCACAATGTTCTGACTCATACACTGAACTACGGCTGACAAACCTATAGTTTCATCAGCGTAGATTATATGCTTAAATGTGCTTTGTATGGCGCTGAGACCCAAAGCATCATGACACAGTGGTGATAGCAAACTGACACAAGCTGTCAAGAGGTACATGTTATCCTAAGGGGTAATTTACCAGTTTTGCACTGCCAGTTAAATGTGCCACGTGGTGGGGTGTGACTCATTTTGATCAGTAAGGTCGCAAGTTCGTATCTAGTTCTTTGCTGACTTGCTGATCTCAACTTTGGATGGCAATTGGTACTTTACAATTGACCCGAGGTCTCTGAAATAAGGAGAGAAAAACATCTGCCATGATTCTTGCTATCGATTACTGAAAAGTGTTCAGCTGTAGACTTTGGAATCACAATTTCTAAATTTGCGAATGACACCAAATTGGGGGGGGGAAGCGGGGGGGTGGTGGTAGAGGGTGGAGGCGGAATAGTCAATACTGAGGAGGACTGCAACAAATTACATGAGGACATTAATAAACTTGCAGAATGGGATATAATTGGCAAATGAAGTTCAATGCAGATCAATGTGAGGTGTTACATTTTAGTAGGAAGAATAAGGATGTCACTTATTACTTGGAGGGTGCGAGTCTGGGTGGGGTAGAGGAACAAAGCGATCTGGGAGTATAAATACACAGATCACTAAAAGCAAGGCCGTAAAAAAAGCAAACCAAGTACTAGGGTTTATTTCTAGAAGTATAGGGCTCAAAATTGCCCAGAAGTTGCTGGTTTTTTTGGAGTAACTTGATTTCTCTGGAATATCTTAAAATTCCCATTTTACACATTCAATTTGCGCCAGTGTAAGTGAGTTAGGATTTTTTTTTAGTTTAGTTTTTTTCAAAAGTGGGCGTTACCAGCCACCTATGCCCATTTTGGCCATTTAGGCCACTTTGGACAGCTAATAGTTGCTCCAAACTAACTTAGGCCAGCGTATGTGGCCACTTGTGGCCGCACAGAAAACCCTTGTGGAGAGTTAAGAAATCAGCGCAGGTCGGTACATCTCAGACCCTTCGGCCAGAGATGGGGCGGGAAAGGGAGTGGAGAGGACCTTGCAAAGCACTAAACAAAGCACAACAACATTCAAGAAGCATAAAAACATTCAACAAGAAATAAAAAATAAAACTAAGTCTGACCTTCCGATTAAAATTTGGCCCGGGATGTCAGCGGACCGGCCGGTGCGGGAGGCCACTTGGCCAGGGATAGGTGCGAGACGATGGGGAGAGCACAGGCCACTGACATCCAAGCAGAAATAACTTCTAAGATAAACTGCCAACCTGCCAAAGGAGACATGGAACCTCTACTTCCACTGGGTACTTCATTGACTTTCTCTCACTGACTGACTCTCTCTCTCTCTCTGACTCTCTCTGACTCTCTGACTGACTCTCTCTCTAACTCTCTCTGGACTCTCTGACTGACTCTCTCTAACTCTCTGACTATTCCAGTGAACTAACTCTCTCTCTGACTATTCCAGCGATCTGACTCTCTCTCTGTGACTATTCCAGCGATCTGACTGTCTCTCTCTGACCATTCCAGCGATCGAACTCTCTCTCTGTCTGACTATTCCAGCAATCTGACTCTCTCTCTCTGACCATTCCAGTGATCTGACTCTCTCTGACTATTCCAGCGATCTGACTCTCTCTCTCTGACTATTCCAGTGATCTGACTCTCTCTCTCTCTGACTATTCCAGCGATCTAACTCTCTCTCTCTGACTATTCCAGCGATCTAACTCTCTCTCTTACTATTCCAGCGATCGAACTCTCTCGCTGACTATTCCAGCGATATGACTCTCTCTCTCTGACTATTCCAGAGATCTAACTCTCTCTCTCTGACTATTCCAGCAATCTAACTCTGTCTCTCTGACTATTCCAGCGATCTGACACTCTCTCTGACTATTCCAGCGATCTAACTCTCTCTCTCTCTGACTATTCCAGAGATCTGACTCTCTCTCTCTGACTATTCCAGCGATCTGACTCTCTCTCTCTGACCATTCCAGTGATCTAACTCTCTCTCTGACTATTCAATGATCTGACTCGCTCTCTGACTATTCCAGAGATCTGACTCTCTCTCTCTGACTATTCCAGCGATCTGACTCTCTCTCTCTGACTATTCCAGTGATCTGATTATCTCTCTCTGACTATTCCAGCGTTCTGACTCACTCTGACTATTCCAGCGATCTGACTCTCTCTCTCTGACTATTCCAGTGAACTGACTATCTCTCTCTGACTATTCCAGCGATCCAGCTCTCTCTCTGTGACTATTCCAGTGATCTGACTTTCTCTCTCTGACTATTCCAGTGATCTGACTCTCTCTCTGACTATTCCAGCGATCTAACTCTCTCTCTCTGCCTATTCCAGCGATCTAACACCCTCTCTGACTATTCCAGTAATCTGACTCTCTCTCTGACTATTCCAGCGATCTAACTCTCTCTCTCTGACTATTCCAGCGATCTAACTCTCTCTCTGACTATTCCAACGATCTAACTCTCTCTCTCTGACTATTCCAGCGATCTGACTCTCGCTCTGACTATTCCAGTGATCTAACTCTCTCTCTGACTATTCCAGTGATCTAACTCTCTCTCTGACTATTCCAGTGATCTAACTCTCTCTCTGACTATTCCAGTGATCTAACTCTCTCTCTGACTATTCCAGTGATCTAACTCTCTCTCTGACTATTCCAGCGATCTAACTCTCTCTCTGTGACTATTCCAGTGATCTAAATCTCTCTCTGACTATTCCAGCGATCTGACTCTCTCTCTCTGACTATTCCAGCGATCTAACTCTCTCTCTCTGACTATTCCAGCGATCTAACTCTCTCTCTGACTATTCCAGTGATCTGACTCTCTCTCTTGACTATTCCAGCGATCTAACTCTCTCTCTCTGACTATTCCAGCGATCTAACTCTCTCTCTTACTATTCCAGCGATCTAACTCTCTCGCTGACTATTCCAGCGATATGACTCTCTCTCTCTGACTATTCCAGAGATCTGACTCTCTCTCTCTGACTATTCCAGCGATCTGACTCTCTCTCTCTGACCATTCCAGTGATCTAACTCTCTCTCTGACTATTCCAGTGATCTGACTCGCTCTCTGACTATTCCAGAGATCTGACTCTCTCTCCCTGACTATTCCAGCGATCTGAGTCTCTCTCTCTGACTATTCCAGCGATCTGACTCACTCTGACTATTCCGGCGATCTGGCTCTCTCTCTGACTATTCCAGCGATCTAACTCTCTTTCTGACTATTCCAGCGATCTCTCTCTCTGACTATTCCAGCGATCTCTCTCTCTGACTATTCCAGCGATCTAACTCCCTCTCTGACTATTCCAGTGATCTGACTCTCTCTCTGACTATTCCAGCGATCTAACTCTCTCTCTCTGACTATTCCAGCGATCTAACTCTCTCTCTGACTATTCCAACGATCTAACTCTCTCCCTCTGACTATTCCAGCGATCTGACTCTCTCTCTCTGACTATTCCAGTGATCGAACTCTCTCTCTGACTATTCCAGTGATCTAACTCTCTCTCTGACTATTCCAGCGATCTAACTCTCTCTCTGACTATTCCAGCGATCTGACTCTCTCTCTGACTATTCCAGCAATCTGACTCTCTCTCTCTGACTATTCCAGCGATCTAACTCTCTCTCTGACTATTCCAGTGATCTAACTCTCTCTCTGACTATTCCAGCGATCTAACTCTCTCTCTGTGACTATTCCAGTGATCTGACTCTCTCTTTCTTGAGTATTCCAGTGATCTGACTCTCTCTCTCTGACTATTCCAGTGATCTGATTCTCTCTTTCTTGACAATTCCAGTGATCTGACTCTCTCTCTCTGACTATTCCAGCGATCTAAATCTCTCTCTGACTATTCCAGTGATCTGACACTCTCTCTCTGACTATTCCAGAGATCTAACTCTCACTCTCTGACTATTCCAGCAATCTAACTCTGTCTCTCTGACTATTGCAGCGATCTGATTCTCTCTCTGACTATTCCAGCGATCTGACTCTCTCTCTCTGACTATTCCAGCTATCTAACTCTCTCTCTCTCTGACTATTCCAGAGATCTGACTCACTCTGACTATTCCGGCGATCTGGCTCTCTTTCTGACTATTCCAGCGATCTCTCTCTCTGACTATTCCAGCGATCTGACTCTCTCTCTGACTATTCCAGTGATCTAACTCTCTCTCTGACTATTCCAGTGATCTAACTCTCTCTCTGACTATTCCAGTGATCTAACTCTCTCTCTGACTATTCCAGCGATCTTACTCTCTCTCTGTGACTATTCCAGTGATCTGACTCTCTCTCTCTTGACTATTCCAGTGATCTGACTCTCTCTCTCTGACTATTCCAGCGATCTAACTCTCTCTCTCTGACTATTCCAGCGATCTAACTCTCTCTCTGACTATTCCAGTGATCTGACTCTCTCTCTTGATTATTCCAGCGATCTAACTCTCTCTCTCTGACTATTCCAGCGATCTAACTCTCTCTCTTACTATTCCAGCGATCTAACTCACTCGCTGACTATTCCAGCGATATGACTCTCTCTCTCTGACTATTCCAGAGATCTAACTCTCACTCTCTGACTATTCCAGCAATCTAACTCTGTCTCTCTGACTATTGCAGCGATCTGATTCTCTCTCTGACTATTCCAGCGATCTGACTCTCTCTCTCTGACTATTCCAGCTATCTAACTCTCTCTCTCTCTGACTATTCCAGAGATCTGACTCACTCTGACTATTCCGGCGATCTGGCTCTCTTTCTGACTATTCCAGCGATCTCTCTCTCTGACTATTCCAGCGATCTCTCTCTCTGACTATTCCAGCGATCTGACTCTCTCTCTCTGACTATTCCAGTGATCTGACTCTCTCTCTCTGACTATTCCAGCGATCTAACTCTCTCTCTCTGACTATTCCAGCGATCTAACTCTCTCTCTCTGACTATTCCTGTGATCTGACTCGCTCTCTGACTATCCAGAGATCTGACTCTCTCTCTCTGCTATTCCAGCGATCCGACTCTCTCACTCTGACTATTCCAGTGATCTGATTATCTCTCTCTGACTATTCCAGCGATCTAACTCTCTCTATGTGACTATTCCAGTGATCTGACTTTCTCTCTCCTACTACTCCAGTGATCTGACTCTCTCTCTCTGACTATTCCAGCGATCTAACTCTCTCTCTCTGACTATTCCAGCGATCTAACTCCCTCTCTGACTATTCCAGTGATCTGACTCTCTCTCTGACTATTCCAGCGATCTAACACTCTCTCTCTGACTATTCCAGCGATCTAACTCTCTCTCTGACTATTCCAACGATCTAACTCTCTCTCTCTGACTATTCCAGCGATCTGACTCTCTCTGACTATTCCAGTGATCTAACTCTCTCTCTGACTATTCCAGTGATCTAACTCTCTCTCTGACTATTCCAGCTATCTGACTCTCTCTCTGACTATTCCAGCGATCTTACTCTCTCTCTCTGACTATTCCAGTGATCTGACTCTCTCTCTCTTGACTATTCCAGTGATCTGACTCTCTCTCTCTGACTATTCCAGCGATCTAACTCTCTCTCTCTGACTATTCCAGCGATCTAACTCTCTCTCTGACTATTCCAGCAATCTGACTCTCTCTCTCTGACTATTCCAGCGATCTAACTCTCTCTCTGACTATTCCAGTGATCTAACTCTCTCTCTGACTATTCCAGCGATCTAACTCTCTCTCTGTGACTATTCCAGTGATCTGACTCTCTCTTTCTTGAGTATTCCAGTGATTTGACTCTCTCTCTGACTATTCCAGCGATCTAAACCTCTCTCTGACTATTCCAGTGATCTGACACTCTTTCTCTGACTATTCCAGTGATCTAACTCTCTCTCTGACTATTCCAGCGATCTGACTCTCTCTCTGACTATTCCAGCGATCTGACTCTCTCTCTCTGACTATTCCAGCGATCTAACTCTCTCTCTGACTATTCCAGTGATCTAACTCTCTCTCTCTTGACTATTCCAGTGATCTGATTCTCTCTCTCTGACTATTCCAGCGATCTAACTCTCTCTCTCTGACTATTCCAGCGATCTAACTCTCTCTCTGACTATTCCAGTGATCTGACTCTCTCTCTGACTATTCCAGCGATCTGACTCTCTCTCTCTGACGATGCCAGCGATCTGACTCTCTCTCTCTGACTATGCCAGCGATCTGACTCTCCCTCTCTCTGACTATTCCAGCAATCTGACTCTCTCTCTCTGACTATTCCAGTGATCTGACTCTCTCTCCCTGACTATTCCAGCAATCTAACTCTCTCTCTCTGACTATTCCAACGATCTAACTCTCCCTCTGACTATTCCAGCGATCCAACTCTCTCTCTCTGACTATTCCAGCGATCTAACTCCCTCTCTGACTATTCCAGCGATCTGACTCTCTCTCTCTGACTATTCCAGCGATCTAACTCTCTCTCTCTGACTATTCCAGCGATCTAACTCTCTTTCTGACTATTCCAACGATCTAACTCTCTCTCTCTGACTATTCCAGCGATCTGACTCTCTCTCTGACTATTCCAGTGATCTAACTCTCTCTCTGACTATTCCAGTGATCTAACTCTCTCTCTGACTATTCCAGTGATCTAACTCTCTCTCTGACTATTCCAGCGATCTTACTCTCTCTCTGACTATTCCAGCGATCTGACTCTCTCTCTGACTATTCCAGCGATCTGACTCTCTCTCTGACTATTCCAGCGATCTAACTCTCTCTCTGACTATTCCAGTGATCTAACTTTCTCTGTGACTATTCCAGCGATCTAACTCTCTCTCTGTGACTATTCCAGTGATCTGATTCTCTCTTTCTTGACAATTCCAGTGATCTGACTCTCTCTCTCTGACTATTCCAGCGATCTAAATCTCTCTCTGACTATTCCAGTGATCTGACACTCTCTCTCTGACTATTCCAGAGATCTAACTCTCACTCTCTGACTATTCCAGCAATCTAACTCTGTCTCTCTGACTATTGCAGCGATCTGATTCTCTCTCTGACTATTCCAGCGATCTGACTCTCTCTCTCTGACTATTCCAGCTATCTAACTCTCTCTCTCTCTGACTATTCCAGAGATCTGACTCACTCTGACTATTCCGGCGATCTGGCTCTCTTTCTGACTATTCCAGCGATCTCTCTCTCTGACTATTCCAGCGATCTGACTCTCTCTCTGACTATTCCAGTGATCTAACTCTCTCTCTGACTATTCCAGTGATCTAACTCTCTCTCTGACTATTCCAGTGATCTAACTCTCTCTCTGACTATTCCAGCGATCTTACTCTCTCTCTGTGACTATTCCAGTGATCTGACTCTCTCTCTCTTGACTATTCCAGTGATCTGACTCTCTCTCTCTGACTATTCCAGCGATCTAACTCTCTCTCTCTGACTATTCCAGCGATCTAACTCTCTCTCTGACTATTCCAGTGATCTGACTCTCTCTCTTGATTATTCCAGCGATCTAACTCTCTCTCTCTGACTATTCCAGCGATCTAACTCTCTCTCTTACTATTCCAGCGATCTAACTCACTCGCTGACTATTCCAGCGATATGACTCTCTCTCTCTGACTATTCCAGAGATCTAACTCTCACTCTCTGACTATTCCAGCAATCTAACTCTGTCTCTCTGACTATTGCAGCGATCTGATTCTCTCTCTGACTATTCCAGCGATCTGACTCTCTCTCTCTGACTATTCCAGCTATCTAACTCTCTCTCTCTCTGACTATTCCAGAGATCTGACTCACTCTGACTATTCCGGCGATCTGGCTCTCTTTCTGACTATTCCAGCGATCTCTCTCTCTGACTATTCCAGCGATCTCTCTCTCTGACTATTCCAGCGATCTGACTCTCTCTCTCTGACTATTCCAGTGATCTGACTCTCTCTCTCTGACTATTCCAGCGATCTAACTCTCTCTCTCTGACTATTCCAGCGATCTAACTCTCTCTCTCTGACTATTCCTGTGATCTGACTCGCTCTCTGACTATCCAGAGATCTGACTCTCTCTCTCTGCTATTCCAGCGATCCGACTCTCTCACTCTGACTATTCCAGTGATCTGATTATCTCTCTCTGACTATTCCAGCGATCTAACTCTCTCTATGTGACTATTCCAGTGATCTGACTTTCTCTCTCCTACTACTCCAGTGATCTGACTCTCTCTCTCTGACTATTCCAGCGATCTAACTCTCTCTCTCTGACTATTCCAGCGATCTAACTCCCTCTCTGACTATTCCAGTGATCTGACTCTCTCTCTGACTATTCCAGCGATCTAACACTCTCTCTCTGACTATTCCAGCGATCTAACTCTCTCTCTGACTATTCCAACGATCTAACTCTCTCTCTCTGACTATTCCAGCGATCTGACTCTCTCTGACTATTCCAGTGATCTAACTCTCTCTCTGACTATTCCAGTGATCTAACTCTCTCTCTGACTATTCCAGTGATCTAACTCTCTCTCTGACTATTCCAGCTATCTGACTCTCTCTCTGACTATTCCAGCGATCTTACTCTCTCTCTCTGACTATTCCAGTGATCTGACTCTCTCTCTCTTGACTATTCCAGTGATCTGACTCTCTCTCTCTGACTATTCCAGCGATCTAACTCTCTCTCTCTGACTATTCCAGCGATCTAACTCTCTCTCTGACTATTCCAGTGATCTGACTCTCTCTCAGACTATTCCAGCGATCCAACTCTCTCTCTGACTATTCCAACGATCTGACTCTCTCTCTCTGACTATGCCAGCGATCTGACTCTCTCTCTCTGACTATGCCAGCGATCTGACTCTCCCTCTCTCTGACTATTCCAGCAATCTGACTCTCTCTCTGTGACTATTCCAACGATCTAACTCTCCCTCTGACTATTCCAGCGATCTGACTCTCTCTCTCTGACTATTCCAATGATCTGACTCTCTCTCTGACTATTCCAGCAATCTAACTCTCTCTCTCTGACTATTCCAACGATCTAACTCTCTCTCTGACTATTCCAGTGATCTGACTCTCTCTCTGACTATTCCAGCGATCTGACTCTCTCTCTGACTATTCTAGCGATCTGACTCTGTCTCTCTGACTATTCCAGCGATCTAACTCTCTCTCTGTGACTATTCCAGTGATCTGACTCTCTCTCTCTTGACTATTCCAGTGATCTGACTCTCTCTCTCTGACTATTCCAGCGATCTAACTCTCTCTCTCTGACTATTCCAGCGATCTAACTCTCTCTCTGACTATTCCAGTGATCTGACTCTCTCTCTTGATTATTCCAGCGATCTAACTCTCTCTCTCTGACTATTCCAGCGATCTAACTCTCTCTCTTACTATTCCAGCGATCTAACTCACTCGCTGACTATTCCAGCGATATGACTCTCTCTCTCTGACTATTCCAGAGATCTAACTCTCACTCTCTGACTATTCCAGCAATCTAACTCTGTCTCTCTGACTATTGCAGCGATCTGATTCTCTCTCTGACTATTCCAGCGATCTGACTCTCTCTCTCTGACTATTCCAGCTATCTAACTCTCTCTCTCTCTGACTATTCCAGAGATCTGACTCACTCTGACTATTCCGGCGATCTGGCTCTCTTTCTGACTATTCCAGCGATCTCTCTCTCTGACTATTCCAGCGATCTCTCTCTCTGACTATTCCAGCGATCTGACTCTCTCTCTCTGACTATTCCAGTGATCTGACTCTCTCTCTCTGACTATTCCAGCGATCTAACTCTCTCTCTCTGACTATTCCAGCGATCTAACTCTCTCTCTCTGACTATTCCTGTGATCTGACTCGCTCTCTGACTATCCAGAGATCTGACTCTCTCTCTCTGCTATTCCAGCGATCCGACTCTCTCACTCTGACTATTCCAGTGATCTGATTATCTCTCTCTGACTATTCCAGCGATCTAACTCTCTCTATGTGACTATTCCAGTGATCTGACTTTCTCTCTCCTACTACTCCAGTGATCTGACTCTCTCTCTCTGACTATTCCAGCGATCTAACTCTCTCTCTCTGACTATTCCAGCGATCTAACTCCCTCTCTGACTATTCCAGTGATCTGACTCTCTCTCTGACTATTCCAGCGATCTAACACTCTCTCTCTGACTATTCCAGCGATCTAACTCTCTCTCTGACTATTCCAACGATCTAACTCTCTCTCTCTGACTATTCCAGCGATCTGACTCTCTCTGACTATTCCAGTGATCTAACTCTCTCTCTGACTATTCCAGTGATCTAACTCTCTCTCTGACTATTCCAGTGATCTAACTCTCTCTCTGACTATTCCAGCTATCTGACTCTCTCTCTGACTATTCCAGCGATCTTACTCTCTCTCTCTGACTATTCCAGTGATCTGACTCTCTCTCTCTTGACTATTCCAGTGATCTGACTCTCTCTCTCTGACTATTCCAGCGATCTAACTCTCTCTCTCTGACTATTCCAGCGATCTAACTCTCTCTCTGACTATTCCAGTGATCTGACTCTCTCTCAGACAATTCCAGCGATCCAACTCTCTCTCTGACTATTCCAGCGATCTGACTCTCTCTCTCTGACTATGCCAGCGATCTGACTCTCTCTCTCTGACTATGCCAGCGATCTGACTCTCCCTCTCTCTGACTATTCCAGCAATCTGACTCTCTCTCTGTGACTATTCCAACGATCTAACTCTCCCTCTGACTATTCCAGCGATCTGACTCTCTCTCTCTGACTATTCCAATGATCTGACTCTCTCTCTGACTATTCCAGCAATCTAACTCTCTCTCTCTGACTATTCCAACGATCTAACTCTCCCTCTGACTATTCCAGCGATCTGACTCTCTCTCTCTGACTATTCCAGCGATCTAACTCTCTCTCTTTGTCTATTCCAGCGATCTAACTCTCTCTCTTTGTCTATTCCAGCGATCTGACTCTCTCTCTGACTATTCCAGTGATCTAACTCACTCTCTGACTATTCCAGTGATCTAACTCTCTCTCTGACTATTCCAGTGATCTAACTCTCTCTCTGACTATTCCAGCGATCTTACTCTCTCTCTGACTATTCCAGCGATCTGACTCTCTCTCTGACTATTCCAGCGATCTGACTCTCTCTCTGACTATTCCAGCGATCTAACTCTCTCTCTGACTATTCCAGTGATTTAACTTTCTCTGTGACTATTCCAGCGATCTAACCCTCTCTCTGTGACTATTCCAGTGATCTGACTCTCTCTTTCTTGACAATTCCAGTGATCTGACTCTCTCTCTCTGACTATTCCAGCGATCTACATCTCTCTCTGACTATTCCAGTGATCTGACACTCTCTCTCTGACTATTCCAGAGATCTAACTCTTTCTCTGACTATTCCAGCGATCTGACTCTCTCTCTGACTATTCTAGCGATCTGACTCTGTCTCTCTGACTATTCCAGCGATCTAACTCTCTCTCTGTGACTATTCCAGTGATCTGACTCTCTCTCTCTTGACTATTCCAGTGATCTGACTCTCTCTCTCTGACTATTCCAGCTATCTAACTCTCTCTCTCTGACTATTCCAGCGATCTAACTCTCTCTCTGACTATTCCAGTGATCTGACTCTCTCTCTTGATTATTCCAGCGATCTAACTCTCTCTCTCTGACTATTCCAGCGATCTAACTCTCTCTCTTACTATTCCAGCGATCTAACTCTCTCGCTGACTATTCCAGCGATATGACTCTCTCTCTCTGACTATTCCAGAGATCTAACTCTCACTCTCTGACTATTCCAGCAATCTAACTCTGTCTCTCTGACTATTCCAGCGATCTGATTCTCTCTCTGACTATTCCAGCGATCTGACTCTCTCTCTCTGACTATTCCAGCTATCTAACTCTCTCTCTCTCTGACTATTCCAGAGATCTGACTCACTCTGACTATTCCGGCGATCTGGCTCTCTTTCTGACTATTCCAGCGATCTCTCTCTCTGACTATTCCAGCGATCTCTCTCTCTGACTATTCCAGCGATCTGACTCTCTCTCTCTGACTATTCCAGTGATCTGACTCTCTCTCTCTGACTATTCCAGCGATCTAACTCTCTCTCTCTGACTATTCCAGCGATCTAACTCTCTCTCTCTGACTATTCCTGTGATCTGACTCGCTCTCTGACTATCCAGAGATCTGACTCTCTCTCTCTGCTATTCCAGCGATCCGACTCTCTCTCTCTGACTATTCCAGTGATCTGATTATCTCTCTCTGACTATTCCAGCGATCTAACTCTCTCTATGTGACTATTCCAGTGATCTGACTTTCTCTCTCCTACTACTCCAGTGATCTGACTCTCTCTCTCTGACTATTCCAGCGATCTAACTCTCTCTCTCTGACTATTCCAGCGATCTAACTCCCTCTCTGACTATTCCAGTGATCTGACTCTCTCTCTGACTATTCCAGCGATCTAACACTCTCTCTCTGACTATTCCAGCGATCTAACTCTCTCTCTGACTATTCCAACGATCTAACTCTCTCTCTCTGACTATTCCAGCGATCTGACTCTCTCTGACTATTCCAGTGATCTAACTCTCTCTCTGACTATTCCAGTGATCTAACTCTCTCTCTGACTATTCCAGTGATCTAACTCTCTCTCTGACTATTCCAGCGATCTGACTCTCTCTCTGACTATTCCAGCGATCTTACTCTCTCTCTCTGACTATTCCAGCGATCTAACTCTCTCTCTGTGACTATTCCAGTGATCTGACTCTCTCTCTCTTGACTATTCCAGTGATCTGACTCTTTCTCTCTGACTATTCCAGCGATCTAACTCTCTCTCTCTGACTATTCCAGCGATCTAACTCTCTCTCTGACTATTCCAGTGATCTGACTCTCTCTCTGACTATTCCAGCGATCTAACTCTCTCTTTGACTATTCCAGCGGTCTAACTCTCTCTCTGACTATTCCAGCGATCTGACTCTCTCTCTCTGACTATGCCAGCGATCTGACTCTCTCTCTCTGCCTATGCCAGCGATCTGACTCTCCCTCTCTCTGACTATTCCAGTGATCTAACTCTCTCTCTCTGACTATTCCAGCGATCTGACTCTCTCTCTCTGACTATTCCAACGATCTAACTCTCTCTCTGACTATTCCAGCGATCTGACTCTCTCTCTCTGACTATGCCAGCGATCTGACTCTCTCTCTCTCTGATTATTCCAGTGATCTAACTCTCTCTCTCTGACTATTCCAACGATCTAACTCTCCCTCTGACTATTCCAGCGATCCAACTCTCTCTCTCTGACTATTCCAGCGATCTAACTCCCTCTCTGACTATTCCAGCGATCTGACTCTCTCTCTCTGACTATTCCAGCGATCTAACTCTCTCTCTCTGACTATTCCAGCGATCTAACTCTCTTTCTGACTATTCCAACGATCTAACTCTCTCTCTCTGACTATTCCAGCGATCTGACTCTCTCTCTGACTATTCCAGTGATCTAACTCTCTCTCTGACTATTCCAGTGATCTAACTCTCTCTCTGACTATTCCAGCGATCTTACTCTCTCTCTGACTATTCCAGCGATCTGACTCTCTCTCTGACTATTCCAGCGATCTGACTCTCTCTCTGACTATTCCAGCGATCTAACTCTCTCTCTGACTATTCCAGTGATCTAACTTTCTCTGTGACTATTCCAGCGATCTAACTCTCTCTCTGTGACTATTCCAGTGATCTGATTCTCTCTTTCTTGACAATTCCAGTGATCTGACTCTCTCTCTCTGACTATTCCATCGATCTAAATCTCTCTCTGACTATTCCAGTGATCTGACACTCTCTCTCTGACTATTCCAGAGATCTAACTCTCTCTCTCTGACTATTCCAGCGATCTAACTCCCTCTCTGACTATTCCAGTGATCTGATTATCTCTCTCTGACTATTCCAGCGATCTAACTCTCTCTCTGTGACTATTCCAGAGATCTGACTCTCTCTCTCTGCTATTCCAGCGATCCGACTCTCTCTCTCTGACTATTCCAGTGATCTGATTATCTCTCTCTGACTATTCCAGCGATCTAACTCTCTCTATGTGACTATTCCAGTGATCTGACTTTCTCTCTCCTACTACTCCAGTGATCTGACTCTCTCTCTCTGACTATTCCAGCGATCTAACTCTCTCTCTCTGACTATTCCAGCGATCTAACTCCCTCTCTGACTATTCCAGTGATCTGACTCTCTCTCTGACTATTCCAGCGATCTAACACTCTCTCTCTGACTATTCCAGCGATCTAACTCTCTCTCTGACTATTCCAACGATCTAACTCTCTCTCTCTGACTATTCCAGCGATCTGACTCTCTCTGACTATTCCAGTGATCTAACTCTCTCTCTGACTATTCCAGTGATCTAACTCTCTCTCTGACTATTCCAGTGATCTAACTCTCTCTCTGACTATTCCAGCGATCTGACTCTCTCTCTGACTATTCCAGCGATCTTACTCTCTCTCTCTGACTATTCCAGCGATCTAACTCTCTCTCTGTGACTATTCCAGTGATCTGACTCTCTCTCTCTGACTATTCCAGTGATCTGACTCTCTCTCTGACTATTCCAGCGATCTAACTCTCTCTTTGACTATTCCAGCGGTCTAACTCTCTCTCTGACTATTCCAGCGATCTGACTCTCTCTCTCTGACTATGCCAGCGATCTGACTCTCTCTCTCTGCCTATGCCAGCGATCTGACTCTCCCTCTCTCTGACTATTCCAGTGATCTAACTCTCTCTCTCTGACTATTCCAGCGATCTGACTCTCTCTCTCTGACTATTCCAACGATCTAACTCTCTCTCTGACTATTCCAGCGATCTGACTCTCTCTCTCTGACTATGCCAGCGATCTGACTCTCTCTCTCTCTGATTATTCCAGTGATCTAACTCTCTCTCTCTGACTATTCCAACGATCTAACTCTCCCTCTGACTATTCCAGCGATCCAACTCTCTCTCTCTGACTATTCCAGCGATCTAACTCCCTCTCTGACTATTCCAGCGATCTGACTCTCTCTCTCTGACTATTCCAGCGATCTAACTCTCTCTCTCTGACTATTCCAGCGATCTAACTCTCTTTCTGACTATTCCAACGATCTAACTCTCTCTCTCTGACTATTCCAGCGATCTGACTCTCTCTCTGACTATTCCAGTGATCTAACTCTCTCTCTGACTATTCCAGTGATCTAACTCTCTCTCTGACTATTCCAGTGATCTAACTCTCTCTCTGACTATTCCAGCGATCTTACTCTCTCTCTGACTATTCCAGCGATCTGACTCTCTCTCTGACTATTCCAGCGATCTGACTCTCTCTCTGACTATTCCAGCGATCTAACTCTCTCTCTGACTATTCCAGTGATCTAACTTTCTCTGTGACTATTCCAGCGATCTAACTCTCTCTCTGTGACTATTCCAGTGATCTGATTCTCTCTTTCTTGACAATTCCAGTGATCTGACTCTCTCTCTCTGACTATTCCATCGATCTAAATCTCTCTCTGACTATTCCAGTGATCTGACACTCTCTCTCTGACTATTCCAGAGATCTAACTCTTTCTCTGACTATTCCAGCGATCTGACTCTCTCTCTGACTATTCTAGCGATCTGACTCTGTCTCTCTGACTATTCCAGCGATCTAACTCTCTCTCTGTGACTATTCCAGTGATCTGACTCTCTCTCTCTTGACTATTCCAGTGATCTGACTCTCTCTCTCTGACTATTCCAGCGATCTAACTCTCTCTCTCTGACTATTCCAGCGATCCATCTCTCTCTCTGACTATTCCAGTGATCTGACTCTCTCTCTGTGACTATTCCAACGATCTAACTCTCTCTCTCTCAGACTATTCCAGCAATCTGACCCTCTCTCTTGACCATTCCAGTGATCTGACTCTCTCTCTGACTATTCCAGCGATCTAACTCTCTCTCTCTCTCTGACTATTCCTGCGATCTAACTCTCTCTCTCTCTACTATTCCAGTGATCTGACTCTTTCTGTGACTATTCCAGCGATCTAACTCTCTCTCTGACTATTCCAGCGATATCACTCTCTCTCTGACTATTCCAGCGATCTGACTCTCTCTCTGACTATTCCAGCGATCTAACTCTCTCTCTGACTATTCCAGCAATCTAACTCTCTCTCTCTGACTATTCCAGCGATCTGACTCTCTCTCTCTGACTATTCCAATGATCTGACTCTCTCTCTGACTATTCCAGCAATCTGACTCTCTCTCTGTGACTATTCCAACGATCTAACTCTCCCTCTGACTATTCCAGCGATCTGACTCTCTCTCTCTGACTATTCCAATGATCTGACTCTCTCTCTGACTATTCCAGCAATCTAACTCTCTCTCTCTGACTATTCCAACGATCTAACTCTCCCTCTGACTATTCCAGCGATCTGACTCTCTCTCTCTGACTATTCCAGCGATCTAACTCTCTCTCTTTGTCTATTCCAGTGATCTAACTCTCTCTCTCTGACTATTCCAGCAATCTGACTCTCTTCCTCTGACTATTCCAGCGATCTGACTCTCTCTCTCTGACTATTCCAGTGATCTAACTCTCTCTCTCTGACTATTCCAGCAATCTGACTCTCTCTCTCTGACTATTCCAGCGATCTGACTCTCTCTCTCTCTGACTATTCCAGCAATCTAACTCTCTCTCTCTGACTATTCCAACGATCTAACTCTCCCTCTGACTATTCCAGCGATCTGACTCTCTCTCTCTGACTATTCCAGTGATCTAACTCTCTCTCTCTGACTATTCCAGCAATCTGACTCCCTCTCTGACTATTCCAGCAGCCAGCCCGGTGCCCGTCGTGAGACCACTCGGCCAGGGATAGAGATGGGTCGCATCGGGTCCCATGCTGCAGCATGGCTGGGGGCAGGATCTACTGCTCATGCGCGACACCTCCAGTGCGCATGCGTTGAGCTGTCGGCACTGTGTTTTGTGCAAGGCCCTAGCTCTGCCCCTAATCGACAGACCACGCCGTGCCAAGCCATAGGAGAGGCCACATAGCGGCCATAATGCGTGGAGATCTTTTCGCCGCCGTTTTCACCCATATGAAGTTGGCGCAACTCCAGTGAGTGCGCCGAAAAAACGGTTGGGCCAAATTTGGGCCCATAGAATTGAAAAGTAGTGAAGTTATGCTGAACCTGTATCGAACCTTGCTTCAACCACACTTGGAGTACTGCGTACAGTTCTGGTCACCATATTATAAAAAGGATATAGAGGCACTGGATAGAGTGCAGAGAAGATTTACAAGGATGATACTAGAAATGTAATGGTATATATAATCAGGAAAGATGAACAGGCTGGGTCTCTTTTACCAAGAAAAAAGAAGGCTGAGGGGTGACCTTTAAAATGATAAAAGGTTTTGATAGAGTCGATACAGAGAGAATGTTTCCACTTGTGGGGAAGAGCAACTAGAGGCCATCAATATAAGATTGTCACCAAAAAATCCAATTGGGAATTCAGGAGAAATTTCTTTACCCAAAGAGTGGTGTGAATGTGGAACTCTCTACCACAGTGGTTGAAGCAAATAGCATAGATGCATTTAAGGATGGCTAGACAAGCATATGAAGGAGAAGGGAATAGAGGGTTATGCTAATAGATTTAGATAAGGAAAGACGGGAGGAAGCTCGAGTAGGGATAAATGCCGGCAGGGACTGGTTGGGCCGAACGGCCTGTTTCTGTGCTGTATGCCCTATGTAATCCTATGTTAGATGGTGCATGAGCACTGGATCAGGCTTGGCTGTCATCTCCTCCATAATCAAAGTTGCCTATAGAAGCTCAAATAGGAAGCACAATAAATTCACCAAAGTACTAAGAAGGGCATGGCTCAGTGAGTAGCACTCTCACCTCTGACTCAGATGGCTGTGGGTTCAGGTCCCACCACAGAAAATTGAGCACATAATCACAGGCTGACACACCAGTGCTGTACTGTCGGAGGCGCCGTCTTTCAGATGGGAAGTTAAACCGAGGCCCCGTCTGCCCCCTTCACATGGAAATTAACGAACCTACAATACTCTTTGAAACATCACTAAAAACAGATTATCTGGTCATTATCTTGTTGATGTTTGTGGGAGCTTGCTGATCGCAAATTGGTTGCTGCGTTTCCTACAGTGCAACAGTGACTTGAAAAAAAATATTGTTGGCTGCAAAGCGTTTTGGAACGTCGTGAGGTCGTTAAGTGGCCTCCCCCATCTCCCAATAGTTGGTGTGTATTTGAGATTCCGGCAACATGTAGCAGGGGCGTGTCAGTAATGTGCTCGTAGTGTTGCGGGAGCCAAAGAAATGTGATGCCCTCTCACTGACTTATCTTACTTAGGGAACATTCTTGCCATAAGTGCCATGATCAAGGTCAGTGCACATTCATCCCCAGGTACTTTAATATAGTGGCTCTCCATATTGACCAAAGCGAAGTTTCAAAGCATGAAGGGAACGAGGGAAGTCTGCAAGATACTAGGATAAGGGGTAAGCCATTTAGGACTGAGATGAGGAGAAACTTCTTCACTCAGTGAGTTGTTAACCTGTGGAATTCCCTGACGCAGAGAGTTGTTGATGCCAGTTCATTGGATATATTCAAGAGGGAGTTAGATATGGCCCTTACGGCTAAAGGGATCAAGGGGTATGGAGCGAAAGCAAGAAAGGGGTACTGAGGGAATGATTAGCCATGATCATATTGAATGGTGGTGCAGGCTCGAAGGGCCGAATGGCCTACTCCTGCACCTATTTTCTATGTTTGTATGTTACTAGAGGCCAGATGAACATTCGTTCACATGCAGGCCACTATTTAAAGAATCTCTTTGGGGTTTTTTTATTCGTTCATGGGATGTGGGCGTTGTCAGCAAGGCCAGCATTTATTGCCCATTCCTACTTGCCCTCGAGAAAGTGGTGGTAAGCCGCCGCCTTGAACCGCTGCAGTCTGTGTGGTGAAGGTACTCCCATAGTGCTGTTAGGGAAGGAGTTCCAGGATTGTGACCCAGCGATGAGGAAGGAACGGGTGATGTATTTCCAAGTCAGGATGGTTTGTGACTTGGAGGGGAACTTGGAGGTGATGTTCCCACACGCCTGCTGCCCTGGTCGTTCTAGGTGGTGGAGGTCACGGGTTTTGGAGGTGCTGCCGAAGAAGCGGTGGCGAGTTGCTGTAGTGTATCTTGTAGATGGTACAGGTGAACACATAATGGGTTTTAACAATAGAATATTCGCTATTATCCTAATTTAAGTCACTATGGGTGAACAGAAAGATGAACGACTGAAAACTGAATCTGAGAGATTATAACTGGGATGCGCAAAAGGGTTCACTCAAGAGGTTTGTGAATCTTTGGAATTTTCTGCCCCAGAGGGCTGTGGATGTTGAGTGAATATATTCAAGGCTGAGATCGATAGATTTTTGGAGTCTAGGGGAATCAAGGGATATGGAGATCGGGCGGGAAAGTGGAGTGAGGTCGATGATCAGCCATGATCTTATTGAATGGCGGAGCAGACTCAAAGGTAAAAAAAATTTCCCCTCAAATCCCCCTACCAATTACTTTAAATTTATGCCCCCTGGTTGTTGAAACCTCTTCTAAGGGAAATAGATCCGTCCTATCCACTCTAACAGGCCCTACATAATTTTATACACCTCAATAAGGTCTCCCCTCAGCCTTCTCTGTTTCAAAGAAAACAAACCCAGCCTATCTGATCTTTCCTCATGGCTAACATTCTCCAGTCCAGGCAACATTCTCGTAAATCTCCTCTGTTCCCTCTCTATGCTCCTATTTCTTATGTTCTTAAGAGGCCAAAATTTGAGGAGCGCAGTGACCTCGGAGGGTGGTAGGGCTGGAGGAGATTACAGAGACAGAGAGAGGTGAGAAGGTGTTGTCATGATAGACATAGACATAAAAAATAGATGCATGAGTGGGCCATTCGGCCCTTCGAGCCTGCACCGCCATTCAATGAGTTCATGGCTGAACATGCAACTTCAATTCTCCCATTCCTGCTTTCTCGCCATACCCCTTGATCCTCCGAGCAGTAAGGACTACATTTAACTCCTTTTTGAATATATTTAGTGAATTGGCCTCAACTACTTTATGTGGTAGAGAATTCCACAGGTTCACCACTCTCTGGGTGAAGAAGTTTCTCCTCATCTCAGTCCTAAATGGCTTACCCCTTATCCTTAGACTGTGACCCCTGGTTCTGGACTTCCCCAACATTGGGAACATTCTTCCTGCAGCTGACCTGTCTAAACCCGTCAGAATTTTAAACGTTTGTATGAGATCCCCTCTCATTCTTCTGAACTCCAGTGAATACAAGCCCAGTTGATCCAGTCTTTCTTGAAAAGTCAGTCCCGCCATCCCAGGAATCAGTCTGGTGAACCTTCGCTGCACTCCCTCAATAGCAAGAATGTCCTTCCTCAAGTTAGGAGACCAAAACTGTACACAATACTCCAGGTGTGGCCTCACCAAGGCCCTGTACAACTGTAGCAACACCTCCCTGCCCCTGTACTCAAATCCCCTCGCTATGAAGGCCAACATGCCATTTGCTTTCTTAACCGCCTGCTGTACCTGCATGCCAACCTTCAATGACTGATGCACCATGACACCCAGGTCTCGTTGCACCTCCCCTTTTCCTAATCTGTCACCATTCAGTTACTTGTCTGTCACTCTGTTTTTATCACCAAAGTGGATAACCTCACATTTATCCACATTATACTTCATCTGCCATGCATTTGCCCACTCACCTAACCTATCCAAGTCACTCTGCAGCCTCATAGTATCCTCCTCGCAGCTCACACTGCCACCAAACTTAGTGTCATCCGCAAATTTGGAGATACATTTAATCCCCTCGTCTAAATCATTAATGTACAATGTAAACAGCTGGGGCCCCAGCACAGAACCTTGTGGTACCCCACTAGTCACTGCCTACCATTCTGAAAAGTACCCATTTACTCCTACTCTTTGCTTCCTGTCTGCCAACCAGTTCTCAATCCACGTCAGCACACTACCCCCAATCCCACGTGCTTTAACTTTGCACATTAATCTCTTGTGTGGGACCTTGTCGAAGGCCTTCTGAAAGTCCAAATACACCACATCAACTGGTTCTCCCTTGTCCACTCTACTGGAAACATCCTCAAAAAATTCCAGAAGATTTGTCAAGCATGATTTCCCTTTCACAAATCCATGCTGACTTGGACCTATCATGTCACTGCTTTCCAAATGCGCTTCTATGACATCCTTAATAATTGATTCCATCATTTTACCCACTACCGATGTCAGGCTGACCGGTCTATAATTCCCTGTTTTCTCTCTCCCTCCTTTTTTAAAAAAGTGGGGTTACATTGGCTACCCTCCACTCCATAGGAACTGATCCAGAGTCTATGGAATGTTGGAAAATGACTGTCAATGCATCCGCTATTTCCAAGGCCACCTCCTTAAGTACTCTGGGATGCAGACCATCAGGCCCTGGGAATTTATCGGCCTTCAATCCCATCAATTTCCCCAACACAATTTCCCGACTAATAAGGATTTCCCTCAGTTCCTCCTTCTTACTCGACCCTCTGACCCCTTTTATATCCGGAAGGCTGTTTGTGTCCTCCTTAGTGAATACCGAACCAAAGTACTTGTTTAATTGGTCTGCCATTTCCTTATTCCCCATTATGACTTCCCCTGATTCTGACTGCAGGGGACCTACATTTGTATTTACTAACCTTTTTCTCTTTACAAATCTATAGAAGCTTTTGCAATCCGTCTTAATGTTCCCTGGAGTTGTTCAAGGAGAAGGCCCACTACTGCCACATTCTCAGGACAACTGGGGATGGTCAATCGCTTGGCCTCAATGCCCATATCCTGAAAATGTTGAAGACGAAAACGTTGAGGAGAGGAGAAAAAGGACTGGAAAATAAAGAGGGGGAAAAAAACACTGCCTCTATGAACATGCTGTTTGACCTTTTTCATTCTACAAGTAATCAGTGGCTGATCTGTATGATGTTGTGTGAATTGGTTTTGAGTTGCCTGCGCCACAAACAGATGAAGTTCAACTATTTTTTCATGCACAGCTCCGTCAAAGGAGAATTCCATGCAAACAGGGGTCAACCCCAGGGCGTTAGATAATGACACCAAGTCATGCAAGGCCTGTGTAACTTCCACCAATAAATGAGCTCCCCGATGCGAGCTGTCAGAGCTTCGAAGACATTTCCACGGAAATAAAATTATTAATGTGAATGAGGGACAACTGTCATCTTTCAAGCCTCTGAATGAGTCACAGATGACTCTGATATTAATCTGCATGAGTAATATCATTGCTTCTTTAACATTGAATCATGGAATAATACAGCACAGAGGGAGAACATTTGGTCCATCGTGCCTATGCTGGCACTCTGAAAGTGCTTTCCAATTAGTCCCACTCCACCTGCTCTTTCCCCATAGCCCTGAAAATATTTCCCCTTCAAATATATGTCCAATTCCATTTTGAAAGTTACTGTTGAATCTGCTTTCACCGCCCTTTCAGACAGCACATTCCAGATATAACAACTCGTTGTGTAAAATTAGAAATAAAATAGGAATTATAATTATATTCCTGTTAAGTTTTCCTTCATTTTCAAGTGTCAGCTGTGGCTCAGTGGGTAGCGCTCTTGCCTCTGAGTCAGAAGGTTGTGGATTCAAGTTCTACTCCAGGGACTTGAGCACAAAAATCTAGGCTGGCACTCCAGTGGCAGTGCTGAGGAGGGAGTGCTGCACTGTCGGAATTGCCATCTTTCGGATGAGACGTTAAACCGAGACTATGTCTGCTCTCTCAGGTGGACGGAAAAGATCCCATGGCACTATTTCGAAGAAGAACAGGGGAGTTATCCCTGCTGTCCTGGCCAATATTTATCCCTCAATCAACATAACAAAACAGATTATCTGGTTATTATCACATTGCTGTTTGTGGGAGCTTGCTTCATTTCCTGCATTACAACAGTGACTACACTCCAAAAGTACTTCATTGGCTGTAAAGTGCTTTGAGATGTCCGGTGAAAGGCGCTGTATAAATCCAGGGGCTAGAACCCTCATTTTTGGGCTTCTCGCCCAAAAATGGGCGTTATTTCCGGCGTGGACAGTAAAAAAGGGTTTTCAGATCGCTGGCTTCTTGCCCATTCTCAAAACACCTAGTTTACATTTTTGAAAATGGGCGTTGCCGCGAGCGATATTAAATGGGCGGTAGCGTTAAATTTTTTCTGACCTTGTGCCCTAAAGTGTGGCCGTCCTTAGCAACGGCATGGCAATGCTTCCTTCTGCGATTCTGAAGGTCAAGGGTCACCATGACATGCACAGAAGAGGAGCCAGAGAGAGAGGGAGATCAGAGGTTCTGAAAGCGTGTATGGCTATGGTGTGTGCTTGTCTGGCTGTTGTGGTAGGCACGAGGGAGATTCACCAGCAGCAAAAAGCCCACTAAGCCCTAAGAACATAGTTGGCACCGAGTTTTTGTCCAGCAAATAACATATAAAATGGAAGGGATGGAGGAGGCCCTGGATCTGGTAGCCAGGAACACTGGTGGCAGAGGGCTCCCAATGGTCCCGGAGTGCCGCACTGCACCCCAAGATGATGCAACATTATTGCCAACCACACATGAGGGCCAGCAGCTACATCTTGCTTATGGCTTGGAGCACGCTCCCACCTTGGGACCGTCCTCTCCCGGCCGTCACCTCCCCGCCACCGCCTCCCCACCAATGAAGCATCACCTGAGGAGCTCCTCGGCCAGGCAGCTTGGAGTCAGGAGGGTAAGGGGATAGGGTAGAGGTGGGGAGGAGAAGCGGTGCCAGTGGGGGGGGCGGCGGGGGGGAGGGTTGGTTTGTACAGAAATACTGATGATTTCAGACTAATGTTCGGTTTAAATGTTTTTTATTTAACAAAACCTTGCAGCACATTGGCTCAGACAGCTGCACCATTACACGTTGGTGATTCCTTAATATCAAAGGGTATAATCACACTTAACTTCAATCAACATAAATTTTAACTGTCACCAAGGTGATGCCCACCATTGATGTATGACCTGCACACCCAGCAATGTGTCAGCCTTGGAAATAACACCAATGTTCTTTCAGGCAAAGCAATCATTGATGAACTCCTGACGTAAGGCTCTTGCAGCTATCATGCCACCAGGGGCCCTTTCATGCGGTCTACAGGGGAGCGGGGGCATGGCTTCAGTGTCAGCCTGATTGTCTGGCCCGATGTCAGTGTCGACCTCCTCGTCCTCCTCTTTCTCTCTCTGGAGAGATGAATTGTCAGACTCATCAGGCAATTCTTGTCCCTCCTGATAGCCAAGTTGTGTAGCATGGAGCACACCACCACAAATTGAGCTACCTGCTCAGGGTGATATTGGAGCTCACCTCCTGAATGGTCCAGGCATCTGCAGCGCTGCTTCAGCACTCCAATGATTTTCTCTACGATATTGCGAATTGCCCTGTGGTTCTTGTTGTATCGCCTCTCGGCCTCGGTGTGGGTGTCATCAGCCAGGTGGCGAGGCCATATCCTTTGTCCCCAAGCATCCAGCATTGACCTTGTGGCTCATTGTTAAACAAGTCAGATATAGTGCTCTCACGTAGGATGTGCGCATCATGGATGCTGCCTGAAAATTGAGCATTCACTGCCAGTATAATTTGCTGGTGGTCGACAACCAGCTGGACATTCAGGAGTGGAATCCCTTGCGGTTCCTGAAAACCTCAGCATCCTGAAAAGGTGCCCGCATCGCGATGTGAGTACAGTCTATTGCTCCCTGCACCTTGGGGAAGTTTGCAATTCTGGAGAAACCTAGAGCCCTCTCACTCTGTGCCTCCCTGGTCATCGGGAAGCTGATCACATCCCTCCTGCGTGCGTACAGGGCTTCAGTGACCTGTCTAATGCAGTGATGTGTGGCATGCTGAGAAAGTCCGCAGATGTCGCTAGCTGTGGCCTGAAAAGAACCCGAGTCATAGAATGACAGTGCCGCGGTGACTTTGACCTTGACGGACAGTGCAGTTCTGATGGGGCTGGCAGGCTGTAGGTCTGCCCTTATCAGCTGGCATACCTCAGTGATAACCTCTTTGTGGAAGCACAGTCTCCAAAGGCAGGTGGTGGCGGGCAAGTTGAGATAAGAATGCTTCTCCTTGTACTTGCGGTGGGTGTAACATCTGGTCCTCCTCATCTGTCTGTCATGTGGTACATTGGGCACATAATGCATTGCAGCGTTCATTCGGCGATGTCAAGTCTGCTGCATGTATTTGGTCACCAAGAGAGGGTGAGAAAGGACAGGCCCCATTGCAGTAGTTCTCTGTTTGCCACCGATTGGTCACAAACAAGGAATGTCCCGACGAGCACACCTCGTCAATTCCAATTAGTCACTGTGTGGTCAAGCTGTTTTCAGAGATGTTTACATCAACTCCAACGACCTGCAGAGTACATCCAAACTCCGCTGAGGTTGAAGCACAGCAGCCTTTTAAAGGACGCAACATGTGATCTACAACATGGCATCCATAATGCTGTGATTCATTCCGGTTAGTTCCACTTTTTGTGGGCGTTTTTTTGAGTGAGTAATATTGTGGGCGATATGTGTGCGAGATGGTGAAATTGACAATGGCCGATCTCCATGGCCGCTAGTTTGGGTAAATATGTTCTTTACGACAAAAAACAGTGGGCAGGCGCTAATATTGAATCTCGGCATTAATTCTGTGTGGAAAGTAACCCTGGGCGATAATATAGGCGTTGAATTCGCCCGTCCTGCTGATTCTGCCCCCCAAAAAATGGGCAGGCGATAATATTTTTTCTCGGCGTTAAGCACATGGGGAAAGTAACGCTTGCCGATAAGTTTCCGAAAAATGCCCGTCAGTTTCCATTTTGTGCCAAAATGGGCGATAAATGGGCGTTATACGTCATTTCAGCGGTAAAATGGGCGTTAAGTGGGCGTTAAGCAGGCAAAAAAAAGTGGAGGTTGTAGCTCCAAGTCTTTCTTTAATGTTTCTCTTTTCCTGGTCCTCTTCTCCTACAGCTGCTAACTCTTGCGGGATTGCGGATGTATAGGCATGTGCAGCCCTCTGGGAGTACCTTACTCAAGTAAAGATCCACTCCAGACAATTGAGCACATAATCCAGTCTGACACTGCACTGCAGTACTGATGAAGAGCTGCACTGCCAGAGGCACCATCTTTTGGATGAGACGTTAAAGGTCTCATGGCATTATTTCGAAGAAGAGCTGGGACATTCTCCCTGCTGCCCTGGCCAGTATCCGGATGCCATGCCAAAATAGTGCCCGCTCACTGACTATTATCTCAAGGCTGTTGGTGGGACCTTGCTGTGGCCAAATTGGCTGCCGCATTTCCTGCATTACAGCAGCAAACTACCCTTCAAAAGTAATTAACTGGCTGTAAAGCGTTTTAGGCACATCCTGAGGTTGTGAAAGACGCTATATAAAGGCAAGTCTTTCTTTCTTTCAATACACTAACAGCTATCATCAGCTGTCTGGGGAAGTGTTAAGCCTGACTTGCACAGGCAAGTCTAGTGCCAACATCAGTTAATCGACACCAGTCTAGCCATGCTTTTATGCTGACAAGAAATAACTGAAGGTATCAGTGAAGCCACACAAAGTTAATGCCGCTCCGCATCTCCTGTCAGCTACCTTGCTGCTTCTGTAAATAGCTGGTATGTGTTAACAACAATGAAAATTGCTTTTGCGAGTCATGGTGCTTGCCGTCGCTTTGGGTACTTTGTAAAAGACAATAATTGATGGCGTGCCATTAAATTCTCTGTAAATTCTTCCTGCTGCAGATTCACTCTCCTTTATTCCTGGAACCGTTCTATCCCTAATCTAGTTTGACATCTCAGTGTAGTCAGAACTGCCTTGTCAGAGGTGTTGTGCTTCAGATGTTGAGGTGGCTGTGGAAGATCCTGCAGTACTATTTGAACAAGAGTTTATGGGGGACCAATCTGCTCTTTTTTTTAACGAGGTTATGGCCCGGGGCAGCGAGCATGGCGGACATCCACAGCGGGGCGCCCCTTAAAGAGGAGGCCGTTTGTGCCGTGGGCCGCCATATTTTTCTGTCGGCAGAGTCTTCTGTCGGCCCGACAATGGCAGTCCTCGCCTCGATCGGGCTGCCAACCTGCAACCCAGCACACTGTTATGGGTGCCGGGCTGTTGGCCGGGTCGAGGGTGTTCCTGGTGGCCCAAAGGGACTGCAGGAGCGGTCGCCAAAGTGACTGCAGAGCGCGCAGCGGCCCTCCCCTTTAATTGAAGCGCTATGTGGAGCATCCGTGTAGCGCTGAAACTGTCGGCGGGGCACTGGGCTCTGGAGCACGGCGCTGCACTCAGTGTCGCTCTACCGCCCCCGGGAGCGCCCCACCATGGATGCAGAGAACTTCCGTTTTCACTCCGCCTCCACTGAGGGTCGAATTCTGCACCGAGGATGGAACTTCTGGGCCGGGCGATAACTGTCCCGGCCCTGGAAGGTTACCTCCTCCAAATGGGATGCGGGGCAATTTCAACCCCAAGGAATTTTTCTGGAGCCCTGGCCAACATTTAGCTCTCAACCAATACCATCAAAAAGATTAATTGGCCACTTATCCCTTTGCTGTGTGTGGGACCTTGCTGTGCGCAAATTGGCTGCTGTGTTTACCTATATTGCAACAGTGACTACACTTCGGAAATAACCGATCAGCAGTGAAGCACTTTGGGACGTCCTGTGGAGATGAAAGCCATTCTATCAAACTTAATTCCTTTCTCTTTCTGTCCTTTAAACCCAGGTCTCAGAGAACAGAATCTATTATGGGAACTGGATGAAGCCATTCAGCGCGACAAAGAGAGGAGATTGGTTAAAAGAAAAGATTAGGTAACGGCTTCAGTTTTGACATTTGCACTATTGAATATTCAATAAGAACCTTGATAACTGATTCCTCGACTTCGCGACGTACAGAACTGAATGAAGATAAAGGACTTTTATGTTAGAAAAGCACTTTTAATGGCGTCCCAAGGTTATATCTGCCAGGTCCAAAACCAGACTGGTGACAAGCCTACCTCAAACGGAAGCACGAATTCAAGAAAAGTGAAGCAGTGCAGCCTGGGAAGAATTGCGGGTAATTTAGACTAATTGGGTGATAGTGCAAAACAGGTGATATTGATTCAGCCGCCCGTTATACAGAGAATCAGACAAAACAATCGGAGGCCACTGAAAAAGATCCAATTAGTCTCACTCCCCTTCTCTTTCCCCATAACTCTTCAACATGTTGTTTTCAAATATTTATCCAATTTCCTTTTGAAAGTTACTTTTGAATCTGTTTTTTTTTCCCTTTCGGGCAGTGCGTTCCAGATCACAACAACTCGCTTATCTCCCTCTTGCTAATTATTTTAATTATCTTGCCAATTATTTTAATTATCTTGCCAATTATTTTAAACTTGTGTCCTCTGGTTACTGACTCTTCTGCCAGTGGAAGCATTTTTTTTCGTATTTACTCTATCAAAACCCCTCGTAATTTTAAATGTCCCCGTAACCTTCTCTGCTCTCAGGAGAACAATTCCAGCTTCTCCAGTCTCTCCACGAAATATAAAAACAGATAGCAAGAGTTTCTATAGGTACATAAAAAGGATAAGATTGGCTAAAGTAAATGTTGGTCTCTTAGAGGAGGAGACCGGGGAATTAGTAATGGGAAATATGGAGATGGCAGAAACTCTGAACAAATATTTTGCATCAGTCTTTACGGTAGAGGACACTATCAATATTCCAACAATGGATAGTCAAGGGGCTATGAGGGGGGGAGGAACTTAGCACAATCACAATCACTAAGGTGTTGGTACTCAGTAAGATAATGGGACTAAAGGCAGATGAATCCCCTGGACCTGATGGCTTGCATCCTAGGGTCTTAAGAGAAGTAGCAGCAGGGATTGTGGATGCATTGGTTGTAATTTACCAAAATTCCCTGGATTCTGGGGCGGTCCCAGCAGATTGGAAAACTGCAAATATAACGCCCCTATTTAAAAAAGGAGGCAGACAAAAAGCAGGAAACTATAGACCAGTTAGCCTAACATCTGTGGTTGGGAAAATGTTGGAGTCCATTATTAAAGAAGCATTAGCAGGACATTTGGAAAAGCAAAATTCGGTCAGGCAGAGTCAGCATAGATTTATGAAGGAGAAGTCATGTTTGACAAATTTGCTGGAATTCTTTGAGGATGTAACGAACAGGATGAAGGGGAATGTGCTGTATTTGGACTTCCAGAAGGCATTTGACAAGGTGCCACATAAAAGGTTACTGCACAAGATAAAAGTTCACGGGGTTGGGGGTAATATATTAGCATGGATAGAGGATTGGCTAACGAACAGAAAACAGAGAGTCGGGATAAATGGTTCATTCTCTGGTTGGCAACCAGTAACTAGTGGGGTGCTGCAGGGATCAGTGCTGGTACCCCAACTATTTACAATCTATATTAACGACTTGGAAGAAGGGACTGAATAGCCATGTTTGCTGATGATACAAAGATGGGAGGAAAAGCAATGTGTGAGGAGGACACAAAAAATCTGCAAAAGGACATAGACAGGCTAAGTGAGTGGACAAAAATTTGGCAGATGCAGTATAATGTTGGAAAGTGTGAGGTCATGCAATTTGGCAGAAAAAAATCAGAGCAAGTTATTATTTAAATGGAGAAAGATTGCAAAGTGCTGCAGTACAGCGGGACCTGGGGGTACTTGTGCATGAAACACGAAAAGATAGTATGCAGATACAGCAAGTGATCAGGAAGGCCAATGGAATCTTGGCTTTTATTGCAAAGGGGATGGAGAAGATTCACTAGGTTGATTCCGGGGCTGAGGGGGTTGACTTATGAGGAAAGGTTGAGTAGGTTGGGCCTCTAATTGGAATTCAGAAAAATGAGAGGTGATCTTATCAAAATGTATAAGATTATGAGGGGGCTTGACAAGGTGGATGCAGAGAGGATGTTTCTACTGATGGGGGAGACTAGAACTAGAGGGCACGATCTTAGAATAAGGGGCCGCCCATTTAAAACTGAGATGAGGAGAAATTTCTTCTCTCAGAGGGTTGTAAATCTGTGGAATTCGTTGCCTCAAGAAGCTGTAGAAGCTGGGACAGTTTCATAAATGATAAAGGGATAACAGTTTATGGGGAGCGGGCAGGGAAGTGGAGCTGAGTCCACGATCGGATCAGCCTGATCTTATTGAATGGCGGAGCAGGCTCGAGGGGCTGTATGGCCTACTCCTGCTCCTATTTCTTATGTTCTTATGTAACTGAAGTCTCTCATCCCTGGTAACATTCTCTTCTGATTTTCATTTCCGTTGACTTTAATGGGGGAAAAAAAAAATGGGGAAGATCGGGTGGATAAGTCGATATCGTCTAAAATGAGCCTCACTGTTAATGGAAACAGTCAGGGTACAGTGTCGCAGTGAATCACACAGCGATGGAGGCCAAAGAAAGCTCTCCCTGATCAATCTGGGCGTTAGAGCCTAGATTTTCTGCTTCCCTGTAACGCTCATGGCAAGGACAGGAGTTCCGCCTGCAGCAAGAATGAGCCCCTGACCCTGGCCTATTTTACAGGGTTAAGGTTCATTTTAAGTGAAGTTCCCAAGAGGACCTGACTGCGAGAAGCTGGTAAAGGCCTCAGTCACCTTAAATCACACAGCACAGGAGGAGGCCATCCAGCTCTTTGAAAGAAAAAAGAAAAAAGAACGACATCCCGGGAATCAGTCTGGTGAACCTTCACTGCACTCCCTCAATAGCAAGAATGTCCTTCCTCAGGTTAGGAGACCAAAACTGTACACAATACTCCAGGTGTGGCCTCACCAAGGCCCTGTACAACTGTAGCAACACCTCCCTGCCCCTGTACTCAAATCCCCTTGCTATGAAGGCCAACATTCCGATATTGGCCACAGATGTAAGCTCCTCCTGAGCTTGCCTGAGCTTCTTCAATATTTCTCACTAACTGAACCTTAATATAGGGAATGCTGTTCAGTCACAAAGATCAAACCCTCTTAATGATTCCTTCTTCCTTGCACCTTGGGAGGGCATAAAGAGATCCAAATAAGGATCTGAGTCAGGATAGCCGGAGGCAAAGCTGGGATTTGAAAGGATTTAGTGTTTCTGTGATGGAACCGGGCAGCAGGTGTGCGTGCTGTGTGAAAGAGCACTAATAAAAAAGGTCGGGAATGAAATCCTTCTTGTTGATATTGTTGGTGAAAGAAAGTCAGCATGACTACAAAGTGGGATTGTCCATTTCATTCTCCCCGATGCGTTTTCTGACAGGAGGAATTGCCCCACCCCCGTGCGTTGGTATTTTCCAATTCTTAACTTCTCCATTTTGACGTGAATACGAATTCCAGGTAAAGAGTTCGGTCAGGTGCGAGGAAGCATTTCTTTGCACAGTTATCATGCTGTGGAACAGAGTCCAAAATAGGTTTGGGCTCCTGCAGCGGGGATATGTTAGGGATGGGCAGTGTCAGCCGCGGATCAGTGGGTAGCACTCTCGTCTCTGAGTCCGAAGATTGTAGGTGCAAGTCCCACTCCAGAGACTTGAGCACAAAAATCGAGGCTGATACTCCAGTGCAGTGCTGAGGGTGTGTTGTGCTGTTGGAGGTGCCGTCTTTTGGATGAGACGTTAAACCAAGGCCCTCCAGGACTGCTCCCTCGGGTGTTCGTAAATGATCCCATGGCACTATTTCGAAGAAGAGCAGGGGAGTTATCGCTGGTGACCTGGCTAATATTTATCCCTCAATGTAAGATTATTATCACAGGTCACACACAGATTACGCAAAGGGTCGCAGGAGTCAGAGGTCATTACCCAAAAGGGTCTTAGGAGTCATAAGGTTTTTTATTAAGGGCGCAGTAGTCCTAATATAGTTGAACACAACACACAATTAGGATAGACATAGTAGACATGCGACCATGACAAGTAGTTGGTACTGATCCCGATTGGACAGACAGCTGGCGTGCGCGAACAGCTCTTCTCTGCTTCATCTGCCCTGAAAGCTCTTTAGATATCTCTTGCATTCTCTTTTTAGGGATGGGCCTGGCGTAAAATAATGGATAGGACCATTTAACCTATGATATGTCAAGTTCTTGTCTCAACTCTTGGGTGCAAAAACCCTCGCCTTCCCATGAGATCATACCTTCTCTTGGACAGTTTTTAAAAATCTCGTTCCTTGCAAGACCTATTTTTATCCTTGTACCTCAGCTGTCTGTACAATTCCTTATTTCTTACATCAATCAACATCACTAAAAACAGATTATCTGGTCATTGCTGTTTGTGGGAGCTTGGTGTGTGCAGATTGGCTGCCACGTTTCCTACATTACAGGAAAGATATGATTGCACTAGAGAGGGTACAGGGGAGATTTACGGGGATGTTGCCTGGATGGAGAATTTTAGATATGAGGAAAGGTTGGATAGGCTGGGTTTGTTTCACAGTAGCGTTACGAAAAACAATTGACACCAAGCCACATAAAGAGAAATTAGGACATATGACCAAAAGCTTGGTCAAAGAGGTGGGTTTTAAGGAGGGTCTTAAAGGAGAAGAGCGAGGTAGAGAGGTTTAGGGAGGGAATTCCCGAGCTTAGGGCCTCGGCAGCTGAAGGCACGGCCGCCAATGGTGGTGTGATTAAAATCGAGGATGCGCAAGAGAGCAGAATTGGAGGAGCACAGAGGTCTCGGAGGTTTGTAGGAGTGGTTGAAGTCACAGATATAGGGAGGGGGGTGTGGAGGGATTTGAAAACAAGGACGAGAGTTTTAAAACTGAGGCATTGTCAGAGCGGGAGCCAATGTCAGTCAGCAAGCACAGGGAGCGGGACCCACGGTGCAAGTTAAGACACAGAGAGCAGACTTTTGGATGAGCTGAGGTTCACAGAGGGTGGAAGGTCGGCAGATAAGCCAGTCATTCCAGCTGAATCCTTAGAGCTGGATGATGGGCAGCATGCAGTCCGGCACTGATCGAGTTAATCCCTGACTGCTCACGCGTGAGCCTGCACCAGAACACAGAGCCAGCGGAGCAAAGGCACACAACACAACAATCAAATCAGAGCAGGGAGATGAGATAAACAATTCATTTGTAGAATTTGAGATTGCCACAACAGGGTCTGACTGTTACTGAGCGCCTTCCCAAACTCCATTTCAATTATTCCCAACCAATAACTGGGAAAGCCTTAAGTTTGCTTCCACCTAACCTTTTCTTTCCCATTTGACCATGTGAGCTATTTCTGAACGGAGCTCAGCATCGCAGTCAAAGAATCCCAGATATCTGCAAGCCATTCTGGCCACTACATTACAGGAAAGATGTGATTGCACTGGAGAGGATACGGAGGAGATTTACGAGGATATTGCCTGGACAGAAGAATTTTAGCTATGAAGAAAGATTGGATAGGCTGGGTTCGTTTTCTTTGGAACAGTGGAGCCTGAGGGGAGACCTTATTGAGGTGTATAAAATTATGAGGGGCCTAGATAAAGTGGCTAGGAAGGACTTATTTCACTTAGCAGAGGGGTCAACAAACAGGGGGCATAGATTTAAAGTAGGAGGTTTAGAGGGGATTTGAGGGGAGTCTTTTTCAACCAGTGGGTGGTGGGGGTCTGGAACTCACTGCCTAAAAGAGTGGTAGAGGCAGAAGCCCTTACCACATTTAAAAAGTGATTGGAAGTGCTGTAACCTACAAGGCTACGGACCAAGAGCTGGAAAGTGGGATTAGGCTGGGTAGCTCTTGGTCGGCCGCCACGGACACGGTGGGCCCAAATGGCCTCCTTCCGTGCTGTAAATTTCTATGATTCAATAATTCATCTGCAAATGTTTCGTCGATGTTTTCAAAATTCAGTATCTTCAGATCTCTGTCAATTTCAAACCAACTCAACTGTTATCACCAAGGGCAATATACTACAAGAGAGAAATTCTCAAAGAAAAAACCCTCCTGCAAAAACGCTGAGCTGTCCTTTCGTCTTTTCAGGTGCTGACGTGTATTTCCAGCATTTTCTGTTTCAGATTTTTAAAATTACTATTGTTGCTGCGCTTACCGCTTTCTCAATCATGCTGCAATGTCCATCAAACAGAGCGTCGACACTGCAATTAAATGCTGGTACAGAAAGCAATCTGTGTAAAGTTGACGCCCAAGGGAACAGTTCTGAGAGAAAATGTCTATCAAAATGTAGCTGCATCTGTTGTTCCTCTAAAAAGTAGATTACTGGATAAATGTAGCACCTGGTGTGACACCGAGATCATGAAAGAAAGACAGACTTGCGTTTATATAGCACCTTTCATGAACTTGGGACGTCCCAAAGTGCTCATGGAATTGAAGGCAAATTATTGACCTGGTTAGGAAATTGGCTGAGCGGCAGGAGACAGAGAGTAGGGATAATGGCAGTCTTATCGAACATATAAGATAATGAGGGGGCTCGACAAAGTGGATGCAGAGAGAATATTTCCACTCACTGGAGAAACTAAAACTAGCGGACATGGTCTCAGAATAAGGGGCCGCCCATTTAAAACTGAGATGAGGGGGAATTTCTTCTCTCAGAGGATTGTAAATCTATGGAATTCTCTGCCTCAGAGAGCTGTGGAGGCTGGGTCATTGAATATATTTAAGGCAGAGATAGGCAGATTTTTGAGCAATAAGGGAGTAAAGGGTTATGGGGAGCGGGCAGGGAAGTGAAACTGAGTCCATGATCAAATCAGCCATGATCTTATTGAATGGCAGAGCAGGCTCAAGGGGCCAAATAGTCTAATCCTGCTCCTACTGCTTATGTTCTTATGTTTAATTGGCAGGAGGTAACTAGTGGTGTCCTGCAGGGGACTGTGTTGGGGCCTCAACTATTCGCATTATTTACTAACGACTTCAATGGCAGGATAGAGAACCACATATCCAATTTGCCGATGACACAAAGATAGGTGCCATTGTAGGCAGTGTAGATGGAAGCATAACATTACAAAGAGATATTAATAGATTAAGCAAATGGGCAAAATTGTGGCATTGTGGATAGTAGGCAAATGTGAGGTTATCCACTTTGGACCTAAACAGGATAGAACAGGATACTTTCTCAATGGTGAAAAGCTAGAAACAGTGTAGGTCCAAAGAGACTTGGGGGGGTCTATGCACATAGATTGTTAAAATGTCACGGACAGGTACGGAAAATAATCAAAAAAGCTAATGGAATGACGGACTTTATATCTAAAGAACTAGAATACAAAGGGGGTAGAAGTTATGCTGCAGTTGTACAAAGCCCTGGTTAGACCACATCTGGAGTACTGTGAGCAGTTCTGGGCACCACACCTTAGGAAGGATATTGGCCTTGGAGAGTGTGCAGCATAGATTTACTTGAATGATTCCTGGACTCCAAGAGTTAAATTATGAGGGAGATTACACAAACTAAGGTTGTATTCCCTGGAATTTAGAAGGTTAAGAGGTGATTTCATCGAAGTTTTCAGGATATTAAGGGGAACTGATAGGGTAGATAGAGAGCAACTCTTTCCCCTTGTTGGGGAGACTAGGACGAGGGGGCATAGCCTACAAATTAGAGCAAGGCCTTTCAGGAGTGAAATTAGGAAACACTTCTACAAAGGGTGATAGAAGTTTGGAACTTTCTTCTGCAAATGGCAATTGATGCGAGGGCAATTGTTAATTTTAATATGAGATTGATAGATTTTTGTTAACCAAAGGCATTAAGGGATATGGAGTTAGGTCACGAATCATTGAATGGAGAATATGCTCGAGAAGCTTAATGGCCTACTCCTGTTCCTATGTTTACCAGTGAAATACTTTTGGTGTAGTCACTGTAATGTAGGAAATGCAGCAGCCAATTTTTGCATAGCAAGGTCCACCAAATATCAATGAGATAATGACCAGATAATCTCCTTTAATGATTGCAATGACTCAAGAGTCTGGTTACTGTAAACTCACTCAGGTGCAACCTGATCCATCTTTATTCCAGCCCAAAAGTGCCAGCGTGACAAAGACACACAGCTTATAAACAGGTGACAAGCACACATGCCACATGCGTACAGCCCGATGACCTTCGAACGCGACGCCCTCTGGTGTCTGGTGGCCCCCCCAAGCATTAATACATTATAATGATGTTGCTTTGAGGGATAAATATTGGCCAGGGCACTGGGGAGACCTCCACTGTTCTTCTTCAAATAGTGCCATGGGATCTTTCACGACCACATGAGAGGGCAGCTGGAACCTTGGTTTAATGTCTCATTCGAAAGATGGTGTCTTCTTCACTCAGAGGGTTGTGAATCTTTGAAATTCCCTGCCCCAGAGGGCTGTGGATGCTGAGTCTCTGAATATATTCAAGGCTGAGATCAATAGATTTTTGGAGTTTAGGGATATGGCGATCGGGCAGGAGAGTGGAGTTGAGGTCAATGATCAGCCATGATCTTATTGAATGGTGGCGCAGGCTCAAGGGGACGAAGGGCCTACTCCTGATCCTATTTCTTATGTTCTTATGTTCATAGTCCAGCACTCTCTCAGTACTGAACTGGAGGGTCAGCTTAGATTGTTTTGCTCAAGTGGGGGGAGAGATGACAAAATGCGCTGGTACAGAGGGATCTGGGGGTCCTTGTACATGAAACACAAAAAGTTAGCATGCAGGTACTAGAATACAAAGGGGTAGATCTATACAAGCCCTGGTTAGACCACACCTGGAGTACGGTGAGCAGTTCTGGGCACCACACCGTTGGAAGGATATATTAGCCTTGGAGGGAGTGCAGCGGACAATTATTTGAATGATACCTAGACTTTAAGAGGGAGATTACACAAACTAAGGTTATATTCTTTGGAATTTAGAAGGTTAAGGGGTGATTTGATTGAAGTTTTCAAGCTATAAGGGGCCAACTGATAGGGTAGATAGAGATAAATAAGGAAGGCAAATGGAATGTTGGCCTTTATTGCAAGGGGAGTGGAGTATAAAAATAAGGAAATGTTGTGTTACCCACTGTCAGTCAGGGCAGGGGACCCCTATCCACAGGGACCAAGGGCGGGGAAAGAATCAGCCAGGGTTTGTTCCCCTGATTGCTGTCCAGCGACTCCTGTTGAGCCATTGTGAGCATCGGGTGAAGAGGACAAGAGCAGGCATCTAGCTGGGATGACACTCCATGTTTCAATCGCCTACCCACACATGCAGAATAGCCACTTGGGCAGGGCACTGACAAGCGACTGGTGCCCAAGAACCGGTAGCCCCTGCCCAGTCCCCCCATCCACCAACCCCGCTCCCCGCCCCCCCACCCCTAACTCCATCCCTCCTCGGCATGAGTTCGCAACTTCAGAAGAGAAGGACAGGAAACTGGAAAATAAGAACATAAGAAATAGGAGCAGGAGTAGGCCATTTGGCCCATCAAGCCTGCTCTGCCATTCAATAAGATCATGGCTGATCTGATCTTGGCCTCAACTCCACTTCCCTGCCCGCTCCCCATAACCCTTGACTCCCTTATCGATCAAAAATGTCTCTATCTTCGCCTTTTATATATTCAATGGAAGAGAGAAAGAAAAACATTCAGCTGGCATTTTCACTCTGACCTGTTGCCCTGGGTGTTTACTTTACAAAGATTGCTTTCTGTCCTTGCATTTAATTGCAATGTTAGCAGTCAGCTACCTGGGTCTGGAACACAGCAGCTCACAGCATAAGGCACGGGACACAACATCCGTTTTTTTCTACAGGTACACCTGCAGGCCTCCTCATTTCTAATTGCCTTTTGTGACATTTGTGATATTTGTTTCCGCGTAACATTTTTTGGCGGAGCAGATTGAACTTTCCGCTCCTCAGGCTGAAAGAATTCAGTGCTGGGAATGAAACACTCCCCCCGCCCCCCCCCGCCCCCCGCTGTGTACAACTGGACTCAGGAACAAGGACACAAGCAGTGCGGGGAGCTTCTGCTCGACTCCAAACTCTTGCCTCAAGCCCAACCTCGGGGGAGAACATCCTGTTGTACAAGATCAGTATTTCGAACAAGCTTCTAACATTTTAAAACTTAAATTCCACCCTTCATGTTTCAGATCCATTAGTGAATGGATTAAGCACTTTGCAGCTGTTGTGTGTGCAGTAACTGCTGGACTGAGTACTGTTTAACTCCAAGAGGTATGACCTTGGCTCTGCTTTATTATGGCTGGCCTTTTATACTTGGGCTGCACACCTATGTGTAGCTAGTGATCTAGTGCTAGTGATCCCAAAAGTACATACATGACAACAGCCTTTCGGACTCAACATCAAGTTCAACAATTTCAGATCATAAGTGTAATGTATGCACCTGTGAGTATGCTCACAGGTTTGTAGAGCTGTTGAAGAGGCTGCCCCTCGATCTTTGGCTGCACTTCAGTCCCACGCTTCTGATCTTTGGGCACCCGGTGCGGAGGGGAGCAGGCAGGTCGGATGGTTCCCCCCCGTACGACTGCTCCTGGGCCTGGCCAAGGTGGTCATTAACCGGTCCAGGCAGCGGGCGGTCGAGGGGGTCTTTCAACCCAACTGCCTGCCTCTCTTCCGCGGCTACGTTCGCGTTAGAGTGTCCCTGGAAATGGAGCACGCGGTGTCCACCGCTTGTGGGCTTCCGCGCGAGATGGGCATCGGAGGGGCTGGAGTGCATCATCACCCCCACCAACCAAATTTTAATTTGACCGTATAATGTTCAAAACGTTTTATTTGTTAATTTGTTGATTTTAGTACCCCTTTAATAAGGGAGCACTTAATTTAAACTGCTACTTAAAATAGTTGTAGAGCTGGAAGTGGCTTAGCCAGTCGCATGATGTTCACAAGACTCAATAAAACCCCAGCCAGTTGGATCTAGGTCATCCACGAGGTATGCAGACAGACTGCACAGACACACTGTGGGAATACCTTCACCACACAGACTGCAGCGGTTGAAGAAAGCGGCTCACCACCATCTTCTCAAGGGAAATTAGGGATGGGCAATAAATGCCGGCCTTGCCAGCGATGCCCACATCCTGAGAAGTACTTTTAAAAAATCCTGCTGGCTTTCGTGTACAGAAAACAAATGCCAATATTTTGGTGCCAAATAGCACTAAATTGGCCAGTGGATAGAAACATAGAAAAATAGAAAATAGGTGCAGGAGTAGGCCATTCGGCCCTTCGAGCCTGCACCTCCATTCAATGAGTTCATGGCTGAACATGCAACTTCAGTACCCCATTCCTGCTTTCTCACCATACCCCTTGATCCCCCTAGTAGTAAGGACTTCATCTAACTCCTTTTTGAATATATTTAGTGAATTGGCCTCAACAACTTTCTGTGGTAGAGAATTCCACAGGTTCACCATTCTCTGGGTGAAGAAATTCCTCCTCATCTCGGTCCTAAATGGCTTACCCCTTATCCTTAGACTGTGTCCCCTGGTTCTGGACTTCCCCAACATTGGGAACATTCTTCCTGCATCTAACCTGTCTGAACCCTGTCAGAATTTTAAACGTTTCTATGAGGTCCCCTCTCATTCTTCTGAACTCCAGTGAATACCAGATGAACTGGTAATGTATGTAGATTGTTAAACCTTTGCTAATAAACCAACTCGTTCTTAATAACAATGTATTGCTATGAATTCTTCAGCAAAGAACCCATGAGCAAATACATTACAATAACCACTGCCCCCACTTATTCAGACAGCAGCTGCTGAATATGATTCTTCTGTCACTGTTTCAATATACACCTCCTCTAGGCCCATCTTTCGTTGCTTTATTTGTCCCATGACCACCCCCTTTGGCCTTGCCCAATCATCCCTTTTGCCATTTAATGATTTCTGCCCTCCACCCTGACACAGGTCACTCCATTCAGTCTTCCCTCCCCTCCGCCCCTTCCCCTGCCTCTGCATTCGTTTGAAACCTGTTACATCTTTTGCCTGTTCTGACGAGAATTCATCGACCTGAAACGTTAACTGTTTCTCTCTCCACAGGTGCTGCCTGACCTGCTGAGTATTTCCAGCATTTTCTGTTTTTATTTCAGATTTCCCGCATCCACAGTATTTTGTCTTTTGTATCAGTATTTCTAATTTGCACTTTAGGTATTCTTGTGGCCTCGCTGTGTGACACTGGCCAATTTAGTGCTTTTTGGCACCAAAATATTGGCATTTGTTTTCTGTACTCGAAAGCCAGCAGGATTTTTTTTTTAAGTACTTCTCAGGAGGAGGGCGTCGCTGGCAAGGCCGGCATTTATTGCCTATCCCTAATTTCCCTTAAGAAGGTGGTGGTGAGCCGCTTTCTTGAACCGCTGCAGTCTGTGTGGTGAAGGTACTCCCACAGTGCTGTTAGGGAGGGAGTTCCAGGATTTTGACTCTGCGGCGATGAAGGAACGGCGATATAGTTCCAAGTTAGAATGATGTTAATCTAAGAGTTAAGTCATGGCAAGAGAGCCCAGACACGTGTCATGCTCCTCCTGTGCTATGTGGGAAGCCAGGGATGCTTCCAGTGTGCCTGACGACTACATGTGCAGGAAGTGTATCCTGCTGCAGCACCTGACAGATCGCATTGCGGCACTGGAGCTGCGCATGGATTCACTCTGGAGCATCTGCGATGCTGATGATGTCGTGAATAGCACGTTTAGTGAGTTGGTCTCACTGCAGGCAAAGGTTACTTAGACAGATAAGGAATGGGTGACCATTAGGCAGAGGTAGTAGTGCAGGGGCCCCTGCGGTCACCCCGCTCCAAAACAGATACACCGTTTTGGGTACTGTTGGGGGGAGATGATTCATCAGGGAAAGGCAGCAGCAGCCAAGTTCATGGCACCATGGGTGGCTCTGCTGCACAAGAGGGCAGGAAGAAGAGTGGGAGAGCTATAGTGGTAGGGGATTCTATTGTAAGGGGAATAGATAGACGTTGCTGCGGCCGCAATCGAGACTCCAGGATGGTATGTTGCCTCCCTGGTGCAAGGGTCAAGGATGTCTCGGAGCGGCTGCAGGACATTTTGGAAGGGGAGGGTGAACAGCCAGTTGTTGTGGTGCATATAGGTACCAACGATATAGGAAAAAAACAGGATGAGGTCCGACAAGCTGAATTTAGGGAGCTAAGAGTTAAATTAAAAAGCAGGACCTCAAAGGTAGTAATCTCAGGATTGCTACCAGTGCCACGTGCTAGTCAGAATAGGAATCGCAGGATAGCTAAGATGAATACGTGGCTTGAGGAGTGGTGTAGCAG